>NC_141391.1:14214264-15489930 GCF_034619465.1 Leptosomus discolor | reverse complement strand
ACTTGCCTACTCCAAGTAAATCCAGTCCACTGCTCACCACCACCTACTTGGCCATTGTTCTAATAAATAATAATAATACTCCTTCTCCTCATTTTCACATCACAGGACAGTAGACACCTTTTAATAATTTCTATAGGCTTATTTTAATTTATTTATGTAACAAAACCAAGTGCAAAGACTTCATAATGAGGCCTTCACAGCTAAATTTACAAACTTCTATCAGTCACATCAGCCTTGATACAAGAAGGTTGATACACAGGTGGTCTCAATCTATTAAAAAAAAAATAAGGAGGCGGGGGGGGGCAGGGAAGGTTTTCTTTCCTGGAATGCTTCCCAAATGGTGATTTGAAGAAGGTAGAAGGTCTTAGAGCAGCCATACCAGAGATGGTTCAAGAACTGCTCACTCACATCACAACCTTTATGCCCTTCCTCTGGAATTCTTCCAAATGTCACCTGGAGCCCTCCCTTCTCTGGAGAAACTGCCTTTATGTGATGTAGCCACTTTTAACTAATTCTGTCTTGTTATTTGTCCAACGAAAAAGGAGGAAGGGAAAATAAAATTCACTTGATTTTGCACTACTATTCTAGAATCTTTCCAGCCTTAGGTTCATAGCTGGAATACAGCACACCTTCCTTCTCCACTCTGATAGCAGAGCTGTCAATCAGCGAGTGCTCCGCTCTTACTGAGCTGTAACTACCTGACTGTGGCAAGAATGCCCTGTCCTTTTCCTCTTCCCTCTTGCTTTGATCTGTGCCTTGCATTTTTTTTTTTTTTTAAATTTCCTTGGGCTGCAGTGCCTGACTAGGATGAAGAGGAGGGGCCCAAAGTGCCAGTAGCCAGCCCGTGGAAGAAGCTTAATCACGCACCAGTGTCCAAAAGAGTGATGACAAGGCAAAACCAACGCAGAGTCATTTCTGTATATAAAGCACTAAAGGGACATTATATCTTATTGGAAAGACCAGGCCTACCACACAATCGGCACTGCCTCCTGAGGAGGAGGGGAGGGAGGGAGAGCCATAAATCCATACAGATCCCCTTTTCAAGAGCTACTGACACCAGGAAAAAAAACCCCACAGATTTATCTCCTGTACAAAGGAATAAGCTATTTGGAAAAATAAGAATGTTACCTTTGTATTTTCAAAATCCTTAAAGGGTAGGTTTCATCAATATATGAACTTAAATAGTATGGTAAAAATAAACATAGCTCAGATACTACCCAGCTAAAAATTTCACTGAAGGACCACTAAAGAGAGATGTACTAAACCAGGAGAGAGGGCTGTACTTTGCCTATTCTTTGGCATGTACAACGTAGTGAAGTAAGTCTTTTTAATATTAGTACTACACTTTTATCCTTGTTTCAGCAACAACATTGCTAAAAGTGTAAAACTATTTTGCTAAAATCATAGAACTATTTTAAACTATTTATAAATAGCATTACTGCTAATTATTCAGGAGGCAGAACCACAGTATTTCCCCCTGGAAAGAATGTCACTCGATTACTCATTCAAGTAATAAATCTATGGCAATCTAGGAGTTCGAAAGAGAAAGGAATTACCAAAAAAGACCAGCTTTTCAGAAACGAATACGGATTAATTTTTAATCATCTCATAAGATAAGCAAAATTTTCTACACACCCTAAAGAGTGTACTAAGACTTTTTCCTAAAGATGCACGTAGAGGCAGCTGAAGTTGTGTTGCTTGAAGAATGGTCTCTTTTCATTTCTCCTTCCTTATAAAACTGGTTTGCAATTAAAAAAGTTACATGTTTCCTATACTTAAAAAAATGTATGGGAGTGTACAAGACTCTCCCAGCTCCAAATGCAGCAACATGAACTCTAGGCTTTTAGTTCATGCTTTAAAATATATCATTTATTAGAAGTATTTAAAGTCTGGAGGCAAAAATAAAACCATGACGAGATCTCGGCTTAGATTTCTATAACTTGGTCTTATCCTATTTTTATAAGTGCATCAAACTTTTTTTAAGTACCTCTGGGAAAATAAAAGCTTAGCATTTCTATTGTTAACACAAAAGCTGAATTTTGGTTAATACATAAAGGCCAAAATGATCTGTCATCTCCTTAAGCAAAGTAATTTTAAAAAGGTCGGCATTGTGTAATTTTTCATAATTGCATACAGATTGTTTTACATGAAGTTCCAGGTCATTCACACCATGTCCAAATTAACTTTATAAAATGACTCTCTTCAGAGCATTTCTATTTTTATCTGCATCGTGCTTTTGAGGAAAGGTAAAAGTCTCCCTCATGCAACTCATGTATCATATTCTTACCATATTAACATATGATACGCTACTCAACTTGAATCAATGTATCCTCATAATTGGGGAGTTTTGAGCAAATTTACTTTAAAAATACTGCTCACCTATCAAATGATCTATAGGCTTCACTGGGATGGGAGCTAAGCGTTAGGGGAAAGAGAAGACCATCACACTTATGGACAGACTTACAACAAGACTAAGTATTCATGTGCTTATTTGAGGGTCACAAAATTACAGCCTATGTACAAAAGAAACAGGGAAAACACATGGACAGATGAAGACAAATTCAGCAATGAGGAGTTACACAATTAGCGAAGAGTAAGGGTGAAGCATAAATCATTCAGTGTTGCAATCATGAAAAACAGCAAAATTAATTTAAGAGTTGATACTGATAGAGTGATAATTAAGTGTATTGTATACACTTGGCAAAGAACTCAATGCTACACAGACCATTGCAAGCACAGATAAGGTAGCATAAATTGAAATAGACGTTTGTAACTAGTCTGGCATCTCATCTGCTTTTGCAGTCCTTTGCTGTGCCACTGCTTCATACTCCTCTTGCTATCTGTCTGCCCATGGCTCCAGTACCACATCTGCCTAGCTGACGTGTCTCAGACCACCAGTAAGGCAGGTAACATGTCAGCAGAAATCAGCAATCATGAAGGCCATGCAGAGCTGGGTGGCCTCCCTCTACCAATTTTTGTTTGCTTGTAGCAAAAGCTGTTATTCATGGCCATCTCATACTCGGTCAACATGACTCACATCTTCTGCTGACCGATTGCTTTAGCAGTACTTCTGTGATTAACTGCAAGTAGCACCAGTGACTCCAGGAAATCCATTGCAGTGAGCTACAACTCTTATACAGACACAAAATGCATCCTGAAGCATAAAAACAGACAAAGGCAATGAATGCAGATCTGATTTACTCTATAAACTTTAAAACAGAGTATTTATCCATAAAGATCTAAATTCACAATCAAGCAATACAATTATTTTGTTAATCTGTAAATCTTAGGTGCTGCAAGTGGCATCTGAGCTTCTGCATTTTCAAGTTACTCATATAATACAAGCATCTTTCCTACTGCGTAACTTCTAACTACCGATGCTCAGCATTTCCCACTTAAACTAACAGAGAGTGTGAAACTCAAATTCTACAGCTCTCACCACACAAACTACTAAACAAAGTTTCACTTAGATCCAAGGTTTTCAATAAGGAATGAAGTTATACTATTTCAGAAGCCAAAGATTTACAGCACGTGGCTCCCAAGATGGCTCAACAACAGCAATGTTGCTTTTGCTAAGTAAAACTAGCTAAACTCCATGTTTTGTATATTTTGGTGGCAGCCAATGTATTCTTCCCCCCCATCCCAATCCAGCCAGCCAGGACTCCCTTTCCATAAGGCCTGTCTATTTATGTCTAATCACGTTTGTATTTTCTAGACAGTCTTTAAAGTAGTACCTTAGTGTACTGCTTATCAGAGATACCAATGACTTAAATAATAATTAGGTCAAGGGACATCTCTGTAATTTCTACAAGACATCCAACTCCAAGCTGAAATTCCTGATGCTTTGACAAAACTTTCTGTTTTACTTAATGGCGTTTAGAAGCAGCAGAGTTTGTTAGTCAGGGCAGAGAAAGACGTGTGCCCTGATCATTTAATCACTGTGGGTCACAACCCGGGTACAATTCCAAAGTGACTTTTTACTGATAGTTACAGATGGTCTTTGACAGTGTATTCTAAGCTGGAATTTGCATTAGTATGGCCATACACTAAAACAAGTCAGAAAACCAACCTAGCTGAAAAATTTTTCTGATAGATGAGGTGTCTGATCAGTCTTGCAGTATAGCCACACCAATGCTTCAGCTACTAGATTATGAAAAAACAATGTTAGACACATCCTGTTCTGCTGCTTTGTTACTAAGGGAATCTCTGGCAGACAGCTGAGTTTAATGTCTTAAACTGCTGCAGTTCAGTTTGCCAGAGCATGTCCGTCAGACCTCTCAGTCAGAAGTCATTCTATTAAGAAGCAAATATTTTGCTTGAAAATAACCACACATCTCCCCAGCTGCAGTCTTCAGCCCTGGCTTAGAATGGCTCTAGACAGCTGGTTAAGTCTTCTCCTGAATTAATTTCTCAAGTCATGGCACTGCATAGGTGTGCTGCCTTACCTGTAAGCCTCACGGTACTCTTCTAACAAAGCTCTCTGCAACTGATGCAGAGTAAATGACGGGTACTTGACAGATTATCTGAACTAACCTTTAGCTACCTAAAATACATGTGCTTTCCTAGAAATAGATGCCTACAGAGAGGCAATTTACTGCCACAGACTAAAGAAGTCAGTTCCTTAATTACAAAGATTTTTGGAAGATATTCCAGTGAATAACAACAGTTTCTTACCTAATGAAGTAACAATAACATATGAACAGTTCAATGAAAACTAAGATAAATGCATAAAAAATTGATTTCTGCCTACTTGGAATCTTCAAGTTACTTACGGTATTGTATATGCTGCTCAGCTCCCTTATCTGCATGATAGTTCTCCAGTAGTATTTTGTTATTGATTTTGGAGAGTAAGAAATCAGTAATAATTTCTGCTCACTGTGCAAAACAAACATCTAACAGAAAATTTAAACCATGAGGGACAAAGCAAAACTTTAAAAAGAGCTTTAAAAACTTTTAAAAAGAGCTATCAAGTGAGTAAAGCACAAGAAAAGGAAAGATACAATATTTACTTCTACTACCATGAGAAGTTTTAGGTATTATTTGTGACTTAATTAAAAGAAGTTCAATCAGCAGCAAAAATTTTGAATGGGAAAAAAAAAACCTGGTTGGAAAGACTCTTCACTGTGCCTTAGCTAGCCCTCCTCAAGATTTTGCATACAATGGATCTCTTCAGAGTAAGACGTATCACAGACCATTTTCCCTTTCAAATAACAAGCAATAAAGCAAAACCGAGGCAATTTGCTGCAAGTGACTTGTTATTTTCTTCCTTCATCTTTTGAAGGACATTTTCAAAAATGTTTCTGTACACCAGCTGTCATATCTTCACTGGTCAAAAAAGCCATGATCGAAGACCAAATGGCTAGCCTCAGTACCTTATCTCTGTTAAAAACAGACCATTGAACAAAACCAAGAAAACACCACCACCAACCCCCCCAACACGAACACCCTTGATGAAACCAAGACAAGTCATTTATCTCGTTCATCTAGGTCAGCTTCAGACAACACACAGAGGGATGGGAAACAAGAGATTCAAGGGACAACACTGGGATTCACTGAGAAACTAAAATAACTATCGCCCACCATTTCCACTAAGATTTGAACACAAGTATACCTTGTTGTTTAAAGACATATTACATGGAAGAGGAAAAAACCCAACAAAATAAACCAAAACCTAAGTCCTCAGTAAAACTTCCAGCTTCACTAACATCATGGAAGTTCAAGAGTATAGAATTCAAGACTGTACTATTTTTAACGATGCCTTCCTTAGTTTCTAGAAAATGTCACAAATCTGACAGTAACACAGCTTTGTATTGGTGCACATGCCAAGCGACTGAAAAAAATCTTTTTCTGAAAACCAGTAGTGTCCTAAGAAATTAAGATTTTCATGGAACACTGGAAATCTTCTTGAATAAACTGATGAAAGGTGCCAAACACCAACTAAGATGAACTCTTTTTTTTTTAAAAAAAGGAATTATAGGAAACTACAATAATATTTCAAACCCAGTAATTATTCAGTACTGTAAGTGCTTGTATTTTACACGGTAAGAGCAAATATGAAAAAATATGAAACAAAACGCAATTCAGCAAACAGTGACAGACTGGCTGTATGTCTGTGCCAATTTTTCACTAAGTAAGGGAATTTCCAGAATGTCAGTCAAAAGTTGATAAGAAGTAAGTCTGGGGCAACTGGACAGAGAATATGAGAGGTTCTTAATAAAACATAAAGGACAAAAGAATGGAGACAATGACTAGAGAGCACATTCCAGGTATGAGGAACTACCAAGAAAGCAGTGCAGAGATAATGGAAAGGTAAGCTGGAAAGCACAACTGAGCGGAGTAGCAAGAAAGCAGGGGTCTATCTGGTTCTCAGACAAGGATCTCCATTCAGTGCTAGAAACAAGCAGCAGATAGGGAATGAGCAAGCATAAACAGAAGAACCTATCACGTAAACGGCTGTGTAGTATGCTGATCTTACTAGCAAATACCTTAACGTTAGTGGCAAACAAGTAAGAAATCTTCCAGTCTTATCGCAAGAAAGTGGTCTGCACAACATCCAAGAATAATGCTATCAGTACCTCGACATTATTTGCCTCTATCTCTTTCCATTGTATACCAGAAGGCAAGAAATCTGTTACCTAATATCTAGCCAATTTTATGATTTATATAAAAGTTGACTGACATCCATTTTAACTGAGACACTGTTGACAACCAGATACTAATTACAGGAAAATGGAAGGAGAGCTACTGGGGATGGAGAGAAAGTCAAGTCACTCAAGCTCTTAACTAAGGTAGGCATCTTTAAGGCGTTCACAGATGGATAATTGATGATGATGAGCATAACTAACTAGACAGATGCTTGGTGTTTTCAAATTCCCTGGATGTATCAATAGCTCTTGTTTACACACAGTAAATATGGAAGTTGTAATTTTTGCTTCAGATACCTTTGACTTGGACATTTTTAGAATTATAACAAAACACATCTTCATTCAAACAAGAAGCGTCTTTTACAGTACTTGCTACAAGAGATGAAGCTGAGAAATTGTTTAATCTTTCCAGGACCTATTTAAGCGCTAAGGCCTCCATACATAACACTTTGTGTTAGTGCCACTACAGGATACTACAGTATCATGGCAGAGACCCAAAAACTGGCAAGGACATAGTGTTCACTCAGTACTAAAAAAACCTGACCAAAGGTATCAGTACAATCATGGCACTGTATCCAGGTTACGTGGACAAAAATGTCAAGGAGGAAGAGTAGGTTGGGCTGGATGCAGGATGTTTGACTAGTTGACCTCCATCAGTCCCTTCCAACCCATTTGATTCTGTGATTAAGAAAAGCTCAGAGATCTAGTTAGAAGTTAAGGAACATTTCTTAGGTTTTTTTAATCCATATGAAAGAGATACTTCAGGAGAGGCAAACTTCAAGAATGTGGGTGTCATAATTTCTTTACAAACAGAAGACCTTGACAACTCTTCTCTAAAACAGTCTTAGTCTTCCCGGAATTAAAAGCACTGAACATATGAAGATTTTCCATATTCCTTAAAAGAACATCTAAAATTTAGCAAGAGAAGCCATTATTCTTCCCCCGAGCACAGGTTTATCATCACGAAAGCAGAGAATTCCTCTAAACCTCATTAATTTTATTCACAAAGAAAAGAAAGGATCTGTCAAAAAGTTGACAGAAGAAATGCTCGTTCTTTCTATAGATTTTTCACAGATTCAGTAGGTTGACTACGACCTGACAGGATGTACAGGCTGGGACTTCAATAGCAGCACCATTGGAGAAGGCAGACAATATTTGTCTCTATAGTACCAGGCCTCAAGAAGCATTTAGAGAACAATTTCCAGGAGCAGTTCTCTATGCACCTTCTTCCACATGTGGCTGCTCACTACATTACTGAAGTGACACCCAAAAACACTACAAATACATTTAGATGACACAAAATGAATATTCTAGTATTATAGAACTTTTAAGCTGACGCGATTGCCTACTCTTCTACCCATCAATCACTCAAACGCTCAAGCTTGACCCATTAGCAAGTGCAGACTGATAAAACTGATCCCAGGCAGGTGAACATACAGGTGAGCCTGGCACAATGTCAGTTTAAATGTAACTGGAATCCTGATTTTTGCATAAATCCTTTCATCAGTTGCCATCCCAAACAAAGCAGAGTGACCACTACATATACATTTAATGAATTATCAATAAAGTCCCTTTGAGGTTTTGCAGCTTTTTAGTGTTTTAAGCCAGAATTTCAAGAAGTTCCAAAAATCTGATCTTATTAAGTACGAAACTGATCCCAAAGTTCTCCATTTGCTGCATATTTCTGAGTTGGCAACAGGAAGAAGTTACTGTGGAAGAGTGAACAGTTGTATGACAGGGCTTCAGGAATACACTTTTGGCATTCAGTAAGAAAAATATCCCTTCTGAATGACCTAATTGTGGCAGAAGATAAGGTGTTTCCAACTGATGTGGAGGAGTGTGCTTCTCAGTTTATTCCCTTGTAAACCAGCAGTTCTTAAGGAATTTTTTTCTCCTCCATAATAGGATCTAATATTGATCAACGAGATCATTATGTGGTTAATGCTCTGTAAATAAATCAAATTATTACATCTCAATTAAAATGCTTCAGTTTTAGAGCTGTACTAATATTGACTAACAAGAAAGTTTTTTTCCCAGGGTGTCAGTAGTGTTTCTAAGGTCAGAGGTTCCCGTTTTGAAGATGATCTTCTCAGGTGAACTAGTAATATACAAATTTTGTGGTACTCTTCAGAACGCGATAGTACACCAGTACTTATGGCTTCCAAACACAGGATACTTTCTTTTATTCTGTTTTTCTTGCCTAGGGCATATAGCGTTTTTTTCTTAGAAAAACAAAGTACAATACAAGCCAATATAAATATTATCTTAAGAGCTGGTGATTAAGAGCACTGTTAGCAACAGCAAGCATGAAGCTCTCTCAATATAGCCATAAATCCACCCTTTCAGAGATTCATTCCATATTCAACTTGTTAAGAGCCTAAGAGAAGTCTGCATTAAACTGTTTATTATGCTTCACATTTTGACCAATTTTCTTTTGGTCTGAGAGCTTGAGAGGCTTTTCAGAGCTGTTTCCTATATAGAAAATGTATCTGTGCAGGAGCCTGTTAAATGTCAAAATGGCATAATTACGTATTATAACCCCAGAGCAATTATTTTGATAGTCTAATCTATTAAATAATTCTAATAATTCTGTTAAACTGTACATGCTTAAAAGTCATAAATATTTCAAGTCACTTTTTATTAACTGATTACAGATATCCTTTTTTAAGATCAGACCTGTTCAAACAAACTGATAAGAACATTTATATGAACCGTACTTAAAAGTCACAAACTACTACCTTAGATATAATGTGAGGTTTGCTTTAAATACACATCTTGATGACATCAGGACTGGAACAGAAGTATCCTCAAGAATGCTAAACAAGAAGGTTGTTTTCAATGCAGAAAAATGTCCAATGAATTCCTCATTCGCTTTTAAATATTGATATAAAGTTGTGGTAATGCAGCACTTAAAAACAATGTTAGGGTCATGACCAAAGAAGTGGCTCAAAAATGTGTATGGCAGAGTTTGTTTGGTTTTGGTTTTGTGGTTTTTTTTTTTTTTTTAATTTTCTTTTTTAGAATGCCTTCATGTAGCAAAAAGTTCCCCTGCTAACCTAATTTAAAGCTTTCATTTTTCTAGTTATGCTGAAACATCAGTTAAGAGCCTACCTGATGTTTTGAAGAATTTGCTGTGCTGGGATTGATATTCCGCAATGCCTAAGAGTAAAAATAAGATGGATAAAAATTACTTTAGCTGCATGGTTTGCCTATGCAGTCTGTCTTACAAACACCATCTTGCAATATCAAGCCCCCAAGACAGGCCAGATGAGACAGGATAAGGGAGTTAAGAAACTATGAAAATCACGACACAGTGAAACAGAACTCACAGATTTACCAAGGATGCGTATTTGACAGACAAGCTTAACGACCAGGGAGAACAACATGAAAGGAACTGGCTGTGACCTGGTCCAAAGTTAGTCAGGCTCTCAATGCCAACTGAGGCAAGAAGACAATTAGAAGGCCTACCTAGAAGCATGCTAGCACAGAGTAAAATGGTTGTTGGTGGATTAATTGCAAAGCAGGAACAGCAGAAGCCCAGGTGCTTAAGCGGAGAGAAAGTCCTGATGCCACCTTTGCGATGTATTCTTACCTAGAGTACTACAAAAAGTAATGGCTGTAAAGATGACCCATCTTACACCAAGAGATGCTGAAGATTCCTACAAAACAGGCCTTGACTACAAAGGGGATAACGGGAGTCAGGTTCCACGACACAGTACTGCAGGTGATGTAGAAAGAGAAAAGCTGTCTTTGAGGACATTAAGATACTATCCTCTCCTGATACAAGGCCCATCACCCAAAGTGAAAAGGGAACAAGGTAAGATTTTAGAAGGTTTTCCTCAAAGAAAAGATTAGTGCTTTCTCTGGCAGTGTCAAAACCCCAAAGAATATCCTAAGTATCTAGCACAGATGGCAGTAACTCTTTAAAACATTCAGATGGAAAAACCAAAGCAGAAGGCTTAGAGTCAAAAGAAAGTGAAGCCAGAATTAAAAACCCAGAGATTCCAACGTCCAGTCCTACACTTCAACAATTGCTACAGCTATATTCATACAGTAGAAAAATACTGAAAGGACTAGCTTGCAGCCTAATTATGAAGTTCAAAATTCTTCAGCATAAGAAAACCACAAGTTCAAAATGCAGTAGGGGTGATTCAGTTGTTCCATGCTCCATTCCACTGTTTAACAGATGAGATTTTAGCAACAAGGCATCTCCTTAATGTATTTTACATAAACTTTAAAAGTGCTTTGAAATACTACAGATTGCAACAAGTTCTAAAAGTGACTTTCCTCCACTTAAAAGGGAGAATTTAAGCAGCTGTGGGAACCAACTTCATGCTTTTTTGCATGACTCAGAACTCAACGAATACGAAATATATTCTCAAGAAGAATACCCAATCAGATCAACAGTCCATGATGTCATCACAATAGTAAAGAAGCCTGTTCTTGGAGAGTTTTGTTAGAGACGAACAAGGGAGGAAAGCAAAATCCTTCAGTCTGGTAAGTCAGATGCTTTCCCTACCAAGCTGCTATCAGTAACAGAACGAATTCAAACCTTTTCAGATCTCAAAGCTTTTTGTACAGTCACTGATCTTTAAGACTCACTGAAACAACTTAGCCAAAACAAGACATAACATACAAGAGAAAGAGTGGAAGTAGGTGTCTAACCTGTGGCCTCACCTGCCGAAGCAGTTCTTGATGCTTCAGTCTCAGCCTTTCCTTCTCCATCTGTAGCTGCTGAAGTCTCATCTGCTGTTGCTGATTGGAGCTGCTCCCGCCCATCACACCACCTTGGGGACTCTGAGGAGCCAGAGGGGGTGGCTGTTTCACTGGAGCACTTTGGCTGATTCGCTGATTCATGGCTAAGGAACCAAAACAAGCAGCATTTAAAAATTATATTCAAACAAATACATGCAAGGAAAGTATTATCCCTAGAAGGTATATATTAAAAACTTTATAAAGTTACAAGCCATGACTGTACAAAACATGCAGCTGCACTGATGTTCAGAGTGTGAAGTGTATGCTCATGTGTGATTCCTGTGAAATCAATGCAACAGTCTCATACTTATTAAGAGTACATACTTGTTCTAAAACCTTCTGAACACAGTTAAATGTGCAAGTTGGTGACAAATTCAAAAGCGGTAGTAAAATATTTAAAGTTTTGTGAGAAGGATCTCTCTCTCTTCTTCCTAATAAACTATACTGAATTTAGACACATAATACAAAATTACTTTTTGTATTCCTGTGAAATCTTACAGTTGTTAAACTTGAGAGCACATAGAACGACAAAACAGATCCTCATTTTTGCCCCACATGAGACCAATTCGGTTAGTTAGCTGAGGCACTGGAGTTCCCATAATGAAACAGAGGGCTGGGAAAGGCTGGGTGTATTAAAAGAGCACCATTTTCAGGGACTTTTAGTTTTGGAATTAGTTCTCCATCTTGTTGTCTGGCACAGCCCGACTGTTAACACTGACAATATGCTGCAGAATGCATTTGCCGAAGGAGTGATGGGAGAGTGGTAGGGTATTGTGTATTTTTTTGGGGGGGGGGGGGGGGGAAATAAGGACTATGGTTTATGGAAACTAAGAAAAAAAAAAAAAGGAGTGAGCTTCTTTTAGGATGACAGGCTGATTTGGTGCAAAGAAAACCATCTGTTTATTAGTTTGAACTAATGTTTTCATCATATATAGAGGATTCCTGGAACACTAACACTTCTAACTATCATAACAAAGCATAATTATCTCAAAGAATCCGTATCATCTTTTCTTTGAAAAGTCCTTCCATCTCCACTGTCTTTTGAGTATTCAACTTAAGGTTCAGAAGTGCTGTTCTTCTGTTCCAAGAAAGCCTAATTAAATAAATTGATCTCATAATAGCAGTAAAAACGGCTGCTGCTTCACAGCCTTGCTCCCTTTTCCCCTTGCCATGGCTCATCTTTCCATTGAGAGATAACATAGGAAGAAGAAATGCCATATGCTCACTGGAATGAGAAAATGAAAAAAAAAAAGTACCTAGTTACAAACTCCACTCTCTAGTCTACCCTTCCAGCTATTCCACAGGTCCAGCAGAGTCAACAGTCTAATGGACAGGTGGGTCACATTTTCATGAGTCAAGTCAAAATAAAATGAAGTGTTATAGCTTGAAGCAATTTGAAATAACCTTTTATGCAGTTACTTGTGAGAAAGCTTCATACATATGATCACGATTAAGATAAAACTTCCTGTAAAGGTAAGTGAACAGGTGAAGCAGGAATAGAAACTGACTCCCAGTACCAAGGAGAAACAAGAGCGAATACAGAGGGCTGGAGGTTCAACTCCAACCTGCAAGCCCCATCCTGACCCAGCAGGCAAAAAAAAAAAATAGTGGGAAGAAGACGTTGCTGTGGATTAAAGCTTAAAATCAAGCAGTTGAGACATCCAGCACCACTTTACCATCAAAACTGAACTTTTGGAAGAATGTGACCAGGATGAGCCCATCAATCTGCTTTGCAACATGAGCTGTGGTCCCTAGGCCAGCAACAGGAAGAGACAGGACAGCTTGTTCCTCTGCTAAACAGACACAGAAGGTTCATATGCCCCGAGACTTATTGTAGTGGGGTTGGACTAGATGACCTTTAGAGGTCCCTTCCAACCCAACATATTCTATGACTCTAAGGCACCAGAAACTGTTAAGCAAAAGTTTCAACAGCACGAACAGCTATCCTACAAGGATGTGACCAGTGAGCTGTAATTACAAGCTCCAGGACCTCCACTGGGCAATCTCTGCTGGAAGAATGACAGCAATTAGACTACCTACACTTACCAAATTAGGGCAAAGTTGAAACTAGAGAGAGCAATGCAGAAAGAAAGGAAGCCCACCTAGCAGCTCTAGACAACATACATGACACTGCTGGAGTGGGGAATATATCTCTTCCTTTTTCTCTTTTTACTCATAATGGTATCAAGTCCAGAACCAGGACCATGCCTTTTGCTTTTTATATCTTCACAGAATCGCAGAACGTTAGGGGTTGGAAGGTACCTCGAAAGATCATCTAGTCCAACCTCCCTGCCAGAGCAGGACCACCTAGAGTAGAGCACACAGGAACGCAACCAGGCGGGTTTTGAATGTCTCCAGAGAAGGAGACTCCACAACCTCCCTGAGCAGCCTGTTCCAGTGCTCTGTCACCCTCACAGGAAAAAAGTTTTTCTTTATGTTAATGTGGAACCTCCTGTGCTCCAGCTTGCACCCGTTGCCCCTTGTCCTGTCATTGGCCATCACCGAGAACAGCCCGGCTCCATCCTCCTGACACTCGCCCTTTACTCATTTATAAACATTAATGAGGTCACCCCTCAGTCTCCTCTTCTCCAAGCTCAAGAGACCCAGCTCCCTCAGCCTTTCATCAGAAGGGAGATGTTCCACCCCCTTAACCATCTTTGTGGCTCTGCGCTGGACTCTTTCAAGCAGTTCCCTGCCCTTCTTGAACTGAGGGGCCCAGAACTGGACATACTATTCCAGATGTGGTCTCACCAGGGCAGAGGAGAGGGGGAGGAGAACCTCTCTCGACCTACTGACCACACCCCTTCTAATCCACCTCAGGATGCCATTGGCCTTCTTGGCCAGGAGGGCACATTGCTGGCTCAAGGTCATCCTGCTGTCCACCAGGACCCCCAGGTCCCTGTCCCCTACGCTACTCTCTAACAGTTCAGTCCCCAACCTGTACTGGTCCATGGGGTTGTTCTTTCAACAACCAGATGTTGTTCATCTTACCCTCTTTCACCTTAAAAGCAGACAATGAAGGGGTTAGGAGGGGACAACTGTAAACAACAGCCTTCTCTTGCTGTTAGCTTACTCTGCAACTCAAGCAGAAGCTCGTGCTATCCTTCAGAAGTTCTAGGATTCAAACCCCATTACTAAACAAGATGGAAGGTCAGTTACAGCGGAAAGAGGGACAATGGTTAGAAAATTACTATCACCTGAAAGAAGCACATCTATGCTAAATGCAAACTACCTAGCTTGTAAAAATGAAGTACCCGAAGTTGAAGAATGTCAACTTTCTTTGGTTAAAAAGGCCGCCTTTATGGTCTAGTCTCCAGTTATATATCATGGTTTCAGAGTCCCTGTCTCATGCTGTTCACAGCAAAGTCACGTTACAGATAATCTAAGTTTCTAACCTTAGTTGAACACTTAAGTGCAGTATCACTAACATCCCGTCAACATGTTATGAACTTGGTTGTCTTGCATGCACCATACAAGTATTCCTTCTATAGGTCTCTCTTCCACTAATATACAGCTTTGGAAATAATTTCCTTTTCATGACAAATTCTTCATATTTTATATACCTGTATCCTTCTGACAGTTGCTTGCATTATTCCTGTTCTCTGATCACACTTTTCTCCGTTCTTCCCATCTACTGACTTAGCAATTAAAACTGTAAGAAATGAATCGTGTTTGTCTGATTTTTTAATTTTATTCCCTCATCCTAGAGCTGTGAAATGCCTTCTAATGTCCATTTTGAAAGTAATGTTTCTAACTAAAATTGTACCTAAAACAGGAATATCATAAGATGTTCAGACTTCAGTGTATGCTTAATATTAATCAATAAATATTGGGGGAAAAATTTAATTATACAATTTGGTAACTCTTCAGAAACTGAACCTAAAAATCTAGTCTCTAAATTCTTATTCAGGTATCCATTAAAAGGATTTTTTGTAACATTTTATTATTTCAAGAATGCAAGTACAAAAGACTTCAAACTGACAAGATTTTAAACTGTCCTCAGAACAGACCATGGGGACGTTTTTCATGTAAGGGAACTATTTTTAACTTTGAAATTAAACTAAAAGTTCAGATATTAAACGAAGATGCTGCTAACTGAATTTTACTGACTTAACAACATACCCAAGCAAAGAACCAGTGAAAAAAACCCAACAGTAATAACACTGAATGATTTTCTGACATCTTGGCTGATTACACAAGTGGGTTATCTTCAAGGAAAGCAAAGAATGTACTTTTCTGTAATTTCCAACACAATATTTAATGAAAAAAGGGAAAACATCACCTTTCAAGTGACAGGAAAAACCAGAGGGTTTTAAAGTTTTTTCGTGGGTTTGGTTTTTTGTGGGTTTTTTTTTTTAATTCTCAATTCTCCATTATTTGCAGAGGGCGTGACTGCAGAAATCAATGTGATCTCAGATAAGCACATTTTATTTTTTCCACACCTCATGGGTTTGTGATGATCCTGACAGGCACAGCTCTTTTTAAGTGCCTTGAATTCAAAGGCAAAGAGCTTCATTTATCTATTAGAGTCAGAGCAGTTTCCTACTGCATCCAGTTCCTTACCTTCCATGGTTATGGAAAGCATTTAAATCAGGGGCTCTGCACCCACACAGCAGAGGCTGCAGAGACCTCACAGGCAGACAAGGAACAAACACGTCTTTGTTTCTAGAAGAGAGGGAGGATTTGAGGGAGGAGGAGGAGGGGCAGACAAGTTAAAAAACAGAGGCAACTTAAGACAATAAAAAAAGATTTTTCCTGTCCTATAGTATGGCTTAGCTTCACTATCTCCAGAATACAGTCAATTGTAATAGCTGCAATATGCTTTTGAGAACTCAGAATTAGTGGTCTTCAAATGTTACACATTAAATGTTCCGCTGTCCAAACTCAACAGCAAAATGCCTGTTCTGTACTGTAGCAGATAATACTTGACAGTTACCGAAAAATGTTTAGACTCCTGTCTACAACCTTAAGGGAAAAAAAACCAAACCAAACCAAAACGAAACCAAAAGAGAAACAATTACCAGTCATCATACTAGAGAGAAAAGGCCAGCAGATTGTTAACAACTCAAACATAAAAGGCTAATTCTCTCCCAAGATCCTATGCCAATTTAAATCACACCTCCCAGGGCACTGACAGATGCAGTAACACAGTACCTTTCCCCTACGCAGAATTACACGCAAAGACTGCTGCAGAGTACCCTTAATGATTAACAGACACAGCTGAATGTTTGATGGTTTTTCTTTTGTATTTACCATTTCACCCTTCAAAACTGAAACTAATTTTAATGTGCCAATTTAAAGATGTTACTTATTTGAACAAATGACAACAAAAAAGCTCAGGATCTGAGCATACTATAACTTACTGTTCTTCATAACGAGAATCAATGTTTTCATTGAGGGAACTGAAAAAAGAATACTTGTCCCCTTCAGCTTCATTTGGAAACTAGACAGGTTTTGTTCATCAATTTGGCTATGGCCAGGTTTTTGAATGGTGCTAGTTTGCAGCACTGCAACAAAGGCAAAAATCCTCTTTGATTAAATTGAAAAGAGCTGTGAAGAAAAAAAAATACCAGCAGGATTTGGAAGAATGAGACTCGGAAGTAATAAAAACTTGTTCCAATTGGCTTTTTTAGAGAGACTTGGTACAACAATTTGTTGTTTAATCAGGATACAAGTCATGTTTCTGGATTGCGTTCCTTATAATGCATTGCTATATTACTTTAAGGAAATCCCAGTTGCAATTTCATAATGCTGCTGTTATAAAACAACCTAAAAATTAGCACAATAAGATATTCCACTGTTTTCAATCACCGATTAATCTGAGAATCCTGGAGTTTAAGAATAAAGGGCAAACCTGGAATAGACTTTTCTCCAGGCTCAGTTTGCTGTCTCAAGTGTACAAACAAATCTTAGTGTCTTAGGTAAAAAGAAATAGTCACACACTCCTGAGCTAGACCTTGGTTAGAACAAGACATACCCAATAAAAATACGATCTATTACAGAACTATGTCCAAATTACAGATTGATTGCTTTATCAATTACTTGTATTCAAATGAAATTATTATTTTTCTTTTTGGTCTTCTATCAGTACAACAGCTATTGATTTAAACAATATAAATTAATTTAAACAGTTCTTTGGTGTTTTTGATAAAGCTGACATTGTTTTTAAAAGTCCTTCTGCATCCCAAAATGCAGAGGTGCAACAGCTGGATTGATTGACCACTATTAAGACTCTATAGCATCCACAGACTCACTCTTAACACACGGGAAACTAGACTGGAGTAAAATGCTGTTGCAGTTCATGGATCTAACTTTTTTCCCCACAGAAGTCAACAGCTATATTTGTAAAGCACTTTAACTCAATATATGCCAGTTTTGTAAGAACTGAAATATTCTGGCCAGCCAGAAAAACAAATATAAATGAGATTCAGCAGTAATGTAAACACCTATAAGAAACTCCTGCTCAGTGAACACATATAAACCAAAACATTTTCCATTCTTTAAAAAGAAATAAATTTTATTTGTGGAAGTCTAAACAATTGTTAAAATATTTTACTTTATTTTTAAATCTTCATACAGACTGGAACTGACAGTGCAAGTATTACTACTACAGGAGAACTATGGAGGACACACTGCACAGGACACATAAGAAACCTCAACTAACGTCATCTAAGTTTAAATTGTATGTATGAAATACTGACGACTACAGAAAGTGTGGGACTCTGAGCTCATCCAGGCCCCGTGTCTGTCCACTAAATATCTGGCAAAATACATTTAATCAATCTAGTCCACATTTTAGACCAAAATATAATCAGCAAAGAGTCTACATAAGGTATTAGTTACAAATAGTTTTACTGCTTAATCACCACATAATACTTCCTGGGTTAATTAGGCCAAAAGACAAACGTCTGTATAATTTCTTATAAAATAATACCAAAACTTTTTTTTTTAATGTAGGTTTCCTCCAATTTATTTGAGGGGAACAAATTCTGTGTACACGCATGTGCACATTCGCATCTTTTTTTAATCTGTCATAAGCTCACTAGAAATGATTAAACATGAATTACAAAATCCAGTAAAAACTGATAGAATAAAAAAAATTTAAAAGTATATTGTCAAGAAATGGAGCAAAACTCCATTTTGTTTCAACATGACTGAATTCAAGGAGGAAAAAAGCTGATGCTTCTTCGCACTTTAGATTATATATGATTAGATATAGAGTATATAATTATTGCATGTGTATATATATAGATTACAGATAATGAATGATACGTTCAAAATGCTGCATCTTCCATTTTTAACACAGTATGCTCATTAACAGAGACATGCAAGCTGTGGTGTTAGAAGGATATGGTGGAAAAAATGGCCCTATTAGGAGTGCAGTTTTCTTTCACCATCACAGCTGTTCTAGTACAACATTGGAAATACGCATTGTTTTTACTGGCATAAAGACATCATTACCAACAAATCTCCTTTCACAAACAGGATTAAATTATTCTGAAAACAAAACAAACCCCAAAACGGGTATAAACTTACATAAACCTACTGCCCTGACAAATCCTTAATAAAAGTGGGGGGGGGGGTGTCCCATTTTATTAGCACACAAATATTCTACATAAAGTAGATAACTGCATCCTTACACAATACTTGTGGACAGATTTAACAGTTTCTTCAGTGACCTCTGTTCAGTAAAGAGGTCCAAATACATCTTACTTCGTTTGAAATTAAGATTTCACTTTCTGATATGATGATCAACAACTAAGAAGCATTTATTGTCACTGCCATAAGGGCAGCCTCCCCTATTACAAAGGGATGCATACCAATGAGATTTCATGGAATCATAGAATAGTTTGGGTTGGAAGGACCTTTAAAGGCCATCTAGTCCAACCCCCTGGCAGTAAGCAGGGACATCTTCAACTAGATCAGGTTGCTCAAGAGCCCCATCCCACCTGACCTTGAATGTTTCCAGGGATGGGGCTTCTACCACCTCTCTGGACAGCCTGTGCCAGTATTTCACAACCCTCATTGTAAAGAATTTCTTCCTTATACCTGATGCCTGATACCAGGTGCCCACCAAAGCCACTCTATCACTCCCCCTCCTCAGATGTCCAGCTTTTCATCCACCAGCAACCCCAAGTCCTTCTCTGCAGGGCTGCTCTCAATTCACTCATCAACCAGCCTGTACTGATACCGGGGATTGCCTCAACCCAGGTGCAGGATCTTGCACTTGGCCTTGTTGAACCTCATGAGGTTCACGCAGGCCCACTGCTCAAGCTTGTCCAGGTCCCTCTGGATGGCATCCCGTCCCTCCGGCATGTCAACTGCACCACTCACATTGGTGTTGTCTGCAAACTTGCTGAGAGTGCACTCAATGCCACTGTCTATGTCATTAATGAAGATATTAAACAACACTGGTCCCAGTATGGACCCCTGAGGGATACCACTTGTCACTGATCTCCATCTGTTCATTGAGCCATTGACCACTCCTCTCCAGATGCGACCATCCGACCAATGCCTCACCCACCGAATAGTCCACCCATCAAATCCATATCTCTCCAATTTAGAGAGAAGGATGCTGTGGGGGACCATGTCAAAGGCCTTACAAAAGTCCAGCTAGATGACATCCATAGCTCTTCCCTTGCCCACTGATGTAGTCACTCCATTGTAGAAGGTCATGAGGTTGGTCATGCTTGCCCATGGTGAAGCCATGCTGGCTGTCTCGAATGACCTCCCTGTCCTCCGTATGCCTTAGCAGAGCTTCTAGGAGGGTCTGTTCCACGATCTTCCCAGGCACAGCGGTGAGGCTCCCACGTTGGTAGTTCCCAGGCTCCTCCTTTCTACCCTTTTTAAAAATGGGTGTCATGTTGCCCTTTTTCCAGTCACTGGGGACCTCACCTGACTGCCATGACTTTTCAAATATCATGGAGAATGGCTTGGCAACTGCATCGGCCAGTTCCCTCAGGACTATGGGATGCATCTCATCGGGTCCCACAGACTTGTGTATGTCCAGGGTTCTCAGGTAGTCAAATTCCATCTGCCTCTGCAGATTTGCAACAAGCTCACTTTGACACAAGTCACTAGTTCACTGAAAACTGATGCTGCTCCAGCTGTACATATTCCCTGACAGAAATACCAAAACACATAAGCCTCTTCCCCATCCTAAGTGATCTCTTGAAATTGTTCTTCTGGAAAAGCAGAGACAGGGAAGTGAAAAATCTAATACCAACTGACTTTTCAGATGAGTCAAATCCACTTTGTTTTAGAGAGCAGGTAAAGAGGATATGCCATCACATTTGCAGATCAAAACCAACTGTGGTTCATGCTCTGCTTTTGTGCAAAAATGGAAGGCAGATCTGGAACTTAAAAAATCTGAAACACCACTGTGACCAGACATAAGGTCTCAGGGTTTTTTTTGACCAAAGGCCAAAAACAAGTTTTCCAGTCTAGTGTTTTAGTTTTATCTTGTCCACAAATCTGTCTCCGGCAAGGCTCCTACAAACTAATTTGAAGAAACACATAATTAAACAAAGTGCCAGACAGGTAAGGGATAAGAAAACAACACTATGGATATTTCCTTTTAATTTCTGATACCTAAAAAAAAAAAATCAGCAGATGCTCTGAAGCTTAAACTTTTAAGTGCATTTCAAGTTTATTGCGTAGTTGGTTGGTGTTGGTTTTTCTTTAAATGGGAATGATATACACGTTTCAATGAAATCTATAGGTGCATATTACTTCAGTGTTTCTGAACAAGCCCTTTTCATTGTTTCAAAGGTATAATATTCTTATATTACAAAGAAAGGAAGCAGAAAATCCTGATGTGCATTCTCTATACTACTGTTATCATCATCCTTATTCCCTTTCCTACTTGTGTAGTTCAAGCAGCAGAGCCCCTATGGCACTTTCCATAATGATATTAAATACTGCCTTGCCTTGCCTTCCCCCTCATCCAAAATTCATACAGACCTTCCAAAAACATTAACATAACCTCTGAGTGGGAGTGATAAAAATAAAGTTGTGGCAATGCCTTCAATCTGAGGTCACATCTTTTGCTTCTTCCCCATATGGCAGCTGCAACATTTGAAAGAACAGAAGGAAAAAATCTGGGCATGTACAACACCGGTATGATCACCAGTAACAAACCTAATTTGAAGTCTGGAATAAAATAACAGGAAAACCGAAACACTACCTTGTTTTACTCCAATTCCTGCAGAGAGACTTGTCTGACTACTCTAATGGAGTATCACTGTTTAAACACAAGACTTATATTAACCCAACAGGGAAAGAGAAATGAACTGCCAGTTTCTGGTATTTTTCTACTTCAAGTTCACTGTCTCATCTTTGAATTTAACAAATTAAGTATCCTCAAAAAGCAAATTATTTTAAGTTGCATTTCAAAAACAAGTCCTATAATCCACAAACTTAAATAACAGTTAAAATCCCTTTAATGGTATTTGATACAAAAGCCAATTCTTGGAAACTTGTAGCGATAAAGTTGAACAATTCCAAACTTCAACTGGTTCTAGGAAATTTAATTTTATAGAAAAAGCAGATGATGTTCTACTTCACCAACTCCAGCCACTCAGAACGCATAGCTGACCTGCTTCCTACCCAACGTTCTTTGACTATCAGGAAAACATATTAACTTATCTGGAAGGCTTAGGAAAAACAGTAGGATCTCTGAAGAATGACTAATAGACAACAGCAGAAGCTACTAGAAGACAAAACAGTCCAAAACACCAGTTAAACCTGACAGTCCAATTACCTTAAAGAAATAGCCTTCTTATAAAATAAAAAGTACTTTGAAGCCCCTTACTACAAGCGCAAAGGCACTGAGAAGGTAGGGCAGCATGTTTGCACCAGATGCTCCACTAGACAAAAATCCTGCTGACACAGGCCTAAGGACCCCGCTCCCATCCCCATTCCTTTGATCCCATGTCATCTTTTATGACTGCCTGTGCTTGACATGAGAAGACCGTCCTTTCATACTTAGTTCTTTCCTAGATTTTTAAAGTTTGTGAACTTCCCTAACGCAAAACTGTTCTAAAGTCAAATACACAGGCTTGGAGGATCAACATCTGAGCCGCAAGACTTCACTGCCATTTAAGTGGTGTAGCTGAAGACCACAAGACCACTTCAAAGATGACAGATCTGAGTCTTGGAACAAAGTTCTTATCTCAGAGCACTCAGGTTTTAGACCCAACCTACTCCACAGCCGGGTATTCTAACAGGGACTCTTATCTGATGCATTAGTCTTAAAAGCTCCAAGAAAGAATCCATATTAACTGCATCCTTTTATTTTCTGTTTAAAAGAATGAATGCAATACCCAAATTCCTCTTACCAAGTAAGTCAGTAGGTGTGTCTGCCTAAAACAATTTCTTCAAATTGATCCTCCTTCCTCTCTCTTTTCTAGCCACAGTAATGGAAAATTCCCAGCACTACTTAAAGAAGTATATGCACACCTACTAGAAAATAAAGATGAATGCAAAGCTTTCATCCAATGAGGAACATATAGAGACATTAAGGGCTGTCTCTCTGGAAGCTGGGAATTCAGAAGCAATAAAGGCAAAGACTGTTCAAACCTTCTGTTTCTGAATACTGGAACAGAAGAGTGTGTTTGCACATACCATTCAACAGCTTTATTGTTTTCAATGGTTCTTCAGATTGGTGAAAGTGGCAGTATCAAGAAAGAAGTGAATTTCTCCTTCATTTTCAATCAACATTATCACTGCAATAATCAAAAGCTTCAACATTACAAAGATGAATTCACCTAGGATTGCTTCTGAACGTGTTAGTAGTCAAAAAAAAAAATGAAAACCAAGCCCTTATATTAAAACAAAGCAATATAAAAGAATATGGCGATCTTCAGGGGAAACAAAAAACAACCAGGATTTTCAACCTATATTAAGCACAGAAAGGTAAACTTCTGAGTCATTCGCATGCTATTTAGGGTCACAGCACACATTTGTTGAGGATCTCCACATGATAAATAAATGCAAAGCTCAGTAAGTCAGCTCTGTCAAACAGATTTTTTTCTTCTTTACTGGAGTGACTTAAGCAGGTCACAAGTGAGAAAGCAACAGGAATAAGATTTTGTATTTTCTTGGCTCAAGTGATAAAAACATAAACCACAATATAACGTGCACAACTTAAGATTTCAAGGAAAACTCCTTCAAGCTCAACAGCAGCTAGCAGCTTGTCTCTATTTGCCATCACTCTAGATCAGAAGAGACCACATGTGCGCTTTTTTTTTTTTTCCTCCTTTCCTGCCCCTTTCAGTTACACTTGAGCTCTTTGACTGAAAAGGTCTGGAACAGATTAAAAGTCCGACCACAAAATAAAGAGCCTTGGCATGTACTCAAGCCTGTCTGGGATACACATACGCAGTGGGCCCAAAAAGGGAAGCTATGCAGCAAGAAACCCTTATGCAGTCTTTTGGACATTTCTAACTTCTTTCAGTTTAACTGCACAGTCTCAACATTTGATGGCGTTTCAGTATGCACAAGACAAGTAGCTTTTGCCCTTACAGTTAGATCATACTATTTACAGGAGTACAAAATAGTTCTGGGAAGCAAGATTCATCTCACTCATGAGCCCTGTCAATTAAAGCCTTTTCCACATGGCTTTTTAATTTCAGCTCATCACTGGAAACTATAAAGTAATGAAAGAAAAGAAAAATACATACCCTGCAAGATTACTTAAGTAAATATAATTGACCTGCCTCTTAACTGCAAAAGGCAATGCTGATTTTCAAAATGACTGCTTCCTTTTCAGCCTTATTCACATATTAAGTAATTGTGAAGTTGCAAATTACCCACACACTCCTCTTGCAACACACAAACAGGTCTGCAGCTCTGGCTGCTGTTAAAGCCAGCATGGACATTTGCCAGAGCTGACAACCTTAAATATATGCCCCACCTTTGGGCTCAAGTTGCACAGTGGTTCAACCTGTCTACACACTGGTGAGCAGTTTATAAACAAAGTGTGACAATCTGGTGTTCTCCATAAGAGCAAACGGATGTTTAGAAGTAAGCACTCCAGCCTACAAAACAAAAATGCTGAAATTTCTAACAGCCATTTCGGAAAAACAAAACAGAACAGAGACTGTTGAGTTTTGCAGCTCTGTGTTTATATGGCATTCATGGAGTTAATGCCTCTCCCAAAAGGGGCCCACAGTTGTTGTTAGGTCAACCCCTGTAAAGCTTCAAAGGCTTTGTATCCCCTCGGCCTGACCTACTCAGTGATCTGCACACTGTTTTCATTTAGTTGTATCAAGTCCAAAACTAAAGCCTGAAAACCACAACGGTCTCTTCTTTTTTTTTACCCCTACTGTTTTTTCCGCGGGTCTGGAAAAATAACTAAAATCCAAAGGAGTTGAAAATAGTAAGTTATTGGGAAAACAAATCAAGAGCAAATTAATCAAGCTAATAAAGCTTACACACACAGGTCACGGCTTTATACAAAAACCGAAGTTGTAATACCACCTTAAATACATCAGAACAATCACTTGGACAATCTAAGAAGCTAGTTTAGAATCTCGTAATATTATATGCTATTGCTATTCATAGCCATCGGTGCCAAAATTTTATTGAAATGTTTGCAGCTCTGCTCTTCATATAGATCAAAAACATTACAAAAAATGAGTTATCGGTTCTATTCTGTTAATTTTTTTACATCTAGGCCTTGTGATCCCTAATTTAAGTTACTATTTCTATTTCCAATATTGCGTAGTCTTTACCCCACAAAGAGATAATTTGAAGTAGAAACAACAAAAGTAATAATTTCTCTCCATATTGTTTAAAATAAAGTTTTGTCATGATCATCACTGTGACAAGCTCGAATTATAAGCTGGTATATGTTTCAAGAGTATTTAAACAGCATAAATTATTATTTAACAATGCCCCCTAAGTGTGAAGGAAAGTTAAGTATTTGTTTGGGAATTAAAGATTCTTCTGTGGTAAAGTTTTGCAATTTTAAAAGGGAAGAGTGAGCTTGGCTGAAACTGTCTCTAGGTAAGTAATTTCTGAATGCCATCAACGGGAACTGTACGGATCATATGGCAAAATACGAACCCCTAACATAAGAAACTGTGGTGACACACACTTCTAAAGGATATATGCTAATCTTTTTTTTTTTAAATAATGATTGAAATGAAGTCTCTGTAATTCAAATTAAAATGTATTTTAATCGTACTATAAAAAGTTTTCAAAATATGCAAAAATTAAAGCTGAGTGAACTGAAGCGAATCAAAAATTCTGAAGTGAGATGAACTTTTACCAAAGCGTGGGTCAAGCCTTGGGTCTAGCCAAGATGTGGTCTTGTTCTTATGGTTTATGTAGTAAATTTCTCCATCCTGGGTCATAGCTTGTTCCCATCCATCGGGGAGTGGGCCTGCAATATAGAAGGAAGGAGTTGATGGCGGGCTCTTGTTTGCTCCAGCTGAAATTGATCTAAAAAAATTCCAACATTTTACATATATAACAGTACATGAAACAGAAGAGTTTCAAGCTCATGTCTGACATTCCTGTGATAAGGGCAAAGAAGTGGCGGGTGGGAAACTGAAGAACAGAAAACACTTCTATCATTTTGATTGAGGATTTGGAGTATAATTTTATAACTTGCTTGCATTCTTTCATATGCTTATGACACTCCCTTTTGCTATAGCATTATAGTACAAAACCAGCAATAAGTCAAGCCTGCCAGAATGAAACCAGCATGAGCACCAGGAAAAAGAACAAGTGTAGAGATATTCTACCTCTCATGGGAAAGTTCATCTAGTGATTAAGTTCCAGCAGCAGCAACAAGGTAACACTGATGAGATCCTGAAACATTATTCCGTCTTTCACAAACAATTAAAAAAGAGTGACAAAACTAATTTTCCTTTTATCTCATACCATAGCTTTCTGTGACAGCGTTAAAGACTTAAGCAAGCAAAAACACAAACCTGAGGAACAGGAGGCAAACGAGCAGTGACAAAGCAAAGATAAGAAAACACCAGGAGCAGACAGAGACACACAGTGCTACGAACGGCAGTGCTACGCCTCTATGAGCGGGAAAGCACAGGCAGGGAAAGCTACATTTAGGAAATGGTAAAATGGAGGTAGGTGATGATGTTCTGGAGTCCATAGCTAATGTCTGAACACAGCGTCCTGAGGCGTGTTTACCTTACGTTCCAAATAGCAGCTTTTGAGAAAACCACCCTTCATCACTATACAGTTCATAAACCACTCATTCCCATCTCTGTATGATCATATACATTCATCTGTACATATTTTGCTCAGACTGAAAGCTACTCTTAAAGGTACATTCATCTCATCTTATCTGGCAGGTGCTTTACAAATGTGTTTCTACTCACACAGATATGGGCTTTTAAAAACATCTAAATTAGATACAGGAAGACCTTGCCTGTATTCTTTAGATTTAAGTACAATCCTAAGACGATATAGCAAAAGATCCACTACAAATGTTAAGAATGTAAAAGAAATTAGAACAAGATCTGCTTCAGGAACTCATCATATTTCAACCTCTCCTTCCACTCTTCCTCAGTGTAATATAGTAATACACTAGCAAAAGCCATCTGGCTGGTAGGCTTAGACTAACAGACCATTCTGTATAATGTAAGATACATTAAGTATGCACAAACATCATCATTTCACACAAGATATTCAGATATACAGACAAAAATACATATCTGAAATGACTGAAGTATTTACTACATCCATGTTCAAACTACACTAGCTCTTTGCCTGTCATTTTGTCCTAAAGTCATGCCTCTGCTGAAGGATTCATTGTCTAAAGCTAGCGGGGGAGAGGGGGGTGAAAGGATATATTTGTTTGCTTAATCTTAAAAGATACTCTTGGAGAAACACAAAAACAGTAAAATAATAATTTGATTGCATACCAGTAATATCACAAGGCATAACTAGGACAAGAATTTCTTACTGTGGTCTTTGAAGGTCCCCTGCAAACTACACTTCTAATTTAAACTCTTTCTTTTTGGTTCAGAGAACTATGCCTTCCTTTAGCAACCTCACTATACCACTAGAGATACAGATTTTCGAGTGAGGAAAAACAGTGATCTAACCATTGGACATTTCCTTCCCATCCTCAATGCTCACAAGCTTTAAATGCTGCATACAAGTAACAGGAGTACCTCAGCTTTTACTAGGGGCTAGTGAACAAAACAGTCAAGAAAGAGTGACAACACTGTAAAACATTCATAAATCCTAACATATTCACAGTATAATAGCACTTCAACACAGAACTGAAAGCTCAAGTGCAGACCCCTGTACTTTGTTACCATAGCCAAAGACCATCCAGCTAATCGGCGAGATGCTATTTTATAAGACTGGGGCAACTGGAGCACATCGACACGTCCCACATCATCCAAGTGTAGAAGCCAATGAAGAACACAAAACATTCCCTGACTGCTAAGCCAACACGCTAGCCATGTGAGCAGACCTTCTCACTACCATTCTCCTCAGAGTCCTTCTAAACCACACATCCCTCGGAGATGAAAATCAGCAAGAAATTATCTTTTGAACTGCAAAGCCAAAAAACCCAGCCGGCTCTAGGAAAAACAAAACTAGGCTTGGGGTGTCAGTCCTGCTGAACATTGAGTAAGGTGTATACTGGGCCAGCATGCTCCTTTGTAGTAAATAAGAATAAACGCCTTTGAAGCGTGATGCCAGGAGCTGATCAGTCCACCTACCTCGTGGAACAATACTGTTTGAGATTCAGTGATCTGATGAGTACTAGGTTACTAGAGACAAACTTGGGCAAGGTTCTCTTTCTAAATAAAATGCACAGCTGTGGACAGGACAGGAAAGGTCTGTCTGCTCACCCAGCTGTCAGAGCAGCAAGCCTTCCTTGCTAAGTGCCACCAAACAGAATTCTTCCCTCTAGAAACTTCTGGCATTAATCACGATGTTGCTGTACTTCTCGGCCAGTAAACTGCTCTCATGTTTCTGCCGTCATCTCTACATGTTGAAATGGTAGTTTAAAAATTGATTAGTACTGCTTTCTGTAATTCCTATTCGGTTTTGTGAGCAGTTGTGAAACCAGAAGACTGTCAGGTCTGATTTTGTAACTGGCTGTCTGAAACTCTGTATTAGATAGAAGAGGCAAAGGAAAAACGGAAAACCACGGTGAAGAACAGCAGACACATTCACTCAGAGCATCTAGGAAAATTCCTCTGCAATTACACGTCACTCTTCCCCCAAAAGGCTCAATAGGAACAGAATTCCCAGAACTAATTTATATTTTTAAGTGACTTGAGCTATATAAGCTCTATATTACTGCTCTACAGACCTTCTCACGAAAATTTCCATAGTTACTGTAGCCCATGCTGTATAAAACCAGCCATGCTGGGTCTGACCAAAGGTCCATTCAGCCCAAGCACCTAACCTGGAGTGATGGACAGATCTTGTTGCTGAAAGCAGCCTGTTTAGTGACTGTCACACTCTATAAACTTTTAAATAAAGCACTGAATATACATATAGACCCAGAAAGTATAGTGGCTATGAATAGTCACTTGGCCTCCAAGTACCTGAGGTGATTTCTTGAGCCAGCTTGTCTACTCAAGAGGTGCCAAAAGATCTCTCTCTCAAGTATTTTTCAAGTCTCCTCTTGAATCTTTGTAAACATTTAGCACCAACAATCCCTGTGGCACCGTCTCCTACTAGCTCTGTTTGGTGCCTCCTAGGTCAATTGAACACAATCACAAACATAAGTTTACAATTCTATCAAATTATTTGCACAGGGAGAGACAACTTTTCTAGGAATCTCACCGTTTACTGTGGTACTTTTTAAGACAACGTTATCCAAAAAATGAGATTCCAATTTCCAAATGTAAGCCATCCTTATAGAACTCTGATAAGGCATACCGCTGTAACTAAGTATTTATATAATGGTGTAACCTCACATAAATACCAGTAATTTTCAAAGTCTGTGTACACGTTTGTTTGGTACGTGTCTCCTTTTTGTGAGTTTTTAGTTTCTCGTATACCATGAAACGCAGTCCTGAACACAAAGCAGAGCTCACTGCTGGCAGATAGAAAGCAACAGGAAGAGTAACAAAAGCAAAAATATAGCAGAGATTCAAGCTATGCTGGGATACAAAGCAAATCTTCAAAAGTTCCTACAGTTTCTGATATTTAACCGTAAAATAAATGTAAATAAAGCTGTGTTTTATCAAAAGGTTAATGAATACTAGAGGGCATCTGTATCTAGATATTAAAAGAATATTCATGGACAAGCTAGGAACAGAAACACCTATGTTCAACAGCAGGAATCATCTTCACCCAATACAAACACTGAACTCTAAGAACCTACCTAATATTTCTCTGTGAACACTGAAATTTTTTCCCTTCAATCACTGTCACTGTGATTGCAAAACTTTTTAAAAATTATATCGAAGTCCATAAAGTTTACCTGAAGTCCACATTTATTCTGTCAAACCAGTAAAACTTACAAAAAGACACTATTTAAAAAAGGGGCATTTTTTGCAGATGAAGGAAGAATTGAACATGACTGTCATGCAGATACTTAGAAACTCGAGTTTCACAACAAGTCATATGCAGTGCTGCTGGTACACAAAGCAGAATCTGTAGTATGTCTGGTTACAGATGAGATACCTGCAACTGAAGTAAGCAAGAATCTAAGAGAAGAGCTAGACCTTGTTTTACTTATTGGCATATTTCTCTTTGCCCTCCTGCCGCACAAGGGGTAGAACAACCTCAAGAGTTAGGAATTCGAGTGTCCATTTTCCTACCAACCTTTAACATGGCATTACAGCCTCACCCTAAGAGGCCACAGAATTACAGCAGGTCTACAAACTTTCACCAGGAAGCCCAACTCAAAACTGCAATGTAAGAGAGAAGACTAAAGAGGACAAAGACAGATAATCTGCTCCAAAGCTAATTATCTAATGTCTATGTGCAAGCAGAAGAGGCTGAAGTAAGCACTGCTGTCAAGCATGATTCAGGAAGTAAAGGTATCTGAAGAACCAAAGTATATAAATACAATTACTATCCCATCTCTGTTGTATCAACTGTAATTGTGCAAGAAACAGGCATTGTTTACTTTCAAATTTATAACTTTACCTCAGTAAGAAATGTAGGAGGAGAGGTTCCTCAGAAGAACAATGTACTGTTTTACTACCTTTTTTTTTTTTTTTTTTAGATCAAGTCAGAAGAACATAGTTTTCCTGTAATACCTTTAGGGAAAAAATGGTTAGAATCACACACACAATAAATCACAACAGGCAAGACTAATTTTTATATATATGTTGCATATTTAGAAGTTACAGGCTTGTTTTCTTTCCATTATTGATGTGAAGATGCAATCCTGTTTCATAGAAGATTAACCAACAAACGCCATCTAAGAGCACTGTGTTTCTCTGCATACATATGGCCCAAACCATTTTAGTTGAGTACATGTAGCAAGCTAAGTTCAGCAAGACTGAGACAAAAAAGCATCAAAGAACCAAAACAAGCAGAACAAAACAGTTCATTCACAAAATCATTGCCTTCACCCTTACCACACCTTCTAGTTTTGCTTTCTTCCCATTTTCCCTGAGCTCCACTTATCCTTTTTATCCAGAGAAGACAACAGCTTCATGTTAAATATGTAGAAAGCAGCTTCCCCAGTTCTGTTCTCTCTCTCTCTACCTGTTCAGTTTGTTTTCCTGATCTTAATTCTAGATAATGGCTAGAATTCTAATTCTGGCTAAAAGGCTAAAGCTTCTAATGGCTTTCAATATAGCTCCTAAAAATCTCTCTTGCATTTTACCACAACAACTTTACTCACAAGCTCCTATGGCAATCTGTAATTAAATATACTGAAACTCAGACAGTAATTTCTGATTAAGGGCTACAATTAATGAGCGCTATACAAGGATGAAGCATACAGAAAGGAAAACAACCTCCCTTGTGACATTTAGGACATTTTTTTGCAAGTCAGTGACCTCCAGCTGTCACAATACTTACATTTGGTTTTTCCCAATATCCTTCATGAAAGGCTCTCAAAGCACTAGGGCAAGTTTCATTGCCAGCAGTATTTCATAACAGGAAACTTCTGTCTTAAAGGTCTCAACTTTATTTCCCAGTTCTTGAAGATGAGTATCCAAATTTGAACATTAAGTAGTCTTATATTTATGATGTTAGCACTCTGATCTAAGTTCCACTGTGCTGAAGTGGTACATAGTTACTTGACTTTTCCATTTCTCTCCAAGATTCTTTACAAGGCCACCAAGGAAGTTGGTTACTAAATAAGTTACCATGAACTCAGCAATAAAAAGCAACAGAACCAGATATAAGAGACTTCAGTAAAAACAAATATACAGTCATAATTTAAAGTTGGTACATAATGATTTGTCAAATCAGGTATCAGAAACAAAATCATATCCAATAAATGCAGGCTCAGTATTATTTAATGCAAACCAGACTTTTGTCAAATGCAAGTAAGTTAAGGGTAAGCAGGTGCATCCAAGGAGACAGTTCCAAGTCATACTACCTTAACTGCTTTAAGTTAAAAAAAAAAAAAAGCAACGCCATGCAAACATGTAACTCAATATACACCGAAGTTCTGATTTCTTCAGACACTTTATCAAATTCAGAGCACTGGGGGAAAAAAACTTCACAAGATCACAGAATCACAGAATGTTAGGGGTTGGAAGGGACCGCAAAATACCATCTAGTCCAACCCCCCTGCAAGAGCAGGACCACCTAGAGCAGAGCACACAGGAACACGTCCAGGAAGGAGACCCCACAACCTCTCTGAGCAGCCTGTTCCAGTGCTCTGTCACCCTCACAGGAAAAAAAGTTTTTCCTTATGTTAATGTGGAACTTCCTATGCTCCAGCTTGCACCCGTTGCCCCTTGTCCTGTCATTGGACATCACAGAGAAGAGCCTGGCTCCATCCTCCTGACACTCGCCCTTTACTCTTTTATAAACATTGATGAGGTCACCCCTCAGTCTCCTCTTCTCCAAGCTCAAGAGACCCAGCTCCCTCAGCCTTTCATCATAAGGGAGATGTTCTACCCCCTTAACCATCTTTGTGGCTCTGCGCTGGACTCTTCCAAGCAGTTCCCTGCCCTTCTTGAACTGAGGGTCCCAGAACTGGACACTCTATTCCAGATGTGGTCTCATCAGGGCAGAGTAGAGGGGGAGGAGAAAGAAAAGGATATTTTATTTTAAGTTCATGTTCAATACAGTATGATCTGTGAAATTAAAAATAAATGTTCAATGAACTTGTACTCAATGAAGTCACAAGACAATCCACTTAAATGTCTCAAATCTTTATTGCATAAGCAACAGTATCTATGCAGGATCACTTGCTCATACACTTATATCAGTCAGTGACATAAAAATTCTTGGTTTTCTTAAAACAATCCTCATGTACTGATTGCTAGATTCTCTTTTAGATTTTTACCCCTTACAACTAAACAGTTTATTTTCTTGCTAAGGACTCTTTTTTCTTTATAACTACATAAAGTGACTGCTACTTCACTATCAAAATTTTTTTCCCGTTAATTCTTGGCATATCAGAAGGTTTGAGGAGTTATCTTAACACACAGAATTTGTATCAATATTCAAACAGCAAGCATCTAGTTCTAGCACAAATAAGATAAGCCAAAAGGTAAGAGAGACCAAAGGAATTGTTTCCTTTCTCCCACTGGAATAGGCTGCCCAGGGAGGTGGTTGAGTCACCACCCCTTAATGTGTTTAAAGGTCGTTTAGATGTGGTGCTTGGAGATATGGTTTAGGGGTGTGCTTGGTAGAGTAGGGTTGATGGTTGGACTCAATCATCTCAAAGGTCTTTTCCAACTTGAATGATTCTATGCGTCTATGATTATCTATGCTTCAAAAGTGCCCCTGCAAAAACATGTCACCTCTATTGTTTCCGGTTTCCTGGGATATACTTACAGCAAAAATAATCACAGATATTATATTTTCACATCAGAGCCTGAAGATCTTAATTGCTCCGAACAATGACTTCCTGAATTTGAACAGGGCTCTCATTTGTTTCAGGGTAATCCAACCTCTTGGCCTAGCCAGCAAAAAGTTTGATTAGCTCCCCCTCTAATACTCAGTCATGAACAGCACAGTTTGGTCATGCCTGTTAATCTTTTGGTATTGTCTGCAGCATATGAATCGCAGCATGAAACAAAGCTGTCTAAACGGACAACAAAAAGCAGCACTAGAGAATAACCTTTGTGAAATACGGGAACAGACATACACAAAATACAATCACACTGTGAGAAAAGAAATAAAACATGAACCTCAGTGACAGACAGAAGGTGACAAAGCATAGGGAAGAGCACAGCAGTCAATCTAGCATGGCACCAAATTTATCTACTTGTTCCCTGTATCATCAGATGCATCTGAAAACATACGGCAGATCCCATAGCAGGAACAAGCATGCTTTACTGCTGTCTAGTGACAGCCTCCCCAGACTAGCTGAAAAACAATTCGATATTGCAGGAAAAGATACCGGATTTCCTCAGCTAGCAGAATAATCATCATGATACAGGATTTTGGAAATGATAGGAAAACAAAAAGGAAAACCAAAATGTCTTTGCTTCTAAACAAGATTTTCCAGGTCTTTGCTTCATTCATTTAGGGAAGACAGGAAAAATGAGATGTTCCTAACAATTACAGGAAATGGAAATGAATGCGAGTATACCAAGTCTAGTAAGTGAGCAAGGGAAGGCAGAAGAACACCGCAGAAGCACAACAGCTTTAATGTAAATTTAGTGGAAATTCTGGTCTTCATCAATTTAACAGCATTTTCAGTCAGAAGAAATTAGCCAAAAATTCTGCGTCTTTAAATGTTTGAATCATCCATTTGAGATATGAAAACACAAACCAAAGAACTACAGGATACTTCCTGTTGACATTATAAATATTACACAAATTCTCTTACCTCAAGTATCAGCCCCTTGCTTGATTCACCAGGCATCAACAAATTTAGAGTTTAAAACCAGGATAACTAGGACAACTGTGAGATTTGGACTCCCTCCTCCCTGAATTAAAATCACTAGTGGTATCTTCATTTGTATGGTCTTTTTCATAAACACAAATTTCGCTTACCTGATGCAGAGTTCATGATGTTCTGCTGCACGGAAGGACTGGTGGGAGCTGTAACGTTCATCTGGGAAAGCATGGCCTTCCTAGGATCTTGCCATGTTGTTGTTTGATCAATGTGACTAAGACAAAACAAAGCGAGAGTTAGGACAGTCACGCATTCACAAGAATGACCTGCTAGTACAGAAAGTTTAACAACAAAAGGTTAAGCCTGCCAACAACAGCCACATTCAAAACCAAGCAAGTTTTGGATTCTTTCCAAGCATCATGGTATGTCAGATTCTCAGGCCCTTACTCTGGCCACCACCACTTTCCCAACAAACAGCTGTAGCGATCAGACCTACAGCAACGGTGAGATAAGGCTTAACAGGAATACCACCATCTAGACTGTTGTACCGTAACTAGATTTTGTACCCCTGAACTAAACATTCTCTTCCTTTTCTCGTTGATTAGTTACTTTGTCAGTTTTAAATGTGACTTAGGGTCTTTCAAGCCAAGCCAGTTACATCTGGAATCTCAAGCACAGTACAGCAACTTGGTACGATGAGTTCATATTCAGTGCCTAGGGAGTTGTAACGAACTGGCTAGTGAGTCATCACTAGTCTTCCTAACCTTTCTGTGCACAGATCACATCCTCAGATTATTTGATGGACTACTGCCCACACCACTGACAACTGAACAATCTCTCCATGGTAATTTAAGTAACCAGTCATACTTGAGCAGTAATATGCAAGTGATGTGCAGCTGTCTGTCAACTTCAGGTGAAAAGATGAGGAGAGCTGGACTGCCAAGTAACCCAACTAGCCCTCTGCAGAACCTAATTAGAGAACCTTGGGAGCTTAGTTTTATCTGTTTTGAAAAAATGGAAAGTACATTCAGCACTGTCATTCACTAAAGTATTCAACAAAAATACAAAAGGGTAGTGAATGATAACTTCACATTTTGAGCATGTGATTAGCATGTTTTGCTAATTAATAACAAATGCAGGCTTTTCGTAACATTCAACAACGTTATCTTGATGCCATTAACCAACACTGCTCCAAGAAGTACACTGTGGACAAAAATAAAACTACTGATACACACTGAGTCTTGACAACAAAGTTTGTTATCGATTAATTTAGAACTGGCCAAAACTCATATTCAAACAGTTTAGAATCCAATGCATCATTAACTTGGTACCATTCCTTCCTTACATTGATAATTCTTAAAGTTACTTTTTTCTGGATTACATGGAATGCCCATTTTCACTTACTTCAGCAAAACCACAACATTTAAATCTGCAATATAAATTCTGTTGGTGATCTAAATCCAAAACTAGGCACTCTAACTCATACCTCTGTCTTGCACCCATGTCTTGCATTGGTTTGTACGTGTCTTGGTGCATCAATGTGCATTTGTACTGAACTATCAATCAGGCTGTAAATTTTCCATCTTTTTGTTGGGATTAATAATTGTGCAGCAACTGTTGCTAATTCACAGTTTCTCTTATTTTAAAGCATATTCAAGTTTAGGAGCTGGTACTGTATTATTTTAGACATTCTAAAGGGATAAATAATTCAGATTTGTCACCTCAACGTGAGCATCTTTGTGGACACAGACATCTGACCTTGTCACCCTGCTCTTGACCAATGAGAAAGGAACCTACATAAACACTGTTCGTATAGAATTCATTTGATCAATTTAAGGAATGCACTGAAGGTGAATTTTCTCCTTCAAGAAGAGAGCCTAAGTCAATTAGGTCAAATACAGGGACATTAGAAGAGATGAATCCTAAACTCCATTTATGCATTTGCATGACCACAACATCCAAGAGCTCTGGTCATAAAGACCTCACTGTAGGTCAAACTCGACAAACAAACGAGAATATTTTCTTTCTGCCTTAAGCAACTAATTGCTATCCCTAGAAACTCCAATTAATAAAAATGTGCACTGCTGAATTATTAAAACATTTTAACATGTTCTTTGATGTTCAAGAAGTTGGTATTTTCCCCCAAAACCCTACATTTTGTAACTACTTCATCATTTCAAACAAGTGAGAATGAATAGATACAAATTGAGAAGATCATGAAATAGGGCAGTAGTCACCAATTTATTTATGTAGAATTATTTATCACATTCTAATCATTGAAAGGACTTTCTGTCACAAGGTAGAAGGTATCATAAAGCATCTTTTAAAGTTTTAAGTATATTTTACCCTCTCTAAACATGTACACGAACAATTCCAGGTCAGAGTTACAGACACACTGTAGCAGCATCACAAAATAAGCGGGAATCTTACTTGTACAAAAATATAATAGTAAACAAAGCTCTACTTTGTCTGCATGTGGCAATGACTGCCCAGTTTTCCCTTGTGTACAAGAAACCCCCACGTTACTACAGCGTTAATTAAAATGGTGTTGCTGCCATGTTAGTTTCCACAATACAGCTCATTTAACACAAGTACTACTAAGCACACTGCGTCTTTGGTTGCATATGTTTTCCAATATTCAACTCCACTAAGAAATATGCCACATGAAGCAAGATGATTTTATTTCCTTTTTAGCATATTTATTTATAAAACAGGCACAACATGGTAAAGACTGCCCGATCTACACTGGACTACACATAGACCTTCATACTGGAGAACATTTTTTCACTTTTCTGCTGGTCAATTTTGCAAAGCAACGAAAGCAGGTAAAGATAATACAGATGTAAAAACACTGCACAGTAATGCTTCACAGACCGTGTGTTTAAATTACAGTACCAGTATGTGCTACTCCTCCCCTCTATTTCTGATTTGTTATATTTGCTGAACTCACTTCTGGGAACAGTGGAAACAAGGAAAACACCACTGCACCCATGCTAACACATTCATTTATTTCCATTGAACTCCTAGAAAAATCCATGTAACTTCATGAACTTCATGTTCCTATTTTATAGCCTTCGTTTTTACATGCTATTTGATTGTAGAGTAAGGAACAGAAGAAAGTTCTCACTGCATTACAGAACCATTTTTGCAGTTAACTGTAGAAACACAATTGAATGAAACAACATTCCACCAGTTCTTCCAGACATATCTGAATGTGGGATAGATGAACAGACTATGGAGGAAGCAATTTTAAAAGTACCTCCAATTTTCATAGAATCATAAGGTTGGAAAAGACCTTCAAGATCATCAAGTCCAACCATCAACCACTATGCCCACTAAAACATGTCCTGAAGTGCCACATCTACACATTTTTTGAACACCTCAATACAAGAAGGACATGACCTGTTGGAGCAGGTCCAGAGGAGGGCCACAAAAATGATCAGGGGGCTGGAGCACCTCCCCTATGAAGATAGGCTGAGAGTTGGAGTTGTTCAGCCTGGAGAAGAGAAGGCTCCAGGGAGACCTTATATCGGCCTTCCAGTACCTAAGGGGGGGCCTAGAAGAAAGCTGGGGAGGGACTGTTTACAAGGGCACATAGCGATAGGACGAGGGGCAATGGTTTTAAACTAGAAATGGGTAGATTCAAATTGGATATTAGGAAGAAGTTCTTTACCATAAAGGTGGTAAAGCACTGGAACAGTTTGCCCAGAGACGTGGTAGAGGCCCTGTCCCTGGAGACGTTCAAGATCAGGCTTGATGGGGCTCTGGGCAACCTGGTCTAGCTAAAGATGTACCTGCTCACTGCAGGGGGGTTGGACTAGATGACCTTTGGGGGTCCCTTCCAGCTCAATGTATTCCATGATTCTATGGTGACTCCACCACTTTCCTGGGCAGCCTGTTCCAATACTTGACCACTCTTTTGGCAAAGAAATTCTTCCTGATGTCCAATCTAAACCTCCCCTGGTGCAATCTGAGGCCGTTTCCTCTCATCCTGTCACTTGTTACTTGGTAGAAGAGACCAACATCCACCTCACTACACACCCACGACTTCTTTCAGGTAGTTGGAGAGAGCGATAAGGTCCCCCCTCAGCCTCTTCCCTTTGAGCACAAGGACACCATTATGGATGCCTCAAGACTACTTAAGCATACCACACAAATTATAGTTAATGTTCATATGAAGTTAACATGGATAGATATTCTAGGCAACAGCAGCTTCCAACTTTTCCCTATCTGACTATCACTTGAGAAAAGTCAGCATGTTCCTTACTTGACCAATTAAACTCCAACCAGTAGTCAGCTTAAGAGTAAAGAGCCACAGAAGAAAAGTCTCAAAGTAAGCAAGCTGATTACATTAAAATCGTATTAACCATAAGGCTGGTTCAATAAGGCAACACTTTGTCTCCTCCCACTAAGCTCTGTGCCTCCTGACCCACCTATCCATCTCCCCCACACCTTCCCTCAACACCTTTCTCTTCAACCTCCATCAAACCACAGTCATTACATGTGTCTTACCTGCTCCATATCCCGAGAAACCACTCAAAACAAAACACATCACAACAGATCAGTTCTTTTCCATGACTTCCAAATTATGCTCATCAACTTATAGCAGGCAAACCTCTACTTACATGGATGAAATGGTTAAATAAATCCTAATTCCAGGAAGGAATACAGGTCTTCACTTTGTTCAATATCTGCAGCATGTGCACCAGGGTAACTTACTATAAACACTATGTATTTCTCATTATCAGGTTAAGTGTGGAAACATGACATTCTCCACAAGTAAAGATCTTTCCTTCTGTTTTGAATATCAGTGCAGGAAAGGTCTAAATGGACGTAACAAGGACTCTGACTTCAACATCAAATATCTTTTCTTGCACTAAACAGATTTTTTCCATAGTAGGTGCATGAAAACTGCCCCAATCCTTACACTCGGTATCTTCTACTTTACATGAACTGAACCATATCTTGATAAAGCACTACTGTCAACTTCTATTTTTAAAAAAAAAAAAATTAGCAAATTACATCAAACCAATGAAACCTATAAATCAGCCAGTAGAGTGTTATTAAACTTAAATTCTACCTATTCATGAACTGGAATCACAGCTCTGTACTGTGTGCACAGAATGAAATGAGTAAATATTCTTGGAATAAAAATCAACATCTCTAATACAATCAAGGAATGCAAGACATTTTAGTTCATAGAGTAAATTCTCAAATCCAACATCTAGCTATCTGACACTATCTATTACTGTTCATTTATGTCTAGGTGAAGCAAATCAGACAAATGTTGTATAAACTAAGGAAATAACTTCATTTTGGCGAAGAAAGAGTGTACCATAAATGTGGGTCTATGGTAACAGGTCTTAGAAAAACAAAGCTAAAACATGCAGAGGACACTAAACATTTGTTAGCAAACATGTCAATTCTGGTATCAAGAGTGAGTGTTCCAAGCCACACCAGCGCCCCCCCCCCCCAAGAAAGGCACTTAGAAAGTGCTACGCGCTATGAAGAGAATCAGGCTGCCTCTCCCTACCCATCCCCAGCTTTCACAGTCATATACTAATTATTTACATATCCACAAGAACAACTTTAAAGACAACTGTTCTTATTTTGTGCACACAAAGCATTTCTGCAGTTACTAAGAACTGGAATTTCTAATTGAAATAAATCTTTACTAGTATTAAACACTATCACATGCCTGAAGATTTGTCAGATTCAATTTCTAACCTAATTTTAAAGTGTTCCCAGTTTGGGTTGTGTTTGGGGTTTTTTTTGTTGGGGTTTGGAGGAGGGAGGGGGTGGGGGCAGGTTGGGTGTGGTTTTTTGTTTGGTTGTTGGTTGGTTTTGCAGGTTTTTTTAAAGTACAACCAAAAAGAAGCAGGAGATCCAGAAACAACAAAAAATCATATTTGTTACTTTTTAGTGATAATAACCTTTAGATGCTAATAGACTAATAAAATAAAACCATTCCTAAAACCAGAGAACTGATCTGCCTTTGCACGAAGAGCGATACACCTTCACATTTGTACTCCAATTGTTGCACTGAAGAGACATGAACTGTATTATTAAAAGTCATGTCAGAAATTAACAAACACACAAAGGAAACTCAAAAAGTTACTTCAATCCTTTGAGAAAGTCTTACCTAAGAGACCTTCAGTTTTGATATTCCATAGTATTTACTGCAACTACAGTGTCCCTGTTGGCAGGTACACTTTTCAAGGGTTGGCTGAGACTCCATTTGTATAACAGAATCCTCAGTCATTACAAAACCACGACTCTTTCTTCCTCTTTTTTTTGCCGTTATTAGCATAAAGTCACCTTATATATAGTGCACATCTGCTACATCATTTGCAGTGAGAACATTCCTTTCATAAGAAAGGATCTTCTCAGAAAAGATATTAACACAAGCAGGTTGCAAATTCCCAGATTATTTTACTAAAATGTGTAATAGAAATGCACCATTAGGAGGAAAAGCAAAAGATAGTGAACAGATATTTCAATATTAGGTACCAGATGAACATACTACATGAAATTTCTGCAACAGCAAAAAAAAATGATGAAGAAGTCTGAGCTACACACAAAAGAAGACAAACAAGGCAGAATAAATCACCCGTGGCTTCTTTCCATTTGGACATTATTCTTCATAAAAGGACATTTCAAAAAAAGTCACAAACATTCAGAAAAACAAGTTGTTCTTCAGTATAAAACGATCACCACAAAAGACTACACGAGCATCTCTCAAAGTAATGCCCCTGTTTTGCAATGCAGACAAGACTTACATTTCATGTATGTGAAAAAATTATTTCCAGTCTCTAGCGAAGCTGAGAGGACTAACTTGGATTTTGGTTTCCAGATTTTCGGTACTGCTTTAGGAATTCACTGGAAATTCTATTTTATTAAAAAACAACACACATGCACACACCACTGACCACATCATGACAGATCTACCAAAACTGTCAACTCTGCATTGTGTACTTTTTGTATTGACGATGGACAGGAAAGTCTCTTGTGTAACCCAAGCAAGTGCACAAATGAAGTTAAACCTAATTATTTTCTAAACTTGGTGTGAAATTAACTTTTCATTATATCCCAAATGCGAACTGCTCCATTGACAAGTGTCACCTACAACTGTTTCACCTTAAATGACTGAGCTACAGATTCTACTCTTTCAATATTTTTTCCTTTGTCTTTCTAAATAGCTGGTTTCCTCAATCCACATAATGCATGACTTTCAGAAAGGTTTTCCCTTTTAACTTCTTTTCATCTAAGAACTTTAAAGATCCGAGGAAACATGACCAGAGTAAGCGTCGCCTCATAAACGCCATTTCTGAATTAAAGCTATCACCAGTACATTTTAGTACACTGGGACTTGATGTATACACTGAAAGTCAGTTTTCCTGGTGGCGCCATGAGAAACTAAGTATTTCTGCTCTTAAAACTACCATAAATTGGCTCAAAAATAAAAAGTCAACTTCAAACTAATCCCTTTGCCAAATCTTATACAAATTTGTCCTGTGCATTAAGCAGTGTAGGCTACCTGCAAGATACCCACCAGGATATCTACTTCCGCAGAGGCATAACCTCTACAGAAGAATCACAAATGAGGTGGTCTGACTGTAGGGCAGCTGTGAAAGTGACAGTATCTACTAATTCAAGAACAGAGCTAGATGCAAATTCCTAAGAAGGGTGGCATAGCTAGAAGGCTAACATCAGTCTGACGTGACAGATGGGCTAGGGGACCCCACAGGTGATTTTTCCACAGTTCAGTTTAGAAATGGGATGAAAAAAAAAAGTTTAGATTAGAAAGCACCTCAGCATGAACAGCTCTGATTACCACTCTCAAACTGGAGTGTAGCATGCAGAGATTTCTGGGTTATGGCTCATTATGCTCTTAGGATATTACACACAATGGAGCGGATTCAGGTTTGCCTGAGGGTAGAAGCTGTGACATTGTTTACCCACCCTTTTTTCCACCCTATTCAGGGGATTTCAAGAATTGGAAAAGATTAAAAATACGAAACTAAGTCTTCAGTTATATGGGCCATTTTTAATTAGGTGTGGCTAACAAATGAAGTACACTTCTTTGCAAATGGTGTACCAAAGTTACAGATTTATACCTTAAGTAGCATTAATACATTGTTTGAGATGACACAAATTTCAATTCCAAGCAGCAACAGTAAAGAGAAACGACTGAAGGGGAAATGAGACAGCTCTGTTAGCTATTACCTCTACCAATTCAGTCCTCCATAAACACTCCCCTAAATTTGCACCATTATTAAACAAGGACACACACTTAAAAGTGGCCTAAGATCCTTTAAGGACTTTCCAGCTGTCTTTATAAATAACAAATCCAACAAAAGGAAAAGCTGTTGATCACAAAGCAATGAAAATCTCATCTCCTGAGAGATGATATTCCACCCACTGCTTGGGAAAGCACTGTGTTTCCACATTTTAGCTTTCAATATTTCCTTAGGTTTCAGGATTATTGCAGACTAGGATATATAAAAGCACACAGCAGTAAAATTCATAACTTCTTAATCTGTTTCCCAAAAAGGTCAGAAAAAAAGCCGCTAAAATTCATAACACGGTTTGTCTCTTAAGGACATTAACATCTCCAGGCATGGCCTAATTGCCCCAAAGAAACAGAAACATAGGTGAAATTTTCTGAATATTGATGCAATACAAATGGCTGTATTTTTGAATTTTCCATATTCTTTCTTCTGCTTGACAGGTCTTTACACATTAACTAAACAAAACTTGTGTTGGACTATTCCATCTATACTACAGATGGTGTCCTCACCAAACCATAGCACAGGCATACGATAATAGAGAGCATACTGGTGATACGCCAATAGACAGCTCTATCGTACTCTCAGCTTGCGAAAGCATACCTTAAAATCAACATGCAATTGTTCAGTGTGCAATCACGTGTTGTGCCACAACTATGATCCCATTAACTTTGCAACAGAACCCCAGCAAAATGTATGAAAACGGTGGGCATGAACATCCTGTTGTCTGGGTGGGAAGAGAGCCTGTCAGAGCACCAACCCCTTACTCAAACTATGAAATAAGAACCATATATGCTAGCCCACATAATTAGTCTTAGGCAGCAGAAATTCATTCAGCAAATCAATGGTTTGAATATGAACTAGAACAATGCAGTAAGGGGAGCTTAAATAAATGCCTTAAATGTCTCTGACCAAAGTCCAATTGGTGCAGAAGTAGATTTTGCACACCGTCACTAAGAGTCAGGCAAGTTCTTCTACAAATCCCTCTGGAATCTATTCCTAAAGTGGTTGCAACTTGCAAGATGCTAAGAGCTACCAGAAATTCCTGAGAGCATGGCCTATAAAGCTGTGCGCACCAATTCAAAACAGAGTTTTTAGAGATACACAAAACGGTACTTTCACGATATACATGACAGCCTTCATTAGCATTGGCCTGCATGCAGACAGGGCACAACACGTACACCAAGGACGTAATACTAACCTTACTGTTCTGATTATAAACATCTCGCTGATCTGAAGTCGCAGAACAGAACTGCCCTTCTTAGGAAAGCACTGACAGGAAGGTCCTCACTTCAATGTATAACACCAAAATGGACGGTGGGCAGTAGGCAGTCTAACCATACGTGCATGACTAATAGAAGAGAAGGCATGATATGGTCTTCAAAGGTTTACTGAGGTAGCACCTCTTTTATTATCGTGTACTCTTGAAACAACTGCCATTTGTCAAAGCAAAAATGGAAGCAATAACATGCTTATTTTTGCATTTATCATTCCTTTTCCTCCCGTCCCTCCTCCTGCCCTGCACTCAAGGACCTCATCTAGAAATATGGGGCTAGTATCACAATGCTTAGAAGTATTTTAAATGGACTCTGAAAAATATGCTTCTCTGATTCCTCTGCGGATTTTCCAAATAAAACAAGATTACTTTCTGAGTTTCAGGGGAAAAAAAAAGGAGTATGAGGGTATTTTCATTTCCAGGCCTCTTTCCATTACTTTGAAAACTCTAAGAAACAGCAGTATTACAGAGGCGTCTTAAGAAGATAAGTCCTTGCCCTTGCAGTCCTTGTAGCAGTTCAATCCTTTCCAAAACTCCACAAGGGAGTAAATGCTGTGATCACATTCTGTATCACCAGATCTATCTAATTTTAAACTTACCCTCTAATCCCACAGCAGAAAGCAGAAAAAGAGGCTATATTTAAAGAACACCCCCACCTTCTCTCCACCCATCCCCGAAGTTAAGAAGTTTGCTTCCTGTGGATAAGTCACTCACATCTTTCTCTCCTTAGGTCTAAATGAAAGAGATAAAGATATATCACCAAGGAAAGCAAATCTAAGGAAGGACTGTCTCTGGTGCTATTTCAAGTGAAAGTACTGGATTCATTTAACTTTACAGATACTCCCCTACACCCTTGCTTAGCAAGTGCGGAGAAGACCTTCTCAAGATGCAACCAATTCTGTCTTCTGTAATACTAAAGACAAGATTACACAAGTGCTAGCTTTTATGGGAAGGCAGACTATTTTCAGAAGTGATGGGCCATACAGTCCTTTATCACTTTCTTGTCATTTTATCTCTGAGATTCCATCTCATTTCTCTCTCCCTAGTTAGCTCTTAAAAGGAAACAAAGAAAGCAAGTGGGAAATCAACTGCCTCTTTTGCACGAACAGGAGCCAGGCAATTTTATGCCCCTTTCTGTATACCCTGGTTTTGGTTGCCTGAAGGTTTTCAAGTCAGAGGCTTGCCTAAGCATGCTGCAATAAAAGCTGCAATAGCCAGCTGCCTTAGTATCTAAAGGGGGTTCCTAGCAATCCTGTTGAATAACCCTGAGGCTAACCACCACCAAGGAAAACAAAATATTAAGATAAAAAGATTCTTTAGGTTGTTTCCTTATTGCTCTAAGTAGGAAGTCTCAGAGGGCAGTTCAAACTGGTTGCTTGAGTGTTCAGGCAACGATCACTCCCAGATGGCCCTGACAGGATGAGCTGACTCTGAGAAACCATTAGGAAGGACCCACTGGAAAGGAATGCATAGCGCTCTGCTACAAGGCTAATCTATGTTTCTTGCCATTAAAATCATTAATACTGAGAATTATTTTTAATGAACACTTCAGAACTGACACTTCATACCTTAAATCGATCAGTTGTTTATATGTTCTCAGTTTTAGTCATATAAATAGCTGTATGGACTATCTTTTCCCTCATCTTAAACGCAGCCTAGCAAAAATACAACTCCTATTTCCTTTCTCTATGCTTACATGATTTTTTTATGTTTTCCTTTATTTTTTTTTTCTTTTTCACTTCCACTTCCAATATTACAGGGTTTTTTTCATCCCTTTTTGACTCCTCCTTATGACCATGTCTCAGGGAGACCTTTTAACTTTTACAATTCAGATGAACACTACGTGCTGCTGAGCTTGAAGGCCACTATTCTTGTCCTTGAAGACTCTGCAGATTGCCACGTAAAACAAAGAAAAAAAATCTTCCAACAGCAAGTCACTGCCTGAGTCAGACTTGTAAGCTACCTGCTCAGTCAACTCTAGGCAATCTTGCACACCCTGTGTTTTGCCAGCAGATTATTTTTTTTCATCCCCCACGCTTCAAGCCCCTGGAGACAGATTTCCCAAGCTGCAATGCACCAGAAGTAATAGATTTCTCGGCACCCAGATACAACACATTGTCTAAAGGCTACGCTTTGAAAAGTTATTTTTATTTACCCATTTAACCTAGACTAGCAAAGACAATACAGAGTAAAAGCATGAGAAGAAATTAAGCTACTTAGATTATACCATTTAAAATGATAGCTAAAATAATTAAATGTCTAGTATACTTAAATATAAAAGCTATTATATTCATTTTTAAAAGTGACCTAAGATGTTTTCAACCTGAGGATTTTCGAGTACCAGGTTCTATGTTTCTCTTCACCAAAGAGTTTAAAGAGCATCAGTTTAAAAAGTATTTCAGAAGTCCACTATTAAATAAATAATGAAAAGTAAAGCTAATTTTGAACTTAAATTTCATTGTAAATTTCAGAAGCTATCAAATGGAAATTTTAATTTCTATTTTGTTTTATTATGAAGAATTTGGGGGAGTAACAGAGAAACTTTGACAGTAAAATCATCATCAGCAAAACAAACTCTACCTTCTTTCTAGAAACACAAAATAAAGACCCATGCATTCTTTAGAAGAGGTCTCAAGTTTTAATTTATTCCATTAAATCAACATAATAAATACCAATAACTCAGCTTTTATGTATTTGATCTGCTTTCTGGGTACCTTTCAGTACAGAGGGAATTAAAAAATGTTAATATAAATTATTAACAGTTCTCAAAGTACAAGTTTCATTTAGAGACATGTAACGGTTTAGTCTTTGCCAAAATTAGCAACTACCACGTTTTATCAATAAACATAGTGACGTACTTATTTAGAAAGTGTTCAACCCTACTGTTAGATGAAAAACAGATCACAAAAAAAATCACAGATCTCCAACTTTCACTAAATTTCAGCAGGAGATTTATAACAGGAGCTGAAGTTCTCAATAAATACTAAATAACTTAAAATTATCACCTTAACTTAGTATAAGTTAATTCCAAATTTAGAATCCCTGCAGTCTTCATCTACTAGTTATAAAAATCAGCATTCAGCCATTGGGGTGGGGGGTGCTGCTGCAGTGGGAGAAGGGGGAAGAACATATTTACTTATTGGCATGCATTCTTAAAAACATGTACTCATAAAATCTACGTCTAGCATTTAAAATCATGCTAGACCTCTCTAATACAATAAAGATATTAACACATCCTACCCACATAAGAGATCAGAATAGAGGTCACACCACAATTTAACTGTGTGCCCTTTTTAATGGCCAAGAACATCATTATAACCAAGCACAGTTGCTCCCCACTTTCTAACAGTCCCGCTTAGAGACTTCCCCAACTCAAACTTTATGCTTGAACAGTATGGGGCTTATTTTCCTTTCAGGAAGTGAGGCCAGTTCTTAACACAAGAACTCCCTCCCTTACAGTGTTTGCTGGACGTTAGTCAGCACTTCCCTGTGACCCATCCCTTTCCTCCACTCCTTTTCAGTTCCAAATGCTGCCATTATCAACTTCCAGCTTTTCCGTTTTTTGCTTGCAAAATTCACAAATTGTTTTAGAAATTGCCTTGATGGTGAAGAAGCTTTTTTCAGCCACCATTAAGTCACTCTGAACTGCTGGACAAACCTGAGTTTCTTAAGCCACTTCTCTAAGATAGGCTTTCTATAGCCAAAAGCCTTCTTATCACCACCCTACAGGACTACTTGTGCCCACCAACCAGGTGGCCAAAATTGTTATAAACCCTTCAGTTCAAACAAAATTGTTAGTACAAGCTCAGAAGGTTGTTTAGGTTTGTCTGTTTCCTTGGCTTTAACTCATTCAGAAGCTAGCATATAAAATTCCGGAGACAAAACATCTATTTGTTTCATAAAGTGTGCTTGGAAGATACACTGCTACTGATCTCCGAAGTACCACTACATACTATCACATATCAGGAAGTTCAGCAGCTGAGTAATAGGACACAACTGTTCTGAATTTTAAGCAGTAAATTAGAGAACACAGTTAATGGAACAATATTCATCCCAATTCCATGTCAACTTCTCACAAAGCAAGCCTTTACATAGGCTACCCCACACACACCTGCCAGGACAAGCTGCGAGAACTGCAAATAAACACGGTTACAACATGGATCCATCACAGGGACTCACTGTCACTGCAAATTTCAGAATATACCCACTCTTGCCCTTTAAACTCAGTAATCTAGATTGTACTCTTCAGATCAGATGTAAACCAGCACCTGCAGGCAAAAAAAGAAGCATATATAGAGAGGAGAATGAGACCCCCAATATATTTAATTAATATTCCTTCACAGTCATCCACAATCACCCTGCTAAAACCTACCACTGAGCTAATATAATCCCTTCGGTCTGCCCTGCTCCAGTAATTTTCAACAGTCTCGTAAAACGTCTGATCTGTATTTAGTGATCTAGTGCTTCTACTCACCACATACTGAAAGCTTTTTAAAACAGACATCATTTTTTTTCACATCAATTTTGTATTCAGAATTATGGAAGAAGGAAACAAACCACTCTGCTCTTCAGCTCCCAATTTCCTAGTTTTTTACTGAGAGGCTTGAATAAGCCAAAGAAGTAAACATTCACTTGGCTAATGCTTTCTGAGCTGTGGTTTAACACTTCATAGTTCCAGGTACTTACCTAGCAACTTGCTTCCAGAATTTATCACTCCAAGTTCAGTAGCAAACATGCACTGTTTAGTGTTATCTTTAAAATTTATTCTGCAATCAGTTTATATCACTACACAGGTCATAATTTCAAACTTTATCTCAAAACCTTTTAAAAGTAAACTGTACATTAAAAAGAAATAAATCTATTTCTAGATACCATGACTCTAGCTCTATAAATTGGCACATTACACCTTCTAGTTACTCTTCTCTGATACCTTGTAATCCTTTAAATATATTTTCAGAAATCTATTTAGTCAGAAAATTCTTACAAAATATTTATGTTCAGATCAGAACTGGAAAGGACTGTTACAGATCTGACAATGTCATGTTCTTTACAAGAAACCTACTTGCATTTTCAGGTATATCAAGAAGAACAAAATGTAGCAGCATAACAAGGGGAAAGAATATGCTGCAGGAGACAGACAAAATATCCAGTATGAAATGGAGAAAGTGGACAAGGCCCTGGAGCTAAGTGGCTCTATTTCAGAGTCCCCATTTCGTTGCGCTCCATTTCTCCTCATCTCCGACTTGACTACTTATATTCCGAGCTCTTCAGGATGGCAGTCGTACTCGACTAACTAAACGGCCCTTGACTGCAGTAGCCCTGTAACCACCCACTCTACTACAGGGAACAGCAGCTTGGACAGTGAGCATCATCCAACCAGCCAAATCCCACCTTCTGTGCTGGAGCATGCACAGAGCTGGCTGGAAGCTGCTGCTGCCAGCACTGCTTCCACAGGAGAGAGGAGCAGGAGGGCCTGGAGGCACACTCCTCCTGCTCACAGAGCGGGCTGGGAACTGCTCTTTGATGATTTTGTCAATGCAACCAACAGGTGAGGCAGTAGGCAGATGTTGGATTTTCCCCTTAAATACAGTAACTGCAGTGAGACCGTATCACACCATCAGTACACACACAACAAACGAATCTGCTGACAGACTCATTCTGCTACAAGTTACTTAGAAGTTCACTGGTGGTGAGGGACTTCAACCAAATCAATTCCTGGACATCTTCATCAGATGCTAAAGTATGTTATCTGAAAATCACTGTATATGTTGGAGTAACAGATGTCCTGCAGGCGAAAGCTGCTGAAGAACAGTTTGCACACACAAAAAAAATCATGTCCATGGAAAATTAATTTGCATCCTGTCCAGAACTATGCAAGGATCTAATAAACTGTTTAATTCCTGAAAACCTGTAGCTATTTTGTGAGACAATTTAACTAATTTAAATTTCTGCACTTTCATAAAATCAAAGGGCACTACACTCCAAAACAACACAGATCTGAAAACACCTGGCTCCAAAACTGTGGAGCTGATTATTTATTTTCAGCCATGTAATAAAAAAAAAAAAAAAAAAAAAATCACTGTGACCCACTTTAGCACAGTACTCGGGGTGATTAATTAGGGAGTGGCAAAGGAAAGCATGAAACATCTAAAGAAAGAGAATAGTGGAAGTCTAAAAAAAGGAGGATGACTTGCAGAGGAATCTGTCAATCTGGTAATATCAACATCTGCTAAGGAGCCAAGCTTCATGAAGAGAAGCTGAAGTAGCCAAGGAAGGAGGTTGAAATCTGCAAGCTTTCAAACCACAGGACGAATTCTTGCTGAGAATGAAAGAACTGTTGAGTTCACTGCACAGAAATATATTGGTCTGGGAGGTTAAACTGGGAGGCAGACTCTCACTAGAATGGAAGGAAGTACTGAATAAAATCATTACGAACCCTCTCCTACTCTCAGGCAGAGGAAGAATACAGAGCACTTCAGCTCAGGCTGAAGTAGTAACTCAATTTGTTGAGCAGAAAACTATCACAGAGGAGGAATGCAACATCTCAGAGAGACTAGGAACTGTAACAGAGACTAGCAACTGTAAAAGAAGGATACAGCTGCATTTGAAGATCAGCAGCTGAAGAACAGTAAAAAGAACATAATGAAGGAGAAGCTAAAAGCTGATACAAAATTCTCCCAATGTAAGAACAGATTTTGTTTTTAAATCTGTATACAAGTCAAAGCAAAACCACTGTTCCTTCTATTAAGCATCTGAAATGCATTGTAGGCATCAACTGAGAAACAGAAAAATATCATCAAAACCTGCAAAGCAATTAAGTTTTACAATAACAAAAATATATACCAGTGGCATACAAGAAACGTCCACTTCTCAATGCTAGAAATATTCTTTAATGTGTCGGGCGATTCCTTCTTCTCTTCTGAAAATCTTGCCCCCCAAAAATAATACAGAAAAAGTTTCCTGACACTCGCATTGCAAATTACTAGATGAAACACTTTCACTTCACCATAACTGATAACAACCAAGATTCTCCCTTAGTTTTGAACAGAACGATTCCCTAAAACTACGCAACAAATATCCCAAGACCCTACAGAAAAGTGCATGTATTTGTGTAAGGTGGTACCCCTGTTCTCAGCAGAGAAAAGCCAGCACTGACTTAGCAGTTTTGTGCACAAAGCTGCCCATTTGCTCCTTGCTCTCCTTGTTTTTGCTTTGCTGATCAAAGGAGTTGCCAAGTTTTTTCTTTACCATTACAAGGCAGGAAAAATGGCTCTCCTCGGAGAGGCCCCTTGTGAAGGTCACAAAGGTTAGCTCCACAAGCCCTGGAGTCTGCTCTGATGCAGGAGTGATTGGCTGGCTTCCCTGCAGTTACCCTGCATTTCCCCTCCTTCACAATAGTGCACTGGTTATGGAAACTAAATATGAAAGAACGTGGTGGGGGAGGAAAGAATTTCTATGGAGACACAGTCAAAAACACTCATATGTTCTACTTGTTTGAAAACCTACCATTCTCACACATTTGATTTCTTTCTAGAAAACAAAATTAAAATTTCAGCATGCACTCCTCCCTTACAAAAATCTGAAAGGGGGGCGAGGGGGGGGGGGGGGTGGAAAGACCGTTTGCTTTTTCTTAGAATACAAACAAATGCATGCTGGTCTGCCCTGGTCTGGAAAAAGTTATTTCTTAAGACACTTACTTGCCTCATCCCTGGGCTTAATCAACTGGAACCCACAGGTCACACCCCCTTAATGAAGACTGAAATATAGCCAACTAATTATGAATCGGATTTGTAGCAACTTCCAGCTTGTGAGCAGTACCACATCAGAGATGTTTCTAAAATCTTACTGAATATATGCGAGTTTGTTTATAGGCATGAGATGCCAATTACTTTTAGGTCCTAAAGTTAAGTAATGAAGATATCTTGGAACACCCAGTAACAGAATTGTTACATTTCAGATGGTTAAATACACTCCCTATTTTCAAATTCAAACCTACCAATCCACAGGCAGCCACAACTATTCAGGTTTTTCTTAAATATAAAAAATTTAACCTGTAGCAGATATACTGACAGCTCTAGCAACTTCAAAGCACCTCCTTCTAAGAAACAGATTCAAAGTTGGTCTAAATAGGGGAAAGTAGCATCAATTTTGTATGTGGAAGGAGCAGCTTTTTGAGGCTTCATATTTTGGGGGAGACAATTTCCTATCACTTTACAAACTTTGATTCTCAGCATTGCTCAAAAAACTTTCTTGCCACCCTGGAAGTCAAGCCAGGCTCCTTCCTCTCTGTATAACTGTAGGTGTCAAGTTCTGCCTCCAATGCCATCACCCCTATGTTTGGACAGGCGAAGCCAATTAAAACTCAGCCATCAGCATGTCTAATGCTGAACCCACCCCTGCAGCTGTTTTGAGTTCATTGTTACCAGGAGTCAAAAGTACTTCCAGAAGTAGTCAAGTTGTACAGCCTCACTAACCAGGTATTTCAATCTGTTTAAGTTCTCTCAAGATTTAACAATATCCAGTAACAGAGAGGCTCACATTACAACTTTTTCTTCCAAGGAGGAATCAAGAGGCTTCCTCTTCCTACCCAGTCACCTCTGTTCACAAAATACCAATGAAAACAAACTCTCTGTATTGGGAGACACCAATAAATGACTGACTATGCCAGAATCCTAAGGAAACTAAACTGAAAACAACGAAATACATCATTAGAGGAGTATCACAGTTCATATAAAAGCACAGAAATCTAAGTGGGATATTGACCCACTTACTTTCATCTATTCACCTGTAAAAATGTATGACAAAAAGTATGGACACCTCAAGCGGTCTCCCGAACTGCTTCATCTCCAAGTCCAGATTCAAATGCAGAATAATCAGGAGAACAGGGAGGAAACCCGTGCAATAGCCGTATCATAACAAAAAGCAAAATAAATATATATGAAAGACATGCACCTGATCATCATTAATATTTACTGGAGAAAGCTGGCTGGACGCGTTCCTGTGTGACCTACTCTTGGTGGTCCTGCTCTAGCAGGGGGGTTGGACTACATGATCTTTCGAGGTCCCTTCCAATCCCTAACATTCTGTGATTCTGTGAATGTGCTGGCCAGAAGCAGACAGGGTCACCAGATTACCTGAAACATTTACAATGACATCAGATCACTTATCTTTCAAACTAAAACTGAAGAATTGAGTAGAGAGTCAGTAACACATGCTATTTTGCTAGCAGGCACATCTTTGACCATCTTGGTATGGGACAAAAATTCTTATCCTTCTGGCTGATGTTGCTATGTAGGCAAAAAGTCTCCTATGGTATACGCTGTGCCAAGATCAAGGCACTTCTGGCTCTGCCTTTGCTACCCAGATGATACAAGTACAAGGCAAAAAACTCCCTTTTGTCGTCACCTACTGAATCCACACTAGGGGGCTCTGCTGATGTAATCACATTTTCTGAGAAGTACTTCATGACCACATTAACTCACTCCTACCTAAGGAATTAAATTCAGTATCTGGAAAAGGTGAAGCAACATCACCTTACTGCAGCTCCTGTGTTCTTACAGATACTACAGCTAAGAGCAAGGAAAAAAACCAAACCAAACAAAAAAAAAATCCAAGAGTATCAAAAGCAACAGAAGACACTAATAAATGAACAAAACCCCCTCCATAAGTAGCAAGACCAAGACCCCACCCAAACCTGTAACATGGGAGTAGGCTAAAGTTTAGGACTATGGTTTTGTAAGTTTTTATGTTAAAGGTTCAGATTGCTGTAATTCTTTAACGATGACACAACTGGGCCAAGGAACAGACACAGTGTAACCAGCCTCTTCTTTCTGCTGTATGTAATGCAGGAGGAACTTCCAAGACAGCTTCGGAAAGCAGCGCCCCCCCCCCCCCCCCCCCGCCTTATAAAAGGCATTTTAAGAAAATGCTGAGTAATTCCCTGATACAAGACTCAAGCAATACAAGAATCTCTCAAGCGAATACCAAGTGCCCATCAATCCTGAAACTGTACAAAAGAAAGCTGTCCAGAGCTACTGCCTTTTTTTTGAGCAAGTTAAAATGACAGGAAAATTACTAAAAACAGCCTAGACACTGATCTTTCTCAAAATTTTAATTAAAAAGTTTTGTGTATGGCAAGAGGCTTAAACATTTTATTGGATCCCTCACTGTCTTTTAGTTTTATGACTTACGATGTAACCACAGGTCAATAAGATCATAATTTCTAAATTAACAAAAAAATTACATAAATTGATCACATGGAACATGAAAGGAGAAGAGTAAGGACAAAAACAAGGATGCAGATCAAAATCAGCTAGTTTCACACTTTGTATTCAGCAATATGGACGGCTCAAACCATCAAATATCACACCTGACCTCCAAAGTTAGGTGTTTAGCTTAAACTATGGCAGGCTTTATTTTATGTATTAAGCCTATAAACTCCAGTAAATCTAGCATTATGTTGTTCACAAGTGGCCAGCATTTCTTGGAAATGTCAATTCTGACATCATATAAAAGTGCAACCCCTGAAATTTTTACACCAGAACTGAATTCAAAGCAATCTCACTGCAATTCAGTTGCTCACATCAGACAACCTCATGTAAGCCCATGGAAGTAAACCTGACAACTAAAAACAAAACTGCAAAATGCTTTGTTCCCAATGTTTTCAAGTTATATGATAATACAGAGGTTTTCCAATAGGAAGTGGAAGCAGGACAAAGAACCCAACAAAAACACACATGACAAAATGCTTGTTACAAGATAGCTTAGACCAGTGGTCTCCAAACTTTTTTGGCCACAAACCCTATCAATAAAAAATTTTTGAGTATGCACCCCTAATATATGTATATTTATAAAATATGTACATGTACTATAAATTATGTACATTATAAACTATAGACAAAAATAGGAAGTAAAAAAGGATGAGCTAAAGATGAACTAAACACTAATTTATTAACAGTACTAAATACATTTTCTTCCCACACCCCAGTAGACTGCCATGCACACCACTTGGGATGCACACATTGCACGCTGGAGACCACTGGCTTAAACTGTCTGTAAGGTGAACGTCATCCTTCTGAAATGCACTCAATTTCAGAACTTGGAATATGATTTCCCCTAAAGCAGACAAAAAAACAACTGAATTGTTTTTAAAATAAATTATGCTGGTTGACCACACTGCTCTTACATGTTTGCTGTACAACTATTGGAAAGGCTAGTGAGAGCTATACTTTAAGTCAAGGCTAAAAACATATTTTGTTTCTAACAGACTTTTATTTTTAACAGGGATCATATTTGTTACATTCCACCAAAAATTGCTAAGACTTCTAGAGGTATAGCGAAGACATAAGGCAAAGTAGCATTTAAGACTGCAAAATATTATTTTACAAGAGATTACATAGTTTCATCTTTCCAACTGGGAAATCCGTTTAGGCACATTACGAATGCTACCCAAAATTAGTTGCTTCACACTGAAAGCTACTGGAATTTCTGTTGCCTTTCTATTTTCATAAACACAAAGAGAAATCTGACCTGGAGTTCATGCTGAAGGAGATCAAGTCCTAATAATTCTCCACCAAATATAAAGGATTCGGACAAGGGGTGAAGGGGGGGGGGGGAAAGGTTTTTATAAAACAAAGCCAAGTCCAAACGCAGAAGACAAAACAAAAATCACAGCCAGCAACGAAGCCAGACCTGACATAAAAGGCACAAGCTACTACAAAGACACGGTTTCCCCCATTCACTGCTTGCTGCAGAGAAGGAATCCTTTAGCTTGCCACAATTTTAATATCAACTCACATCTGAAAGGTGACCAGCTAGTCATTGATCACCTTTTGGAAACTACTGCCTCAGAGGAGCTGACTTTAGCTTAAAGGATGCTCTATGAAGAAAATAGAACCATGACAATCTATACAGGTATTTATTTCTTCTAAATGTTAATACTTCTTGCTACATCAAACAATTAGGTGTTCAGAATGTATTTGACGTAATGAGAAGTGGAAGAGGTTGGAGATTCAGAACTACTCTTAAGAATCTTTGAGTCACTGGGACACAAGGTTCCATCCCTACATATGGATAAACAGAAAAGAAAACCACATGGCCCAGGAAACCAAAAAGAGAGACAACACTTAATTCAGCCTTCTTTTGATCCAACACTTCCCAAGCACATAGTAGTAGCACCCCAACACAGTCATCAGAAAGACTCATATTCTTCATCAGTACAGTTGACTCAAAAAAGCCTGGTAAACTGGCAGGGGAAATTATGGCCCACTTACTAAGCCTACATTTGTTATGTGAGAGTGCTATTTATAATGTCACATGCTGGAACTTGTTCCCAAGCTAGCTAAACCTACATGCTTAATTGACTCAATAGACAATGCTGCATTGTCAAGACTAATCTTTTCCTACAGGCTACAGTTTCTAAACCATGAAAGCTTTTATACATTTTAATTTTCTTAGCAGTTTCAAAATCAAATAACATCAAAATACACACACACATATATATACACACAGAGTATGTATTTGGGTATCTACTATATTGACTACCACTAAAATTCACATATCCATATGCAAATTGAGTCATCAGAAAGTCCAAGCATTTTAAAGAATGCAGGAGCCAGCAGGTTCTTTAAGTTCCTATTTCAGACATCCAAGATGGCAGGGACTAAGGAAGAAAAAAGCCTAGAAACAGGTTCATGTCACAAATATACACTATGTGATACACAGAGCAGCAGCTCTCACATCACACCAGATTTTGACTGAGCCACCTTATGAAGTATTTGTTTCAAGTTACTTCCCAAGAGCAATGTTTTTAGAAGAAAGAAATCAATTTCTAATCAGTTTGAAGTCTGAGAACTTGTCAATTAAGAACTAATTTAAACAGATTACCCTGAATGCTGCAGACCGACTGGACTGCCAACTCCTGCAGACTACTTTTTATTCATATCAATGAAAAATGCTTTCAGGCAAAAAAAAACCCCACATGGAGGGAAAAAAAGTTAAGATTTCAGAAGATAGGAAGTATTGCACAGTAAAGAAGTTTCATGAAGCAGTTTAACAGTGAAATGGAACTTATGTTTTTCAACATTTGTATACTAACTAGCAAAATAACTGCTGAATTTCAGGAATTGAAGTGATTCAATTGCTATTTATTTAAAACCAGCAAACTAGTTCAATCTCTTCTACAACCAGCTCCAGAAAGCTGAAGATCAATACCTTAGGATCCACCAACAATTTATTTTTTTTTAATATTCCTCCTGCCTCCTCCACAATTGATGAAAAGAAACACCTTAGAGAACAATACTATTAAATCTCACAATCTCTTGAGCAGCTTTAGGAAAAAATAACAAATAAAGAAGAAAAAATAATCAAACTTTGCCTTCTCAAACTATTGCCAGATGTAAGCAACTAGCAGAACTGAAGTCTTTGTAATACTGCCAAGCAACTCTGATAGGGGCACTTGAGTTCTTTAAGAAGCTGAAAGTCAATTGTGACCAGCCAGCCTAAACGCCTATAAACCACACAACTAAATACACCAAACAGTTACCAAAACCACAGACACTGAAAGTCAAGCTAAACATCACAGACAACCATGTATGAATGTACATATATTTTTCTGTACGGACTGGCTGTTTCAGAAGTTTACATTTCAAGTTTTTGTAGTTAAAATAATGAAGATTGTATGTGAATTCACTCTTCTTGTTTCTGGTATCTCAACAACAAAAACAGTCTTCCCCTTTTAAATGGCAATGCCTCACTGTAAGGGCAGCCTTCAAAAGGATGTATTCAAGTACATGCAACATTTCTTGAATGCAGCAGTCATGAGTGACATTGCTGAGCATGTTACATCCAGCACACTGCTGATAAAACCTGTTTCAGATAGTCTGCCATATCTCGTGCTTCATTAACTCAAGCTGAAAACAACCTTCTAAAACAAAGGAGGGTTAAATTCACAGCCACCATGTTTTTCCTCTGTAATTCACCTCCAGCCATCAGGTTTATACTGTAGGAGGATAAAACAGCTTTGCAAAAACAATGTATTACTCCCTTTAATAACATGCTGAAGGGCATCTGGTCCCATTTGCTTCACTATTTTTCTGATCTTCACAAAAACACCATTATTCAATCTGACTACAAAAATTAAAAGAAAAAGTTGTAGACAGAAAACTGCTAAATTACTTAAAGCATAAAAAATGGACTCCAAAAAGCCAAGCCATGTTGGAAAGAGGTTCTTTCAACTGCCACAGGGTCTAATGATATTTTGACAAGACTGCAATTATGCTTCTGTTACAAGAACAGATCTCGTTCTCCATGTCTTGCCAGGATAATACTGCTTTTAATTAATGCTTTTGTTGTGAAGTGTACCCTCAGGCAGTAATAAGTTTTATAATAATTTCAGTATGTAGCATGCATTTCCCCACACCATTTATTCAAAATTTCTCGTCGTTCGGCCTCATAGATAATGCCCAAGCCCTTACTTCCCAGAATTCTTCAAAACATGGCCAAACACTATTGTACCGAGCAAGACACTGTTAAAACATGTCCTCGTATAATTGTTTTCCTCTGCTTCCCTCCAGAAGAAAGCAACATTATTATGTGCCTATCAGACTGGCACAACCACAAAAGAACCAAATTTCCTTTTAAACACCAGTCCCAGTTTCACTTCCAGGAATCGGCACACATGCCTGTCTTCTTTCAAATAGTTCATACGTGCTTTTAGTGCATTATCTTTTAAACAGACTTATAACCACTGCCAAAGTGTCATAAGGTGCTATCTTCAATTACTGATCGCTAAACCTGGTTAAAAAAACCCCACAAGTTCAGCTTTTATTCTTACACTCCACTGCACAGCCCACCTTCAAATTTGAAAAGTCGCGCTAAAGGAAGTTACAAACCAGAGCTTCAGCAAACAACCAGGCAATTACTGAAGCCACAGAAATCTAGACACATACTTATCCGAAGCCTGACACAAGTAAAGTACTGTGTGGGAAATGTTATGAAATCCCTGTCAAGAAAACTAGGCCTCAAATTTAAGCCACTGCCTCTCTCTACCACAAACAGCTGTAAAGTAACTAACTTGTTTTTTGTTTAAATGTTATTAATTAATAAAACACGACTGTCTAATTAACTCCACAAGAAGGTGGGAAGTTTCAAACCAATTCTTATATGCCAATTAAAATTGGCTTTACAATGTGTTTGGATAGATTGCATTGACTCCGAAAACTAAAGTCAATATGCAAGCTGCTGCCTTCACAGATGGCAGGGACCCATTTTTATGTCCCACATGTTCTCTGACCATATTCAATAGAAGAAATTAAAATTCTAAATCTCACTTTCAAGCTTTTTTTTTTTTTAATTAAAGTGGTGTCTATATTTTAGTAGACTCAGTCCTCCAAAGTGATCGAGCACTAAAAGCAATAGTAAGTTTATACCTTCAACAGAGGGAGGAGTTAACATTAAAAAAAAAATGTAAAATAAATGGAAATAATGTTTATTTCTCTAATAAAACAAATCCATTATTCTGCCTGATCTCTCAAAAGATAAATTAATTGCAGAATCCTATCCCCATTTTATGCAGAAACAATCTTCAGTTTCTCCTGATGGTCTTTGCATGCCTTCACTGAAAGTAAACATTTAAATAGACAGTATTTGGTAAGAATAAACGTATGTATTGTCAACAGCGAAATTCATGCATTACATTATCTGGCATTTATCGAGAAGGTCAAACTAGGTTGACAGCCATCTCTGGTGTTTCCAGATTCTCTTGCTGTTGCTGGAAGGTGCCATCTGTCTGAAAGGGCACCACCTGAATTTTTTTGCCAGGTCAGACTTGTTCGTGCAGCTTAAAATCTGATGAACCAGTAAAAACAACAGCAGGTTGAACTCCAAGCTCTGTGGTTTTGATTTGCAAAAGCAACCAGAAGAGTCCTAAGGCTTGCAACATCACAGAAGATGAAGCTATTAAGTATGAACTCTATTTAAACAGCTTAACAGACACAAGACCACTCACACACAGACACAAAAAATGGCAATGTGCATATGGAATTATTTTTAGACTCAAACCTACCACAACTTTGAACTTTTGCAATCTTAACTGCAAGTTTCTTCTACACCACTGACATATTTGCCCAGGAAATAACTACTGATGGACTTAAGCAAAGAGGTCAAAGCCAAACCGAAAATAAAGACGTTAAGCACACAGGCTTTCCTTACATGAAGTGGATAAATTGCCACAATCAATAGAAATCCACTGGTTGCCTCTGAACAGCATGCTATAAGCATCGATTAAAGAAATTATCCTTTTGACCCTTACCCTTTTCTTAAAGGGGAAGCTTTACTGTGTTACTCAGTTCCCAGTATGTTTCTCAGAATGACACAAAAAATAACCTTGGAATGAAAATGGACTCCTAAAAGACTGAATAAAGAGTTAACATACTGATATCTGGTAATCAATCTTAATACTGTTAATACTAAATCATTCACTACAGAAGGAAATATTCAGTCTCTAAAGATCTGTAAATTGGCTTCAATTAATTGTACAATCAAACAGCTTACATCTTGATACAGAGCAGTACTAAAGGGGAAATTAAAGTCATTAATTTTTACTGTCTCTCTCCTGTTGTTACCAGGTGACATTACCAGCAATGGCATATCTAGCGCTACTAGAATGAAAAAACATGTCAGATCTAGAGTACAAAAAAAGTGCCTAACTCACAACCAAGATTTCTTCCCTCTCTTTATGATTACTGTCACACTGGCTAAGCTGCATAAAGTTACTCTGTAAAGACTATTAAAACCCACATGAAGTAACTTCAAATACAAAAATTTCCTGAATCATAACTGCAACCTTTAGATCTCAGGCAGACCTGATAATTTCAAGCTATACAGAGTCCTTGACTGAATTTGCACAAATCTAACACTGCTATACCTTTTCATTCCAAGGATGTGCCAATCATTGAAATTCTGTATTGAACAGAGAACTGAGGGATTGAAAAGGCAATTGTTTTTTAAAACGTGTTTGTGTTAGAATTCTGACTTTTGATTAGAATAACATTATATACCTTTTGATTTCTGTATCTGATCGTATACATATGGGCGAATAAAAGGTTCTCAGACAAGTTGAATACATCCTTCTGTAATGAACACATAGGTTGAAACTATTTGCTCTATCATCATATAGTACGAAAGTTAATTAAAACATTCAAAGTTTACTTTAGTTTTACACAGCACAGCAGTTACACAAGCTGGTCAACTGGAAGAACAAGTCATAAATCAAAAAGGAGCTGTGTGCAGCAAGGAATAATTTCATTTTTTGCTCTTGTGTTTGAGATGAACCGTAACTGCAGTAACTATTTACATAGGGAAAAGAGATTTTTTTTTAAAAAAGCATTGAACTTCAGAAAGTTCATAAAATACTGATTTATTCACACTTTTAAATGTCTAGTAGAATATCTGAATGGTACAGACAATGGTAGAGGCTTGAATTCTTTGTTAGTATCAGTTCCTCCAAGAATAAACCATGACAGATTCCTTTACTAGCAGACCTGCACCTACATGTTTCTTGTTTTCTTGTTTCCCCACATCAACTCCCGTTGGTCAGACACTCAGTATTCTTCATCATCCTGCTTTGCCTACGGCAAACAGAACAGCCACCTGTATTTCCTGACCAAAAAACACAGCACGAAACAAGCCTCTTATTCCTCTCAGGCTTCTGTATCAAGCCTAACCTGGCTATAAGAAATAAAAGCAGTAGCAAGCTAGCTTTCTCAGTGAAAAGCACAACATACCATACTGTACTGTGTAGGCATGTAACTATCAGTTCAAACTGTCATTACTACTTAAAACTAAGCTAAATCATTACCTGTTTTATTGCTTTTGTGGAAAAAATTTGCATCAACACAAGGGAGAAATTAAGAAACGCCAATTCGGCATTATTTTTCAGTTCCTTTCTATTCCAGTCTCCCCATAAGCCTTCCCTCACATTACCTGCTGTATGAATTTGTACCTTGCTCTACAATTCAATTTTCCTGGTAGATGTGCTTCAAGAACTTGCAAGTTGTTCAACAAGAACAACAGCTCCCCATGTGAGAGGAAAAAAAAAAAGAAAAAAGCAAAACCATGTTGTGGATCCAGTTATGAACAAAATTATGTGATTAGCCTTTTCTCAATAAAGCTTGCACTTTTTATGATTTATTCTACTGATGTAGATCATCAGAACATCTGAAATTTTTGCTTGCACAGGTGTACTTGCAAGAGTTTTGAGGATGGACAAGCACTTATTCTGATTTTACCTGGACCAGTCACAGTCACAACAGACCAACAACTTAAGAGTTTTGCCACCTAAGTACACTAGTTTCGGTGTTAAATATCCCACTTAAAAATCGAACAACTCAGAATATCAATACCCCACTTTAGATCCAAACCACTTTGCTTTTGTAAAAGTGGGCTGGGTTTTGCTCCATTTTATTTTTAGCATGTTTTGATCAAATTATTACTGAGAATGGGTTTGTGCCAAGAAGGCAGATACTGTGGTGGGAGTCTGTTATAGACCACTCAACCAGGATGAAGAGGCAGACAAAATATTCTATAAGCAGCCAGGAGAAGTCTCACAACTGCTAGTCCTTGTTCTTGTGAGAGACTTCAACCTACTAGATGTCTGCTGAAAATACAACACAGTGGAGGGAAAACAGTCCAGGAGGCTCGTGGAGCGTGTGGAAGAGAACTGCCTGACACAGCTGGCAAGAGAGTCAACTAGGGAAGGCACCCCACTGGACCTGTTGTTTTGTGATCAGAGAAGGACTTGTGGGTGATGCGACAGGAGACTGTCTTGGGCACAGCAATCACGAAACGACAGAGTTTTCGATTCTTGGAGAAGTAAGGAGGGGGTCAGCTAGACTTATGGAGGGCAGACATTGACCTGTTTAGGAGCCTGGATGACAGGGTCCCTTGAGAGGCAGTTCTGAAGGGCAAAGGAGCCCAGGAAGGCTGGACATGCTTCAAGAAAGAACTCTTAAAGGTGGAGGAGCAGGCTGTCCCAATGTGTTGAAAGATGAGCCAGTGGGGAAGGAGACCAGCCTGCCTAAACAGAGAGCTTTGGCTGGAACTCAGGGAGGGGGGTGGGGGAAGGAGTTTATGACCTTTGGAAGAAGGAGCAGCAAACTCAGGAGGACTACAAGGATGTTGTGAGGTTATGCAGGGAGAAAATGAGAAGGACCAAAGCAAACTAGAACTTAACCTGGCTGCTGCCATAAAAGACGTAAAAAATGTTTCTATAAATACATCAACAAAAGGAGGGCTAAAGAGAATCTCCATCCTTTATTGGATGTTGCAGGAAACATAGTGACCAAGGATGCGGAAAAGGCTGAGGTACTTAATGCCTTCTTTGCCTCAGTCTTTAATAGTAAGACCAAGTTGTTCTCTGGGTACCCAGCCCCCTGAGCTGTAAGACAGGGATAGGGAGCAGAATGAAGCCCCCGTAATGCAAGGGCAAAGGATCAGCGACCTGCTACACCACTTAGATACACACAAGTCTATGAGGCCAGATGGGATCACCCAAAGGTACTGAGGGAGCTGGTGGAAGCACTCACCAAGCCACTTTCCATCATTTACCAGCATCCTGGCTAGCTGAGGAGGTCCCAGGTGACTGGAGGTTAGCAAGTGTGACACCCAACTGTAAGAAGGGGCCAGAAGGAGGATCTGAGGAACTACAGGCTTCTCAGTCTGACCTGAGTGCCAGGGAAGGTTATGGAGCAGATCATCTTCAGTGCCATTACACGGCATGTACAGGACAACCAGCTGATCAGGCCCAGTCAGCATGGGTTTATGAAAGGCAGGTCCTGCTTGACTAACCTGATCTCCTATGAGAAGGTGACTTGCTTAGTGGAGAAAAGAAAGGCTGTGCATGTTGTCTACCTGGCCTTTGACACCATTTCCCCACAGCATCCTCCTGGAGAAACTGGCTGCTCATGGCCTGGACAGGCATACCCTTTGCTGGGTTAAAAACTGGCTGGACAGCTGGGCCCAAAGAGTTGTGGTGAATGGAGCTAAATCCAGCTGACAGCCAGTCACAAGCGGTGCTCCCCAGAGCTCAGTATTGGGGCCAGTTCTGTTTAATATCTTTGTCAATGACATGGACAAGGGGATAGAGCGTACCCTCAGTAAGACTGCAGACGACACCAAGTTGGGCAGGAGTGTTGATTTGCTCGAGGGTAGGAAGGCTCTAAGAGGGACCTGGACAGGCCGGATCGATGGGCTGAGGCCAATGCTATGAGGTTCAACAAAGCCAAGTGCTGGGTCCTGCACTTGGGTCACAACAACCCCATGCAGCCCTACAGGCTTAGGGATGAGTGGCTGGAAAGCTGCCCGGTGGAAAAGGACCTGGGGATGGTGGTCCACAGCTGGCTGAACTTGAGTCAGCAGTGTGCCCAGGTGCCCAAGAAGGCCAACAGCATCCTGGCCTGTGTCAGCAATAGAGTGACCAGCAGGAGTAGGGAAGGGATCGTTCCCCTGTACTCGGCACTGGTGGGGCCGCACCTCGAATCCTGTGTGCAGTTTTGGGCCCCTCACTACAAGAAAGACATTGAGGGGCTGGAGCGTGTCCAAAGAAGGGCAACAAAGCTGGTGAAGGGTCTGGAGAACAGGTCTGATGAGGAGCGGCTGAAGGAACTGGGGTTGTTTAGTCTGGAGAAAAGAAGGCTGAGGGGAGACCTTAATGCTCTCTACAACTACCTGAAAGGAGGTTGTAGTGAGGTGGGGGTTGGTCTCTTCTCCCAAGTAACAAGTGATAGGACAAGAGGAAATGGCCTCAAGCTGTGCCAGGGGAGGATTAGATTGGATATTAGGAAAAATTTCTTCACCAAAAGGGTTGTCAAACATTGGAACAGGCTGTGCAGGGAAGTGGTGGAGTCACCAACCCTGGAGGTCTTTAAAAGATGTGTAGATGTGGTGCTTAGGGACATGCTTTAGCTGTGGACTTGGCAGGTTAACAGTTGGACTCCATGATCTTAAAAGTTCTTTTCCAACCTAAATGATTCTATGATTAAAAGTCACTTGCAGGTCAATCATTAGTTGAGCTCAGTATGTTTTTCTTGTAGTAACTTTTGAATACCAGATGTACAAAATTTATACTGTTAATAAACTAAAATTAATATTCTAATCTCTTATTAAAAGTTATCTATGCTAAGATGTTGATTTCTGCAGATTTTAAACCCTGTTACATGCTTGAACAGGCTGAAGCTCTGTTGAGGGCTTGTAGGCTTGAAAATTAAACAGTTATATGCAATGACAAAAAATCCAAGCTGTCTTCCTCTGAAAACTCCTCCCAAAATGCACAGTATTTCCAGTTTAGCTAGAGGCTTTTCACTCTGATAAATTACAAGAAAATAAAAGATTCTATACAAAGCCAACAAAATTTGGTTTTGTAACAGCTATATTAGCATATTATCCATGATAGCATAACATATCATATTGGCTAACAGCTCAACTCAATGCCCAAGACAGATTTTTTTTTTTAATAAAAAGAAAAATCAAAATAAAACAAAAATCCAACCACAAAACCAGCACACAGACATACACCTTGCTGACTTCACCTGAATTTAGTTCACTCATCAAATTTGTTACAACAGCAAAGCCAAGTTTACACATATTGTTAGAATATAACCAAGCTCAGACCTCAGAGTATCAGCTATGGAATGCATATCGGACTACAGTCAAGTATTATACTTATTCAGCATTGAAGTATGTCTTTTTTCCTGTTTGGTTTGTTGTTGTTGTTTTTTAATTGCCAGTCCTAACTAACCAAGATGTATATTGATAGGATTGGAAGAACCATTGTGTCACCCTAGTTCAGCTTCTATGCAACTGGAAGGTGGTAACTCTACACAGATGTCTGCAATAAAACTTCTTTAGTTTCAGTTTACAAGCTAGACAAACACCAATGCTTTTTATTTTCCTCCATATGGCTCATTAAGAACTGCTTTTCCCTATTATTTTATAGGCTGGTTTTGAAGTTCGTATTAAGCTACACAGTAATGCATATTTTATTTACTAAAAAACAATCAGACATAAAAAATCCAACAAAACCAAAAAAATAATTCAAACCAATGATTTGTTCCACCAACTTATCTGTACTACTTCCACTGTACCCCATTGATGTACCACATATTTCTAGCAGAAGACTGACATTTTCTCTTAAAGACACTGAAATAGACCATTTTACTCCATGGTTCAGATACTCCATTCAATAAAATCTGTGCTTCCATAAACATCAGGAATGCAAATTCCACAACAGGAGCTCAAACAAAAGTTTTTTGTTTTGGTTTAGTTTTTAAACAAATATCTCAAAATAAAATTGTAAGACTGAAATTTTATAGACTTAAGCTCATTTTCTGGAGGACTGCAGTCAATCAGCTCTCTGAAATTTAGATTATTAGCAGCTAATTTTGTTGAGCATTGCCATAGCTATGATGTGGGTAGAGATTAACTGAAAAACCAAAAGGACCTCTTTTCTGGAGGTTCATAATAGAATCTGGATCCAAGGAAGACAAGAATAAATGTTATGTCTCATTAATGGCTTACTCTTAGAATGACTGTGTTTAATATTCACAACGAATTTGTTTGCAGCTAGCAACAGAAGAACAGTCCTTAGAAACCCGAGTCAAGAATTAAAAAGTAACACTTCAATACAGCTTTTTAAAAATATTTATATAATCTCTCCTGCAAATGTAGTTCTATCATTCAACTCAGCCACTGTAAGGTTGATCAAAATATTATTTCAGTCAGTCACACAGTAAAAGGGAATAAAATCAGACTAAGTTAAATCTAAAAAATATTTATTGCAGACAATACGAATGGATCAAATCCTGTCTAAAGCTGCCCAGGGTAGAGCAATGTAGATATGATTTTGCATTGCAAAGAATAGTACTGACAGCAATTCTAAAAAATAAGCAAACTAAGGAAAAAAAAAAAAAAAACCCACACAAAACACCCCAACAAACAGCCAGCCAAAGCCAACAAGCCCCTCCTCTAAACCCCCAAACCCATTCAGTACATCCCAAAGAGTAAATCACAACTGTTTTGCTGTCTCCAAAATTGTATTTGGTCTTCTACGAAAGTATCACTATAAATGTGGAAGTATAAATAAAGCACTTCTTTTAAATTTATTGCATCAACCATTCTACGATTCTATGATTCACTACAGTTCTGATGAAAGTCACCAACACTGTACAAATTATTTTAAAAGCTCAAAGAACATAAAATATTTGGTTTACGATTATATTGAATTTTAGATGGACAATACTAAAATCCATCAGCAATACTTTACGGAGTAATGGCTTGTTTTGACTAATAAGTAAAACTGGATTCCTACGTCAGACGGAATGACTCCACACACGTCTCCCTAGTGGCATCATTGAGTGATCACCTCTATTTCCTCCTCTAAGCAGCCTTACCATGAACTGGATCAGAGAATGGATCCAGTTGGAAAAAAAAAAATCATCACAGAAAAAAAATTGGTGTATGGCTCATGATACAGCTACACAAGTAACTATGCCAGCACATCAACAGCTATGAAACTCAGGGGACGCTGCCTCAAAGTCTACAAAGCTTGCTTTCACTCTCCAAACCCAATGCATTCTAAGAACATCTTTAACCTCATTATACTCTGCTGTATTCTTGTGACTTTCCTTATTCCCATCCTGTGCGCCATGACAAGTTCTCCAACAACTGACTTGCAGGGAAAGATGAAGAGTAACTGTAGCAATAAGAACCAGGGAGTAGGACCCAAAATAGACCAAGTATCACTGCTGATAAAACAACCATATCTGTGTATAAATGCAGCCACCTTGCATTACAGCCACCTTGCATTACAGGAATCAGCTGTGAAGTTAGTGAAGACTTTTTTTTTTTTCCAAGATCAAACTACATCAAAAATAAAAGACACACTTTCCCAATCAAAGTAAGTTTTTCACTGTTCTATTTTTCTCTTCTCTGTTCTATCTGTCTTGTTCAGAAACCCGTAATTACAGAACACCAAAAGTACAAATATGGAGGATGATTTCAGAGACAAGCAGCAATTTCTTCTATTTTGCATAGGATTCCCTGCTATTATGACTTAACACACAGCATATAGTCATTTAAAAAGCCATGTCATGTGCTAGCTAAAATGTGATTACTGTATTACACATCCAGTAACCTGTCAGAGCTTCAAGCAAGTTAAATGGAATTGCATAAATACGATCAGTAAGCAACAGTAAGCAATAATCTAGAAAACTGATATACATCAACCAGGCATTCCAAGAAGGCAAATCCCTGTATGAATTACTGAACACCTACAAGACTGTAGAGTACAGCACAGTCATTTGGACAACTTATTTGAGGTAAGATGGGATGTGGGATATCACCACATATGACTATCTCATGTATATGAAACAGACTAAGTAAGTTTCTTAATTGCTCTCTTTTTTTAATTCTAAGAAAATCCTACTTGAAGCATGACATTTATTTTTTTGTTGTTGGCCAGCAGAGAAACTACAGCCCACTTAAAGTCATTAAGTGTGAGCTGTCCATCAGAAGCTACACTAGATGTTTTGCTCGGCTGCAGAGAACCATTTCTTGAAGGAACATATTAATACAGGGAAGGGAGGTTGTGGGATCTCCATCCTTGGAAGTTTTCCCAAGACTTACCCAAACAGTCACTTCTGACCTGATTTAGCTTTAGCAACAGTCATGCTTTCAGCAGAAGGCTGGATGGATGACCAACCTTCACTAAATACTAGGTTGGCTAGATAATAGTAAAAACACTAACAGCTGTGTCTGCAACTTTTGGGGAAAAATAACTCAAAAAAACAAAGCAACAAACATATCCAGATCACCTGGTAAATTTATGGCTCTTCAAACTTTCTAGTCAACTTAAGATCCTGACAACCCTGAAGCTCCTATGCAGAATTCTGGGATAACAAAGCTTCCGTCTGAATCACTCAAGGTTTTTTTTTTTTTAGACTTAGATAATTGTCATTTATTATCCAATTATTTCCTGATTGCCACATTTGAAACAACATGTTCAACATGACAAAATCAGTTACAGCTGGTTGATAATCTTAAACTCGCAAATTTGGAGAGCCAAATACTTTTCTTTTGGTTACTGAACTGTTGAGATACGTAGACATACTGCACAACACAGAAAAATATGGTGTAAGCATCTAGTACTGAGACACAAGGAAGTAAGGCACGATATTGACAGAAGCTCTTTTGTAACTAAACTTAAAAGTAGAACATGAAATGACAGTTCCAAAACAAGGTTGAGATTGACATTATTTCAGCATTGTTGGAACTCAGAATATGAAGAAACAGAACTTGTCTTCCAAATACCCCAGCATTGCTTGCTTCTCCAATGACATATCCATTCAATTAAGAACCTACATATATGTATAGTATCAGCCACAAGACATTTCACTCAAGAAATGAATCTCACTTGGGTATTTTTTTAAATGGCATACACAACATAATTTTATCACACCAGCATACTTCTGTTTTGTTGGAGCAGCTCCCAGACATAAGCCAGAAGTAAGTGCAGCTGACCTTTCCCTTTCAAGATGAAAGTACCAACAGAAGTATTTGCATCCTAAAGTTCATATGGAAGCCTCAACTTCTGGAGACACAGCAATCATAACAGGCATTAAGTTCCAGAAACCAATGACTAGAAGATCTGATTAAGAACAGCAAGTGTTGTTTCTCTAAAAAAAAAACCCCACCAAAAAAAAAAAACCCACCAAAACAAAAAACAAACAAACAAAAAACACACAAAAAAACAAAAACAAACCAAAACAAACCAAACCAAAAAAAAACAAACCAAAAACCAACCCACACAAAACAAAAAGCAGCTACAGGACAAGGATAGGTCCTGATATGACATGAACAGTTAGCAGTAAATAGTTAAAAAAAAACCCACACAAAAAAAAAACAGGAGGAAGGAATCAATCAGTGACTTTTGCACCAGAGGCAGGCCTCTGGTCAGCTTTCACTGTACACTAGGATCTATGCAAGGAAGAGCAGCAGCATCACAAAGGTTCTCAATAACACAAATTTACTCTTGGTCAACTGCTAACTGCAAAGAACTGAAAAAAGCGAGTATATAGAATGAAAGGAAGAAGGACTAAATCGAATTTTTTTAATTTTATTTTTTTTAGATAAACAGTTCAGAACGGGTGATGTTTAAAACTTCCTTAACCTTTCATCTGAAAAATAACAATTGGAAAAGACTTACAGCAGGGCTGCAGGGATCACTGAAAAAAGATTCTCTCCCAGGAACATCCAGCAAGTTAGGACTCTTCAAGTTTCAAAAGAGGTAATTTCCAGAGGAAAAGATATCAATCTTGAGCAGAATAAATATGCATCAACTGTTGTCACTTCCAAACTAAGAACTGGGTACCGCTGAATGAAGCTGCTGGGAGCCAAGCTTAAAACAGAATGAAGGCGTTTCTTCATGCAGTGCATAGACAAGCATTGAGATTCCTTGCCAAAGCATGCAACAGATGCAAAAAGTTTCTAAGGTCTCAAGGGGAGCCAGCACAAGTCTTGGAGGACAGTTGGAACCTGGGAGATTTCTCACAGAGAGTATCACATATGCTTGCCCTGTTCTTGATCTTTCCAAGAAATGTGCTCATGACCACTACTGGCAACAGGATACCAACGTGGACAGGCACTTGGTTTGAATCAATACGGACAGTTTAGAGAGATGCTGCTAACAGCTCTCTCACAAAAGCAAAGCTGGTAAGGCCCGGCAGTAGTTAGGTTTTAAAACTGAACTTTTTATCAAGCACAGCAGATGAAGACTCAGGGAGAACAGTACAGCTACTTCTACTGCCTCCCTACTGGCAGTATTCCTACTTTTTTTATATCCACCTCAACCACACATCATCTTCTGAATGTTTTCCTTCACTTAATCATTGTAAGTATACCTTAAATGTATGACACAAAAAGCTATCTACATGAAACAACACAATATGATCACCTGATTCTGAAGTTCAGCCCTGTTATGCATACCAAAAGCCAAATACTGGCTCTGTAGGACCCACTAGAGGGAATACAGCTAGGAAATTCTCAGCTAATCTGGGCGGAAGTGTGAGCTAAACAGACTAATGGCTTTGACAAGTAAACGGTTTTTTCTTTAGCAGAAATACTGCCTCAAACAGTATGCAACTGATACACTAATCTAAATGAAAAGCTACTAGTCCTAATGAAGCGCAAATGAGAAGACTGTTCTATGAAGCACAACATGACAGCACCAGTTGCTACTGCACTGCCGTCTGAGAGTCCTAGTTTTATTGAACTTTTTCTTTTTGGACTCATTTACTCAAAGTAAATGCTTACAAGAATTTGTATTTTTTCTATTTTTCTGCAGCTTGCAAAACAGACAAAAGATTTGTAGCTGCAAGTCAAGAACCGAACAGCATCCTATACAACAAAAGAACACATGCATCTACTTTCACAAAAGGCCTGTCTTGCAGTTTGAATGAAGAGAGACAAAGTATATACATATCTACCTACACATGGTATGTGGGGCTGGAATATTTTAATCAACAGTGGGTATATGTAACTGAATGGTTAGTATTCTGAGCTCTCATAACTATCACAACCGCAGGTAAGGACAATAATGATCAAATATATTTATACGTAGAAAATGGATAGAAGCTAGTTATTTCATGAAGTAAAAGCATCACGCATCAGCAAATTCTAAGTTTGCTTATATCTTTCACAAAGAATTTTACAAGTTTATAGGCCAATTATGCGCAGATCCTGGCAAAGCAAGAAGCGTCAGCACCAGAATCTCCTGTATTTCAAATAAATACCATACAAAGGAACTTGTCTGCAAGTACAAAACAAGAGCTCAAGGCTTCTTGTGAGGATAGAAGACTTCTTCCCATAAATTTATTTAACAAAATGTATCCATTACAAAAGTCATCAATTTTCACTTCATTGCAATTCCCCCAACTCTTTGGCAAGTTAGCTGTTACCTTGGCTTAGAAAGCACTTAAAATCCTCCCCCTTTGGTTTCACAGAGCAAGCATTCAAGTCCATTTTAAAAGGGCAAAACTTGGCACAGACCAGGGTCTACACTCCTGCTCCAACAGGACTGCAGACTGGAGGAATCAATTAAAGTTCACACACAATCTCCAAGTTGCTCACCATCACAGCATAAACAGGATTCAAATTGTAGCCCTGAGCAAAAGCCACACAAATAAGTTGCACCAGAAGACAAAAAAGTCCCCCTTCTGCTTCCCCCCTCCCTATTCCAATGCAACCTTAAAACCAGAAGTTGGAAAATGGGTACCGCAACTATGAAACTGAATTAAGGTCCATTTTTCCTGAAGACATTACCACATACAACTGACATTTAATTCATTAAGAAAACAATGAACTGTCCAAGATCCTCAACCAATCTCTGCAATACCAAGCTGATCATGTCAAGACCCATCTAACATAATAAGAAAAAATGGGCACATATTTGAATTGCAAACCATTTTTTAAAAGAATGTAATTAAGCCTTCCTTTGACCTTGTTAATAGGGATGCTAAAATGTTAATTCTTAACTAACTGTTCATGCTAAGGTCTGTTTCACATTTTCTCTTCCTTATGCCTAGCCAGTGACTAAATTATCAGGATATTGTGAAATAGCCAATAGATATTTTTTCCTCCATTATTAGTCATTACAGTAAAAAAAAAAAAAAAAAAGACAAAACCAAACAAACACACAGATTACAACAGTTCTCCTAATACTACAAATCTGAGAGTTCCTGTCCTCTATTGGTACCAATATCTTAGGTCTGCTTTAGAATAGTGTCAAAACAAGATTCTTGTAACAAGTGAAAACCTGAAAGACCAGTTATGAAAGGGAACACTTCAGTTCAAATGTTAAACTCACTGGCCAGAAGAGTTTCAGTGACATACACAGATGTAAGTTAAATGTGCATGTGTTTAGGAACAGAGGCAGGAAAATAAAACACAGTGCTACACTGATGGTAACGTATGTATAACTGTGTCAGCAGCAGCATAACAAAAAGCTCTCAAAAATCTAGCCATACACGAACTAGAACACAAGCAGTTTTCAGTTAGTCAGGCTCACACATACAAAGCCTTGTAACCATGGAATGTGCTATTAACTGTTCTCCCTGAAGACTGGAAGTATTTTAAACATTTTATTGCTAAACAAGTATAATTCATACTGACCCAAAGACCAGCACGGAAGTCAATTGACACCTAAGCTCCATTTAAAGCACAGTATTACTTTTTTCTACAAACATGTTTTTCCTGTACATACAAAAATTTGGGAATAGAACATCCTTCCAAGTCCTTTCACCTTTTCTTTGTAACAGCCTTTTTACACATCAGATCACTGCTTTTCAAGTATATCTCATTTGATATCCTTAACTCATGCAACACTGGTTACTCTGACAATGACAAAAAGTTTTGTAAATAAAAAAATAAAAATCACCACTGAATTATGTATGCATTGGATATTTAAGTCTACCAACTATATTAACTATACCATGAGCATAGTTAGTAAATACAGAAAGAAATTTCTCTTTTACTCTATTTCTCACCATTCTAAAGAGACTAAAAATGTTGGAATGAAAGTAACTGTAGGACTCACCGACCAAGCTTTTCAAATAGGAACAAATTAAAAAAAAATAAAATTTGAAAAACGAGATTCTGTGAGAAAACATACCCGTGAGTTGCACGTCTTCCCTTTACCCAAAGAACTCCATTTGCCTATACAACCTATGCTTGTTTGCTTTCAGGTAGTGTTTTATTATGTCACAAATGTCTAATTTTACAACACACATTGAAAAGACAAAAAGTTTACTTAGCATCTCAGTTACAACAGGTAATCGGAAAGGGAAAGGCATCCCTAAAGCAGTAACACTATTTAAATAAACCTGTGCAGTGCAGACAGACTTCTAACAAAGCTCTCCATAAACCAGAACCCACTGGAGATAAACCAGCAACAGCAAATGACCTTTACTTGACTTTCCTATAAAACAGTCCAGCAGAAAAAAACCTGGCTTCATAACCCAAATATAATAATCAGTAACCAAACTTAACCACTAAGACTGATCTAAGTTACCAAACACCATGTCAGAGACTCAACAAAAGGGATCTGGTCTTTCACCATGACACAGCAAAGTCTCATCAGTGAAATTAAAGCAAGTCCAAGACTGTTTTCGAGACAGCTTTGTTTCCTTAGCAACTGGCATGACTGACAGGCAGTATACTGGTTAAAGTCCTACTTTACAAGGCAGCTTTATATTATTAGCTTGACTTAACCAGCAATTTAGAAAACCTAGCTATACTTGCCTGAAACACAGCCTGAAGTAACTTAAGTCAAAAGCCAAATAAAACACCAGCAGAGTGAATCCCAGAAAACAGACTCCAAGAAGCACTTCAGGCGGCCATGGAACAGTGACACAGCTTAGTCAGGCCTTCCAAAAACACCTGTTCTCCAAATAAAACTCAAAAAAATAGCTATTAGGTATTATTTTCATAATAAAGACAAATTTCCCCCATGCTCTAGATTCCTATTTAAATGCTTAACAAAAAAAGAGTTTATCTGGTAAATTTCCCAATAGAGCCTTACACCAAAAATGAGGTTTGGCAAGCTGTTCCTGAGAGTACGTCTTGCTATAACACGGCGTCTATCTGTTAACATTCCAATACGCAGCCTCCTCCCAAGAATTTTCTTTCACATTGTGCTAACCCCCAGGCTGTCATATTTCCCCCACAGGCTGGCTTTCTCTTGGGTCAACGACATGGTATCCTGACCATGTCCTAGGGGCACCTGCCAGGACTGCTACTAACAGAAATCTCCTGTAATTTCCTGCATTCAGCCAAGTAAAATTTGCTTAGAATTTACAAGAAAAAAACGAGTCATTTATTAGGATTTACATAATCATGGATAGCTTGGTTGGGGGGGGGGGAGGGGGGGGGGCGGCAGGGAAGAAAATTAAAAGAAAGAAAAACACATACCTTAAAAGAGGGAGCAACATTTACACAAATAGTGAAAGACAGTGAGTTCTACCATTAACGAGTTTTACTGCACATGTATGTTTGGATTGTAGAAACAATAAATGCAAAATGTTGGAATTTATAAAAATACAAGGACACAAAATTAATAGGAGAACTGAGTAGCTATCAGTTTCAAAAGGTTAATCTAAATCTAGTTACATCATCTGAATTCGTTCCCAGCTATGAAGACAAACACATGCAGTGGTCTGGCCACATATAAAAAGAAGAGAAACATCTTTAGTTTTGGCTGACAGCTCTCCATAGCTGTTTACCTCATATTTGGGTTTTTCTTTGGTTGGCTGCAGGGGGAGGTGTCTAGTCTTAACCAAGAGCCTGAAAGAAATTGCTTGCAGTTAATATCAGACTAGTTTTAACAGTTAATCGTGTATCTCAACCCTGAGTAACATATCTTGCTCTCCTGGGCATCACCCAGTAACTGCTTATGTCTGATATGTGAAAATGTTTCTTTGGTAGGAAACTAAGAACTTTGCTTTAATTTTACATGTGACCCAATCTAGGTCCTGCAGTTAAACACTTCAGCATTCCCAGTACTTTCTCTGAAAGTCCACTGTAAAAATGGATAAACTGAGTGAAAAATCCACTTTGCTTGCTCTGTGTCAGCTTTTAAAGATTTGCAGCTGTTGTGTCACAATTGCAGAGAGAAACTGAGCAAACTATAAATGGAGGTTTTATATTTGGAATTCTAAAGCTACTGATTTTTTTAATTTCCAGAAGAGGAAAGATAAGAGAGTAAGAGATTAATCTGGCAAAAGGAGGTAGGATTTTACCGACATATGTCACTGAGCAGTTCAGTTGCATTTACCCATTAGAAGTATTTTCTGCAAACATTAGTAGGGTAGTGCGTGTGTTAACTTTCATGGGAACTTTCAAAGTAACATCCCCTTATTATTTTACTGCTTTCTATCGAGTAGGAATTTCCACAATGTGACTGATGGGTTACAGATTATTCTACACTACAAACCAGATGACTAGTAAAAAAACCCCACAACTATAATTCTCTGCCATCTTTAACACAGAGAAGAAGAAAGGCAAAAGGATAAGAGTCCAGAAGACACTCATCCCGATTTACATTAAATCCTTGCTTGTCTTTAGAAGAGGTCAAGACCTGAGAAAGCAGAAGTGGTTCCACAGAGGTGTAATCACTCTCCCAGAGCTTGATGCTACTACTTTTCACCAAATACAACCTGGCAAAACCTTAAAATAAGCAGAATTGCAGAAGCATCTTTTTTAAACCTGACATTCTGATTAAACCTGCATCAGAAGCCTCTTATTACTGATCAGAGAGATTCTAAGATTTCTCATTATAAAAGACTAATTAATAAAGATCTCAGTCACAATTATAGCTTTCAACCTAATACAGTTTTCAGACCACGGTAAAATAAAATTAATCTCAAATTTGATTCAAGAGATAGGAAAGCATTGCTATAAAACCATGTTAGGCATTTAAAGCACATATACAAAACTACACAAGCGTTCTCAACAGCTAAATCAGAAGTCATTTTGACCACTTCCATAAGGGAAGTTGAAAGGTTTAGTTTTATACGTTTGCTACTTGAAACAACTCTATTTTTCGTCCTTGACGAATACTGCGTTAATACAACCTTATTTTTCGAGTACGTCATTGCTTTCTCTCTCCATTGCATGTATACTCAGATCCTATTTAGACTTCTAAGAGTTATACTCGCGTTACATTTTCTACAGCTGGTGCACGCTCCCCTACAGTATTAGAAGCTCTCAGCAGAGATTAATCCAGTGCCTTTTAGAGTTTATGAAAAGATTTCAATAGGCACCAAACCAGACACTGCAAAGCACAAAGATTATTTTTGAGAGAGATATCAAAAGGCAAAACCTGTGGGAGGAAGAAAGGTAGTGATCAACAGTTGATTAAAAAAAAAAAGTGCTGAGATAATTTAATTTATAACTTACAACTAACTGCCACAGAGCTTCTGTTTTTCCCTGGCTCTATTTTCTTCTGAAGATAATAAATGCCAATATGCTTATAAAGAAAGGGAAAATACATCATTGAAAACCACGGGGCATGGTTTTGGTTCACCTGAAATGACATTTATTAAACTGTTTTTGGAACGGTCTTATAAAACCACCGTGTACAGCAGGGTATTGAATGCACGGATATCATCGTTTCCAATTTTTCTTAAGCAAAACAAACTTTAACACAAGAAAAGCACTGTGTGCCACTGCTTTCACTGATGCCCACCCACAAAGCTGGCTGCAGGTTCTCTGAATTCAGAGGGCTGAAGATGTGTTTTCCTCCTCCTCCCAGCAGTCTCAGTGCTAACACAAATAAGGCAGGCTTGCCCTTTTTCTTCCTCCGCCCTTCTAATAGTACAACTGTAAATTTAAAATAGTTTGTATCATTATTCTTTTGCAGGCCTCTTCAAGAGGTAGAAGGAAAGATATACACCTAGTAGTACTGTGACTGTCTTCAAGATAAAAAACAATCTTAAGTTGCCAAAAACATAACACAGAATGTTTTACTTCAAAAGTTTTTTAACTAATACTTCTTTCATCCAACTATGTTCTGAAACAGAGTATCCATTTGCCTCTGCACAAATTCCATTTTTTTTTAGATGAATCTCATTAATATTTTCATAAACTCTCAGAAAACATAAATATAAAAATCAAATTAGTTTGACATATTACAAATAAAATTTAGCAAACAAAAATCTTCAACTGCTTTTTAGCATAAAAAGCATGGAGAAGTGGACAAAGTCATCAAAAGCAGTGGTTGCAGTTTTGGTTTCCAACAATACAGCTTTTTTAATGACAAACCAGCCTGAACTATAGAACCATAAACACAAGAACTCACATTAACTGATGATGCTGAACAGGCATTTCCCCAGCAAATTAAGGTAGTCAATAAAACATGCAACTGTGCCAGAAGTTTTTCCAATAAACATCTTCTGCCCTGGAAGACTAAGATTACTTTGGTAGGATGGGGAGGAGAGGAGCAGATGATATTGGTGTAGCGGGTGGTTTCAGGCAGGGGCAAAAATCAGATGCAAGAGAAATTTAACAGAGTTGCTGGATATTTTTCATGTGTGATGTGAGGAGAATAAGAAAAAAAAGCATAGCAACAAACTTCCCTATTATCTTAAAACAAACTGGTTTCACAACATCCAAAGCCATACCTTTGTATAGAGCACATAAGAAATGTGTAACAGCAATCTATTTTTAAGTTTTCTGCCAGATGGGTAAACACCTCAAACACACCCACAGATACTAATGAAAACCACCTTGGCCTCCTTCAGGAAGTCATTCAACACTTCACAGAAAAAAAATAGGAAGTTGTTGATAAACTGCTTGCAAGAACTACTTCCTGGAGGAAAAATAATTACAGGACTTGTTTGCTGGACAATCAGTTAACTTTCCTCACACTACAAAATGAGAAGAGGTATTACACAAGCTTTGTAAGAATTAAAAGCATAACACTAAGTTAAAACAGTACAAGAGTAATTCTAAAGTTGAGCGAATTTTTTTTCTTCTTTCTGTGAGTTGTCTGCTACTCCCATGCACGTTATCTTTTGCCTAGAGAGCGATCCCCTATCCTTCCCCACAGTTCACTGAAATGTCAACCAGCAGCTGGCTAACAGGAAGTGGCTAAAAAGCAATGCAGTTGACATCACCACACAAACCAAGCAAGTCTCTTCTGCTGCATGTTTAAGAATGGGCTAAAGCATACTGCACAGCAATGCTGACTCAGATGTGACCACTTACTAACGAGGGAAGTCTTAACTTACGAGTTCTATTTATGTGGCAGTTTCAGTAGAAAACAGTATTAGTTTTACCAGCTGTATAGCAAGCATGTCCTAACTCACTGGCCAAAATAATCTGCATTTTCACTAACAGAAAATTGTACTCAGGAGTTCTACTCCTAACAGCTAGATGAATGCCAAAGAGCAGAATTCTGGCAAATCGCACGTTGGGCCCTCATACCTAAAGGGGTTCATTTATCTAGATGACAGACCGATTTACAGGAGTAGTTCTGGTTCAGACCATACATGGCCACTCTCACCCTCTTTTAGTACATATGGACACGTGTGGTGTGTATACAAAATATTTGGCCACACAACTCTGTGCACATATCTAGACATACAGACAAGTATTTTCTCTCCCATATACACTCTTTTCATTGCTTTGCACAAACTCCTATGCTTGCAGCGCTTGACCTGTTGATTAGTGGAAGTGACTACATTCCAGACCGTATCAAGTATGGCACTCAATTTTATATTACCCTGTTTGTGTTGTGGTATATTATGATAACTATAACCATAAGGCTTACTGACATCTGGAAAAAATCTAATACTGTTACCTATTCTGCAAAGATCTTTCTAGAGCCTGATTACCAGACTGTCCACGGAATGGCTACAGAACAGAGTAAATGGAAACAAAGACCAATGCAGCTAAACCAAAAGAAGTGCTGAATACTTGGAAGAGACACCAAAAATCTCCATATGGTAGAAGGAATCCCGTTAAACGTATTTAGCATCAGGAACCTTAGTACTCACACTTCGAGCAAACACTTCAGGTACAACTAGACAAGATGTGAATTTGAACGGGCTTGTAGTTACGAGATAGAACTTAACCACTCCACACTGAAACAGTTCTGAAATACAAGCTTGCTGCTCAAAAATAATTCTTACATTTCTTTGGATTTCCTAGACCTACAAAGCAAATGCTTTGCTAGTACCTGAAATGTTTTTTACAAATCTTCATGAACTCCAATGAAGCTGGTGGACCTCACCTGTAGATAGTATTAAACAACCTCTTAGGAACAACGAATGTTCTTCAAGTGTGAACAGAGCCTTCAGAACTGTCCTCATTAGACTCTCCCATACCACAGTATCACCCAAGGAAAGCCAAAAGAAAACAGCCCATTAAGCTGTTTAAAATCTCCCAAGGTCAGCATGTGACCCAACAGGGAGAGGTTCAAAAAGTACAGCCTTTATTTTTCTTCCTAACAACCCGGTTTGTTTCCACTCCTTTCCCCTTCAAGACACATCCTTCACAGCTAGCAGCTCTTTCAATCATTTACTTTGGATGTCTGCTTGAGAACAAACGATCTTGCTCATGCAGATGAGTTTGCCAGACTTGTGTGTACTTTCCAGTCTCAGGCTCTTTATTGTTCTTGCTGAAACCTGACCCTTTGAAATGGATACCAGGACACCAAGAAAGGACAAAAAAACTTGAGGAAAAAAAAAAAAAAAGAAGTTTTTTTTGTGGTAAAAATGAAACTACAGAAAAGCTTTCCAAGAACAAATCTTTCACTCTGATTTCACCTGAATGAGCATAACTGAAAAAATTGATTATAAGAGCATGAAGACATTTTTGCATCTCTTGAACTGTTCTACTTTCTGCAAAATTTAGTGTTATCTAAACCAAACACTTCTGACAGTAAAACTTAAAAATCAAATATCTGTTTTTCATGCTTCACAAGCTGCTCTTTAAGAGCTCTCACTACCACGGTCAAAACAAAGCTGTCTTTTCATTTCAAAACTCAGTCTGTGCTTTCCTCAAGGTCCAACGAGCTACAGCTCTAAAATGGCATAAACTTACACAGTTCCAAATAAATTCTATTTGTGCCCACTGAAGAGCTCACATTCTAGCATACGCTGACTTGTTAAACTTCACCAAAGAAAAGATCTTAATCTTCAAGATCCATAGCTAACGCTCATTTTTGCATTACTAACACAATTATTGTTTTCAAAAAGTAACCTTCACACTCAAATAATGTCTGACAACTGCTGTAACCTCTTTTTGGTTAAAAAAAGTGATGCTAATTTTCAGTGGTATGGAAACACCTTGGCTATAGGAACAATAAGCAGTTTTAAGAAGTTCTGCAAGTTCCATTTTCATTGCAGCCAATGTAAATTTGGTTTTGAAGCTACAAACTCAACTACTTCAATCAAACACACATATTAATGACAATGTTTTAGCAAGAAAGGTAGGGATAAAGATGTTTTTCTTGGCTGAATCAAGTTTTACATAAATAACACACTGTGCTGCCCCTCCCCTCTCCCAGCCCTGAAAATGACATATAATGGGTTATTTAGAGACTTGCAGTTAAATAAAGTGTTCAAAATATAGTCAAAATATTTGAAGGCAAATTATGTGTCTTGCTGGGCACACCTTCAGAAAGAAGGACAAGCTCCTGCTGTTTTAGAAAACTACTGCAGTATAAAACAAAATGCTCCCCGATGGATTAGGTGTCAGATGGGTGGCATGTGTAACCTCTCTTCAGTTACAGAAAAGGGGATACTAATTTCACTGTGTGAAAAAGCTACAGCTGTAAGAACAAGAAACAATGTTAGAAGTCTGCAATTTCCCTTTCACTGCAGGGAATGTGGATGAGTTAAGAGTTACAGACCCAAATGCTGCAATCAAATGCGGATATTAATTTCCTCATGAGCAGAGAGTAGGCAAATATGTTCTGACTGCATACTTACACAATTGTCCTTATTCAAAAAATAAGAAGTCCTGATGTATTCTCACTAAAGCTTCTAAAGTTATTCCGTATTTTTACCTCTGTATTATAAAACTGAGGTAAAACATTTTTTGACCTGCATGGGAACACTGGCAGGATTCAGCTAATCCAAAAGTCACATGGTTTAAGAAAATCACTATGCGCATTTCACTGATTTTTAGTATACAATATATGGATACAATATTATGGACAACATTCTTCAGCTAAGATTAGGATAGGATAAAAATTCACAGAGTACCATACAGTTTTCAGAAACAGCAGAGCTGAAGTGATAGGATCTCTTACTTAAAATCAGGAGCATTTTTAAAAATACGTATTTTTAGACACAAAAATTTACCAAAATCCAAAGACTGTTAAAAAAAATAAAAACAGCACCACCAAAAACCGCCAGAGATGTAGCTAACTGGAAACAACTTTTACTTACTTAAGAAAGTATCTCTGTCCAGATGGCGTCTTAGCCATCTCCCAACCTGGTGGCAAAGGTACATCATCAGGGATCTCAAACGAAGACTGGCGGAGATGTTGAGAAGATGGAGCTCCGGGTCCAGTCACTACTCCAGAAGGTGTAAGCGTCCCTGGAGAAACAGCTCCCAGCTGCAGCGATGCTGGAGAGGAATGAGCTCGGACATGCTGTGGGGTCAGGGCTCCTGCTGTCCCTGCATCAGTGCTGGCCTGCCAGGAGTGAAATTATTGCCATTAAGATTCTTGTATTTCAGCCGAAATGCAGCTGTCAGGAGACACTTCACTTTAAATAAGCCCTTTAGAAGAAATTCGTTAAGTTAGTCATTCTAAAATTCTGCTTATTTTCCAGTTGCTGCTGTTCAAGAGAGCCTCCAAGTAGGCTGGTTAATTAGCATCACAAAAGCCCTTGTGTAAGTAAAGACATTAACTGTAAGTATGTGCTAAATGCTTTTAGTTTTATTTTGAAAACTGAAATCCTTACTCCTTGGTGCCCGGTTAAGAAAAAAACCTACCCGCAGCCTGCAGACCTCATACTGCACATTGCACCGTCCATTACTGGACTGCACCCACCCATTACCATCGCACCCACTTTCTACTGGAGGAGTTAATCTCCCACGCTCCTTTTGAAATGGGGGTGTGGGGGTGCAAGGACACCCACACACACATCCTCCGCAGGGGTTTAAAAGATTACACAAGGAGAAAAGCAACAAAGAAACGCCGACTGACAGCAGCGAGTTCCAACGGAGAAAGACTCCAGAACCCAACCATGAAAAACCCTACACAACAAGGCCAAACACAGAACTTCCTAACCCGCACACAAACCGCGCTCCTAAGGGTATCGGGAGCTTACAAAGAGTCTGCCCGTGCTTCATCCAAAGCAAAGCTTCAGCAAACTGTTCAACCAGTCAATCAGAAATGACTCACAAAACCATTCACCAGAGTTACCAGTCATAAGCACACAGAACTTCCTTGCCAGCAGCAAATACGTGTCCACCGTGAAACAGAAAAAGCAGCTCTGAAAACTGGATTAAAGTAATATTGATTGTTTAAAATATATTTACCAATTGATCTTATAGATGCACCAGAACAAGACAGACACCTGTAATAAGGTGCATGTACCAACCAACCCTTGCCACACCTCTCCACACGAAGTGTTGCACCACACACGAGGCCCCACTTCCACACTCTCATGAAGACGGATGATTCTGTTTCACTATAGCTGTGTGCAAGCACACGCCAAGTTTCATATATTAAATGGGACACTAATTAGCTTAGGTTTACATTTAAACAAACTGTGCAAGTTGCAAATCAACTGAATTTGAAGCATTTTAATTCTTGAGAACCAGGCAGAATTACAGAAACTTAAAGACCTTTTTTCTGTTAAACAGAATATTTCAATGGCACAACTAAACACAAGAGAAAATTAAAACAGTCTTCTTTTGAAAGACAGTCCACAATGAAGCAAATGATTCTCTGACTTTAGCTGGATTTCAAGTTTATGTTTTAGGAACCACCGACTGGTACAAGGAACAGTGATCCAACTAAATATGCATTACAGATGAAGAGGAACATACACAAGAAAGATAAGGCTAAGCCTAAAAGTACAACTTGTATGGACGTCACACACGTTAAGTGCATATCAAATGCGATAGCTATTTAACTGCAGTTACTGTATTTAACAAGACACGGCACCAAGTGTTAGCTGAACATATACCAGTTCACATTCATGCACAATGGAACTGTGATAAGATTTGCAAAACTTAGAAAAAACTATGCCTAACAGCCTTTTTCCTCGCTGGATTTCAGTGTGTTATTAAAGGTCTGCAACTCAGAAGCAAGCAAAACTACAGAAGCAACCCAGCCCCACCCCTTTCTATTTTCTTTTCAGTCTTGCAATACGAAGGCCAGACTGATTTTTCGAGTATTTGGAAAATGAATTAACTCCTAGGCCGAGAGAGTACGTGTGCCAAGGTTCAGCCTGGAGTCAACTTCCGAAGCCAAGTTATAAATCCATCAAAACAGAAGTTTAATAATGGAAATGTTGACAGACCCTTAACAACAAGAGTACCAGGCACCAGTACACAGAGCAAGTTTCACTCCTGCTGGCTACACAGATAAAGTGACAATAGCCAATAATAAAACCTATTTTATAGCTTAGCAACAAAGTTCATTACTTAATAAAACACTCGAGTAGGCACAGCCTCCTTCCAAAAAGTCGGTAACAGCAGCCTAAACATTAACCTTCAGTCGTATTCGCACCAACACTTCGGTCTTGGCACGAAAGTCACTCTGCGGAAAGACCAAACGCTCCCGGAGGCCGAGCGGCGGCCCTGCCCCGCATACCCCCCCCGCCCCGCCCCGGGCCCACATCCCCCCTCGCCCCGGGCCGGCACCGCCGAGGCCCCGGCAGCCCCAGCCCCGCGCCCGGGCCCTCCCAGCCTTCCCACCGCTCCCGCCCAGGGTGCAGGCGCTGAACTCGGCGGACCCTCGACGCCGTCAGACCTGAAGGGCGGCTCGGGAATCAACTTCCGAAGAGTGTATGGGGGGGGTGTATGGGGGGGGTGTATGGTGGGGGGGTGTATGGGGGGGGGGGCGTTAATCCTACTCAACCCAGCGCAGTGATGAAATGGTGGAAAAGCTACATCCATATTGTTTGAAAGGGCGGGGGGGGGAGGGGGGGGGGAGTTTGGCACAACCCCATTGCTCCCCTCAACAGACGGGCAGCCCCAGGACGCGGGAGGATTAGCCCTCAAAAGTGAAATCCGCCCCGTCTTCCAAGCGCAGCGCTTTCACCCAAGTTTTAGAGGCCCCTCCGCCACCGCCGCCTTCCCAGCGAGGCGGAGAAAGCGGCCGCGGGTCTCGCCAAGGAGCGGATGTGGAGTCCGAGGCCCCGCCGGAGACCGGGCCGGGGCCAACGAGCGCCCGCCCGCCCGCCGCGCCGCCGGCTCCCCTCAGCGCTCTGCGGCGCGGGAGGAGAGGGGCCGCGCGGCGCCCCCGCCCCTGGGGAAGAATAAGCGGAGGAGGAGGAGGAGGGCGGGCTACCCCTCAAGGAGGGGGAGGAAGAAAGGCAGCGAGCACCCCGGCAGCCCCGGCCAGGCGCCCCCCTCCCCGCTCGGCCCCGCGGAGGGCGGATTCCCGCCCCAGCCCCCTCCCCCACACGCCTCCCCCGGAGCAGCTCGGCGGCGGGGAGGGAGCGGGAGCGCACGGCCGCGCCGGGCCGCCGCCCCCCGCCCGCCCGCGGCGCGGCGCCCCCCCCCCCCCCTCACCTGGCGGGAGTGGGCCTTGGGCTCGGGCGGCTTGAAGAAGGAGTCGGGCAGCTTCCGAAGCCGCATGGGCAGCGTGTGCGGCACGTTGGCGCCCTTGGGGTTCATCACGGCGTTGAACAGCGCCTCCAAGTCGGTCTCTGAGTCGCCCCGCACATGGACGATCTGGTGCCCCGCCGGAGGGGGCCCCGCGCCCGGGGGCTGCGCCGCGCCGGCCGGCGCCCCCGACACCGCGCCCGGGGGCTGCGGCGGCGGCGGCTGCTGCGAGGCCGGGGGCTGCGTTGCCTGCGGCGGCTGCTGCGGTTGAGGCTGCCCGGGATCCATGGCTCCGTCGGGACCCCCCGGCGCTTCCCTGGCGGGGCTCGGCGGCTCAGAGCCCGGATTCCCAGCCCCGCATGCCCCGCTCCCCGGGCCGCGGCTCGTCCTGCTGTCGCCGGTGCTTCTCTCCCCTCGGCAGGGAAACCGACCCGGCCGCAGCAACTGGCAAAACAACTCTGACCGTGCGGCGGTTCCCCGAGCCCGGCCCAGCCCGGCCGGCGCCTCTGTCCCGGCGGCGGAAACTAACTCACACAACACACCAAACAAAAGTTCGGAGTTACGCCCGCCCGAATCACTCTGCGCCGCCGGCTCCGCCCCTCCTGAGCCCGCCCGCACCGTATCCGACCGAAGCAGCCTCTGCCGCGAAGCCCTCCTGCGCGCGCCCGCCCGCACCGCCTCCCGCTCGGGGGGCGCCCGGCGCGGGGGGGCGCTGCCCGGCCCCCCCCGGCCCCCGGCCCGCAGTCGCCTCACGCCCGGGCTCGCCCGTCGCCCCGCTGCCCCTCCGCGGCCTCCCGCCCGCCCCGATCCCGGCTGTCGCCCGCCCGCCCTCGGCTACCACAGAACGGGGCCGCCAACCAGAACTTTTTTTTTTTTTCCCTCCCCGAACTTCTATCCCAACTTCCAGGCGGCCGCCGGGCGAGGGCGGGGGGGCGGCCGCGCTCCCCTTCCCCGCCGGGGGCCGCCGCCGGGCGGGGCTGCGCCCCCAGGCGCGTCCGGGCGCTGGGGACACTCGGCCCAAGACGCGCCCCCCGCTCCGCCAGCCGCTCCCGCAGCGAGGGCGGCCGCGGGGCCGAGGCGGTGGGGCCTGGCCCGCCCCGGGGGGAGGAGGAGGCTGGGCCCGGCCTGCCGGCCCTCGTCCCCCGCCTCACCTGGGCGGCGGCGGGGCGGCCGCGCCCCGGGCGGCACCGGCCTGGCGGGGCTGTTACCGCGCGGGACGGAGCGGGGGCTGGGGGAGCGGGGCGGGGGGGGGTCGGCGCGGGCCGGGCGGCCTGGCGCACTTTTTCCCCATTTCGCAGAGATTTCGCTGGCTCTGGAGCCTCCTCCTGCGCTTATGTGTCGCGGATCCGAAAAGCTGGTTCATAGAGACAGGACGTGTAGAGAAATCCCTTTTATTAGATCCAAGGGGTGAGGAAGGGGGGCACAGAACTGCCACGAACAGCTTCAAGAAGTTTTGCCTTGTAAAAACAGAAGAACTGACGTCACTGATGGCACAGTAACATCTACGTGAAGGTGTAGCCTCTCAGAGTGTGGAGTCAAGGAGCACGTCCTCCTTCGTGAGAAAAAAGGCCATTTCTGCCTGAATTAACGCAGAGAAGGGCACCACCATTACAGCGCTGGAGAGCATCCTGGTTTATAACTAGTCGGTAAATGAGCTTTCACCAAAACAGTGGTACAGGGTGTGCACATGTCGCTTGCAGGGGTCCACGACCAAGTAGGCAAAAGTCTGCTCGTGGCTTTTGCTCGAAGGGTAACACAGGCCGTTGCCATCCTGAGGGAAAGTGAAAAAACCCAACCAGTGTTAGCGACAACATGAGAGAACACATAAAATCTGAATGAAATGTATCGTTTTGTTCCAACTGTAACCGTTTACTTCATGGCAAAAGAGAACACATAGACCGTCGTTTCTTTAAGCAGCATTATGAGGATCCTGACACAACAAAATGCACAGTCGTTACGCCTGCCATCGTTCCAACAACCTTGAGGCAAATGTAATATTAATATAACATGTAAAATTAAACATGTAAGCTTGTGTTTGCACAACTAAAGCCTAAAATACAGATGATTAAACATACAATGGTCCAATCGCGTTTCCTTTGAAACAGAAAAACATTTAGGAGCTCAGTATCGATACATAAGGCTGTTCGATCAGTAATTCTTCCCTTAACATTTGCTAATGCATCTGTTCAGTTTCAAATATTTGCATTTAAGGAAAACCCTCATTACAGCTCTTATAAACCACTTTGAACTGTTACTGAAAACGTTTTGTGTGCCAGTCCTCAGGAAGGGTTTGAAGCGAATCTGGGCTCCCAGCTCCAGAATCCTCATGCTGAACCAATGCGTTCAGCTGACAGCCGCCACCGCGAGCGCGGGGCTCTTCAGTTTCCCACCCTACACCTGCCCACGTCAATAAAAGCATCAGCGCTGACAGGGCAGCATGGCCTGACACACACTTCAAAACTAGTTGGGGTCTGGAAACTAGGTGGGGGGTAGATTTTTTTTTAATATTCATTCAGTCTGGTAATGGATTATCTAAAAGTTCTACAAATACGCAGCTGATGCCGCCTCTCTTTTAAAACACATAACAGTTTCCCCCGACTCCCCAACACCTTTACATAACAGTCAAAGAGAGGCCGGTTCTGTTCCATTGTTTTGCCTCAGGGAAACTGCTGTATTGCATATATTGTCCATTTTCCCCATGAAAATTCTCCCAGACTACTCCCGATTGGAGACACGCCTCTCACTTCTGTTGTTGAAGCTCTCTTCCTCGGCATAAAATAAACCATCTTTTTTTTCGGACCAAGGAACTGTGAAAACTGTGGCCTCTCGCAGTGGGTACGGTAGTCGGCTTAGAAGGAAAAGGCCTGGGTTCCAATTTCTGCTTCAAGCGCTGTTTGTGAATTTTACCCAGTAGCTGTTACTGGCACCCCTTTTTCTCTCCTGGTATTTCAAAGAGGATGAAACCCCACTACATGCTCTGGAAATCTCTACTATATGTTCCAGTGTCTTCCTTTGGGGTGTTATGAAAGACCATAAATCTTAAGCGCCACCAGAAAAGCATTAAGACAAGTAGAGATCTGATGATGTTTATTCACGGCGTTTTCTGATGGCAGTGGAATGCCGCAAGCTAAAGCCAGCACTCTGTTTTTAAGCACCGCAGCGCACAAGCTCTGTACCTCCCTTGTTAGGACGGCTAGCGCTCTTCAGGTGTCTTAGGGGTACGTGCGTGTCAAACGCTGGATTCTCAACTGCAGCAAGGAGAGAAAGCACAATGCCTTCGGAGTTTGAACCAAAAATAACCTAAGCTCATGCTCGAAACTGAAAAGAAGGAAGAGGAAACCAACACCAAGATGTGATTGCTAGTTAAACCTTTATCCCATTGCTGCTGAAGATCCCGATCCTGCAGTCCTTACGGAATCAACCGATGTAGTTGAGGTTTTGACTGTTTAAAGGCAGTGTTAGCGGACTAAAAATTGGTCCAACAACTCAAAACCAAAACCGAGTCAAGTTCTGGTGATGAGGCATTTCAAGAAACTCCAGGAAAATAATAAATATAATTAACTAAATGAAAAGGGCTCTTCGATTTATTTTAATTAGTAAAAGAAGTCATAACCCCCCTAAAATCCTTGAGCATAAAGGCTCTGGAATTTACAGACTTGCTCTGGTTTTTAGAGCAATAGGCTGCATGTACCCGAATGAAGAATCACACCAGTTCCATCTGCAGTGTGGATGTTGGTTCAGACACACAGGGGGTGTAATGATTGATTTACTGATGTTAGAGTGGGATCATTTTATTTTTTCCTCATAGGAACACAGATAATCAGCTGATGATTTGAGAGTACATATGCATAGCATAATGCATAGCATAATACTGAAATAAAGACTGCTGAATATATCTCAAAACTGCATCATTTAATCAACAATTATTATTTTTAATTTTTTTTTTAATAAACTATGCATTACACTGATTTCTGTCAAGGCCATAGTTTGGGTTTAGGTAAAGAAAGTCCTAAAATACCGGTCAGCACCCAAATACATCAGCTGTAACCGCATTTCATCATATGCATGCCCCAAAGCTCTCAAGGGTATTTGGAGTTCAATAGAGTACTTGGTCACAGGGTTGAAAGTTATTTCTCTTGTGATGCCCAGGTCTATCGAGTTGTGATGCTGAGCAGATCTACAGGCATTTATAATACACCTTAATATCTTGACATATTTACACCTCTGACAGTGTGCTTTTTCAGATACTGTTCCCAAAACATGGGCTTCTTGGCCACAGCTAAGAACCAAATAAAAAGGAACGGATAGTGTCAGGACTGTGTTATATAAAGCTCTTAATCCCTGATCCTATTCTACTTGTGCAAATATACAAGGATATTTATTTGTCCATTTATTAATCCAGCTTTCGAAGATGTGTGTTCTAGCTTCTCAGCTGCTCTTCAAGCCACTTTTACCAGAACAGCTTTTTATCATTTCTATCAGGCTAAGAGGGAATGTGCATTTCTTTCAGACACAAATCAAGAAAATATGGCTTAAAAATGGTTGGGTCAACTTTAAGATTATAACAACACCCTCTACAGTTGTTTACCAAATGAACTCAGAAACTAACTCTCCTACAGCAATGTAGCTATGTCCTTGAGAGAAACTTTCCATCACAAGCACAACATTTGTGCTCTAGTAGGTGCCCTTCCTGTCAGTTCCAAGTAGAGTCTCAGGGGTTTTGATCCACGGAGCCATCAGACCATCCAGATATTCCTGTTTAAGTCAGTCTTTATTCTGAGAGAAAATTCTTCAGAATATTCTTTAATGGAATCAGAATTTCAGAATTCTTTTCCACTTCACACATTTTCAGAACGGGCAGTAAAGCCCAATTTCCCCCCAAGACAACAGGCAGGATAGCCTGCTCTGGATTCATGCTGGATTTTCTTTTGTCCATCCACTTTTTTGTTTTCCAAAAGTTGACAAAGTTTTGTCTTTTTTCTTTTTCTTTTTCTTTTTCTTTTTCTTTTTCTTTTTCTTTTTCTTTTTCTTTTTCTTTTTCTTTTTCTTTTTCTTTTTCTTTTTCTTTTTCTTTTTCTTTTTATTTTTCTTTTTTTTTCTTTTTCTTTTTCTTTTTCTTTTTCTTTTTCTTTTTCTTTTTCTTTTTCTTTTTCTTTTTCTTTTTCTTTTTCTTTTTCTTTTCCTTTCCTTTCCTTTCCTTTCCTTTCCTTTCCTTTCCTTTCCTTTCCTTTCCTTTCCTTTCCTTTCCTTTCCTTTCCTTTCCTTTCCTTTCCTTTCCTTTCCTTTCCTTTCCTTTCCTTTCCTTTCCTTTCCTTTCCTTTCCTTTCCTTTCCTTTCCTTTCCTTTCCTTTCCTTTCCTTTCCTTTCCTTTCCTTTCCTCTCCTTTCCTCTCCTCTCCTCTCCTCTCCTCTCCTCTCCTCTCCTCTCCTCTCCTCTCCTCTCCTCTCCTCTCCTCTCCTCTCCTCTCCTCTCCTCTCCTCTCCTCTCCTCTCCTCTCCTTTCCTTTCCTCTCCTCTTAATACTGATGATATTTAATGTAAGGCAAAGATAGGGGAGCTCTTAAAAAGCATGCATCTACCTACCCATGGCAACCTGTGAGGTTCACATCAACACATTTGATTCAGAGACGGGGAGGAAAGATTAATAATAGAAGAACATCAAGTTATCAGGGGTTTGCTTTTTTTAGTTTATTTTACTTACAGTTTGCAGCCTAGTAGAAAGGTCAATTTTGATACACCCATAAAGTGCTTATTTTCAAAAACCTTTCAAAAGCCTGTTGTGAATCACATACAGCAATGACCCAGAGCTGAACAACTGGGCTATTGGCACCTTCTGGGGCAGTTTGTGCAGTCTGGAATGACATCAGCTAGGTCTTTTGAAAGTGGGCACATTATCTGACGTTTTAATTATTACACATTTTGGTCACTCAGGAAGAATTTGGAGTAGTTCATCCTAATGTAGCAATTGAATGACAGATATGCTGAACCTAGTAAACATGCAGCCAGTTCTCAAACTTATCTCGATGGTAAATGTAGGATTTTGCAAGAGAAACAGGTAGGAACGAGACTTGACAAGGGAGGAGAAAAGAGGTTAGCTGTCACCTCACCACCCCAGCCTCTCTGTATACTAAACTTCCTTGCAGGCTTTACAGAAACAGATGCAACGCAAGCTCTGCCGAAAGCTCTGCCAACATTTCTAAAAACGGAATTATACAAAGTCAAGAGTGGAGTCTTACTCCTTACTGCTATCTCAAGTAGATCTAAACCCAGAATTACTTAGCCCTAAAGATACATTTTTTTCATAAACTAGTTTCTGGATGACTGCAAGTGTAATCCAGCAAAGCTATTTTTAGTGAGCTACCAAATAAAACTTTAGTTGGTGGTTATTGATGAAGAGTTAGTAAAGTGGACAAGAAAAGATGAGATCAAGGAAGGAGTTCATGAATAAAAAATGACAACAACTATGGAAAAATATCCCTTTAAATGGAATATTATGCTTTCTTTGTGTAAATGTCAATTCATTATTTTCATGTTATGCATGTTACTTCCAGTAAAATCCTGCACAAAAAAATTGTTCATACTTACATATGCAGACACTCTGAAGACTGTAGAAATAATATGTATTTCTTTTGTTTCAGGATTCTTCTGAACACTGAAATACGGGGAAATAACACATACTTAATACGTACAGTAAGCACTGGTCATTAGAATCTTTCATTCAATAAATACATTTTTAACATATGCACTGTGTTCTTGCTCAAATTTCATCAATTTTAAATTAACAGTTAAAATTCAACTCACATCACATTGACCATGAAAAGGTATGTTGACCATTGCTAGATTACGGGGATATTATGGCATTTTACTGAGACCTATTGAAAGTATCTAGTCATCGGAGTTGGTTTCACTGTTTTCAGCTACTAAATCACAGCAATATTGCCCAGGCCTAGATGACTCCAATATAACATTTGATTTTGATAGCTATGAAAAGTTATTCAGCCAAACATTTTGTCAAAATCTTTTCACATATTCTTTGAGAAAAAAAACTGCAAAGTGAACTGCATCTTAATACAGACTACAAGAAGTAGCAGCAGTACTGGTGAAGAAACACAGACTTTAGCTCATTTTTAATTAATATATAACTATGGTTTAGGTGCATTTTTCCTCCTTTGGAATGTGGCGTGTATAAACAGCTATGCAATTTAGGATGATATTGGTTCTGAATTTTTACATTTCTAGACTGTGTGTCCTGTGAAGACTGACATTTCTTCCATCCATCACAATTACTAATAACAGTAAGATATCCTTGCCAAACATCTAGGCATCTCAACATCCTAAATATAAGTATTTTTAAATGTGTCATTTTTCCTCTGCTTTAAGTGATGCTTACATTTCATTATAAATTAGATCGTATAACTTCTATTAATTTATCTAATTTCACAGATTCCTATTTACATGAACTCACTGTGGAGCCGTTGAGCCTCACTTATCCACATTCCATACTTACACAGTTCCAAGAAATGTGTAGCTCAAGACCTGCCTTGTCACACACCGGTTCAGTTCCCAGGAAAGGTCCCAATACAGCCAAGTCGCTACAGGATGTGTGTCACACACAGCCCCACAGTACACGCCGCACCAGCTCCGAGCTGCCTGTGACAGCAGTCCCCTATGAACACTGCTTTCGCAAACCTTCTTTTTATAAGCACAAACAAACCCCAAATGAACCAACACCATCTTTGTTGATTCAATCTCTCCAAGCAATAAAAGAAATTGTCTCTCTGATTTCATCTGTAGAGTAATGACACAGTCGTGTATGAATTAAGCGATAGCGTGAAGCTGATCTTCCCTGTGGTGAGTCAGTAACCAGGCTTTCTCAGAATTTTTCGTTGCAACTGACATGTTGATATACTCCACAGTGGATTAAGACAGCATTGCTGAAACTGGTACTGGCCCCGGCTGGCTGCCTTACCACCCCTCTAGAGATTACTGCCTTCCCAGCAGGGACAGCTCAACTGGTTCATGACTCAGCTTCTGCACCATTGCAGTGTACAGACCAGCATGTTAAGATAACCTAACGTGGATGGCAGCTTGTGCCAGCGTACCGGGCTGTGAACTCCAGCAGTTCAGAAACTAAACTGTTCAGCCATCTCTGCTGAAAGAGTGACAACTTTCAGAACAAGGTACCGAGGGTCAGTGGAGTTAGCACTTTCTACCATATACCAGCACCCCCAAAAGCTACAGCTGTATCTAAGTTACTCTGGCTTCATATTCTTGTGTCTGAAAACAATGCCTTCGATTTCTGGTTTCTTAATTTTTATGTTATATATATATCTAGGATAGCAAAGTGAGGGGTGACAGAGAATAAGTCTTCCTATTTATTCCACAGCCTTGAGAAATTTTCCCCTTGTGGTTAGCTTCCTGTAAGTCATTTTTCAGACCAAATGTTTATTTCTAGTACTTTGGTTAATTTTTAAGGGAAAATAATATATCTGCCAAAATCAGATGAGATTCTTCCCTTGCTGAGTTGAAAGAAACCAGGAGGTTGCCTTTGACAAGCTCGTTTGTTCTATTTCTTTTTTTTTTTTCCTAAAACGTTTTAGAACAAACTCCCTTGTCTTCCTGAAGAAGATAGTATTTCCTTAAAAATAGTCTTACTGCCTCCACTTTGTTCTTCGAAATTGTTAACTTCTAAACTGTTCATTGAATATGGTAGTGCCTTCAGCGTTTTAATGTGCACCTATTCTCTTTTTAAGAAAAGCAAACTTCGTCATTGCCTCTCAATTCACTTTGGGCTCTATTTATATCCTAACCTTTCCAGCAATATTTTATTAGGCTTTCCAAACATTAAAAGAACAACTCGATGCTTTCACATAAATGCATTTGTTATGGGGGAAAGGGCATGGAGATGGCACAGAAGGAAGAAGAGAACAATGACTAGAAGATAGCACAGCAGCTGTCGCCATGGAGAGACACTGTCAGAAAAATCAGGGGTTAAGTACAGAAGACAGGATTTATCAACAAAGATTCATAGATTATGTTTTAATTAACAAGTTTTTGTCATGTGAATGTATTCTTCAAGTAAACCAAAAATACCGCAGCGAGGATTTTGCAATTATTTAGTTTACATAAGGTACAACACTTTACACTAAAATTTTGGATGGATTCAGCTGGTCACAGACTAATTACTGCTGGATTAGTAACACACAAGTTGTGCATTAATTCATTAGGAAGTAATTATTACTCTTTTTACAAAGGAGAAAATGCCTGCCATTTAATAGTTGTATTTGGAAGTCCCCAGCTGTGCTTGTAAAATATCTAGAGCAGTTAATTTCAGAAGATTATCGCATTCTGCCATAATAAAGCAATACACGTGGAAATACTGTAATAAAATGAAATCTCAAACCCTTTGACACTATTTTGAACACCAGTGCCTTGGACTTAGAACTCAGGAAAGGCCAGAAGAAAGCCTGTAGGCAAAAGAAGTGGGGAAAAGCTTGTAATAGATCTGCTGCTCACGGCACTAAAGATGCTTTTGTGGGGCTCTTCCTGCGAAGGCTCTTTTCCATAAGAAAAACTGTTACAGGACCGAACAGCAGTGGTTTACACCTCTATAAGCATATCGTGATAGACTAAGTTCATCTGTGAGGGCTAATTTTTCAATGCACATCAGCTAATAATTCTTTTACTATCCATTTGTTTTTCACCAAGACTTCTGAGCCCTCAAGACATAAAAACTAAAGCTTAAGAAGAGCACAGTTTACAGAATTAATTTTAATACCACGAATAGTTTTTAGTATCACTTTACAAAGAGTAGAAAGTATCCAATGTGACTGCAATCCAAGATGAAAAGACACCAGACACAGGATAGTAGTCTAGAAAAGAAGAATTTAAAGAATAGTTGGTATTCAACAGGAATTTGAAGGTGAACTGTTTGGTAAACACTACTAGACCACTATTCTCATTAGCAACTGTTTACTGAAAATAAGAGGCCATAAGAAGGTAATTTTCATTGCTTTAATTTTCTAGTGTAATTTGTGCAGAAATGAAGTAAGTAACACAGTGCACAGCATGGACTAGAAATTATAAATTGGTCAAGACTGTGGCATGAGTGTCCCTCTTCAGAGCTGCACTGCTTATCCTTTCACTGGCTTTTCCTCTCTTAAGATGGTGGTAGGAAAACAGCAACATCATTTTGGAAAAACTGGAGACAGCGGGAAATGAGAGACAGAAGGAGACAACTGTGATTGTGAAGCGGGAGGGAAAGTCTGAAATGTCAAGATCAAAAGCTTTTCTCATAGGACCTTTGATATTAAAAGAACTTAGTATGAAAGGAGTAAGATAAAAGATGTAGTTAAATTGTTTCTTTTTCAACTGGTACTCAGTGTTAATGCCACCTCCACTGTGTAATGGGTTTGCATAGCAAGGTTTTGATACAGGGGGATTACAGGGGTGACTTCTGTGAGAAGCTGCGAGAAGTTTCCCCTGTGTCCGATACAGCCAGTGCCAGCCAGCTCTAAGACAGACCCACCACTGGCCAAGGCTGAGCTCATCAGTGACGGTGGCAGCGCCTCTGGGATAACGTGTTTAAGAAAGGGAATAAGTTATTGTGCAGCAGTAATTGAGTGAGAGAGAGGAGTGAGAATATGTGAGAGAGACATTTCTGCAGACACCAAGGTCAGTGAAGAAGGAGGGGGAGGAGATGCTCCAGGCACCGGCGCAGCAATTCCCCTGCAGCCTGTGGTGAAGACCACGGTGAGGCAGGCTGTCCCCCTGCAGCCCATGGGCGGTAGAGCAGATATCTGCCTACACCCCGTGGAGGGCCCCCACGCCGGAGTAGGTGGATACCTGAAGGAAGCTGTGACCCCGTGGGAAGCCTGCACCGGAGCAGGCTCCTGGCAGGACCTGTGGCCCGTGGAGGGAGAGAAGCCCACACTGGAGCAGGTTTGCTGCTAGTGACCTCATGGGGCCGGGGGGGCCACGCTGGAGCAGTCAGTTCCCGAATGACTGCACCTCATAAAGGAGACCCACGCTGGAGAAGTTCATGGAAAACTGCAGCCCGTGGGAGGATCCACGCTGCAGAAGTCATGGAGGACTGTCTGCTGTGAGAGGGACCCCACGCTGGAGCAGGGGAAGCGTGTGAGGAGTCCTCCCCCTGAGGAGGAAGGAGCGGCAGAAACAAGAGTGTGATGAACTGACCCCAACCCCCATTCCCTGTGCCCCTGCACCGCTCAGGGGGAGGAGGGAGAGAAATCGGGGACAACGTTAAGCCCATGAAAGAAGGGAGGGGTAGGGGGAAGGTGTTTTAAGATTTGGTTTTATTTCTTATTACTCCTTTCTGAGTTGATTGGTAAAAAAATTACATTTTTTCCCCCAAGTTGAGTCTGTTTAGCCCATGACGGTAAATGCTGAGTGATCTCCCTGTCCTTATCTCAACCCACAAGCCTGTTGTTATATTTTTCTCTCTCCTGTCCAGCTGAGGAGGGGGAGTGATAGAGTGGCTTTGGTGGGCACCTGCATCCAGACAGGATCAAACCACCACACACTGGCAGTGAGAAACCAGCAGATATTTATAGGCACAGAAGTGGAGAGACACATGGTAGATAAATATTGAAGAACAGTTATGTCACATGAACTAAGTAGATGTACTTCAAAACTTTGGAGGAAAGCAAGCAAGCTGCCAACAGGAAAAAAAAAACCAAAACCAACCCAAACAACAAACACCCAAACACCAAAAAACAACCTTGAAAGGCTTCTACTCATATTGTATAAAGGACAGAAGTAGCACGCACACACACACACAAAAAATCACAGAAATATTAAAATGTCCAGTAGGGAACAGGTTGAGGGCAAACCTTGAAAGCAGGATGAAATTGTGGAGGATTGTGGCAGATGCTTTTTTTTTTTTTTAAGTAATAAGAACTACTTGACATCCTTAGTGAATTTTACAGCAGGAAAAGAAAAAAGGGGAAAAGGTTTAAGGAGACAGGAAGGTAAAGAAAAGGAGTGGCTTAGAACAAAACTTGAACATGTTAGGAGAAAACAACTCAACAGCAAAGGGAAGCAATAAAGTGAAGGAACTGATTGGATTTGTGCTTTGTCCTAGGTCAGTACAACTACACAGGAGCAGAAACAGCGGTAGTCAATGCAGAGTCAACTAAGGCCAAGGATTAGAGTTACAAACAGCTCGTTTCAAGGGCAGAGCGAACCTTTTAAAAGAGAAGGGAAGGTAGGTCTGAAGCACTGATGGACCCTTTCATGTCATATTCGGTATTTCTGAAGAACCTACTTGGTTTCCATCTATGCACTAATAAGAAAGCTCTGGTGAGTAATCACAGTATTGAAATTAATACATGCAGCAATCTAAGGTCATTATTTATAAAAATTATCCTTGGAATACTGATAATGCTCAATTTCTCTATTTCAGTGGTTTCTCTAAAAGTATCAACAGTTCTGCTGCTACTTTAATCGTTTATTTTAGATGACCCTGGGAAACAGCATGTGACTAAATCAACTTGCACCCTGAAAAATACTGGCCATTAGAAAATCTGAAAGCTGCTTAGAAGTTATTAAAGATTGGTAAGCTTCTTTGGTTAAGTATTACAAAAAAAATCCTGAAACCATCCAAATAATTTATTTTAAATATTTTGTTTGGATATAGCAATCTATACACAAGTGCTGCAGAAGTAAAGAAACACTTGGGTGATTAAGAATCTCTGGGTCCAATCCTTTCACTCTATCTTTGTTCAGATATATAAATGTTACTCCATTAAATTTTATCCAAAGACATTTTAAGAACAGACTTAATGATGAATACATCTTACACAATTTTTTTCCTAATATGCTTCTGTATAATCTTAAAATAGGAGATAAAATAACAATTGGTCATCACACCATGCCAAATAGAACTGAGAAGGAAGAAAAATACCAATTCCTACTTTAAGCAATTTGAAGCCTTTGTAGTGTACATTGTAGTGCATTACTTAGGATCCACATTATCAGAGTTCTAGTACTATCTCTCATTTCACAGGTCTGCAATTGCTTTCCATAGTTCAGGTTAATATTGTTCTTTATACTATCCCACAAATACTTATTATAAGTGGCAAAGTATAAGATAAGGTTTTACTAATATCATTAACGATCTTCATATTCCCATTAGCCTAGCTAGGAATGAGTCTTTGCATAACTGGTAACTACATTTCATTTCCCACTAACCAGGAAACAAGAAATTTTGTCAATTGGAGAAGTCAGCATATGGATATATTGAAACAGGGCCAAAAAATCCCTTTTTTTTCCCTGAATTTGAATCTCTGATCAATCACCTCTAATTTCAAGGAAAAAATACATAAAATTCCGAACAATTCCACAAGCCAGACCAGGCAAAAAACATGTGTTAGTCCACTGTGCCATGTTAAGGGCCAGATTCTATCACCCATCGCTTTACGCTGCAAGAAGTGTAGTTGTGGAATTAAGAATGCCAAAGTCCAACTGTATTTTTAAAAAAATAATCAGATGGAATAAAATATATACAGAACTAAAAATTTCAACTAAAGTATTTAAATTTTTAAATACAAAGCCAAAACCAGCTTGAAAGTAGTCCAAGACTGTACATCCAGGATTTAACTGCTGATATTTTGTCAATGACAGTGGAAACACAATCTAGCTCCAGCGCCATGTCATGTTTTCAGTAGACGGTTACAGAAACAAAAATCTTTAAAATGGGAGTGAATTATAAAACATCAATGTCCATATATGTATATCCTGGTTTTGGCTGGGATAGAGCTATTTTTTTCTTCTGAGTAGTATAAAAAAAGGTTTTATGTGGGACAGATGCCATTAAAATTGCACATATTTTGCCATTGAACTACTATCATTGTTGCACGGTATTTCGATAGCTGAAGACAAACAGGCTTGCAGATTGATTAAATAACAGTCCCATTTTTGAAGCAGTAGTGCACAATAAATTTACACAAATCGATAGAAAGTATGCACAGCATATACATATGTAATTGCATACAACACTTACCTCACCAAATCTTTATATAAAGCTTTCGTAGTTTCTAAGTATGGGCCAATCACATCTTCAAACTGGCAAAGAGTTCCTCCAATGCAAAGATGCTTAAAAAGACAGAACAGAAATTCCTTGCGATCCAATTGGCTGAATAAGTCATAATGGTCTGAATCTTCCAAAAGCAAGACCTTGTGGAACAAGAAAATAACAAAGAAGTCAAATAGAAGAAAATTTCTTATTTGAGATTAAGTTTATGAACAATGCAACCACTTTACTGTATGTCACACAGTAAGTGCTTCTCTCTAAATCCTTCTTCCAGTGATGCAATTATCTTCAAAATTTATAGATACAATATAAAGCAGAATCATTGTCTGGTGAATTGCTCACCATGCTAAGGGAACATCAATAATCTGAAAATAATCTAACTATACTTGGTATGTCAATGACTGCTAGCTTTTGTCATTGGTAACTTTGCCTACATTTGCTTTTTTACTCTAAGTTTACACAGTTATCTCACATTTCTAAAGGAATCCCAAGGACGTCTCAGAGGAGATCGCTCAAACTCACATCATTCTTTACTGCAGACTCTAGTGAGCCTTTAGCTGTAGCCTGGGTTAACCAGACACACTATCCAGCTGCCTCCATGCGTCTCACCTGCCTTTTGCTGCAAGCTGATGTGAACACAGAGGACTTCCCACACTGCACACTGTAAGGGTAGACAGGAATGGTAGCTCAGTATGGCCACAAGACATTTGAGTCACATCAGCCAAACTGCAGATGCCAACCCAGGCAAACTGGTCAAAGCTAGACATGAGCTTACCGCTCTCTGGCCCCCTTTATAACATCATTACACAACCTGAGTAAAAAGGGATCAGGGTAGCAACTGCTGTTGATGTCCACCTCATACGTATCCCAACCCCCTTCTTGGTTGAAGGAAGTGAGTATGTGGTAGGTAGGAGAAAAACATGGAGTTTTGCAGCTGAGGGCCACCCTCTGGCACCAGGAGACAGACAGCCTGCTGCCCCCTACAGTCTACCATCCTAGGGCGCTGACTATTTTAATCTCAAGTTTTGATGCCGTTCCTAGAAGATTTTGTCTCTTAATTCTTTCTGCCATCTTAGGTTTTATGAGTAGGAACCACGTTCATTTCTAACAAATGGGAATCCTTCAACTTGCAAATGCAGACACCCACATCCCTTCCAAAGGAAGGGGAATGGAAAGAGACTGAAACTCCAATGATTTTTTTATTTTAAATGTTTCCTCTAACTTTCCTACAGCGAATACACTTAATTTTCAGAAAACATTTCAGATGTACCCAACTTATAAATACATAGTATTTTGAACTGCTAGGCTACAAACCACATCTGAAATTCAAACATGAGTTTGAGTTCTCTCCTTTTCCCAGAACTTTACAAGACAGACCAGTATTTCAGGCCACATCCTGTAACCAGTGTCACTGGTTCAAATACATTGCCTTCAAAGGATTTGCCAAGTGCAAATGAGTGCAACTCTATAATTATTAAGTACTTATGTTGATTATATATACAAGGAAGAGCAAAATCCAGTTCTCCCACACTATGCTTTGCTAATGCTAAACAAACATAAGTTAAAAAGATTGGTTTAGCTTATGAAGTCAAAAGAAACACTTACAGTGAAGACATACGTTGATTAAGAAGGTGCCACTGTTAGAGACCTTCTTTTTCAGAATAATCTGCTCTCTAACACCTCCACTGGAGTAAAACAAACAGTTTTTACCTTGCAGGCCTGTTCAGGAGTTATATTTAGGCCTTTTCCAGTGTTCCACTGAAAAATAATTTCCTTTTTCATAGTTTCCTCTCCTTTGTTTCAGAGAAAATACATGAAGATGACTTTCCGTAAATGACTTCACATATGACATGGTCAGCATTCCTGGCCAGGAATGCTTTGGGATGTAGCTATTGAGTACATTCAATTTCATCAGCTACCTGGAAGGTTGGGTGAACCCACAGCTCTGGGTACCACAGGGCCTTCCCATTGGCACCACTTCTTTTCCCCTCCTAGGCAAAAGAGTAGCTGCATTTCCCCCATACACACCCAAGCACTGACTGCTTGAGACAAGGGTGCGTAAAAGAAGGTTTTACCTTTTTCTCCCACCTAAAAAGAAAAGAGGGGCCACCTGGAAAACAGCCGTTGCTTTCACACATTCAGGCACTGCAGTGTCTCAGTTGTTTCTATGGCTATTGATGCCCATTTGTACCATGGTAAGTATGGTCAAGAAAAAAAAACCCTGAAAAATGTGTCCTTATGGTACCTAATAAAGCATGTAAAATTATAAGAAATTATTCATTGCTATACTGACCTTCCTTAATTCATCAGAGATGAGAATATCATCATAATAATCATCATAACATTTGACAATATCTCCAGTTTCTCTAACAACTCCTTCAGAGTACAGCCGATCAAAAAATGACATGGAAATCTGTGTACAGGGCACCACCGTAGCTTCAATTTTTGTCACTTTGGAACCTGGAATATATAGGAAAGCTTCATTCCAAGTCTCTTGCAATAAATAAAATAGAACTTCCATGTATTAATGGTTTTACAGTAATTCATAATTTGATACAGTGTGGAAATAATCAACTTGTCTAAATGGTTGTATGTGGCATGTTCTTCATGAAAAATACATATCATGTAAGTATGACTCAATCACACAGTCCCTCAAAAAACAAAGCAAGCTAGGAAAGAAACAAGCATCAAGAAAATGTTAAATTTGTCTAAATGGTACCTTCCATTAAGGCTCAAGTGTCTGCTCCCCCTGTTGGTAGTACTATCAACCGACACAAGTCACAGACGAAACATCAGTCACTTTAAATCACACCCTCAGAAAATCATATTCCACAGCTTAAGCCCTAAAGAATCTGAGGACAAATACCAAATTTGGCGTGATGAAGTACAAGGGTCAATAGCTGCTAATAACACCCCACAAAGTAAAAAACTAAATGAACACAGCCCTGATGAATTTTTTGGTTTGTTAAGTATTGTATCTGAACTTTCTGAAGAGTTGTTTTGTAGCTACTGGAAGCTTTACTAACCAGCTATTTCAGAAGATGAAAAAGGTACTATCAGCACTTCCTGTCTGAATCTATAGTATTACTTCTGTAATCATAAAGTGCATTTTTCTATAATTTTTCTGTTTTCTGTGCTTGCAAGTCATCCAAGGCTTGATCCTGTTGCTCACAGACATCTAGTGCCATTTGAGATGCCCTACAGTATTTTACTTAATGAGGTATTGGTCCATAAGGGCACATATCTTCTCCATATACAGTGTTACATCTACAAATTTGTACGCGTGGTATTGGATTATATAGATATAGATACAGATATAGATCTATAAAACTCAAATAGCATTAGACTCTGTGTTTAAAAAGCTTTGGACTCAGTCCAGTTCCATCTGCTCTTTACGGTCCAAGTGTTCAGCCCGAATGTTGTAACACATTCTCTACTCATCTCCAAGTCCCCCTGAACACCCTTTGAAGTGCTTCTGAACAGGAGAGGGGAGGAGAGCACCAGTGAGCATGAGCACACAACTCAAGGGCAATGTGTCTCCGCAGAGATAATATTCACAGCATTCCAGCTTTCCACCAGTTTCCTCTTGTCTTTTCTCCTCTATAGATTCCCTTGGTGGGAAACTGGTCAACAACATCACAATATCAAAAGGCTTTTGACCATACAATTAAAGATAAAATTAAGTGGTGTCCTGACAAACTGACCTAAAGGATCACTGAAGACTAGCATTTAGGAAATGTCCAAATTTCGCTCTAGATGACAGTATTTCAGGAATAGAAACATGCTGAAAAGGGATGTATGAACCGTGATGCTTCCAAGAGCACCTATCCTTTCATTCTGATCCTAATCTTTGCAAAAGTAGCATAATCTGAAATTTCTCTTGCTCCTACACTTCAAAAAAGTCCTTGGGATTTCTCCCATTTATTCTTATATGAAGATTATTTATTCATAGGTTCAGCAGGACTGGCATTTTGGCATCTATATCCAGGTAAGCTGTACCACCTACCTGATCAACACTAAGAAAAAAAATGAAGAGGCGTTACAAGTTGATGGCTTGAAAATGTGTCTACTTAAGCTAAAAATACTGGCTTGAAATTTTATAATTATTTTATTAGGCCAATGTGATGTAGAGAAAACCAGCTACAGAGTAAAGCTCAGCATTTGATTGCTTGGCTTCACATCTACAGGTATGGTTATGAAAAAGGGTACCTTTTATTAAAGAAAAAGGCTTAGGACATTCCCCTACCTGACCACATAGTGACTATCAAAAAACAATCAAATTATGTAATCAAAATCACAACTCAGAAAAAACATGACTTACAGCCTCACAACCTAAGGGAAAAAACCAAACTGATTTTTATTTTTGTTTGTTTGTTTGTTTATTGATTTGTGCTTCCTCCCACCCCCTCACCTCCAGACTCCTCTAACTTCTAATTCTCCAGCTTCCTTTCACAGGGATAGAGTTTGTATTTAATAAGACCTAAATCAGCCTCTAAAATAGAAATTATTTTGTAAAGACCTGTGAATCAAAAACTGAGTGAAGATAATAAAAATCAGATGTTAAATGACTTGAGAAAAAAGAGACATCTTAACATTTTCCTAGTTATTGAGCTCAAAGTGTAAGAAATTGAGCTATTTATATGCCTTCAAACTGTTAGGATTTTATTGGGGGAGGGAGAGGAAAGGAGACACTCTTCTCCTCTGAAACAAGATTTTATGAAATCTTTCGTCAGGAAAAAATATCAAGAGCTTTGTAATCTACTCAGTAGTTCAGAAAACCAAACTATAAATGGAAAAGTTTAAATATACTGGAAGCTCCTATTCTCCATTTGAGAGGTGAGATTTGAAATTGGAGATTCAGAATTTCCTGGAAAAGAGCGACCAGTTTTACTAGCACTGTAAAAGTGAGCAATAAAATAGGAAGAAGAAATGCCTTGACAAGCCCGTAAGTGGAAAACAAAGAGCTGAGAAGTACTGAAGCAGATTAAGCTTCTTATAACAGCTAGCTCTGGAATATCTATAAAGTGCTGCCAATATACTTTTAAAGGAACATGTTGCATGTCTAGTATGGGCAGATAAACCCCAGATTAGGTGTATTTAGAATTCCTCCAAAGTTTAAGCAAGATTTTTACTGCAGAGAAACATCCTGCAACTTACTATTTACGAAACAGTTTATATAGAACAAACATAATGCAAGTTCAGTGCTCTGTGCTAAAAAGATGGTATTTCCAAAGTAAAAGGTGCGGGTTGGTGATTTATAGGTTCAAATGGCATCTAAAATTTTTGCAAATTATAACCTATAAGAGTAGTCTAAAAAATGGCTGATTTAAGATTACCTTCCAGATTTTAAATCACCATTCCAAAGACAGCAATCCTTAGAGCTTCAAGTACATACAGCAACTAAATTTTTATTTACACAAAAAGACAGTAACCCTGTGCCTTTGAAGATAACTTTGCAAGTGTTAATTGAGCTTAAGCAGATAGAGTCCTGCCTCCTCAAGACTGCTGACAGGTGCAAGGCCAGTAATGTGTCCAGGGAAAAACTACTATTTAGTTTTTATTGCAGCTATTTAAAAATACAAGACTCAAGACATAAGTCAGTATGCATCAAATTTGTTCCTTTTGCTGCTTCTATTTTAGAAATATGAGACTAACAGATGATGAGGGGGGCTTAAAGCACATGGCAGAACTATCAGATACTCTGTCGTGTGGCCACGAAGAGGGGAAAAATGTCACTGGTGCATCAGGCAAAAAAGTGCGGTGTGAAAATAGGTAATTAGGTATCTGTCTGATCAGGCGAAGCAGAGTAGAGAATACCCTTATGTATTGTTTACGTAAAATGTTGTATTTCACGTAATGTTAAAACTGGAGTCCTTGAGACAATGTACTATTGCGGGATCCTACCAGAAATCCCAGCATGTGGGGGAGCTGAGAAGAGAGGTACATGTGGCATTCCTTGGGGACCCCATGTTTTATGCCACCTTTTGATCTAACAGATGGAGACCGAGGATATTATGGTCTGATAACACTAAGGTGAGGATGAAAAGCAGTCAAGAGAAATAAAAAATTAGATTTGACACAGGAAAAAGTAATAAAGAACTTTCAGAAACAGATTTCAGGAAAAGTACATAGATAAGTTACAGAGAAGACCTAAATATGAAACTGAAACCATGCCCACTGAATTAGAAAGAAAAATAAGTTCTTAGTGAGAAGGTAAAAAGGGACCACAGCCTGGAAAAACACAAAGGGATTATGAAAACAACACTCTCGTAATGCTGTATTGATGTTTTATATAATGCTGACATCTTTCTGTGGGTCCATAAATACTTTCTGCCCAAGCTCATGGTGGGGAGGAGAAGGAAGGTTTCTAAGCACCTATCTAAACCCCACTTACATTATGTATCTAAAATATCTCCCCCCTGCAAAAAACTCCTAACATTTTTGTTTGCAAGAGAACAAATACAGTGATTAAATCAACCCAGATAATGTAATTTTCTTCAGATTTTCTAAAAAGCAATATAAGTTAATTTCCAGTATTTTCTTTCAAGAACAGGAACTTGTTTTTAAAAGACTCACACCACAGTGATAAGTAAATGGTATATCTGGATTAATGTATCGGCATGCCTGAAGAAGAAAATACTAGAAGATGATTTTTCACCTCCTCCCACTCAAAGCTAGTTCTTACTATATTTTCAAAAAATGCACATGAAGACTAAGTATAGAAAAATGTGCCAACATTCCTCACCAAAAATAGGCAAAGAATGGGAAGATGAAATTTTAAGAGCAAATGGGGTATACCAGCTGTTCAGGATTTAGAAAGGGAACCCTTCCAGTCCTCAGAACAAAATGCGTTACTTCTGTGCTGAGGAAGATAGAGCAGAATCAGGAGTTAAGCTGGAATACTTGGCAAGTGACCCTCCACTCTTAACACGAGGTATGTAACCTACTGACCTTCACGACAGGGGCTGGCAAGTCATAGGCTAGACAGATAGCCTAAAAAAATTCTTGCCTAAAGCAGGAAAAGGTTTACCCACTGTTTGAAATACATTTATTTTCTCTCTGCTTGCCAGAGTGAAGAAGAGGTACCTGAAGGGGGACTTGAGATATTTTTTGCATCTTATATATTTCAATTGTTTTAACAGCTGGATACAGTGTTTGGAAAATAGATTTTGCTGACAAGAAGGTGGCAATGTCTAGTGTCATTGCATATAAGGGGGAAAACCTATGCCAATTCCAGAGAGTTGAAATGGAAAAGTTAGACAATTCCCAAAGCTCCATTAAATATTTACACACAGTAAAGTATTTGCAGACAAACCAGAAGAACTGAGGACTTCCCACTACCCCCTTGTAAAATATTCCTATTAAGGAAAATCACTTTGGCAATGTCAGAGTTCATATTCTGCATAAAATCCCATTACATTATCACATACAATTTCCATGAAACTTTGTGTGTCATTTACATAATCAAAAATACAATTCCAAAGTGGTGCCATAAAATCATGTGCTGTTTGCTTCTGGTCTTTCTCCTTTAGTGTCTTATCTCCATCTACAGACATAATCAAGCATTATGAGCAGGTAATGATATGGCAACAAACTAGAAGTCAACCTTATGCCATGGCTGCAACCAGAGCAACCCATCCCATGGCGCTCTCTGCGCCTCGATCGCTTTGCTGTGCAGACAGCACATTTACACAGGCTCGGGGCTGTGCTCTAGCTCATCTCCTGCGCTCTCAGCTTTAATTTGTAACACAGCAAGAACCTCAGATCTGTCCTAAGCAAGATGGTTGCATCAATAGAACAGTGTCTTTCTTGAAATATTTCTGAGTAAGGTAGTACTATAATTCCACAATTAAGGCAGTTGATTATGTCTGGATACATGATCAGGTCAACTGGATGTCACAGACCATTTAAAACCAATTATAGCAGCTTGGTCTATGGATCGATGCAGGGATCAGGGAAAAAAGTGTAAAAGGTGACAATTTAGTAACAAGCTAGGTAAGAATCTTTTCTTTAGTAGAAGAAGTCATTCTTTAAGATATTTCAACCAGGTGAAGATACACATATACGAACTGTTGATATTAAAAATGGTAAATTAGAGGAAAATAGTTACAACACAGACTTTTTAAACATTAATTTATTCTAAATTTACCCAATGTAGTCCATTGTCCTGAAGCTGAGAGCAACTTTAAACTGGAGTTCACATTTTGATCATTAAAAAATGCCTAGGAAATTCAAATAAGAGAATAAAAGTTAATGAAATGAAACATAAACCCATCATTTATAGTGCCTTGGATACTTTCAAAGCAAATTATAATGATCCAATTAGTAAGTGGATTCTGTATGATCTTTCAGTTTGGATACTAAATATCACACCACCAAATACAGTTTTGTAACTTTGTTTTTGTAACTGTGTGGGGTTTATAACTTTGTGTTTGCCTTTTATATCTTCATGTACGTATTTATATATTCAGTATTAAGGTTTTGCAGTAAAGTACTTTTAGTCCAAGAACACACAAAAAGGCTGTATGAAATCCTTGGAGGTACAGAAAATGGAAGAAGAGAGGAAACAATTCTATCTCTGCATGCAATGTTGTTGAAGTAAAGAATGAAATGCCAAGTATGATTGTAAAATTTATATTTTTTAAATAAATTTGAAGCTTGGAGAAGCATAGAGACACACAAAAATTATTAAACAGATACAGAAGAAATCTGTAAGTTATTGAAGCGATGGAGATGTTCCACAGTAAGACTTGAAATATTCAATCTTACTGATTTGTCAATTAAAAAAGGGAGATATGCATAGTAATGTTGGTAGCTGACAAGTGATAGATAAGCCAATTAAGAAACCCCACACTTATGTATAGGCATACAAGCAGAGTGAATAATCATCGAAGAAGCTGCTAAGAAAATTATGAATTTTTCAGTCTCTGCATCACCAAACCTCTTTACCACCTCCCTGTGCTACAGAGATCTGACTATATAATGTAATGGTGTCTTTGTTCTCAGTTAATTCACAGCTACTCGGAGATCATCATCTCCTAGTGATATTTTTACACTTTTAATTCAAAAGAGAAAAGCATTGAGAAGGTAAATGTGTATTTTGTAAGCTTCAATAATTTGAAATGTTTATCCATGGGAGATGAAATATTGGTGTGTTTCTGTGTGAACTTCTTTAAAATACAAAGAGGCTGAATCCTTTATCCAGGATAACAATATAGACATACAACAAGTCAAAGAGTTGTTTTTAAAACAACAGATGTAAAAACCACACTGTTTTTAAAACCACAGATTATTATTCTTTCTGTCTGCAAACAGGTGAACACATTTGTCTTTGCAGACAACAAAAGTGGAGGACACAGAATCAGCAAGGGACTTGAGTCTCAAAAAGCCGAGAGCCTAAAACTCCAATATAAAGCAATGGTATCCAATAAATTTTAAAATCTTGTATTTTCAGATATATGGTGCATATGCATGCCTAATCGCACAGTGTATTTACTGTGACAAAGCAGTAATAGCTGTGAAGAAGGGTACTAACTGCACACACACTGTTTAAAGTCTCCCCCTGGGTGGACTTCCCAACATCAAATGTGGTGGCCAAGATCAGCATCCAGTTCAGATTCCCATTCTTGGGAATCTTGAATGATTAAATTGGTCCCTCTTAAAACAGAGTAACATTAGTACAGACTAAAATATTTTTACTGGACAATACAGTGGATCCACAAAGCAAGATTTGAGCACCACACCTAAATCACCTACTTTCAAGGAGACAGTGAGCAGGCAAATAGCATGCTAACAGAGCTACAACGTTTGCTGTTATGCAGTTTTCCAGTAGCTATAATTTCATGGGTAAAAAGTCAGCTTAAAATATAAAGGAGTTAGAACTACCATAACAAATTCATCCTTTTGGTAGGCCTTAAACTGCTGGTCAAAACTGAATGCTTGTGCCGTGATCCGGCCTTGCATGGACCTGAAATGGAAAAACGAGACTAAATATTGTGCAGACTTGTTAGGTATTTATTCACCCTACAAATTGGCCTAGGTAGGCTACATAAAGCCCTATTCTGACCAGTTATTACCCCTTTTTTTTTTTTTTTTTTTTTTTTTTCGTTTTCTTCTTTTCATTCTCACTTAGAACCGCCTCCCGCCCCGCCTCGGAGGGGAGGGGGAAGCACAATCACTACTCAAGCAGCATCAGAGGGACGCTGAGAAGCTGAAGTAGGCCCTGGAAGACGAGGATAAACAGTCCGCTCCTCAAAACAAGTGCTGAAAAACACTGAGGAGACTTCCAATTAAAGGGAAAATAAATTTTTAAAAAGAAAAAAAAGGGGAGAGAGACATGGACCCGCCGCCACTCCAGAGCGGGAGTCCTAAGGGCGCAGTGGTGGCCCCAGCCCTCAGCCCCCAGCGCCGCCCGCCCTTTCCCCTCTCTCCCGCGAGGCGCCCCCGCAGCGGGCTCTTCCCCCCCACCATTTGAGGAGCCGGTCCCGGACGTCCCTGTCCTGCAGGGAGGGGAAAGCTTTCTGGGGCAGAGGACGGAAGGCGAAGGCCGCCGCGCAGCGCCGGTCCCCGGCGGACATCTTCCCGCGCCGCCGCGGCTCGGCGGTTGCCGTGGAGACGGCGCCGCGCGGGCGGTGCTCTGCCGCCGCGCTCCCGCCGCTGGGCTCGGCCCCCTCACGATCGTTCCGCCTCCCGGCGCGGCCGCCGCGCAGCCTTCCCCCTCAGGGCGGGGGCCATAGCTGTTCTCCTTCTGACAGGATTTCTTTCGTTTTTACCTATAAAATCCCCTGATTAAACGTCAGTCTTCTCCCCTCCTCCCCTCTGCTCCTGCCTATGGAGGGGGAAAACCCAGGCTGGCCGACAGAGAGCTTGGCAGACCGGCACGCAGAGGCAGGGGCCACCCTTGCTGGCTTCGCCAGTGCCCCCTCCAGTGACATCGTGCGGAAAGAATTATGAAAAGCGCAAAGTTATGAATTATGAAGCTTTAAGGGATCAGGGCTGCTTGTTGCTTCCCAGGGTGTTGGGCCATTTGGGAATAGCGAGGCCGTGCTTGCAAGCTCTTCCCAGGGGAAGAGTTAAGGAAAGTACATCGTTACTTATGGAAGTTATTTTTAAAAGTCCATTAAGGCGAGAGACACCTTGCAAAATTTGGGGAATTTCCTGCTCCTTGCGTGGAAAGCAGTGAGAGTTTAAGGCTGCTGCACGTCTCACACTATATCCTTCAGCAATCCACCCCCCTCCGAAACTAGTTATCACTTTGCTGCAAATCTCCAAAGATGTAGTTTTCCTATTAACCTGTTGCTTGGGCTAAACAGCAGCCCCATTTCTAGGAAGTTTTGTTTGTTTCTAATTTGAAAAATAATAAAAATTAAGTGGAATCATATTCGATTTGATTAGAAAGCAGAAGCGAAGGTGCAGCATGCCACGACGGCAGGGAGCAAAGCTGAAACTGCCAACATGCACTCCCTTGTCTCATTGGCCTCTAAAAGACATGCTACAGATTTAACTTGTAAGACATGTCAGTGAAACAGACTCTTACCAAAAGAATCCAGAAGAAATAGATATCATAAGCCTGTTAAGAAACCCTGTTTAAACATAGTTTCAGTGGAATTCATTGCTCGCTACACACTCACTAATTTTGTAGAAGACTGCTTACACCAGCGGGCTGCCGTTCAGCAGACCAAGTTATTGTGCAGCAGCGATGTGACATTCAAGCAACCATTCCCCTGTATCTTCTCCATTCTGTTTTCTCCAGGTGTTTTCCCACACATTTCCTTTTTTTTTTCCCCAAAAATTTTACTTAGACTTAAACGATAGAAAATCAAGCTATGCTGTACTTCAAGATATTTAAATGGTAGAAACCATTCAAGAGGGGATAAAGAAAAACTGTGGTTTTCTTCTTGATATTTTGATATGATCTACAGAGGAGGCACCTGAAACAAATTATTGTAACTTTATTCTGAAGTTCTCCACCTACTCCAGCACTAACCCACCTGTTAAATTCCCCTTGCCACTAATATTACTAGCCAGAGATTAAATAGCCAAAGTGAAAGAACTGGTTTGGGCAAGGAGTGATGTGTAGCAACAACTACCAAACACATAAATTCTCAATTTCGAGTTGTCAGACTCAAATACAGGGTGAAAAAAAAAAAAAAAAAAAAAAAGGAAAAAAAAAGAATGAAACTTTAGGTCTTTTGGGGCAAAAGTTTCTACTGACTTTACTGAGGATTTTCTCTGATTAAAGTGTTGAATCAACAAGCATATGCTTAAATCCCACTGAAATCTAGAGTGTTTAAATGCTTTGATGAATCAGGGGTAAGGAAACGAGTAAGGACTTCAGGATTGGCTCAAGAGGATCAGGACAGGAAGTTCTAAACTACGGAGTTAATTTCTTTAATGTTGTGCCATCTACCTATTGTACTTTTATAATTCAACTTTTCCAATTTTAAGCAGTTTACAATAACAAAAGTTAAACTGGGACTTTCAGTTTAAACACTGACCTCATTATCTTCTGATGTCATTCACAACAGCCTGAAATAGAAAGTCAGGCACAGTCCTCTTTTAAACACAAACTTGGTTTTTAAAAAATTGAGGATCTTATGGTCTCACAGAAGATATTTGGAGGGTGGAAAACACATTTTTCTGCTGCAGAATGAAGTTTCAGAAGTATCTATTATTAAGCAATAGTAGTCCCTCACTTTTGACCAGACTAATTTTCAGCATTGTTTGTTTTTCACGTATTTACTTATATATGTGATTTTGAAGAGTTTTACAGTCCTGAATAAACTGTGTGCCTTAAGTGCAAAGCAAACAAACCAGTCTTTCCATGGCAAACAAAAATCAAATTACAGAGGACCAGCCCTATTGCACTTTTGAGAGGTGCATCAGTCTTCAAGGCAAAGGTCAGTTGGTGACGGAGTGGCAGCCCGTTCCAGTCAGGGAGGTAGCGAAGAACCTGAACAGCAGCTCTTCCCTCCCTCCTGCAGAAATCTTCAGCATTGCTGAGGGATAGTTAAGCCACATGAATTCACTGATTGGAGGAGGAAAGGGATAACTGTCAGTATACATCTGTGAAATAAATTAATCTTTCCAGTGTTAAAATACTGTAGGAAAAGTCTGATGGAGAGTAAACTAAAGTCCAGATCCTGCATCTTGTCTGTAATGAGGACTAGAATCCCCCAGAATCCCCCAGAATAGAAAGCACTGTACGCTACGATGAAGCTCAGCTCCCGCAAAAGACTTTCAGGGTATCAATGTCCAAATCTAGGCAATTGCACTGGTAAGAGACTCCAGGTCCAAGTCTGCGAGAGAGACAGAAGTCAATTAAAAATATCTCTAAATTAGCAAACAGAAAAGACTGTGGTATATCTGAACCCCCCCTTTACTCCACCCCCACTGCAAATGTTATTGTTCAGTGACCCAAGGCTGCAGGGCAGGGGTCCTTGTCTGCTCTAGAGCCAGGCAAAGGCGAAGGCACACACCAACACCTCTGCTTGCAGAGAGCTGGCAGAGGTTTTCTTTTAAAACACAGCCAAAGAATTCATGGTGGCCACCTTCATACCATACACCTCAAGCCCTCGCACTTCGAGCCCTCACCCAAGAAGAGGGAAATCTGGATTTTAGCCTCTTTCAGCAGGAAGAAGCTCACAGCTTTCACATCTAGCTACAAGGGCTGGTGTAATGTCCCCTGAGTTAACCTGCCACTGCCCTAGCAAGCTTACTTATGAATCACAGTGTCAGGGCTCTGCAGAGACTCAGCAACCACTTTTCCCCAGTGATGTGGCTACCTGCACTCAAGGCCAGCTCTGCCATAACTTTGGGTCAGATGTCTGTGAGAAGAGCTGGGTGGGACAGAGCTGTGAGGTGCCTTGATAGGAGCCTCAGCCTCTTGGCTTGGGAGCTGTGTTTCAGCCCCAGCCGTTGCCCTTGTTCCTCGCTGGAGCTGCATGGGCGACATGCCTGTGCCTGGCCGTGAACCCCACTGATCCTGAGCCTGACCTCAGACTCGACCTGTCTCGTCACTACGGCCAGGTCTGATGACATGGACTTGTGGGTGAATGTGGTCACCATCACCAGACCTGTTTCACTGTTCTGGTTGGGGTGCTGCTGGTTGGGGCTGTGTTGGGGGGGGGGACACATGGCACTGCCCTACCGGGCTCACTGTCACCCTCGGCTCCCAGCTCAGCCCATCTTACAGAGCAGCCCCCTCTTGCTGCTGCCGGGCACACACTATGTGGTTGGAAGATGGCTGTGCTTATGCTAGGTTTGCCCATGTTGCCTGTTTTAGTTTAAACAACTGGGTATTCCTGAGTGACTGTTCCATTAATAACCTCTGCTTCCAAAGGACATGCGATATCTTGCTTTATACATGCACTGCAGCCTATTGTGAGGCTTAATTCAAAAAGCAACGCTGAAATAGATAATTTACAATTTGCATCATAAAAATATTTAGAGATAAGCAGAAAAGAAAATATGTGAGGCTAAATACCAAAAGTGAGTTTAGACATCAAAGCATTGCAATGCCTGAATTTTCTTTGGTCCTCAGAAAAGAAACATGAGATGCTGGAGGAACACAGTAAGAATTAGAGGCCCAGGAAACCCAACACAGTGTTTGACACCATCCAGGCCTATCTAAAAGGGAAACAAAGATGAACCAGGCACTTAAGTCTCATTTCTCATACAATTTATGTACTCTCCTGGAGATTTCACTGCCTTAATGCTCTCCTTTGAAGGCTGGTGTCCAAACACCCTTTCTCTAAAGCGGATATGGCTTGCTGTTTCTTTTAAACCCAGCAGAAGAGAAAAGGGTTACTGAGCTGCTATTCCTCTTTTCAAGCAGTACATGAGCTGTTCATATACACAAGTAGCAACTGAGATGCCCAGGTTCAAATTCACCTTATGCTTTGAGAGTGCAGTGCGATACCCCCTTTCTTCTAGGACTGCAAGCCAAAACCACACAGCTTACATACATGGCTTTCATACACAAAAGCTTACAAGGCATCTGGGTAATTGTATCTCAGGAATTGTTGTTCCCTATGTAGAAAATAATGTTTTACTGTAGTAGCTGGAGAACATAAACATGGTTTTGTCTCTATAACTTCTTGGTTTTTAGGAAGGAAGGAGCAACTCTGGGGCCTGCTCAAGTGCCAAAGACTGCCTGGCTAAAATGAAATATTGAAGTAATCTTGGATTTAGGCATGCAAATCTTCAGCAACCTTATTTTAAATGCTTTTTACTGATTCTGACTAATTGGGTTTTTTTCATTATTTGTAGACCATTGTGTAGCCATACTGCAAGGTATTCTGCTGGTTACCCAGCACAGGTTTTACATATATAAAGAACTAAATTTTGCCTATAGACATGCTTTTGTTTTCATGGATTTTTGATACTCACAACTCTTGTGTGAAAACAAGTTCCTTTAAGGTGTAACAGTTCCTCTCCCTTCTAGGTGCATGAGTACAGCAGTACCAGGCTACAGGATGTGCTGCTTTTCTCTGGACAGTGATCAGGGTATTTGTAGGAGGTCTAGATGCTGGAGGTTTGATTCAGTTGCTTGAACTTGATGTCTTCTACCATTTAAGATCCCTCAAGGGACTGGAACATCTTCATGGGGCTGTCAGATACGACAGAAGACCTAGAGGAGACCTATGCTCCTCCAGACTGGTGGCTGGAGGTCAGGTGGGCATTTCAAATGGCACTAGACCTAGAGGTGAGAGCTGAGTCCTGAGGGTGTGTTTCAGCTTCAGAGACTTGATTTTAAATGCCTACTTGTAGAGGTTTACAGGTCAACTAAGCTTCCATTATTATCAGGGGAGATCAAGATCTCAATTTAATTGCATAGAGAGGCATTTCAGATGCCCAAGGTACCTTTCAGATTGCCCCAGATACCCCTTTTCTGATTTTCTGGAACGGCAGCTAAAGGCTAAGTCTACTCTAAGTAATGGTATATCTGCTGGCTCCATAAAGGCAATATTCTGCTTTGTCTCAGATGGAGCTCAGTGGCCATATGCAGGCGTCTGAATTAAGTCCCAAGCCAGTACTGTCCTTAGAGTCAACGGATTTATTCAGGTGATGAGATGTCTACCATAAGGTGAGCTCCACACACATCCTGAACTCCATACTTGAACTCTATTGAATGTATGATTGCATGGCTAGCTAAAGTACATGGCACATGTATACATCTAGCCATGAGGCACCTAAAGTTAGGATTCAGGGTTGAATTCCTGCTGTGGAGGTGCTGGCTGAATGCATGAAAAAGCACACCTGTCCCTTCTATTGCAAACTTACTTACTATCCCTCTTAGCTCTGGACACCTTAATCTCCACCTATACTGTTGATAAATCATCTAAGACTATTACCTTCCTGTCATTCCTGAGCATCTGTCATTCATTAGTGGCCATCCCAGCCCTAACCCATGACACTTCCCCACCAGTATTTTGTACATCCCAGTTTAGCCCCACTCCCCCATACCTATAAAAAAATTACAGCTATCTCCAGGATCCCAGTTCCCGTGCACCTTCCCTCACTCCCTCCCACCTTTGGCACATTGTACCCAACCTTGGGTTACTTTGTTCCTTCTCCTCCCTCTGATCCTCAGAGGTCTTTGCATCCTATGCTGCTCTCCGAACCATAGCATTTGTGTCTCACTCACAGCTCCTTCACTATACGTACCAAAGCCAGAGAGTTGTTGAGTTTTGTTAAAAATAGTGGGCGGAATATCACCACTATCTTTTTCATATTTTTTTTTTCTCTGAAAAGGGTTGTATGCAATACTATTACTATATTTAAAAGGATTCTTTTTGCATATTTTATATTGGAGTACTAAATTAGAGATGAGTCCTAAGCATAACACTAATGTATACTACTTGGGTGCTTATTCTGTTACTTATTCACCTTGATATTCCTTGACTGTCCTTCTTATCAAATGGAATTTTATAGAGTTTCCATTTTTGAGTTATATAAAATTCAGTCAGTGCTGAGGGCTTTACAGGGAATGATACTGCATTTAAGGAGTTTATGAAAGGTTTCAGTGAGGAAAAAGGAAAACTTCATTTCAGAAGGGAACTGAGTGTGGTTATCCATCAGGATAAATTTACCAAAAATATTGTTAGGGTGACTTTAGAGGAATGTGTATGTGTTGAAACTAGCAAGCAACAAGCAAAGGCTTGCTTACAGTATTGATTTTACACCAAGAGGGATACTTCAGTGACAAATCTCAAGGTAGCTTGACAGGAAAGTTTTGAAATTAGGATATTTGGGACCCACAGAGACTTTGATTTCTCTCCTGCAGTGCATGTGAGCTGAGTGTTTACAAACATGTCCCATGTACACAAGCTACCTATCAATACACTTTGCTTTGAAAAATTTACCTAGCAAAAAATCCGAGGGGTCTCAGCTGCTGTAAAAGTCAAAGGCTATGAAGGGTTAAGTCTAACTGCATTTTTTTCCTCATCAGGAGGGTGGGATTAAGGCAAGGAGGGAAGCAATAAACATGTAAGATTTGGAATGTAGCACTGTTGCCTAACAAGATCTCTGTCTTTGACATTAAATTCAGTCTTTTTTTCAGGGCTGGCAGGCAAGCAAGTTCTATTGCTGTCTTAAAGGCTGGGTAAGAGGTCATGTGATTTTTGGTTTCATAAAAATAGCTTTTATTGCAAAATCCACTTTCCTTTGTCTGCTGTTTATACTGTTTAAACAAAGTTTATGACGCGTTATAAAATAAGGAACCCAAATGTTGTCTTTCATTCAGTCGGACAAGCATCCTTCATTGCGTAATCATGAATCTTAACCTAGGCCATCTGAGAGACCGGCAATCAAAACCCTGAACCGGTCTGGGAGGGTGGAGAAACTGCTCTGGTTTTGGATCTGTTTACTAAAATTATGAGGTCTTTGCTGAACGGCAGTATTTGACCTTTATAAAATGCCTTATGTTTGAGGGGTTATTTTAAACCATTCAGTCTAAATTCCTATGCAGATTTTTTCTTGCTATTGTTTTCAATCATGTAAGGAAATCTAGTCTATTCTATTCTTCCTAGAAAGGGGAGGAAAGATGGGCTCCACTGTGAGTTTCTTCTTTTGGGCGTTGGAGAACTGGAGTCAGTTCCCAATGCGACCATAAAGCTTCTACTGCAATTTAAGCAAATGATTTAGCACCAGACCCACAAAGGACATAGAAGGTAGCATTGTTGGGCTGAGATGCCCATCAAGACCCAGATTCTTAGTTACATGTCTGGGCTACCACTTAAAAACATGAATAGTCACCATTCTTCCCCAAATAGCCACACTCTAAGCAAAAAAGTTGCCTGAACTAGCCAACAGGAAAGAGTATCTGACAAAAGGAGAAGTTTCGTATGAATTATGAGAACCGAGGCATGCCCTTGGATGAAGTCTCCTTGATTTCATTTGAATACTCCGGTGACGAATTCTACGGTCATTTTTGTGCTCTTCAGCCCAACAAGTATTACACTTCTACAGTTTCAACAGCGAGACTGACAAGAGATCTGTCCTATACTGCCCTCTGATCTGGAAGTTATAAAAGGTGATACGCATTTCCCCTGCGGGTAAAATCCAGCTTTACCCACACAGATGAAAGGATAAGGGTAACACAGCCACTGGCTCTCTCATTTTGTGCAAGATTCTGTCTACCAGGACAGCTCTAGGAGGGCTTACTGAATTGGGCTTGGGAAGTCACGTAAAAGAGGAAAGTCTACGTTTTGAATCCTGATGCTATTTAGGTGTAGGACAGATGTTCCATAAAGTCAAGATTAAGGTTGTTGTAGGCTTGTCCACTAAAATAAAGAAAATATCAAGAAAAATGTTTTTTGAGGGAAAATTTTCTTTTTTCTTTTCTTTGAAGTTTTATAGCCAACTATTTCACTGTTTTCCTCCACAATTATGACCTCCATAGCAGCCAACACACTATCAGCCAAGACATTTATTTCTAGAGGTAATACTAGTATCTCCTGTCATGGAAAAGGTAGAGTAAGTGAGATATTTCATGCAATTTGACCTGCTCAAAGTGCGATTAAGATTCTGCCAGAGAGTTGGTGATAATGGGTTCCTCACTAAGCATCAGGTGCTATGACTGTCCTTGTTCACCTCTGCAAGTTCCACTCTAGGACAGTCAAACATGTCTAGGGACCTAGGGATAATAAGTACCTGGAAGCAGATTGGCACCCATGTAATTGTCTGAAGAAAAAGGTTCTTGTTATTCTACTCAACCTAAGAGACAGGCTATAGCAATCAGGACTGATTGAAGAGCGAGGGTAGCCTTTCGAGGATATCTATTTTGGGTGCGTGAAGGCAGCACAGCCTGAAGTCAACAAATATAGGGTCAATTTAGGAGACACTGGTGTTGTCAAAACAAAAGCATCACCCAGTTTGAACAAAAACTTGACGTTTCTGAATTTCCTACAGAAGAAACAGGAAATAGGTTTGGAAGTAGGTAACTATTTTGGTTTGAGTTCCAGGAATTCTGTGGTTAATTCTCACCTGTTGGTGAATCTGGGGCTTTTTGTCAGTGTTGGAGAAGTCTACAGGGTTTCTAGTAGCCAGGAAAACCCCATGGAGTCTCCCAGGGCAGAGATGAAAGTCTAAAACTTGGGTTCCACAGCTTATGATGAAGGTCAGCAAGTGGTTTTCCTCAGTGCCAGGGTGAAGCCCTCATTAGAGTTAGAAATTTTAGGCTCTGAGAACAACAATATAGAGTCTAGAAATGCAGATCTAGCTGCACAACAGATCTGTCTTGAATTCACAGGCCAGGGAAGACCGAGCTTCCTGATTATCCTACCAAGCAGAGGTTTTTTTGACGTCAGGAAACTAAGAGTCTTTTTGTTCAGAATTCTGCATGAGTTTTGGTGAAGTTGGTTTAGATTCATACAAATTGAGATTATCTAATGAAAGCGTGCTTATCCAAAACCTCCAGTTACACAACAGAATAAAATAACATATCTGACAATGTGATTGCTACGTTATCTTTGCAAACTCCTCCTCCTGGATCAGTCGGTGTTTTTCTTCTCTATTTTCTATTCTAGGCTGCTGTGTGATTTGCTGTGCAGTGTTAAATACTGATCTCCTGATGGTAGTATGCCTCAGAATCCATGTTGAAGGAAGCAATTCCTCTCCCCAGATGCAGGTCCAAGACTGTAAGGAGAGTGTGGAACTCTTGTTTATGGATATAAAATGTGTGGCCTAAATCTTGTGCATGTCCTCTGGTAGGAAACTAAATCAGAGAGCTCACCACTTTGTCTACAGGTGCCAATAGATAAGAAGATACCTACACTAGTTTGCTTCTGTAATTTATCTGGTGAGAATAAATTTGCACCTGCAAAACAATTAAACAAAAAGGCTGCTGCAGATCCACAGTAAGCATAGCAGGATAGTGTACTTTGCAAGGGCAAAAAATTGTTGTAGAATGTGCCCTTATATTGTCTTCCCCACCAGCTGTTTCCATCTTCTTTTAGTCCTTGGGTCTTACAAATCATGCTGTGTAGTTAGAACGTCTGCATCAATCCCTTCTTCCCTTTGACTCCACTCTGAAAGAATCAGTATGAAAGAGATGAGCTTCCTCTCAGCCTTCCAAACGAGTGTGTATGTCTCAGTTACTAGATCAATACCGTCCTGATAGGAAAAGACAAACTCATTCTAAGATATGGGCCAGGTAAGAGCCTCACTTGTTTGTTATTCTGCACAGTATCATTTAAATAAAATGATATGCAAATGCTTTCTTAAAGTGTTTCTGAGAATATATGCCTTTTACTTGGAATAACAAGAAGCCAAATTGAGGCACAGACTATGAAAATTGATGGAAACCAATCAGTTCTATTCCCTGCGAAAGAGACTGGATTGTCCTTCCTATTCAGCTGACACGGTGAGAACGGATAATCTTATCAAAGAGTCTGAAAGAGAAGTGGCAACATTTTACTTTTGATTTTAATACTTTCTGTATTTCAGTGTCTAAATTAAAGTTTTCATTGCTAGAGCTTGAGCTAAGAAGTGATTGCTAAAGGTTTTCTATTTACAGACTTCAAAATCAGAAGTCCTGACAGAAGGATGTGAAGTCTTTTTCTGCTGAAGGATGCATGATTTACAGTGCCTGGTCTGGCTCCCAGAGGTAACAACAGGATCATTGCCATTTTCTCTAAAGTTGCAGTTGTCTTCCTATCCTGTTGTACTTCAGCTGAGGAATGTTTAGACTACAGCGTAAATGTTTGGGTATTAAGACCCTCTTAGAAAAAAAAATGGATCAGGGAAGCAGCATTTAGAGAAATTATTTATATAAAAATAGACCAAGAGGTCCTTGCCAAAATATAGATGAATTGTGCCAGATGTGTGCATACAATAAGAGTTGCTAATCTTAAGGAGAGGTGTTAAGGGTTTTCAAGCCCGTACCCAAGACACAACAAGTTGGGAAAGGATAAGGTGCTCTTAATAAATGCGCAACTTCCTTCTGAGCTTACAAAATCATCTTTCAAACGCATTCAGAATGGTACATTACCTGATCCTTTACAATTCTATCTAGAGATCTCCATACATTTCAGAAAACATTATTTTTGTAGAGAGCTTGTAGGCATTTCCTTATTCCGTAAGCACCAAGAGATACAAAGATTTTTTCAACAGAAAAAATTGTTCTAACAGAACTTATTATGCCTGACAAGCCTGGAATTTGCTGTAAGGTCTTTTTTTTTGTTTTTTCTCCTTGAAAGGTTGTTTTGTTTAACTTAATTCATAAACAAGCTTTGCTACTGTGGGGTTTTTTTGTTGTTATTGTTTTGGTTGCGGTTTTGGGGTTTTGTTTTGAGTTGGATTTTTTTCTTCTTTTTCTATTCTTGCTAGCCATTTCTCTTCTCCATTTTAGGTCCCTGAAATTGTTTCTGATGCTATTCCTACTACAGATATTGAGTTCTGCCTTTTATTTCAACAGCAGAAGGACTGGAGTCATACATATTATTCATATATGGTAATTAGGTTTTCAATCTTAATATGTAATTTTAAAGAACATACTTCAAATTTTAGATTTAGAACACACATTGAGAGTTACTAAAGAAACAGCAGAGTATTCAAGGGATAAACAAGGGGTCTCAGGAAGCAATTTTTTATACCTATGTATTTATAGCCTCTTATTTGTCATAAATTAGATCAATGATGACAAATATCCTGTGAACTGTAATTCTGGCAAATCATCTGGCATATCATCTGGCTATAAGGTAAAACTGATTCAGTTGGAAGCACTGAAGGTCGTATTAGATATTATGTAAAAGATGGCCCCTGCATAGAAGTATTCAGATGTTAACAGAAGAACTTCAAACTCATCGGCTTCTAGTTCCCTAAGGAAATTGAAAACATAGGGTTAACTTGTCCCCCTTCATTATGGGGTTATCAAGCAACTTAAAAGGTTAGCAAGCTCTACCTCTCCCCCTGGGGAAAAATAAACATAAAATTAAAGTGAATAACCTTCCTAAGACCCTGTTTATTTTGAATATCTTCCTTATTCCAGACTTTTATTTTACCAAAATCAACACGTTGACTATGTGGTAGTGAAGCATTGATAGTAAACCTGAACACTCCCTGCAACATTATCAGAACAGACAGATTTCTCAAACTCTCATCCTGTCATTGGACAAAAGCCCTTAGCTAGACAATACAACAGCTTGATTTGTGGGAAAGGCGATGTTAAGAGCCCTAAATTGGCATTAAATGGAATCGGAATTGTTTGCTCCTTTTCATCTCATTGAACATACAGACTGTTTGGCTGTGTTTATACTGCTGAGTTGATTCAAGCCTTGAGGCTGAATAGCACTGACTGGCTTGTGTCCACACCCCACAGGGTCAACTCCCTCTACAACTGACTCCTCTTAGTGACAGCTGAAGTGGTCGGAAATAGAGTCAAGAAGAGCACTCAGAATTAAGCAGTGTGACAATAAGTGTGAATGCCTGAGCTCATTACCTGGTCCTCTTTGGTTTAGCAGTATAGACACACCCTAAAGAAAAAAATACCCAGTTGCTGTGAAAACTTAAAAACAAGCTGCCAGAGCAACAGTGGTGATGAATCCATTCGATGTTTGACTCTGTAGGGGTACATGTTACAGCCTAGGAAAAAGGCTTCTCCCTAGGACTCTCAGTAATGTTCATGTCTGGAGAAGCGAAGCAGAGACCTGCTTCTCAAGGTCATGGTCACAGCAACCACGGGTCATGAAGAACTCTGCTGCAGCCGTGCTTACAAGGATCATGTACCTTGGTATAGCCTCGGCAGCTGTGCCTGCCTGCACCCAAGGGCTGGTTACCCCTCTTGCATGTATCTGCACACACACTCCTATACATATGAGAGACAAAATTCATATGCATATACATAGATACACAGACAGATATATGAAATAGAACCAGCACTGCTCTCGAGTTTGTATAAAGCCAGATTGTGCTATGGCACTAAGTATAATTTTAAACTGCTGCTAAGAAAGCTTGCCGACAATGGAACCGTTGATTTGAGTATGGTGCTTTTAAGATGTTGCCCTGGGCTGCTGTTGGGAAGCTGCTTCACAGGCTGCCAGATATGTCTTTTTGTTGTGTAACACCAGGGGTGGCTTAGGACATGAGGCCGTCTGAAATACTGGTTAGTCTGGGAGAAGCCAAGTCCAACATGAGTCACACTCATACTGTATCTTCATGCAGTGTGGGGGTGGGACACTGGCACATGCCATCTCTTAGTCTCTGTGTAGTTCTCAGCTCAGAAACAACTGAGCTTGCTCCAGAATGGAGCTTGAGTGTGAACTAACACTTAGGCAGCATGGACATTCAGGAGTTGGGCACAAAACTCCAGCAGACATGAATAAGACAGTATAGATGTGCTTTTTCTTTACTAAATTTGAAATAGCATTTTTTCCTATGTGTTAAAACTTCCATCTAGAGTAACTCAGGCCTTTATAGCAGAGTTGGTCAGGTTGGATCAGGAAAATCTTTTGGGTAATATTGAAAATTCTGCCTTGAACGATTGAGTCTAGAGCCTAGGAAGGTGTAATATCAAAACTCCACTCCAGTTTGATACTCAGCATGGTACTGCAATGTATTGTTTTCCCTTGATACCCTCACAATGTGATATGATATTGAAAATACAGCCAATTGTTCAATATTGATGGCCAGATTATCTTTGTTGAAGTTAAGCCATATCCTAGTCACAGAAACATATGATCTGGCTGCCTGATGGAAGCCCTAACCCGTGTTCACGCAGCAGTATGTCTGAGCCAATATATTTTATTAGACTCTTAAACCTCTATCCCTGTGCTGGAAGCAGATAGTAACACACAGGATGAGTTTAGACACTGACCTGTTAATGGTCTCTACAGTTTAACTGGTGGCACAGTCCCTGGCATGGTATGGCCTGTGCCAGCTAGCACTTTCCCAGACAATGTCCAAGCCTAGCTCAGGGCCTGGCACAGTCCTGAGACTCTTCCCAAATGCAATATGAACAAAGCCACCTGCTCTAGATGGAAAGAGAATTTAGCTATGTGGTTGCGAGATGCCGCATGCCCCTTACTTTCAGAGCTAGAGAGTTGGCTGTGGTCCGTTCTATTTACTGGTAGAGCTACAGCCAAACTGATCCATGCAGAGTCAGCCTAGCTGCTGTACACCCAGCATGCTGGTTGCACTGGACATGTTAGGAATTAGGATGCAGGGATTTCAGACTTCTTTGGTGTAGGTTTGGAAACACATTTTTTCATTTACTTGTGAAATCCCAATGCTTCAGTTACTTGGATAAAGGTGAATTGACTGTGAGTGAACAAAATATCTACAGGGACATGACTGGTTTGGCCAGGATATGCCACAGGTGCATATGCATTGGTGTTCATCAAGTTCTTATACATCCTTTTGTAGCTAACTTTGATAACCCCAGCTTGAGACCTAGTTTTAAAAAAACAAACAGTATGCCGAGAGAAGAAGTGAAGAAAAGAAGTCAGCAGAATTCTTCTGAGTCTGCCTACAATGGCATTCATATTACCCACCTTCTACACAGTGCTTATGTCTGAGCTAGTCTCTAAGCTCTTTCAAGTTCTTAGAGGCAAAGAGGTGCTTTTAGGGACTGATTCAACTGACCTATTTTAGATATATAGGGACAGATGAATTGTACCTTAAAATTGTCTATTTCTCTCCAGTTGTTATAAAGGAAGCACATGGCAGTTATCTCACACATAATTTCTACACATCTACAGGAGACATACAAAACTTGTAATTCCTCACTCTGCAATGGTACTGTACAATTATTTTAAACATTTTCTTCAACCCTTCTTCAACTCCATACACAGCAGCAGTAGGCCACCAAGGGGTAGCTTTTGGCTTACGTGGTGGCCAGGTAGTGAAGTGTAGGGGCGCAGACCTCAGTGCGATGTAGGTGACACAGGGTGGCCTCGGGGGGTGGCTTTGGGACCCTCCTCAGCACATGGCAAGCACAGTGGCCACGGACCTGGTGGGACTTGAGCTCTGTTACAGCTGCAGATTTACGGCATGTTAAACCTCCGGCTACTCAGCTGCCAAAGGAAACATGAGCGGCCACAGTAGTTACATTCTTTATAGGAAATGAATAAGCACAAAAGGGCAATCTGATACCCCACATAGTAATGTGCAAGTGCTGTCTTATTAGGGACAAAAGAGATCTGAGGAACAGGCAGAGATGTGGAATCTAGTGCTCCTGCTTTTAAAAATATGTTAATAATGCCATCCTCTTGAACCCTTCAGTTTTTCACCTCCAGAAAAAAAACCAAGAGTAACTTTTAGACTCATTTGGTTTACTATATCTTGCATTTAATAGTACCAGAAGGATCTTAAAATGCTGTATTAATTAGGGGCCAGATGTTGTATGCGGTGCCAAGCTAAATTGATAGCACTGTTCAGGGCTGCAAGTGCTGTGCCGCAAAGTTACATGTTTGTAGTCAGCTCTCGGGGGAAAGGTAACATGGCTGGCAGCTATACACCACTGAAAGGGAATTTTGACCCAGGCAGACAGGGAAAATCTGCATGATTTTAAGAATTATGTTATGGATTCTGGAAAGGATTTACACTTTAATATTCAGGAACTAACTAGGCATTTCCACTGGATTCACCTTGATCTCCTGCAACGTGCTCTGTACATTTATTGCTCTTTTTGGGTGCTGTGTTTGTACTTGGTTTATAAATCATACCTGAGATCTAAAATCTTTCAAAAAAATGTGGGCACCCGATTTCCATTAAAATGAATGGGAACTTTGAACGCTGTCCCTTCAGCTGTCACTAAAAGCTTCTGAAGCTGCCTTGCACTGTTACAACATTGTGTAAAACATTATTCATTTCAGTGTGCTGAATAGTTTATTTCACCTTTTCTCCTTCCCAAATGAAAAAAAAAAAAAAAAAAGCATTTCTTTTGATAATTTCATGGAAACATATTTGTCTTGAATTTGAATTTTTAGCAATAATACAAAAGCCAAATTAAAGTATTCTGCAGAGAGTAGCTCCACTTTGCTTCAGAATCATCTGTCTTTTACATTCAAAATAAAAGTAGTCACCGCCTGTATTTTCTATATTCCTAGCTCCATGCAGCAAGTCACAAAACTCAAGCATTTTTCTTGGCTTCTGATTTTGTAGAAGACACCAATATAAAAATAAGTATGTAAAGACATTATTAGCAACATATAGTAATATATGTATACTATATAGTATATATACTATGATACTAGTTACATATATTTTTATATCACAGTGTAAGAATATTGCAAAATAGCTTTTATAATGCTCCACCTCCCTGTGGTGTATCCCCAACATTTTTTAAATCTGTAAGTACAGATTCTGACCTATCAGCATGCTGAGTTACTAGGGATATCTGACTCCCCAAATGGCATCTGATCTGTTGTACCCACTTTGTTCTAGAATATAATCATACTTAACAAATGGCCATTTGGGTTTAGTGTAGCCCAATAACCTGCTTCATCTAAACTTTTAATGAAGAGATTTTGTCCTGTATATAGTTTCATTTTAAAATCTTTGATATGACCAATAGGGAACCTGAAAAGTCTTTCCTGGAGCAGCCTGTTTGTGTAAATGCTGCAAGCAAAAAAGGTCACTTGCAAAGACACGTAAAAGAATCTTAGTATTTACTGCTCTTGTTGGCATAACTGGGCCCAGATGACAGGACCTCAGAAAACAGACCCTTGCGGTGTTCTGCAGAGAGGTGGTACCAACTTTCCTTCATGCTGTTCTGGTGTTGGGTTGAAAGTATGGAGTTTTCTTCTGTGTGGGGTCTCTGTTCCCCCATTAACGGCAGATGCAGAACAACTTAGAACTGGTCTCAAAGTTTCATTTTGTGTTGGATGAAGAATGGAGATGAGCCACTCTCAAAACAATTTCAGCATAGTTTTCTGTATATTATTCAAGCAAAGTTTGCCCTGATGATGTTCTCATCATTTGTGTTACTGTAACACACAACTCTGCAATTATATTTGTACAGAATCTTTCAAACATTATCTACCCCATAGCATTTTCAGGAATCAGGTGAAAGAAGAGGTGAGACTGAGTCTGCTATAAATGGCAAAAAAAATTAACACAAACCTTGAGGCAATATGCTCTCTCCAACTAGTGTGCATGAAGGAGAGTTGCACTGGACCTTACATGGTGAATAAAGTAACACATTTAGACGACAGTTGTGCTGCAGGCAGTTCAGCAGATCTGGCTGTTGAAATTACCATGTGTGCCCAAATGGCTTTTGGCAAGCTCAGCACCTTGCTGCAGGTCTCCTGGGAACGGTGCTGCCCATAGTTAGCTCAGTTTGCAACTCCTCCTCCTTTCCTCTTCTCCTTCCCTGCCTGCCAAAGCTTGGGTCCAGAAGGCTCTGCCTCAGGCCCTGCAACCATTCTGCTTAGGTATTGATCTGGCAATGGATTTAAAGACAATAATTGAGAAAAGGAAAAAAAAAAAAAAAAAAGAATAGGCTTAAACTGAAAAGAAATCAAGCTTATTTTAGCTGCAATCAGAAATCCTTGAGATATTCATTGGTGTAGCCACCATCTACATATCTGCGTAGCCACTGTCTTGACATGCAGTGCCAGGTGCAGTTTCCTTGTTGGAAATGGTTCTGTGCAGTGTTGATTATAGTGTCATCTCCTCTCCTTTCCTGTCGTGTGCTTATGGCCAGAGAGAGCATAACGCTTCTACCAGGTCCCTGAAAAGAGGGGAAGGTAGGTGGGTATTGTGAGCATACAGGGGCTCTCTCTTTTGCAAGTATCTACTTTCTGTCCAATTACTTCTTCTTTGAATGCCCCTGTCTAATTCCAGTGAATAGCCTGGCCTTGGGAATAGCCTGGCAAAGAGCATTGCTGTGAGTGGTTTTACTTCCAGTGCTATCCATGAGGAGGCTTGTGAGTCAAAGCCCTAGGGTGCCCCAGGTGCCAGCCCTGGGTGTTAAGTAACATGTGCTGGGCTATGAAGTAGAGCTGAGCCATGGGGATGCAAATCTCCAGAGATGGGGAGGACGGACAAATGTGTGACTGTGACTCCTTAAGTGGCCCAACACTGGTCCACGGTTGGACTTGATGATCTTAAGGGTCTTTTCCAACCTAAATGATTCTATGATTCTAACACGAAATATCAGAGATTGTGAGGAAGGGGCCTAATAGGGGTTCAACGGCACTGGGGTTGGACCATGCGGTTGGACCATGGCAAGGAAAGGCTTGGGAGATAGCTGTATATTTATTAGAGTAGGACGTAACCTCAATAAGGTTGGAGAAGTCTTGTATATTCCTCTTCTCTAATTCATTGAGATAATGAGACAGCATAACTGCTATGAACTATTAGGGGGGGTGTATAACTATCTATCTATATATTAGAGTGACTAGAAGCCAGGAATAATTATTTAGTTCTCTGAAGGATATTAACTTCTGGGAAGATTCAGAATGACATGCACATATCTAAGTGGATAAATAAGATCAGGACACAGGTCCAATACCTAATCCATACCCAAAGTTTGGTTCTTGCCCATGCACAGAAATGCTACTACCTTGGGTTAACAGACTAGCATCAGTCCTAGCTCTAAGGCATCTGAGAGCCCAAATCTACATGTCCCTGAGTCTACGTGCTCTGAAAAATAAGGTACCCATAAAGTACACCTAACAATCGCTGGCAACATGGAACACACATCAGAGCAAGGTGAGGGGTTGAGGAGGTGGCCTTGGTTGCCTTTTGTGTAGGAGTCTAATGGTCAGAGCAGTCCTTCAGACAGTTAGTTTGCTGTAACCATTTGCTCTTACCAATAGAAGCCTTTCTGTCAAGTTTATCTTCTTCTAAACCAAAGTGTGTGGATCTAATAACAACGTGGCTCTTCTCATTTTGATTGTGTGAATACAAAATACGATTTAAGAAAACACATTGTGGAGTTTGATGCCAAAGCTGAGGCCAGAAGCTTTTGCATAGCATCCTCCTGCATAAACTCAGCCCTGCTTTTCCCACTCTGGGGCTGGGTCCTCAGGAACATGAAAAGTCCAGTTTTCAGAGAGGAGGCTGGGTGATCCTGCTGTAAGTGCTGCAGTAGGAAGGTGTGAATGGCACTGAGAGCTTTCCAAGAAGGAAAACAGAGAAGATAATTGGAAACATTTTTTGGTTGCAAAGATTTAACATAGTGTTAATCGCTTTAAGCATTGCCTTGTCAGATCGTTGGGCTTTGACAGAGCTTTAGTAGCTGGAGTAGAGCAAACTCTCTGGATTGTCTCTTCCAGCTCTTCATACTAAAGGAAGCATAAAAGGCAGAAATCAATCGCACTTAGATAGGAAACGCGTAAAGGAGAATTTCCTTGATGGAAAATAAAATTTATGGGAAATGTGGATGTTGTGGAGACAAAGAATAGTTAATACATTTGGGGGAAAAAAAGAAGGAAAAGTTCACATTTTTCTGTCACTTAACACCAAATATTCAGCCAAAGGAAAAAAGGTATGAATTAAGCAGGAGACTGCCAAAGTTAGTTAAAGCTTATCATTCACATATTGCCTAGAAAATGTCATCCATTACTATCCTAATTATTCCATATTTGGACTGTCTGGCATTCAGCGACAAGTCATTAGCAAGATAGAAAAGCTGCTATTGCAGTACAATCCGAACACTTCTGGAAAAAGCTTGCAAAAAATGAATAGCACAGAAAAAGTGAGCAAGATGTTCCTATTTCCTCAGGCTCACCAGAGAGCAAAGGTACGTGATACGAAGCTGAGATAACCTGAATCCATTTCAAAATCTTTTTAAAAGATGAAGGTTAAAAATACTTGCAATTCTTCTGTAACAGTGAGGCCAGGAGCCGATTGAGAGGGTGTTGCATTATTTCTTTTAATCTCTGTCCGGGCAGAGGAGACCAAAAGGAAGGTCTAGCTACAGTCCCTCAACAGGATGTAAGGATGATCTCTGTTGCTAATTCAACGTGCAAAGACTCAGCTGTTGTACCTTTACCGGGGAGAAATGCTGTCCTGTTTTCACAGTACAAGTCGAAGGTGCCAAAGATATCGCTGTCGACATGTCACAACACCCACTTTCTCCCATGCCTCTGCACTGCATACTGTTACTCTCTTCCTTTTGATGTGTGATGTGGCTCATCCACGGTCTTTGCAACAGTAGATGCTATTTAGCAGCAGTTTTCCATGATGTGGCACTGGCTGCCGTCTGAAGATTTGCCTGACAAATTTCCTTCTGTCTCCTCACCTAGCCTCAGCTGTTTAATGTATATAAACTGGACATCGAATCTGGGTTGGAGTGGCCTCTCATCTGACATGTGCATCAGCTTTTCTGGGAGAACATAGCTTACAGGAGTATTACTACAGCACTTAGTATCTGACAGGGCTGTGAAGGGTACGCTGATTGCATTGCCTGCTTATTTATACCAGCAATGGCACAAAAATCGGTGCAGGTGGAATTGGGAAGTCATATGCCTTGATAATGATACACTGTCCATGTTTCATAGGAGTATGGAAAAGTGGTGGTGACAGCTGGGTGGCACTGAGTTGCTTTGAAGTCAGATGCCTCCCATATTCCAGATACACTGTCCTTTAATCTCCTAAGAGCCGTGCTGGATTTTGCTGTGCTCTGTGTGACTTCATCTCTTGCTGTGACACTCTGAGACAGCCTCCTGCTGAGGTAGCAGAATTGGTCTGCAGGCTTCAGAGCTGCGTTGTCAACACACAAGGCTGGGCCAGTCTATTTTCTAGCGCAGTGAGACTAGGAAAGGACCACCACTTTCTTTTTACTGGTTGTCAGGATAAATTGCCTGCCAGCATTATTGAAACATTAATTAATGTGCTGCGCATCCTCTTCTGTGTGCACAATGACTACTCCACTGTCAGCGAAGAGCAGGTTCCAGGCCGTGTCTTTATGACCTCTCATTTAGCATAGAGGCTCTGGGGGTGGCAGGAGGGAAAGTAGCTCTCGGGAATATTATTGTTATTCCACCTACTAATGGTTCTTCTGCACTGGAAGAACATTCTTTCAGTGATTATGTGTGATTTGCAAATAATAAGCTATCTTAGAGTGACTCAACCGTGAACAAACATAAATATGTGAAAAGGCATTTTAAGCTGTGTCTCTACAAATCTTTACATGTAATAAGCTTGAGTGTGACATTTGATCCAGTAATCATTCTGAGACTTATTGAGGCCAGAAACATAAGCCACAGTAAGTGCAGATTGAGACCACTCTATATTTGACTAGCTGTTTTCCTGAGAACTTTCTGACCTAAGTGTGTGACAGAAGCTTTCTTTTTTAAATAACTTTATGAAAGTTTGCTGGCATGGCAAACCAAAAGAACAAGATACAATAGCCTCTTGGTATAAATCTCTGTTAATGAGATCAGGACTAGAAACCTCATTGTTCAACTCGCATTCTGTCTGAACGCAATCTGCTTCTCAAATTATAAATCAGGGGCAAGACACTGTACCATTGTGTAACCCTACACCCCGGCTCTGGAATGTTTCCTAGTCACAAGAGGATTGTCATCATTTCGTTTACAAGGGAACTATCAAACAGGCTTGGGCCATAGTTGGTCTAAAACTCCCCCTCAAATGAAGACAAATCCCACCCCCCCCTTGCAACAGGGTATTTTTGTAACAACAACGCAGAAGCATGCATTAAAGTGTGTCACATCCTGGAATCTAAAAACAAAAGAAAAAAGTTATTCTATCTATCACCCTCAGAAGCACTGCTAATTACTAAGGATTAAGAATTTGTTTATATATGCCCTATATATCTCCATTCCTTTAGAAAACAACACACATATGTGTAATAAGATCCAATTGAACCAGAAGGCTTAGTCGTGTCTGCAAAGGTGTATTGTGTGCGCAAAGCCTCTGCAGTCCCACAAGACCCTACAGCACATTGTGCTTCAGAAAGCAGTCCCTTCTGACGATCTCAGACAGTCAGAGACCGGGACTTAATCACAGGGTGCGGATGGTGCAGTAATTTTGAGAGGTCTGAAGGACGTAATTGCTTTCACATTTTCATCCAGCCTTCTAACAATCCAAGAAAAAGGGGAAAGAGTGACTATATTTATTAGTGGCTTAGGAGCTGTCTAGGAAACCCCAAGCTCGCTCTTCAGCTCCACCAAATATAGGCCATTATACACTTAACCTAAACGTACAATCTTTCTGGTCAGCCAAGTCGCCTTTCATTTCTGTAGGACTCGATCTACAGGAAGGCTCTCCAGGAAGAGAAAGAGGTTCACCCTTAGCAAACTGTGGTCTGTCTCCCTAGTTCTGTCTGCTGTCAAGAGCAATATCATGAACAGTTTGTGTAACTACTCATCCTTCTCCCCAGAACCCTGCTAGCTGCAACCTCCCTGTGCTGTTCTCAGCTACTGAGAATGTCCGTGGTGGTACCACCACAGCATCTGTGCAAGCAGTGCCATATAGCTCTGTTCTCCAAAGGGAGACCGTGGGCATGGCCTGACAAGAAAACACATACAGAGATCGGTGTCCCAGTGTGAATAACTAAGAGAAAATAACTCTAGCAAACCAACCATATGATCTCTGAGGCCATGTTCTCTAGTGCCAAACCCAAAATATTTAAATGGACCTGAAACTAAATATTTCACAAGGCTTTTGACTTATCTGATTAAGCTAAATCTAGTCTCAAAACCTTATCTTGGAGTGAAAGCCATATTTTTAAATATAAACAGAAATATTTCAACTTTAGTGATTTTTTTTCTTTGACCAAAAATGTTTGCTCAATATTAAGTATTTCAGGAGCATTTCCTTCTTTAGAAATAAATGTTTTCATTTATTTCAGTTTGCTTAATGGCACAGTTCTTCAAAGACCATCAAATAAGAGACAATGGTCCATTCTATTGGCATTTTTACCTAACTGCATGATGGCATAACCTTAAAAAGATTCGTCATCTTTTAGAGTGTCATCCCAGCACCCATAGGAGAGATTAAATATGAACAGACATCGCTGAAAAGCTGACAAAAGGCACAGGAAAGTGATTTTTCTCCTTCTTTTTTTGTTCTTACTCCTGGGGAGATTCCAATTGGACTCCAGAAGAAACTTTTTCACCATGAGGACAATTAGACATTGGAATAATCTCCCAAGGGAGAGTCCCCTACATTGGACAGTTTTAAGACTCAGCTTGACAGGGTGCTGGGCCTTATCATTTAAACTATATTTTCACCTTGAAAGGTTGGACTAGATGATCCTTGAGGTCCCTTCCAACCTGGTATTCTATGATTCTTCTCTCCTCTCCTCTCCTCTCCTCTCCTCTCCTCTCCTCTCCTCTCCTCTCCTCTCCTCTCCTCTCCTCTCCTCTCCTCTCCTCTCCTCTCCTCTCCTCTCCTCTCCTCTCCTCTCCTCTCCTCTCCTCTCCTCTCCTCTCCTCTCCTCTCCTCTCCTCTCCTCTCCTCTCCTCTCCTCTCCTCTTCTCTTTTCTCTTTTATTTTTTTATTTTCTATTTCTTCTTATTTTTCTTTTCCTGACACACTCCAAGAGTGTAAACTATTTGGTACAGATGAAATAAAATTGTTGAACAATTCCTTTCTTCTCAAAACAAGCACAAAATTAATATATACAATAATAGAGACTTCATATGTAGATTGGTGTCACCCGCAGACACTTCTGTCACCTGGATCATTGCCACCATTGTTGCTGGCTTGGGATTTATATTCAATATTGAAGGAATCCTGCAGCTATGATTTGAAATATAATTCCAAAAGCATTGTGGAGTCATCTCTAGTTATATGGGATCAAATTCACTCTGCGTGAATTTTCTCTTATAAAATCAGTGGCGTTAGAGCAGGAAACATTATAAGCCAGACTATTATGAACACTATGATGAAGGCCTTCGTCCCTTCACGTGCAGTTCTATTATCCTGTGAATCTGATAGCTACAGAAAAGACTTTTTCCCCATGAAAGAAAATTGGCCATGAACAATGTCTGGAGGAGGAAGGTCTCTGGCCTCTCCCAGTCCCCCTTTTCCCTCCCATTACCAGTGTAGTCCTTGCCATCACCAAGGCCTTATCAAACAGCATAGCAAGGACCCTGCTGCCTGATGCCCCTGGCTGGCAGAAAGCTCCAGAAGAGGATGGGGAATCAGAGTCTTCTTCAGAAAACCCAGGCTGCTGTGGCAGCTCCAGCTGCAGCCCAGAGAGTCCCTGTCTCCCTGCCTGTCCCTGCCAGCACTGAGGACATGGCATAGTCCCCATGTCACTGCAGCTTCACTTATCCCTTACATCCACAGCACCTTCAGGTCTGTCACCACTGCCTTCAGTGCCAAAGGCAGGCAGGGGCCCTTCTCATCCTGATCAGGAGGCCTGGGGTCCATTGCCTCCTGCCGCCCTAAAACCTCACTGCAGGTGCTGGAGTGGGTGGTGGCTATTAGCCTGTGGTGCCCTCCTAGATGTAAAGGTAGATAACATTCTTCCTAGCGTTGGAGGCTGCTGCACAGGAGATGGAGGAGAAGGTGGACCTTGGCAGGGGTGCTTTCACACCCTGCAAAGCCCTGATGAGGCATAAAGATTGTGTTAACGTCAGCCCATTTCTTCTAACCCTGACCTTCTCCCAGCCATGTCTGCACTTGGGAGGCTGCTTATCAATGACACCCTCACCTGGCTCTGCTCCACAGCCATTTGCAACCCATTTGGAACATTCTCCCACTACAAGGCTGCTGCCTTGTGTTAGCTGTTGGGCTGAAGACAATGCTGTGTCTACATGACCATTGTAACTTTTCCTGAGTAAAGCTGGAATGGGTTTATCATTACACACCCCATACTGCCATGGAGGAGCTGTGAAGCTGCCATCTTATGCTGAAATCTTGCATTCATTTGACCCTGGAGCCTTACTGCTTGCTTGCAGGCCTTGGATTTGTACAGTGTTCATCACAGCTGACTTTTCCTGGGCATTGCAGTAGTATAAGTAAAATATTATGCCACAGGTGAAGTTCCCTTATAAATCTATGATTTATGGTTGGGCCAATTTATGCAGTGTTGTGGCTCAAGGAGCAAATTAGACTAAGAGGGAAGCTGAGTGTAAAGCAGCAAATTTCTTTCCAAGAAGAAAAACATGTTTGCTTTCTGTGAAATGTGAAAATTTAATCTTAGAATCATAGAATCATAGAATAGTTTGGGTTGGAAGTACCTTTAAAGGTCATCTAGTCCAACCGCCCCTGCAGTAAGCAGGGACGTCTTTAGCTAGACCAGGTTGCTCAGAGCCCCGTCCAACCTGACCTTGAACGTTTCCAGAGTTGGGCATCTACACCATCTCTCTAGGCAACTTGTTCCGGTGTTTCACCACCCTCATTGTAAAGAATTTCCTCCTTGTATCTAGTCTGAATCTGAATCACAGAATCACTAGGTTGGAAAAGACCTCTAAGATCATCATGTCCAACCATCAACCCAACACCCCCATGCCCACTAAACTATGTCCCGAAGTGCCACATCTACACATTTGTTGAACACCTCAAGGGATGGTGACTCCACCACTTCCCTGCGCAGCCTGTTCCAATGCCTGACAACAGCTTTGGTGAAGAAATTTTTCCTAATACCCAATCTAAACTTCCCCTGGCACAACTTGAGGCCATTTCTTCTTGTCCTATCGCTTGTTACTTGGGAGTACAGACCAACTCCCACCTCACTACAGCCTCCTTTCAGGTAATTGTGGAGAGCAATAAGGTCTCCCCTCAGCCTCCTCTTCTCCAGACTAAACAACCCCAGTTCCCTCAGCTGCTTCTTCTAAGACCTGTTCTCCAGACCCTTCACCACCTTCATTGCCCTTCTCTGGACATGCTCCAGCACCTCAATGTCCTCCTTGTGTGAGGGGCCCAAAACTGCACACAGGATTCGAGGTGCGGCCTCACCAATGCCGAGTACAGGGACACAATCACCTCCCTACTCCTGCTGGCCACTCTATTGCTGATACAGACCAGGATGCTCTGCCCTCTTTTAGTTTAAAACCATCATTCCTTGTCCTATCGCAACAGGCTGTGCTAAAAAGATTGCTCCCACCTTTCCTGTAGGCCCCCTTAAAGTACTGGAAGGCCGCTATAAGGTCTCACCAGAGCTTTCTCTTCTCTGGGCTGAACAACCCCAACTCTCTCAGTCTGTCCTTATAGGGGAGGTGCTTCAGTCCCTGATCATTTCCGTGGCCCTCCTCTGGACCTGCTCAAGCAGGTCCATGTCTGTCTTGTGCTGAGGGCCCCAGAGCTGGACACAGCACTGCAGGTAGGGTCTCACAAGAGCAGAGTAGAGGGGGAGCATCACCTCCCTCGACCTGCTGGCCATGCTGCTTTTGATGCAGCCCAGGATGCGATTGGCTTTCTGGGCTGTGAGTGCACATTGCTGGCTCATATCCAGCTTTTTGTCTACCCACATCCCCAAGTGTTTCTCCCCAGGGCTGCTCTCAATTCCTTCATCCCCCAGCATGTATTGATTTGGGGATTGCCCTGACCCAGGTGCAGGACCCTGCCCTTGGCCTTGTTGAACCTCATGAGCTTCACACAGGTCCACCTCTCGTCCAGCTTCCTCTGGATAGCATCCCGTTCCTCCGGCATGTCAACTGCACCACTCATCTCGGTGTCATCAGCAAACTTGCTGAGGGTGCGCATAGTCCTGCTATGTCATTGATGAAGATATTAAAGACCACTGGTTATCTTATCAATGAAAAATTATTTTTTTCCTCTGGCTCCCCTGTACAACTTCATGTGACCTGTTGGTCTTTAGCCTTTTGCTTAAGGTACATGTCATTGCATGGGAAAGGATATGTGCTGAGCTCATGTGGTTATCTTTTGGGACCATTTGCATGTCATTCTCTGTAAAAACACTGAGGTGTAATTGCACCTGAAACCATCCCTACGGGTGCTCACCCGAGTTGAAAATCAGGCATATAGGTGCACATTTAAAGAAGCTTTGTGGCTGTTTTGTATTTAGGCTTGTACTGGAAACTATAACTTTAGCTTGGTTTTCATGTTTTCTTTTCATACTAAAATTTTATTGTTGAAAGCATATGGACTAATTTCCTTAAAAGGCAGCAAAAATGGTAGGCAGAGGGAAGAGTTTTTGAAAGAAATCTAAGGTATGCAACTCTTAGTATATTCGTATCTAAACCAAGCTTGTTGATTTTAACATAGTTACTTTTCTTCATATCTAAAATATAAAATTAATCCTTTAATTTTTTTTTTTTTCATTTCTATGCGATGAACAGAAAAGCCTGTAAACATCAGTCTGAGGAATAACTATCAATTAATGGGAACAAAAGACCTTGTTGGCTCTTCACAAGTGACTGAAGGCAGCAGCTGCCTCTGGGTCCACTCTTGTAGTGCACATTCCTGATGCCTGAGAGTCACACTGTTTAGACACCTGAACAAAACTTACACTTTAGTATTGTCGAAAGAGCCAAAGTGGTCTAGGAAACAAGGTTGTTATGTTTGAGCTGAAGCCTGTAACCCTAAATCAAATAACTCATTTGAAAATATTTTCCTAGAAATGTAAATGCAGGCAGGCGTTTCTGAAAAAAATCTCTCCATGTATGAAGCTGACTCACGGGCTCTGCTTTTGCCACCGAAACCGATTAACAGGAGAAGACACCTGGTTAAGCCGGTGCTCTGGCTTGCTGACTAGCCGGGTTGGTCTTGATCCATGGCCTCTGGTATTTGGATTATTTGCTTTCCCCTCTCTTAATCTCTGTGGGGAAACTTTCTCGCTATTTAAATATTAAATCCTTGCCATACTGGAATGTCGCAGTGTGCTGCATACAAACAGAGAAGTAAGGGCTCAGTATTTTCAGTGCAAACCAATGTTGAGTTCCAACTCAGAAGGCCTTTGTTCATTTGCTCTGTGGATACACGCATGTCTTTTGCTGGGAATTTGACATGTATTTGAGCCACAAAGGCCCAATAAGGAGTGACACACATCAGAATCCTTTCGGCATGTGGACCGCAGCTATAGCTTCCCCTTTCTGGCAGCAGTGTCAGGACAGATGGCAACAGAGATCGTAAGACAGCAAGTTTCTGCAATTTTGCTGTTTAAATACAGTTTATCTTAACAGGCTCCAGACTGAAGTCAGCCCCTTTAAGCCTATCAGATTTTTCCTCCAAAGATGTTGCAATGCCTAGCTAGAGGAGAAAGGTAGCATTATGTCATTCTTCAAAACATTGCTTTGAAAAAAATCAATCTTTCCCTAAACCTCCTTTGTAAAATTTCAGCTGCTAACCGTTTGCTATGTATGTAGTTCGCCTTGGTGTTGGCTGACACCACTCACCAGCAGGTAGCTTCAGTTCCCTGGTAAATTGTCCATTGTTACGATGGGCACAGGTTTTCCTTTTCTCCCATTTTTACAGGCTGGTTCCCTACTAAGCGGTGGCAGCACTTACTGGAGATAACGGTATGATGATTTTGGTATGATGGGAAATAATAAAGCATTAACTATACTTTAGACAAACAATCATTTAACTGCTTCTTTTGGGAAGCCGCATTCCATTTAAAGAAGTGTCAGCGTCCCTCTGGATGCCTGTTCCCATGGCTGCACTGGTACAGCACTGAGCCCGCTCCTGAAATACAACTCTCCAGAGCCCCCATACGCTTTAACAAAGACGAGCAGTACCACCGTGGGGTTCAGGCACATCTCTGGTGGAAATATGGTAGTGCTTAAGTCCCCAGACAAACCCCACCATTCTTTCTGTATAGATAGGAATGGAAATCAGGCATCTAATAGGAAGGTATAAATCCAGAGACTTGCTTTTATTGCTTCTTGCAGCTAATTACCAGCCTGGATTTGTTGATGGATTCTGTGCATTGTATCTACCTCCTACAGCTTGTTTCACTGTTTATCTCCTTTGTACTGAAACAGCAGAGGAAGAGGAAAGAGAGGAAGTTAGCACTCCATAGCAATTATCTGACTTCACAGATTGAGGTATCATGCCAGCTAACTAACAAAAGGCCTTTAACCTAGAACTGACATAATAATGCCCACAGGTTTATCACCAAACAGGTCAAAGCTGTTGACATGTCATCGTGCTACCGATTAATTTAAAATTGAGGGATCAATGTATAATCTGCCAATCCAAGACTGCCAAAACCAACCCGTCCCTCCAACATAACCACTTGCAAAGACAAGTGCAAGTGCACCTAGCTCTGCAGAAAGACACTCGGGCATGTTCTCAGGCTATATATACCCTTATGCAGAAAATACTAAAACTTGGCTCCATCTGGGCATCTTAAACACAGGAGTGGAGTCCTTATCTCCAGGCCTGTTGTCCCCACTTTCCTTCCTTTTATGTAGAGATTTTGTAATATGGATTACAAAGTTAAAGCCAATCAGGAAAGACAAAAACCAGCTTTTGCCGATGAGACAGCTGAGTGCTTATGGTTTTGAGTTTCTAGAATTGTTGTTTTAGCCTAAAGCTGACATTGATGCAGAGGGGTTTCCCTACGCGTTTCAGTGAAAGTGGATCTACATACCATTAGTTGTGCATTTTCTTCCAAAGCACTTTTTTAATTTCCTGAAGTTTTCAGCCTCTGTACATGAGGAGCTGAGGAAGAATTCCCTTTTAAGTGCAAGTGTTGATAAATGTTGTGGGGAAAATCTGGAGAACAGGAATCTCCAACAAATTCAGCAAGACCTGCAGGAGCATATTCTAGGAGAAGTATGAGCTGGGAGTCCAGACAGTTTTAGAGCCATCAGGTGTAGCTACTGAATAAGGGCAACACACCATCTGCAGTAATTCACAATACAGCCACAAATATAAAGATAAAAGGTGAAACTCCATGTATTATGCATTCATAATCAAATCACTTTTACAATATATATTTTACGAATGTTACAGAATCCATTAGTGAATCTTAAAAACTCAGGAAGTTAGGAAAGCGCTTGCTACCCTCCAGGTAATCACCCACCTGAGCTGGAAGACGGGGACCGAGAGCAGAATAAACCCCCTGTAATTCAGGAGGAAGCAGTTAAAAACCTGCTTTGCCACCTGGACACCCACAAGTCTATGGGGCCGGATGGGATCCACCCGGGAGTACTGAGGGAGCTGGTGGAGGAGCTGGGCAAACCACTCTCCATCATTTATCAGAAGTCCTGGTCGAGAGGGGAGGTCCCAGATGACTGGAGGCTTGCCATCTCCAAGAAGGGCCGGAAGGAGGATCCGGGGAACTACAGGCCTGTCAGCCTGACCTTGGCGCCGGGGAAGGTTATGGAGCAGTTCATGTTGAGGGCGCTCACATGGCAGGTGCAGGACAACCAGGGACTCAGGCCCAGGGTTCATGAAGGGCAGGTCCTGCTTAACCAGCCTGATCTCCTTTTATGACCAGGTCACCTGCCTAGTCAATGAGGGGAAGGCTGTGGATGACATCTACCTGGACATTAGTAAAGCCTTTGACATGATCTCCCACAGCATTCTCCTAAGAAAGCTGATGGCTCATGGCCTGGACAGGTGCACTCTAAGCTGGGATAAAAACTGACTGGACGGCCAAGCACAGAGAGTGGTGGTGAATGGAGTTTAATGCAGCTGGTGGCTGGTCACAAGTGGTGCCCCCCAGGGCTCAGTGTTGGGACTGGTCTTGTTTAACATCTTTATTGATGATCTCGATGAGGGGATTGAGTGCTGCCTCAGTGAGTTTGCAGATGACACTAAATTGGGTGGGAGTGTTGATGTGCTCAAGGGTAGGAAGGCTCTGCAGAGGGATCAGGACAGGCTGGATCGATGGGCTGAGGCCAATCGTGTGAGGTTTAACAAGGCCAAGTGCTGGGTCCTGCACTTGGGTCACAACAACCCCATGCAGCCCTACAGGTTTGGGGAGGAGTGGCTGGAAAGCTGCCCGGCAGAAAAGGACCTGGGGGTGCTGGTCGACAACCGGCTGAACATGAGCCAGCAGTTTGCCTAGGTGGCCAAGAAGGCCAACAGCATCCTGGCCTGTATCAGCAATAGAGTGGCCAGCAGGAGTAGGGAGGTGATCGTGCTCCTGTACTCGGCACTGGTGAGGCCGCACCTTGAATATCGTGTGCAGTTTTGGGCCCCTCACTACAAGAAGGACATTGAGGGGCTGGAGAATGTCCAGAGAAGGGCAACGAAGCTGGTGAAGGGTCTGGAGAACAGGTCTTGTGAGGAGCAGCTGAGGGATCTGGGGCTATTTAGCCTGGAGAAGAGGAGGCTGAGGGGAGACCTGATCGCTTTCTACAACTACCTGAAAGGAGGTTGTAGTGAGGTGGGGGTTGGTCTCCTAAGCAACAAGCGATAGGACGAGAGGAAATGGTCTCAAGTTGCACCAGCAGAAGTTTGGATTGGACATTAGGGAAAACTTCACTGAAAGCGTGGTCAAGTATTGGAACAGGCTGTGCAGGGAAGCGGTGGAGTCACCATCCCTTGAGGTGTTCAAAAAATGTGTAGACGTGGCACTTCGGAACACAGTTTAGTGGGCATGATGGTGTTGGGTTGATGGTTGGACATGATGATCTTAGCAGTCTAGTCCAGTCTAATGATTCTATGATTCTATTCTATGAGTCTATAATCTAAGTAGCAAAATATTTGTTTTCCTTTCACTTTAATTATGGGTACATGAAATTTACAGAAACAATACAAACACTAAAACTGTGAAATATTTTCATTCTTTTAATTTTACAAAAAAGTGCATAATAAAATAAGTTAATTATTCTAAAAATGCTTACCAGTCAATCGACATTCATTCATTGAGTTACTGCTGTCATCTTTATTTTGTAGCTAATTTCATAGTGTCGAATAGTATACACATTGTATATAAAGTACAAAAAGCTGCAATATCCTGGGGCAAATGTTAGTATCTCCTGTACAACTGCAATCGATTGCTAGGTGAGGCATGCTGGTACTGCTGTGAGGCTATTGTAGGGTTCACCAAAGGGGAGGATATACATTGCTGAATACTCTATAACAAAATGAAGAATAATGAGATACACATATATGTCCACAGATATATACGCATAACATTCAAGAAACATAATTTGATGACATCATGCGACCTGTTTTCCATTACATAAACAACTGTGCACCTTCATCTGGATTTAGAGGTTGGTATTACAGGATACATCATTCTCATGAATTACTGAGTCAATATCCCTACTTTATTTGGATGCTCTGAAACTAGGAGAGCTGAAAGCAGGTTGTTCTCTCGGTGAAGTAAAAATTTAAAATCCTATCGCTTCTCATAGCAGAAGATTTGATGAAATCTCAGTCATCTATACTTTTTCTGCAGCTGGGAACTTGTATGACAGTCGTTCACTCTTATCATGAAGAATTCCAAGGCCCTGCCTGAGATCTGAATGTGTATCTACAGCTGGACACCTGTTTAAATACTTAAGTATATACTTGTAGGGAAAGAAGGGTCTTAAATGTCCATCAGAGAACTTACAGTTCCAGAGACTGAATAGCCTGAGTCATGTCTAGTGTTTATACCTTACTCATGAAACAAAAATCTTGTAGATGAAGAGTTGGTGTGAGAACGCTTTGTCAGCCAAGAAGTACGACTACTGAAAGCCAGGAAAATGCATCGATGGGGGGAACAGCTTCTTTTTCTTTTTTTTTTTAAGTAGGACAGGCTATGAAGAGAGCCTCAGAGAACATACAAGCTCAAAAATGCTTTAGTAAAACACAGTTAGATCCACTAAAGGTGGCTATGCCAGACTAATTGCTGAAAAATACAAAATTTACAAGTTGTTTAGCCATTAAGAATTAACTTCATAAGACAGGAGGCAGAAGAGAGGAAGCTGAGGTTCCAAGTCACACCTACTACTAGAGTCACAAGAAAAGAGGTAATTATGTGCTCCGTGTTCTTTTCACCATCCCACTTCAAAACCAGGCAATCATTTTGAATTTAGGAGCCTGGATACTTCCTGGGGTTTTTCAGTCTCAAACTCAGTGAGTGGCAAAAGCCTTCTGAATAATGAGCATTTGCTCTAACACTTTTGGTAACGGTTTATCCAGTAAAGTATATGAAGTATGTGGAAGTATATAAAGTATGTGAAGCGTAGTCATCTGTCTATGTTTTTTCCTCAGCACAAATATATTGTGAAGGAGGAGACCGATCACACAGAACTATAAACACTAACGCCTGCATTATAAACTGAACATTTGAAATTTAAATTTCACACTTGACACTCATCTGGCTATTCAGTTCTTTATATTCCAGGTATTACAATTACTTTGTTTCAAACTGAAAAGATCTACAATATATGAAACAAAATACAAACACTTATTGAAGAAAGGTAACACCTATCACTTATAGAAGATGGCACATCTGCAGGTCAAAGTAAGAATTCATGGTATTACCAATTATTTTATGCACTACCATGCATCATTCCCCCTTTCCTCTTTCTGTTATAAAGAAATACAAATTAATTCTGAGCTATATATAGTTCAAATGGACCCTGCTAAATTACTGTTCCTTAAAAGTTCTTGGAACTTCCTGGACTTTGCAAGTGTCTTCAGATTCCAAAAGGAAAATTAAGCCAGAGGGTGAGGCAGTCTGGTATCAAGCCTGCTTACAGCACTACAACGTTCACATGTGTATTTTTTTTTTTTTACATAAATAGAAATCTGAGAATCTGGCAAGCCGGTTGAACGGATTGATGTCAATATTTTCAATTATATCTTTACTATAAAATAAATCATAAGATCAGTTTGTAGGAATTAAAGCTGAACATATTTAAATTAAATACTTACTAAAGGGGTCATTATCTGCAAAACATTTGAAGCAGATGGGTTTCTGGTAATGGCTTCTTGAACATCTAAAAATAGCATGAAAGTATATTATAAATATTATGTAAACCAAATACTGCAGTAGAAATACAGTTCACAGTCAAATATTCAACATAAAACTTCCTGAAGATGGTAGAAATGTAGTTTAATATCACTGTTCTTTTTTTTTCCCTACCAACAGCTGCTGAAGTATATGCCATATCTGTATTTTTAAAATCTGCAGCTAGATATCATTATCTGAACAAAACATTTGGTGTCAATAAAGAAATCTAAAGCTAGAGAACAGAATGGCAGCCACTCTAAGCTGGCAATAAAAATTTCAGACTTAGACTGGTTAGCGACTAACTTATTCATTAAAAAGACCACTATGAAGGTACACGGGTTTAGTCACTTAATTTGTTAACATGCAAAAACAAAGCCAAAGAAAGAGGTTCAAAAAGGTCACGGTTTAAAAAAGCAATGTACTCACATGACATGGAAGTACTTACAACACTTTACTTACAGGTACATTCTTACATGTACTCACATGTCCTGTAAGTCTACCTGTAAAATTTCCCAGCTTCTTATTACCAAATAATTAGTCAAGCTAATTAAATTTCTAAGGTACATATATACATATATTATTACATTACTTTTCACAGTTACTTCATTTGCCATCAGTTAACTCCTATGATTCTTTCATTGTTTCTTTCATTCCTTCTGTAGTTTTCTTATCGCTTTCATAGTTTTCACACTTTTCAAACCTGTTTTCTTGCTCCCAGTTCTTTTGCTGCATTTATGTTTGCCTCTATTTGTCATTTCTCTGTTGTTTTTTTTTTATACAGCAATTTCTTTTCTACTTTCTTGTATTTCTCTTTTCATATCTACTTTCCTAATGCGAGCACATCGTACTAGAACTCCTCTATGACAGAAGACAGAATTCTTCACTTCTATTTGCCTGGAAGCAATAACCATGAGGTACGATGTAAGGAAATTCTGAACTGCCATTTGACAGGAGCAGCAATTGTAAGCTACAGCTGCAGAAAGTTTCTAAGTGGTTGCAAAGTTCTTTTATTCTGCTGTTGCAGTTTACAGGAAACTGAAGCCTTTTTCCTCCAAGACAAGCAATCCACCATTTGAGGTAGAAAGGTATCAACAGTGTGCAGAAGCTTACTAAGCCCTGGTTTAGTTTGATTGGAGTCAATAAGGGGGTAGACTTGGGTAATCTAACCATGAAATGGTGCCATCGGGAAGGAAAAGTAGTGGAATAGTAAAATAAAATCAACAGACCTCAAGAAAGCAGACTCATATAAACTCAAATAATTGGCATGTAAAATTTCATATGAAAAAAGTAGAAGGAAACCATAGAATTCATGAGAGTTGGCAGTTCCATAAACAGCAAAAATGTCAAGCAGAAGTTATTCCAATGACATGGAAAGCCAAGCAGTCCAGTGAAGAAACCACATGGACTAAGTCACAAGGTCCCCATTGATTTCAAATATAGGATGAAGCACACAAACCCAGAAACTACGTCAAAATAATGAGAATTTTTATGAAAGACCTGTATGATCATGTAGGTGAAAGCAAATACTAACCATTAGATACAGCAGCAAGAGACCCAAGAAGTAAGTTTGTTCTAGGAGTATGTTGGCTATAACAGGGTAATGAATGAAACTCATCACTGGAGAGAAAAAGTTATCAAGAACAAGTACAGACTTTTCCCCAACATTCTTCAGCAAAATGGAGCCTGTGATTGGAGAGCTCACACAAAAAGCACCAGGATAAAGCAGGTAAGAAATCAGCCTGGCACAGAGAAAGACCAGGTGAGAGAACCCTTAGGAAAGTCTGATGTTTTTAAAAAGGTTGTGCAAGTGATATTCACTTAAACATTCAGATTTGGCTGCAGCAATCTCAGAACTCAGGATTTATGATCTTTAAGAACTCATGGAGAAGAGGAACATTCTGAAAGGCTAGAAGAAGAAAGAAAATGAAAAGCCATTCATTATAAAGCATTACACTTGCGAAAATATAGGATATATAATTTAAAGGGTAATTATTCACAAAAATAATTGAAAAAAAATGAAGATGGATAAGCATTGGAACAGATTCCCAAGTGAGGCTGATACATCTTTAAAGAACAATTTTGACAAACATCTGTTAGAAACAACAGCTACAGTTGGGCTGAGCCAGTTTCTGAAGGTGTCCTCCAGTCACGTTTTAGATGGTTTTTTTTTTTTGACCGAGGCAAAGTCACCATTATTTTAAATTAATTTCACTGACTTTAAGAAAGGTTTCATGATTTTGATCTACTGTTTGCTACATTTTGTAAAGAACAATAATAAAATAGAAGAAAAACATTTCAATCACAGGATTCATGTTTTCAATCCAAATTAATCCATGACAACAAAATACAAAGTTATTTAATCACTTGATGTAGCATCCTATTTATTATCAAACTTACTTTGTAGCCTTTGATTGAGATGATTGAGAGACTGGAAAATCTGCTGTTCTTCTACTGAAAGTGCACTCGTGCCTGGACGCAGAGCCCCGTGAAGCAGTAGGGGCTGGCGGGCTGGGTGCACGCTCTCCATGGCCGCCAGGATTTCATCCTCTGCAATGGAGGCACTTGCTAGTTTTTCTGCCACAAGGAACTGAACAGTGCTTTCTGAAACTGCAGAGGTTACAGGGGTAACTTCGAATGAGAAGAGCTCATGACATTTAAATATACTGCTTGCTTTCATGACTATAGGTCTGTGAAACACACAAAATTCACATTTAAAGATCAAGAAGGTGGCGAAGTCAAGAAGCAGATACGTTAGAAAATGCTGTAATTAAAATCACTAGTGCATCTTACAGCTGGCACCAGAGCAAGTTCTACCGACTTTGGAACTATGTAATGACAGCAATACCCGTCCATACCATACAGTTATGTACAACACACAGAGCTATCATACAGTTAAATACAAACAGGAATGGAATGAAACTTGAGTATATGTTGTAATGCATTTATAAAACCATCAATATCATAAAACATGATGCTGTATCTTACATTTCCATGAAAAAATTAGGTCTAGACAACAAACTATTCTTTCTTGCTTAGAATCACTGATGCCAAAACACACAAGTGATGTTACACAGTGGATATATTAGGCCACTCCCTTATGTATAACAAAAAATCGAAGTGAGATGCGTCACTATACCTCCATCAGACTTATAGATGTTATTCATATCTTGTACTGGATCAAATGCAGATTGAATAGGACTCAGCTGGACAGTGCATAATGAAGTCTATCAAAAATATTATAAGAACATTTTAAATGTAATTTAGGGTACCTAAACTACTTTCTGAACATTTCTTATTTATTTTATATTACTAAACATTTTCAGTACAAAAATATTAGTGTGTACTAATAGTGATGTATTCTAGTTGTTTTTATTCTTTTCACTAGCAGTGACAGCAAGCTAAGAACATTGATTTAAAATAGTGTGACACTGAACAAATCTTTGATAATCCTGCAATTCTTTCCATTTTGAAGATTAATAAGCTTTTTATTTTTTATAGTATTTAATATTTACCTGTGCCTGATGAGTAAGCTTCCATCTTTCAGAAGCTACACTTTGTCTTCCGTGTTCTGAAAAAGCTCTGTGTTTATTTTCATGGTTGTCAAAAACCTGCTTTTGTCTTGCAACAGGAAGAACACCTTAAATGACATGCATACAAAACCCCCCATAAATATGTAAAAACATGATAAAGATAGTGGTAACAAAACTAATGGAGTTCAATCCAGTTGGCGGCTGGTCACGAGTGGTGTCCCGCACGGCTCAGCACTGGGGCCACTCCTGTTTAACGTCTTTATCGATGATTTGGACGAAGGGATGGAGTGCACCCTTAGTAAGTTTGCAGATGACACCAAGCTGGGTGTCGATCTGCCTGAGGGTAGGGAAGCTCTACAGAGGGATCTAGACAGGCCAGATCACTGGGCCAAGGCCAATTCCATGAGTTTCGATAAGGCCAAGTGCTGGGTACTGCACTTCAGCCACAACAGCCCCCAGCAGCGCTACAGGCCTGGGGAGGAGTGGCTGGAGAGCGGCCAGGCACAGAGGGACCTGGGGGTGTTGATGGACAGCCGGCTGAACATGGAGTAGGGAGGTGATCATTCCCCTGTACTCGGCACTGGTGAGGCCGCACCTCGAGTACTGTGTCCAGTTTTGGGCCCCTCTCTACAAGAAGGACACTGAGGTGCTGGAGAGGGTACAGAGGCGGGCTACCAAGCTAGTAAAGGATTTGGAGCATGTCTCGTATGAGGAATGGCTGAGGGATCTGGAGCTGTTTAGCCTGGAGAAGAGGAGGCTGAGGGGAGACCTGATCGCTCTCTACAACTACCTGAAAGGAGGTTATAGCGAGGCTGGGGTCGGTCTCTTCTCCCTAGTAACAAGCGACAGAACAAGGGGAAATGGCCTTAAGCTGCACCAGGGGAGGTTCAGGCTGGATATTAGGAAGAATTTCTTTACTGAAAGGGTTGTCAGGCATTGGAATAGCCTGTCCAGGGAGCTGGTGGAGTCACCATCCCTGGAGGTGTTTAAGAGACGGGTAGATGTTTTACTTAGGGACATGGCTTAGTGGTGTTGGCAGAGCTAGGACAAAGGTTGGACTCGATGATCTTGAAGGTCTTTTCCAACCAAAACTGTTCTATGACTCTGTGATTTCAACAATGGTGATTAAATGTCTCTGTCCACATTTAGATGTTTACCTTGTGTATGTTTACATCTGATCTCACTAAATGTATTTTCTTCTAGTGAAAAGAGAGAAACAGGCACTTTTAAGGCATGTTTAATTTCATATTAGCATAGGACTATAAGATACAGATGTGGATTATATGTGGACATCTATAAGCAGGTAAAGTGAAGCCCCACTTTGAATCCCAGATAATAAAGACGGTCTGTGCAAAGATACAAGGTGGTCTTACCAAGTAAGACTGAACAGTGAACTATGATAAAACAAAGGTTGAATAACGTACCAAAAAATGTTTTAGAAAATAAATTGCATTAAGAGAATAATCCTAAAGTCTAATTGTCCAACACAGTAAATGTCTGTTGCCAACATGCTGTATCTTACATCTTAATGGATTCAACATTTGTTAAGATTTCAAAGCACCATGCAGAAAACATGTAATATTTCACATGGTTTACTTGATTCACAGAATCACAGTATGGTACAGGTGGGAAGGGACCTCTCAAGGTCATCTGGTCCAACCCAATTGGCTCAAGCAGGGCCACCTAAAGCCGGTTGCCCGGGACCATGTCCAGATGGCTTTTGAGTATCTCCAAGGAGGGAGACTCCACAAAATCTCTGGAAACCTGTGCCAGTGCTTGGTCACCCTCACAGTAAAAACCAGTCTTTCCTGATGTTCAGAGGGAGCCTCCTGTGTTTCAGCTTGTGCCTGTTGCCTCTGGTCCTTTCAGTGGGCACCACTGAAAAAAGCCTGGTTCTTCCTCTTTGCACCTTCCTTATAGGTGTTTGGAGATGTTGATAAGATCTCCCATGGCCTTCACTTCTGCAGGCTGAACAGTCCCAGCTCTCTCAGCCTTTCCTCCTAGGAGAAATGCTCCGGTCCCTTCAGTATCTTCGTGGCCCTTCATTGGACTGTCTCCAGTCTGTCCATGTCTCTCTTGTACTGGGGAGCCCAGAACTAGTCCTCCATGTGTGGCCTCACAGGTGTGATTCAAATGCAAAGTCATGGTTTAAAACCTTAGTTCTACAGCTTGGAATTTTGTAGTTAATCTTAGTAATTTATACATCTGTATACCAATTTTGATGACAGTAATGTTGTCCCTTGGCTAACCTAGACACTGTACCTCAAATTTATCTCAGTTTTTTCTGGTGTAATAATACATTTTCAAAATTAAAGCATCAAGTTTCAAAATGAAAACTAAGTTCTTAATTAAAGTCTTACGCATACAAACTGGAGAAGCAAATCAGCATTTTCATGTACAAGTCAGGGATCTACATCTCCGAGGAGATATTATATTCTTATTTGTAAATGCAGTTACTTGCTTTATACTTCAGAAGATAAATTACCTATTTATTTACATCATACATATTTACCTGTGCAGTTTAAGATACAGTTCATGATTAGACCAAGAGGTCTTTTAGTGATTTTAATAGGATTTTATTTCTTTAGTTGTTATTATAGTGATATTTAATAAAGCAGAATTCTTACCATTTGCAAAAAAAGAAAACAATTCATTGATCCTAGAAGCAGATTTGAAACTAGTCATCTGGCTGCTGCCATCAATAGTAACATGGGACACATTAGCTTTAAAAGGCTGACATTTAGCTACATGCGAATTATTCTACTGTGACACATGGTGCTGAATAGCACCTGAAAAGAAAAGGAAATGTGATCATGTTACATTAATATGCAGAAAAATTTTAAAAGAAGCAAAGAAGAAAGCCCTTGTTATACAGCGTCCTTCCAGTGCTTAAAGGGGGCCTACAGAAAAGGTGGGGAGGGACGCTTCATCAGGGAGTGCAGTGATAGGACGAGGGGTGAAGGTTTCAAACTGAAAGAGAGGAGATTTAGATTGGATATAAGGGAGAAGTTCTTCACTGTGAGGGTGGTGAGGCACTGGCACAGGTTGCCCAGAGAAGCTGTGGCTGCCCCCTCCCTGGCAGTGTTCAAGGCCAGGCTGGATGGGGCTTTGAGCAACCTGGTCTGGTGGAAGGTGTCCCTGCCCATGGCAGGGGGTTGGAACTAGGTGGTCTTCAAGTCCCTTCTGAACCAAACCATTCGATGGTTCTATGATTCCATGATGCTAGTAATCACATAATGTATTCTGTAAAATAAAATCCAAACTTGCTCTATTGATATGCATCAACACCTAATTGAATTGGTTTGCAAGACACGCTAGATCTATGCTAAGGAAAAGACTCCTTTGAGAAATGTAAGACAAAAATACAATAAGCAACAGTATCTGTAAGGGTATGATACTTAGCAGCCTATCCCTATTTGACTAGAAGCATGTGAATTAGTCCCATATTTGTTGCAGGCTAAATGTTAAATACATTTTTAAAGCATTTTACTTACTGAACACCAAAGGACTTAAAATAATTCTAATATCCAGCCACAGTATAGTATGTGTCAGCCAGAAGATATACCACTTGAAGCACGGAAACCAAATTAAAGGAAGATCCTCATGGACAACAATTTTATTTACTCATCTTGTTCTCACTTATTCTTTCTGGCCAAGCATTGCAACAGATCACATTTTCTACAGTGTCCTCACAGACCTCACTGAACTCTGCAATAGTGCCACAGCAGATATTTTACTCAAGAACAATGCAGTATTCAGCCTCTCACAGCAAGCACTTCAGGACAAAGACTATGGTGATCTGTGTACATTTGCAGGCAATAGAACAAATAATAACAAGTCATTAAGTGTTATCTAGAGTACTTAAATTAAAGAAGACTTTCAAAACACAATATATACTGAGAGAGGGCCACCACCCAAATTTTAAAGAGAGGTTACTCAGCTCTTCCTCTAAAAGAGCCAGAGCTATGTAACACTGGGGATGTAGCATTTAAAGTTGCAGTGAAGACAGCATTAGTACTGCACACAACGCTGACCCAGTAAATTTCCTGATTTATTGATTTGATGTGCAAATAAGGACATCAAGAGGCAAGTATCTCTGCTGGAGGCAAGGCATGGTAATGCAAGACTTCATTCATTCCCAATGTAAAATCAAGTAGGTTAACTTAAGTCACGCATATCTTAAGCTCATCTGTTTGATTTTGAACTGGGATGGACAAGTAGGTAACATTTCTCATTTCCCACCCCTGCTTTAGGCCATGAATATTCACCTACCTCTGCTCTTACACAACAAGGCTGCTCTGAATCACTCCGTACTTAAATACATAGGCAAAACCATGTATTACTGTAGATAAAACTAGAAATTTAGGTTTTTTAAGTTATGGGAATGACTTATTTTGCTAGAAAGTATCTTTGAGCTGCATGGCCAGTCCTCAGGGTGATGCCATACATGAAGTGGTCAGGAGTGGCTGCTTGTCCCTGAAGCATGGTCTGCGGCTTCAAGAGCTCTGCCTCTGCTGCAGCCCTCACTAGGAAGCAAACCAGCGTACAACATACAAACTGCAAGCACAAGGATGCCATCAGTGCCCAAGGCTCAGAATATAGCTAGGCTGCAGAGGAGAGACAAGACAAATCAAAAAGCATGAAACCTATTTTGAAATGTAAAAACCAGGAGATTAAAGTTTATTCTCCCCAAATTCCTTGTGCATCTTATGCATCAACCAATCTCTGCATCATATTGTTCCCAAGATTAATTTTTAATAAAATGCAGCATTGGTCCTCACATTTCTTAAAATTCTTTATAAATCAGACACACTTTGCAGCACAGCAGAATTGGTCTGGTAGAAGCTCTTTATTTTTAACTTACATTTAATTTTTTTGAGCGTTAATTGTATTACTGGGACTAAACTTAAATAATTTTAAGCATTTACAGTGTCAGCATTTTAAAAACATGGTAGATCTACATTTCTTTCACTCTCAGGTGGCAGTGACTGTTGGATAACAAGCTGTGACTCCCAGTTACCTTGTAAAACTTGCTCATATGAACTTAGTCACTTCCTCCTATATCATTATCTAGACCACCTGTCACACCTGCTCATTAGTCAGGAATATAATCGCAGGGAAAATACTTCCTTTCCATTTAATATTGTAGAGAGCTATTAAAAATGGGAATTGACGTTTGAGAGGCCTCTGGGCACCACTACGATAGAAATGACAATGACAAATGGTGGAAACTTATTAAAACTGGCCGTATTGTGTGAATGGATGAAAGGCTGCATGTTTTAACCGAAAACAAACTTGTGATGTAACAGCAAAAGACTTTCGTCTGAACATCCCCCCACCCCAAACCCAGAAACATGACTCTTACCAGTAGCAGAGCCTTTTGGAGCTCCGGCAGTAGGCGTTTCTTGCCAGGAGGTACTTGTTTTTCCAGCTGCTGGGTTATGATGGAGATGTAATCCATTTTCTGCATTAACAGGTCTTCTTTCAGTGCAGGTTACTGAATGAGCTTGACAGGCGTTTGTCTGACCACTGTTTACAGAACAAGTATTTTTTGCCCAAGGTTCACATTTGGCCGGACTGCAGCCAGGTGTGGGAATTGCAGTGGCCAAGTCAGAACGACAAGCAATAGCCTCACTGTTCTCTGTACTGTTTCTATTAAAAACCCGACCTGCTAACACAACATGCCTTTCCCTTAGATCATTCCTGCTTGCAGCGGCAGCTTGAAGGCTTGAAGGCGGCAGTGGCTGACACCCAGAGCTGGCTGCGTTTTTGCCACTTCGGTTTCCCAGCAGAGGTGCGGATGGTGGGTGAGGCGCTAGCAATTTCCCTGCAGCTTTCCGAGTTTTGCTGGCTTCAGTGGCTGACTGTGGTTGGATTATAGTGCCTGTTCTCTTCTTGGGCATAAAACTTGTCTGGGCTTTTACAGATGTTGTTCTTCTCATTATTTTTGCCTTATTTTTGAGTTGATCACCTTCATTAATTTTAGAATTATTACTATGTACTGGGAATAAACTTTCTTCAGCATTTGATACCATCCAAGCTTTTTTAGCAGAAGAGGGTCCAGTAGACATAAATATATTCAGAGATGTGCATTCTTTATTTGATTCTTCAGTATTAACATTTGATTTTGATATATGAGAGTCTTCCTGATGATTTTTTAGGAACATGGGGTTTGAAGGCTGGGCAACAATACTTAAATTAGTCTTAGGAGCATTATTTATAGTTTGAACATATTTCAGCTGTGCAGAAGATATGTCACCGGTACTTTTTTCATAGCATTTGTCATTATTTTCTATTATTATCGGGTTAATTTGATCACACCATCTTAACTTTCTATTGTATTTTTCATTTTCTGCACTTTTCTTTTTTATTTTTGCCAGTTCTAAACTGTCTTTGATAGAAGACATGGGCCGAGTTCCAAACCTGATCCCGTGGTTCATAACCACAGCTTTGCAATGACTGGGTTCATATTTAGAATCCTTCTTTAAGATACTTCTGAATAACTTTGCTCTTTTTCTTTCATGAATATTGTTTTTCAGGGTTTTGTGGTGTGCAGGAGTGCCAGAATTGAACTCTGTATCAGACACCAGTGACACAGTTTCAATCATATTTCCCTTTTCTTTCTCTTTGGTATTCTGTTGCTTAACATCGCACAGAACTGAGGCATTTGGTATGTCCTGAAATAAAGATGATTCTGGATTAATGTCATCAATACAGTTAATATTTTCTTCTTTTGATTCAGTCATTTTTCCCGAGGTGTTTTTTAAAAACTCCATACTGATGTTTTTGTCCTTTGGTAATGTATCAGCTGTGCTGGGAATGCCAGTGGAACATCCCTGATTAGGAAATGAGATTATAGATGTTGCAATAGGATGACTGGAGGTTTGCACAGATACAGTTCTTCTTTGTGGGGTCATTTTAAAACTCTGATCTTGCATCAGATCCTGAACTCTTTCTCCTGGAATAGAATCAGGGCTGGCCCAGGTTTTGCTAGGACTGAAAACAGGATGACCAGTGGCTAATGCACTAGCTGTTCCAGAAAATGGCTTGCTTCTTTCTTCTTTTATATTTTGGAGAAAACTAAATGCATTACTTACAGAGCTTTCTTGCTTACCAGAGGCAGAGAACTCTGTGGGTTTTTCTCCAGATCTATGAGAAGCAGATGGTTCCTCTTCTGAATTGTTTACCTTTTCAGCAGGAGTAAGAACATTATGTTTAGCTAAAAGATCATGAATAGGTAAATTGTGGTGGTATGGCGAATCTACATTTCTCAGACAATTATTTAGGTGCATATTTTTAGAAGAAGGACTTCGAGCTGCAGAAAGCAAACTATTATTCCTAGTCTGTGATTCTTCTGGATTGTACAGGGCACAGTCACACTGTGTAGTCAAAGATGATTCACTTGGTGTGGTGTAATTTCCATTTTGTTCTCCAGCCTCAAGACTGTCAAGGCTTGACAGGCTTTCTGAATCATCTGTTTTCTTGACTTCTTGATGGAAATTCTGAAATACAGGCATAAAACCAGACCGTTATATTTATCAGAAATTTTTTTGCTGATACTGATTTTTCATTAACGAGAGCTTAGGCTAAAACACAATCAATATTGAGCCCGGTGTTTTTTGACTCGGGGTGATAGCACCACGAGTGTTTCCATCAAGCCAAAATTCAGCTGTGTTCAGTTGCAAAAGAAAATTATGTAGTTTGGGTATGAAATTCAGAGGAAGGAGCTTCACGCTTCAACAAATTTAATCCTAATTTTTACATAAATTCTACAATATCAAAAACCGAACAAGATTTGTCTATACAACACCACTGTTTCTGGATTGCCCTATGACATGTATGGGAGTTTACAAGAATCCATGAAAATGCAGATTTGATAGTGGATCTGCCCCAAGGAGGAATTTTTCCATAATACTAATCTGAATAGGTTTATTTTCATACAAAGTGCCACAAGGGATGAGGATTTAAGCCTTGCCATGGCAAACACAGAAAACATCTCTCAGCTATCATGACCACAGTGACTAACACCTCCCCTCAGTGCACGCCCCTCTTCTCATCTTTCAGAAAGAGTAACATCTGATCTCTGACAACAGGTCAGGTCTAAGGGTATAGGGGAGTCCCACCCACTCCCCCAACTTCTTTGTTGAACTTTAATGTAGCGATGAATAAGAGCAAGTGGCACCATCCAAACCACCATCAGGACAACTTTATGTATGTACTATACAGGCATGTTCTTCACTATTACTTCTCCATCCAAACACTGAGATGCCTGACATGGTTGAAAATACATACTTTTTTTAAGTACAAGATTTCAAAATACACATAAACATAGAGCAAAACAAGCATATAAATTCTTTTCACAATTTTTTAAACTGTCTCTTGTGGAAGTTCACTTCCACACAACTCAGCAGTTAAGTGATTTTAAACCATATGTTGGAAAAAATTGGCATGAAAAACTACGAGAACCTACATGAGATACGCAAACTTATGCAATGAAGATTTTTTTTATTATTAGTGACTTTAAACGGAAAATGTTTCAAGTAGCAAAATCTGTTAACCTAGGCAACTGATTATATATCCTCTGGAAATTACTAGAATTAACATTTTGAAAACTTTTCAAAGAATGCATAAAATTCATTAGTGAATAAGAATGTATTTTTGTAGTAAACCTTTTTTTTTTTTTGTTCTAATAAAGTGTTCTACTGTCATATTGCATAGTTTATAGCTGTACAATAATTTTAAATTGCAGAATAAAAAGCTTAGTGAGTCCTGAAAGACTTTTTATGACTGAATTAAATCTTATCTTGCACTAAATGTTCAGAGGTTGGTGCAGTCTTCCATTATAGTTACGATCTGAGATAAAGAAACTAAGTAGAAGAACAAAGAACCAAGTGTAGGGAAAGATCCCTTTAGGGAACACTTTCAAACTAAAGCTATACAAACCAGTGTCTTTCTAATAGAAAAGAATAAATAATGCTTTGTTAGTTATTTATTAACCTTCATGTTTGGCTAAATTATATTGTTAACCTCTGCTTGAACCGCACCAAACAAGGAGAAGGCATAGGCATATGCTCTGAGTTTTCTGTACCAGGCTAAATTTAAGGACTAATTTTGAAATTTTCAGATGGGAAAAAAACAGTAAGAAGAAATTATAGGTGTCAGGCTCACTTCTTGTCTAACTTGGAAACCGCACCTGCATAGCTAAACATGTGTTTCTAAAATGACTAAGTTAAACAGAAGAAAAATTTTGTAAGGTTTGATTTTAAAAAACCTGTTCCAATAGCAGGTTAGCTTAACCTGGTAAAGCTGGGATGTGCAAGAAAAGTTGCAACTTTCAAGAATTAAGATAAAAATAATTCTACCCAGTTGTGCTCCAGAGGTTAAATATAGACTCGATCCCGCATTATATATAGTTTTACTCTCCTTGTAAAACAAAACCTCATGGGAACACAAAATCTCAGTTGAGGCAATCTTCAGAAATAACTTACAAACTAAAGAATTAAGAAGGGTTCCTCATTTAAACACACAGTCACTTTTATTTAGTTCATGCAAATTTAGTTCATTTACATGTATTTTGTTGCATCATACAATTTCATCATTTCACACATTAAAGGTGCTTCTCATTCTCACAAAAATATTAAATATTTTATTTCCCTTTCTAGCCTACTCTGTAATGAAAATGAATGTCATGTTTTCTTCTAAAAATGCATTACCAGAACTACTTCTGCAGATCTAAAAAAGCATTCAACTGTTATTCTTTTTTAGCGGTCAATAGCCACAGAGAAATAAACCTGGAAATCCCAATGATTTAGTTTGAGTTAATCTGTGAGAATATTATAGGATAAGTCCACAAAAATGTTAATGGAGTGTACTATCTTTTTATTTTCTAGATTTGAATATTGTTTCTGTTATATAAGTACTATTTATTGTATTGCCTGTTTCCTGCATTATCTTACGTCCTAATGCATGAAATCTAAACCCAGCTTGTCCACAAACTTGGTATTTTAGGAAAGGGAACACTTACAAGGCGTTAAAGAGGTCACTTGTGTGTCTTAAGACTTGGAACAGCTGTGTCAAGGAATTTCATTTCGGTAAAGCACCGAAAAGTGAAAACATGAACCTAAGATATCTTTCATGAGGCCAATGAAAGAACAACGTTGTAACAAGTAAAATTTCAGGAGAACCTGACAAGCGAATTTTCTGCCAAAGGACTCTGTCAGAAGGCTTTACACTAAAGAGCTGCTACGTGTGTATTTGATGTTTTCTGCCAAAGAAGTGCTGACTGTTTGCAATTCCAAGAGGTGAATGAGAACACTCTTGTAAAGACAAATGCTGGAAAAATGCTACCCACTCTGAAAACACAGGCCCCTCACCCGCACTACTTGCTATTTTTGAAGATTTCGACCGATTTATTTACAGGAGTTCTTTGTGTGTTTTATGTGTGTATATTGGCATAGCGGGGTTGGACTAGATGATCTTTAAGGTCCCTTCCAACCCAAACCATTCTATGATTCCATGATATATAATGTTATACTTCACACTCATTGTGAAGTAAAAGACACCAATGGTCATACAGATACAAAGCTACCTCTCAAAGCCAGTGAGGTACCTAAAATATCTTTGCTGGTCCTGAGTTTACCAACTGTAGAATGGGAAAGTCCATTAGAAAGTTAATAATCTGTTTTCTATGCAAATGTGAGAAACATAATGTACATGGCACTACACAATACTGATTTCACAGAAGAGCTGGGCAGACCCAAGAAAGCAAACGCCACAGACAAAGGATTTTGGTGCTTATGTTACACAAGAGATCCATTATACTCTGCCAAACCCACCAAAGAAGCTATGGGGGTGTAGGATGACCAGAGACAAGCTTCATATCAACACCCCTGTCTTTCCTAGGCTAACGCCTAGGTGCCTAATTTCCCCCCAAGCTATCTATGAACCTCAGTATTTAAAAGGACCTGATTTCCCTGTTTTGAAAATCATCACAGGATGCTAGAAATATAAGTTCAAACTTCTTGGGGTAAAAAGAACTCAAGTTTCCAATTTTGTAAGCACTCAGGCACTTCAGTAAGCCATACTGTACTGCAGGATTTTTAAAGAAAAGTGATCTGAACACTGAACGTCATGGTTTCAAGATCTGACTTCCAGTGTAAATGAAGTCCTGAGGCAAATGCACATAAGTGTGTAGGAAACAGGTTTGTAGCTAAACTTTTCTTTTTGTTGCTTTCTATTAATTATTTCAGCATGTCAATACTCAAGAGTGCTGCTTCTCAGGATCCCTGTTCCAGGTGCCTATCTCTCACAGACTAACCTAGTCACTCAGTTCCAGAAGTGGAATTCATAATGCTAATTTTTGAATTATTAAATGACGAAATGTTGAGGCACTGAGCACCACAATGCATTAGTCCCTTTTTTGTTTCTAACCCGTTAATAAATTTAGTTAGAGCAGGCACCATCTACCCTGCAAATTTAAGAGATGAGGCCATGTAAAAATAGTATGGAACTGCATAATTGAAAACCATCATAAGGCAAATAGACATGGAGAAAAATTGAGCATGCATATGCAATATTAATTCTAGAAGTTCTTAACTGCTTAACTAATAATAATTTTAATGTTATATAAAAATGCAATGACATAATTTAATGAGCAAATTCATAGTAATTTATAACCTATGTTATAGTCAATGTAATTTTTCTTATCCCAAAAAAGGAAAATGGAGATCAGCAAAAACTTATCCATTTTCACTTCTTTGGAATTTGCAGGTTGTAGGAGAAATGGTGTTTTAAAAATATTTCATAGATTAAGCTATTTCTAGACAATATTTTAGAGACAGAAATGAAAGGGAAACGATTCTCAGATTTTTTTTTTTTTCCATTTCAAAGCAAATAAATAATCCTCTCTCTCACTGATGGTTAAGGTTATACTGATGAGACTCAAAGCCCTGAAATTATCCTTTTCAGAAAAGTTTTCCAACAAAGTCTGATTTATGGGGAAAGAAGAAAAGAATAACTGATTGAGGAAAGTATTTCTTTGTCTCCTACAAATCTGTCTTCCTGGTTTATTCGTATTCACAAATACACAAATAAGGTAAAGCATTGGGGTTGATGGATTTGAATGCACTGGAGTTATAGCACCAGAAAAAAATTATTAATACTATTTGACCAGTACACATCTCCTAAAAGACTCACAACCATACAGTGTGTGAATATAATCTTAAAAATAATCCCTAGTTCATCTGAGGGACTATCCAACCAGATATCTCTGACTTGCTAAAATTTAGTATACATTTTTGCAGTCTATAAAAAGCATTAACCTTTCTTTTAGCAATGTAAATGCATTGCAAAGATGGAACAGTTTTTAACATGTTTCCACTCCTATCTTATGCTCTGCATGGCAGCAACCAAGGCAGAAGGTGGATTTATATTAGGAAATCCTAAAGGTCAGACACAGAAATATTTTTAGAATCACTGAATATCCTGAGTTGGAGGGGACCCACAAGGATCATTGAGTCCAAAGCCTGACTCCACACAGGGCAACCTAAAAGTTAAATCATACATCTAAGAGTGTTTTCTAACATTATATATTTCTACCTCTCCAGGAATAAGTTTATCCAATGAGACAGTTTCATGTAATTGCCAACATTCACTGCATGCTTCATTAATATAATTACTTATCTTGAAAAAAATACTTAGTGACTGTTACGTGTTACCTGTTTTACAAATTCCATTTTTTGAATCAGGTATTTTTCAAGACATACGTTCCTCTTAAGAACTTTACAGATATGATTTACAAGAGCATGTACAAGATTTCAGCATCTACCTTCCCCTAAACAGTCTACTGAATTTACAGGCTGATATTCTTTTTTCTTGCCACTACGCCACAGCGTAATTCTTTGTTTGTTACAAGATGGTTCAGTCTCCTGAGTCCCGGTTAGTCTCTGCTTATTCCTGTCCTCTGAATTCTGGCTATTTGGTTTAATGCTTTATTTCTCAGTTGGTGAGCCATACTTCCCTATGGAGATAGGTCAGTATCAGGCCTAAACTGCACAGCAAAGCTCAAGCTACTAAATACCACAGAAGTGCTTCTGCAGGTTTATAATAACTAATATTATATAAAAAATGAATGAAATGATTAGGCCACCATAAGCCTACTAGGACAGAATACTAGAAGAAAAAGGTAGTTAAATTCTCTTTTGCTTTCCACTTCACAAAAGGTTTATCTCTTAAAAAAAACCCCAAAACACAGCTCTGCTGTCGTCAAAGGGGCAGAATTACTCTGGACAGTAGTACTTTAATCTTGATGAGAAAGCAACAGATTTCCCAACATCCCCTTGAGACATTAGTATATACTATCTCTGATAATACCAAGTTATCATTATATAATACAGCATCCTGGCAGACCAGTATGCACAAACTTTTTTTATCTTCCACTCCCTTCCTGCAAGCAAACATTTTATTATTACCATAATTGCAATAAACTAAAGATCAGATACTGCTATTTTTTCCTCTGTTCCTTTGCTTCAGCTACCTTTATGAACATTGTACTCTGATGCATTAAAAGAAATCACTTCAAAAATAGCTACGAAGTATGGTAGAAATAATGTAGTGCATATCTACATATAAACATGTCATAGATACAGATATATATATGGATGTATGTATATGAATGTAACACCAAAATTGGAGTCATGCTAATACATATGGCAATTCTTATGAAAAAAGTATATGCTTGTAGAGGAGGATCAGGTATATATTAATGACGGTTCCCAATTTCCCTGTTTCTGTGGTTTGCGAGCCATGCTGTCTAGATAACAATCCTAACTTATCCACAAGCAAAGCCTTATTCATGTGTTCATCCACCTGTGAAACAAACCCTTCTGCACTGAAAATGCTGTTTCAGCTTCAATCCTACATTATCACCTGTTCAAGCAGGGCTTTGAATGGAGGCAAGACACTCTTCAAATGACTGAACGTCCAGATTGTCTGATACAAAGCTTGTAATGTCATTTTATACAGCACAGGCTTGGAATAAACCACTATTTTGCATAACACCCCCCCCTACTCTTAAGGAATACACAAACAAAACAAGTTTGAGTATTTGAGTAAAATAATTTAGTCTGGAGATACATTTCAATTTGCCTTTATAGCCAATGTGAATTTTGGGTTAGTGAAATAATGTGGAAGACAGTGGTACGTTGCAATATTGTTTGAAAGCCAAGAAAAACTGAATACCTCTGATCCTGCCAAATGAGTAGGGAAATCACTCTAGTTTGTCATATAAAGTGATCACCATAAAATATGATAACATTCAGTTATAAGTAAAAAACAGCCAATATTTCTAGATTTAGGGTGACCATAGAAGCCTATTTCAATTCTTTGGACGGTCTCTTCAAAATCAAGTCTGACTTCAGTTCCAATGTCATTTTATCCTAACCTTCCCCTTAAGAGACTGTTTTGCCACTAACTAGCCCTGAGCATTCTACAAGTTCTTGACACTCAGGAGAGACTGTACCCAGGCACTCCCTTTTTCCATGCTGGTCTTGTCTGTGTCTCTGAAGAGTTAGACTGATACAATACACCTTGCAGAAGGAACCCTTGTTGAACTCATTCCAGTCATACTACAAATGCACTTGAAAATGAATTCGTTTTTTCCATCAGTTACCTGAAACATCTCAATTTCAGAGACACAGTCCAACCTCAAAAGCATAGTAACGCAAACAGCTAACAGTCATGCAGGTCACCTCACTGACGGACAGTGCCTTACTTCAATGGCTGCTCAATATGCTTGGAAAAAAAGGAGAGCCAAGATAAAATTCCTGCTTCAGGTCAAACAGAAAGAGATTGAAATTTGGATTTCACAGATACCACTTGAATAACCTAATTATGGTCATATAAAGGAGGGAAGAGGAAAATACAATCTCCATGTTGTAATCTATACCTATTTTGTCTGTGAATTAGCTCTTACTTACAAGTATTTTGTCTAAAAAGTGAAACTATAGAGATAAAATGTTACATCAATCAAACAGTTTAATTCAAGCATAATGTATTTTCTGGAAGAGCATAAAAATATTGTACTGACCAAACCAATTTCGTATGGCCACCAAATTCAAGATGTGACGAAAAGAAAGACAAAAGATATCCAAATAACACCATTCCTTGTCTCAGTTGAGCCATTTTAATGAAAATTTTCTAAATAATTCCGTTCAAGGCAGGTGACAGAAATGGAAAATTTCAACATAAAGAGTTAACATTTGCAAAAATGATAAGCACTTGGGTGTAATGTCTTTTGGTGAAAAGCTGCATGCAGCTTTAGCTGAAGACGATGCTACCAGCTCCACCTTAAAGATTTTATTTATGCCTGCAGCAAAACCAGGAAAGGACTGTGCAACAAAACCTTTGATTGTGAATGAAGTTAACAATATCCATTTCTTCAATGGAACACAATTATTATAAAATAATAATCTGATGTACTGGCTCAGATGTAACTGTTGCACAAAATAAAATCTACTGCTATCAATATTTTAAGCAAAATAATTTTGGAGAATGGTAAAAGGGTCACTAAAAACCTTGTCTTACTGCTCAAACTATACAAATTTTTAGGGATGGAAAGCAGGGAACACACCAAATCTACTGGTAAGGGTCTACGTAGAACTTTATTGCCCAGTAGAAAAGAAAAGAATTTTAGGAATCTTTATAATCCTGCTGGGCCTGTGAAAACAGAAACAAAGAGAGGTCAAAGGATTTCAATGGAGACTGCAGAGCATGGGCACAGTGAAGTACTTTGACATTACTTTCAGAAAAGCAATCGCTGTTGAAATGACTTTGGACAACAGATGACTGAAGCCTATTCATGTCAATAAGAGTATTGTAAATAATTATAAATTATAAATTTTATTATTGAGTATTATAAATACTATTTCACATCATAGAAAGTCACAATGTACATGCACACCAGCACAATCCAAGTGTTAAACTTTCAAAACTCAGCCCTTAGAACAATGACAATAGCTTTCTTGAGTATTGTTCTAATCAGAGTCCAAAGCATGCAATTTCAGGAAAGTCCAAATGTTTGAAGTATAAATATTTACAATTTGAAACTATTTATCAGAGGGAAGAAGCTGAGCAACCCCTAGTGGTAGCAGAAAAATACACTCTAGAAAAAAAAAGCAACATTTTTTTACAGGACTAAAACATTTTCAAAAATATACTAATTTGTAAACACAAATTCCTATATGCCGTGTCCAAAGCTGATTATAACATTTAGAAAAAACTATAAGTAATAACCATGCATGACTCACAGCAGTTTTTCCCTAGAATTCAAATACAATGTGATAATTGTCTTTGATAAAATACACTACAATAGTTGTCTTACAATATCATAGAACCACAGAATCACAGAATGGTTTGGGTTGGAAGGGACCTTAAAGATCACCTAGTTCCAACCCCCCTGCCATGGCCAGGGACATCTTCCACTAGACCAGGTTGCTCAAAGCCCCATCCAGCCTGGCCTGGAACACTTCCAGGGAGGGGGCAGCCACAGCTTCTCTGGGAAACCTGTGCCAGTGTCTCACCACCCTCACAAGGAAGAATTTCTTCCAAACGTCTAATCTAAATCTCCCCTCTTTCAGTTAGAAACCATTACCCCCTGTCCTATCACTACACTCCCTAATCAAGAGTCCCTCCCCACCTTTCCTGCCCCCTTTAAGTACTGGAAGGCCACTATAAGGTTTCCCCGGAGCCTTCTCTTCTCCAGGCTGAACAACCCCAGCTCTCTCAGCCTGTCCTCACAGGGGAGGTGCTCCTGCCCCCGAACATCTTCATGGCCCTCCTCTGGACCCACTTGAGCAGGTCCGTGTCTTTGTTGTGCTGGGGGCCCCAGAGCTGGACACAGCACTGCAGGTGGGGTCTCACCAGAGCGGAGTACAGAGAGAGAATCACCTCCCTTGACCCGCTGGCCATGTTGCTTTTGATGCAGCCCAGGATGCAATTGGCTTTCTGGGCTGTGAGCACACATTGCTGGCTCATATTCAGTTTTTCATCCACCAGCACCCCCAAGTCCTTCTCCCTAGCGCTGCTCTCAACCCACTCACTGCTCAGCCTGTATCTGTGCTTGGGATTGCCCCAACCCAGGTGCAGGACCTTGCACTTGGCCTTGTTGAACTTCATGAGGTTTGCACAGGCCCACCTCTCCAGCCTGTCCAGGTCCCTCTGGATGGCCTCCCTTCCCTCACCGCACCACACGGCTTGGTGTCATCGGCAAACTTGCTGAGGGTGCACTCAAATATATTATATTATAAATATAAATATATTATTAATATATTATTATAATATATAAATATATTAAGAATATAATATATTCAACAACCTTTCCAGTACGAACGGTACTTTCTGTCTTCTCAACGTGTTTGAAATTTACTTCAGTTCAGTGAGATGTTCTGTTAGCCATCAGCTGCTCAAGATTCTCATGAATACCCACCAGAACAAAATAGGCACAAAGGCAGTGATGACTGTACCTGAAAACATCAATATCAAAGAACTAAAAATACATCTGGACTGTATACACACATATATGAAAAGGAAAAGCCCTTGCTGTATGGCAACCAATGATCCCACGCCTCTAGCCTTCACCAATATAGAGGGACGGTGCTTCACAGAGTCAAGGTTATTTCAGACACCACACGTCCAGCTACCAGTAGACAATATTATAGAAATAAAAGAATGAGTCCAAAATTATGTCCTCTTGTTTTCAAAAAATGTAATATTGAAGACAATAATTTCAAAATCAAAGACAGCACAGTGTCCTGGTTTGGCTGGGATAGAATCGCAGCCCAGCCATGCTCAGCAGGCTGTTAGCAGTTTCAGGGCAGCTGGCCTGAGTTACCTGCAGGTAACCCATACCATAATGTCATGATCATTATAAAGGGGGAAGGTCTGCTGAGGAAGGGGGAGTTTCTGTGGGGTTCCTGCTGGGGTTCTGCTCCTCCTCTGGCTTCTCCCTCCCTGCTCCTCCTTGAGGACTGCTCGCCTGTTGATTGTGACTGCTGCGTGTTCATTTGGCTGAGTATAACTTTGTATGTCTTTGTTGGTATTGGTGCTATTCCATTAAATCTGTTTTCACTTCAACCCATGGGTCGCCTCTCTTTTTCCTGATTCCCCTCCCGGGCTGGTGAGGGGTTGGATATGGGCTAAACGTAGTCACACTGACAGACCTAAATCACACTTAAGAGTGCAGTTATAAGAAAGCACTTTGTAGCTCAGTTTTTCTTGATTTTCACTGTGTTTATAAGGGGACTTTTGAAACTGATTTTGGGTCCAAAAATTAGTTTAGGCAGAAAGTTAATGGGTTTGTTACTGGAACACCTGCATCTAGTCCAAAGAGAATGAAAAGGGATCTCAAGACGCTTGAAGTCAATCCCTAAGAAATTGCCACGTATTGGGGGTGAAAAAAAAAACAACCCAAACCAAAAAAACCCCTAATATTTGACCTGTCATAATTATATTGCTATAGCCTCTTGTGCTGCGCTGTGGCAATCAGCAAAGCAGAAACTTCAGTGCGAATTGCAAGCTGTCAATTTAAGTTCGGAGCTAGCACAAGACTCCTGTGACAGACTAATTGCTAGCCACCTCAGAGCCAAGAAGTCTGACACACAAGCCTTCACAGAAAGTAAGACAACATGACTGATATCTTTGAAGGATTTGTCAAAATTATTCTTACAACCATTTTTAAAGATCTCAGATTTCTTACTGAAAAATATGTATAACATTACCATAAATAATCTGTTGGTAAGGCATAGTACAGTGTGCCCTCAGATGTTGTCTACTTGGTAAACAGTGCTTAACAGACCTTTAATTTTTATCACATTCAAGAAATTTTCTATTATATTTAAGAAGCATCATGTAACGAATCACATGGAAATATCATACCTCCAAGTTGCTGAGATGCTGTTTTTCAAGGAGATGTTGTATGTCTTTCAGCTTTTTCTGGAAGAGAAGTTTGTTACTATCCACGTTTGTTCTACTGCTCTCTTGTATTGTTTTATCCCAGCCAACCATTGCTGACATCTGCTTCTGATGGAAAGAATCGCTTCTAGGTGCTGATGAGGATGAAGCGTCATCTGTGGTTCTTGACGCAAGCAAAGAACTTGTTACTTTGGCTTATTTCTATGTGTCAACTGTACACTTTTACACATGTTTCTTTCCAAAAGTATACATCATCAATAAATGCCTGGCCAGTGAAAGACAGCTATACTATATGCAACTATAGGTGATGCTGTTAGTACTACCTAAAACTGTCCAACACTTCTCATTTTAAACCTTCTCTTCTGTTATTTATAAATAGCCAGACTTTTCTGATTGGTTTGTTGGGTGACTGCCTCAGGCTGAATTAATCTGGAAAATGTCAGCCAACAGTTTGGTCATTTACAGTAATGGAACATGGAACACTTTTATTTTTTTTTAAAAACCAACCAAATAAGCAAAATGGCCTTTATTTTTCCATAAGGTTGGCTTACATTGAGGATAACTATATACTGATGCTGTCAGATATTCCCTTACTTCAAATAGCAAGAAGGCTTTGTAGTATCTAGAGATCCCAACTCCATTGATGATGTGTAATGTCAGTAATGTGGTACACTAAAGAATTTGTATTATATACCCGAAAAAAAATAAATCTTTGGAGTAGCTAGTGTAGCTGGGTACTGGGGCCAGGGTAAGCCCAAATTAAGATAGAGGAAACCACAGGTTTCTTCTGCAGGATGAGAATCAGCAAGAACCATAATTAAGTTTCTATCCCAAGACTGAGCCTCATCAAATACAACTGTTTTTAAACACAAACAGGAAATATATCTCGTACAAAGAGCAGCATACCATTTACACACCTAATGTGCACACATCCTAATGCCTGTCAGCAATGAGCTGACCAAAATCTTTTCTTCAACATTTAATAACTAAACCTTACTAGGGGCAGAATAGCTCTACTGCAAGCACAGAATACAATCTCTCACTCATTAGGTATTTCAGGATTTTTTGTCTTTCTCCAAGAGGGGGTAATATGTTGCCGTTGCTTAATTTAATTTTTTACAACTTTTTAAATATAAACAACAAGAATTCCAGAACCTTATAAAATTCAACTATATCCAGCTGGTTTTGCAGCCATATTTATCTCAACTACTTAATAGAGTGTTCATTTCTTCTTTTAAAAGAGGACTGACAATCAATTCTATATATTCTATTTCTAAGGGAGAGTAAATTCTAAAGATGATACAAGATTTTTGGTTTGAGTGTTTATAGAAGTGTAAGAAGAGACAGAAATACAGAGAGGGATCTACCACCTCATCTGAGCTAGTTATTAGCTGACCCAAAATTTCCAGTTAAAGGGATTATAAGACATTTTTAATGCTTTACAGCTCAGAATTGGTGAGTTTTGAAGAACCTTCACCTTTGAGAACCTTCTCAAAATGCTTTTCTGTATCAAAGCTTACTTTGCCGCACTGATTCACAAGAAATTTATTTGCCCTCTAAGAGAATTTTGCACAATTTTTGGAACCATGTCTGAAAACACAGAAACGCCATTTTTATGACCCACACAAACCCTGGCTCCCAGGCCATAACTAGAAAGAACAACCCTGCACTAACACCTTCTGAAGCAGACCAGAAGAATCTATGCTGCATAGCACATGTTTAGTTTGAATCTCAGTGCTTAGTAAGGGATGGTGTGAGACGCAGACAGAAATGCAGTCTTTGCTGTCACAAGGAGGGAAGACAAATTGTTAGCACTAGAATAAGCAAGGCTTTATTTAATATTAATTTGTTTACCTTGCCCCTATGCACAATTCTGTACTGCAATAACTTAATTCTTTTTGTCTTATTACCATACCCTAAATATTCTCTACATCCTCCTTCACCTACCCCATATGTCTCCTACCTAAGCCTTCTAGTTACCAGCTGGGGAAAAGGCAGCATGTTCAGTGGCAGGTTCCAAAATATTCGTGTGCTGTCATATCCACACTAACTGGCTTGTGACCTGCCAATAGGTCAATGTGGACTCAACTTTTAAACCTTTTTCAGGCTGAGGTCACTTGTTTGAATAATCTCTTCCTTGTCCAATTGCCAATTTCAAACTTGTAGAAATACATTTATCTTTAGGATGCTTAGCTCTCTTTCAAATTTGGTTACTAGAGGAACAGAAACTGTAAAAGAATATGAACACATAAATTTAATTTCCTTAGGAAACTGGGTTATAAAAATGAAAATCGTGAAAAGAACATACTGTCATTATTACATGATAGTGAATTCTTAAAATTATTAAGTGGTTTGAAGAGGTCCTAAGAGGAATATATGAGCCCCTGAGGCACAACAAGCAGTTTGAAGAAAGATGAAAAATAAAGAAACAGATGATAAAGGCAAGGGGAAGAGACACTGAGCTGCTGTCCTTAATCGAGCCTATGAGTGAAATGAGACAAACGATCAGGAACTCTGAGACAGGGTTCAGAAACATCTGCATTTTTTTGCCATAATTCGAATTATGTTTAGCAGGGAGATTGTTTGTTTTTATGGCTGCAATCCTCCTTTATTATGTCAATCCAGTGTGGTAACTATACGTGTGTTGACTGGCAGATAGCATGAGTATTTAGCTCTAAGAGGTATGAAATATTTTCTCAAATGCCCAGTTTATTGCCTGCAAGCATGTACTACTCAGCAGTAAGTATGTAATCAAACTGAATATTAATGTCACAATGAAGAACACACTGAAGCTCAAAAGCAGGGAGATCCCTTTTACACAGAATTTATCTCTATTCTGAACATCTGCACAATTTACAGCATGCAGAAAATTATTAGAATAGTAATAACAAAAGCAGCAACAACAAAAATAATACCCTGAACTGAAATGTTAAAGAAATGAGAGATTAGAAAGGGGATAATCAGGAAGGAGTATCAAATACAGCAGACAGATAAACTCTGCTTGAAGAAACACTCTACAATAAGTCAAGATATCTTAGAAAAAGTGCTTGGGTCGAGTGAAAAGCATGCAGTTCAAATTGTATGTGATATAAAATGAAATTGCATGTGAAGTTGTTATCAGGATGTTCAAGATACATATAGAGGATGAGAAATTTAAAGGAATGACAGCTGGAAAGAAGATCCAGGGATGCATATACAAACTAAACTATCCTTGAATGTCAAAAGGAAAAAATCTGAACGAGAATAAGAAATCACCTAGATGGATTTACTTTATATCTCATAGAACAGTAGATGGTTTGATAACCATGGCAATCTGAGTCAGGCCGTAACTGCATGGGGACCGGGTTAGCCCCGACTATTCCCAGAATTCTGCTGAAGGGAAAAGGTTTGTGTCATCTCCTCTGCTGTTTTACCAAATGGACACAAACAACTCAAAGATGTTTCATAATGTTTCATTGGAACAGTTCACAGAAATGCTTTCTTTGCCACAAGAGAAATGGCCTACAATTTCTTAAAGAGTAATTGTCTGCTGTTTATTGAATACACTAAGCAATTTACTTCCTTTGATCATCAGCGTAAACAGAAATGCTTACCTGGAGTTGGTTTTGTTTCTGCTGGGCAAGCACAGTCCTGGTGTTAAAACCGATCCTTTAATTTGTTCAAGAGCTTCTTCTAACTGAAAAGCTGATTTTGTCTGGACTACAGGGACTGCAGTAAAAAACACAATGGGAAAAATATTTTAAAAATTGGAATATTTTACCGTAAATAGTTTTGTTAGTTCTGAAGTTTGGAAGCCTAAATCCAGACTGTTAGAATAAACTGAGTGGTTTAGCATCATTAAACATGCTGGAGCATCTCTAGTTCCTCTGAAACAAAACCCCAGTCTATTTATGTGTTTACACTAACACATGTATTCAACAGTTTTGCTATTTGTTTTTAGACTGTACTGTTGAAAAAGTAGGAGGTTAAAAAATCTAGCACTAACTTTGCTTTCACATCATGCTTACTCTGCTCATGCACTAAACCAAAGTTATGGCTTGCAGATATTTTATAGAGGCCAAATTGTAACTTAATAATTGAATCAGCGGAGAAAGAAAGAGTCCAGACAGGCACAAGGTGCTGCCTCTTTCAAGTATAAATAGGGTAGAAAGTGGCAGAGGTAGAATTGCTATAAAGGAAAACCAAGAAAAAAAATTGTGATTCATTATATTGCTACACAGCCTGGGCTGTCAGTAGAGTTATGAAGAAGCCCTAAGCCAGTACTGTTCTATTTTGTTATTTTAATCTGATATTTGATCCTGAAGTCAGAGACATTACCTCACAGCTGGCGCAACTGCAGTTGGGAGAGTAAATCTGTTAAAGAATACCTAAGTACTATACAATATCTTAAGAGTTTCAACACTGGAAAGTTGACTGGAAATCAGACTTGGCTGATGCTGTTAAAAACTCCTGCCAATCTGCACTGATTCCAAGAAAGCAGGAACTGAGTTGAAGTGATCGCTACTTCCCAGCAGCAAGAGAACAGCTTAAAAAGCTGACTAATTCAGCAAAAGTTATGTAATACATTACCACATGCTAAGACTGCGTTTACTTAATGATAAACAGAATGCACAGTCTTGAGCATTTCATATTTGAGGGTTCAAACAGTGGATCATTATACCATCCTAGTAACATTCAGTGGCCTTGTAACACCTCATACCTACCTTTAAAGGCTCAGTATTGTAAGCAATAAGCACACTACAGTGAAAAAAGTGGGGAAAACCCAGGAAGCCACAATATCCCAAGGAGGCAATGTACTTGCTGTGAATGGAATATAATGAAATATCTCACAATACAATTTTTAGAAAAGAAATGTTGGTTTTTCAAATTCCCTCTACCCAATTTTGTCATATGTATCAGATCTGAGCTTCTTGTCAGTTAAGTTCTGCTTATATGAATTCAATTAATTTGAGTGAAGTTAATTGTTCTTCTTGTCTTGATTATATTCTATTAATGGATAAACATTTGCATTGTGAATAATGGTTAAATTTTAATTTACAAACCTATTTGCTTATGCTGAGAAAGAGGCAGGTGAGCACGTTGGAACTTATCAGTTGCTTCCTGAAGTTTAATTTTCCTCTGCTGCAGAACTTGTTCTCTAAATCTTTGTTCTTTTTCTTCCTTTTGCTTCCTTCTTTCTTCAAAGGCTCTGTATTTAAGAGGCAAAAGTAGATGATCCTTATGTTTTCTAATTACATTTACCAAACTGTAGTAACTTACTTGCTTACCAGTTTGCAATTTTAGTACAAAATCTTGCTTGTCCGTAAATTAAATGCTATAAACTTCAGCATAGCTGGATTTTTATGGCTTGTCTGCATGTAGATGGGACAGTGGGTGGCAAAGAAGAGACATACCATAATCTTTTTAATTTTTAGCCTCAATCAGATATTTGATTCTTTCCTATACATGAATTAACGTGGAGACTTAATCAGTTCTTGTCACCAATGTGATTTCACCACAGTCTTTACGTTACCACGTAAATGTATCACAGTGGGCAGATCAATAGGAAGGTGAACTGCAGATGTTCTCTGTGTGTACCTTTCACGAGCTGTTGGGGAAATAGTTTAAAAGTTGTTATTCAGAAATAACACAAAGGAACTACAGCTTTTACCTCTAAATATGTAAGAGTTAGTATCAACTTATAGTTGTTGAGAAGCTTCCTGAAAGATAATCAGATTAGTATGGGATAAAACAGTAATGTGAAACTATGATTGACAGAATAAATTGTTAATATCAAATATGTTAAATGTGTCCTTCTACTGTCTGGAAAGCAAAGCAGGCTCTGATCAAAACCAACCATCATCATAAACCTTCCCTTTGGCAGGCACAAGCTTGATGAAGCTATGTGGAGCTTTTATTCCTGCTGACAAAATCATCAACTTTTACTGACAAACTTAAACTAGCTCAAAAAATACATTTATTGGCACAGTGCCTATGTAGGCAAGTCATATTTAAATAATGGTTTTAAACTAAAAGAAGGCAGATTTAGACGAGATATAAGAAGGAAATCTTTTACAATGAGAGCAGTGAAAAACTGGGAGCTTCCCATCTTTAAAGTTCTCTATGTGTTAGAAACGTGATTTGACAGGGCACTAGCGCCCTAAGTAGGGCCCCACTCCTAGCTAGCATTAGTGGAAAGAAAGGTAGGAACATTTAGCCACAGGTTCTTTGTTTCTCACATCACAATAAGATACTTTCCCATAATTTTAATCCCTTGCAGTTGCTTCATAGATCTTCTCGCTTAATGGAGCAAAGCTGCTACTTAACAGAGCTACTCCTTAACTCAAGATATTTTAATTATTCTTTCCTTTGCTTTTAAGGGAAAAAGTTCAAACTGAACTATTCAACTTGACCCTCCCTAGTGTCCCTTCAAAGTGCTGACTGATCACCTGTGAAAACAAACAGAGAAATAATTTGAAATAGGTACTTTTTATTTTAGAAACTCTAAAGGCTGTAATTGCACAACAGCAAAAAACAGGAAAACTGACAACTAATTCCTAAGTACACACTTTTACAGGAATATCCACTTCAATCCACCTGGAAGCTGAAGTGTAGCAGAAAGAGACATAAGGAACTTCCACTATTTTGAAAATTCGTATATGCATGGTTGTCAAAACATACTGAAACTATTGACTAAGACTTCCCAATTTTATGGACAAATTATTACATTTCATTAATAGAAACTGAAGACAAAATAGATACTATTTGTTTAAAGTGGAAATGCACTGTAAACAGATTCCATGCTTCAAACCTTAAACCACAAAAACTATGCACTTGCATTCCTGACATCGTTATGAGTGCACCTTAAAACTTCTCCCCATATCATAAGGAGAAACTGGAAGTCGTGTAACATCTGGTCTTCCTTTCTTCAGTACTACACCCCCAGTACTACCAATGTTAAGCTCAAGAAAGACACTAGTGGAGCATACGAAAAGCTGAAAGCAAGAAGAGTGACAGAACATGCAAAAGGATCTGCTGCTTTTGCTAATGTTCTCCAAGGTCAGAAATCAAAATGCCACTGAACAACATCACAGAATCACACAGAATCACAGAATGTTGGAGGTTGGAAGGGTCCTCGAAAGATCATCTATTCCAACCCCTCTGCCAGAGCAGGACCACCTAGAGCAGGTCACACAGGAACGCGTCCAGGTGGGTTTTGAATGTCTCCAGAGAAGGAGACTCCACAACATGTCTGGGCAGCCAGTTCTGACAGCCCCACAGTGAAAAAGTTTTTCCTTACGTTTTTCCTTATGTTAATTACTGCTTCTACTTTGGAAGTACATTTCCTTCAGAAAGCTCCAGATCTCCCAGCAGTATTCCTCACAATTGTCTTGGATCACAAGAGCTGCTGAGAGTACATTCTGTAATGTTTACAGAAGGTAGCTTACATTTTATTTTAACAACCTGTTTATTGCAAATGATATCTAAGTTACACTTTCAAAAATCTAGGTGAATTTCTACAATTCAAGGAAACTCTTATTCTAGAGATGAAATTAAACTCTACAGCTTCAAATGAAGGATAAGCCAGAAGACTGACTTATGCAGAGAACCAAATTAAAACCTGATGCCAACACTGCAAGTTTCATTTGCAAACTTCAGTTTGTCAGCAAGCAGGAATGGCTTTACTTGAGGCATGAGGTGAAACCAAAAAAAATCTGCAGAGAACTCTATCTACATAAAAAGTCTTATTGCAATTTGGTTAAAATTTCACAGGAACTTCAGTTGTTCATACAACCCAGAAGTTAGAACTAAAAAAGTAGAACTAGAGTTCATTGTCAAGTTTCAGTATTCCTGTATTTCACTCACATTAAAATCTGATGCAGGAATCTACAATATTTTACATATTTATCCTGACTAAAGAAATAGGAAAATCTCATCAGAGGAAACAGACTTGCTTATCCTAGTAAGTACTTTAAACACATTCTTCTTGATCCCCTTAATATTTCTAGAAGCTGCTCAAGAAGGCCTTTAGTTGAACTATAGTTGTTAAATTCAGGCATGTGGGAAATTCTACAACTTTGCATCTGGAGTAATTCCAGTGTACAACTCCAAAAAGGAAAGAGTAAATTCTGACAGTTTCTTTATTTATTTTTTTTTTAAATGATTTTGGAGAATGACTTAGCTGCACTCTTCCATATTCCTAATTAACTGGCATAAAAAAATGGACTGTTGTTCCATACAGCTGGAAATGGGCAAGTCCAAATGCTGATGCAAACGTCTTTTTCCCCACAGCTCATCATGATCACTATTTGGTTTGGATTAAGACGTGAGGGAGAAAAAGGATCTTATTTTAAATGTAAGGAAACGCATTAAAGATATTCAGTGAAGCCTGCACCATTAACTTCTTGACCTCACAGAATGTCGATTTTGACACCCAGGTGCATTTTGTAAAACAAATAATTTTACAAGTGCACATTGACATCTTACAGAAAAACAGTTAAAGCAAATGTTTGTTCATCCACTCCTCTTAAGCCACCAGCTTAGGTTCATATCACAGATGTAGCACTGGCAAAAGAGTACGGCTTTAAGATGGAGAGTTAGCAGAAGAATTTCCTGACTGGTGTTTTTTTAACCCAGTTTTTCTGTCTACTATAAACAACCCAGCAGTGCAGCAATTTTTGAAATGGCTGCCAAAATGTTTATAGTGAATTTGGAATATGAAACTTGAAATATTTAGTAGTTTCACATATACAGACATTATGTGGAAGGCATTTTTATGTTAAAAACAGTATGACTAGATGGTGGAACTATTTCCTGGTTAATTTTATTAAATTACCTTCACAGTGAAGTGACGGATGCTACATTCCCAGGAGGACTAAATGCTTACTACTGCCTTGGATGAAAACAAAAAAAAGGAATATATACAGTGCATATGGAATGTTATGAAATGAACCTTTTGATACTGAGTTAATATTATTCATCCAGTGCCATATCACGTTTGCAAACCAGTGCACAGTAATTTTAAAATTTAGGTAGGAGGGTATTTGTCTAATTAATGATTACAGCAAGATCAAGAAAAGGCCAGAATGGGGTGTCACACGCAAAATTCCCTTTATGGGCAAACATGAAACACACCATATATCCTCAAAAAGATCTGTGGACGGTGCTCATAAATACATTTTTTTCTTTTAGTGAGATGCTTGACAGGACCATGGGTACATGTATTAACTCTGTTCCCTCATCTTCTCTGATTGTCGTATGCTGAATATAAAAGGACAGCCTCAAATTGCTGTAAGGGCTTCAGAAGGACTGACCCTTACAGTGCCGTAAGGGTTCCCAAAGGGCTGTCCTCCAAAATGCCCCAAAGGTTCACAACAGGGCTGCCTGCACTTTCCACCAGTTGTTATACTCCAGATCTTGTTTATAGGGAAAAAGTAAGCACACCTTATATAAAGCAAGAATGTTTTTGTTAGCATAATTAAAATATTAAGAGTCTAATCATTATTAATCCAGATATAATTGTTACCAAAAAATAAAAATACAGCTAGAATACTTCTATACAGAGAAAGCCTCCTCAACAGTGACAGAACAGTTTGAACTGTTACTCTCACACTGAGTTTCTACACCTTTTCCTGGTGCTGACTCTTCCATTGCTCTTCGGTGTCCCAAGGCTAGCAATTTCATTCCGGAGGTGCTTGGGTTTTATGATGAGCTGTCAGCACCTGGCATCCCTTCACCAAGAACAATATGATATTCAGGTTAATGCTTTCTTCTTCCTCACCTCAGGCTCCACCATGAGTAATTTTTATATTTGCTAACACACTTCTAACACCTTTGCTCTTTCTTCGTTAATCTGCAGCTCCGCAGAACCTCCCGATATTCCATACATGGAGCCTTTTACATGTATTACATGCTGTTCTTTTGTTCTCTTTGTTACCCCTAAAGCCAGTTTTGTCAGATCTAGGTCTGCATCTCTTTAATGGACTATTGGTGAGTTATTTACAGCCGTGGGGTCTCCAGTGCCAAGCCTGTGCCCCACCTCTTATCATCCCCTGCCTGGACTTCTCTACGCCACATCCTCCACCTCCAGTTCTCAAGGCCTCTGCTGTTGTACCAGGCCTGTATTTCCCTACACTACCTCATTATGTTAGAGTCATAAATATCTTGTTCTCTACATAGAATAACTGCTTGCTACTGCTATCGATACAAAACTATGGCCATACCATAAAAAGATAAACAAAGGCAAAATAAAATTAGCCACAGACACCTGGTCAATTAGAGAAATTGCTGTTACAGCTAAACCAAGCAAAACAAAGCTGTGGGCAGGTCAAGAAAAGTTCAGAGACAGCCAGCTTGGCAAGCATCTGCCCTGAGGCCTTGCAAATTCAGCACAATCCTGTGGCCCATTACCAGAAATGGCAATACTGCATTTCAGGTCTACATGGTTACAGTGACCGCTACTTTTCACAGTTTTGTTCTGATGTAGAAGGCAATACAAAATTCTTAACACTTTGCCTTCTTTGTTTACCAAGTACTAACATTTTTCTCTGGCACTAGACTGCTTTTCATTCTCTATCGACAACACTGACGAATAATTTAGAGTTTTTATGTAATAATCAATGATAATCAGCCAGCAGGTGGAGCACAAAGCTTGTGCCTATGTTGAAAACAAAATATTTTTGGAAAAAAAAACAGTAATTGGAAGAGATTGGAAACTGATACAAACTGGGAAACCATTTCCTTCCCCAATTACAACAGATGGATCAGCTATTCAGATTTCAAGGTAATTCAAAACACTGAACGAAGATAGCTGACTGTCAGGTTTATTTAAATATGCACATAGACAACTGCGTCTCCAGAATGAACCAACTACCTGCAGCCAGTAACACCACAGTAAAATGGGATGCACATTTTGCACTAAGCAATAACAGTGGGAAGGCCACAGTCCCCAGCAAATTGGCAGCTGGCATTTAGAAAGTAGTGTGATACATAAACATAAAATATTATATCCTATTCATTTACATCAAATATGTGCTTAGTCAGTAGCTCTTATTTCCAGAATACTGTTATTTAAGCAAAATATCTGTCAGCTACTGCCCCAGAGCATATTTACTCCTCAAGCTGATCTTGAAATCGCAACTTCACATATCAGTGAGAAAATAAAGGAATTACTTTTTTGATACTCAGGCAGCTTGTGTAAAGACAATGAGTAGGCTGCTTTTTCTCTTTGTTAAAGTACTGCTGTTAACACAAAACTAAGGAGCTTGGTCAGTTCAACAGATGCAAAGAAACTGATGGCATCAGATGGGAAAACGGGTTCCTCTAAGTATTCCCTTTGAAAAAGATCTCTGACTTAAGTTACTGAGACTTTACCTTCCGAAGCTGTACTTGCTCTTTTCTGTGCAAGTGATGTTTTTGTGTCTTACTAATAAACCAATTAACTGATTACATCCTGTCAGAAGTTGAGTATTTTTAATGCTGAAGCTGCTGAATTTTAGAGGTATTGACAACAGATCAATACAACACTGTCAGGGAAAATTTCATTACAAGTACATCTAGAAAAGTTTGAAAACAGAAGACCTCAATCTGCAAGCTCTCTGTGTATGCAGTTCTCATTAGCTTAAAAAGTGCTGGGCACTAGGGGCTATCAGACTTGGGCTCAGCCTTGGTATAACCTTGTTTAAAGGTAGACTGGTGGTGGTTCTTCAAAAGAACACATACACAAAAAAAAAAAAAAAATACCCACAGAAAACTTTTCCTCTACAATGCAACACTAAGAGAATGAACCCAAATGACACAAGATTGAGAACAGAGCAGAAGCTCTGCTATATCTTCCCTAGACCATTGCTCAAGGGAATTCACTGCTATTACTTTTCAGCAGAGGCTTTACAAATTTAAGGTTGACATTAAATTTGGTCATGTTTGACCAACTTGATAAACTTCTACAAAGAAAATATTGGCTTGATAGATGAGGGGAAAGCAGTCCATATGTGGATTTCACTAAGGCTATTGATACTGTCTCCCATAAAATCCTCATAGACAAGCTGTTGAGGTACAGGTTGGATTAGTGGATGAGGAGGTGGACTGAAACTGGCTGAATGGCTGGGCCGAGAGAGTGGTGATTAGTGGCACAAAGCCTGGTTGGAGGCCAGTACCTAGTAGCGTACTCAAAGGGTCAATACTGCACCCAGTCCTGTTTAACATCTTCATTAATCACAGAATCATAGAATCATTCAGGTTGGAAAAGACCTTTAAGATCATCGAGTCCAACCGTTAACCTAGCACTGCCAAGTCCACCACTAAACCATGTCCCTAAGTGCCACATCTACACGTGTTCTAAACACCTCCAGGGGTGGTGACTCCACCACTTCCCTGGGCAGCCTGTTCCAGTGCTTGACAATCCTTTTGGTAAAGAAAGTTTCCCTACTATCCAATCTAAACTTCCTCTGGTACAACTTGAGGCCGTTTCCTCTCGTCCTATCACTTGTTACATGGGAGAAGAGACGGACCCCCACCTCACTACAAGCTCCTTTCAGGCAGTTGTAGAGAGCGATCAGGTCTCCCCTCAGCCTCCTCTTCTCCAGGCTAAACAACCCCAGTTCCCTCAGCCGCTCCTTACAAGACCTATTCTCCAGACCCTTCACCAGCTTCGTTGCCCTTCTCTGGACACGCTCCAGCACCTTGTAGTGAGAGGCTGAAAACTGCACACAGCATTCGAGGTGCAGCCTCACCAGTGCCAAGTACAGAGGCACGATCACCTCCCTACTGCTGCTGGCCACACTATTGCTGATACAGGCCAGGATGCTGTTTGCCTTCTTGGCCACCTAGGCAAACTGCTGGCTCATGTTCAGGTGTTTTTTGACTTAAAATGATCTGGATGACGCAGCAGACTTGCATCTCAGCAAGTTTGCATAGGTTACCAAACTGGGAGGAGTGGTTGATACACCAGAGAGTCATGCTGGCATCCAGAAGGACCTCAACAGAGTGAAGAAATGGGCTGACAGGAGCTTCATGAAGCTGAACAAGAGGAAATGCAAAGTCCTGCACCTGGGGAGGAACAACCCCAGGCACCAACATATGCTGAGGGACACCCAGCTGGAAAGCAGCTTGGCAGAAAAGGACTTGAAGGTCCTGGTGGACGCCAGGTTGAACACGAGCCAGCAATGGGCCCTTGCTGCAAAGAAGACCAGTGGTATCCTGGGCTGCACTAGGCGAAGAATTGCCAGCAGGTGAAGGGAGGCGATCCTTCCCCTCTGCTCAGCCCTGATGAGGCCACAGCTGAAGGACCGTGACCAGTGCTGGGCTCCTCAGTACAACAGAGACATAGACAGACTGGAGAGAGTCCAACAAAGGGCCACAAGCACATTCCTATGAGGAAAGGCTGAGAGCTGCGACTGTTCAGCCTGGTGAAGAGAAGGCTTCAGGAGGATCTTAGTAATGTCTATAAATACTGGAGGGAGGGTGCAAAGAGGACAGAGCCAGGCTCTTTTCAGTGGTGCCCAGTGCTGGGACCAGAGGCAATGGGCACAAACTGAAACACAGGACATTCCTGCTGTTCGTCAGGAAGCACTTTTTTTACTGTGAGGATGACCGAGCATGGCTCAGGTTGCCCAGAGAGGTTGTGGAGTCTTCAGCCTTGGAGATGCTCAAAAGCTGGTCCTGGGCAACTGGCTCTAGGTGGCCCTGCTTGGGCAGGGGGGTTGGACCAGATGACCTTGAGAGGTCCCTTCGAACCTCAACTCTTCTGTGTGAAGGTCAGAAGTAGAAAACGGACTGTCATACTTCACCATGCACTCATGTCTACTCTCCATGTGTTGAAAGAAAAAAAAAAATGAAAGAAACAATTTCAGTTTTGAAATTATAAACCAGCAGTGGCAAGAATTATTCTGATACATGCCTGTAAGCCCTGTCAGGGAGAATTTAGGGTGCTGCCAGGTGAGAAGGTGCAGCTGAAGGAAGTCATGCCTTGAGAAACCATCATCACAGCTAACACCTTCACATGTGTTACAAAGCTAATGGATCTTGGCTCATACATAGATTTGAGACATGACCTGATGGTTGATCAATCACTTCCTACCTACATAACCGGCAGGAAAAAAATACTCAGTTTTATGGAACTTTTTATGTCCAAATTACTTTTCCCCATATATTGCAATGCCTGTAATTTTGAATTGTATTTCACAGCTTATTAATAGTGTAGGCACTTTCTACCTTTCTAACATTAGACAACTAACTCCTTTTCAGTTATTAGGGGAAGACTTGTTACCACAGACATCCATTTGAACTGCTTATTCTGCTTATAGTTATGCCATTCTCAATTATCACAAATTGAAACAATTTCATTTTATGAATACCATACATGAATTTTTAACTGGCTCGCCTGAGTAACTTGGATTTATACGGTGTTTGTAAGAAGGATGCAATGAAATGAATATGGAAATGTATTTATGTGTCAACGAGTATTAGTTTACACCAGTCTGTCAAAAATACGCAGGCCGTCTGGTATTTGCTTTTACATTAGAGTATAATATTTCAAGACCAGTAATACAATAAACAGTGTTCATCTGAGATGCACAGTGTTACAGCAGTACCGTTCCAGAAAACTAAATAAGATATTTAATAAAACTAAGTAAGATATTTAATCTTTCAGCTGAGACGCTGTTTATTATCTGCAAAGGTTGTGGGTTGCACATTGTCTTTAATCGCTCCCAGGTGATTATACTTCCTCTTCCATTTTTCTTTATATTTCAAAACATAAGCTGACAGCACATACTTTCAAGCTAAAATGGCAGCATAAACAATATCTACCACTTCTCTTATGAGTTATCAACATATTTCAATAAGCATTGCACAACAGAAATCATCTGATACAGGAACTATGGGGGATAAGTGTTAACAAGTTAACACCAGGCAGAGGAACTTGCTGGGGGCTTGCAAGGAGGAACCCATCTGCCCCTACAGCACGTGCAGCTGAGCCTCCTGTATGTGCGAGTGCGGTCTCGGTGCTGGGGAAAAGCCCCCTACGCCTATTAAACGACTTAACAGCACTTCTCCGGAATGTCTCAGTTTATAATTGACTTAATCCATTTGACACAGAATATTTCATGACTTTGTATGCTTGTGAATGCAGAAAGCCAGAATCTTCAAAGCTCTGTTTAAAATATCAATGCAGAATAATTTTATTATAAATATAATCCTGTCTAGAAAGTCTTCGCATTGCGTTTATTGGGAAGTGGGAGCACAAAGCCCACCACGCAGGGGAGGCTGTGCAGCTGTTGTGCCATGCAGACGGAAATGCTCACACTTGAGAAGGCAACGACAACTGCCTGCCTGCTGACCCGCACCTGCACCTGAATGAATTTTCACACATCCACTGAAGCTACTAAATACCAGAAGAACACTAGAAATGCAGATCAGAGCCACAAGATGAAAGCACTACTTACCTTTACTTTATACGATAAGAGGTGACTACAGTGAGTTTCCAAAAGCAGTGAGTAAATCAGAATATTGTTCTTTTTATTTGTCCTATAGCAAGAAACTGAACTGGTGAAACTATTCAGCCTAGATTCCTCTAGAACAAAGCAGGGAGGCTATTTAACAAAGCAAACATGTAAATAGTAGAAATATATTGAGCAGTCTTGAAGTTTTGACTTTTTCTTTACAATCTCCCACCAAAGGAATCCTAGTTACTTACCTTCTTCTTCTGTTTGTCTCTATCGAATATTTCTGTGCCCTACTCCGACATGTTTTTTGATCTTCTTTCAATGCCTTACGTTCTTCTTCTAAATCCCATTCAAAATGCGAAGTTAAAGCTCTATCCCTAGTACTGTGTTAAGGACAATGCAAACTGCTGAACAGTATCATTAGAAGATATAATATCCTGTTTGATTGACTTGTATACCTTTTTGGGAAAGGGCAAACTTTATCCATGGGATACAAAATGCTGGTATGTCTTTTGACCAAGTACACAACAGTTGGTCTCATAATTGTGCATTATAGTCATAAGTAACTTTATATTCATCCACAAAAAATGTAATTGCTTTTTAGTGTTTACAGTGATCTTAACGGAGGCTTTGCACTCATCTCTCATGGTATCAGCAGATGAAAAATCTCACCTTTATTATGTTTATTTGAAGAAACATCTTTCTGTTGTTATCTAGATCCATTACACATGGATACAGGTATCACAGCGAAAACATTTTGATAGCGAAAGCAGCCACAGCCCCATCTAAAGGATTAGCTGTTTACATTGAAATTCAGCAACATCACTGGATAAAAGCTCTCCCCAGAGCAAGATCAGTCCTGCCTCACGTCAGTCATGAGTTAAGTAGCACTGCACAGGCAGAGCTTAGAACTTCTGTATTTATTACTTAAATTCGAGAAAATGAGGATCCCCAAGTTCGGATGGAAAATGCAATTTCCAATGGCAGTATCTCTTAGAAGACGGAAAACAAGAAAACTCCGAAGTTGCCCAAGAACTCAACTTTTCTACAGCAATTTAAAAACCCCAACGTGCCACTTTTACTTCCAGCCACCCCTGAGGCGGTCCCTGACGGCAGGGCAGGGGGAGGCCATCCCGCCGCCGCCGCCTCCGTCCCGCTCCCCGCTTCGCCCCGCGGGCGCTGCCCCTCTGCGGGGCGGCCCCGCCCGGGGGCCGCCCGAGGGCCGCCCCGACAGCCCGCCCGGGGGCCGCCCTCCCGGCCCGCTCCACCGCCCGCCCCAGCCCCTCACGGCCGGCGGGGCCCGCGGAAGGATATTCTGCAGCGCGCCGCCCGCTGCCCGCGCGGTCCGGGAGGCCGCCGGGGAGGTTTTGCCCCCGCGCCGCCCCGCCGCCCGTCCCGCTGGGCTCCATTCGGCGCCCCGGGCCCGCCGCCTCCCTACCGGACCGCGCCGCCGTCAGCGCTGGGCGCCGGCCCGCGCCGCTGCCTTTAGCAACGGGAGACGCCGCTTCCTTCGCAACGGGGCGGGGCCGCGGCCGAGGCGGCGGCGGGGAGCGGTTGATGGGCGGTGGCGGTTCGGCCGCCGCTGTCTCGACTGGACTTCAAACGGGCCGCGAGGGGCAGGGCGGGCTGGGCCCGGCGGGGAGCGCTCCTGCCGGCGGCCGGGCCGGGACTCGGCGGTCCCCGGCCCCGGGTGGAAGCCCGGCCTCGGCACCTCGCTCCGCCGCCGGGCACCCTCCGTGCCTGCCCGCCCCTTGAGGGCCACCGCTGCAGGGCTCGGCGCCCAGGCACGGTGCGCGGCTCTCACCGGGATCTGCATCATCTCTGCGCTTCTATAAACGGCAGGAGGGCAGTTAAAAAAACAACCAAACAAACACAAACGGTATCGGAACAAATAGATTTCTCATTAGTTTTGCAGCGCAAAGGAAATACTTCCTCGAGCCCGTTTGCTGCTTGTGGGTTTGCAGAGCTCTCTGTGGATGTCTGTAAAACCTGTTGGTGGTAAAGACTTGGGGTTAACAGGATAAACCGTACTTTTTTTTTTTTTTTTTTTTTTTTTTTTTTTTTTTAACCACAGGGTGCAGAAATCCCAATGTAAAAAAAAAAAAGTTTAAAATTCTATAGAAAAATATAAAAAGTATATAAAAATAAATTTGTTCTTAAGACTTCTAAACGTTTTTTTTTTTTTTTTTTTTTTTTTTTTTTTTTTTTTTTTTCAGGCAAAGCAGGGTGTGTTGTCTTGGGATATTGCTGTGCCTTGGATGAGCTGTCAGCATAAGGCTAAATGCCTTGGTGATTTCCTGGCGAGACATTTCTTGGCTGCTGTATTTCAGCTTAAACCAATTCATCTCTTTTTCAGTGTGCAGCTGTTCTACGTCTTTGACTAGGAGGGTAAAAATAGTACTCAGCATTTGTAAAATACTTTTCTCCACAGGACACCACCCCCACTCCCCCCATATTTGTAGCACAGATTGTGAGGCTGGCATTACCATTTTACAGTCAAGACCACTGATGCTCAGGTTGCCAAATGTATTTAACATTTATAATATCCCAGTTGCTACAGTTGAGAAGTTAACCCCAAAATGGAAGACTTTCACCTCTGGTTCAGAATACCAGCCCCAAATTCACCACCTCTTTGCCCAGTCTGAACTCTTCTGTGTTGCAGGTAGAAGACTGGTTGCCACTTAACTGCCATGTGCTTTTCAGCTCACACGCACTTTAAAATCCCAGTATGCCTGATAAAATGCAGTGTTTCATTTAGGATGCAGTAGAAGGCTTTATCAGTACGGAGAACTGAGTCACCCAAACAGGACTGAAGCAGAGCTGGGAAATAACTGCAGAGTTTGAGGCCATGTCATATCTAGGAAGATTCAAGCTCATGGTCAACTCATGCTGGCAGAATTTGAGCTTCTTTAGACTTACTGCAAATTTCAGTAATACCCAGCGCAACTGTCAGCTTCACCTGACATACCTGCTGAAATTTAGAGTTAAGAATAGTGTTTATATATCTTTCAGTATTTTCCTTTTTTAGCTTTTCCTTTTTCATACTTCTTCATAGCCCTCCTTTATGGTTATTAGGTAATTCCTCCTGGTGACTAACCTCACATCTTTCAGACTGTGGGATAAGGTGAATAGCTGAGGACCGTGCGTTTCAGAACTGTATGATTATCCTGGGACAGCAAGCAGCCTGATCTCAAGTGGTTACAAAATGGAAGGTCCCACTCTGGCAGCTGATTTGAAAGAAGCTTAATAAATTTTACTGTGGGATAAAGACTGATATTCCAGTGAATGCTGAAGATCAGCTCTTAAATCTTTGTGGGATAGACTCTGAATTTATTACAAATCTTACTTGAAGGCTGGAGCATAGTTATGCTGCTTCAGAAACAGATTTTTCTTTCCTTCTTGTTCCAGTGGGTGATTAATCTGCTAATGCCCTTTAGCTTTCCTCCAAGCTTCAGTTTAACTGTGTAGGTGACTGCACGGAGAAGGACTTCAGTCAATGTTCTGACAATTTTAACTATTCCTTCCTGAAACTTGTCACTTCTTCCTATTTCTGTGCAGAGGAAGAGGAATAAAAACTGTTCATTCCCCCTTAATGTCATGTATGGGTGGCCATGAAAATCTTGTCACCTTCTTCCAGAGACTGAACTATGGATCACAATCTGCATCTTCTTGAGAGAGCATCAGCTGATGCACTAGCAAAATTCTAGTAATTCTTATATTGGAAAACTATGATGTGCCATGTGGTACTTCATACAAATTAAAAGTTTGATTATGAGAGACACTGAAGAACTGTGAAAGCTGTTAAGAATTTCACAGGCAGTCGAATGTGCTTCTCTCAGGGAGAGGCCAGTACAGGTGCTTAGTGCCCTGTGGCTAATAATTGTGCAAGAAAACATTGGATTTAAATTGGGATTAAAATCTGGATTTAAAACTGTGTTAACCCGCCTCTCCCAATTGCTTTCAAATCTCTGTAGCGAAGGCTATTTCCAGTATATTCCAACTTCAGACAGGGATGGAGATAAACCACAGTATGGAGACAGATTTGGAACGTTGTCTGGCTGTACCAGCGTAAGGCGATGTTGAACAGTGTGTTCTGAAGAACCTTTAGACAGTGTATCTCCCAGTGGTATGTTAGAAACTGAGGTTTCATTTATTTAGCCAGATCACAAACAATTTATATTCTCTAATGTGCATGAGGAGTGGAAAATCTGTTGGACCTTTATAAACTTTCCAAATAATTTGCTTTTTGGTTAAAATACAGATCCAGTTTTTAAGATACAAAAATTGTGGATTTGAGTGTGTGAAAACTGTAAGTGCCTCATAGCTTTAATTAAGTTTCTGTGGACTGCACTTAAATTTCTCCTTTTTCAGGACATTCTCTTGTACTTTGACATTCTTCAGGGATAAAAATAATTGTATTTGAACGATTGTCTCACTCTCAATACCTGTGTTCCTACAGATGGGCTGCCACTGAGACCAAGAGACTGCTATTGTCCTGCCAGTAAACAATTCTTGAAGTAATAGAAAGTATTACTTTAAAATAATATTTTTCACTTTTCTATTTTGAATTGGCTTTTAGGGCATATTCCAAAATTGCCTCTACAGCCTGTTCTAGTGCACTACCACCACACCAATATAAACACCTTCATTTTAATGATAAAAACCTTTGTAAAAAGATGAAGACATCAATTAATACTAGTTTTTCTTTCAAGTAGCCCAGACTATTCACTACCAAATATATACCAATGCTCAAAAAATAGCATGTAAGAAAATTCATCGCAGTGTTATCACATTGAAAGTATGTGTGTTTGATGTGTCACGTAGAGGTGATAAGCAGTAATTGCTCTCAGCATACAAGCAGTAGTTTATAAAATCTACTGTGCAACTGAAATGTGGTTTATTAAATCCAGGCATTAAAGGAGTGATGTGTTGGCTGCTCTTTGTGCTGTAGACATTCCCAAATACTTAGCTCAGGACTTCATAGTGTACAATCCTTTCCACGGAAATTTGAAACCCGTCAAAACATTTGCATTTCTTCAAGTCAAAGATGAACTGCTTTAGCGTAACTTCACTGATCTGCCTTAATATTTTTTTGTTCAGTTTCGGAGAGACCGTCAAAAGTAACGTCAAGCCTTGTTCATCTAAGGTAAGATTTTTCAATTACTTTGCTTAGATAAGATAATGACTGTAACTGCATGATTTCTCAGAAAAGTGACAGATGTGTTTGAAATGTAGATTGCTTTATTTAGGATAGATACAAAAATACAGAAGAATCAGGTATTTTTAGATGGAGAAAACAAGCTACACTGACACTGTAGGAATTCAGTATATTAGAACACTTTTGTGTTAATGTCCTTCATCACAGCTGAGTTGTTAGGCCGTATTTTTAATCCCATCTGCATGACTGTAAATGCAGAGTAACTATTGTTTTTGGCAGAGTCACAGTTTTTGCTTGAAGTGCCGAGGTCAGATTTAATTGCCTGTTTCATGTTGGCTTTTGTTAAAAATAAATATTGATTTAAAATATTTGCTTGACAGTATTTAATTGAACATCTGGTGAGTAGCTGTGATAAAGCCCTGGAACAAACCATAGATTCAAGTGATCTATTTATAACTATCATAGAATTTTTCTTCCTTTATTTTGTGCTTATTTCAAAATTAAAGAAACATTCTTTTAGTTCTATAGCATTTATCTCCAGACACAAAATGCAAATACATTAATAATTCAGAAACCTTTTTTTTTTTTTGTAAAATCCCATTGTTAACAGTTTTATGTAATTTTTATGTTTCCTTTTTAAAAGCAAAAAGCAGGAAAAACCTGTTCAGTGCTTTGCCAGTGTAGTGCCAATACCAGAAAGAGAAAACTGAAGCAGGAAAGGAGAACAATTATGTTGAAGATATATTCAAGTCTAAATAAGTTTTCTTTTTCATTAAAATATTTGTGTTTCTAAGGATCCTATTTACATTTGAAAATACAGTATATGAACATATTACAGTGCTTTGCTGAGATTAAGGAATCAATGAACAGACTTAAATGAAAATATGTTTCTTAGTCTTTTGACAATGACACGTATTTCAGGAATTACTTTTAGCTTTTCTTTAAGTGGTGAGTCAGAGGCATTCCCTTATTTTATGTTACACGGTGCCATGGAAGAAAAAATATTAAATACGAAAATATTTTAAAAGAACATTAATAGGTGTAATGACTTTTTCAATTATTTTATTGTTACTATAATTGTGTGCCTGTGAATACTGTCCCTGTGTTCTTTCCTCTGTAAGAGCATTTAAAATATTTTTTTAATGCTGAGTTTGTTTATAAATCTGCTTGGGACTGCTTGTGTGCACAGATTAATAACTTGTGCAAGTATTTCCATGATCAGAATCTAAGAATTTAGAGACTTTCGAGAGTAAAACTGTTTGGTAATATGCGGAAAATCCAAAAGCCTGCTTCTTTCCAGTGAAAATAACTTTGTTAGCATGAGATGTCTGTTGGGTGTGGCAATTCCTAAAATGTGAGCTTCTTAAATGCAAGATTTGCAAGTTCTTGCCTCCAGTTCACAGTGCTCACAGGTGGAATACTTTACCAGAAATGTGGGTGGTATTTTTTAAACTTATAGAGATTATTCTTTATCTGTGGCACTCTCTTTCTCTTGTGAGTTATGGCTAAGCAGAAGACACCTATCAGGCCTTGGTCTCAGCTCTGTCAATTATTTCCTGATAAAGCTTTAAGAAAACAGGTTTTGAAGGAAGACCATGGAGTAATCTAATTCATTTTGGCAGAGTGAGCAATTTTATATATGCTTTATGATCAATTTATTTCCCCCTCCATTGTTTGGTACAACAGGGCACAAGGAATGTTGGAGCTGTGGAGGAACCACTCAAGGCAGAAGAGAAAAATAAATCTGCAGATATTTCAAAACAAAAAGAACAATGCCTTGTACCATGTGATGTTCAAGCTAAAATTTTACGAGGGGAAAAACATTACATGTGCAGTATGTATTCATAAAGAATACTCTCAGCGACAAGCTACGCAATGCCATGCTATGCAATCCTCTGCCATGCTACGCTATGCTGTGCTAATTTATTTTTTAATCTTCTCGAGCACATGTGACAGCCTTTGACCCTGCTGCCCGGGCTGAGTATTGTTGAGAAAATTTGGGGGTTTTGGGGTGCATCTGGCGTGACAAAGTATAATCACGCTAGTCTCCCTTTATAATCACTAGTGAAGACGGGCAAATCCAGGCAGCAGCTCAGCCCCCCTAGATCTGTGTTACCCTCTGAATGTCGGTAGCTCTCTCCATCACACAGGAGGAGTAGGGTGTCTGTCCCTCATTTAAACATCAGAGTTCGATGTGGGGCAGTTAAGTGGGAATTAGGTAGATAGGCAGGCAGGTAGTTAGTTCATTAGTTAAAGTGGGAGGAAATCTATGCTTCAGCTTGCCTGTTACAGGTGCTTGTGCAGGACATTCTTTATTCACTGCCTTGACAACTACACAGCAAATGATGTAATCAGCCTCACAAAAAAATTGTCAAAATTCTTGTCTTTCACATATGATTTTTAAAATACGTATTATTAATTACCTGACAGGTTTACTTTTTAAAATTTTTATTTTTAGCATCAGGGCAAAAAACAGGAGTAGCAGAGTGAATAAGTAAATGTAGGATGACAAGGAACCTTATATATCTGTCTTTTATTATTTGCATTTGTATTTCTGAAATATCCACTAACTGGTCATCTGTGTTGCCCAAGGATAAGACGAAATTCTTCTTCAAATCTTAAGAAAAGTGATCACTTCTTAAGATATCTTAAGATATCAGCAAGGCTGAGGTTTTTAGCAAATTTGGCTTAAACCTGTGGTCTCTGTACTACTTTGGGTTCACTTTTAGGTACCCTAAGGTGAAAGATCTTTGACATTCACTTAGATATCATAAATAAGTGTGTCGTCATTCAGTCAAGGATATCTCTAGATTTATGATAACGAAGTGGATGAACATATTTCTTTTAAAGGAAATTTGCAGAACTCTCTTGTTGAATATGCAAGAAGTACAAAAAAACTGATAAGAAACATGATGGATGATCAACAGTCTTCTTTGGATTACCTTTCTAATCAGGTACTTTTTTCTTTATCATAAAGATTTTTATTTATTATTTATCACTACAGGTATTGTCTAACTGAGGAAAATTAAGCATGTACATTGTCATTAAAACAGTAGAATTAGAGTCTATCACCATTCCTTCTGCCTTGGGTAGGGTGTGAGTTCCATTTCTATGAAGAGTGATAAGCACCACCTGGTCCACAACTTAGTGGCGTGCATGGCAGTAGGGTAAGTGGAGGACTATTCCTCCACATTGCTTGCTATCTCCAGTCCTGTTGTATTTGTGCAGATGATATATTATCAGTAACTCTGATGACAGTAGTTTACAAATACTGTGCATCACTCAGTGCAGATATAAAGCCTTAATCAAACTGAAGAACGTTTTTTGAATTGTCTGGAATTGTGCCTAAAAATTATTTTGAATGAAAAAAAAGTAAAAAATCAGACCAATTCACCTAGTGAAGGTATGAATCACTAACACATCACAAAAATGAACTTCAGATTATATTTAGCAGGAGTCAAAAAGAACATCTTTAGAATGTAAAATTCCTCACTGCAACCTAATTAGAGATCTTTTATTTGCATTGGCAGGTAAATGAACTCATGAACAGACTTCTTCTTTTGAATGCAGAAGTTTTGCGAAAGCATTTGGATCCACTTCCTTACAAAGCAGTTCAATCTCATGGTAAGTATTTTTCACATTTGATCTTGACCTCTTCCCTTTTTATCTTTGTATCTTGACAATGAGCTAATTAAAGCAAAGGTAAGCAATTATGACATTTACAGTATTTATTCTATGTTAGTAACATATAAACTCCAGAAAATTTGTAAACTGTTTAAGAATGCCGTCATAAAGACTGCTTTAAATCATCTGCAACTGATAATTCTGGGCATCCTGTTTAGCATCTTGTTGGGGTTTTTTTATGCAGAATACCAAGTATGATCATCAGTTCATAAGTGATCTGATGGTGCCAAATGGCACTTTCTTTTGCAATGAAATGAAGTGTGATCTGCATTTGCAACATGCTTCTTCAAATGGGACAGAAGTCACTTCTACACTGGACAGTTAATCTTCTTTGTAGCGTCCATCCCAACTAAAGGAAACATTACCTCTAAGCAGTCCTATGGCCATAGAAACTGCTTGAGTATGTTTCACACAGACCCATCTTAACACTTAGAAACAAAGGGGGCTTAATCTATACACTATGATGTAAAAGCTTTTACTATACATTATGATGTAAAGGCTTTTACAAGTATAAAACCAAATATCTGCAGGAAAAAAACATCCTTCCCCAGATAATAACAATGTCTTTTTTTCAGTACAAGTGTTACCCAAATAAAATCTGTAATATAACCCAGATACATAATCTTTCATTTCTGTGTTCTATCTGTTAAGATTAGAAAGAACTTTCTCTATACAATATAGTTTATACTTCTTTCTGAGCTTAATGGAGTTCAGAGAATTTTAATTTCTAAGGTAAATTCACAACAAAACATGATTTTAAAGACAAGAAATTGCTATTTGAAGTCATTCATATGCTACCAAGAAAAGTAATATCTCTGTGCTTAAGCTGTATTTGTTTTTTTTGGTGTAACATAATGAACTTCATTAAATACTTTGTTCTCTAGGGTTGGATTGCACTGATATTAAAGATACCATTGGTTCAGTTTCAAAAACTCCAACTGGTCTGTACATTATCCATCCAGAAGGATCAAATTATCCTTTTGAGGTAAGAAATTTATCTCTCAGGGTAGTCACAATTTGCTTGAGGATATGCACTTAGAATATATTTAATAAAGTGTTTTCCTTGACGATTTCACAACAGAAGAATAAGAAATGTATTAACTCATGCAAATGTGTCTGCCATTTCTAGAATTCTGACGAGTTTCTTGTTTTCTACAAAGAAACTTAATCTCTGTCATAAGACCCCATCATCAGTTTTCATATACAGTGAAAACTGTACTGAAGAGGAAAACCGGGTATTTTCCAGCACCCCTTTTGGACATGGAGAAGTGCTGTTCTTTTCTGTTCTAGAGATGGAAAACTGAGGAGCCAAGTGAGACTGATCCATTTGGTCTCTAAAATGGGACCTTTGGCTTTTGGAATTATTCTGCTGGATGACTGTATAGCATTGCGTTCTCTTGCGAAGTGACTCTGCTGATGCTGGTACCTTGGAGCGTGATATTGTATAGGCATCTAAATATAGGTGCAGAGGTACATTAGCTTGAGGAGCAGGTGCTTAGCTCTTGTCTGAGCATAATTATAACTCAGTCTTGAGGCAGGCAGGCATCTAAACTTCTAGTCTTCATATCCAGTTTGCAGGATACACATTCTTAAGACAAAGAAAGAAGGATGAAATTCAGCACGAACTGCAGCAGTCATGCTTCCTGTCCCCACCTGCGTTTTCTGTAATTGCTCAGAGTTATCATGCTCATCTGGGAGAAGAGAGCTTTGGGTTAATTTCCTCAGGCTCAGGACATTCAGATCCTTGCAAACACAAGAAATATTTTGTTTTGTCTGTTTATTTCCATTTCAGGCTGTTCTACTTGGGGAAGTCCTCATGTGTAGTGGAAAGCCAGATATGGCACTTTAAACCTTTTATTTTGCAGTACATGCTGGGGTCATTAGTTTCTGGAGAAAAAATATGGAGTTAAAGCCAGCTAATAAATAGGAAAATTTAATATCTAACTTTATAGTCTTCCTTTATATATAACAAAGGAAGGATGAAACCCTTTATCTCTAGCCAATTAGAACCCTACAAAATGCTACAAAAAAAGAACGCAAAGTGGTTATGAAAAGGCTTTAGAAGTATGCTGGGATCTCAAAAGAAAAAAATGAACTTGGTTCTGCAGACCCCTGATAGAAAAACCTGTCATTCTCCGTATACAGTGCAGCGAGCTCAGGGAAAAGACCTGTAACTTATTGGCAAGTTCCCTCCAGGTAAAAGACAGGTAGAAGCATTCACAGAACAACCATAATTATAGCATAAAGAAAATGCCGTCTGCCTCACCCCAGGATGAACCATAGCACAAAATGCATCTGTTTCAGAATTTCTTCTGGATTGAGGGGGATTCCATTGAGGAAATATTCATACCTCACCCAAATTACTTTTCCTGAGAGATGGTATGACTAGTCTGTGTCAGAAAAGTGATTTTTCAGTTCACTTACAGCTTTTGGCAAAAAAATCTGAAATGATAAAGTTCCTTTCACTTCAAAAGTATTTTTGACACTTTTCCACATGTAAAGTTACTGCCAGAATCTGAGAATCAGTTATATGAGTGGAAAAGTTCCTTAAGGAGAATAGAAACAAAAAGAAAAAAAACATAATAATTTGATTAAAAGCACAAGGTAACATTAAATAATGAGAAGAAATGTCTGCACTCATTTCATGAGTTCTCATTTCTTGTCTGGTAGATGTTACACAGAACTGAAAGGATAGTGCCAAAAAGTTCTCAGAGAAAAATATCTAAAATATGTGTGTTCCATAAAGAATGTTATTCTAAGGAAAATTGTTTAATGCAAATTCTTCCATGTGCTGAAGCATAAAAAAGGTATAAGAGAAATGATAGATGAACAAAAATATCAAGGCACTAAAGCATAAACAAGAAATTGTAATGCATTTTAAGGGGCTAATAGCAAGAGTCCTGGAAGTTCTGCAGACTAGTGAAATAAGAAAAATACAAAGAGGCAGAAAACCGTAGTAAGCTAAAACATCAGAAAACAAAGCCACCATGAAACAATTTATTTCAATGAGGACCTCTTCAGCAATAAGCTGCCCTTCAAATGTAACTGAAACTAAACAGAAATGTCTTTAGAATATTTGCATGAAGATACCAGATAAATGAAGCAAACCATTTAGACAATTTGATCCTCTTCTCCTGTTTTCATGTTTGAAACCTCATGTTTTCAAAAGTGAGTTGAGATTTTGATGCTTAACTCGGGCTAATTGCAATCTGAATTCCAGGAGCGCTAAGAATATCCAGTTTCAGTGGCAGGTTCTTGTCACCTCAGAAAATTAGTCCCAAATGAGCATTCAAACATGAGACAACTAAAATCAATTTCACTTCTGGGAAACTGAATCATGATCACTTTCTGATACGTTTTTTCAATGAGTAAATTTAGATCAATGATATTTCTAAGGTGGGTCAGACAAACTTAAACAGTTGTTTGGAATATACCTCTTATACACACTAAAGATGGAAAGGGAAGAAATTCAGTAGAAGCATCCTCCTGCTGATTTAATTTAAATTGTACAGTCACGCCCCTCATACATTGCATGGTATGAGACACAGAACAAGCTGTAAAGTGGATTAACTATTATAAGGCTTTAAGAAAGAAAATTGCATCTTTTCCAGCATATAAGGGATTAGGAAACTACACAGCAATTTCTGGTTTTTGGGTATCTATCTCATATTTTTACTTGGCTGGTGTATGTGTTGGTGCCATATCTAATCGGCTCGTGACCTTTCATGTAGAACCAAATCTGTTCCTTCTGAGAATTATCAACACTCCCACTGATTTATATTGGACTGAAGATTGATGTTGCGACCAAGTGAGCTCCTCTTTGTAGTTCTGACTCACAGTGAGAGGAGTAGCCAAGCATGTAATCATCTTCTCAAGACAGTGGATGAGGCAATGGGATTATTTTTAATGAGTTTTAGGTGGTTGCATCTAAATATTCATTTTGGAATCTTCTATATTTCTTTTTATTCCAGTTCCACCCTCCTTGGGTGACTGAAATAAGCATATGACTCTCCAGGGAATAAAGCTTATAATTTTCTTTCATGCACCTGACCCTTACTATAATTCATTCAGTATTTGTGTTGCAAGGCTTGCTCAAAGCATCCAATGGTGCTGACTTACTTGAAGATCCGAGATTCCCCAGGTTGTACTACATATTGCAGCTCTGTCCTGTCGCTTTCTTGTCATTCATACAGAAGATGTTATTAAGTTACAGAGGTTCTGAATATGATGTTGATTTGTTGTTCCTGCCGAGGACCAAATCTTTGGTTTCATGGAAAGTATCTGGCTGTTACAGGCAATGGAGGTGCAATGTATAAAGCTTAGACTGCCACAGTTTTTTTCAGAGTTAAACTGACTTCCACCTAGACTCTACTTTTAACAACTGGCTAAGAATGCAGATCTCTCTTTTCTGAAACATGTTTCGTGGTGTACATTTGCTGTAACATGAACAAAAAATTCCTACTTTACTCCATCACTTGTGCATCTGCTTACTGTTATGATTTACTGATAGCTAACTTTATATTTTGACCTCACTTTTGTTGTCACAAGTAGCTTAATGGCTCCATAGCTATATGCATTTTCCAGGTTAATTCTCCTGATATTAGTCACATTGGGAGACACTTACAAAAGAGCCTCTGTTTTTAAACACTAATTTAAGCATAGTATCCCCTTTGAACAGCTTAGGTGGTGCAGTGTCTAAATGTGCAATATGCATCTTTCTATACCAGCATGCCAAGACTTTCTAATCTGTGTTAGAACTGGTGGAGCTCTGCCACTGGGGACATACTTGAAAATACCCAGAGTGACCTGGATACTTTCCACTTAACTTCAGGCACTTAGCTGAAATCCCTAGAGAGCAGCCAAGGGTCTAGGGGCCCTTTCTGTAGCCGGCGGAGGTGACTAACATCTGCAGAGGGTGATTTAGATCTTGCTTTCCCAGAGCCACGCTATGAATGCACATAGGAGGATTAGAGGGGAGACAAGGGCAATAAGATTCCTCATTAGGGAACTCAATTACGTGTCTAAAGTTAAATGGGCTGAGGAGAAAATGTGGCACATGTGATATTCCATAGCAGACCAGAGAGCACCTGGACCACTGCCATTTGACATGCTGTTGGGCACAAATTTTAGCAAAGATTCATTAATTGGAAGTTGATCTTCTGCATTCAGAGGGACTGCTCAGTTGCAGGCTGTTATTGGGACCCCTTCTTATGTAGAGTTTTTGCTGCTTCAGCGTAAATTATTATATACTGGGTTATTGCTGTCACTTTTTCCATTTCCTCACCTTTATTAAGGGCTTTACATTTCCCAGGCATCACAGTATTTCTGGGGAAGAAATAAGAAGTTGTGCCTATTTTGCTTTGCTGAAATAGAAATATATTCAGTGTTAGTGCCTGTATCTGTAACATTTTGCACGATTAATACATGACATTGCATGTTGCTTCCACTTCAGGCTATTATTAATACACAGTAACATTTATCAAAGCTTATTTGTTATATTTGATATGAGCAGACATTTGCACACTACAGTTTCTACTGGTTGAGGAAATATCCAAACCAAGCAGACCAACAAGAACATTCTGCAGCTTCAATTTTATTTTCTTTGAGCTTTTTCTTAAGATATTTAAAGGTATGTTGCTTAGCAAAACTCTGAATAGTCCACCTTTACTTAATTAAAATGTTTTCTTCATAACAGTTGCTTCAAGAATGCTTAATCATATCTATGTCTATTTTAGGTTTTGTGTGACATGCATTTTCAAGGAGGTGGATGGACTGTGGTTCAGAAAAGAACTGATGGAATCATTCCATTTCAGAGAACATGGTCTGAGTATCTGGACGGATTTGGTGACCTTTCTGGTAGTAATTTTAAATACTCTTAAAGCACTTTGGACCCAATGTTTCTGCTGTCTGCATGTGAGCTACATTCCACTAAATTGTGTGGGATTTTTAGTAGTATAGAGGGTAAAGTTCTTGTTTCTTAAAAGTCTTATTTATACTTAAGAGGGTTTTTTTTATCAGTTCTATTGTGTGATCTCAATAATGACTATCACCCTGCTAGAGTCTTTAGCTATCGCCCATCCTCAGTCTCGCAAGAGGTGTTTAAAACGTTGTGATATTTTCTTCCTGAAATAATGTAGATATTATATATTCCCTTTTTTTTTCAGATTAAAAAAAGTTTCCTTATTTGGTTTTAATCACATTTGTGAAATATTTCCTTAAAGCAGAGAGAAATCAGTAGTATTTCATGATGGGGCATGCAAAGTTGGAAACAGAATGGCAGTATTTCAGTAGCTAATACCAACATAACTGTGATATTACTTTTTTACTGCCACCTTTCATCCAGCAAGTCTAAAAAGTGGCTTTTTCAGGAGTTTATCTAGGATTGCAATAGAAGCACACAACTTTTCAACTATACACATGGGGCAAACTTTCATGGAAAAAAGTATGGTTTACAGAGGCAGCAAATCTCGAGAACCGGGTTTGAGTGTTGCGTTTCATAGAATGCTAAGATTTCGCTGTATTGCCTTTAGGAACACTACTGAATTCTGTTTAATCAAGTGGCTCTTTAGCACATCTAGTTTTTGTGGTCTTCTAAGGTGTATTGAAGATGAACACTTGAAAGTTATCATGCAGGCAATTTTCTAGAAATGTCACAGAGAAAAAAGATGATGCGCACATGGGAATTCTTTCCATGGATTTCCCACTGAAGTAGGAAGATTACTCTGTAACTTCAGTAGTCTTTCAAAGGAATATGAGCCTATCATACAACTTCTATTACACTTGATTCAGGAAGGAAAATAAAAAACCTAGTAGAATCAATTTTTTCTTTTACACTTTCCATTTCTGGAAGTTTATTGACTCTATATTATATTTCTGTTTTAGGGGAATTTTGGCTTGGACTGAGGAAGATTTTTCACATAGTAAATCAAAAAGCCACTAGTTTCAGTCTTTATGTGGATTTGGAATCAGAAAATGACAAGCATGCCTATGCATCGTATGATGGATTTTGGATAGAGGATGAAGCATGTTCTTTTAAGATCCATTTGGGGCGTTATTCAGGAAATGCTGGTAAGAACCTCCTTCTTTAAGATATTTAAAGATAGCTGTTCCCTTTCTTAATGTGAAAAAATGCATTCAAAAGAGTAATGCTTAATTAAGATAACTTTAAAAATGTTTATTTCTACTCTGTTTTTCTGTATTTGGTACATAATGAACACTTATGCAGACAAATGGTTAATGGTGTAGCGATTGGTTATGCCGACATCAGTCTTTACATAGTAAGAAATCATCTTATTCTGTTGCTTCAAAGTCTCTAATGGAATAATTGAATAAACACTCCTTTAATAAAGAAAAATAATAAAGAAAATAAAGGAACATTAATGGATTCAAGTCCACAGAATATATATATAATGCATGAGGGCTTTTGTGTGTGTTTGTGTATATCTCTCTAATGGCTCAATTCTTTAGATGTTCATTACCTCATCCAAACTTGCTGATGTTAGTGTGAGTCTTCCTGATGCTGTTGCTTTGGTTAGTTCAGAAGTGCCCAGACAGTGGTGTAGAAAGGACAGAGCACGAAACCGACTGGAACAAATTAGGCCTACAGTGTATAACAGTTACTGGCTGATACATAGACACAAATTAATTTATAATTCCAGACCTCCCTTAATATCATAGCTATACTCAATGTGCAAAGATTTGTGTGAAATATTGCGCTAAGGATTGCTGGAGCGTGTCCAGAGAAGGGCAGTGGAGCTGGTGAAGGGTCTAGAGCGCAAGTCCTGTGAGGAGCGGCTGAGGGAACTGGGGTTGTTTAGCCTGGAGAAGAGGAGGCTGAGGGGAGACCTGATCGCTCTCTACGACCACCTGAAAGGAGGCTGTAGTGAGGTGGGGGTCAGTCTCTTCTCCCATGTAACAAGCGATAGGATGAGAAAAAATGGACTCAAATTGCACCTGGGGAGGTTTAGATTGGACACTAGGAAAAATTTCCCTACTGAAAGAGTGGTCAAGCATTGGAACAGGCTGCCCAGGGAAGTGGTGGAGTCACTGTCTCCGAAGGCTGATGTTCAAAAAACATGTTGATGTAGTGCTTCTAGACCTGGTTTAGTGGGCATGGTGGTGTTGGGTTGACAGCTGGACTCGACGATCTTAGGGGTCTTTGCCAACCTTAATGATTCTATGGTTCTATGTTTTACTGCTTTTTTCCTGATTTTTGTTGAACGTTTACTAATATGCAAGAATGTTCCTCATTCCTAATATAATAGTTATTCTCTAAATGTGTTGGTGCTTTACTCTACATGTATTTGTAAGAAACACTATTCCTTTAGTAAGACAACAGAACCAGTAACCACTGATCTTGGTGTTTTAACAATTCCATTTTATCTCATTCCTCACTCTGGGACTTTGGGCACATCACTGGAAAATCTGAAATTAACAACCTTTTTTATTTCTTTTATCTCTTCTTCCACTGCCTTTGAGAACAGAAGCCTTTACCTCCATAGCTGGTGTGTGTCACTAAAAGCAACAACAACATAAAGATGTTTCATCGAATTTCAACTTCTTCCACACTTCTCAGTATTTTATACTTTTTCTTTCCAACATTTTTAACACATTGCCAGCTCATTATCTGGTAATCTGGAACTGCTTTTGAAAAACTCTTTTTCTAATAAATTCAGAGGAAAAGTTTGTGAGGTATGCCACAAGTAAGAAATGTTATGATTCTCCATAAATAACCCTTTTATCCTTCTGTTTTATCTGCTGTGCTTAGGTGATGCATTTAGAGGATATAGAAAAGAAGATAACCAGAATTCAATGCCTTTCAGCACATTTGATGTTGATAATGATGGATGCAGGCCAACGTGCACTATTAAAGAACAGCCTGTAAAGAGCTGCAGCAACTTCAGTGATAACACTGGATGGTGGTTCAACCAGTGTGGCCTGGCAAATCTTAATGGTGTTCATCGCTACACAGGTAGATTTCTAGCAACTGGGATTCACTGGGATACATGGACAATGAACAATAAACCAGTCAAAATTAAATCAGTATCAATGAAAATTCGGAGAACCTATAATCCATATTTCCGTTAACCTATGAAAATAGAAACTTATCTCTTCTTGCAATTATGTGGTATAGTGTATCACTGCATCATAAATACCTTTCATTTTCACTTGAACAGTTCAGTCTTAAAACTTTATTAGATATTTCCATAATACAGTTACTCATTTTTATTATGAAATGTCAGCATTTATAGTGCTCCCTCTTGAGTACAAAGATCCTAAGAATAAGGTTTTCAGAAAACAGATGAAGCTTAGTGTTTGTCAGCTTTTATTCAACTGCCTCTTATGCAATCTCAGAGTCAGTGGAAAATTTATAAAAAGGAGTGTAATGCTGACTTTTGAATGTGTTTTTTCCTATGCTGTCTGCATATCTGAACTGCCAAGAAATTTCATCAAATTTTCTTTTAAAAAGCCATATACCTGCCATTTTCATCATTGTATTTTGGAAGAATACCTTTTCTTCACTTTAGGTTAATTTTCCAGAATCAGCTCTTCTTTATATAGTCCTTAACAGACAAGGTAACACTGACTTAGTGCAACACGTATGTGAGGTTCTGTGTGCTCCCAGGGCCTGATTTTTATACAAGTAATGTAGATATTGACATGCAAGGACTATGGTCTGGTTTGTATTTCATTTTCACAATCAATGTGTTTCATACTCAGATTTTTACCATTGTCTATTTCACAATTCACTACAAATGAACACTTTTTTTATAAAAGAAAATGTGTAACATTTCATGTAACTTTTGGAGTTTAAATTTTTGGATATATGGGCCTGATGTTATGTTTTTCATTCTTACTCGCATTCACTTTGTGAACAATCATATGGCAATGAACAAAACCAATTTGAGTACATTTTAAATTAAGTAGTGTGAATTGTTTGAATTTCTGTCAGTAAAAATAGATTAATATCAATAAAAATGAGAATATTGTCAGTACAGCAGTATTTCTGGAACCTGGCATCTATTGTTGAGAAACTAGGCATGGCATTTCTGATCTCTGCTTCAGTTTCAGTAGATCTGTGGAATGGAATCAGTTAAAAACTCTACAGGTTTCCTCTTTGCTGTCTTGCACTTTGACCAAGCATTAACACAGTGAGAAGCAACTATCATCAGTTCAGAACCACCATGTTTTAGAACTTCTTTCCAAAGATATATGTAGCTATAGGAGGAAATTAAGCTTTTGATAGGGTGTGTTACAAGGTTAAGGGAGAGCAAAAATTCCTCTTTTCTTCTATGCTTGCCTACTCCTTGCCGATTGGAGGTAACAACTTGCTAAAAGCAGAAGGTTTCTCTCTGCTAGAGAGAAACTGAGGATTATCCCTACAGCAGTGGCCTACAGTAGAAGCACGGTGGGAAGTAGCTTGATGAAAAATATCACAAGCCCTGTAGAGGGACTGTGGGAAAGGGGGTAGCTCATGCTTTTGGGGGAGACTGAATTCTCTGAGCGTGGGGGGATTTTAGTGTCAGACCCTGCAGCCTTTGGAATTAGAGGTGGACAGATAGTATGTACACCCACTTTAGCCCTCCCTCTCACTCCAGGCTTGTTAGGAATGCAATGCCTTCTAACAGCAACGTGGGCCCAGCAGACCTATAAAGGCAGATGCTAAAATGAAAGAGCTTACGCACTAAGATTAACAAGCATTAGAGCAGTGTGTGATTGTTTAGGTTGAAGCCTGTGAGCAGAAAGGAAGAGTCTAAGCAGGGAATTTGGATGCCTCAGTGTAGAGCTAGAGTCTACTGACACCCTGAGGCTCCTTTTGGCTTTATTAGAATCCCTGCTTAAAAATGAAGACGTAAAATGAAGATTGTAGATCTGTGCTGGCAGATATAACCATGTTTAATTACCAGGTTTAGTCTCTCCTTTGTCAGCATTGGTTAGATGAGCTGGCAGTAACAAATCACAGAGGAGACGGGCCTGAAAAGATAACTAAAGCTTGAAGGATCATTCTTGCAAATAGACATTAGCTCTTAAAGTCAAGTCAAGTTGTAAACCTACACAATAAATGAATTGCATTCTCCGTATCAGTACAGGGTGTTTGTGGGGGGCATTTGAATATTTACTGTTCCTTGGAAGGTAAAAACATTTCCAAGACTATTTGCAGTGACTGCTTTGAACTCAATGCATATGCTTTAATACCTTTAAGTACTGCTCTGCTAGCAAGGTCACAGGTAGGCACTGTGTTCTCTGTGGCTTAGAGTTCCTTCCCTTTGCAGATAGAATGAATTCATTTTGCCCCAGGCTTGACTTGTGTCTTTGTTGTGCTGTGAGAGGTGGATGATCTGCAGTGTACACTGCAAACAGGATGATGTCCAAATTGCAAATTAGTCAGGTTTTAACTCCTTTAGATCACTGAGGTATGAGTTTTCAATATAGTGTTCTTAAGCAAAAGATGGACAATGCTTTACTCCTTTTTCAGATTAGAAACCATACATGAAAATAGAGATTGTTATGAATTTCTCCTCTTGTATTTGCCATATTATCTACTAGTCATGATCACAGTGCTTCTGGGGCACCAAAACCAAGTAATTAGATAATAACTAATATAATTTAATGACTTTATTTCCTTTCATGGAGTCTAGCAGCTGAGAGGATCTGAATAAGTTTTCTGTGAAAAGCTTTTGAGTGTGGGAATGTCATAGTTTTATCATCATTTGAATGTTCTGAAGTGTGAGTATTGGTATGGTCTGGTTTTGTTTTAAAATTTAGGGTATGCTTAGAAAAGCAGAGTGCTAGAGATTAGTTGGCAGCTTGCTTGGTGCAAATCTGAAATACAGTAATGACAATAGAACATTTTCCATGTGACAGTTGGCTACCGTCTTCAAAGGTTCATTCCGTTTCCTCTCTAAGAATAAAACAACTGTGAAAATAAGTAATTTTTTAGTTAAACACAGAGAATTTACAAGGACATTAAACTGATTCCAGGAGCCTATGTTCCATATTTACAGCTGATGGTTCCCAACCACCATACACAAGGTTTTCGTGGTCATATTTAGGACTGGTAATCAGCTGGTTATTGCCCAAACAGTCTTGTTTCAACTAAATAAAAAGGAACATGTAGTATGTAGCATATTAAGAGAAACTGATTGAGTGTTCCAAATAAAAAGCAGCTTGGTTAAACTACACGTATCCAGGAATGATACTTCAGAGTATGAGAAGTTGTCTTTAAAGGACATGTAATCTCTGATGTTATGAAACTGCATTTCTTTCTTTTGTTTTCTTTTTCCAAGAGTATGTCTTCAATTTGTAAATCTTGGTTTGGTGAACTCAAATTATTTGACCCAGTTTATGATGCTACAGTAATATAAATAAATGACAGCATGGTTTCCACAGCCTGAGTATTACTGACGTGGCAGTGCAGGGTTCAGTGTATCAGACATCTGGAAATAACAAAACAGTACAACTAAAGGCATTTTACTTTCCACTTGGAAAATCCTTAATTGGGCAGTAAACGATCCTCTAAACTACTTAGATCACTTTTTTTTTTTTTTTTTTTTTTTAAACTGTAAATTCTGGCATGTATTTACAACTTTATAATCAGTCATGTCTCATTAACATGAAAAAAAATTTCAGTTTTATTACTGGTCTCTGTTATGGAACATATTTATGAAATAATCCTCTAACACTACGTTGTATTGATACTTCACTGCAAAACATACAGCATGTTTATGTGCATTGTATGGTACTCCAAGCTGCAAGTAGGAAGCTTTGACTCATAGCTTGACTCTAAATTTTAGTTGGTTGATTGCAAGAGTTTCCATCAATCTTCCCAATTATTTAAGGATCACTAATGTAATGCACAATTAATGCAATTATTTAAAATACCATCTCAAGAACTTGTTGGATGTGCTGCAAATGTTGGAAGCATGATCATTAATGGGAAGATTCTGCAATCTGAAAGGCACAATACCAAGAAATTCCGATGTGGGTTAAAGCAGAGTGCACAGCTTCAGACCAATGTACAATGTGATACGAAGCACAAAGAAGTTTCTGAGACTGAAGGAATATCTACTTTTCCCTCCTTCCCATCTGATATGTAAAAGATAAAACACTAAAACACTAAATGCAGTAAAATGGTAAAGTTCCCTTTAGCCTTACTCTAATCTCTGTAGACTCCCTTGAGGGGAATCTGAAGTGGTTTTAATCGAAATATTAGCTTGTCAGGATACAGGGCTCAACAAGAACTCAACGTTGCAGTGAGCAAGGAAGAATGGAATGTGAGATGTGACTGGGCCTATAGTTTAACTTGTACATGGCTGCATTTCGAAGACAAGAAAGAAGAAGTAATGGCAGATGATTAAAATTCAAAATCTCCCCACTGCTGCTTGTTTTGAATGTCCAAGACCACTATGCTTTTCATGAAGGCTGTAACTATCAGTTACATGTAGTTCATCACATACATGCCCACAGCTTCATCTGGAAACTCCATTGTCTGGTCTGCGTAGAGCAGGTTAGTTTTCCTGCTTACTTGAAGGTGTACCAACTAAGCCCATAGGTAGTCTCATAAGCATGGGCTCTCAGTCTTCCTGACTAAGGTTGCTGGATAATCCAGTAAAACAGCAACAGTCCTGACTTGTCCTGATCTTCACAGCAAATAGTGATCCTGTTTTGTACAAGCCATCCCGAATTATCAGCCCCAACAAGTGCAGCCATTACTTTTACTAGAAAGCTAAATAGATACTAGTAGCTCCTTATGACTCCTGTGGTCAGATGATCTTGCTGGGTCAGTTTAAGGACCAGACTCCATCCAGGCTCATATAAAGCCAGGAGAAAAAACTTACATCCTTTAGAGTATTTGTGTGTGTGCAGACACGGCATTGCATACATTTCGATGATTTAACATGTACTTTCTGCAAACCTTCATTATAGCCCTTATTCTCTCTCATCTGTTCTAGTTACATTTTGCCATGGTGCACGTAAAGAATGTAGAGACAGAAGTATTCATTATATGGGGTTCATAGAATCATAGATGACCTCTGGAGCTCATCTAGTCCAGCTCCCCAATAACAGCACATCTAATTAGATCAGATTGCTCAGAGACTCTTCTATTCGAGTCTTGGACACCTCCAAATATGAAGATCCCACAGCCTCTCTGGGCAACATGTTCCAGTATTTGGCCACTCTCATGGTGCTTCTTCTTCTCTAATATCTGATTGGAATTTCCCATGTTCCGACTTGTGTCTGCTGCCATTTGTCCTGTCCCAACTGACTGACTTCTTGTGTATGTCTGAAGTGGGTTAAGTGATCCCAAACTCTCTCCTCCTCTACAGTCCTGCTTCAGTCCCACAGACTCTGCTAGTAGGCTTGGTGGAATAGGGAAGCCTAAGGACAAGCCTTGCCAGTGAAAACTGATGCAAACAAGCCATTGAGTACCTTGTCCTTTCTCATGTCCCTGGTCATGAGGTCCCCTGCCCCCTTGAGCAACAGACCACATGCTCCTTAACTTTTCTTTTGTTGTCAGTGTAATTATAAAACCCTTTCTTGTTGTTGCCCTTCACCTCTCGCTAGTTTCACCACCGGCTGAGCTTTGGCTTTGCAAACTTTACTCTGACACATGCAGGCAAAATCTTTGTGTTCCTCTCAAATAGCCTGTCGCTGCTTCCACCTTCTCAGTCATTCTTTGTGTCTAAGCTCAGTCAGGAGCTCCATGATCATCCACGCTGGCCTCCTGCCATGCTTGCTCACCTTCCTGTTCCCTGGAATGGATAAGCACATGTATGTGTTTTGGGGTGGTCTTCTAGATTCTAAATCTCTCTGATGATCACCTTTCTTATTGTGTGGGTTTTTTACAGCAAATATTACAACAGAGCAGGGATCAGAGCCTGAGGGCATTACTACAGTTCACCTACAAGAACTCTGCTTTTCTAAGAATTTATTACTCCCTGTTCTGGAGAAAAATCTAGCTCTGCACAGTATATACTAAGTCTTTAATTAAAAAAACCCCAAGTTCATTGCAGTGCAATTATTTGTTACAAAAGTGGTGACATCATCCCAGTTACAGAACTACAGACCAACAGCAAACAATAACATCATTTTTCTTTGTAAAGTCAAGTTTCTGCAATAAGTCTGTAATGCATAGGGAAATAAATAGATGTGAGCTCTTCCTGCCATAATAGTAAATTGAATGCCTTTGCCAGGAATGAAACAGGAGGATAGGACTGCTCTCTTCAAACTTAGAATAAAAAATCCTTAGAACTTCTTAGCAGAATTTTATTTTTTCCTACTTCCAAAGTTGTAAGGTGACTGAAAAGTGATGTGACAATGGCAAAAAAATAAGACTTCAGCATACAAAATATCCACTCTGCAGAAGTTAGGTTCTTCAAATAAGTACTAAAATTGCAGTGTGGTGGTTTATTTTCTGAATCTCTGCCTAAACTAGGAACTTAAGTTAGGACCCCGTGTCCACAGTGTAGGCCCAGATGCACGTGAAATACAGCTGCCTAGTCCTGAGCAATGACTATGACACTTTTTTTGGGGATACTGTTTCAACTTCCAATAAAATCAATGGAGAGACATCACAGAATTACACAGTCACTGAGGCTGGAAGGGAGCTCTCAAGATCATGTACTCAATCAGGTTGTCCAGGACCATGTCCTGTCGCATTCTGAACATCTCCACAGATGGAGGCTCCACAACCTCTCTGGGCAACCTACTCCAGTGTTCAACCACCATCATAGTAAAAAAAGTTTTCCACTTTCCAGACATCCACCTTGTGAGGTCCTCCAGAAAAAGTGCCAATGTTTTATTCCCTTCATTGACTATACAGTAAAAAAGAAATTTTAGTGCTCTCATTCACTCAGGATCCTAACTCCTCCCCTTTTGTGAGGACACATTTGGATTTTATATTTAAAAAAAAAATAATTGCAGTGGAAATGCTCCCCATTTGCATAATGGCTTACAGTTTTCAGTGTCTGCAACACTTTGCCATGAAGTAGGAGTTTAGATTAAGTTGAAGCTTAGAGTTTATATCAGATCACCTGTATGTAGCAGATTATTTTGGCTATAAGCTCTAGGGCAACCTCTTTTCGGAACTGGCCACTCAACAGTCATGAATATAAGAGTCAAGGGACGAGACAGAGATTGCTTTCAGTAAGAAACTAGTCTAGTGGATAGCACATGTTTCTGCTGGACTTCTGGCTGAAGACTGCCTAAAACTAGATGTCCCATTTCATGGGTGGCTCTAACCACTGACGCATTAGTCAGAAGATAGTTGTCATCATGATAAGCCATGTCATGACAAAAACGCTTGAATGAATCTTTTAAAAAAAAATGGTAGGAAACAATAGTCTCTGAGCTGGCACTACGGCATACCTGAATTTTGAGAAATACAGTTCTAAACCACAGTAGATGATTTCACTGCCAGTAATAGACAAAATTAGGTTTTGTAACACCATATCTTAAACTAAAAGCAAAGAGAGTGAACTCAAACTACGTGTTCCCTACAGAGGAAAAACATAATTGGTTTCTGATGGTAAGACAAGAGTATTACTGGACTAAGCCTAGTAATGATGCAGTAATTGAATCACTGTTCAAACTTAAGGAGAGATTTATGTGCACAAAAAGTTCTAGTACGCAACATTCCTGTAATAGTTGGAATGTCACACAAGAAAGTTCATAAAGTATTGAGAGGCCGATTACAGAATTCCCATGCATGAAAGATATTCAAGAGCAAGACTGTAAAGATGGCACTGGGAGAATAAAAAACATATACTTGTCTTAGAATATGTGGGAAAAAAAAAAAGAGAACATTGCTAAATTTGCCAATCTTCCCTGCTTATAGATGCTTTTGAAACTTGAAGACTCCAGTGCATAAAGGAGAAAGTCCAAGTTTATACCGCTCAGCAGACATTTAGACAACAAGTGTGCAGAAGCTGTGTACCTCTGTAACAGGCCCCGACAAACTGCGTGCGACTCCTGTGACGTAAATGAGCAGAAGCTGAGAATGAATGCTATCTGCTAGCATTTTGCTAGTCTGAATCAAGATATGATCACTGTGGAAAAACCCTAACCTAGGTGCCATGGAGCACTTTGACATGATTTTTTAGAAATGAGGTTAATTTTCTGTTGGCTTTGCAATTTATATTATTTACGCGTGCAACACAGTCTCAGACAAGTACATTTTGAAAGACAGACAATACCTCCTTTGAACTTGCTAGGTGCTGCAAAATAGACTGTAGGCATAAACCACAAATGTTTAATGACCCCTCTTTCCTTGGCAGGATCATTATCATTACTGAAGGCATGCTCCAGCTGCAGATAAAGTGCACGGGACCTGTCTTCTCTTTGAATTGTTTTGAAATTTGAGAGAAGAATCCAATAGAATATAATAAAGGTTGAAGTTGTGTTGCAATGAAGAAAACTGAATAGAAGACAAACTCTAGTGACTTGGCTAGATCATTTGTAGCTCTCTGTTTAAAAGCAACTTTCAGGAGAAACTTGCTAAAGATAAAAGAACAAATAATAGCTTTTCAAACACCTCACTACTCAGAAGCCTGCCAAAGAGTTCATGGGACCAAGAAATAATCTAGGTATGGTGTGCCTGCATCTTGAACACTATGTGCAGTTCTGGCCACTCCACCTGCGGAAGGTCACAGCAGAAGTACAAAGAAGTGTGACAAGAACAACTCGCATGTTAGATAAACTAAAGGGAAAGAAACTCTCTAGGTTAGAAAACCAAGGGTACAATTAGGAGATCTGTGATTAACTGTTAATGTCATGGAGAAGACAAATCCTTGCTCATTATTTGTGAAGTGGCTCCCAGTGTAATCTGTGAGCAGATGACACAATACAAATAGAGGAAATATTTTTCATGTATGTGATTAAATTGTAGGACTCATTGCCATCATGCATTGTGAAGGCCAAAAATACAAGGGCACAAGGGACAAGACATATTCATGACTCCAAATGATGCAAACTCCCAATGTAAGATCCAGTTCAGGAAGTTCCTAAACATCAAACTTCCAGAAGGGTGGGAAAGTATAAGGGAGAAATCACTCTTTACTGCTCTTATCTCACAGATTCCTTGAGCATCTGAAACATCCACTGCAGGCCAGGTCTAGAAGGAGATATGAGGCTGGGTATGTCTCTGAGCTGTGCTTGGGGTCTGGTGCTCAGTGCGTAACAGAGTGATGGATTATCTACCTTGCAGCAGGGGAAAGACCTCTTTTTAACAAAGAAGAATTAAATTCCAAAAGGAGAAGTAGGTTGCAATGCTGCTAAGAACTTCTTTGGAATAAGTGCAATTCCTGACCTGAAAGTAGCAAGAATAAGGACGACACTGTGGCTATAAGAACACATGCTGTGAGGGAGAAGACAGAGGAAGAGAAAGGTGGCGGCTTTTTTTGCTCTGAAACCAGAGAGGGTGGTGAGGGTAACTGTGCACCCTAAGCAATTTATTATGAAACGCAAAGGGAAGAGACCAAAGTAGCCAAATCACCACGTTCTGTGGCTTGACTGAGAGAGACCTGAGAAGGCTGTGCAGGAAGGTTCTTTTTTGATCAAAATAAAACTAAAGCCACTGTGTAAAGCTGGCATTCAGCAGCGAGAGGAGACTGCAGTGGGTAAGGAAGTTTTGGTGTGTGGGTCTTTCTCCTGGTGGGCAAAATGAATGGATCCACTAAGAAGTGAGGTGCAACAAGCACACATGCATTACATCTGGAGCCCATTGAAACAGAACTTTTCCAGGATTAAAACAGAACAAAATAATTATTTTTTTTTTTGATCAAAACAGTGACCTGACCAGGCTAGGCCTACCACTTTTATTGCAGAAAAATGATAAAGGAAATAGTAAGATAGTTCTCTTGAGCAGCTGCTCCCACAATATGAATAACAACAGGCAGCATTTTTTAAACATAGCTTTAGTTAGATTAGTAGGAAATCAGATGACTTGGAAAACGTTGCAGATAAGAAGTTGCAGAAGAGAGAAATAAACTAATACCTTCCACGTGCAAAGGTCAGAAAGCCAGTCAACATAAATTAATCAAGTCTTCAAAACTTACAGGACAGGATAATACTGCTTATGACTTTGTATGGATCAAGATTATTTTGTGTTAGTGGTAAGTCAGTAAAATAAGGAATCTGCACCAGTGGTGCTCCTCCAGCACTGCAGCTGTGCTCACACAGAGGTTTCCATCTGCAGGTGCCCTGAAGTCGTCGCCTACTTTCTGAATTTGTGACCAGTGCTCAGGCTTAACAAATAACCATCTGAGCAGCCAGAACTCTATGCTGGCCTCATCACTGGAATTAAAAAAAAAAAAAAAGAAGAAGAAGAAAAAAAGCTTATATTCTGACATGGTGAGATTTTACTTTGGGAGTATAGTTCCTCAGTGCTCCCCATCTCATCAGTGGAAGGTGTGCACATCAAGAGCTTGAGCCACATCTTAAAGGCCCTGAGGAAGGTCAGATGGTCTCTATCGATTACACAGGCAGCAAAGGAAACCTGCACTTCTTACCTGAGCTGCCCTGGAGGGTACTGGGAGCTCAGCAGGACAATCAAGTCCTGGGGGCATAGAGACCTTCAGAAAGGTCTGCACAGAGGCATCAGAGCCCTTGGAAATGTCCTGGCACTGTAATGACAGAGAAGAGGTTAGAAACACCTTTGACAGTGACATCCTGGCGGGGCAGGCCAGTATGAAACTGGTCTCCATGGGAGCGAAACCGTGTCCCGCCCCGAGGTCTTATGAGATACAGCCCAATGTTATCTGTTCTCTCTTTTAATCTCCACAGTGGTGGTTCATACCAGAAATGCTGCCATAGATGTATCTGGTGTCGTGGCTGGACATGACCTTCCAGCTGGCGAACTGCATCAAGCCATACGTCATCAGAGAGTTGCCAAGATGTTGCACGTACACCAACTCTACTTTTGACTTAGATCCTCTCTAAATGCAGGCATTGCAACTACGTTTGCATTTACTACACCTAGCCCTGAAGAATAGGAGCTATTTTACAGTCACAATCAGTGAATCAGAAACCTTTCTGGTGACTTTGAATTTGTTTTGCACTGCTCTCTCTGGAGCACGCCCTGCAGGAGACCCATTACGGACCCAGAAGCCAGCAGAGATAATCCATCGGCACGGGAGATCTGCTCTGTGGGATTTCTGTTTGCATGGCTGTACAGAGAACGGAAGCTGTTTACAAAAGGAGTACTGGAAACATGCACACCCATTTCCAGGTGGGGTATTGATCTGCTACGTGTTCTAATCTATAAAGATGGGCTGCACTCCATTTTGCAGCTCATTGTAAAACGAGTTAATATTGAGGAAAGAAAGGCATCCTTGGCTTTCAGCGGACAGCAAGTTTTGCTGACTTGTTCTATATTCATCGACCAGAAGTTAAATTCTTACTTTGCAACATGCTCTAATAAATATGTCTTATATGGAACAATACAAACAACACTATGCTGTGCAGTATTGTAGAAAGATACACCTCATGTAAAGAAGGGCACAGTTTCTTTCATTAAAGAAAACTTTTTTGCGCCATGATTTCAAATTTTAGCTTTGTGTGTGCAATTGTATGTGTAGAAATCACATGTGAGCAGACATTCGCAGGTATGTATTTCTGATGGAATTCTCAGTGAGAGAGAAGCCTGGTAAGACCAGGACAAAACAGGCTTGCAAGCACTTATTTTCCTCATGCATTTCTCCATTGCCTCAGCTTTTCCCCAGCCTCATACAGTCTGACAGCTTTGTTTTTTATTTTTTATTTTTGCAGAAGACTGTCCTTGGCAGGTGGCTTGCAGCAAGGCTGTAACAAAAACAAGCCCTCAGAAGCAAATACCAGGCTCAGCTTTGAGGCCAGCAAAGCTTTGTTACAAAACCATTCAAGACTTAGAGAGTTTTTCCAGGTACACCTCTTCCCTCTGTCAACTACGGAGGGCTGCCAAGTGCCGAAATTCCGCTCGATTCCAGATCCCAGGAGCGTGGCGGGAGGGAAGGCCCGTCTGGTCGTGTCCCAGTGGGTCCAAACAGGGGGGACGGCCCGGCTCGGGCGGCGGCGGCGCGGGGCCCTCCGCCAAGGGGCCTCCGCCTCTCTCCAGAGAGCGGTCGGCCTCCGCGGCTTCACTCCTGCGAGACGGGGATGCGCGGCCCCCGGCAGGCCCTGGGTACCCCGCGGGCCCCGGAGGCTGCGCTCCCTCAGGCCCCGGCCGGACCGGGCTTGGGGCCACGGGGCCGGCGCTGGCAGGCGCTGCGCTTGCGCGAGGGCGGCCGGCAGGGGGCGCCAAAGCGTCGGGCGCGGCCACGTCTCGTCCACCGCGGCCGCACTGCGGCGGCGGCTGGGCCCGGCCCCGGCCCCGGCCCCGGCCCCGGCCCCCGCGGCACCCCGGGACGCGGCCCCCGCGGCACCCCCGGCAGGGCGGCCCCGCGCCCCCCGCTTCACACAGCCGGGGCTCCGCCGTGCTGGCATCTCCCTGGGAAGGCGGTGACCCGCGGGGAAGAGGTCCCTCGGGAAGGGAGGGAAGAGGGGGGTTGTTCTTCCCAGCCTCCGTGGTTCCGCTTTCCAAGAAATGTTTCTTTTTATTTTATATTTTATTTTATTTTGTTTTATTTTTTAAAATATTTTTTATATTTTTTAATTTTATATTTTTATTTTATTTGATTTTTCTTAACCCGAACTTATTTTGCACACAGTGCCCTCCAGCTGTGATGCCGATTGCTGCCTACCTGCCTTGCATCAGCCCAGGGTGCACGGTGGCAGGAGGCACAGCCTGTGCTGGGCTCCCCTTGTAGCCCAGGACCGCAGCCGCTGGTGTTCGCTTTCTTTGAGAAAACCATTGGAGCAGGCACTGCCCATCAGAGCTCCCATACGCTGCGGTTTTCAGGCATCTCATTTTTTTTTTTTAATATTGTATGCTTTTGTATTTGCTCTCTGCAGTGCCATGCAATACTTTAAGGAGTGTTTTATATTTAGCACTAGGGAAGAGGGGCTCATGGCCATGAATCTTGACACATAAAAGTAACTATGCTGGGTTCCCTGTGACTCTGCTGTGCCACAGGCACTGAATGTTACACAGTAAAACAGAAGGTACAAATGTAGTCGCACTGGATGTTTCCAGGGTGTTCAAACTGTGGCAACCAAAGTCACTGAGGCACCATCACAGGGTCCATCCACAGGGCAGCACAGAGGCAGCTGTGGCTGCTACCTACTGCTGGATGGGTGATGGAACTTCAGGGAAAGTGCTGGAGTGGCTGGGACAAGATTTATGACCCTCTGTAGGCAGTATGACACATGAAATTTGGAAAATAAAAAAACAAATGAAGCAATAAAGTCACTCCCAAACTTTTTCAGAGCTCAAGCAGAACCCTGGTGGTGAGGAAGAGGGAAGGAGGAGAAGCTTGTGGTCCAGTAGCCTCAATGTTCATCTCATTTACGTAGCGGGACCAGAGATGATGCAAGCTACAAAGAGAGAAGATACAAAGAAAGAAGGCAAAGATGATTCAAGGTAGGGAATGGCTTCCATGTGGGAGCAAATGAATGCATTAAGACTCTTAAATGTTGACCCTCTTGGGGAGCAGAGAATATAAAAGGGATTTATTGCGTCCGTAATGATATGGAAAGGATGAAGAGGGAAGATCTGTCATGTAGCTTCCAAACCAAGACCTAGCAAATAAAATCAGCAGAAAACAAGTTCAAAATAAACAAAAAGCAGTATGTCTGCACACGTTTCTAGCAAAGCTTTGGAGTTTGCTAAAAAGACAGTAAAAGTTTGCATGTATTCAAAAAGGAGTTGAATGGATTCATGGAAGACAAATGTATGAAGACTATTATGTCCACAGACATTGACAGTAGATCAGGAAACCCCTGCACCAGAGGTTTCTGGAGGCTGACTGAGTCTTGTTTTGCCTTGATAGCTTCCACAGGCATCTGCTATTGGCTCCCATCAGGTGTGGGGCTTGCTTAGATGGACCTTTGGATGAAGACATTGTAATGGGAATGTGTGCAGTGGGTAGTCTCCTTATGTAAGCGTTCAGAAGTTGCATATATAGTATAGATACTATAGGGAAGCACTTCCTAGTTCCCAAGGTGGGACAGGTAAGTTTGGCAGTGGCTTAGTGACACTTGTGCTTAACTCCTCTTGTGCTTAGGTGCATGCCAGACCCTTATGCCTCTTACGCACCTGGGTTTTCATGCAGAAGTAACACGTGGTGTTTCCCAGGCAGGCATTGCAGCACACTTTGGCCAGGTGCTGGTCAGAGCACTTTGCAGACCAGGACTTCTGAGTTCACCATGCACCTGCACCTAAGTGCAGAAAGAGAACGTATTGCCCTCTCCCTCCTTGTGCCTCCTCTCCTGCACCGTGTTGTTGTGGATGAGTGTTTTAGTATCCTGGTTGCTTTGTCAATTTGTCATAAAATGAATGATTATAGATTTTACACAACTTGGAGGTAGCAGCAATTTAAGATTTATTAACACTGTTATGGTAAATCCCAAGATTAGGTTGAATGATTTTTAATAATATCTAATCATTAGCCAGTTATCAGAGTGATTTAATAAAATGTACTATACTCAACACAGTGACTTAATTAAAGATTTGAAAATGTCAAGATTCATCCAAGACTTATGACAAAGTTTCCTAAATCAAGTCACACACACACACACAGATATATTGAGATTAACACCCCTCTGCCTGCCCCAATATACAGTTTAATCTATTTTCTCTTTGGAAGTTGTAATAAATTATTTGTACGAAATGATTTTTAAAACTTCTTGAAATCCAATTGTAGTCAGTTACTCACTGTTATCCTTCATCAGCATTTGTCAGCAGATATTCTTTGAACCTTGTCTCTGCATTTCAGTGGATGGTCTTGGAAAATCTTGCAAAGTCTATTCTTTGAAGTCCTTGCAAAATCTACCCTGAGAGGGATCTCAATTCAGGGTGAAGGGGTCACAGCCTGCTGCAGTCCCAGAGATCTCTAGGGGTCTCATGTAGGATTGGTATTTATAGGATCGCAAGATGATTTTGGTCAGTAATTTTTTTCATTTGTCCACAATTCTTGTCAGGTAGTTCTGGCTTCTTCCAGCGTGGGGTATGATCCAGGCAGCAGGAGTTTCCCAGGCAGCAGGAGTTCCAGGTACAGTTAGGGAGTGCTTGATTGTCCCAACTCACTGCACTTGTAGCCAAATCAAGAAAATGCCAGAATGTCCCAGCCCATGGCACTTGTAACCAAGACAAGAACACAATGTTGGCTGGTTCTGGCATTGCAATGTGGCCCAGAGAATCTGTACCACCACACGTGTACAAAAATGTAGGTTTGGTCTTGGTGCTCCGGTTCAAGCCAGCATGCGGGGTGTGAGGAGGAGGAGCCGGTGTGCTGTGAACGAGGATGCACCTTTATGTGTGTGCTAACGTCTCCCTGCAGGCGAGCCTTAGGGACAGGTGCTGTTGACTGCAGCAGTAATAAAGTTCGTTGGCACTTCTGAAAGTCACCTCTGTTTCTGATGTATTTATATAGTCATAGAATCATCGAATTGTAAAGGTTGGAGAAGACCTCTAGGATCATCAAGTCCAACTGTTGACCCAACACCCCCATGCCCACTAAACCATGTCCCGAAGTGCCACATCAACACGTTTTTTTGAACACCTCCAGGGATGATCACTCCACCACTTCTCTGGGCAGCCTGTTCCAATGCTTGACCACTCTTTCAGTAAAGAAATTTTTCCTAATATCCAATCTAAACCTCCCCTGGCACAACTTGAGGCCATTTCCTCTTGTCCTATCACTTATTACTTGGGAGAAGAGACCGACCCCCACCTCACTGCAACCTCCTTTCAGGTGGTTGTAGAGAGTGATCAGGTCTCCCCTCAGCCTCCTCTTCTCCAGGCTGAACAGCCCCAATTCCCTCAGCTGCTCCTTGTAAGATGACCTGTTCTCTAGACCCTTCACCAGCTTTATTGCCCCTCTCTGCACTCTCTCCAGCACCTCAATGTCTTTCTTGCAGTGAGGGGCCCAAACCTACACATGGTGTTCGAGGTGTGGCCTCACCAGTGCCGAGTACAGGGACAAAACCCACGCATGCTGTGTCATTTCCTGTAAACTAATACCCAGACACATTTCTGAGACGGCAATCCCTGAATTTTTGTTAATATTGTGATACAGTTCAGGCCACCAGCACTAGGCTTATGCAAAATATTTTGTAAATTTTCACTGGCTAGGAATTTAGGAAACAGTTAATATTTTGTTTGCCGTTGAACTGCAAATCAGGAAACAGTTTAATTGCCAGCGCCAGCAGACATCACTTTTAGGAAGTTGTTTCATGGCTATTCTGAATATGGCAAATACATCTTTATAAATTGACACAAGAAGACACTTTCTTTATAAAACAATTTCTTCCCAACTTCCTTTTTCTACTTTCCCTTAAATTTTTTTTGCAGATTGTAATTTTGTGTTTTCTTTCAACATTTGGTTGACAACAAAATTCTGACAAAGCTGTTAAACGGAATCAGGGTGGGGAAACTATGACCTATAGAGGAAAATGCAGTACATGTTTCCAGGTCTCAGCTATTTTGCGGCATGTACCTACAGATAAAAAATGTCAAAACCCAATTAATTTTCTACAATGAGCGGATATAAAATAGAAGTTCTTTATTCTTCTGTGTCTTTTTGGTTGCAAAAGTAAATACATGAGTTAGAAACTGAGAATTCAGCACAGACACACAAGTACAAAACTACTTAAAAATAAGGCTTAATTTTGTATGTCTCTTGCCTATGACAGCAGATTCATTTTTATATTTGCAGCTATTTTTGCCTCATAATATTCAATAAGGTCCTGAACTATTGCAAGGTTAAATATTTTGCAAACCTTTTTAGTGCTCTGATTTAATTCTGATCCAATCACATAGATTGACAATCACAAAATGCTGAGAAATAAACAGAATAGAATTCAACAGACCAGAGTACAAAAGCTGAGACAGTTCAAGTAATGTAAAAGAATATTTTGATACAAAGCCTGTTAGATACTACAATTTTAATAACTTTTTTCTTATTATAAAATTGCAATCAGAAGGAAAAGGACATTATTTTCTAGTGAAATATTTGAAGGAATGCAATTGTATAATTTTTCAGATTTTGCTGTACATTCTTTTGCTAATATCTCTTTTGATGCTTAAACAAATCGTCTCCACTTCCCTTCTGTACTTTTTAATTAATAATTAAAAGGGAGAAGCAGGAATAATTAGTTCATTCTGATGAAAATGGATGATTGATTAGCGCTTACCATTCTAAAATGCTATATTGGGTTTGCACAACAAGGTTTTCGTAGCGGGGGGGTTACAGGGGTGGCTTCTGTGAGAAGCTGCCAGAAACTTCCCCTATGTCTGATACAGCCAGTGCCAGCCGGCTCCAAGATGGACCTGCCGCTGGCCAAAGCTGAGCCCATCAGTGACAGTGGCAGAGCCTCTGGGACAACGTGTTTAAGAAGGGGGAAAAACTGCTGTGCAACTGGGCAACTGTAGCTGGGGAGAGGAGTGAGAATATGTGAGAGGGACATTTCTGCAGACACCAAGGTCAGTGAAGCAGGAGGGGGAGGTGGTGCTCCAGGTATCAGAGCAGCGATTCCCCTGCGGCCTGTGGTGAAGACCATGGTGGGGCAGGCTGTGCCCTTGCAGCCCATGGAGGTTCACAGTGGAGCGGTTATCCACCTGCAGCCAATGGAGGACCCCAGACCAGATCAGATGGATGCCCGAAGGAGGCTGTGACCCTGTGGGAAGCCCATGCTGGAGCAGGCTCCTGGCAGGATCTGTGGGCTCATGGAGAAAGAGATGCCCACGCTGGAGCAGGTTTGCTGGCAGGACTTGAGACCCCATGGGGGACACACGCTGGAGCAGTCTCTTCCTGAGGGACTGCATCTGTGGAGGAGACCCATGCTGGAGCAGTTTGTGAAGAACTGCAGCCTGTGGGAAGAGCTCACGTTGGAGAACTTCAGGGAGGACTGTCTTCCATGGGAGGGACCCCACACAGGAGCAGAGGAAGAGTGTGAGGAGTCCTCCCCCTGAGGAGGAAGGAGTGTCAGAGACAACGTGTGATGAACTGACTGCAACCAGCATTCCCCATCCCGCTGTGCTGCTGGCGGGGAGGTAGAGAAAATCAGGAGTGAAGTTGAGCCTGGGAAGGAGAGAGAGATGGGGGGAAGGTGTTTTAAAATTTAGTTTTTGTTTCTTATTATCCTACTTTGATTTGATTTGTAATAAATTAAACTAATTTCCCCAAATCGAGTCTGTTTTGCCTGTGAAAGTAATTGGTGAGTGGTCTGAAGTTTTCACTGTGACAGTGACAGAGCACTGGAACAGGCTGCCCAGAGAGGTTGTGGAGTCTCCTCTGGAGACATTCAAAACCCACCTGGACGCATTCCTGTGTGATCTACTCTTGGTGGTCCTGCTCCGGCATGGGGGTTGGACTAGATGATCTTTTGAGTTCCCTTCCAATCCCTAACATTCTGTGATTCTGTGATTCTGTGATCTCCCTGTCCTTACCTCAACCCATGAGCCTTTCATTCTGCTTTCTTTCCCCTGTCCAGCTGAGGACGGGAGTGATAGAGCAGCTTTGGTGGGCACCTGGCATCCAGCCAGGGTCAACCCACCACAAACACCTTTTATTTAGAGGATTTAAAAAAAGTCTTCAGGTGTGACCTATTGTACAAGTTACTGCTTTGCCATGGTGTATATCAAACAAGCACTTTAATTCCCAGTGAGATACAGATACCATCGGGGTGAAATAAAGCAGTATGCTCAGTAGCCTGATCCTGTCTTTGGTAATTTAAGGTAGGCAGCACCTGATTTGCACCCGGGCAGCTCACCAGGACATTTCGCAACAGCTCGGCTCTGGCAATGAGCATTATCAAATAGTACAGGGCTAGAAGTGTGTTCAGTAGGGATCTGTCTTGTAAGAGAGTGCACCTCCTGGGTTGCCTTTACACTTTTCCTGCATTAGAAAAGGTGGTGTGCATGTATGTACGTGCATGTACATGCCAGCTACACATGGCATAGCCTCTGTGTACAAAAACCTCAGCCAGTAAAGTAGAGCCAGCCTTCTGGTGTCCTCTGGGCTCTGACAGATGAAGGTGGCTACCTGGGGAGATGCTCATTCTTTGCACTGGGTACATCATCTGTATTGGGAATTTGGGAACACCTGGATTTGCACACCCTGATTTTCCCTGTCTGGGCCCTGGGAATGGACCTTCTCTCTGCACAGCTGGGGCCCCATTGGGGCCGGAGGGTGAGAGTGCCTGCACCCTCCAGGGGCTCCTTGGTCCTCCTGCAGCTTGGGCACCCCTATCCAAACTAGCTGCAGGTTGAGTTCATTATATATTTAGCAGAATCGGTGTCTGGCATTTTTCTGGAAGCTGAAATCTCAGTTTAGGACCCAATTAGTCAATGAAGGTAAAAGATCTTTAGCTGAAATCTTTAATTAAATTTAGTATCAAACATATTGGTGCAAGGTGTTCCTTTGAGTTGCGTTTATAGAGTGTACTTCAGCTTTGTTATAAAGTGAAACCACAGCCTTTCCTGGAAGCACAGTGAAGGGCAAGGGCATATTATCTGCTCTAAGCCATAGGCTGGATCCTCTCCAGACAGATGTTGGCAAAGAATAAAGTGGGGCTCATGTTTGTCCTTTCACTGGGCATGAAGAACATCTGTGAATCAATATTAATCACTGAGGAAGATTTATAGAAATATATACACTTGGGAATGATTCTCCAATTATCAGCTGGCAGATTTTATACCTGCTTCTTAGCTACTCTCTTTTTAATTGACATGTTAGAGTACTGTTTTTTTATTCAGCAATAGTAAATAGTAGCAAAGTGGATGCCTTATAAACTCTTACATTTTTGCTTCTGCCTGTGTAAATCAGGTGCATAATCTGATCATGAAAGACAATCTTGTTCATTTGATGAGATCTGGTTCCTTTAAAGCCCTGCAGACTGGTATTTTGCTATTCTTGTCCTTCCATATTAATCAGATCCCTTGTAGAACTTACTATTTTTGCAGTTTGCAAACTGTCATTGGATTCTGTCAGACAACCTGCTTGCGTTTTTTTAGTATTGGTACAACTTTTGCAGACCTTTAGTTCCCTCATATTTCAAGATGTATTAAAATTTAATACCAGTAAGTCATATTTCTCCTCATCAAAACTGTCTGTGGTATGTGGATGCAAGTTAATGAATCTTGTTGATTTAAAATGCTTCTGCTTGGTAAATGCTGTTTTACCTCTCCAATTAATAATGCTAGCAATTATTTTGCCATCCTCCCATGATACACCTTTTGGGTATACCTGGAGCCAGCTGCATTTTGTCCCAGATGCTTATTTGTTTCTGCACTGGGAAATGAGAAGGACAGGACTTTCCGTGTTTGCATGTGTATGTATAATATATGTATTTATTGTATACCATATGTGTACAATGTATGTGTGTGTAATACCACTATATGTGTTCAGCAGATCCAGGAACAGGTTGTTGACAGCCCTGTGACCTGGCAGTTCAACCGACTTTCAATCCACCTCACTGTCATCCATTCATCTTTTGCATAATTCCTCAGCTTGTCTTGAAGGAGGCAACGATGGGAAAGATTGTCCAAAGCTTTGCTGAAGTCAAGATGACATCCATGGCTTTCCCCTCATCCACTAAGCCAGTCATCTCCTTGTATCCTTTTATCCATCCGTCTCCTACCAGCTTGGTCAAGCATGATTTCCCCCTCATAAATCCATGCATTTTGGAGAGGTGCCCACTCTTCTTGATTTCCCAGAAAGGGTATGAGAGCTTCCCCCATCATCCTGTCCTCTCACTACTTCCGTATTTGTGTACATACGTTTGAAGTGAGCCTCCTTCAGCCCATAATGAGGTCTCTCTTGTCCATGTCCCTTTGCTTGCCAAGCCAGGCCTTCATGCCCTCACTTGGTTGTGGTTTGTCGTCTCCCTTCCCTGTTGCTCATAGTTTAAAGCTCTCATCTCACAGGACACTCCTGAAGGCTTGTAATTATGGACAAGTGAAGCAGAGTAATGCAGATGTCTTCTGAAAATCCTCTTGGGAAAGAAAGAAAAAAAGAAAAAAAGTTGCACCTGAAGCATGTAATGTTAGATTAAGAAATGTGGGGTTTTTTGAAAAAAAACCTTCAAAAAACATTTTAACTGAGAGTAGAGTATGTTTTTCTGTAGTTAATGACAATCAGGATTATTCTGGAATCAGGTCTGCTGTAGAAATATGTGGTTATTCTTGCTAGATAGGCAGATCTCAGACGATCCACTTGGATCAAGTCTATTTGTAAATTATATAAGACTTTTTTGAAGAGGCTGATCTTTAGAAAATTTCAAGTTCCTTAGATATAAAGAAAAGACCAAAAATATTATGTAAGTTTTTGAAGGCACTGATATGAAATATCCGTTGTTTGAGTTCTTTACAGCTGTAAGTATAATGAGTTGATTAAATTCTTGAGGTAGCAGGATGTTTCCTTGTTTCTGAATTTGCAACCTGTGCAACAATTTTCTCCAGAAATACTGAATGTATTTTAAGGTGTTTGCTTGTTAGCTGAACCTCTGTACATTGTTCTTAGAGAAATAAAAGAATCTCTTTTACAGCTGGGAAAACATAAATAAGTAAATTTAGCGGAGCTGGTCAGAAGTTTTTCTGACCAAGAGTTTTCTGTTGAAAAATGCCATTTTTAGAAGTTGTTGGAAGCTTGTTTGCTATCTCGTCTTCTATTTATTTGCTGTTTTTTCAGCTGGGTTCTTCAGAATCTCAGTGTGACCTGCAGTGTTGGACCCCACAGGAGATCTAAAAATCTCCTTTGACATTTGAACAGGGAGCACACAGTTATTTGAGAGGTGGCAAAAGCACAGCGGTAGCGATCAGGCCCTACAGCACCTTTTCTGCTCCAAGGGCCTTAGATGTATCCCAGGAGCAGTTGGCTGAGAGCTGAGACCGAAAAAAATCCCTACTCCCCGTGTGTGGCCCTGCTGCCCTGTGCCAAGCCCCAGCCCCATGTGTCCCTGTCTGCTGGCAGCACTGCGGCTGGGGGCTCAGGGAGCCGGCACTCCTCCATGCCTTCCCAGCCCCTGCTGCAGAAATAGCTTTCTCCAACAGGATGTTCTGAAATGCTGACTTTGCAGTTGTTTTCCAAATTAATTTGACCCTATGTCCATCCCACCCCCAGCATTTCCAGTGGAAGAGGATTTGGGGAGGAGGGGCTGAATTGGGGCAGGGTAAGATTTGCTAGAACACGGCATGGAGATATCTGGAGGGGGAAAAGGGGGGAAAAGAAAGGAAAACTGACAGCTATTTGTTGATTCAGACAGAGTCAGGGAACTCTGCTTTTTCACGTATGTCATATTTATCTTTTGCCAAGCATATTCCCTTAAAACGTTCACATTGGCATGAAACAAAAGGTCTTCACTAGATACCTAACACATATCTGTCCAGGAGGAGCCCTCTTCATCTCTCTGTCAGTGTTCTGCCAAATGTTGAAACCAACTGATCCGCATTAGAAGAATCATTTCCTCCTTGTAGCTATCTCTGCTTCTAGGCTTTGCTATCTTGTCGAGCCTTTCTAGTTCATCTCTGATCTCAGCCTGACCCCCAAAGCCAGTCCCTGATCAAGGGAGAGAATGGAAGTGGTGTCTGGAGAAACAAGTTGTGGGGGAAATGTGTGAGGTAAGGTAGGCTTTTCCTTCCAAGGTATTGACCTGACCCCACTTTCAATCCTCAGGTGCTCTTCTGTATCCTCTCAGAGTGACTAGCCTAGAAATTGGCTAATTCTGGATGATGTCTGCCTTGGGATTAGCATCATGACAGAGAAGTCCCTGCTTTATGTTAATGATGATCTCGTTTGAACAGATAGAAGTCAGACCATCAGACCATCATAAGGGGCTTATCATGAACGTGGGAGTCCAAGTAACATCATGAAGGCAAGATAGTGAATTTTTAAGGAATTAATATGGAGAAACAGAAAATTACCTAATGGAAAGGCACTAGAAATCTATTCCATGTGTTGGCAGAAAACAAGCACAAAGGACAGGAGAAGGTGGAGAGTTAGTCGAGGAAAGGACTGAGCAGAAGGTAGAGATGGAGAGAGGTGAAGGATGAGGCAGAACCAGAGACTAGACTATGGGCAGCACTCTCCTTGAAGAATTAAGAAGGTGAGGTCAAGAAATATGACTGTTGTAAAAACAGAGAGGATGCCAGTGCAGGCGTGGAAGAAAGCAGGAGATGTATTTTTTTGTAGTTGTGGTTAGATAGATGCAGGATGTTGTTTTGATCTCTAAACTGAAGTTTTTGCAGAGCTTCGGAAAACAGAGAACTGAATTTTGTCATTGTCAACAAAGCTTAGCTAGTAAGGATGCATTGCCATGAAGATGGTTAAGCAATACAGACGTGTCAGTTATACACACTCTGAGTTAAATGATATCCTGTTATGGTTTTCTTATAGTGTTGGATAAACAAGTTGCCATTTTGAAAATTACTGAGGCTGGGAAAATATTCCTCATGAGTTCTTATTTGACTGCACAAATGGGAGGGAGTTTCCTGCTGCTGTGGTTTCCCCTGGGGGATTGTTTTGCCCTGTCCACCAGATTTGTGCCTGCTGTGAATAAAAGCTTTTCTTTGTTCACTCACTTGAACAAAATTTGTCATCGAATCCCAGAACCCCAAAGACAGTAGGATCATGTGAACAGAGGATCTTGTTAAAGACTTCCCAACTAGCGCTGGTTTGTTGAAATGCCAGTGATAACTTGAAGATACCGGTACCTTATGTGAGTCATTCCTAACTCAAATGAGTAATGCAACATCACTGGAAGTACTGGTGAGACTTAAAAGCAGCAGGTCCTTATAGCAAGTTAAAAAATGGAATTTAATTTTTATTGCATTTAAAAATTACTACACAAATACATATAATTCACCTTTGCTTCCAACAGTACTTTAATAAAAGATTATCTCAATGTGGTTTGTGTCATTAAACAGCAAAATTGTAAGGTTCATTGCTCACTATTTGAACATTAAAATGTTATAGGAAAAAAGAAAAGAAATGCTTTCAGAACTACCCTGAAAAGAAACAGAGCTGATGAAAAAAAGCAGAAATGCCACTGCATGTACAGGAGCTCCAGCAGAGGAAGCTTTTAATATACTGATAGCAATGTTATAGGACAGGAAGAAGAGGAGGTAGTTTTTAATGTTAAAAGTCATTAATGCAAAGATTTTGTGAAGTGTTCCTATATACATGTATGTATAGATAGATACGTGTGTGTGTGTATAGGTACACTCTTCTATATAGAGAGAGTTATGCATGAGTGTGTATATAGATAAACAATTTTATTGAATGATCAGAGTGGGAAAGTTGTAGAGCAAAGCACTTGAAAATACCCGTGTGTGACTAAATGTTTCATGACATGATTGAGTATTCTCTTTGCAGAGGTACACTGCCTCCTCCAGTGCACAAGATGGACTGACTGTGTTACACTGGCCAGTATTTTGTTGTATATTCATTGTTCAAGCTATGGCCTTGTCCTTTATTTACTACACGGTTCTCTGAAAATAAACCAAATCATTTTCTGGTGGTGTTTCCATGGTGATCATCGTGTGGAATATAAGACTTTCTAACATACTACTTTAGTTCCACAAAAATACTGTTAGATGAAGGACTGTTTTTATCCCCATTGCACATCTTGGGATCTGAGGCACACTGAGATGTCTACTAAAGACTAAGCTTTTCAAAATACTTTGTATTATATAACACAAATGGAAATGCTCAGTGCTTCAGAAAAATAGACCCTGGGGCTGCTTGTCAGGTATCCGGAAAACAAGAAACATGCAGTTCAGTCACAACTCATGAAAATCTTGTCTTAAGTTAGTTATGCACAATCAAATTGACATCAGAGGCAGATTCATGAATATATTTGTCTTTCAGCGCAGTCATTGAGCTGATCTCTGAGATCTGCTTTGCTTTTCCTCACTCAGCATCCACAGTGCGTAAGACAATCTCTTTGAAACAGGAGGGGCTCTTACTGCGCATCCCTGGCCCAGCTGTGTTGTCTTCTCCCTCCTATGCCAGGAGGAAGAACCTGGAGGTGGAAGGGGGAAGGACTCGAGTATTTCACTTTCTCCCATGTGAGACTGACTGGAGTCAGAGCTTGAAACCCTATCCCTTATTTGAGTGCTTTAATTGTCTTTTGAACTGTAGATAACTAGGTCATAGTTTGTTTTGAAAGGAAATGGCCTCAAGTTGTGCCAGGGGAAGTTTAGATTGGACATTAGGAAAAATTTCTTCACTGAAAGAGTGGTCAAACGTTGGAACAGGCTGCCCAGGGAGATGGTGGAGTCAGCATCCCTGGAGGTGTTCAAAAACTGTGTAGATGTGGCACTTTGGGACCTGGCTTAGTGGGAGTCGTGGTGTTGGGTTGACAGTTGGATTTTATGATCTTAGAGGTATCTTCCAACCTAATGATTCTATGATACTACGATGCTGTGAATGGATGAAACAAGTTATTGGAGAGCTCCAGAAAGTAGGCTGCACTCTCCAGCCTGAGAGGGATCAAGCTTACATTTTTCACTAGGTGCATAATTAAGTTTAATAATGTACCCAAAGGCAACATTTCATATTTCATTAAAGCTTCTGTTTCACATTGACCTCCGTCACCCAGGAGATTGCTCCTGCTTTGAATATCTGTTGTGTATGGCAGTGATAATAATAATGGTTGTGGTTCTCCAGTTGAGGCTGGTGTAGGTCTGTGTGCCTGGAAAAGTAGGTAATCGCTATTCTGACACATATCTATGTATGGTAAATCGGACAATAGACACCAGACTAGACAAGTAGGGATTGGTGAGTGGAGTGACACTTTGGAAGAAATAAACAAGAATGAAAAAGAATAGGAGAGATGATTGTAACTGTCCTGAAGAAATTTATGACACATTATTTATTTATTCATACTGGGTCCTGCTTCGTTGAAGATAATATTTGCAATGAAAATGTTGAATGGCAAGGGGATTTCTGTAGAAGATGCAAGGAACACAAAGTCCTCTAAGCCAAGTTTTGCAATAAGGCTATGGCAGCCATATGGCTTCCAAACAAATGCCAGGAATGGGTACAGTCATAAGATGAGCTGGGACATGATAGTCACAGAAGAAAGAAGTTTCATTTAAAATTTCACCAATATAAGATGTTCTCTGTAAGGAGAGACAGTATCTTAGCAAAACAGACATCCATCTACAAAGACTTAGAGAAGGAATGCAGAAGAGGGCTCTTTAACTTAATCTAAACATAAAAAAATTGTGTAAACTGCTTCAGCCTCATAATAGCTATGTGTAACACAGATGGACTGCAAATCCGCATGCATTCAGTCTAAGAGTGATGCTGCTGACTGGTTGCTTTAATAATGTTCGATAATATTAAATTCATTGTGTGTGGAACCTGTAAAAGGATCCACCTGTGCAGGTCCTTAATCCTGCTGGTAGCAGTAAATTGATGCAGGGTTGTAATCATTTACCCCTTCCACTCTCTGTGCAGGGTCAAGCACTTTATTCTATTCTCAAATTGACCCAAGCTACTGTAGTCACTTATAAGTGTCACTAAACATGGATGAGACCTTCCAGGAACACAGTGGGACGCATCCAGAGACAGTGGCTGTCCAGATTCTTATGGCTCCAAGTTACTTAAGGCCTCTCATCACTACTACCTACAACAGGAGCACAGATCTTTGTCAGATCCTTGGTGATTAGCTCTGTGTGGACCTTGACATTCACACAGTTTTGGGAACAAGTTGCTGCAACATTTCATTACTTTTCTTTTGCTGCAGAATGGGACAGCATAGATGATATTCAGTGGGGCCAGCCAATATTTAGCTTTTGGTGGCCTCCTGTATGAGTGATTTGGCTCAGCCTGGTAACTTATTTAAAGGAAAAGCAGTGATAAACACACATGTAAACTTGAATTTGGTATTTGGACAGATGAATTAGCCTAACTGAAAATGAAATACCAATTCCTTGTGTAAGAATCTAAGCCAGTTCTTGTAGGGACAGAGTACAAACTCCTCAGTAAATACACCAGTAGGACATTTAGACCAATAAGATGTTCAATGAGAGGGCTTTAAGTAGAATTTCCATGAAAATAAATGTTAGGTAGTTTTTGCCCCTACCCAACATTGTACTGTGAACTAGGTAGAGGAAACAGCTGAGGGTAGCCTATACTGCATATGGAATGGGACAATTAGATAGATCTCCTACTGTAATAGTTTGCCAGTGTGCACCATGGACACACACAGGGCATGATTCTGAACTTGGTTTTACAGCAATTTAAGTCTGTAGTTCTTAGTGTTGCTGCCACAGTCTTCGTATGGTGTGAGTAAGAAAAGAGAATTAATAATACTTAGGGGATCCTATCCTTTGCTTACTTATTCTTACTGCAAAAGGTTAAAAAGAAAGGTGGTTTTAAATCTTAAAAATGGAGAGGAAAGGTCAGCTCTTGGTGTTCTTAGTTTTACTGGCTAAGCTGCCAAAGGTTTACAAAAGATTTACTGGACCTCTGGAAACTGTAGGATTTGATTACTGGTAACGTCTGGAGAATTTTTTTGTGCTCTGATAAAATTTGATTTGCTCTCCAACAATATCGATTGTGTTCACCCTGCTGTTTACTTGCTTTTAACTTTTACAAGGTCACCTTCATCAGATTCGCGTTCTAAATACTTCTCTTGAGTGACTCTGGTGATCTCACACTTCTATAAATTTTACTTAACCAATCAACAATATTGGATTGACCACTATTCTATTTCATCATAATTATGAAAAACTGCACTTACAAATTTGGTCAATGCCTTAACGAGGCCCCATTTCTTACTAAGTAGTTCCTGAATATACCGAATTAGTACTACAGAGCATTATTCTTTGTTTTCACTTCCTGACAAGAGTAACAATAGTGTAATTTTATGAAGACTGATACTCAGTAAACTGGGTAATTTTTAACTCTGCATAATAATACCTACTCTGATTTACAGTGAATTACTTTACGATTTATACAAGTATCATGCTTTCTTTTATCTCCACCCAGAACAGTAGCACACATAAGGCTGGAAGCAACACAAAAATAGTGTTTCTTAACAGATGTCTTTGATTCTCCTGAGTAAATGTTGGACAGTAATTCAGTTTTTAAGAAAAAATTACTCCAGAAGGACAGCCTTAATTTATTTATATCCACATCTTGTTATTCTTTATACTACCAGTGAGTTTAAACTGATTATACTCTTATGTAACATTGCTTTGACTCTTGGAGACAGAAATCTTTGCAATATGTATGTGTATATGTATGTGTGTATATACTTATATATGTAAACACGCAGAGGCTATAATATACAGATAAAGTATAACAAGTTGATAGCAGTATTTACATCACAAATAGAAAAATACTGATGTTACAACAACAAACATTTTAGCACTTGGTGTCTAATATTATTTTTTAAATACTGCTTTTTTTCTTTCTTGGGGAAGATTGGGAGATTTCAATGCAGAAGAGCAAACCAGTGAATCAAACTAAGTCAGTGTTAGCATTGGGAATACTACTTGTGTATTATAGGTATTTATATGGCCCTCCTCGCTAGGGTAACATCTGAATGCCTTGCAGTTTTTAATATGTTCTTCCTTACCTGTAAAGGAGGAATGCTGTTGTCTCCAATTTATCAACTGGGAAATTGAACAAAAAGAAGCAAACATGGGGATTTAGAAGGCTTAAATTTCTTTTAGATCTCTGATCTTAATATCATCTCCTGGATGTCTGTGAAGGCCATCAGGCCACCTAGAGCCAAACGGCTAGAAAATTAATCATAGGGAATTGAAGCTGTTTGACTATGGCCTTTACCAACCACCTCATAAGAAACTTTTGGTAACAATAAGGACTTGGGCGTTTTGTTTTCCACATTCACTGTCATGTCTTTATCACTGGATCATCAGACCTGATTTTGCCCCAAAGAATGGGAGACTCACACAATTTCATTGGATCAGGTTCCTTATTCAACTTACTTGCAGATTTTGGTTTACACACTTAGACTTAAACAAAAAGGTCCTTTTATGAATGGTGAACTGATGCAAAATTGTGCTTGGAGGCTGAGCTCCTGTGGAGTCCTCAGATTTGTAAAAGGGACTGAGCCTGTAGCCATTCCCTCCACAGAGGGAAATGGGAGTTATAGTAAGCTCTAAGAAGCCCTAATATATTCAAATAAGTTCCAATTAGAACTTATTCTTACAGAAATGAGAGTTTTAATACAATTTATCTCCCTGGCTGCCTAAACTTGCTATACCTGTGTGATTCTTACTGCAGGTGAATTTGACTGAAGTTGACCAATGTGGTGAAAAATTTTCAGGGACAGAGAAAGAAGAAAGGGGAAGAAGACTGGCAAAATGACAGAAGTCTATACAGTTAAATATCATGCATGCACAAAGAAGAGGTGTGTACCAACACTGCAGAACAGGATGCGTTGTTTAGAAGAACTAACTAACTACATATGAGTTAACAGTGGGACACCACTGTAAAACATCAAGCCTTGTTATGATGACTAATGTCCATGGACATTAGTAGGACTGTCCTATGTAAGACACCACAGATTATCATACTCATTGGTGCTGGCATCGCCTCTTTCCATCTGATGTACCGTCAGTCACCATTTAACGTGCTTTTGACAGAAAACAGAAGAATCTGGCACTTTGTGTAAAATAAAGAATAGAGAATGAGAAAATTGCATTACTTTAAAAATATTTTCGACTAAGTTGCTGAAATTGTGGGCACTGTAAAGACCAGTCAGGAGACCCACTGAGCCAGGGCAGCCCTTGGGAGGGCACAAAGACGGAACAGTAGCAATGCCTACCTGGGTGGACAACTCTACCCAGAGGAGGAGAAAAGGGTGTGAAACAAAAGCTAAGTCAGCCATGTAGTAGTGACACCATTTCTGAGGCCAAAGAGCCAGACAGGAGTTTTCCTTAAGAGGATGATATGTGAAACATAAAGGAAGGGAAAAGGCCCCGGAAAGGCGAGAGTTGTGCGGGGCAGGTGCAGGAGGACTGTGAGGATTTTTGCTATGTTTTTACTGCACACAGCACATTTTTCCTGGTCACAACATCTCTCCCTAGGCATGCTGGTGTACCTTAAACACAGCCGAACTTAGGGCAACCATTTCATGTTTTACTAAAGTACTTACTTCCTATTCCCTTTTACTCTTGTAGGGGCAATGGTCCTCTTCAGGCAAACTGCAGTGTTGTTGAACATGTGCCTGTCCCATTTTCCCATCACTCTTCAGCTCTACTGAAACTTTTGCCCAGTGTCTGATACCAGTGGGGGCACAGGGAGGATAGTATGGGTGGCTGGTTCACCTGGCCACTGTTTTTTTTTATGAAAAAACCTCTACTGTTTTGATTTCACCATCATTTGAGCAGTGGAGAATCAGGCCAGAGATCACGTTGCTGAATTCACTGCTGAGAAGACAGTTTCATAGCAGTTTCTCACTTTCCACGGGTTCTGGTGGCACCATTTGCCTTCATAGCACAGACCTAGTGATGGCTGTCACAACATCAATTTCAAAAAAGAGACATTGATGTAATATTGGTGTGTTTGACTAGTAACTAGGGATCCTGCTTTCCATTTGTTTGGTAAGAACTCAATGCTATAGGTAGACACTAGTGCAGAAACAATTATTAATCATAGAACATAGAATCTTGGAAAAGACCTTTGAGATCATCAAGTCCAGCCATCAACCCTACTCTACCAAGCACACCCCTAAACGTATCTCCAAGCACCACATCAAAATGACATTCAAACACATTAAGGGATGGTGACTCAACCACCTCTCTGGCAGTATTCCAATGTCTGACAACCCTTTCAGTGAAAATTTTTTCCTAATGTCAAGCCTAAACCTACCCTAGTGGAGCTTGAGTCCGTTCCCTCTTGTTCTACCATTAATTACCAGTAAGAAGAGATCAGCACCTATGTCTCTACAATGTCCTCTCAGGTAGCTGTAGAAAGCAATAAGGACTCCCCTCAGCCTCCTTTCCTTAAGACTAAATAGCCCCAGTTCCCTCAGCCGCTCTTTGTAAGACTTAATGTCTAGGCCTTTCACCATCTTCGTTGCCCTTCTCTGTGCTCCTTCCAGCACCTCAATGTCTTTCTTGTATTGGGGTGCCCAAAACTGAACACAGTACTCAAGGTGTGGCCTCACCAGTGCCGAGTACAGGGACACGATCACCTCCCTGCTCCTGCTGGCCACACTATTTCTGATACAAGCCAGGATGCATTGGCTTTTTTGGCCACCTGGGCACACTGCTGACTCTTATTCAGCCGCTTGTCAACCAGCAGCCCCAGGTCCTTTTCTGCCGGGCAGCTTTCCAGCCACTCTTCCCCAAGCCTGTAGCGCTGCATGGGGTTGTTGTGGCAAAAGTGCAGGACCTGGCACTTGGCCTTGTTGAAGCTCATACAGTTGGCCTTGGCCCATTGGTCCAGCCTTTCCAGGACCCTCTGTAGAGCCTCCCTACCCTTGAGCAGATGAACTCTCCCACCTAACTTGGTGTCGTCTGCAAACATACTAAGGGTGCATTCTATCCCTTCATCAAGATCAATGAGAATTCTGAGAAGAATTTTATGCATAAAGAAAGCTGTAAAAATATAATAAATGATTTTTGAACTGGAATTAAAAAGAAAGCAAACCTTGCTATGTACTACCCAGAGATCTTGAGCTCTAGTACTAACAGATGAAGACATATTGGAATAAGATTACAAAACTACATGTTTTCCCTCACAATAAAAAAGGGATTTAATTTCTTAACAGGAAACTGGACTTGCTTCATTTTGTATTGTTGGTAAATTGGAACATTTTTGCCCCAGTGATTCATATTGCATGAGTAGATGGTCCTCATTAGATATGCTTCTTTTCTTAATAAAGTAAAAACATGAGCTTGTGTCACCAGCCACAAGCTATTTAGGGTTTCTCAGTATTTGAGGTCACTGGATTTAACACAGGAAATGGAGGCATGCTGTAGGAAAAAATCTCTTGTGTAAATGTTTGAACAATACTTACATAGTGTAAAAATCAACTGCACGCAATTAGAATTAGAAGTAAAGTCTTAGTGAATGTGCGCACTATGGATACAAATCTAGCATCTATTAAGGTAACAATTTATTTATTATGATTCTTATGTCTATCTGCTACTATGATTCTGCTCATTAATTAGCCATTCCCTCAGTAAAGATCATGTGGATGTACGCTATCTGCCGCTATTATTTATTCATATTCTTCGCAAGGTCACTGTGAAGAACCATGTTCTGATCAACTCCTGAGTCAACCCAAGGGACGTCTAGCCCCACTGCCACAAACCCTTCATTCCTTTGGCAAAACCCCTTCATCTGAAATGGCTGGGCCACTGTTCAGAGAGGAAGGAAAGATTCAAGGGGCTAGAGACAGACAGAACTAACAAGAGGAAGCTTGGATCCCAGGTCTGGCAGATGGGGACTCCCCAGAGAGAGAAGGAATCCTGGTCTTCATCTTGTCTCTTACTGCTGACTCTCCAAGGAAAATGTCTTGGCAGACTGAGGAGGATGGATGGCTCTTAAAGAGTTTCCATCCCAGTACGCTTCTGCATTTGGTCCCTGCTATGTGTTTTTTTTCCATCACCAGGATTTTTACATTGTTCTCAGTAGCAACGTAGCCACCTTGTTTCAGTGATCACTTTTACAGAGCTGCTCTGCAAACAGCTATCTCAACGCAGCTAGTGGGGCTGCAAGCTATGGCACTGGGGAGCGAAAAGGTGTGAGACAAACATCTTCAGATGAATCATGAACAGCAGATCTGCAGAACAAGTGATCTGAGCCCAACAGATTCAATTCCTCATTGCTCTTTCTTGGGGATTCAGTGCAGCAGGGCTACTTTACCTGGGATGGAGTTGTTGCTGTGTTCCAGCTCAAGGTCAGGAGGTTGTCCTTACTAATGGGATTTCATATAAGTAAAGAGAGCCACTATGCTGCCATCACAGCTTATTAAGAGGTAAAGAGGGAGGCTTAAGCATCATCTTCAAGGTCAAAGTTCAATAACTTTATACAACCTGTTGGGATTAGCCACAGGACACCAAGTCCAAAGCTGCTAATGGGGGTTATATCACGTTTTGTGGCCAGTGTCTATCCTGAGCAGCCATTTTCCACAGCAGTTAGCATGGTGGTGCTGGCTGCACATGTCTGATGAGGCCTGTTGTTGCCCTGTCTCTTGGACATCCTCCTGCCACTTTTCTTGAGGATAAGAGGTAAATTTGTTATTTTCCATTGGGGAGTTAATACCTCTGCTCAGTCCTTGCTCTCATACTTGTAGTTTCATGTTCCTTCAGCATCCTGGGATAAAGATGACCCTGTTTATACAGGTAAAATCCATCAAGCACATGCCAAAATTTGTTTCAACCTCAGGTTTGGTAGTTTCTGGTTTTTTCTCATTCCCACTAGGTAACCTGACTTTGTCTCCAAGCTCAACTTTGTAACTCAGCATTCAGGTAAAGCAGTTATTGTGGGAACATGCTGAGATTATTTATTATCATTCCTCAGAAAAACCATTTTTTCCTTTTCTCTCTTCCTTTATCCCTGTACTCCCTGGCTTCTTTAACTGTAGGTTTCTTTCACAATCAGCCTTTTTTTTTTTTTTGCATTCTTTATAGACTTGCCATTTCTACCTACTACTGGTTCTTATGAGTTCCATAATTTTTTTTTCTCCCCTTACCTAAGATACAAATTCAAGCTAGAGTTTACCTTTTTGGCTTGTCGATATCTGCTATTCTTTTAATCTGTTATCAAGTATATATAGACTTTAGAACATACTTTGAGGGAAAGAATTATCAAAGATATAGAAGGAAATGGAAAATAGGTTAAAATGCTACACGGATTTACCAAAGGTACATTGTACTTCATTAGCCCACTATTTTTATTTAGAAAGAGTAACTCTCTGAGTCAGCCTCACCTCCATCCCTGGAAAGGTGATGGAGCAACTTATCCTCGGTGCTGTCTCTAGACATATCAAGGATAAGAGAGCCATTAGGAGCAGTCACCAAGGGGAAGTCATGTTTGACCAACCTGGTAGCCTTTTATGAAGACATAACCAGGTGGATAGATGATGGCAGTACAGTGGATGTGGTTTATCTTGATTTCAGTAAAGCATTTGACACCGTCTCTCACAGCATCCTCGCAGCTAAACTGAGGAAGTGTGGTCTGGATGATCAGGCAGGGAGGTAGATTGTGCACTGGTTGAATGAAAGAAGTCGGAGAGTTGTGGTCAATGGGACAGAATTTACCTGGAGGCCTGTATCTAGTGGAGTCCCTCAGGGATCGGTACTAGGACCAGAACTATTCAATATATTCATCAATGACCTGGATGGGGGAACAGAGTGCACTGTCAGCAAGTTTGCTGATGACACAGAACTGGGAGGAGTGGCTGACACACCAGAAGGCTGTGCTGCCCTTCAGAGAGACCTGGACAGGCTGGAGAGCTGGGTGGGGAGAAATTTAATGAAATACAAGGGCAAGTGTAGAGTCTTGCATCTGGGAAAGGACGACTCCATGGACCAGTACAGGTTGGGGACTGAGCTGTTAGAGAGTAGCGTAGGGGAAAGGGCCCCAGGGGTCCTGGTGGACAGCAGGATAACCATGAGCCAGCAATGTGCCCTTGTGGCCAAGAAGGCCCATGGCATCCTGGGGTGTGTTAGAAGGGGTGTGGTCAGTAGGTTGAGAGAGGTTCTCCTCCCCCTCTCCTCTGCCCTGGTGAGACCCCATCTGGAATAGTGTGTCCAGTTCTGGGCCTCTCAGTTCAGGAAGGACAGGGAACTATTTGAAACAGTCCAGTGCAGAGCCACAAAGATGGTTAAGGGAGTGGAACATCTCCCTTATGAGGAAAGGCTGAGGGAGCTGGATGTCTTTAGCTTGAAGAAAAGGAGACTGAGAGGTGACCTTATTAGTGTTTATAAATGAGTAAAGGGTGAGTGTCAGGAGGATGGAGCTGGGCTGTTCTTGTTGATGACTAATGGTAGGACAAGGGGTGCAAGCTGGAGCACAGGAGGTTCCACATTAACAGAAGGAAAAACTTTTTCCCTGTGAGGGTGACAGAGCACTGGAACAGGCTGCCCAGAGAGGTTGTGGAGTCTCCTTTTCTGGAGACTTTCAAAACCCACCTGGACGCGTTCCTGTGTGCTCTACTCTAGGTGTTCCTGCTCTGGCAGGCGGGTTGGACTAGATGACCTTTCAAGATCCCTTCCAACCCCTAACATTCTGTGATTCTGTGATTAAATACAAAAAAGAAGTGATATAGTACCATGGAATTATTAATTACATGGAAGAAGTGGGAATTAAGGCAGAAATTACAAAGTGGGCGATGAACTGACCAAATGAAAGATGGCAATGCGTAGAGCTAAAGGGTAGGAATCAGCCTTGAGGGATTTTACTACTGGAATTCCTCAAAAATTGCTTTTGAGATTGGTTTCTTTTATATTTTGATTCATAACTGGGACAAACAATGTTCGCATTCTCAAAAATGGAGACTGATTGCTGGCATGAAGGAATGCTCAGACGGTGCTGAGCATTGATATCTCTGACATCTCAGTTTGAGGATGACCATGAGTCTCAGACCTTCTCCCTTTTCTGCTTATTGGAGGAGCCTGTCTTTCTGTGTTACCACCTTCCCAAACAGTCCTTGCAAGTTCATAATGAAAATCTCTGCACAATACGAAGGAACTCATGGTACTACGTGGAGGGTCAATGTGATAGAAAATCAGTAAAATGTCAGTGCTTCAGAAATCAGCTGCGTGAAGAAAAGAAATTATTTGGTTTGTCAGCCATCATGAAATCTTTTTTTAAGACTACAAAAACTGAGTAAGATTTACATGAGTTTATTATACTGAGATGCAAATCTCAAGAAATCAGCTTTTAGAGTTGAAGACAGACACTAGATGATGAAGTCCAAGATGCTTCAAAGCAACCGAGAGTCTGATACAACTTCAACTTGTTTCCACTGCTCCCTACAGTTAGTGGAACTCAGTACCTAACATAAAATTATGTCAATATTGCAGCTTTATTCTTTCTGCTTTTATGCATCTCTTCCTACTGTTGTGTAAAACAAAATTTAATAGAGAAAACTACCAGAAGCTGAATTTATTCAATTTCCTTGAAACCCTTGTACTGTTAGCAATGAAGGATGTCATGAGTAACACAAGGGCAGTACTTTTTGATGTTGTTCTAAGGAAGTTTTCACTGACAAAAAACGTACACTGCATAATTCAGAATCTAAAATCTTCTCATTGATTAATGTTATTGATAATTTTTCTAACTTTTGAATCATGTGGTGATATAAAATTGTTCCTGGAAGCCAGTAACTTGCATGAATACATCCAACGGGGCAGCACTTTCAATGGGAGCCAGGTGCAGATATAAATACATTCTGTTATTTTATGCTCTACAAACTTCACATCACTGGTGGAATTGCTTGCATGAGTAGTGATACAGTAACTTAAATCAGTGTTGATTTACCTCAATTTAATTCATTGTGTACATATTCAGTATTACACAGAAGGCCTTAAAGACCCTTTCAGATCCATAGGGGCGGTGCAAGAGCGTACACACAGATGTTTAGTGTGCAGCTTCTTACATGTGAAATATAGCTTCATCCTCCATACCTGCCTGATCTCCCCAATGCATTACACCAGAATAGGTCTCGTAACCTGCCTGGCTTACTGGAGCCTGAGAGGGTGAGAAAGAAACTTATTACTCAGGATCCACCCGAGAGTACTGAGGGATCTGGTGGAGGAGCTGGCCAAACCAGTCTCCATCGTTTATCAGAAGTCCTGGTCAACGAGGTCCCAGATGACTGGAGGCTTGCCAAGGTGATGGCCATCTCCAAGAAGGGCCAGAAGGAGTATCTGGGGAACTACAGACCAGTCACCCTGACCTCAGTACGGGGGAAGATTATGGAGCGGTTCATGTTGAGGGCACTCACATGACATGTGCAGGACAACCAGGGACTCAGGCCCAGGATTCATGAAGGGCAGGTCCTGCTTAACCAACCTGGTCTCCTTCTATGACCAAGTGACCTACCTAGTCGATGAGGGGAAGGCTGTGGATGACATCTACTTGGACTTTAGTAAAGCCTTTGACACTGTCTCCCACAGCATTCTCCTAAGAAAGCTGACGACTCATGGCCTAGACAGGTGCACTCCAAGCTGGGTTAAAAACTGGCTGGACAGCCGAGCACAGAGAGTGGTGGTGAATGGAGTTCAATGCAGCTGGTGGCTGGTCACAAGTGGTGACCCCCAGGGCTCAGTATTGGGACTGGTCTTGTTTAACATCTTTATTGATGATCTCGATGAGGGGGATTGAGTGCTGCCTCAGTGAGTTTGCAGATGACACTATATTGGGTGGGAGTGTTGATCTGCTCAAAGGTAGGAAGGTTCTGCAGAGGGATCAGGACAGGCTGGATCAATGGGCTGAGGCCAATCGTGTGAGGTTTAACAAGACCAAGTGCCAGGTCCTGCACTTGGGTCACAACAACCCCATGCAGCGCTACAGGCTTGGGGAGGAGTGGCTGGAAAGCTGCCCAGCAGAAAAGGACCTGGGGGTGCTGGTCGACAGCCAGCTGAACATGAGCCAGCAGTGTACCCAGGTGGCCAAGAAGGCCAACAGCATCCTGGCCTGTATCAGCAATAATGTGGCCAGCAGGATTAGGGAGGTGATCGTGTCCCTGTACTCGGCACTGGTGAGGCCACGCCTCGAACCCTGTGTGCAGTTTTGTGCCCCTCACTACAGGAAAGACATTGAGGTGCTGGAGCGTGTCCAGAGAAGGGAAACAAAGCTGGAGAACAGTTCTGATGAGGATTGGCTGAGGGAACAGTTGTTGTTTATCCCGGAGAAGAGGAAGCTGAGAGGAGACCTTATTGCTCTCTACAACCACCTGAAAGGAGGTTATAGTGAGGTGGGGGTCAGTCTCTTCTCCCAAGTAACTAGTGATAATACAATAGGAAATGGGCTCAAATTGCGCCAGGGACAGTTTAAATTGGACATTAGGAAATACTTCTTCACTGAAAGGGTTGTCAAACATTGGAACAGGCTGCCCAGGGAAGTGGTGGTGTCACCATTCCTGGAGGTGTTCGAGAAACGAGTTGATGTGGTCCTTCTGAACATGGTTTAGTGGACATGGTGGTGTTGGATCGGTGGTTGGACATGATGATCTTAGAAGTCTATTCCAACCTAATGGTTCTATGATTCTGTACTTCATCTTCAGTCAGTGAGAAATGAACCAGTGCTATTTCCCTGGAACAGTGATTAATTCCTAGTGGAAAAAGTTTTAGACTAATGGTCACACAGTCGTTGAACTAGCAAACAAATGAGTAAGCACAATAGCAAGCCATGTCATCATTAATCAGGAATTTAAAGAGCTGGGAAGACTTTAAAATCACTTTAATAGTTACTTCTTAAGGAAATTCTTGTGCTCCAAAGTAAATTGTTATTATTTGGTAATAAGAAGAAGTAAGCGTGTTTGAAAACAATTTGGATTTGCACAAAGAAGAAAATTGCATCAGCACAAACAGTGACTGTTTCACATGTTGTTTAACATGGCCCTTCCTTTCTGGAGCATGGGTTTGCTGGAGTCAACTGCTGTCCCGAAGCCTGTTTTCTTATTAGTTGGATACTGTCAGCAAGACTGCTGAGAGCTTGTACTTTTTAAAGTGAAACAAACATATGCTCCACCAACATCGCCCTTTCTTCTCCAGCTAGTGGGCACAAGGGTTTAATTCTGAGCTAATAATGGGCCATTTCTCTGCAGAAACACCCACTGCTCCCATCGAGACCACAGAAAACAGCAGGATTGGACTTGCTGGCTGTCCATGGTTCAACCTTGACAGTGAAGCCCAAGCACAGATCTAGAAACAGGCTAAGGGGCCTATGAGAAGGCAGGGGAAGAACTGTTCACAAGGGTTTGTAGCAATAGGACGAGGGGTAATGGTTTTAAGCTAGAAAAGGGCAGATTTAAGTTGGACATTAGGAAAAAGTTCTTTAATAGGAAGGTGGTGGATCACTGGAACCAATTGGCCAGAGAAGTAGTGGAAGCCCCATCCCTGGAGACATTCAAGGTCAGGCTTGATGGGGCTCTGAGCAACCTGACCTAGTTAGAGATGTCCCTGCTTATCACAGGGGTTTGGACTAGATGACCTTTAGAGGTGCCTTCCAACCCAATGCATTCTATGATTCTATGATTCTAATTAATATTAGCTTGCTTTGAACTCAGACATAAACACACTAACATAGCGTAACTGGTAATGAATGTATAAGCATTTTTGTACACAGTGTCCCAGTACAAATAATATTGTTATTGCTTGTAGCAGGAGACATGCCTTATGCTGTATCTTCTGCTAACTGTGCCTTATGCTAACTACATAAGCCCAGTCTGGACTTGTTGCCAACTTGCTGTGAGAGCTAGCTGTGTGAACTGGAACTTGGTACCAGGTGTCTTCTGTTATGATGTGAAGTTGAAGCATGAGGTAACAATGAAGGCCTTGAAAGTACAGGCACAGGTTGAAAAGAGAGGCCCAAGAACTATGAGCAACTAGCTGATGGTCACCTACTGTTTAAGGGCTGGCAAGACTTCTTTTGCTTTAAGACAAGAAGATGCAGTTAAGCAAGAAAGAAAAACAGCCAAGTGACACAATAAGGTCCCTGCTACAGCCTGGAAAATAACCCCACCTAAGAATCACCCAGCCTATAGTTCAGGAACAGAGATAGAGTGTTCAGAACTGTCTGGAGACTGAAAAATCATATGAAAGGAGATCTCAGATTTAAGGGCGGTGTGGGGGGAGAAAGACAAGACCCGCATCAGGTCCTTCTTCCCTTGTCAAAGAGCTCTCAGGCTTGATTGCCTCTACCTGGGTAACTAAGACCATCAAGGGTCATAGCCACCAGCACCGACTATGTGGCTTCAGCTTCATGATACTGTATAGCAATCTGTATTTTAATCAGTACCAATCTAGTAACTCTTCTGTTTTGAAGTTTGATTTATCAGTCTCCCATCACAGCAATCTCTAATTTGTAGATATATACATACATTCATTTGCAACAATAGGCAAACAATGAAGACACATTTTGGCAGATACTGTTATCTGTGTACTTTCTGTTGGAAGTGCTATAAACACTAGAAATTCCTTACTATAATCTTAAGCCCTTTAAGGTTAGAACGTGACGAGCCACTGTGTACTCTGTGAAGCACCAGGCAAACTACTTCTGCCATTATTGCTCCATGTCATGTGTTCATTGAAGCAGGCCTGTGTTACAAAAGTGAATTTCAGCTTTTCTTTGCTATATTTTGGAAATTAAAAGGTGTATCCATTTCACCTGTCAATTCCCAGCATTTTGCAGAATAGATGATTTTTATGCTGATCTGCTTGAATTTTATTCTTACTTGTCTTGGATCTTACCCTGCTTTTGTGGACTGCAATCACAATCTACCTGACAAGATGTGTTCTCTCCCCAGTCAATGTTTTGTAGAGCGTTTTGTAGAACACATTTTAGCTGTGATTTCTTAGTGAAAAGATTTGAGCTCACAGTTAGAAACAAAACACTTCAGAAACCTCTATGAAAGAGAAATCTCCTCTAGGCCTCTGTCTTCTTTCTGTGATGCCTGCAATATTTTTCCTTTGGTAAGCAATATGAAAAATGTCAATGGAATTCCAAAGAACCCTATGGTTTCAATCCTTTCAAATTATTTCCATGATGTAATGAGCTGAAACCTACAACTTCGAGGCAGACAATTCCTACAACATCTGCATTACAGGAAGGGAGGCAATACAGTACACAGTCAAACAGGACTCAGCCAAATGGGTGGTCATCAGGAATGGAAAACTGATATTGCTCTGCAGTTCAGGCTAAAACATTTATGACTAAGGAACTGCAACAAAATCTTTCCTTGACGGGAGGTGTAATGCATAAAGACAAACTCCCAGTCTTTAACACTTCTCCAAATAGGAAACTTGAAGAGTATAAGCTCTCACTAAATTCATTGGCGGCAAAAAATACTCAGCATATTTTCCTAACAATGTTAATTATTTTAGAGACATCCCCCACCTTTCAGAGATACCTATTGAATTGGACAACTGACATGCAGTGTCTCAGTATTGTATTTTCTGAGTAGATAATCGGGAAAGAAGAATGAGTGGATTAAGCTGCAGGAATAAAAGAGAAGCTTGTTGTTTTCAGATGATGGAAATGTTTGAATTCTTATGATATTTTATGTTAAATTGTTGTCCTACCATTGGATTCTACCTCTCAAGCATACTTCCATACTTAGTTTTGCCCTTGAAAGGTGTAAAAGTTGACAGGAATCAGGACTTGCCCAGTTTCACTAGTGCTGGGCTTTAGTCATACCACCTTTTCGCACTTCAATTTTCCTAGCTATAACTTTTTTTCCTAAAGGTCTGTGACGCCTTATGTGTTAATCTGAGTGCTTTGAGATCTTCACCTGAGATATATGTAGGTTATTGTTTTATTACTGTTATTAACTCATCTCAGTTTGAAATTACTTGCTCCATATTTTATAACTCTTTCAAAACATGCTACACTAAAAGCTGCCTTAGTATCCTGAGAATCAAATGGTGAACATAAAGCAGGAAAAGTGTGGAAGAAAAAAAGCAGAAACATGTAGAGACATATAATTTTATTTAGCCTCTGGTTTTCTATATTCTCATATTTCATATCCAATATTTTGTTGTAAATAATTGGCAATGAAAATTAAGAAATTCAAACATGGAATGAGTAGTTTGGACCAAGTACCAAAAAAATATAAAACAAGAGCATGTGTACCTTAAAGAGCTGTTCCATTACAGGTACACATCAACACTCCGCAGATGTGTCTCTGTCCATTGACAACATGGCCCTAGGAAGCTGGAGAGCACCTGCCTCTGATGTTTACCTCTTATTTGAAGAAGAAGAGGCATTGGTTGTGGAGAACTTCACAGAATCACAGAATGGCAGGGGTTGGAAGGGACCTCTGGAGATCATCTAGTCCAACTCCCTGCTAAAGCAAGTTCACCTACAGCAGGTCACAGGGGATTGCCTCCAGGCGGGTATTGAATATCTCTAGGGAAAGACACTCCACAACCTCCCTGGGCAGCCTGTTCCAGTGCTCTTCCATCCTCAAAGTAAAGAAGCTTTTCCTCATTTTGAGGCAGAACTTCCTGTTCTCCAGTTTGTTCCTGTTGCCTCTTGTCCTATCATTGGGCACCACTGAAAAAAGCCTGGCCCCATCCTCTTGACTCCCACTCTTTAGATATTTATAAGCATTGATAAGATCTCCTCTTTTCTCCAGGCTAAAGAGACCCAGGTCTCTCCGCTTTTCCTCATAGGGGAGATGCTCCAGTCCCCTTATCATTTTGATACCCCTCCACTAGACTCTCTCCGGTAGCTCCCTGTCCCTCTTGAACTGAGGGGCCCAGAACTGGGCACAGTACTCCAGATGTGGCCTCACCAGGGCAGAGTTACAGGGGCAGGAGAACCTCCCTCAACCTGCTGGCCACTTGTCTCCACTTCAATTATTTGTCTCACTTGAATTATACATGCAAAACTAAAGTAGTAATCTTCCTGCACCTGGAAATGATAAACCTCTAAGTAAAAGCATTTTATACTGGAACAGCAACACCTACAGTAAGAGAATACAGGGCTGTTGGGAGATGTTCAATCAGCAAACAGCTTCATTGATTGACAGCATGTCTGTCCTTCAGCTGAAGGTTATTGCCCCTATAGCTTTTCCTGAAGAGTTGTTCATCTCTGTGCCCTGCACTTTGCTTCAAGTAAAACTATTTTAAAGAGTGTAACAAAGACTCTGGATTATTCTGACCAAATAGACTAGGGAACATCCACATGAAACACTTCTTTGACAGTCATCTTCAGCGGGTAAGCGACGACAGGGACCTGGACACAAACAAGCCATCAGTGTCACAGCTGGAGCCAGGTAAGTGCTGCCTGCTTTGTTCCACACCAGTATAAAAAAATCTCTAACAGTCAACCTGTGTTCATCTGGATGGGATCTTTCTGAGAGTGGATTCCTATGGTTGATTGAATTGGGTCTGTAACTGAAGGTGGATTGATACAGGGATAACCTGGAGAAACACTGCAAGCAGAATTCAATGCTACTGAGTGCTGGCCCTTTTCTTAGATGCTTCAGCCATCAGCCTGACACTCCGAGGTCAGCAACTCAATTTTTAACACCAACAGGTCAGTCAACTGCTGCATGAACAAGAGTATTGGAGACTGGTGCACAGCAAATCCGTAGCCCTGAATAGACTGGCAAAAAGCAAACATAATTATTATCAACTTTATTTAAAATAACAAGCCTGAAATAATGCCTTGGCTTTACCAGCTGGTGTTTCCTCTAAGCTAATTTAGAGTACTAAAGCTGTTATCAGGCATTCATTCCAAAGCATTTCAACTGCATTAATGGATACATGCACAAGCGTATTGCCTTGATATTTACTGTCAGTGCGTCAAATGGGACTCATAGGGGTGTGCATGAAATCTCATTGCTGCTAATGATGGCTGTAATGCTATGTTGAGTTTTGGGGTCCCCAGCGCGTAGTGATTGTCTGGCTGTAAGTGGTATCTTATGGGTTGTGCTTTAGTATTACTGCCAGTACTGGGTACATTAGCAAGTGTATTGTATCGCTTTTGTGTTCACTCCTCCTGTTTTTTCTGATAAGGAACTGAGTACAGCCTCCACTGGTGCAAATTGAGTTAACTTTCATTTGTTTCGGTGGGAGCAGGCCCCTAATGGCTGCATTTGTGTATGTATGCATCTAGCATATATTGCTAGGTTTGGCAGTGAAAAGTGGTGTCCAGTGGGCAGCTGGAAAATTTCAACTTCATGTGAGCACTGCTGACGTGAAGTCTTCACATCTGAGTCCAAGAGTAATTCCAGAGGGCCCATGGCCAAAGTCAAGCTGGTGACAGTATATAGGGCAATTCTACAACAATGTGTGTTGGTGCTCTCTGTCATCTCAAAGCACAGGTGCATGATAGCACATCTTTTGCTGACTGATGAGTATGCGTGAGATGCAGCCCAAGTGGGGTGTAGCTCAGCAGAGGTCCACTTGCAGTCACTGCAGTCTTGCGGAGTGTGAACCTTGTCAGGAGCTGAGCCAGCTCCGTGCCTCTTGGGCTGGGAATGGCTGGAGCATACCTCCGTCAGTGAGTGCAGTCTGAGCTTAGTTCAGGCTCATCCTGGTGCCAGCAGGATGGAAAAACAAGGTGTGGAGGCACTCAAGCTGTCTTAGCATGAGCTGGTACAAACCTCATGTAGTATAGCCACAGTCATGCAGTATTTGCCTAATATTGCGATCGAGCTAAACACACGTGCCAAGAGCCGGTATTAGTAGTAAGTGCTGCCTGAGGACAGCAAACCTATAGCTAGATCTTCTCTGATCAGTCCTCCTGGCGGTGCTGCACTAGTATGGATACCAAAGATCCCTGCCACAGGCTCCTTTTGCAGGGCAAATGAACTTCTGTCCTTCTTCTTCACCCTCTATGCTCTGATATTGTAGCTGGAGTATTCAGCACGCTCTGTTTCTGTTTAGAGAGGAGGCAGTGTATAGCTTTTCAAAAAGTTTTTTATTTTAAGGTTTCTAAGAAGCCAAAATTATCTGACATGTTGAATCGAGCACTTGCAAGTCCCGGTTGACAGCCAGAAGCTGAAATATGCAGGAGAATGAGCCCCGCATCCTTTCTGGAAGTTAATTTAGTTCATTTGATGGTGCAGTAGGAAAGCAAAAGCTGGCTTTTTCCAGCAGGCTGAGTCATCGGAGAAGGATTTAATTTCTAAATGGTAATAGCAAGTGATGGCTTTACTGGTGAACGCTGCTTGGAAACTGGCTTCCAAAGTAAAGGTAACACAGGAAAGAGAAAAAAGTAGGACAGAGTCAGCAAATTGTTTCAAAAACTCACTAGCTGCATGGTGATGTTGAACACTAAAAGCTTTTGATAACCGCTGAGCTGAATTATTTTTGTTGATATTGTCTTGCTTTTGCCAAACGGACTGTGCCTGGCCTGTAAAGAGTATAACCGTGATTTGCAGCATGTGAGGTCAACTGGCTGTGACTGGCTGGTGTGGCAGTGTAATAAAATACACTGGGTTGTTTTGAGTAGTGTAAAACTATCTTGAGGCAAAAGGCAACTTGTTTTTGAACAAACTTCTGTGAGCTGATTGTTATCAGACTTTTGATCCCCACATACAACTAATTTCATGCTGCTGGACTCTGTCTTTGAATTAATAATGTTATACTCAGCACCAAGTCTCCAGTGCAGGAGAGTGAGGCACCTTTGAATGCATCTATGCTAGCCTCTTAGTTTAAGTTAGGAGTACACTTCAGAAGTGAATCCTAGTCTTAATGTGCACACTGTGCATCAGTTCATATTGTGGTTTGGTATCACAGCACACAGACTCCAATTCTTTCTGGAGAAACTTGGAACTGGGAGATCTGTTCCAAGATCTCATCCAATGCACTCTGCCTGCTAAGGGGTGTTAAATTCCCAGGGCTGGACTAGCTCTAGTCTGAAGTGAAACCTCCCAGTGTGTATCTATTGTGCGCATTGGACCCTCGGTACCAACCCCCTTCCACTGCACCGCACTGCTTTTCATGCAAGGGAAGTCTTAAGATAGGATCCAGCACCCAAAGCAGCCCCAGTCCCTGTGCCCGCCAGGGAGAGGACTCAAAGCAGAAACAACAGGGAGGGCAGGAGCCAGCAGTCAGCTGTGCTCGGCCCAAGAGCCTCCGTCTGCCTGAGAACCGCAGGCCAAGACCTTCTCCAGAAATAAGCGCCCACATCTTTGTCTTTTGAAAACTAGAGAAAGGGTCAGTCTTCATAAAAGAAAGCAAACCAAAAACTGGGTGATGGGCCTTTGCTGATGCCCTTCTTCTTCGGCAGCTAGGAGGTTAGAAAATATGCTTACCTTTCAAAAGGTTTTTAAGGTGGGAATTGAAAATTTTCCTTTTTGCATTTGAAAGTCAGATTTCTTGTGTGTACTTTTGTATGAAAGGTCCGTGGACAGACCACTCACTTTCCTGTGTGCCTGCAACACATACTTCTTTTGTCTCTGCTGAATCATGCAGTAGAGGTATCAGACAATATTAAATATATTAAAATTAGTAATGCCACACATTCAATTATTACACAAATTCATTCTATATCCTTACTACTAATTTATTTCTTTAACATTGCAGCATCCTTGCCAGAAAATATACTTAGGGACACCTTAATTTTGGTAAAAGCCTAAAAATATAGTTTGAATAGCCTAGTGACTTATTAGATGGGAATATAGCTTTTGCTTCACATGACCCATCTCTATATTAGATTCAACTTGGACGGTGACCCTCCAAATTATCTAGTTATCTTTTGGAATCTCCATTATAGAAAGTGAAAATAATCTACCGGTTTGGGGCCAGTCCCCAAAGTGTTCTGAGAATGGAAAAGCATCATTTTGGCCTTGCAGAATACAGGATTCCGGAAAGCGGATGCAGTTAAATGCTGCTTCATGCTCTGTGTCTGAGAGCTGGTTACTCTACAGTAACACAGTTACAGGTTTTTTTGAAATTACTTTTTGAAAGATTTGAATAAACAGGCTGTTTGCAGTTTCAAGGCAAGAAGAAATGTCTTTGCAAGGTATAAAATCTTAAAAGAATAACAGACCTGTGTGCTATGACCTCCTCGGTATTTTTCCAGTCAAGTTTTCTTCTCAGACACAGGACTTAGACATCAGAGCATTAAAGAAAATAGATTTACAATATATATTTCTCTAGCTGGAAAGTGGATAGAACATAGTTTTCTCCTCTTTTTGTGTGCAGAATAGCAAAACTCCCTCTCCAAATAGGTTTTATAACAAAACTGGAAAGCTAGAGGTGTTTCTTGTATCAATTTAATCAGTAATTTCACTATATGGAAAAAAAAAAAAGTAGCAGTGGCATGACAACTGAATACAATGCTTTTCACAGTTCTTGTGCAGAGCCAGAATTAAAGTTTGTCTAAAAGAAAAAATCATGATTATTGCAACATTATTTATACAAAGCTTGAAGAGACTTCTTTTAAGCATTTGGACTAACTTTATTTTGAACCAGTTTCAACTCTCACTACTGTCCAGTCTAACATTGGAAAACGCTTAAGTTAGCTTGAACATAAATTCAAATGTGAAACCTCAGACAATGTGAAATAAACCAAGATTGTTTTCAATAAGAACTTTAGCAGATGGAAAAGCCTGAGTTTTTCACTACCTTGGTGTGGAGTACAGCCAGCTGCTCTAATTTCAAATATCGTAATGTTGTTAAAGCAGCTTCAAATTAGTTACCGTGGTTTAGAAAATGCTTGATAAAACCACTTGAGTGTAACTTGTTACAACACGACTTGGAAGGAAGTCTGATTTTGACCTGGTTTGTAGCAGCAAATAAAGTATCTCCCCAGAAATTGATGATTACCTTTACAGAGATGTAAATGAAAACAAACCAGCTCCACTAAGTGCACTTTCAAATCATCTGTTACAAAAGATAGCATGAAAACAAACTCAAGGTCCTGCAGTTAACAGAGTCATTGTAGAAATTCAGCATGAATAATGTGAATCAGGTTACATACGAAGAATGGGGAAGAAATTACTTTCCTACATCACAGCAAATTTTGAAAAAAATGAATCCTGTCTGAAACTATTCTTAAAATTCTCAATATTTTCATGAGTTTTAGATTTTAAAATATAGTCTGTTTCAGATAGTAGAAACTTTGGCTTTGAATTTAACACTTCTTCTAAAACTTTAACTTTTTTAACTTAGAATATACTAGATTTTGTAATGAAAATGATTTGACTTAAAAGAATTCTTCATATGGAAAACAGGTCACTATGACAATTATGAAATTATTAGGTGACAGAAGCACAACATAATTTTATTTCCATCAGTTTTTTCGTTCAATTCATGGCTAAAATTAAGAGTTATTTTTGACAAAAAGCAGTCTTTGAAAATTTTCTAATTAATTCTAATATATACATTCCACTTTTAGGTTACCATTGAATTGATGAATCAGTTTGAAGCACAAATCCGGTTATTTTCCAAAATCTCATTTCATATTCCATGGTTTTATTTTGTTGATTCTACTCTTCTGAAGTATTAATGAGTTACATTATCTAAAGACTCGAATGGCTGCTGTGAATTACCTTATCAATGCCTTCTTCATGCAGAGGAAATGCTGTTAGGGGAGCAAAAGGTTAACCAGTCAGAATTGTCTTCTCTTATAAGAGACTAGGTGCAGTGGGCAAGTCTACAGTATATGGTTTTTTAAAAGTCAGAATCAAGTGCTAACTTTTGATCTTTTGGACTGTTTTTTCAGTCAGTCTTGACTCTTTCGTTTAGTATGATTTGACCCGCCTTGAGCCCCATTGGCAGTTCTGAAGCACCCAGTATAAAGTTGTGGAACAATCACTCTACATAGCCGTTGAGTAAAACTTGTGCACTTGTATTAAAAACAGTTTGTACATGTGGAAATATTTAATGGTTTCTCAGGAAAGAAAAATGCATACAGAAGTATGTAGTTCTTAGAATCCATGTGTTAGACAGAACGCACAGTGCTTGTTTTGAACTTAATCTCTCAAAGGGAAATTTGTGAGGAGAAGAGTGTAGAGATTGAAGTCAACCATACTGATATTGGCAGGCTATCTCTTGAGGGCCCTGTGGTCAACAGCAAAACTCCTGTGACTGGGATGTACCCCAGCAAAAATTAATACTATGCCCTCACTTCTAAACAAAATATCTTTGGCCTTTGGGGGCAAGTGGCCTGGCAATATGAAATATCTTCTTTGTATTAGTGTAACAACAGCCATAAAAGCTTCTTATAAATTAGTATTTCCTCTGCCCTGTTTCTCTCTGACCCATTTTGTATGTCAGTTCTGGCTGAATCATCAGATCTTTTGCTGTTCACTATCTGCAGCTAAATGTGAAGCTGTAAGACAGACATGGTGTTCCTACCACTCAATACATGTTTATTTTTATCAAACGCAGGATTTTGCTCTGTCAAGTCCCCTTTAAGTGGATGAGATTTCTTTTCCTCTGATTTCATTCCAGGTTCACTTAGGAAAAATGATAGTCTGTGGTATCATATAATGGATTCTCATGTAACAGAAAATAACTGTTATTGCCTCTCTGTGAAAACATGGCTAGTTTGAGAAGAGGTCAGAGAAGAGCTTCTGTCCAGTGCAAGTCTTGTCTTTACAGAATGTAACTAGAGACAGTGAAACATAAACCAGATATCTTTCTGGATACTCCTTAGTGTCACCTTTTTGGTTTTAATGATCTGTATATAATTTGCTAAGTGATGGCTTCCCATTAAGCGATGTACTATCTTGGTTATCCATCTTAGATGTTCCGTAAACAGCAAATAGATAGACATAGTAACTCAAAAGGTATAATCTTGGCCTCCTGAATTTCCTGAGATTTTTGGGAGGTGTTTCAGTGTGACTGGGATTTAGGCTTTGATATTTGGGCAGTGTTGACAGGCCTTACCACATGCCCTGTAATTAAACTCAGTTCTCTTGCTTAGTTTGTTACATCTTAGATTAAGAACTACCTTTCATTTGATGACAGAATGTTTTCCATGTAAACTAACTGAAGTAAAAACAGCAGTGAAAAGACACATTGAAAAACTAAATTTTGGGGAGAACTGGCCCACTGATCCTTGTAATGCTGATAGCTAGAGATTTCCTCTTTCAAAAACTTCTTAGTTTGATTTTTAGCTGGCTTTAGGGAAGAGTGCTCTGCTCCATGACCTCTGAAGTGCATGGGTTAATAGTACCTGTGGGAGGTGAAAAGACTATAAAATGTACAAGTATTCTGCTGGACAAAACTCTGAGTTTGAAACTAGACCAGTATCAGGCCTGTTTGGTACAGTTCTTCCAAATACAAGTGTGGCCTTTCTTAAGAAAATGTTAGATTCTGGTTAATAGTTATCATACTTTTTATGCCCTGAAAAATAATGGAGCACTGTTAATCTGGGCCATTTTTCAAGCTGCATGTAAAGGAAAAAAGTCAGGAGAACTTGCTGAACTTATACTGGCCTGCTTTGGGAGCAGGTGGAGAGCATGTTCTTTGGAAGCAATTTGTTTAAATGGCTCAATTTCAGGATCATTAACCTTATGCCAGAAGCCACAGAAAATTTCAAGAAAATCTGACTAAGCCTGTGAATTTAGAACACGCTTTGATATTGACCTTTTAAATCATTCTATGAACTGTAACTAGTAGTATTTCACATAGAAAGGAAATGTACAGTACACTTGAACAAGAGGATCACAGTGGGTCGTGGAAACAAAGACCATGTAACCCAAGGGAGCTATTCCACTGTGGCTCACAGTCTCTATTTGTAAACACCATGTGGCCTGGATGTCAAAACACTTGGCATCTCTGCTTTAAATGATTTGTCATGACTGCTTTTAAAGTTCAGAGCACTTGTTCATGGCCTCCCTTGAAAACCCACAATAAATATTATCATTGCAGATGAACTTGATGGTCTTTGAAGTTGTTTTGATTCTAAAAATGGTAATAGAGCCTATGTGCAATATTTCATTTTCCAAAATTAAGACTCTTGTACACTTACAGCAGAAAAAATATGTACAAATCCTTTTTTTTTTTTTTTTTCCCACCTGAGATTCATTACTCAAGAAGTACTGTGGTAGGCTGCACTCTCCTAGCACTTTGCATCCGGCATGATTTTGCACGGGGAATTTCACTCTGAATGGCAAACAAGATCAAGAGCCTGATGCTGCATCATTAAACCCCGAAAACTTTACAGCTAGACTTAGTAGAAGCAATATCAAAGCTAAACCCTAGGTGGTCCTTTTGTGGCAGGACCGCTGATACTCCACTGCACAGGGAAATCAGCAGAGACATAGTAGTAACCGGTTTCAGAAGGCTGAAAGCTGGGAAAGAAGTCTCGCAATTTTTTTTTCCTTCTTGAGTGAAAAGTAACCTCAAGAGTTATTGTAGAGTAAACTAGTTTGACAGCAGAAGGGATGATTGTGGGATGAGAACTGCTGGAAGGAAAAATGCAGTTATCTTTTTGGCAAATAACTAAGCATCTAACATGCAAAAGTATTTTTTCCCTAAGACCAGCAAAAAGAAAATTCTAAGCCTGGAACGGAGTGGGAAGAGTGATTAGAAAAGCCTCAGTTAACAAAAGAAGGTTTGATCTACAGCCATTTTGTGACTTGTGATTATCAATATTTCCAGGCTTGTGGGTTGAGATAAGGACCGGGAGATCACTCAGCATTTACTGTCATGGGCAAAACAGACTCAACTTGGGGGAAAAAACGTAATTTAATCAACTCAGAGAGGAGTAATGAGAAATAAACCCAAATCTTAAAACACCTTCCCCCCACCCCTCCCTTCATTCCCGGGCTTGACGTTGTCCCTGATTTCTCTCCCTCCTCCCCCTGAGCGGTGCAGGGGGACAGGGAATGGGGGTTGGGGTCAGTTCATCACACTCTTGTTTCTGCTGCTCCTTCCTCCTCACGGGGGGGACTCCTCACACGCTTCCCCTGCTCCGGGGTGGGGTCTCTCCAACAGGAGACAGTCCTCCATGACTTCTCCAGTGTGAGTCCTCCCATGGGTTCAGTTCTTCACAAACTCCTCCAGCGTGGGTCTCCTTCATGATGTTCAGTCCTTCAGGAATCGACTGCTCCAGCGTGAGCCCCCTCACGGGGTCTCTGGCAGCAAACCTGCTCCAGCGTGGGCTTCTCTCCCTCCACGGGCCACAGGTCCTGCCAGGAGCCTGCTCCGGTGCAGGCTTCCCACGGGGTCACAGCTTCAGGTATCCACCTACTCTGATGTGGGGTCCTCCATGGGGTGTAGGCAGGTATCTGCTCCACCGCCCATGGGCTGCAGGGGGACAGCCTGCCTCACCGTGGTCTTCACCACAGGCTGCAGGGGAATTGCTGCTCTGGCACCTGGAGCACCTCCTCCCCCTCCTTCTTCACTGACCTTGATGTCTGCAGAAATGTCTCTCTCACATAATCTCACTCCTCTCTCTCACTCAATTACTGATGCACAATAACTTATTCCCTTTCTTAAACTCGTTATCCCAGAGGTGCTGCCACCGTCACTGATGGGCTCAGCCTTGGCCAGCGTTGGGTCCATCTTAGAGCTGGCTGTATTGGACATAGGGGAAACTTCTCGCAGCTTCTTACAGAAGCCACTCCTGTAACCCCCTGGCTACTAAAAACTTGCCACACAAACCCATTACACCTTAGTAGTTTTCTTTTACCCAATCTATTTTGCTATAAAACAGCTTGAATTTCAAATATTATCTGAGAAAAAAGTCTAGAGACTGTGGTCTCATTTTGCTAAGTAAATTAAAGTGAAATATGGGTGCTATGACTGTCTAGATGTATTTTTTTCTTTTTGGTTGTTTTGAACTAACCAACCAGGATTTCTTGTTTCTTGTTCTTAAATTGTCTTGATCCTTAGAATTCTTTCCTTAGCTTTGTCCTTGTTTAGTTCTGATTTTTCTTATGATTTTGTTGGATTTCATTAACAGAAATCATTCTATCAGTCTCTCTTGCTTTTGAAGATATTTCTGATTTTTTTTTTTTTTTTTTTTTTTTTTTTATGAAAGATGCTGTACAGAGTGAAGCTGCAGTTTTGTACCGTTTCCTTCCAGGAAGCACTAGTCAGTCTCAGTCTGAGCTAACCCTCCTGTCACATGTTTAAATAGTTAAAAAAGGTTAGGTTCAGTTCCTAAGGATTTCTGCAGAAAAGTTAAAACAACTGCAGCTCACGCTCCATTCCAGACACTAAATTGCCCCTTCTGTGTGCTTCAGAAAGAAGAGCATTCACACACAGAGAGTGTTTGTAAAGGCCCTAAGGAAGATAAAGGTCCCCCTTATCTGAGGGAAGGAAAGCAGTGTTATAATATCATCATGGAAAAATTGCTGATAGAGTTATAAGTGGGCAGGACTGGCATTCTTGTAGAAATGGTGGTAATGGTCATCAAATGAGTGCTGCTCTGAGATTTACTGGTGTGGTTAAAGCCACAACTCTTCTTCCCTGTTTACTTTGCACTAGGTGCTCATTGCCTAGTCAGCTCACTGTCTCATTCAAAAGACTACTGCTTGTTTTGCCTGCTATCCTGTTGCTACGCCTTTCACTGCCGCTGGACACTGTTTCTGTTGCTGTTTCTTGTCACTGCTTTGCTGTTGCTATTCCCACTTTGCTGAACACATCTCAACACTGCAAGATTTCTTCTACCTTGGGGTACAGCTACACACAGCTACAGCACAGGTATGAGCCCTAGTCCAGGCCTCTTGACTTTAAAACCCAAAATCCAAGTTTGGCTACAGGTATTTTGAATGAGACTAATTTCAGATAACTTCATCTGTTTTACAAAGACACTTACGTCTGGGCTAATCTTGCTTGGTTCCCGCTACATTTAAAGGAGAAGTAAGTACATGATTCATCTCATCCTGATAGTGATGCTTAAAATAGGTCAGGCAAATTTCACCAAATGCATGTTCGATGTGATGGGGTTCCCAAAGTGGTTTTCTCAGATGTAGACAACATTGTTGTGCATGTCTAAATTTAGATGAGAACTGAATCAGGAGGGTATTAGAGTGAAGCATCATATATGAATATCCTGTTCTTTTTATAACAGTGGAAGGTGACTAGCAAACAGAATGAGGACCCTGGCCTAGATGGGCTTTTTGTTTGACCCAGTACAGCCATTCCCATGTTCTGGAGGAAAGTCACCTTTTGTGCCTAAAATTACCTTTGTAGTGTATAATCAGAGAAGTGGCCGTAGAGGTCTAAACGGAAAATCAAAGGATGAGCTGTAATTTGGAGTGAGCACACTGCTGAGGAGGAATAAGCATCATGCAAGTCCTCTACTCCATCCTTCCTGCTGACAATGAAGAGTCTTTTTCTCTCCTGTTGTTTCTTACCTGGTTTTAGACTTTCATTCTGGTGTGACAGCTGCGTCACTGCTTGGTGTTACTTCACCTCCAGCATGGAGTAGGAGATCCAATAGTCTTTTAAATAAAAATACAGATATTACGTTAATCCCATCTTTACAATGTAGGATATTTTAACATAAACGACCCATAATGTACAAAATTAAGAAAAAAAGGAGAGAAAACCTACAGAAATTAAGCAAATACTAGTCAAGGCATTTCCTCTTCTCTTAAACCCATGAAAATACCAACCAAACAAGTCAGGCCAAACAGACAGGTTGATATGAGATAAATTTCATGAAAGGAATGAAATATGTAATGATTTAGAATTTACTCAAATGACTTTAAATCTTCTTATGAAACTATGATGTTTTTTCTATTTTATTCAAGCTGAATTCTATTTTCATCTCATTTAAAATTCCACAATTCAGAAAAATCAAACATATTTTGTCTGCCAGTGAATAGGGTGGAGATAACAAAGAGAATGAGACAGCACTCATATGGAGATGAGTGATAGAAAGCTAAGTAAAAGAAGTTCACTGAGAAAGGATTTGACACCATATATGGTTTCTTTCTCACAAAGCAATAATATTACAATGACAAAGGCATGATTATGGCCTGAAAGTAGTTTTATCAGATACACAGAATGGTTGAAGTTGGAAGGCACTTCACGAGATTGTCTAGTTCAACCACTCTGCTCAGAGCAGGATCAGCTAGAGAAGGTTGCTCAAGGCCATGTGCAGTTGGGTTTTGAAATCTCCAATATGGGAGTCTTCAGACACTCTCTGGGCAGTCTGTTTCAGTATCTGACCACCCTTGCAGTAAAAATATGTTTTCTTACCTTTAAATGGAATTTCCTGTATTTCAGTTTGTGCCCATTACCTCTTGTCCTGCCACTGGGCACCTCTGGGTAGAGTCTCTACTCCCACCATCAGGTATTTATATCCATGGCTAAGATCCCCCTGAACCTTTGTGTCTCCAGACCCAGCTCTCTCAGTCTCCTTGTATGGCAGATGATTCAAGCCCTTAATCACCTTCATGGCCCTTCAGTAGTCTCACTCCAGGATGTCCATGTCTCTCTTGTACCAGGGAGCCCAGTGCTGGACACAGCACTCTAGGTGTGTCTCACCAGTGCTGAGCAGAGGGGATGGATCACCTCCCTTGACCTGCTGGCAATGCTCTGCCTGATGCAGCCCGGGAGGCCAGTGGCCACCTTTGCAGCAAGGGCCTATTGCTGGCTCATGGTCAACTTGTTCTCCACGTGAACTTCCAGGGCCTTCTCTGCAAAGCTGCTTTGCAGCTGGTTGGACTCTTGTTGGCCAGAGCTGGTTGGCCAACTGACCAGCTCCAATTGTGGGAGTCTTATTTTGCAACCCGATGAGCAGAGGTGCTGCAGGACCCTCCCTTTGTGCAGCTGGTCTTGAAGCTCATAAGACTGCAGGTCTCAGAGCAGATCCAGCCCCTCTGTCCCACATCAACATGATGCTGTGCAGGCTTTTGAACTCCTCCCACTGTGAGAGTTTCTGGGTGGTCGCAGCCTCTTGCAGCCAGCCCTTCCTGGCAGCAGCAGGCACCCTGGTGTTCCTCAGGAGTCCCTTGACAGTCACACTAAAAGTTCCCAGAAGACATACAGGATCTCAAAGAGGAGCCCAGAAACTACTGCATTGACTGTGGTGTCTGCCAGCTGTGCTGTGCTGTGGGACTGGAGGAAAGCAGCTGCTGTCATGCAATGTTTTTTGAGAAAAATCAAAAAATTATGAGCATCAAGGAAAACTAACCACAAACAGAGGAAGACAAGTTATTCTTCTGCGGACAATAATGCACACTTCTAAAAATACTTTTAAAGGTCTTATCAGTCCTTGAAATTTCTGAGGATGTTGGAGAATCTTGATATATGAGTGTATTGTTGTATTAAAAACCTCTGAAAACTTTTCTCTTTGAAAAGCAAATATCAGGTTAAATCACACTGTTGCAGGAACTGACAATTGTCATAGTTACTGTGAGTAGCTTCTTAATAGAGTGTTGTGATAAAGCTGAAGTGCTTTGTTCTGCCTTTATCATGTTGACTTTTGTAGTATGATTTATCATGGAAAGCTTTAGTGAGAGCGGTCTTTTTGATTAATTGAAATGAAAATACAGATAATATTCAGTATTTCTGAAGTGAACTTTCCTAGAAATTTCGCTCATGGGAGGTTTTGACATTTTATTTCCATTTCAGTCAAATGAAATCGTTGAAGAAATAAGTGGCCACACACAACAGACATTCCAGAATTTGGCCACCTGTGACATACTTTGAGACAGATGTTGTGATGTTTCTTTCCTCTTCTGCCTGTCCTATTCATTTCACATCTCTTGTCAAGTTATGTCTTAGTAGTAAAATCAGTCCTGGGCAAGTAGATTTCAGTGCATACGTCTAATGACCTTCATGTGGGAAAAAAAAGTCTGTGTTTGCAGAGTTGCTTGCCCAGATCTTACATTTCTGTTGTATCTTTCATGTTTGCTGTGTTTGAGCAGCACTAACATATAAAGTCCAGATTTTCCCTGCGGTCTTTTATGGAGACTGAACTGCTTTAGGAAACAAGATGAGAAACTAATAGTTTAAACATTTTTATGTCTAATATATTCAATGTTTTCTCCTTTCTGAAGAACAGTTAATTATAGTGGACCTATTTTCTGTTACTCTTGACCATGAAACAATCAAAAAACTGGAGTAAATGGAACTGTGTTCCAAAGATAGTTGCATTATGTTCTGCGAATTGATGTTAGCCAGAGAATATGGACAGAACTGATTACTCAAGCAGAGGGCTCAGTTTGGTAACTCCAATAATTGTTCTGTTTTGCAGAAAATAATTTCTGATCTGCTCTCACATTAGCTGTCTTTAAAAGGTTCTTTCTTGGAAGTATTTTCTATTTAAAGATTATAGGATTTAAAAAAAATGAAACACTGTGAATAGTGTTTATTCCTGCTTTAGTGTGACAGGCCCATGGAAGTGAGGAATATAATATTTAGTTATGATCATATCAGCTTATAGCCTATTCCTGGATCTAAATCCCGAGGTGAAGGACTAGACAAATTTCTCTGAAATGTCTTCATCTTTTCCTAATTATTGCCTCTTAGAAATGCCACTGCAATAGGTAGGTTTGGATATGAAGGCTGTTTCTACCTCCTTGGTTCTTCCTCTATCAAGCCTCTCATATGATTGCTTTCTAGGGCAGCCTTAAAAAAACAGCTACATCACTGAGAAGTTGTCATTCCGAATGCATCCTCCTACCCTGTAGAAAAAATGGGTATGAAGGTCTGTGGTAGGAAGGAGCTAAGTTTTAGTACCGAATAGATTCCCAAACCTTGGGAATTTTCTTTCTATGATTTCCCTAAGGAGGTTCTTTATGGGGGCTCAATGATCTTTTATTAAACAAACATGATGGGAGCTCAGGGGCCAATAAAGACTCAACAGTCTTTATGGAGCTCTCTAGGAGAAAAAAAGGGAAAGAGTTTACATTTCAAAGTTGAGGTGCCTTCCTTTGTATGCCCACCTGGTCATGCCTCTTTTTTGACAGAGGATGTAGGAAATCAGATCAATTTGCAATGTGGATGCCTGAATTAACTGCATAGAGCTAGCTTTTACGTATCCGTGCCACAGCTTCCAAACAGTAACAGGAAAAAAGGCTGACACTTTGCTTTCCAATGCAGCGGCCATCACTGGCCTTTATTTTCCTGTTAGCTGAAGGTTTACTTTCCACTGCAATGTGTTAGGTTTTAAAACAATGTGATATATCTCTGCAGCCTTACAAATGATCATATATCTGAGCCTCTCAGCTCCAATGGAGGTCTGTGAGCTTTGTATGAGTTTTTGTATTACGAATGAGCACAAAGACAAGGCAAAAAGTGATCAGCTGAGGTTTCCTGTAGTATTAGTGGGTCGCTGAAGGAGTGGTGCATAGCTGGCCTGCCTGGTGCTAACCTACCTCCCCTTCTTCCAAGTATCCAAATCTGACGAGGAAATCAGTTGATACACCTCCAGGTGAGGGTTACAGCACCCAAGGACAGGCTACATACAGGGAGACTAATCTAGGCTGACCTCACAAGTACTTCCTTCATCTTGCTTGCAGAGGTTATAGGATATTGAACTGCTGAGTAAAATGTTGGTTTTAATTGGGACATCCAGATGACAACAGTGAAAGAATTTAGGATTTAATGATGTACCAGCATTTAAAATAATGCTTTGATTGCTATAACAAACTTCCAATTTTTAGGTTTCTTTTACTATGTTCTAATGTTTGTTTTAAAGCTTTGAATATTTTACTGGCCTTGATTTATTTAATATTCCTAGTGTTCTGCATATTTTTAGGCAGTATACCAGGAAAAAGGCTGTTAACTTCTCTATTGTCAGAACTATTATTTATGAGCTTTGATGGCTTTTTTTTATGCCATATCACTGAAATCAAGTGTGGCTTGTTTAACTTTCTCACTTTTCTTGTTTTTATTTTTGCTATGAGATATGAGAGAAATGTATGAAAGTAGTGTTGTCTTCTTTAATTTCTAAAAGTTTTAATAGAAAATCAATACTGTTATTATGCAAAATGAAATGAAAATGACATCTTTTTTGTTTATGAAAAATATTTAAAGCAATAAAAAAATAAAGCATACTTGAGCCTTTCTTATCAAATTTCAAATATGGTATGATTTAACACTACTATGGAGTAGTTTATCCCATAAGATTAACCCCAGGATTAATAGCATTACCGCATGTGCTGGAATCAGGGGCTTGGTTCATCTTAGCTGTATACTCAGTTATTTTCCAATGGAGATCATGAAATGTGATCCTACCCAGAATAAAAACAAATTCTGGGTTCCTTGCCCCAGTATGAGACTGTTTGTAACACAATTTTATTTGTATATCATGACAGTGTGTTTCAGACATGTCTCTGTTCTGTGAATAACAACATTTTACTGGACATCTCTAAGAGGCGACTACTGTGGGTCAAGGTCACTGGAATCATATCTCCCCAGGAGACACATTCTGAGCATCTGTCACTGAGAGCCTCACAAATATTAAGTTTATTATGCATCCCTCATTTTTTGGCACTATCATTTATTTCTCCATAACCACTGCAAAAAAAATGCCACTATCATTTCCAGCAGAAGTCAGAAAGTTAAGGCAGAAAGTTAGTCACTGAAAAAGCCATTACCAGATCATCCTGCAATTCCGTTCATGCCCAAAGCAGAATTATTACTGTATAGCTCTTCCTCACACCCTTCCTGTTTTGTGGCTGACCCCTAACTTTGCTCCTTGGGTCTCCCTTCTCCCCACCCTCAGTCTTGGTGGGTGTCCGCCTGTTCTGGCTGCCCTACCTGTCCCATAGATGTCCTGGTCCCCACCCAGGAGTATCACCTGCATACGTTTGTGGATGCAAACTGAAATCCTATTTTAATTCCCCTAGTTGGTAGGAGGTCTGTGAAAAAAGCGTAATGGAGTGAATTTGCACTTGTCTTTGAAAATAAATATTGAAATCAATGAGAACCTCATTGTATTTTAATAGAAGCTGAAAGCTAATGATCTTATTTACCCTTTTGCAAAATTGAACACTTGGAATAAACAAAATTTCAGATAAAAAGGTAATAATTTGAGAACATAAGGCTTAAAACCTCTCATAAATTTTAAAACATTTCATCCCTATTCAGGAGAAGATGCTAAAACGACAAAATACCTCACAGGCATACTCTGGTGCTAAAAACCACTGATCATCTTTGCTGTTGCCAAACCCAGCAACTTCCACTACAAAGTATCACAGTGCAATGATCTCTAAGTGACTGTGTCTGGTAAACTGAGATCTAGAGTGATATCAGTCATGAAGCAGCTGCACAATGGGTGATGCCTGATAATTTTTTCAAGTAATTTGATTCTTACATTGAGCCAGATTTTCAAGAGTTCATAGCTCAGTAGCACCACCTTCAGCTCCAAAAGCTAAGGTCGGGCTTGAAAAACTACCTCCCTATGGACACTTTCTCCCAAAGCTGTGGAAAAACTCGCTAGTACTGCACCCACATGAATTGGTGAACACTGCAATACTAACCTGGTGAAGAACTAGTTGGTATCTTGGCTTTCTCATTGCTAGCTTGGAAGTATCTTACCCAGCACTGCCCTGAACCGTGTATAGAAGACTTTAAATTTTGGGTAATACAGTTTGGCCTCTGCAGAGATTCTAGAAGTGGAAAAGCAATTATGTAACTCAAACCTGAAGTGCATTAACAGATTTATGTGGGGAAGTTTTCACAGTGCCTTTGCTCTGTGCCTATATTAATCCAAAGCTATTAATAGGATGGAAATGTTTTGGGTAAGTCCCATGAACTTTCACATCAAACAGACTAAAACTTTTTTAAGTCTTGAAAAAACTCTTGTGTACTTTTCTGTGGCTTGTTTTGCTTATCTCTGTGCTTCTTGATAAGTAGACAAAACAAAAAAGGGAAGGTTCAAAATGCAACTTGAGGAGCTGTTCTCATGGTGCTCCTGACCTACCTGGCAACCAGAGCCATCAGAAATTGCCAGAGTACTTATCTTTGCTTTATAGAAGAAAGGCCCAAGAAAGTTCCTGGTTAGAACTGGTAACCACAATAATTAGTGCAACAAATCTAGCTCTACTTTAGTTGGTAACCACTAACAACACATTCTGAGAGATGTGCTGATTGTTTGAAAGCCAATGAATAGTCTAGTCAATAGTAATGAGTATACAAGATATCTGGCTAGAAATATCTGAAATATCAGGGTTTGACTTAAGCCAGTGATTCACTGTTTATGACTGCATGTATTACTTCAAGCATTCGGTACTCTTAACTTAAACCAAACAGGCAGGTTATGGTAAATTGTGGGAAGTACCTCCTGTGAAAATCTGAAATTTGCTTTTACAGCATACTGACTCATAATTTTTTTTTTCTTTTGAGCTAATATCGTTAAACTGTTCTGCAGGTAATAAGGTATATGTCATATGTTTAAAAATAGTGCTAGATATTTTTTCGGTAGTGTCCTTCATCCACAACAAATTCTTCAACCCAGCAGTTCAGCCATATGTTAATGCTGGACTACACTTTGCTGGCATTTGTTTCCCAGGTGTCATCCAGTAAGACACTAAATAGGTTTCCCAATATGGCTGAATTTTCTGAGATTAAAAACTGTGATCATTGTGTCAGCTAATAAGGAGAATTAAAATAACGTTACTCAAAAGAAGCATGACTTGGCGTATACTGAAGGTTCTCGAGCAGCTTTTTCAATCTGCAAACCTTTTTCTTCTTTGTTCCGACATACGATACCAAGTTATGCTTAAAATGCTGCTTGTCCTGGTCACACACATACATATTAATGTAATTTAATTAAACATTAACATAACGTGCATGTGATTTTAGAGGAACAGTTACATAGTGTTTGTTTCCATTGGTTTATTGCATGAGGAATGGTTAGTGTTCTGTTTCAGACATTTGTAGCTGGATATCTCTTACAGTTATTAGCCTCTTCCATTGATATACTTGATTGTGAATCAGAACCAAAATCAATAAATTACTCTACTAATTCAACACATCACCCTGTATCACTGTTCAAATCAAAGTGATCTGTAATTCTGATTTAAATTACAAAGATGAGCTGACTGCTCGGTACAGGTAACAAGATACAAAAATGTTTATGATGATGCTTTGTAGGAGTGCAGCATTACAGGGAACCAAGATATGTATGGTTAAACAGAATAATGAATTCTCAGGTAAACAGGAAAATAACATAAAGCCAAGAAAAATCTGAAAACCAGAGCAGAACAGTAATTAGTTATAAATAGTCTTGATTCAAAAGTCTTAACTTTCTCTCTGTTTTGGAGCATATTTCACAGCAGTGTGTAATATGTCTTGAAGCATAATTGGCAAGAAACATAGTACAAGGTCACGTAATGCCCCTGCTCTCAACTGTGCTATAAATATAATGTTGGCTGTCCCTCCAAGAGGTGATAAGTCCTCACAAGGAAGACTGCCTCAGTTCTAGTACTGTGTGTGGCTTTGGCTGTTGGCATAATCACCCTCACGCCCACAGAGAATTCAGGTTACCAAATGCTTCTAAGAGAGTGCCTGTAGGTCCAACTGGACAATTCATAGGCTCGCTGAAATACACAGTATTGTTTGTATCCATGAGCCTGGCTGACTTCCAGGTGTTTTTTTCAGGATGATGTGAATGCTTGGCAATTTGCTTATTGCTTTAGCTTGCCTATTAGTAAATAGGAAACATCAAATTAATATTGGTTTTATTAATTACACATACTGTCCTCAGTTTAGTACCCAAATAGCAGTTGCTACATACAGCAACTCTCATACGTTACTAAGTTTCCTGAAATAAGGCTACGTGCTGCATGAGTCTTGCCTTTGTGACAGTTTCCCTGTTTGTTGATAGGAAAATCCTCTTCCCAGGAACCTAAGTATCATGCAGTTCAGAATGGCATGTACTATGTACACCGATTTTGAAGGATCTTTAACACAGCAATGGTAGCCCAAAAAAGTAATTTTCCATCATTTTTGTGTGTAATTCTGCTGCCACAAATACAAAAGAGGCATTTATTAAACAAGGCCATCACTACTCCAGTCCCAAGTAAAATTCCATGCATTTTGAATTTCAGGTGTAAAGCTTGATTACTGAAGACTCCATTTTGCCTGGAAATCAGTGTAGTGTCTGAATGACATAAGAGCCCATATCAATAAGGCATGTCTTAGGAGAAGTGTAGAGTGTTTGCAAGCTGACAGGGAGTCTGGCTCTTTGTTAAGATTTTAAAAAAATCCTATAAATCACATGTTTTGCCTGATAATCCCTGTAACTATGTATATTACTACTCATAGCTTTCCTAGATTTGGAATACAAACTTGAGGACACGTTTTTGCCTTTATGGGTCTATATAATTCATGCAACTGTAAGATCCTGACTAATGATTTGAAGCCACTGATGCATACTGCAACACAAAAGGTTGTTCAGGATAGCAGGCAATTTTTGGAGGCTGCTAACTCTATAAAGAGAAATTTTTTCAATCACAAATGAGTCTAATGGAATGAAGACATGCTAGTCAAACATCCACAGCCCAATGAAGTGTCTCATTTATAGCCAGGCTGGACAAAATGTCCTGCAGTTAGAAGCAACCCCATATTGGTAGGGAAATGAAAGCTCAAAAAGCCAGAATTCTAATATTGGTTTGTTCATGTCTCTTGTTGAAAATTTAAAAAGACAAAATTAGAGCAGTTTTTAAGTGTATCAGGAATGGGTTTCCCAGATGTACAACAACACATTCCTGAAAAATCATTGCATTAGGCAATGGGCAGGATAAAACCCATTCTGTACGATTTGGTTCTACCAAGAGGTTCCAGACCATGGTGGCAGACCCAACAACTCATTTTCCTCTGGTCAATATATTCAGGACTATGTTACGCATTCCTCCACTGCCTGGGGAAGAAGAAACATTCTCATGATTACCCCATCATCTTGCCCTCCTGTGCAAAACCAGTGCAAGGGTCCAATGCACATAAATCATACTATATTTGTCCTCCAAATTATTTGCTGACACACACTGTGCAAGGTCATTAACTTTTAGCGGTGCAGGAGGAAGCACATAACCTGAATCAAGTTGAAATACATTACATTTTCAAGGAATAGAAAGAAATAGATGATGCTTTGATTCCTTGGGAAAAATACTAAAAAAGCTCACAAGGGAACAAAACCATTTTGTCGTTGCAGAGTCAGGTATCACTATTTTATCAGTCCTTCTGGTACGTTTACTATTTTGATGTCACAGGCACATTCTTAGTACATAGGTCATGTGAACATGACTTACAAAGCTGTATTTTTAGCCTGAATGAATACGTATTTTATGAGAGGAAGAGTTTCCTTCACAAAAAGAGCTTGCAAATGATGTGAGACTTAATTTTTTCCCACAGACTCTTACACATATGTTGCAGACATCAAGAGTAACAAAGGCTTTTAATCTGGCTAGCTATGACAGCTGCATGAGTTAAAATACAGCTCTAAGTTCATTGGTAGATGTCTCTGCTACCAGATGTTCAACTTGTTTGCCCTGATACTCACTGAGGACTGTGTAAATTAAAGAATAATCTGTGATTACATTATGCTCTGTACTGTATTGCACTATAGATTATTGCAATTTCCTCAAAAAAATGCCCAACATTTGAGGAACTAATTATAGCTCAACATATGCTGCATTTGCTCTGTAAACCTTCTTTTCTCATGCAGAAAATAGTTTGGTTAAGGCTGGCTAAATGGTATTTCTATTGCCTCACTGATTCCACACGAACCTCAGGTCACTGCTGTATGTGTATGAGCATTTTGACTCACAAACAAAGCAGAGTCAGGTTCCCAGTTATGAGAGTGCTTATATTCACACAATACACCGCTCTTTCTTTTCCCTCATCCCACAAAGGAAATATAAATCTCCCCAAACATGTCATAAAGTAAATATAAATTAGAATTTATTTCAATGCCACTTTCTGGTCTTTACTTTCCTGGTAGGTTTTTTGTTTTGTTTTGTTTTGTTTTTTTTCCCCTGAAGCATATGAAGCCCTTCTCTCCAGAAGTGGGCAAAGATTTTTAAGTGGGAGAAAAGGAATGAGGATGCATGGCCATGCTCCAATTTTCTCCTAATGTGGTCATGGTGCTCTGGCTTCCCATCAGTGAGTTTCCCAATATTTAATGTGAGAAATCCTGAAAATAAGCCAGTCTCCAAATAGGCTTTTAACAAAGCCTGAGACACTGAGCACATCTGCATAGAAATGATAGGTTAGTCCTGACTTAACATGCTGTGTGGCAGTACCTGAAGCACATTAAAGCACGCGAAAGTTGACCAGATTGGAATCAGGGAAGTTGGACTATGATCCTAGCACTGAATTTGCTTCTTGGTTGTGAGATCTGCAGGCATCCAAGGCAAAACTTCTTCCGTTGCATCTCAGCTCTAGCAGACTGCTGAGGAGACTAGGAGTGTCAGGGCATGTGGGAGGATATTTATGAAGTAAGGGACATGTGAACAATCCAGCCTTTCCAGAGAATCCGAGCTGGGACGCACCGGAACTGCGGAAAGCATAAACAACTTCCGGTGCAGGGGGCATGAACATCTTACAGGTGCAGGAGAAGAGACAGCCGCCATTGATGACGCAGTTTGAATTTCTTGAAGAAGATGGGTGTGAACATTTGTGAACGTGACTTGAACATGACTCGCAATGTGGCCAATCAGGTTGGACTATGGGCTGTTATTTGTGATGAAGCCAATCAGTATTTATTGGGTGTGGTCGAGGGTTATAAATTGCACTGGAAACACAGAAATAAAGGTTCACTTGTTAGATCACACTGATCGTGTCAGTGTCCTCACGCAGCTCCTGCAAGGGCATGTGCATTAAGCTTCACTCACCTCTGCAAGCACGGAAAAACTGCTTAAACTGCTGCTAAAAGTTCTGCTGAACAGCAGCACCTTCTGGATGAGCTAAAGGGGGAACAGTCTGAGTGCTCTAACAGGCAAGAGGGAATTCAGCATGTCTGGGAGATATACTAAGTTCTGGGATTGAGTGAGCTTCTGAGATGGCATATACTTTGGTCTGCTGTGCCTCAAATTAGGAGCAGGCATGTAGTTGGATGGCCCTGTATTATGTTTACTGTACTCATGACCACTCTGAAAATTGATTCATATTGTAAAGTTTTGCTGGTAGATAGAAGGGAATGAATGTGATGGTGGAGAGGGTGATCATAAGACTGATAGGGTGTGTCAGCTCCAAAGTGCCAGAGGTACATCTTTTCTAGAGAAATAGTGCAACATTTAGAGTCTTACTACTTGCATGTTGCAAATATGAACTCAGACAAAAGACCAGAGGTTGCCTCCAAGAATAAAGCATTATTAGACAGACAGGTCCCACGCTTGACTTATTTTTTATTATAGTTACTGTTTGCAAAAAATTGATAAAGAACCAAGTTTCTATTCCTAAAAACTTGCAGCATCACTTTAGATGTGAAATGACGGTGAGAGAATCTGGGGAAGAACAGAAAATGAGAGGTTATGACAGCAGGATTGTGTCACTGTGCAGCACATGCATTTTCAGGCAGTTTGGGGGATTTGAAAAGATATTTATTGCTTCTTTAATAGTGTCCAAGGATTAAAACTTCCCATCAAATAACCAAGGATGAGTCAGTGGGAGAAGCAAGTTTCATGTTGCATAGAGGGAAGGGGATTTTTTGGCAGGAGCAGAGAAACTGCATGGATATTAGCACAATGTAGCTGGAGTTTGGTTTAATAAGAGGCTGGATTTGGAGAGAGGAAGAGTTATGTGAAATATTTAAGGCAAGGACAGATCATTTAAACCAGAAACAGCTATTTACACAATATGTTGCAGTAACAGAAGTCTAAACTTGAGACATGAGTCCAATGGGTTGTTGTGTGTGAAGCAGCTGACTGTAACTGAAATAGTGGCTTTAAACAAGGAATGAGTAGAGCTGGCTACAGAGACCATCCTTAAAAAAGCAGACTGGATTCATCAGGATTACATTTTTTAGCAACCTTGTCTGTCAGGCAAGTCCTTTAGAGTCTGCATTGTTGACCAGACTCGTACATAAAAACAGGAGGATGCAAGATTTCAGTTACATATTCAGAAGAAGCTAAATCTGCTGTCACAATAACACCTTCACTCTGAACTGACACAGCAGGGTCTCACATTGGTGACTTCTGCAGGTATGTCAGAGACTTGTGCTGAAAGGATGAATCTAGGTTTTATGGTTTAAATCTTGTAAAATACTGTTCACTCACTGAACATTGAACCTGCCATGTTAGACAGACCTGTTTTGCTTAGCCTTTCTTCACATTCAACAAATGACAGGGGGTTGAGAAGAGGGTATAAACCCACATGTAATTCATCACACAATGAAAAGTTACACTGCGGAAAGCAAAGGAAAGTCTCATATATAACAGTAACGAGAAAGAGGTGAAGGCCAAAACAAAATTTAATTGAAAAGTGTTTCAAAATAACCAGTGACCTTCTAGTGATGGAAATTACAAGGTCGGCCTGAGTCCCTGAAAAGAAGTTGCTCAGTCAACTGGCATCCTGTGGTTTGCATTCCGTTGAACTGGCATCCTCTGATCCTATTTCCCTCCTTTCTCTGATGGGCAACTCTGGCAGTCAGTTCTTACAAATAGACACTTAATACTGCAAAAATTACAAGCAGTCCAGAGCGCAGCGAGTGCAGTGATGCATGGGCTAGGACCTGCCAACATTGCATTTGATTACTCATATTTCATATAGTATTCAACGCAACATGAAATGGTAATATTAAATAAATTCACAAGTGGTCAAAACAGTGAATATTTAGTATTTTTATGGAGCAGAATCATATTTTTATGCCACAATACTAAGAACAAGTGAAAACAACTTGGAAATACTATAATTCTGTAAATGCAGATCTACTTTTCTGTATGTCGTGGTTTAACCCCAGCCAGGATCTATTTTAATTTAAATTATTTATTTATTATTTAATTTAAATTTTAAATTACAATGAGCAAGGACTTTCTATAGACCAAATTACCTTTTCAGTGTTAAGTTTGTGAGAATGTGCAATACCAGAAGTCCCATTCACTGATTTAATTTCTTTGCAAATGGGTTTGCAGGAGAAAAAAGTTAAGATGGTGAGATACAGCTAATTTAATTTTGTCTCATAATCAAATGTCTGCTGCTCCCATTCCAAGTATAAAACACTTAGATGGAATGATTTTTTGTAAGAGTTGCAGTGAGGGAAGAGTATGACCTGGTCTGGACATTTCACTTTATGCTTTCTAATGTTTGTGACTAATACACTAGACAGCAGAGAGAACTGAATGGAGCTTGGTATCTCTTCATGATTTTCCTCTGTAATCACTGTTCTCTACCTATTCCTTTCAATCAACACTGAGGCAAAGAGCTTTTTTTGTCTTCCTTGCTTTGGCATTGCAGAGGATGATTAGGTGTGGGATCTTGAATCTTCTCTCTTTTTCAGATGGATTATTAAAGTTCATAGATACAAAATGATTTTTTTTTTCATTTGGGTTTATCATTTACCTTCATATATTCTGTAGTGTGGGAGGAAAGAGCTAGCGAACATTTAGAGCTCTGGATTATTGTTTTCTGGAAATGTTTGTTTCACCAGAAATATGTGAGTGCTTTTACTGTAAGTTGCAAGTTCTTGCCTTCCTGGAGAACTTCCAGTTTCAGATGTACCGTCTTCTCCATCAGTTATATTCTTCAGTGAGATAGCTGGGAAGTCATATGAAGGAAATGAAGAACCATAGAATGGCAGAACAGGTTGGGTTGGAAGGACCTTTAAAGGTCATTTAGTCCAACCCCCCTGCAGTGAGCAGGGACATTTTTAGCTAGATCAGGTAAAGATTATTTTTTATATATCCTGTTGCTTATAGTCTTTCCTTCAAAATTTGCTGCTTTTCACTGTTGGAGACAAGATAACATGCTTGCTGTCAACCTTTGGCCTGACCTTGCCAATCAGAAGTTTTGAACATACAAAGCCACATAAATCCTGAAGTTTCTAGTCTTGACCTATACATTTTAAAATTATAAGTCTGGACATCTGTCTTTGTTCTCTTCCAGTAAGTCATTAGCAGAAGCATAAAATCTTTCCCATGATGTTGTGAAGCTAAAGAGAATGTGCTTGCCTCCCAATCTTGCTTCTCCCCAGCTCCATTTCTGTGGAGCTCTATGCCATCATGAAGCTGATGTTAGCTCTTCTATTACTGGAGGAGACAGCTTGATTCTTCCTCTAATGGATACATGGCTGAGCTACATAGGGCAAGGACACATTCCATAGATTCCGGCTTCTTAATGTAAGGTATGCTCACCATAATTTCTGCATATAAAAGACATCAGACATTAACATGTCAGCACTTTCAGTTTAATATTAAATGAAATCATTCACCCTAAACGAAGGTGAGACACTCTCCATAATGAATTTTACTTCAGTGGTGGACAGCAAATGAATTAACTCTTCTCTTTACTTCATCCTCTGTAGATGTTAAATTAAATTTTGTCAGTGGCAAATGTTTTTAATATATTGACAGAGTTTCCTCTTCTTTTTCTTCTTGTTTTGCTGTAAGTCTGTAGATCTCCCAATTTCCTTTGCATTTGAGAAACTGCTAAGATAGGAAGTAAATTGTTTCTTCCACTGATGACCTAATCAATTTTGCCGTAATAACCTTCTCTAGTGCAGCAGTAGTCTCCTTAAAAAAGGATAAGGGGGAGGAAGGAATAAATGTACAAACAAAGGAGTTTGTTGGTTTGCTGCCTGACAACGTTGTTCCAGATCAACATTATGAGCAAAATCTTTAGAGTTGTATTCAAAAGTTGGTATTTTTTTGGAAGTACATATAGGGACTTGATTTTCAGGAATTCAAAAACCATATAGTTCTTATCACTAGCAACTATGATTGTCCAGCCTTTTATAATGTAGTAATCGTAACTATTATAATAATCTTAGATTTATACTTCTGTATTAAATATAGTTATAACCGTAAATCAAGCTAAAGGTCCATCCAAAGCTGAGGACTTAACATTGCAAATACAATCCCTACAGTTAGTTTAAACAGGGGAATATCTATTGGAATTTAGTTTCTATCGGGACACCAAATTGTTTTCTCTGTATCTCAGAGAAATTACAAGCCAATGAGATTTGGTGTACCTAACAGACTCTGATGAAAAGCACCTTGCCAAGCATACGGTGCATTGTCTTTATGTATTCTCTATTTGACTTAACTGGAATGGCTCATTCTTCTTTAAACAGTTCACTGCAGTCAGTTGTGTCCTCTTGTCTATTAATTCTGTGGCTTTCAACCTGTTTTCATTTGTGGAACAAAAAGCATTTTCCAGGGGAGCTATGGACCCTGAATTAATAAATTCAGGCCATAATAGTGTAGACGTATTTTCCTTAGGGTGTAGTTGCTCTGGCCTTTTTTTCCAATAGGAAAAATGTTAAAGAAAACCTATACCTCCCCCACAACTGCTTCTTGTTTCTGTGCAGTACCACAGTTAATCACACTTCTCAGCTTTGTTTATATAGCAGATTGCTGAGTCAAAAAAAATGACATGGTTAAAAAATAAACCTAGCAGCAGAAAAATGGGTTTGCTTCTTTGCTTATTTGTTGTTCGCTCTTTTTACCTCCTTGAATTTCACTTTGTTTCCAGGAATTACCCTCTTAGCAGCCTTCACACAGCCTTCTAGAGATATGCCATAGATACCAAGAGCTTTATGACCATCTTGTGACTAAACTATCTTCCATGGTCTAATTTTGTACAACTCTGTCTTGCCTATCTTATCACGATCGGCAGAAGTGTACTAGCAAGAGTGAAGCCTGTATTAGTAAGACTGCAGCCAGCAGTTTCAGTGATCTTTCCCCTCTATTATGCATCTGTGAGACACATCTGGAGTTCTGTGTCTAGTTTTGGGCTCCCCAGTACACGAAAGACACGGACATACAGTAGTGAGTCCAACAGAGATAACCAAGATGGTCAAGGAGCTGACGCACAGGATATACGAGGAGAATCTGAGAGAATTGGGTATGTTCAGCCTGGAGAAGGTAAAGACCTCATTGCTGTTTTCAACTGATTGCAGCATACAGAGAAGATGGAGAACAACTTCTTGGAGGTGTATAGTGATAGAAGGCAATGGACGTAAGCTGGAACTCATGAAATTCCAGTTGTGTATGAGGACTTTTTTTTACTATGAGGATTGTCAAGCACTGGAACAGTGTCCCAGAGAGGTTGTGGCATCTCCATCCTTGGAGTCGTTCAAGATCATTGGCTGGACAGAGCCTTGAGCAACCCGGTCTGATGCGACCTGCTTTGAGCACGGATTTGTACTAGATGAACACTGAAGGTCTCTTCCAATCTAAATTATTCTATGATTTTATTGAAAAAAAATTTAAAAATATTTGCCTAAATGAAAAGTCATCTTTGAAAAACAGTTTAAAGGATGAGACTTGTTCCATTTAAATACAGCTTTCTAAACCTGTGGGGTCCAGTCCAAGCCAGCCTGCCTAGGCTCCTCCATGGTCCCTGCTGATAAAAAGGCATTTCTGTGGGGTGATTAATCTCATCCTATCTTAGGCGTCTGAAGTGTATGAGATCAGATATTTTTTGGAAGTGCTTGTCTCTCTCCATTACAATTGAAGAACCAACAAGGCTTGCTTAAGTTAAACTTCTTACAGCTCAGAAGGATCCCACTCCAACAGTGAGATGGCATTAGGACTTTGCCAGATGTGGAGAGCAGTTATTTATGGCTGGGTTTACAGGTTTTGCAGAATATAGAAAAAGTATTTTCAATAACATGAGGTTTTTTATATGCAGTGCCATAGCTCTTGCACTGCCCTGGCTCTTATGTATCTGATGATATTTGGGGTGATGTGAAGACTTACAGCCTCATGGCCGTAAGAGAACTCAAAAAGTTAAGGGATTTTCAGAAATTCTCTCAGTATTATCTGCTATTTATGTAGCTTCAATGATGCAAATGATGTGAATCACAAGCTCCAAGTATCATCACCCATATTGCCTTATAACCTTCCCGTAACATAGCATGTGTCCATACAAAAATAATAGATCAACCAACTTTTGAACACTAACATCAGAACAGATATTCCATGGAGCTACTTAGATGTCGTTTTTAGTTATTATTTCACAAGTTTGAAAATAGAATGCTGAATTGATTGGTATAACGGTGTGCAAAATGAAGGCACCAAGTGTGTTAGAGAAAACAAGAAGGAAATGTCAAGACTATATGACTGACATTTGGGGGAAATACTTCACATTACTTCTGCCACGTGGGTCAGAGTCCTGACCTGCCAAAATAGGTGATTCAGGCATGTGTTGTTCAAGACAGCGTTTGTAATTTAGATGCAAAAAAAAAAAGAAATTACGGTTTATCATGAAAGCTGCTAATCATTTACTCGATGAAACTATTAGTGTTCCAAAATAACTGATGTTAGCCATCTGCTGTTCCTCAGCTAATTGCTGTGTTAATGTGCAGGCGATCATGCAGCCCGTGGTGGTGTAGAGCAGGAAAGGAGCAGAGAACTACGAAGCTTTCCAGCCAGCTGTTCTTAGCAATTGCTAACATACTCACCCCCCACTGCAAGTGGTAGGCAGAGTCCATCTGCCTGTTACCTACTAAAAGATCATTTAAACATCTACAAACACTTTTTCTTTTTTTACTGTTTGTACAGTCACTTGCCAATTTATGAAAGGCTGGATGAGCACCTGTGAAATGTGAAATCAGGCCCCTGTTTACGGAACAAATGGTTCATCACAAAAGGCCTTACAGGGCTCCCTTCTGCTGCCCGTCCCTCCTTGCTGTGACTGCCCAGGGTGTCAGCACCAGCATTTGTGTGCCTGCTCTATCAATCACATCAGGAACAAATCTAGGGGCTTTTTTCTAACGTGATTTTCCAAGGTTTTCTCTAAAGCCTGTCCCAGGCACAGGGTAGGAATGAGCAGCCAGGAAGGAGAAAGGGGTATAGGGTATTTTATACCATCATCTCTATCAAACACTTTGTAGGCTTAATCCACTGCCTAAGCGTTAACTGAATAGCTCTGGAAAGATTAACGTAGAAAACAGGGAAAATGAAGTTACTTAAATTAAACTAGCCCACATTTGTCTCACTATGCAGGTAGGTTACTAACTCTAGAGGAGCAGTGGGTTTTGAAACACAAGATTAAGAGAGCCAGGACACAGGTTTGGGACTTCACCAGTTTAATTGCTAATTGGATTAGAGTTTAAAGCCTTATCTCACTCAGGCATAAAGACCCAGTTTTACAGTTCCTTTTTCACCTTCCTCTGAAAAACATTACTTTCTTTCAGGCTACTCAGTTCTATATTATGACTTTGCAGCCTAAAGAGTCAATGTTAATAAACACAGGAGCATTTGAAAGAAGTTGGAACAAGAAACAGAAAGAAAAAATATGTCTAGTTCATAGAAACAGGATTGGTTTTGGTTCCATTCTTTTGGGAATGTGGTTAAGTGCAGAATTAGTTTACAAATAAAAATACTGAGTTGGTAGATGTAGACATTTTTACTGCTACAAAGAACAACCAGAATACAGAATAGTTCCTTTTAGATATAATTTGTCATTTGGCTTCCCTTTGAAACTGTGCAGAGGAATCTTGAGGCCTTTGAATTATTAATATACCCAGCCTCAAAAATTTGGTTTATTTAGTACTTCAAACACCAAGCTGAAAGAAAGTTTGCATGTGTTGAGCATTTGCCAATTCAGCTTTTCAGACAGCTAAAAATGTTAAATTTGGGTTGATGGATAAAAATCCACTGTAAATACATGTAAACTCTATAGAGAGACAGACACCAAGAAAATTAGTGGATATTTATAAAAAACCTAATTCTTATACAGAGGAATGAATTTTCTTATTGGGAAAGGAAGAAATAACATCTTATAGATGCTTTCTTGTTAAAGAAACAGTGCAACATTTACATTCAAAGGAGGAGATTTTTTCTTTTGGGGGACAGTTAGAAACATGGGCGTTAAGGGACAAACCGAACAACTGATGGGTTGTCCAACTCTTTGGGTCTTTTTGCATCTTTACAGATAGTTTTCCTGACTTTTCCTGTCATTGATTAGGATATTGTAATTTTGTGGAAGATGGAAAATCCATATTTAAACATTGGCTTTGCTGAGCCATCTCTGTGTCATGCCACCTGGTTTTACTCTGCTACAGCTTTCATTACTCACTGGCTATTTTTCTCTTGACACACCTGCACAAGTTCCATTAACACCAATGAAAATTCCACATTCATGTTAGATAGAGTCTAAATCTTGAAGACTGGAAATAATAGTTTAAATATTTCCTGCAAAGATGATCGGGTAGAAGACAGGTTTAATTCTCATAACTACTTTTTCCTTTCTTGCTCATTATGTCCATGAATTTACATCTTAATACAAATTGCTGTTTCCAGAGATACTGTACCTTTACTCAGCAGATAAATGCATTACATTTAACCAGCAGAGAATTTAGACAGATTCTAAAATATGAAACAATTCATAGGGTGCTTTGGGAAGTCTTAGAAATGTAGTTTAGATTAGAGAGATACAGAATAATTCTACCAGTGCGTACAGACACAGATTTCTCAGAAGGAATGAATTACAAAACACTACCTATGTGGCATGCCAGGGTAAGTCCAGGTCTCATGATGCAACTGTGAGTCTCCTGGCTCCTCGTTTACTCATACCTGCAACTGCTTATAGGACCTTATAGTCCTTTGGGCACAGAAGATCAAGGACTATTAAGGATCTGCATTGCATGTATTTATCATTTACCTGTGTGGTGGATTTTGACCCCATTTGGATGCCAAGTACCCACCAAAGCCACTCTATCACTCGCCCTCCTCAACTGGACAGGGGAAAGAAAACTAGAATAACAGGCTCGTGGGTCAAGATAAGGACAGGGAGATCACTCAGCATTTACTGTCACAGGCAAAACAGACTTGACTTGGGAAAAAATATAATTTATTACCAATCAACTCAGAGAGGAGTAATGAGAAATAAAATCAAATCTCGAAACACCTTCCCTCCACCCCTTCCTTCTTTCCTGGGCTTAATGTTGTTTCTGATTTCTCTCCCTCCTCCCCCCAAGTGGTGCAGGGGGACAGGGAATGGGGGTTGGGGTCAGTTCATCACACTCTTGTTTCTGCCGCTCCTTCCTCCTCAGGGGGAGGACTCCTCACATACTTCCCCTGCTCCAGGTTGGTGTCCCTCTCACGGGAGTCAGTCCTCCATGACGTCTCCAGCTTGGGCCCCCCTCACGGGGTCACTAGCAGCAAACCTGCTCCAGTGTGGGCTTCTCTCTCTCCACGTTCCACAGGTCCTGCCAGGAGCCTGCTCCGGTGCAGGCTTCCCACGGGGTCACAGCTTCCTTCAGGTATCCACCTACTCCGGCGTGGGGGCCCTCCACGGGGTGTAGGCAGTCATCTGCTCCACCGCCCATGGGCTGCAGGGGGACAGCCTGCCTCACCATGGTCTTCACCACAGGTTGCAGGGGAATCGCTGCTCCAGCACCTGGAGCACCTCCTCCCCCTCCTCCTTCTTCACTGACCTTGGTGTCTGCAGAAATGTCTCTCTCACATATTCTCACTCCTCTCTCTCACTCAATTACTGCTGCACAATAATGTATTCCCTTTCTTAAACACGTTATCCCAGAGGTGCTGCCACCATCACTGATGGGCTCAGCCTTGGCCAGCAGCAGGTCCATCTTAAAGCCAGCTGGCACTGGCTGTGTTGGACATACGGGAAACTTCTAGCGACTTCTCACAGAAGCCACCCCTGTAACTCCTCGCTACCAAAACCTTGCTGTGCAGACCCATTACAACCTATCTATTCTTGTTTATGATTTTAGGCTTAGCTATAAATGCAGGAAATAATTTTTACCTACTGGAGAAGTGTGTATCGAGAAAATTTTTCACATCAACAGGTGGGAAAAATATTTTTTTACATTCACTCAGGGTAGGAATCAAGATGCCAAAATCCTGTATAATTTGAGACACAGGCACCTATATCAAAGCTGTGCATTTCTCCTAGACAGCAATCTAGTGCTGCAGCTTTCAAATACTGCCTAGTCCTGTAGGCACTTACCTACTTAGCCTGAAAGTCCTCTGGGTATCTAGTTTTAGCTCTTCAAACATGCTTTAAAGTGCTCACTCTAGGAGGATGAGCACATATCTCCAGGCTATATTTCCATCATAATCCAGGTTTAGGCAGACAGCCATCTGCAGTCGGTGCAACTCCTGGAAGAAGAGGTGCTACATGCATTTTTGAACTAAACATTAGTGGGGAAAGCATTCACTAGCAGCTTAAACTTTCCTCAGTCTATGTTTTCCACTCACTCTCCCACCTCTGAGAAAATGCCCTCACCACAGCGCTGTGGGATGTTGGACTGGGAATGCTTCCTACCGCTCCTCATGGAGCTGAGCCTGGGATTCAGGGAATTGAGTCACGGGGACAAGGGAAGAACTGACACAGGGAGTCTGATTCTAGGCTGGGTCTAGGCACTCCTGAGAGGCTAATAGTGTGAGTCCGGACTTAGTTCCCAAAGGCATTTTTTGATGTAATCTACAATTTCTTACTCCACTCAGTGTCAAGACTTGAGGCAGAGTAGATGGTGCACTGGAATCTGCTGGTGAAAAACACCTGCACCTGAAGGGTTTGAAAACAAAATCTGATTCTACTGAAAAGCACTTTAGGCATCTGAAATTCTTCATTGAGCTCAGGCTTCATTTCTAAACATGCTTGTGACTGATAGTTCTCTAAAGATGAACTGAAATTTTTTGTTCCTTGGTTTTATCAGCCGAAGTTTACCTTTAGTGTTGCCATGATGCTTTTGCAATAGTTGAAGTGCTACCACTGTGTGAGCTGTAATACGTCACAAATCTGAGTTGGCATGTTCTACACAGTGGTGCACTTAAAGGCAGTTTCCTCTCATAGTTCGTCTCCCCGTTTACTGTGTGATTAAGTTCTATCTTCTGCCAGTACTGAAATTAATAATGTGAAAAAAATATTAGACAGCATTCATAGAAACAAGACTAAAATAACCTTCACTGCAAGATTTGTTTTCTTTGGCTTGTGTTTTCCCATTTTATCTTTTTTCCCCTTTCTTTTCTTTCCTGAACTGTAGAGATTTGCATTAGTTAGTTAGACTGATTAGGAGACTGGCTTATTTTCAGGATTTCTCACATTAAATATTAGGAAGCTCACTAGTGGGAACCCGGGGCACTATGACTACGTAACTCATAGCAAATTCTGTAGTATTTTCTCTGTTCTTCCACATTTACACTTCCACAAGAACAAACTCAACAACAACAAAAAAAAAAAAAAACAAAAAGAAAAAGAAAACGAAACCAATTAACCAACCTAACCCAGTGGCTGAGCAAAGCAGAAGATAATTATGATCTCTTCTTTTCTGGAAGGGGAGAAAAAATATTTTTGTGTAATGTAAAAAGTCAAGAAAACCCCATAGCATCAGAAGTAGCTAAGAGTAGCACTCTTCTCTGAGAATATGGATCTGAAAGTTTGGAAATCCTTAGGCTCACAAGGATCTAAAATTCAAGGCTCCCTTTTCTCTACTGAGTGCACTGGCCATTAGGCTGTTACAAGTGCTATGAATGCATTTTAAAAAGAAAGCAGCAGTGACTAGATTTTGTGAGAGACTTAAATCAGTTTGGGGTCTCAGAAGACCCTAGGTTTTGTCTAATGATTGTTATTAGGCAGGTGTTCAGAGCCCAGAAACCTAGTTCAGAGTGAGCTGACATGGAATGACAATTCAGGATCATTACAGTTAAGCAAAGGGCACCCAGAAAACTTTGGTGCTTTCAGGATTAGTGAGGCACTAAGCAAAGGCAGTTCTGGCCTTTGGATCCAGTTCAGTCAAAGAATTTCATCCAGAGTGTTATAGCCCTTTGGTCTCTGTTGCCCAATGCCTTCTTTTGGTTCTCTTGTACTTGGAACTTGCTTATATAGTACTCTGAAGGCAGGAATCCAAAGCACTTCAATCTATGACTATGCTCATGCTGAGTAATTAATACCTGCCCTCTGCTCACTCCACAGCCATGGCACATTAATCCTGACTTAGAAGTCTTTCAGCTCTCTGTAAGATTACTGCAAAGCAGTTTAAAGAAATAAGACCTATTCAGAAGCTGTGATCTGATCGATTTTGGGGAAGCTGTTCCAGCTAGCCACAGGGTAGGTATTATCTTCCACCATTCAAGCAAGAAGAAACAATTACATTAAAAAACCCACCACAAACTCCAACAACTGGTAATGCTGGGGAGGGAAATTCAGTAGCTGTAGCAGCAATTTAAAGAAAACCAGTTCAGCAAAGATTAAAAGAGAATTAAAAGCAGCAGGACTTACCCACTGCTCAATTTTATGTCAAAGATTTGTGTGGTACTTGCTGCTGATATTTGTGGGTTTGAAGGCTAAACTCTGGAAGAAAAACGCTCATCAAGTTGACCAAAGGTATTATTTCACACCTCTGGAATTAAAGACATGCATAGCCCCAAACCCTGCAGCCATGACCATCTGACAGCGCTGAGAATGTTTCAATGTGAACTGCAACACTAGCAGCTTTCTCTCCCTGAAATGAGCTGAAGATGTTACCAGGGACTTTCCTGTGCTACATATTTCAGCTGGACACTAGAACAAAAAAAGATAGATTAGCTCCCATTGAAAAGGTTCACTGCAGACTGTTTCATCCTTTTTAATGTTTACAGACAAATAGGATTTACAAAACACCTCAACTTTGGCCTACGCTGAAATCTGATGAACCTTTACCACTGGTATAAATGCAGTGCAGAATCAGGCTAATACCTAGTTGTAAAACCTCCACTAACTTCAGTGGGAAAACATCTAGGCCAGATAGGGCTGTCACTGTGTAATGGGTTTGCACAGCAAGGTTTTGGTAGCGGAGGGTTACAGGGGTGGCTTCTATGAGAAGTCACTAGAGGTTTCCCCTATGTCCGATACACCAGTGCCAGCCGGCTCTAAGATGGACCTGTTGCTGGCCAGGGCTGAGCCCATCAGTGACGGTGGCAGCGCCTCTGGGATAATGTCTTCAAGAAAGGAAAAAAAAGTTATTGCGCAGCAGTAATAGAGTGAGAGAGAGAGGAGTGAGAATATGTGTGAGAGACATTTCTGCAGACATCAAGGTCAGTGAAGAAGGAGGGGGAGGAGATGCTCCAGGAGCTGGAGCAGTGATTCCCCTGCAGCCTGTGGTGAAGACCATGGTGAGGCAGACTGTCCCCCTGCAGCCCATGGGCGGTGGAGCAGATATCTGCCTACACCCCGTGGAGGGCCCCCACGCCGGAGTAGGTGGATACCTGAAGGAAGCTGTGACCCCGTGGGAAGCCTGCACCGGAGCAGGCTCCTGGCAGGACCTGTGGCCCGTGGAGAGAGAGAAGCCCACGCTGGAGCAGGTTTGCTGCTAGTGACCTCATGGTTGGGAGCCCACACTGGAGCAGCTTGTTAAGAACTGTAGCCCATGGGAAGGACTCACACTGGAGAAATAGTGGAGGACTGTCTCCCATGAGAGGGACCCCACACTGGAGCAGGGGAAGTGTGTGAGGAGTCCTCTCCCTGAGGAGGAAGGAGCGGGAGAAGCAAGAGTGTGATGAACTGACCCCAACCCCCATTCCCTGTCCCCCTGCACCACTTGGGGGGAGGAGGGAGAGAAATTTGGAACAAAGTTAAGCCTGGGAAAGAAGGGAGGGGTGGAGGGAAGGTGTTTCAATATTTGGTTTTATTTCTCATTACTCCTCCCTGAGTTGATTGGTAAAAAATTTCATTTTTTCCCCAAGTCGAGTCTGTTTTGCCTGTGACAGTAAATGCTGAGTGATCTCCCTGTCCTTATCTTGACCCACGAGCCTGTTGTTCTAGTTTTCTCTCACCTGTCCAGTTGAGGAGGGGCAGTGATATAGTGGCTTTGGTGGGTACCTGAAATCTGGCCAGGGTCAAAACCCACCACACACTGAAAAGTGAGAGGTGTAGACATATCCCCCCCTCCCGAAATATAGATATAAATAAGATAAATATTTATATAAATGGTACATTGTGAACCCAAGGCTGCACCTCAGGAGCAAAATTCAGCTCTTAACCAAAGATGCAGGAGTACGTAACATAGAAGTTTCTTATAAATTTATTGAAATCAATTTCTTAAAATGAATTTTCTTTACAAATCTTTGACAAAATAAATGGCAGGCCTCTCTCAGTATTCCAGTTTGAAATGTCTTCCTTCTGAGCTATGGCTGCTGCTATAAAATCCGCACAGCTCTGTTAAACTCACTTGACTAGTGACAAGATGGGCACCCTCTTCTGGGCTCTGGGGTGGATCAGTATGGTGTTTCGTTTGGATGCTCGTTTTCCTCCGCATCAAATTTGTTATTTACAATTGCCTTGCTATTTTCTGGACAGAACTGGATTGAGTTAATTCTTTGATTTCTTAATTGCAGTGACCTTCTGAAATTAATATGATTCTATAGAAAGGACCAGGAACTATGGCTCTCCTTTTTGGGCTGCTACTCATTTATCATCTTCCTTTCAAAGTGCTATGTTGTCTTCAAATTCTGTGATAGACACTGATCCATCATTGCCATTGGACACTAATGAAACTAAAAACCATTCAGGATTTAAACAGCATCTAAGCTTAGTATAAGGGCAAGGCGGGGGCTGGGAGTCCCCAGGGTAGCAGGGCAGGGCCAGGGGGGCACCGGGGCAGCCCCCTGGGGACAGGGATTGGCCGAGGCTGGGCCTGGACCAGTGGAGTCGTGGCAGCCCCAGGCAGGGGCCCTGCAGCAGCGCCATCACCCCAGGCACAGGGGCCTCCCTGGGCCAGGGTCTGGCCTGGCTGCAGTCTCCCCACAGCCCTGGGAGGGTCCCCAGAGGATGGGGCTGCCCTCGCTGTGAGGCTGGAGCTGGCCCTGCTGGGGAGAGGGCTGTGTACAGGGCCTGGCCCCCAACCTGGTGGGAACTGGGTTTTCTCAGATTTTTTTGGTCTTCACTCCACAGCCATTATGTTGCTTCTCATAAGCAAAGAGGTTGCTTGAAGACTTCCTAACTCAGTTCACAGATTTCAAGTATTTCAGCTGAAGTGTCTGTGGTATTTCATTTTGGAGATAATGAGATATTTGTGCTCCTGAGATCAGATGGTACGAATTTGACCTTCATCCGCAGACAGAATTTAGTTTGCCTCCTCATTTTTTTGTCCTTCTGTTGGCCATAATAAATAAACAAAGCCTCAGGCTAAAACAAACAAAGTTGCCAGCAACATAAAAGAGAAGATGACAAGAGTATAGAAACACACCTTTCTAATTATGCTGCTTTACAGATTTTTTTTTTGTTTAATTTCCTGTGGCATTAATTCTTTAAGTTTACTTGAGTTTATTGAAAATTGCTTCCTAGTAATTTAAATTGCCTATTATTAAATTTTATGTAACCAGTAAACTATTTTCAATCGAGTGCTTCCACATCTGAAGAAAAACTCAAAATTTTCACAAAATATTGGTGAATATTGCTTATATTCATCGCAATTCTTATCTCAGAATTTAGCTTAAAAGGTACCATAAGAGCCTTCTAACTTTTCTATCATGTTCTCAATGAGAACTGGCTCCAAATAGATCCTCAAAGAAGTCTTGAATCTCTTGTTTAATAGCACAGAGTTGGTGGCTCAGTAAAATCCAGATATCTGTAAAATAATTACATTTCTATTCTGGACTAATGGATTTTTAAAAAGTGCACAAATAACATCTCTGTTAAACATGGGCTCAGTTAAAACCACATAGTGATTTAACAATGCAGAAACCAAAAATGAAATAGTAATGGTTTATATAAGCTATCATTGCTTAGCTTGCCCCTACCCGTTTTTGGAGTTGGCACTGACAGTTTATAGACAATTTTCTAAATTTCCATAATTCCTAATCATCAAGTGAAATGTCCATATATAGTCACTGCCTCTCCTGGATGAGCAGTTGTCATTAGAAACCCTGGAAGTATAAGCAAGAAAATAATGTGATCTAACAAAAACTACTCAATTTGGATTTGGATAACTAGATTGTAATGGTAAAATTGTTACATCAGGAGACTACAAAAATCTACCACGAATAAAACCTGAACCTTATATTAGTAGAGGTTCTTATTCCACATGATAGTAAGTAGCCCTTGAGGTCCATCATCATTGCTTCTCACTAGCTCTGCATAGTATGGCATAGTTTGCTGCCAGCAGAACTGGTTGAAAAATGAGGAATCTCCCACTCTTTTTAGATAAAATATGGAAGAATACAAGTAAATTGGACTATGATTGTGGTCTATTAACATTTAACATCACCAGCCATATGGGTAAACATTAAGGTGTTGGCTGAGAATGGCAGAGTGAATTGAACATACCTTCCTGTCACCCTCTCTGCACTGACACTGCGTCTCCACAGGCAGTGTGGGACATACGCTAACCTCTTCGGGATAGGAGAAGGAACTGTTGAAGCCTGAGATTTAAACTTTCAAAGGCTTATGCTCTGGGTAGTGTAGGAAAATTTAATTCGTGATGAATAGGGACAATTTTATGGTAGCAAGTAGAAAGCATATCTTGGGGAGTGGTTTTTTGCAAGAGGTAAGGAGGCAATAATGGGCTGTGTTTTCAAGTGGTGACCAATGCATCTGCATCAGGGCATGCAAGGTCAATTTAAAAAACACGAAAACTTTTGTTCTGCTGAGTTCTGTTGCATGTCTTGAGTCGATTTACTTTCTTCAGCAAGATGTGCACCTGAGCCTAGGCCACTCTCAGGAACATCCTGCACTGCTCAGAAATGCCAGAGTAGCAGTTATCTCTCCTAAATCTTGTGTTTGGTATGGTAAACAGATGTAAAGAGAGTTTCAAATCCACTCTCTCTTGGGCATTCTAGGCACTGTCAGTGCCAGAATTGGAAGTGTCAAATGTGGCTCTTCCCCTTGGCCCTATTATGTATCTCCAAGGCTTTCAGACATCTGGCTAAATAAGATGAATCACTGTCATCATTTAAAAAGTGGAGAACAAAGAGCATGTCAAGGATGGTGTGCGACTGTGGTAGCACTTACCTTTGAGCTGAGACTATTACAGGCTCTATGAAGAATTTCTTGCCTACAGGCAAGTTCACTCATATTAATTTCTGTGAATTGCCACCAGTTCCTTGAGTCTCATGAACTATGCAATCAAAGGCAAGCAAAAAGCTTCACTAAATCAGTGTTGCAACCTTTAATGATAATATCCACAGCTTTTATGGGATCAGCTGTTTTAATTAAAGAGAATTGAAATTGATGCAGAGCAAACTCTGGAGAATGTGAATCAATAAATAAGGTCTTTAAAGGACAAAGTGTTACAGCAAGATCAGAAGAAATGAATGATCACTGGATCTATATCTGATCATGCTCTGTGCCAGGAAAGATGGTTTATTATTCTTGGATTGCATCAGTGAGAATTCCACGGGCTCAGCCTCTCTAATCAGGAAACTTCAGGAAATTTTTTAAACCACTGTATTTTCTCTTCAAGGTTATTTTGATCCCTTTTCCTGTGTTTCCATCATTCTCTTTGTGAGTGCTGCTTATGCGGACATGTCTGACTCAGCCTTAAATTTGCTAGTGTAATCTCAGCAACATATAGCTCACCATAGGCTGCAACACCTAGCCAGATGTATTTGAGATGGCCTTCTACTTGACCTCCAGACACCATTCCTGAAGGACTCTGGGCTCTTACAGGTTCTGTGTAATACTAGCCTGCTCTGTAAGGCTGTCTCAGAAAATTGTGGTGGCTCAAACAGCACAGCGCTTGTGTTTAGGTAACTGAGTTGAGGTCAAATTGTTGAGGTAGCCGTTGCTGAGGAACGAACTAGCAACTCAACCTTTTTCCTGTAAATTGATCTGGCCACGGAAGCTTCTGTGCCCATATAGAGCTTTCAGTAAAATACTGTGCCCATATAGAGCTTTCAGTAAAATCCTAAGAATGGATGTCATAGGTGCTAGGAAGGAGCGCTAATTTATAATTAGAATAGTGCCGTATCACCTGAAACAGCAGCAATTGTTGGGGGTCAAAAACCTGTCATTTAATGGTTACCTGGCTTTTGTTTGAGGTCAGTTGTCGCATTCCTCACACCTAATAGAAGAGAAACTTCTGAATTACATTTTAGCAAGCTAACTGCTAGAGTAATACACTGGTTCCTGCAACACTTTATCCTATCTCACAATGTATGTAACATAGCTATAATATTCAGCCAAGTTTGAGCTTCTCTATCTAGATTTCTTTTAAGATGTAGTACTCAGCTAGAAATAAATTCTGTGGTTTATTTTAGGTCTGGAATTTTTATGCTAGGTTTTTTTTTTTTTCCATTGTGAAAAATAATCTGTCAATTTACGCATGATCTTTTACTCAATTTCAAAACTTGAAGCCACCTCACAATCTTGTCATTCTTCCTAACAAGAATAAAACATTTCTCATCAGTTATCTTCCTAGTTGGCATAATTAAGACCTACAGTTATTATGTTACCCTACATTGGTGTATGAAATAGTAATAGCTCCAAAAGCCTGCCTGCTATGAATGATCTCATTGAAAAGCGACTTTCTAAAAAAGCGGCTACAATTAAATTTTGTTATTTACTGCGGTCATTTAGCAACAACTAAAACAATCAGATTAAACTATAACTATCCATTTGACACTAAAAATGTAGCATTTTTTCCATGGGAAATAATTACTTTTTTCTTATCTGTGATTTTTATGCTGTGCTGTATTGAAACAACTTCAGTGAGAGAGAACATCATAATTTTACAAAACTTCTTAAGAAGAGTCCAAAATCCAAATCTTTATTTCATGTAGCCTTTCAGAGGATTCTTAGTGGTATTTGAAGATGTCTGATAAAATCACATGAAAAAGATACGCAATAAATATTTCATGATCTCAAGGGCTTTACAAAAACCAATATTTTGTTTATATGAAAACCTCATCTTAATTTCCTATTTATTTAGGGAGAACCTTGATTGCAAAGAAATGTTATTTGAGAGCTGGCACACTATAAATCAGTGAGTGGCTGGGACAGAACAGAAGTCAGAAGTTTCACCTCTCATTTCCCAGCTTCCCTCTTCTCCTACATTGCCTCTGCCTGTGCTGTTTTGCGCATGGATGTGATAACCACAGCAACATAAAGCTGTGTCATTTCTCGTAAGGAAAGCTGTGAGCTGAAAGGCTCTGCTACTTGCATCCTGAGCGTGTCTAAAAAGGGTCACACGAGGATCCAAATGCAACCTCCTTGAGAGTCTGACTGCCAGAATTCCTAACCTTACATTAGCCTGTGAGGATATGCTGAGCAGCCTTGTGGTAGGAATAGCTTTTTGTTTTATTTGTACTGCTATCACAGTCTTATTGCAGAACTATAAGCCCTTTCGCTTTACTAAAGCAAGATCGGAGAAAGCACTTGGATAACAAGCCTCCCATATAATTATTGCCAGGCACCTGGAAGTGGAAAGGGTGGGCTGTGGATTCTTCCCTTCATTTAGAGAATAGCTTAATTACCTAAATAGTTGTGAGCAGTTGCTAACATTGAAGGGTTTTTAATAAGAGAGTTAAATGTGATTAACAGGTGATAAAGTTAGCTTTAAAATAAAAATTGAGCAATTGGGTAATGTCAGCTATTGACTTCATTTGCTAGTTATGCAGTGATGCTGACGCTTTTAAGTGAGAGATAATTATTGTCTTGCTCTAGTAATTGCTCATCATCATATGACAGAGAGTTTCTGTATTTATACAAAGTTAGTGGTGGCTCTGTTGAGGTACTTTCTTGCAAAGATACCAGTAAAGCTAAGCCATATAATGTGATCTTGTTGTTCAGCCCAGTATGACCTAGCTATATAAAGCTAAACAGGCTCCCTGCTGACCAGCCCTAAAAGGCTCTTAAGCACCAACTTTAGTGGAATTATTGCATGATGTTTTGCTACTAGGAACTTCAGCAGGGGTGAAAAATGAGAGTGACTGTGTTTGACTGTTTAACTGCTGACATTATGTCTGAGAGCAAAGGTGGTCTAAAGACGATGAATGATCCAAAATCTTGATTTCTACTCTGCCACAGGCTTAGCTTTAAGTCATTTTGGCTCAAGGAGCCATTTGATAGCCTGCAGCTGCCAAAAGGGGCAGTCCTACTACTTTCCCCTCTCTTGGCCATGCTTCGCTTGCTTGGCACTGGCACTTGTCAGATCCTGTGATGAGCGGATTCAGCTCCTTAAACAGGCAGAAAATTATTAAGTTGTTTCTGTTGGGTTAGTTTTTGCCAATTTAGTGAGCTGAATCGGTTCATCCGGGTGGTGACCAGAGTGGTTTCAAGGGAGAGGCTGGGATGTGAAGTCAGGTAGAGCTGAACTGGAAACAGAGGAGAAAGAAGGGAAAGGGGAGGCAGGTTTACCTTTTGGTAATAGCTGTTAGATCTGCTCAATGCTCTTGTGAAACTCAGTGTCTCTGAAACCATTCCCTTTCCACAAGGTGTGAAGAATAAGACTTCTATTCATTAGCCATTTTAATGGAGCTCCTGTTTGCCTAGGAAGTTTAGGCACTAAGAAGGCAGTACATGCTATAGAGGTCAAAATATGACTCTGCCCAATGTGGCTAAAGTATAAAACAGAAGTATAAAAAAGAAATTCCAAGGAAGAAGTAACTTTTGTTTTGCTTGGAATGGGGGCAAAGAATTCACTCATGTCCAGTAAATTCTATTAAACCCCATATCTTTACAGGAATATGAAAGAAGGCAGAAAAACTTTAAGATGGAAGCAGAGATAGCTTAATACGCCTAAGTGCTAAGTGAGAAAATTCATGGAGGGAAGAGAGGGACATTGGTTCTGAGGGAGTGCTGGAGTTCTTTTTGCAGGAGCTGACATAGCTGAGAGCCATTCAACACCTTCTGTAATGAAAGTGAGACAGGAGCAGCCCTGAGGGTACTGTGAACAAGAGAGTGAAAGTTAGGGTGGCTTACAGAAAGCTACAGGGACAGCCTCAAAAGAAAAACCTGAGGCTGATGTTGAATTATTTTGTATGCAGGGTGAAAGCCCAGCTCTAACAAGTGAGTGTGAGCAGACATAAGGCACATAAGCCTAAGGCATGTATCTGTTCAGTGAGAGACAGAATTGGGACAGAGGGTGTTTATGTTTAGATTTTTTATCTTTTCTCACTGGTGTATTATTCTTGAGTTTAAAATCTCTTTCCATCTTCAGCTAATGAACTAAATTACATTTAACTGTAAAGTGTTTCAAGGAGGGGATATTGAGTATGGTAAATTTTATTCCTGTATTTTTTATTCCTGTGAACATAGTAGGCCTTTTAATATTTGTAAATACTAGTTGAATGAGGACTTCTAGGGTCAGGTCTAATAGCTGTATAGTATCAATTATGCTATATCAGCTTGTTGAAAACATTTGGACTTTTCCCCATATATTTTATAAATGTATTATTTATGTCAAAGGAAAGTAAATATTATAGAATACACAGAGGCCAGAGAGACAGTTCTGAAACTTGCCTGAGCTTACTGAAAGAAAATAGTCTTTTTCGTATTCTGCAGCTTTCATTAAGTAAGGTATCTAATGTATTCTGCAAAATGTTTTGTGTGCAAATAGCACCTAAATCTCTTCTCAGATAATAACAGATGTATAAGGCCATAGTTTCAGTCAAGCATCTCACTTCCATATACAGTTTTGCAAATCAAGAGAGTATGAGAAAAAGAGAAGAGAATATCCTGGACACCTGGAATTTAAATGGAAGGAATTTTAACCAAGTCAGTCACTTAACTGCCAAAGGTTTTTACCTGTAATGGGAAATGTGTTAGGTGTGACTGTTGACTCAACGCCTGCTCAGATTTTGGCTAACACACAGCTCGCGCTAAGGCCTGATGTATGCTGGGAGCATCGCCATTGGGCCAAAGCAAGGACAACGCGATGGCCAGAAAGGGCTAAAAGTCATTATGCAGCCACTATCACCTGCAGCTTGCTGTCTCCTACAAGACCAAACTTCCAGGCTGGAACACGTCAGCTTACCCAAAAAGTTTTTGAAGCAGATCCAACAGCAGCTGAACTGCTGAGGCTTTCATGCTTGCTGGTGTGTCACAGGGGATGGCTGCCCTGTGACAGAGGACAAACGATCAGCACTCTCATCGTTGGCCAGGTAGCTTGCTTGTAGGTGCACAAGTTACAAGTTATGAGTTACAAGTTATGAATTAGAGAACTTGTGAGTTAGAAACCTCATGAATTAAGCAATGAATTAGTTAATTCACTTGTTAGGCTAGTCTGTACAAAGGGGATTGAGCTCATTTGTCATGTTTGTTTGTTTGTTTTCTTTCCTAATAAGCTCATAAAATAAAGTTTAATTTACAGAGTACATTGTCCTATAAACTGGAGATCCAAATGGACTATGACAGGCTCCAGGAGAGCTGTTTTCAAATACTACCACAAAAAGTGAACTTCATCATTTCTTGGAACTAGTGTTCAAAGTGCGCTGCAGCGATGCTCCTTATCATTACTTCAGCCTGAGCTTTTATTACAAATAATACTTGAAAATAATAATGAACTTACTTCTTGGGACTGTAGCTTCATAAATGAAAAGCTCTAGACCTTCTAATTTTGTTCATGCTTACAAAAAGAAAAGAAGAGAGAATCACAGTTCAGTCAAATCTCTGACTGAATCGAGCGTGGTGACTGGGGTGGTGGCACTTCCTAAGCAGCCACAGAGTTTTAGAAGTCTTCTGGTGTCTCTAAACCATTGGGGAATATTGGTGATACAGCTGCAAACATCTGGGTGCTTACTTGCTAGAACTTCTGTACATCTGAAAAGCACAGCTATGCTTTTGGCATGTCACTCCAGTGACTATGATGTTTATTTTTTGGTGAAAGAGAGTGGGTGACTTCTGGGCAGTACCTCTATTGAGGGAGACTGTATCCAGTTCATAACATTTGGCTGACATATATAGCAATTTACACATAAGTTGTGGTTATGTTAGTAGCTCTGCTAGCCAGATGATTCTCGAGATGCCAGGTTTCATGTCAAGTGTCTCATGTTTTTTGCATACTGTATATGATTCTCCAGAATAGAACACCAGGTAGAGAGATGCAGGAAAGGAATTCTGTAGTCCATACAGCCCAGTACTGTCATCTCTTTAGGATCACAGTTGCACAAAAAGAGGATACACCATTAGATTAGGATATAGAAAGAGACATGTTAAGAAATTACATTTTTGGGAGACGGAAACTGAGTGTTAAGCTCTGCTCAGCAATTTGATGTAGTAAATGCACAACTCTCATTTTAAAGCATATTCTTTCTCCCTAACCATGTTTAAAATCAGTTCTCAGCTAAAGTTGTTCCCTTTCTGCTGTCTGTCACCCGTTTCCAATTTTGCAGAGCTGGTTGGCATTCCCAGTCCCTGGGACAAGAGGTTGAAGCCTTCCATAGCCCAGTTGTGCACCTAACTGCACACACAGCTGCAGAGGACACTTCAGTGACTCAGGTGTGTGTCCTTAAAGGAGATTTTAACAGATGTTAATGGTACTATGAAGACGTTACTACAATCTCAAGTAATGTCCAATTTCTTTTCTTCAGTAAAATGGCTAAGTTTAGCACCGAGCAAAAAGAAGTATTGAAAACACTGCAGTAATAGCAGTGAAATTTATTTTGCATAGACAGAAAAATCATGAACTATTGCTAGAAATGTTACTTGCTGATTAAACTTTAGTATCTCCAAGCAAACACTTGAAAAACTCAGCTTTTAATCAGCCAAAAGTAAATTACCATAAATAATAGTTAACACTAAATAAACATAATGATAAAATGGATAATTTAAAACCATTTATGCATGAAAGGTAAACAGATAAAGCAGCAGTCATATCTTATATTATTTGCTCTCAGATTTCAGAACATCTGGAATTGCTCGGTACTTTCTCATATAATCTAAATTATATTTGTGGAGAAAGAGGAGGAGGGATTATGACAGTCTCAGAAAATGAGATTCTCAAGGTGCACTCAGGCTTTCTTCTGCTTCTCAGATAGCAGTAGGCATAGCATTGGTGCTAACAATTACAGCTAAAAATCTTAGTCCTTTGAAGGGACCACAAGTTGTTTTTGCAGTGCTATTTTGTTTACAATCTACTTGCATGGTCTGAGAGCAAACACAAGAAGAATAATCTGTAAGTTTTCATCCCTGCATAAGATGATCCAACCTTGGTGCAAGGCCCTTCTTACCTACCATCAATACAATTGTTGTACCAAGTTGTATAGTCACTTCAGAACCACTGTAGAAAATGTATCAAAATCAACCTGATAAGGCACAGGCACTCATGAAAAAGTCATTACCAGGTAACTAACATAATCAACCAATTCTCAATTGATTACTTCCAAGAAAACCCTGAGATTCTTTCAGTTCTTTATCATTTTCTACTAACAGTCTTCTATTTATTCGTAAAATACGCTTCAAAGTTTTGGAAATACTCAAATAAAAAAATAATGTTCTAAAAGTGTGGTCTGCATTTCTGTAATTATTAAGACAACTTGATTTTTCAGCACACATCATCATAGTTTTCTGAAATGCCATGGAGGCCAATAACCCAACGGATGTTCAATATGCATGATATGATTCTCCTTTGCTTTTCACTGAAACAACACAAAATTCAAAACTTGGGGTCCTGAGGAAAGACTAAGGTCACTGCAAATTACCTTTTTACCATCTTATTTCTGTCTTGTGGCAGAGACACAGTGAAGTCTTGAATTCAAATAGGCTTAAGTGTCTGTCTAAATTACAGTGTCTTATTTCTAGCTTCCAACAACCATCAATGCCTAGATCAGGACTTGTGTCAGGGTCCTTGTAAATCAGCAGCATGAATTGCAGGGAGGTAAGATGCAAGGAGAAGTTTCCCCTAGCTGAATCAGATATAGTTAGAGCATATAAGAAAAAAATTACAAAATCAATCTATATTTATCTCTGTGAAAATAAAAGAAGATGTAGGTCCTGTTATAACATATTATGTTGTTTTATAGCACTGGCCTTCATGCTATCAGATTAACTAAGTTATGGGGTTAAAATAGTTTGTTGGTTTGTTTTTTTTGATCTCAAACATGCTTCCTTTTAGAAGCTTAATTTTGTTGTAAAAGGATTTGCAATTGCTGTTTTCCCAGAGTGGTTTGGTTTGGGTTTTTGTCCCCAGTAGGAGGTTGAGATTCGAGACACACAAACATTTTAATTGTCCTAGTTTACTTATTAAATGGACATGCAGTGCGTGCTCCAAACAATCACTTTTCCCCCCTATTTGCTGTATGGCCATGCCGGGAGCTGTCTACCCCAGAGGACTTCCCCAGCAGGCGGTTCAGCTTGCCCTGCCTGTTGTAGGGGTTCCCAGATGGACATCTCTGGCAGCGTCCAGAAGACCTCCATGACTGGCTAGGGTAGAACAACATATGGCAAACTCTCCTCAGCTTCCCCCATCTCCCTGCTCCTAGAAAGTCAAATTTCAAATTAAAACCAACTGTGGGGGTTCTGTCTCTTGTCTTGCATTACAATGGTTCCCAAAACCCAAGCTTTGTGGCAGATGATACAAGAAAGGCTTGAGAGCATTTGCACTCACATCTGTACACCCGTGAACTCTCTGCTGCTTAAAAGATACCGGGATGAAACCGGTGCCCAACCCTCTGGAGTACTGGGCTGCTCACCCTGCATCCCACAAAGCACTGGATTCCTGCAGGAGGCCAACACAACCCATTTAAGTGGCTTTTGGATGGCACAAGCACTTTTGCCTTAAAAAGTAATTCGTAAGTCAGAGAGCATGGGACTGTCTGAGAGCTGTTATGCTAGAGACAACTGCCTTGATCCTTGCAACATTTTTGATAATGCTTATATAAACTTCTCTAGTAGTTTCCCAGAGGAGATTTGGGATATTTCAGCCAATTCTGTAAATACTTAGTGAAGGCAAGGAGACATTGGGTTTTCTGGAAGTACTAGGTATGATATCAATCTAGGAGGTAGTAGGAAAGAAAACATTATTTAATTGTGTGGTGAACAGATCTTTAACTTCCAGTTTACTACATTGGCTAAGAGAGTACTTGAATCCAGGGGAACTTGTTCAGCTAAGTCTGGCACCACAGAGTAGCCAGGGATCACACTCAAGAAACACCACATTAAGTACTTGTTTAAGTGGACTAAGACAGAAGCTGTATTCTGTGAGAGTAAACCATAGTAACATCCTGATTACATATATTGGCCAAGCTCTTCTTTAACATGTTAGCTGCTAATCTTTTGCTTCTGGTGACTCTTTGTGCCAGCTGCTGCAATTCAAAATGTAATTGCTAGTGAAGTGGTGAAAAAAGATTAGAGAATGCCCAGGTGCAAGCTGTTCAGGGCTGGGAGGCTGTTTTCCAAGCCAATTTCAGACCAGATAATGCTTGTAGACAACTCTGAAGCAAGAATGAAATGGAGTAACCAAAGGAGGGGGTAAACTGCACCAATAAAAGCTGAAGGCAGCCAATGTTATAGGACTTTTGTAAGCTATATGAGATGGATGAGGGAATTTCTCCATCTTTCTTACTGTGTACCTAATAACAGTGATTGCTAGGAAACTACAACGTTGAATGTAGTATCAGAATTTTTTCTGGTCTTTGGAAACAAAAAACATATGCTGCACGAAGTAATTGGGTGAGCATTAATCACCACTGCAGTAAGTAGGAAAAATTCATCTCCTACTTGACATTTCTGCATATGAAATGGGCTATAATTGCAGTGACTAATATTTCTAGCGCTGTTGTGCTGGATCCATGCTTTTTGAAGAGGTGCTTCAAGGACTCCTAGCGTTAAACAAGTAAACCTTGTTTTGGAAAATATACAGGTACCCATGCTGGATGTTGGTAAGAAGGGTTGTCTTAATATTCTTAAAGCCTTATTTGTGCTCCTAATTTGTTTTCTAGACTGTTTCTTGAGAGAATTTGAAATAAAACTATAGGAAAACCTGGTCATCACACAGTAATACTTTTAACGAAAAATCACTGGTGACAGAAAAAGCAAGTATGTTTGAAGTTAGAGAGTTTCCAGGGAGGACTGTTGTTCAAGCTGACTTGAAGAGTAAGTTTGAAGATGAATGTGTTTAATCATGAAAGCCACAGTTCATTATACTGTGTATAACCCTTCTATCAGCACATGACTGAAAGCAAAGTGGGACAGGTTTAGATTTAAAGGGGTCACTGCTAACATGCTGATTTGTGCCACCCAGCAAAAGGGGAAAAAGAAAAATTAAACTAACATTTTGATACTAAATGAGCTAGTTTTCCTCATTTACAGGTCCTAAAAATTGGCTTAACACATATTTTCATTAGAGGATAAAAAGAGAAGCCTGAAAAGGTGGACAAATGGAGTAACTCTCATCTCATAGCTGATCTTGTAGCAAAACTTGTGCTGCTGGTTGTTGCTGGTGTCATCCCCCTGCTCCATGCTGCCTCTTTCTTCTTGCTCTTGTAACCACCCTTGCTCATCACAGCTAAGCTGGCAACAGGCCTGCTCCTTAACACCACCACCAAAACACAGCTCTCCACTGCAGGAATTTCAAATGTCTTCTTCCATTTCTCTTCTGAAAGGCCTCCTTACTTTGCCCTGCAGTGACTGTCACTGATGTTCTCTGGTGTCATTGCCCTTGTCCCAGCAAGGGAGCATTACTCTGAGCTCTTACGCTGCTGCAAATGGGGATGCTCTGCTGTCTAGCTTGGTTGCCTTCGTAACAAGCACAGCATGTGCAAAATTCAAGGGCTATAGGCCTGTCCCTCAAGGTCTTTCATTTCTCTTCCTTTTGGTCCATCAGATAGCAACAGAGTTCACCTCCTGAGTGCTCCTCTGCCACCTGGGTTCATCACAGGGGAGGAGATGTGTGGTCTTGCCATGGCTTTAGGTCCCAGTCATCAAGCTTCTGTATATTCAGGTCTAGGGTAACTGGACTGATGGACTTCTTAGCCTGCTGAAATTTCCCTTTCTCATTACTGTTTCCTCCTCTAACTAAGCAGATGATAGTTGGGTCCATTAACAATCTCAAACAAGTGTCAACCAACACATGCCTGCACTGAAAACCAGATGTAGCTATTCGGACGTTCCTGTAACAGGTTTGAGGGTTTTAGAAAGTCTTAAGATATCCAGATTTGCCTAGATCTTTATCAATCACAGGGGTAGAGCAGAGGACATTTATGGACCGAGAGAAAGCACTCAGGACATAAGAGGAAAAGTCAGCATAAAAGGAGCATTTGATGCTTAGAGAATTTTTTTACACAAAGTTGCTAAGATTATCAGTCATTTTCAAAAATCAGTAGCAAACTATTTCATGTTTGTCTATGAATTATGTGAGTACATTAAAGGAAAAACATCCTCGTACACAGTAAGTATTCACGCTCCATCTGTAACCTCCAGGGAAATGAGTCCCTTGTGACTGTTTATAATTACCTCCAAGGGACATGCTGCAAGGTGAGAGTAAGGTGAACAGATAAGAATAAGATGGCAAAAACTAAATTTTGGCTAAAAATCCAAAGGCTTTTCCTAAACTTGACTAGTTCTGGAGTAGTGAGAAAAATAAAAAATGAACCGACTTTTAGGTGTGATTCAATAATAAATTTATAATGGAGTTATATGACTTGGTATATTCAGTAGCCTAAGTGTAATGATTCAGGAGGTCTTTTTCAAACCTACTTGAAATGATTTGAAGTAAAGCTATTCTCTGAAAATTGTTTATCGAACAACTCCATAGTATGCGATACATTTTCATTAATGGTGAGTAATATGTAATTTTTGTAGCATCTGTATCTTGTTATTTATATAGCAGTTGACTCAAAAAATATTTTAAACAAAATATGCAGTTCTAAATTAGCCATAAATATTTCAAGTTTTGTAGAGACAGGATACTTTTTGCTTCTTAAGTTGTTTTGAGAGGAATAAAGAAAGAAAGGGAAGAAACATTGATTATGTCAGCCCTTGTCCTTGCATCATTAAAAGTGTTTAGTACTGAATATTACTAAGACTGGAGCAAAGAATTGCACTCGCATATGCTCTGAAGTCATTGGCTATACAGATGTACATGGAAAAGTTGAGAAGTGAGCTTGAGTATGCGTATATTTAGGTGCATATATGGTTCACCTCAGGGCAGAAAGGCATGCTTTAAACTCTGCTCTTCAGAACTGAAATCAAACTTGAATCCTGCATAGGACTGTAGTTGATTTTTTTCCAACATTGAACTAAATTGCTCTTGAATGGTCTATAAAGCATGTGCAATAGGTGCAAAGCAGTGTTTCCTGCAGATGTCTGAAGCTCTAAGATGCTGCTTTGACATAGGAAGCAGAGAGTAGTTTTTAACAACTGACTTCTGAAAAGCCCCAGAGGAGGACCAGAGCCTTTTAATCTTTCAAATAGACACCAGCTCTAAGGAAGCCATTAGCATGTCGTGTATCTCAGCTGGAAACAGAGTCTGTGTCTGGACAAGCAAAACCTGAATTCTTACAGTACAGATGAAAGGGAAAAAAAAGCTGTTGGGCCAAGCGTTGGATAATGTCTGTTTATCGTGGCCTCATTTCTTGCTGAGAAACTATTCTAGAACGCTACAGCTTCACAGCTTTCTGTGAATATCAGGTTAATTGGGGAAGCAGCTGCTGCTATGCAGTTTGCCTCCAGAAGCAAACAGGAAATGCATGAACCGTTAGACAGTAATGGGAATCGTCTTATGGGGATATTATAAGGGAAGTGTTGCACTTTGTGAAGCTGAGAATCGAGTCATGCAGATAACTTGGATGTATCTGGAGGCCTCGACAGCCATCGTCCTTCCAAGAGATGCCAGCAGCAGAAGAGCCTGTGATGGTTGTAGAATCATGTGTTCAACAGAAGGTTTTTATAAATTGGTTTCTGTGATTTTTTTCTTTCAAATTTTGACTGTGTAAGTGATAATAAAATATTCAAATGCATCTATTGTTTTAGTAACACTGGGGTATCCTCATTTCTATGCTGGCTGCTGAAATGTTTATGCTCTGCCACAGGATAGTGATTTATGGTATATTGGGAAAATGGTTGGACTGCTTCATACAGGCACTATGGCGGGTATTTTGTACACTAGTAAAACTGTTAATACTGATTTAAGAAGACTCTCATGACAGGTAAAACCCAGAAAAACAGGCAAAAACCTGTCAAACCTCAGATAAATCTTGTTAGGGCCTAAGGTTTGCTAACAAAAGAAGAAAACAGAAGGAGATATAATCAAGTAAATTAAATACAAATTCTTAATTTCAGTCAGAGCTAAAGGTGATATTACTTCTCTAAGTGTTTGTCTTTTGATTTTACTCCTGGTATAACTTGTTATAGTGGGGCTATCTGAACCAGAAATAGTTGAGTAAGCTGAACTAAGAGACCATGGTTTGAAGTAAAGAGGTGAATAATTACTGTTTCATAAGGCATTATTGATCCAGTGAAGTGTTAGGTGGACTCATGCACATGTCTGTCTAGAGTGGTGGATACCATCAGGGCCTAGAACATTAGCTTCACAATACTAATATTTTTTTAAAACTGCTTTCTGATTTTTCTGATTCATTTTGGAATAAACTCCACAAAAATGTCGAACATTCTGTAAATAACAGAGGAAGAAGGAAAGGAACTGATATTGCTGATGGTGAATTGCTTCATTAACACTAATATAGTTATCTTAGATATGCACCACCTGCCCTAGTCTGAGAAAAATATCCAAAGGGGGTTAAAATATGATTTTTAATCTCTGTCGCTATATTGAGTAATAAATACAAGAAACATATTTTAGTGAGACTTCACTGTGGATTGTCTTGTGGCAAATTATTGCCTCTTGTACTCACTCGCAAACTGGCAACATGATGCCTCAACATAGAGATGCTTTTTGCAAGCAGGTGGCTGTCTGTGGACCAGGGCTTGCATAATAAATGGGGCATTCAAGGGAATGACACAGCATCCTCCACATCGTCATCAGAGGATCAAAATCAGGAGTTTGATGTGAGATGATGGAAGAGATGGTAAGCACCTTTGCAGAAGCTAATCAGAACACCATTGTTAAATGGTTAGATAGTTTAACTCTGCTATTAACTGAGACATAATCACTGGTAGGTGAAGTTCAACTCTTATAACTGTACCAGCTGTAAAGAAATGTAAACAGGATGATACCTGTGCTTGATTTCACAGGGTAAAAGAAAATACTGTGACCCTGCCACAGTTAAGCTTTTAAGCAGTTCTGTCAGTACTTTGTGGAATCAACAGTCTGGAAATTTTTTGCAACATAATACCCTGAGATAGGTTCAGGACAAATTATTTTAGATGGAAATGAGTCATGCTCCTGCAGTGAAATGCCTTTCTAAAATTGCTCAGTAAGAAATAATAGTGAGTCAGTTTTATGGTGATGAAAGCAACACCCTGAGAGAAAGATTGGTAAGGGTAAAAGCTCTGCTAGCTCTGACATTCATGAAATGTGAGGAAGATTTACTCACATGTCACTGAATCTGCAATCAGTGGGTTGCAGCATGAAAGCAAGAGGTCTGAGAGTAGCTACACTTCTGGTGGTGGATTTTTAGCAATTATCTTTAACAGCTCTCAGTCATCAGGACAGTGCTTCAGTTAAATAATTGTATTTGTTTTGGATGTCAACAGGAGAGGCAGATGTGTAAACTAACACTAGGAAATAGAATTAACCCTTCAGAGTCATTAGAATTTGCCAAGAAAATTAAGACACCCCTGTCCTCCGTTCAGCCGGAAGCTGATGAGGTAATCGAGAGGGCTCTGACATCGTAGGTATGAAGGACAATGTGAAATAGAAGATGCATGACCCAAGGCAAAAAAGAGCTCAGAGCCAGCATGTATTTGCTGTGTGTAGCTCCAGAACTAGTTCAGCGTTTTTTGGGTAGCGAGGCGAGGTTGGAAAGGAGAGAAGGTAATGTCAGCAACGGATTATACTATTTGGCTGGGCTTTGCAAATGACAGCAGTGTGCACAGCGTGGACTAGGGGATTGAGGCAGTGCTCTTGATTCCAAAGAATTGGGCCTGGAGGCAAAAGGTTCTGCTGCAGCAAAGACAAACTAGCAGCCTGAAAACCCACACAACATTTGTGAATTCTGAGTTGAAAAAAGAAAGGTGAATAGTCAAAAGTTGTGCCAGAAACAGTGATATTAGCACTACAATGAAGATAAACAGCTAAAAGCTGGTCTGCACAGCATCGATCTTACAATAGAGCATGTGATTATATGGGTAAATACCAGCTGGGAAAGAATCTGTTCTGTAACAATGCTCTCAAAAAGGTAGGTTAGACAAAGGTGAAGCTCCTAGTTTCATCTAAAGTGCACTCACTGGCAGGGCATTAAAGTGACCGAGGAAGACACTAAGGACAGTCCGGTAGACAGGACACAAACCTGTAAAGACTAAAGCTGAAAAGCTCAATAACTCAAGATGAAATCTCTAGGAACGCTACCATTGCCCTAGAGCAACACAAACCGCTGAGGATTGTATTTAAGCTGCAATTAAAATACCTTGATTAAGAAGTCCATAAATGTTTGCTTATGCAGAAGTTGTCTAAGCTCCTATTAGAGTCAACAGAGATTTGGAGTTTGAGTTGGTTACTCATATATAAACATCTAGCCCTCCCCAGTGAGGCATGGATTACTTACAGGTCACGTTTCTTAGCTACAAACCCCATGCGAATGTCTCCACTACCCAGAGGAGATATACATTGGGCAGAATATGTTTGCCTAATCATGAATGTTTAATGCCATTGTAGGTGCAATGTCTTGTTTTGCTGAGCCTCTAACAGCTGTACCAGCAAGGTGTGGATTTCTAGTGGGTTCTGCATCATTTTTCCAGTCCTTTGTGGAGTTTTTTTGATATCACTAGAGCATCTCAGGTGGCACTAGGCACCCATGGTTAGGAAAATGAATTCTGCCTCTAGCATCTGGTCACGGTATTGTGGAAGGACCTTTGGACAAAATGCGAGTTCCGATTTCCCTAGCTACCTCATAGAAAAAGTTCAGGCACTTAGCACAATAATAAAATATTTTATCTCTATGTGTCAGTCACTACTGGTATTCTGTTTAAAAGTTACAGGACAGAGACTTTTAATACCTTTCTCTAACATCTTAAAAAGAATATGTGAATGTCACGTGCAGACCGTAAAAAGGGAGGAAAGCCTGTGTTGTAGTCTCACCTCAAATAAAAATTTTGTTAAAGAAGTGGTCAAGTGTCTTTAGTATCTCAGGAACTGGATGGCTGGGGAGAAAACTTGTAGGAATGACACCCCACCCCCAGAAATGAATAAATAAAAATAATCTAGACTACTATTCACCCTTCCTGGTGTAGGCTTACCAGAAAACACACCAGCTGGACAGAGCCCTGTCTGTAAAGGAACGTGCTGGACGTGTCACTCATCTCTCTCCATCTCACCTTGTCTCTGCATTTCTCTTTACCCTTGTCTCTGAATATGCACGTGGTATCTGTCGGAGGGAGGCAGGAGGGACTCAGTGCAGGAGGACAGTGCTGCCTGCAAAAGTGTCCCCAGTGTGGGGTTTGCCCCGGCTGCCCCTGAGCCCCCTCTGGCAGCCCAGCACAGCATGTATGTTGGGTGGCACGGAGGGAATGACTGTGACTCTCACCTATGTCATGGCTCTGTCCTCCTCAGTGAAGGGAATGGGCTGATGCTGTTGTGCATTGTACAAAATCCTGTTAACACCAGCCGGAGGGTTTCTTCTGCACCGTGAATGTGCTCTTGCCAGAGTCACAGCGGTACCTTAAATGCTGCTCTCCTGATGCATGCAGTTTCGCCAGGATGATTAAGTATCAAGGCAAGCGAAGCTTAACATATTAAAAAAAAAATAACTTCATGTGTGGTAAAAGCAATGTGCATTCCTTATGGAGCATACCTGCAGTTTATTTCAATGAAAAATCCAGGTGTTACGAATTATCATCTTAGAGAGTTTCGCAGTGAAGGAATGACATGAATTCTTAATTAAATTAAATTCTTTTAATAAAGAGCTGATACTAGCTTGTCAGACTACAGTTATAACTTTAATTATAATTTATAAACTACTAGCTCTTCTGTTTTAATGTAGCAACTGTGAAACAATATCAATAAAAGTACTAGAAAAGAGGTGATCTGTGAAAAAAAAACCACCACTAAAATAAAAAGTTACTTCTTGATCCAGAAAACACGCTTGAACACAGACATACACCTCACTGATGCAGGTGACTACGCAGGAGCAAGGCACTGGGAATAGAGATGTAACAAGAGAATCTCACGGAACTTAGTCCCACAGTATAAGATGTTATAAGTATTTCCAATCGAGGCAGTTTCAGTTTCAGCTGAGCTACCTGACCCTCTTTGCAGTCTTGCCTGTGTTGATTTAAACCCCATTCTTTTCATCTAAAAGTCAGGTCCCAGTAATTAAAGTTCACAACTGAACAAATCATCTATATTTTCATTCCCAGAGAAGAAGATTGCCCAGACTTTTGTGTTACAAGAACTGTACTTGTGAAAAAATTTAATTCAAGTGGTTTAATGGAGGGAAAATTACTTTTAAAATATTTTTTAAAAAATGTTTTTAGCTAAGACAATTGCTGTTTGGATATAAAATGCTTATTTTTTTCTGCTTTCAAAATGCTCGTCAGACCTTTGCCAATAGGAACTGGCACAGTGAGCAAGTCCAGCTGTACATTTGGCCTCTCTAGTCAATTATTGTATTTTGAATTACTTGGACCATAGGGGAGACATTTTTACCTTCTATGTATTCCTGCTATTTTTCTGGATTTTTTTTTTAAGGTGCCACTTGCCACCTGTCTAATGTGAGCAATAGCTAATGTGCTCTGGCAGTGTGTGGAAAGGAGCCCACCTTTCTATTTAACTTCTGCAGAGGAGAGCAAAATGGATACAGGCAGTTTTAAATGCTACTAAAGATTTTTAATTTCTCTCCTGACATAGGCTCACCATGATTCATCAGAATAACCTTATTTTCTTGGTCTGGCAGTTCAAAGGTTTATTTTATTTGCTAGGAGAACTAGTCTGCCTGTGTTTTCACTCTGGTTAGTCTTGTCCAAAGAACATGACAGCCTTATGCTATGGCAGTAGAAAATTCTAGCATTATGCAAGGGATTGAGTGACAAGTGAATAATTGTCTGCTGTGTAATTATTCCATTTAGTTCACCTCTATTTATGATAATTGATTATAAGACAAGTAGTACCTGGCACACTTAATCTCTTGGGCCCTATACTGAGATAACTTTATTTTATTTAAGTAGTTATGAAGGGTCCTGATTGAATTTCAGTCTGGTACCAAAATTCTGTGTGCTTCAGTCATTGTTAGGTTACACATTTTCTTCTGAATTTCTTTATTCACCTATCACTGTGCTGTCAAGTTATTCTCATGTCAACTTTCAGAAAGGGAAGAGTTCATATTCCTAGTAAAAGATATGGTAAGCAGAAGCCTAGAGAGATTAAAATTTGCTGGTATTGATATAAGGAGATGCTGCCATAAACAGAAAGGAAAATGAGGTCTCTCATGTCTCAATGTCATAAGCATGAGTTCTTCCACCTCGGTCTCATGGTGCAATAAATCAGAGACAAACGGTCACTTGAAAGTAATTTCTCTTTAAAATTGAGATCAGAATTTTCAAACAGAGCCTGGAACATCTCTCCTATAAGGCAAGGCTGTGAGACCTGTGTCTGTTTAGTCTGGAGAAGAGAAGACTGAGAGGGGACCGTGTCAATGCTTATAAACATCTAAAAGCCAGATATCAAGAGGATGGGGCCAGGCTCTTTTCAGTGGTGTCCAGTGACAGGACAAGGGCCAGTGGGCACAAACTGGAGGCCAGGAAGTTCCTCCTCAACATGAGGAAAAACTTCTTTACTCTGAGGGTGACAGAGCTCAGGGAGGCTGTGGAGTCTCCTTCCCTGGAAACATTCAAAACCCGCCTGCATGCACTCCTGTGCAATCTGCTGTAGGTGCACCTGCTTTAGCAGAGGGGTTGAACTAGATGATCTCCAGAGGTCCCTTCCAACCCCTGCCATTCTGTGATTCTGTGACATTGTTCCCTTAAATAAATTTGTATTTCTCCACGTTTACCTTCTGTGTTCAAAGAGGTTTTAGGAGGATCTTATAACCTTGTTTGCTCTTTTTACAGCTGTAAGAGAATGAGCAGTAGTTCTCCTTTTGTGAAATCCATCTGTTGCCCTCTGCTACTTCATAAGTTAGTATAAGATTCACTATAGCTATTCTTTCCATTAAAGCACCTTTTTTATACTATGACATGTGTTTTTACACTTACTGGGGCAGCACATAAACCTGTCATATCACTTCACTCACTTTGAGTTTATTGAGAGGAAAGCTGTTCTCTTTGGACAGCTGAAATGAACAGCTGTTAGCTAATTCTGATAATTCAGTCTGTAAACTAGTGTTGGCTACTATAAATGATGACCAAGACGGGAATGAACTGGGTTTGTCAGTTTTAGTGAACTTAGGCAGATATGAAATAGAGTTATCAAAATATGTAGTTTACAAGCCTAGAAAGAGCTCTCATAACCTGAAAGGTTTATTATGATAGAGCATCAACTCTCAATATCATCACATACTTATTTACACTAGCAAGTATATTAAGAGACAGATTTCTGCAGGTCTTAATGCTCATCTGATTTTAAATAGTTTTAAATAGTTGCTCAAAAATTTTTAATATGACACACTTGTGACAGTGTGCAGAGAATGAGGGCCTTTGGCAGCACCACCTACCTCAAAATTGTAGGAGAGTAGTTCTAAGAAAAAGTATTGTAGTCAAGGATTTTTAGCGACGCCTTTACTCTGGCTCTTGCTACACCAAAGAAGTACCTTTTTTTGTCCCTTTGAAAGAGCATAAGTGCTTTACATGGCATATGAGAAGTCTATGCATAAGGACCAAAGCTGTTCTGTTAACAAATGAAAAAAGCCCCACCCTGTTGTAAAATCTCCATGTTATACCTTATGCCACTGTTATCTGCTAGCCGGAGATATGATGCACCACAAATTAAAATTCTGAAGAGACCTCAAACTGGTTATTTAGTTCTGAGAACAAATTACTGTCAAGAATTTCCATACTCTCTTTTCTGGTAGATGTAGGGTACACGTAACCCGTTCTGATATATGTTATTTAATCTCATTTTTGAAGTTAGACTTTGGTTCAGCTTCATACTTGTATCATCAGCATGATTTACATTTCAACCTTAGTAGAATTTCACATATATCTTCAAGTGAGGAATGGCTAAGAGAATAAAAAAGCTGTAGCCTTCTAATAACACTTCCCAGGCTGGTGTATGCATGAAGGCATGTTATTCATCCAAATTTTTTTCTCGATGGTTATTGTCACTACTCAGAACATCCTAGAAAAACAGTTGAAAGAAATGAAATGAGATTGTCTTGCCTAGTCCCCTGGTCCATACCAGAATCAGTTATTCCAATCAAATTTCCTAGGCAGTGTCAAGATCCGCATTATTAGGAAGGTTTTCCTAGCATCTAGCATGAACTTTTCCAGCTTGTCTAACATGAACCTTTCAAGCCTGTTACTACTGGAGTCACTGGCCATGGACATAAAATGCAATTTTTTCCTTCCTTTTTCATAAACCATTTATCATTTTCTTCTCTGAACTATCCCTAGCATTCAGTCATTTTCCTTAGTTTCCAAAACTAGGCATAGCATTAGAGCAAAGGCTTTACCAGCAGGGTGCAGAGAGGAAGGACTGTTTCATGTGTCTTCCAGGTCATATTCTGATACATATACTCTTTTTAACATTAAGATGTTCCTAACTGCTCTTCAGCTCGTCATCTCCTATGACTTCTTGAGTTTCTAACAAAATATATCTAATGAATTGTTTCCTTAGGTGTTTGTAAAATTCAATATCCTTAAACAAACACCTTGTACATATCCGTGCTGAATTTTGTCCTTATTTTGCAGAGCCCTCCACAGTAGCTGGTTTTGTATTGAAATTCTCTCCCCAGGGCAGTCTTTTTTTCTAAGCCTCTTGCTATCTGCAAATTTAATAGCATGTACTTTCTGTTCAGTCACCCAGGTGGCAAATGAGGTTATTGAATAGTACTGGATCCAGGACATATCCCTACTGAATAGTACATCCTTCCATTTTGGTAATCAACAACAGATAACTACTATCTGAATGAAGTTTTCTAACTAATGTTATGTCCAACCCATGGTAGTTTTATCAAGTTTTAGAAAAAGAAAGCCTAATCCTTGTTTTGCTTATGAAATTCTATGCAATATTTGACAAGCATATCAAGGGTTTGTGTCAAAACAATTGCTTCTGCCTGTTATGCAGTCATAGGAAAAGCCATATTGGTTTCAGAGTATTTGTTCATAACAAGTTTCTATTTTCATGTCTTCACTTAAGTGCTTATTTAAATACTTTTAGCAGAATTTTTATGGTAAACTAAATGGACTAGTTTATAAACCCTTAAGTCTTCATTTTTAAGGACAGGTGGTGTATTTACCTTCTTTCTCTATCTTCCACAACTTTTCAAATAGAGCAGCCACTTCTCTGAGGGTGCTTTAGCCAGTTCTAAGCATCCCAGGCTGACATTGATCAAGAATGTTCCTCCTCTACTCCATTCAGTCTAAGCTGTAGTTATAGACTGAAAACTGAATGTGTAAAAACATTACTTGCATTTTAGCATATCCTGCCTGTATATATTTTTTGTCAGGACACAGAGCAGGTACAGCTGTAATGATGACTGGTGGTGTATTAAAAATGGGTTCTGCATTCCGACAGTTACTTTTTTTGCCATGTGCCGTGGGTTGAAACCTGCACCAGGAAGTACTGATATAGGATCCAACACTTCCTTCCCTACTCACTTCATCTAAAAAAAAAAAAAAAAAAAAAAGAAAAGAAAAAAGAAAACCAGGAACATGTTACATTTTGCACTGAAAAGACAATATTGCTTTTCAAGTGCCAGCTGGATTCCCTTCTGAATTGGAAAGTCTTTAACGTAATTGCCTGAAACACCCTAATATAACTATGAATTCCTTGTTGAGGTTGTAAGAAGGTAATTAGAAAGTGGTTTTATTTTATTTATTTAATTTGCTACACGTTATTCCCTGTTCCAATAAGATTATGTCCAATTAAAAGGCACTTACTTCTAGACTTCCTTAGAGAAGTAATTGCACAAGGGAACCTTTTTTGTGCTTGGGGAAACCCTTTCTTGTCCCCATTCACCCTTTCCTATCAGAGTGTGGTGGAGTTTTGGGGTTTTGTTTGATTAGGTTTTTGTCATGAAGATAAATCAGTGAGTAACATCAGCTGTTGAGCATATATGTGGGAGTCATCAAAGGGGTCTTTGAACATTTAAAGGATTGTCTACAGTAATAGCTAGACTTTCCTTTCCTTGTTGGCATCTCTGTCTTCATCCTCCCTTCTGTTCACCTTCTTGGTGTCAGCATCCTTCCAGGCTTTCTTTTTATATGTTCTCCAGCACAGTAAGCTTTCATTCTGGTTGCTTTGAGGCATGATTACAAAACCAAGGTCATTAGTAATAAGTGAAAAACTATGGCAATTTGAATTGAATCAGTCAAAGCCAAGAGCTGGGCTATAAAGATCTGTGAACTTCATGGAAATAATGATAGTCCTTTTTCTCTCATCTGGAAGTTTGCGATCTCCTCTTCTGGAAGTCCTTCTGCTAAAACACTGGAAGTTTGTGGCGGCTCTGTAAAATTTGTGGTGACCAGATTTCATTGTTAATTTGGGGCATTAAGTTCATATTGCAAACAATACTTTTACGGACTTTTTTCTTTAGTATTTTCCATTTTCAGTGTTCTCACAATTATAAAGTGATCCTTAGGGTGAGGAACATTTTCTCCAGAAACAACAGGAGTCTGGAGGGAACCCATGAACTCATACGCAGATTTGGGCTAGCTCTGAAAAAAGTGAGGAAAAAACTGGAGAGGCATTGCTTATATATTGGAACAGGGAGTGGCATTTCCACAGGCCATTTGCAGCCAGTTGACCTTTAGCAGGATGATACTCTACTAGGTTTGAAAAACAGGAGGAATATAGCAGCTGCTCCAAAGCGAACGTTCAAATATATGAAACAATATGTTCACCAAATATGAGCACTGTCTGTACTTTCCTTCCACATCACTGGCCATATATATAGCAAGCATGAGATTCTCTGTCAATGAAAAATATTTCCGACCTTAGGAGAAGTGTCACCAAAGGCCTAGAATAGCCAATATAGCCTGCCCTTCCCCTAGAAGACACCTAAATGAGAATGCCAAACTTCAGCATATATCTAAGTGAAAAGCTGTCCCGTGGATGTTCTTTTTTTCATCTCCTTCCAAGAAATGTTATTAAAAACATAACTATATAAGTTCACTGAATTTCATATTTTGGATATGAGAAGACTTGACAAAGGGAAAGACAGATATCCTGATAAGAGCAGTCTTCATTTGGATGATAAACAGCCTATGTTTGTGGTCGTTTGGTACAAGCATGCATGGCGGACTGGCATTTGGAAAGCTATGTCTTGGGAAAGCTTAGGAGATTTGTATTCTCTTTCCCATGCTCTTGCAAAAGTCTGGTTGAAGCTCTCACTGTAGCTGTAACAAGCTCATGAAGCACAATATAAACTATATTTCAGTTCATCTTCGCATATCTCCATTTATTAAGAAACATCAAAACAGGATTCATGAGCTTTAAATGCTTTCACTTCCTAATGTAGTGGAGAGTACTCCCAAGAAGATGTAGTTTCATTTAAGTACAACCAAAAATATTTTGATGAGACACATTAAACATTATTTCTTTGCTTTTAGAAGAAAGTTTTACTTTAAGGAAATTAAAACTTCTTGTTGCATAGGAATAAAATGAACTGCTTGAAAAGTTGCAGGCCTAGAGAAACAGTTTCACTGCTTCTGGAAGATTAAGTTGAAGACTCATATTCTTCTGCTGGACTCCATTCTCTTTCTTTTCATTATTGTAGTTAATGAACCTAAGCAGATACAAATCCCAGGGTGCATTTCAGTTGCCTAAACATCTGTGACAAGTGCAATATGAGATGATGTCTTATTTATCTTCCCACTGCCATTCATAGGTTGGCCATGGTCTGTTATCAAATATGTCAACCTCATGGAGATGTCTCAAGATACTTCAGTGCATTGCAAATGACTGCTTGAGTTTAGGCAACTGAACTGAGTCACGATGACTCAGTTATCAGTACTTCTGTACTTTGACTGCTATAGTCTATAATTGTATTTCTTCTGACGTGGTTATAAATACTGGTGACTCACCTTCACACCAAGATTTGATTTAGACAATTAGATCTCTCTCCTACTTGTCCAATTCCATCTGTGTTCCCTCACTGCCATAAAAATCACATTTATTAATCCTTCTGTTCATGATTTGGATGTTATAGAGCAACATTTCATCCCATTTCTAACGCCCTTATCTTCAAAGTACCTGTTTTTCCTACATCTGATATCCCAGGCCTTTTTCCCATTAACAGTGTCATCTAACTATCTCACCAAGAAATTTCAAGGGCACAATTTTTAAGCCAAGGTGAAAATATTAAATATTATTCTGAAGGCCATTCCTGGGGTGACTTAATCAATAACAATGCAGTTGCTGTCTCTCAGTCTTATCTCTTCTTTAGTTCTTAAAGCAAACCTCATTTTTTAAAACTTAAATTTTTTTTCCCCATTTACAGTCTATCTGAAGTTCTGGATAAATCAAAACTTAAATGCTTCTTTTGTCTAGAAAATAATTTATCTAAACAAGAAGTGTCAGATTAGTCTGGTTGTGTACTTCTAGTAATATTATATAGTGTATTGTGGCATGTTCTAAATTTTTCTATTTGATAGCACATTCTTTCTTAACAAATCTTTCCCTCTCCTCCCCATGAGTATTTGCACTTAACTGTGTTACAGTAACGTGTCTATGATTTCAACATACGTCCTTCTTGCCCAGATAGCTTGATTCATTTTGGTACAAACTTCGTGATGGTATGACATCACAGACCTACTTTACCTCTGTAGCAGGCTTACATCTCCTGTTACAGGTTAGTCACATAGCTCTTGAAATCGTTTCTTCAGCCAGCTAAAGAACCAAGGATTGTGTGTACTTTGCCTATGTCTAAATGGACTATATGAGTGCTTATGCCTTTATGTTGGCTCATTAACCAGGCAAATTATGTGTTTGCAGATCAGCTGACCAAGCAATTAATTTTATTCAAATTTGCAAAGAGGAATGACAGAGCTCTGGCTTAAGACACTATCTGACGTCACTGAATATGTGAATTAATGTATTTTCTTGAATTGTCATCAGTAAGCAAAGTGTATCTCTGCTATTTCTAGCTAATAAAGTAAAAGTATATCTGCCCTCATTCTCAATCCAAGAGAACATGTCCTGCAGTCTTTCCATCAGAGTCAAAGTGGGAATGAGTACACCCTCAGCAAGTTTGTGGATGACACCAAGCTGAGTAATGTGGTTGATGTTCTAGAGGGAAGGGATGGCATCCAGAGAGACTTTGAGAGATGAGCCCGTGCAAACCTCATGATGTTCAACAAGGACAAGTGCAAGGTCCTGCACCTGGGTCGAGGCAACTACAGGCTGGGCAATGAGTGGATCGAGAGCAGCCCTGTGGTAAAGGGCTTAGGGGTGTTGGTGGATGGAAAGCTGGACATGAGCTGACAATGCATGCTCGCAGCCCAGAAAGCCAATCGCATCCTGCGCTGCATGAAAACACGCATGGCCAGAAGGTTGAGGGAGGTGATTCTCCCCCCCCTACACTGCTCTGGTGAGACCCCACCTGGAGCACTGCATCCAGCTCTGGGGCCCCCAGCACAAGAAAGACACGGAGCTGTTGGAGTGGGTCCAGAGAAGGGCCACGAAGATGATCAGGGGACTGGAGCACCTCCCCTATGAGGACAGGCTGAGAGAGTTGAGGTTGTTTAGCCTGGAGAAGGAGAAGGCTCTGGGGATACCTCATAGCAGCCTTCCAGTGCTTAAAGGGAGCCTACAGGAAAGGTGGGGAGGGACTCTTTAGCAGGGATTGTAGTGATAGGACAAGGGGTAATGGTTTCAAACTGAAAGAGGGGAGATTTAGATTAGGTATTAGGAAGAAGTTCTGCACTGTGAGGGTAGTGAGACACTGGCACAGGTTGCCCAGAGAAGCTGTGGCTGCCCCCTCCCTGGCAGTGTTCCAGGCCAGGCTGGATGGGGCTTTGAGCAACCTGGTCTGGTGGAAGGTGTCCCTGCACGTGGCAGGAGGGCTGGAACTAGATGGTCTTTGAGGTCCCTTCCGACACAAACCATTCTGTGATTCTATGATTCTATTCTTATCTTTTTACTGATTCTGATGAGTAGAAAGAACTACCTCAGTGTTTCTAACCCTAACCACTTATCGATAGCCATGCCTCATCTGTAGTTCAGGCATTGCTGTTCTTATGTGAATGCTGTGGCTGAAAATCAAATTCTATTTTCTTCTATAGAAAATAGATTCCCTACAGGCTTGTCTAACTTTACAATTGCTGATTTTTTATTTTTGTTTTTAACTGCAGTCCTTCTTCTATAAACTGTAATCTTTTTACTTGCAGTTGACCCTTTTCATCCTATTGATTATGGTTTGTCAATATTTTTCTTGAACAGCAGCTTCTAAAGAATCCAAAACAGTCTTTAATAAATCTTAATTAAAAAATCTGTTCATTAATGTAACCTGAAATCTCTTCTGTAAAAAAAGTATTCCATTTTCCACATTACTACCTAAATGAATTATTTTAGCTAGCAACAGCTCTGGAGGCCTTTTGAAAACGTGTGCATTAAAATAAAGAAGAAAACACAGTTCCTGACTGAGAGTTTAGATAATACATTATAATTATATTCTCAAGCTGCAAAACAGCTGACCTCCCATAATGAGATGACTTCTTCTATGGATTTACTCTAATAAACAGTTTACTTGCTTTCATATTCACACCTCTGTTTTTTTGAATCAAGTACTCTGCACTAGATGTGAAGTGCTTATGATCAGTCTATGCACCAGGAGAACTGCATAAGTACATCCCACCTGAGGTGCAAGAACATCTGTGATAGGCCATCCAGCTGAACTGTGACATGATGTATTTCAGTCTTCAGTTTCATTATCGTTTTAGTACTATGATTCCGAACTCCGTTCAGCCATATCCAGGGGTGGCAAGTCTGCAGTTTCCTTTGACAAAATGTTACGCTACTGAGACATCTTACCAGAAACCATATCCAAACCTATTAAGGACAAGAAGGTGATTTGGAGTAGGCAGCACGGATTTGTAAAGAGGAAATCATGACTGTTCAACCTGACAGCCTTCTATGATGAGATGACTGACTTGGTTATATGAGGAGAATGGGCTCTCAGCATGTTTGCAGATGATACAAAACTGGAAGGAGTGACTGATAAACAAAGTGAGTGTGCTGCCATTCGGATGGGCCTCAACAGATTGGAGAAACAGGCCAACAGGAATCTCACAAATTTTAACAAAGGGATATGCCAAGTCCTGCTCCGGGTGAGGAATAGCCCCAGGCACCAGGACAGGCTGGGGCCAACTGGCCCTAATGCAACTTTGTAGGAAAGGACCTGTAGGTCTTTGTTAACACCAAGTTGACCATGAGCCAGCAATGTGCCCTTGAGGCAATAGCAGCCACTGGGCTCCTGGGCTGCATCAGGCAGAGCATTGCCAGCAGGTCCATGGAGGTGATCCTCCCCCTCTGCTCAGCACAGGTAAGACAACTCTGGACCCCTGTGTGCAGTGCTGGGGTCTCCAGTACAAGAAAGATGTGGACATACTGGAGCGAGTCCAGAAAGCAGATATGAGGAGAACCTGAGAGAGCTGGGACTGTTCAGCTTGCAGAAGAGAAGGTTCAGGTGGCTGGTATCAGTGTGCATAATTATCTGATGGGGAATAGTAAAGAAAACAGAGCCAGACCCTTCTCAGTGGTGCCCAGCAGGAGGACAAGAGGTAATGGACACAATTTGTTATACCAGAAATTCCATTTAAACATAAGAAACAATTTGGTTATGGTTGGGGTGCCCAGAGACTCTGTGGAGTCTCCATCCTTGGAAATATTCAAAATTCAACTGGACATGGCCCTGCGCAGTCTGCCATAACTGACCCTTCTTTGAGCAGGAGGTTAGATGACACTATCTCCAGAGGTGTTGTCCCACCTCAGCCAGTCTGTGATTGGACCTGAATCACATATTTCGAACAAATATGTGTTTCTCGGTTCTATTTATTTGATACAGCCACTGACTACTTCTCTGCTTTGACCTTCTATACAAATTCTTTTCTCTGGAGATTTTTATTACTTTATTTTAGGAAGATTAACCTGACATAGACTGAAAGTTGTACCAGTTGTATAGGAACTGTATGTACCAGCCATCAGTCTTCTTATGGGATGTTATAGGAATCAGCTCCATCAGAAAAACTGCAAGAGAAGGAAAAAGAAAAGACAGTGCTGCTAAAGATTCAGGTTTATATTGGTGCCCTCTTCAAAGGACATAGGCTCAGATGACATCCATGAAAGTATACCAGAAATACGAGAACTTTTAGATACATTTCTTAATATTTTTCTTTCCTTATTTTAAAATCTTGTATTACTTTTTAAGTGTGTAAATTATTAAAAGTATACAGAACTACTATTTCAACTTATGGAAACAGTTATCTTGGAACAAGTATGGTCTTGCTAAACTGGGACCCAGAAGAGATTTTAATACAATCTGAGTAACCTAAAATGCAACATTTCTGACTCCATTAATTAGGTCCAGATCACTGAGAAAATATTATTTCCTTTTCTTCTACATCCATAATTACACTTCTTCACATGTTTCAGTATTAAAAACTTAAGAAAGCTTAAATAAGAACACTGTTCTCAAAGTGCTCTGGTATCTAAACTAGACATTGTTAACTCCACCTATAACAATACAAGCTGACATACAGAAAGTAGCAGCCTCTCTTGTAATTAGCTTGTAGCCCAAAAGAACAGTTTATAACCTGGCATAGTAATACCCACTTTCAAGTACTGTAAATTGGTGCATAGCTCAAACGTAAATGCACTACAATGAAAATAATTGAGGTTGCAAAGAGACAAAAATACCATGAAAAGTAAATCACTGCTTTCATCATCTGTTTATTCAAGCACTAGTCGTATGTATTCTTGTATCACTATCTCATATATGCATACCAAACTCTGAGATTATACCCTGAGAATTTACAGTTCAAGCACGTATATTCATAATAATAATGTTCTTTCATATAAACATTTCACAGCTTGAAAAAAGGCTAAAGTTTCAATCATAGGAATTCATATTCTCTACAGATCTCTAGTGTGTCTCCAATTATACATTGAAATGACTGACACTTTAACTCCAATGAAAAAGTTAATAGGTCGCTGTGCCTTATGCCTGAGAAGTAATTGTCAGTTATACAATACTATTTTTTCCTGAACAGGGAAAAGTTTGCTTTCAGTCTGTAACACTGCTATGAAATAGAACCATATTTAGAAGGCTGTAATGAAACTAACACATGGTGAAAAATAATTGATGAGTAAAAAATATCGAATAGAAGTTATCGGTTAACATGCATCATTAAAAAATATTAAACATCTAGAAGAAGAAAACTGCCACAGTATTCTCTGCTCATTTAACTTTAATCCGAATTCTCGGGTGCTAAGCATTGACACAGAAAACAGCTGCTGCAGTAACTTTAGGCGCAGGCCAGTTCAAATGCTTCTAAACAAAATGAGTTGCAACTGAGCATGCCTTGCTGCTCTTCTACAGCCCCTAATCGTTATGGTTTCTGAGCACCTCACAGTGTTCAATGCTCTTACTCTCACAATGGTGTTCTCCTTCATGAGATGGCAAAATAGTAGGACTTTTAATTTTTTTCTGGTGCTGGTGCAATCAAACGTTCAGGCGCTTCACTGTTGTCAAATCTGTCATACCCGCCTATATGATTAATGTCCCCACAAAGTGCCTGGGAAGGAAAGGCCAAAACAGAGAAAGCCCAAAGATGAGAGCAGCTAAAACACAGTGTGCTGACTGGGAAGCTGCCTATGATCAGCCTGTGGGGAAACACTGATATGTACTGAAAACTGTTTCTTCCCAGGGCTGAGTTGCCTCATGCACAGTGGCAGATAAGTGCTTCTCTCCACTTGAGACTCTTATCTCTGAATCCTTCAGCAGGGATGGCACCTCTTCTCTCTTTCTGAAGCTACATCTTAGCACTTGGTCAGAATGTGGCATCCTCACATTTAATTCCCTCTTGTACCCAAGAATTTCAGGCCTCTCTTGTCCCTGGAAACGTCCTAGTTTTAAGTTATTCTGGGGTTATGACGTTCTTCACCTCTCCAGGTTTTGTGCTTGCTGAGCAGCAACAATTCCCAATTGTAGACAGAGTAAGATTCAATTTCTGCCCTGCTCAGTGGGGTGCGAGGCGTGGAACTGCAACCACTTCATGGCTCTGTTCCTACAAAATCAAATGGCAGAAAGAATAGGCCCTATAATTCTATAAACTGTAATTCACCTACACGATTTCCCAGCTTTGGTTTATCGCTGATTACAGTCCTCCACAAACACAATTATAGGTCATTATATTTTCCCAAGGCAGCAGAATTTTCCGTGAGCGATAGGCTATGTGCAACTGATGGCTGCGGCTCTGAGCACCTTTGTGCAGTGTGGATCTGGTCACACAGTCACATACAGTCTGACATTATGAAGTCCAGAAAAACTAGGAGATAATTTTACACCTTTGACTTGGATTCCTGTGTTGGGACCACAGAGTCCCTTTGTCGTAAAGGTAGCAGCCTTTAGAGAGTAATTGAGAACAGCCGCGTTGGGAGCCTCCCTCACTCCCCCGCTCCTCGGAGTACACAGGCTCCCACCTTAGGCATAAAGCTAAATGCCTCAAGTACGGAAGGTTAATGTTGCCATTTTTATTAAGCTTAGTAGAAATCACAGAAAGGCCAAATTATCATGTGCTGATGCCCTAGCAACCTTTTGATGTAGTGGCCTTGCTGTAACAGCAGAGAAAGTCTTCCCATAAGATTACTCCCAGTTTGCCAAGAGAAAGGTTATGAATAGATGAGAACAAATATCCTGAGATAACAAAATCTTTAGGATTTTGCATTGGATTATTGCTCAAATAGTAAAAAGCTATGTGGAAAGTCTGAAGCTAAATGTTTCAAATCTCCATTTTGCTGATGGAAATTAACCCCTTCATGAAAAGAATAACCTAGGATCCATACCATCTCCTCAATGTGTGTGTCTCAGCCACAGGACTTGGCATTCAAGCAGCAACTCAGCTGCTTTTTGAGACACAATTTTTTTGTGTGTGTTTACGAAATGACAGGTGGTGGCTGATGCCATTTATAATCCTAGGGCTACTGGCTGCTTCTCTCAGTGTCACACTCAAAAGCTGGAGTGTTTCGACTCCTTTCACTTGCAATGGCTGTAGACAAAGGAGCTCACAAAACACTTCTTAATTCTGCAGTTTCACATTAGTGCAACTTAATGCAAAACAGATCTTTACTGAGGCTTCAGAGTGGGGTTTTTGAAACTTTGTGTACAGCAATACTGCAGAGGAACTTGAGCTAATGCTAAATGGGTCAGTGGGACAGCGGAAGCTGCATGTCCATCCTGGCAGATTGCACTTCATGAGAAGCTCAGCAACTTCTTTTGGGACCAGAACTCATTCAAATTGTCTCAGCTGTTGAGTAGGTGATTTTCCTATGGAAAGTCCAAATGGGATTTGGGATCTTCCTTCACACTGTTCTCCTAAAAAATCTTAGTCTTACGGGATATTTATGCTATGCAGTTTCTGTTAAAGGAGCCATAAAATTGTGTTTTATCATCAAGATTTCTGGTTGTTCTTGTGGCAACTTTTTGAAATAGAGCTGTGGAAGTGCAAAGATTTGTGCAGAACATGTTATCTGAGATGCTGTAACACTTATTTTGTTTATAGCTAAAATTTTAGTAAATATTCTTGTTTTGCGGATAGTAAGGCTACAGCAAATATGCAACCAGCATAGAGGAGCATGCACAGATAAGAAATCAAAAGTAACACTGTCCATTTATTGTTGAAATGGGTAAAAAGTATGTAATACTTTTCCTCACAGGGAATTAAAAAATATAATATTAAATTAAACAGTGCACAAGGAGGAAGGAATAGTGCTGTAATATAGTCACAATTACTTTGGATAAACATTCGCGTAACTTGCAGAGTTACATTTGGCTTTTCAATACTACATTTAGTGCTTCCGATGTTTCGCAAGTATGTAGCTACTAAACACGTAGTACTAGATTGTATGATACGTATATAAACCAGAATATATTTCAAAATATAGTATTATTTAGATGACTTAATGCTGAAAGAACTTGCTGGAACTGATGATGAATGAACTAATGAAAGCATGAGAAAATCTGTGTTATCCTTTTCTTTCTCTGTTAAGATCTATGTTATACATATGACCTTACAACCAAGAACTCAGACTGGACTTTGGATATCACCAAAAAACCAGAAATTCCAGGAACTTCTCAGAGATGTCCGAAATAAGTTTTGGCCTTTCACTAACGTAAGGATTTGTTGGAATGTTCCAAAATCAAGAAAAACATAAATTAAAAAAAAAAGATTATGAACATTTTCTACTGTTTGCTGGTTTTGTTTGTTTGTTTGTTTGTTTTTAATCAAGGTGAGAGAAAATAGACAAAATAAAGTAGATAAATCCATCATTGACCTAATCTAGTCTTGGTGTTAGTCCTGCTGTGAGTAGAAGACTGGATTAGATGACCTTCAGAGATCCAATCCAACTAACATTTCCGTGAGTAAATTAAAATGTATTTAACCAACCAACATTACATAATTTGCCATTAAATCAAGAATGCTTGCCTCAGTGTTGAGCAAGCTGGGGACTTCATTGCCCTGGAATCAACTTTGTGCTCTGTTAGAGACTCCCTATGAGAAGGTTTCTGGGATTTGGAAAGCCCTTTAGTTCATTTCAGAGTGTGTCTCTACAGACATGTAAAGACATAACTACTGGTGTGATCCTTCCTTGATCCAGAAGCCTGTAGCAACAGTGTCCCAGTACTGAGCTCAAGATAAAGCAGAATCATACCCTTCCTTTGTTGTGACTGTAACACTTCTGGAAGAGCAGAAAGGAAGCATACCAGCATGGACTGATTTGATTTTTAGCCAAACATACATATACTATCTGATCTCCACATTTATGACAGTAGGGTTTCATGGATTTACTAACCTCAGCCTTATACAGTTGGTGACAAAAAATAGGCTTTTTCTTAGCAAGCAGCTATATCTTAGAACAAAGGTTTTTCAAAAGCTCCTTGAATGCTGGTATACTAGGTATTTGAATAGCTGCTGTCATGGAAATTAAATGTAAGTAAAAGGAAGAAAAACAAAAAGGAATTTTATAAGGGACAGACACTAAAACTTTTGTTTCACACATATTTGGGATACTGCAAACTAATGCTGGGTTAGAAGAACATAACTCCAACATAAAATGGAGGTGGGATCTGTATAAAAACTTGGAATGTTGTACAACAGAATCATGTAGATATGAAATTGGTGTGTTGTAGATTGTGGATAGAAGCACCAAAATGCCTGCAAAAGTGACGTCTGCAAAAGAGATCCCTATTTGCCAATTACCACAGCAACACATACCAGCTTGCAGCAGTCCATACTCAAATGTCTGTGGTCATACTTAAGAAATCTCAGCTTTGATAAACACATTCAGGTTTTCAAGGTAGTTCCCTTGTGAAACAGAAGAAGAGGGAAAAAAAGACTGTGGCCAATAGTAATTTACGTATGCTAATGATATTTAAATTATAAAATGCTTTTAATCTCACAAAGTACTCATGAGATATAGTGTCTAGCAATTTAAGTCAGAAAAGATTGAGAAATGACAAGATTGCCATACAACTGTTTTACAACAGACTGCCAAGAATGTGATCAATTCTTCATCACTTAGAATCTTTCAATCAAGATTAAAAATATTTGAAGATATGTTTAATTTAAGCATGAACTGCTAAGGTGGGTGCAAGAATTACTGAGTGAAATAGTGTGTCATGAATTACCTAGAAGATCAAATTAAATTTCCATGATATATGGCTTTAAAATCTATGAAATAGCATGACTGACACTAATAAGATTTTGATCTAATTCACTAAAGTGATTCAAAAGCATTGGAGTGTGGGAAACTCGAGTAGCTCTAGGAGGTAATTTGAACATTTTCAGTAGAAAATAAGGTCTTGGAAGGTTGTACTACTGACATGCAAATCTTTGTAGGTAATTTTTGCAAACATATAAAAACGTGATGTATCACATTTTACAGCTCAATTCCTTCTTACTTAAACAAGTGTCTAAATTTTTGATCTGTGATACAGAGAAATTTGTCCATTTTCATAGAAAACAAAACTTGCCATTTCTCATTTTAAGTAGATGAAATATTGTTGAGAAGAGGAATTAAGCAGAAACAAACAAACAAAAAGTTTAAAACTATAACCCTGATTGAAAAATACTGTTTCAAATCTATTGAATGACTTTGAAAGATTTGGCAATATTGGAATATTTTTGGTTTGTTGTCTGTGTTGCAATAGGGTTAGTAATTATCAGTATCTTGGGACAGACATGTATTATCTGTATATGTAACACTCACTACCTTGATGTGGTGCAGGACTTCGCCATTCATTCCAGTAATGTTAACAGCAACGTTTAATCAGTACAGTTAATACTGAAGAAAAGTATTTTTTGTGATCCATTATTGGACTACAAGACTCTTTTGAGAAAATAGGCCTGCCACACTCAGGAATGTATTAAATGTTTGTATGTTCTGAGACTAATGCAGAGGACAATTTATAGAAAGTTGCATTGACTTTTCTTTAAATAATCTTAATGATTCTAAGATTTCTTGCCATGAATGTGCTTTTCTAGGTAATTTTCCTCGCTACTAGATGTTAATAACACACAAAACATCTATATATCTGTCTGTCTAGATATATCTACTTTATTTCGTGAGCACTTAAAAATGACAGAAACACACAAATTACCTTAAAATAATTGCATACACCATGAGACTGGATAATTGTGTGGCTAATCTGCCTTTGCAACTACTGTGATATTTTGAGAAACTCTGTGAACACACCAAGCTGAGTCACCTCAGTGCTGTAATTGCACCTGAATCAAGGCACAGACTTTGTAAGAAGGTGCACACACACAGAGACACTGTAAAATGGGGAACGTGTTCCCTGGCACAGAGCAGAGCGCTGAGTAGGGACTGGCCTCCATGAAGGGAGCGCTGCCCAGAACCACTGTTGGAAGGGGAAGGAGATGGGGACCAAGACAAGTGTGTGGCTTTATCCCTCCACAAAAAATGTATAAAGCTTTTTAAGAATAAGAGGGAAGTTATAGAAGGGAGATACTTTGTTTGAGTGTACCTTAGGAATTAATTAGATCATGATCTCTTTGTTCAAATGCACAGGCCAGTGCCTTGCAGTGAACTGGTGCGCCCTCAATGCCAACACCCAGTCCTGCAGGTTGTTGTTAAACCTTCTGTGCACAGAGATGTCACTGGGCTGAGTCTGGGGCTGACTGGAAAACATGACTATTGTGGGGCCACTTATTTCAAGAACTTATAATTTATTTCAGTTCTGTAACAGAATGGAATTATTTTTTTTTTTTTTACTTCTTAATGAAAAATCCAAGGAAAGCCTAACATAGCTAAAAATCTTTAGTGGTTTTTTGCAGTATAAGAACAAGGATCTGGTGGATGATTTAACTCTGACAAAGATGTAACATCAGCATGTCTTGCCGTTCTTTCTAACTTCCCTTTTTGCTCTCTTTCATTCTCTTGTTCTGACCAGAATTTTCATCCAAGATGTAATAAACCTTTTCTGAACAGAAAATTATATGTTACAAGGAAACATTTTTGTTTCATTAAAGAACAAATTTTCTTCAGGTCTAGTTGACGTTGCAAGAATATGTTCTCCTCAGATTTTCTGGAAAAAAAAAATAAATCTAGTTTTAGACAAATATAACAGAAGAATTAATCTGGTTCTGCTCTTGACTCACCCATTGATGGTTATCTTCAGGGTACTCCGCTTCTGCTTCTGTTAACGCCACTGATGGCACTGGGAATTGCCGAATAAATAATTTTGATTTGTTGAGGAAATGCTGAAATGTTTTTATTTTATTTTTAAATCAGTACAAAATATGTGTTTCAGGAGCTTTTCACCACATCAAGAAGTAACATTTTGCCATTATCAGGCTAAAGTTTTTCAGTGCTGTCCAGATTTTCATGGTGAAAAATATCAAAATTTTGATCAAGCATTCCAATTCAAAAATTAATTTTAAATGTTATTTTATCTTGAACTTTTTTTGAAGGATTGTCCCACCAGGGGCAAGTTAGATCAATTTATTCCTGCTGTGAGAGGCACTACATCTGAGAAGAATTCACCTGCAAATCTACATGAGCAGTCTCTTCCAGAGACTTCAAGGCTTTAGATTACTGCCCAAGGCCATCTTAGGTTCCTAAAAAGAGGAATACGCGAGTTGAGGAATTGTTATAATCCTCTGAAAGCATTTAAATACTTAAACTACTTTTGAAAATTTCATGGCATGGTTGTTTTACATCATAGATACAAACATGCTTTTGAAAGCCTCTCCATTAGCAATTCATAGTATGATCACATTACCCCACATTTGTTTATAATAATGATACATATTATTTAGGAATTCTATATTTGTAAATTATGTTATTAATCATAGTTCATACAAGTTCTTTTCAGAAGAATGAAGCATATCTGGTAGTTTCTTTTTGAATTGATTTGGTTTGAGCCTTCAAGTATCTTTTGTTTCTTGAAAGATGCACTTACGAATATTACCATGATGAAAACAGATGTTGTTTTTCATTCTAACAGTGTTAAATCCCTTGAGTGTCAGAACTCCTCTTTTAGGCATTTGGCTGACAGCAGAATCATTACTTATGGTGGCTGACTTTTTCTCTTTTAAAAGATACCAGGTAGATGAAAATTGCTAATTTTTGAAGGCTTTAAGAGCTAGTCTTTTACTGATGACAATGAACATTATACAGTAGAAACAAAAAGATTATCTTATCTTTCAGGACCCCTCAAATAATGGCTTAAATTGGATGTGCAGCGTAATTATTCGACACGTTTCAATTTTTAGACTGAGTACAAAAAGCACAGTGAAGATCATGTCTTGCTAGAATATATTTTGTATTAAACACCAATATTTTGACATACCCATCTCAGACAATGGATCTCTTTGAGATCAGAATATTTAAACTGAATTAATAGTATAAAAGCTTGCAGAAAGAGTGTAAGTATGGAAAATCAGAGCTGATATTTCAGGTTTTTAGCAAAATTAAAAAAAAAAAAAAAGTATTTGATTCATTCAATACAAATTGCCTCACTCAAATTAAAAAAAAAAAAAAAAAAGCCACCGAAAAAGGATATGTTCCTGTTTGGCCCACTTGCCTATAATAGCCAGTCAGGAATGTAGGATCAATTTAAAAATGTAGGATCAATTTAACTCATTTACTAAGGTATTCTTAAAAGTATATTCCTTCTCCTATGCAAGTGGTCAAAGAGTCAAAGCCATTATGAGACTCACATTTCTGTGCTCTTTGTCGCCATTATTCCACTGTCTGAGAACAATTAAGCCTTCACTGGAGCACTTAACTAGGCACTGGGATCCAAGTATCTCACTTCTGCAAGGACCAAACTAGTGGGGTAAGATACCAATTGCTTTTTATTCTCCCTCTATTCACTGAGCATTTTATAAAAAACCTGGTTTTTATAAAAAAACTGTTCCAGCAGAGAAATTGAAACTAATACCAACAGGCTGCTGCTGAGATGTACATAAATGATAGAAGATCTAAACTTTCTTAAATACAAAAGAGGAATTGGACCTAGGTCTCCCATATTCTGAATATGTGTTACAACTGTTAATTGTAGGATAATAAAAGGGCAACATCACACAGAGGTAAGTCTGACACCTTAATTTAGATGCCAACATGTGACCTAGGTGTCTAGGTTCATATCAATGGGATGTCTAGCCAACCGGGAGTCAATGGAGCCTGGACAGTAATTAATTTGTCTTTACAGAGGAATTCAGTATTGCATCTTTCATGTTAGTAGGAGACTGGCAGATATAACAGAGGTCCAACAGAAGAGCTGTATCCTTCTGGAGTGACAGCTGGAGGCCAGGAATGACATAATGAACTATTTCAAATGGTCTTTGATAGCACTGAGTGAGCAACTTCAAGAAAGATCTCAGAGCTCTCTGGGCTCTGAGCACAATGGCCATATTGCAACTGATTGCAGTGGGAGCAATCCTGAGATACGTAGCTCAAAGGTAGACACCTATATTTATATACACATCTAATTTTAGATGTTTTCAATTAGAACTAGATCCCACTATCTTTATGCAGGAACTCTGCAAGTTTAGACACTGGTTTTATACAAGAATCAAAACTATTTGGGGGATTAGACACAAATTTCTATTGATAATAGAAACTGAAATTTGATTCATAGTAAATTTAGGTACAACATTTTGTCAGGCTCACGAAAAGTGAAATGTCTGAAAATAAACTGTTCTAATAAATGACAATTATAAAGTTATTAGAAGATGCTTTAGGAGTGAGTATTATCTAATTTCAAAGTAATTTTTAATCAGAAAGATGTACTCAATAGCACTTCAATAAAATTCGGCGATGATGACAAGTCACAAGGTGTTGCTAACACTAGTTAAGACAGGAAACTGAATACAGAGGAAGCACTTTAGAAAGGAATGTAACAGAATATCAGAAAATATGCCAAATGGGTTTGCACAGCAAGGTTTTGGTAGCTGGGGGGCTACAGGGGTGGCTTCTGTGAGAAGCTGCCAGAAGCTTCCCCTATGTCCGATGCAGCCAGTGCCAGCTGGCTCTAAGATGGACCCGCCACTGGCCAAGGCTGAGCCCATCAGCCACAGTGGTAATTATTCAAGAAAGGGAAAAAAGTTACTACGCAGGAGCAATTGCAGCCGGAGAGAGGAATGAGAATATCTGAGAGAAACAACTCTGCAGACACCAAGGTCAGTGAAGAAGGAGGGGGAGGAGATGCTCCAGGCGTCGGAGCAGTGATTCCCCTGCAACCTGTGGTGAAGACCATGATGAGGCAGGTTGTCCCCCTGCAGCCTACGCAGGTCCACGGTGGAGCAGTTATCCACCTGCAGCCCATGGAGGACCCCAGAACAGAGCAAGTAAATGCCTGGAAGAGGCTGTGACCCCCATGGGAAGCTCATGCTGGAGCAGGTTTGCTGGCAGGACTTGTGACCTTGGCGGGGACCCATGCTGGAGCAGTCTGTTCCTGAGTGACTGCACCTGTGGAAGGGACTCACATTGGAGCAGGCGAAGCATGTGAGGAGTCCTCCCCCTGAGGAGGAATAAGCAGCAGAAACAACATGTGATGAACTGACCGTAATGCCTATTCCCCATCTCCCTGCACTGCTGGTGGCGAAGAAGTAGTGAAGTTAAGCCCACAAAGAAGGGAGGGGCTTGGGGAAGATGTTTTCAAGATTTGGTTTTATATCTCATTACCCTTCTCTGATTGAATGGCAATAAATTAAGTTAATTTCCCCTGATCAAGTCTGTTTTGCTCATGATGGTAACCGTGAGTGATCTCCCTGTCCTTATCTCTGCCCATGAGCCTTTCGTTGTATTTTCTCTCCCCGTCCAGCTGAGGAGGGGAGTGACGGAGCAGCTTTGGTGGGCACCTGGCATCCAGCCAGGGCCAACTGACCACAACACTGGACTGTAGAAGTAAGTGAAACTCTGTCTCTTGGATCTAGGATGTAACATTAAGAATTAGCAATGGGAGCATCCTGCCATGCAGGAACTAAGTGAACCAATGAAGTCCTCTGTCTTCTATGTCACTCATGCTTCACAGTAAGAACTGCATATTTTAGGGAAGATAGATATAAGGATTTACTTTCATTCTAAGACTTGTGAATAAGTTCTAAGAAATAGGATCATAGCTCCTTTTTTTTACTCAGCTTGACTCTTAGGTAGAGGTCTTCCCTGTTCTGCTAAAGTAATTTCTGATGTAGATGGTGTTTTACTTCTATTGCACATGCCAAGATGCAAGATTCAGTTCATTCACCCAACAGCAATCTATACATGGGTTAGCTTTCTGCCAGGCTGTTGAGTTGCATCAGCTCACAGAGGGATCTGCCCAAGTTGCTAGAGCCAGCAATAGGCAAGCAGAAGGTCAAGGGGATGGAGGAGTGTGGAGCTGAGATAAGGGATGGAAACTCTTCTGCTTGGAGGCAGTGAGTAGTTTGGTTAGCTAATCCTCTTTCATGAAGCAGCATCTAGAGTTAGGTGACACAGATATTTCATGGCCAGAACTGGATTTATATCTTTGTTTTCTGCACCTGAACAAGAAAGTCCAGACATGTGGCAAAATCGCTGTAAACAGGTTGATAGGGCAAGAGCAAATGACCTCAAGTTGCGCCAGGTGAGCTTTAGGATATTGGGAAAAATTTCTTTTCTGAAAGAGTGGTCAAACATTGGAACAGGCTTCCCAGGGAGATGGTGGAGTCACCATCCCTAGAGGTGTTCAAAAAACATGTAGATGTGGCCCTTCAGGACATGGTTTAATGGGCATGGTGGTGTTGGGTTGACAGTCGGACTTGAGAATCTTAGAGGTCTTTTCCAACCTAATGATTCTAGGACTCTATGATTCCAAATGATTAGCAGTGTGCTGTTACCTGACTGGTAAATCAGACTTCCTGGCTCAGCTCTGAAGAAGGGCAGAAATGACAATCATTTTAGCTGGATTTTGCTAAAAATCAGGAAAGCATTAATTACTACATTTTGAATAGTCTTGTATAGGTGTGTGCTATTATTTTTCAGGTACAGCCTAAGGATCAAATGAGATTCCACAGAGACTTTTTTTTAAGAAATCATTTTTGTGCAGAGAAGGTCGTAAGAGGTTTTTCAACTGAGAGTGTTGGAAAAAAGTTATGCATGTATATATATGACCCTTTCTACTATAATAATAATATTTTTAAAACTTCATTAGGCATTTGCTGATTTACGTAGTGTTGGGGATTTTTGGTAAGGTGGCTTGGAAATGTGCTCAGCAGAAATACAAGAAAATTCATCACAAAAGTAGCTGGTAATGACAAGTGATGCAGATATGAAATGAAATAGCCATGGGCTCCTCCATCCAGGTGTATTTACATAAAACAGAACAAAATTAGGAATCTCCTTGTCATCCTGGCCCTGCAGCAGGGTGGGATGTGGGCATGGGACTTGTCCTGTCCCTAGGTTCAGGTCAAAGTCTCCACAAACCTAAAAAAGCCCAGCACAGTGGTGACGGGGAAAGTGATGCATGGTGAGGCAACCGTAGGCAGGCAGGGTAGGAGAACTGCTAATGCTTCTAAAGAGTTTTTATTGCCAACTAGCAGAGTTTCAAAGTATGCTTTGGTATTGGGGGCTCTGTAGTTACACAGAGCTTGCTTTTCCCCAGGGAAGTTGATCTCCACTTTTCAGATATCACCACAGACTTGAGCACTTTCGTGTCAATTTGCCTTTTTCGAAAGGCAAACTCTGCTCCTGCAAATGGAGAACAAAATCATAATTGTCCTGTGATGTACCTGATAAAAGTCCCACTGGATAAACTTTGTCCTGTTTCAGGCCTGAAGAAGTTCGTTTCTTTGCGCAACTCTTTTGTTAGGTCTTTGCCAAAATGTTTTAATGAAATATTTCTCTGTCAGAACACCAGAGGCATGAGGTGGGCACTCTCAGCTCTCTCAGCTCGGCTCACCCTCTCTGGGTGGGGTGGGATGTGGCATACTGTCTGTAGAATAGGGTGACTTTTTGCATAAATTGAGCAGGAATCAGGCATTTAAGAAGAATGAAACATTTTGGATTAAGCTGAAATGAAGTTTTATGGAGTTTAAAAAAAGTGCTAAAATATTCCCGTTTCATATCAACTTTGTTTCAGCTGTGTTTTTTTTTCCCGCATCATTTGGGCAGTGAACTAAAGAGGCATTATTCATACAGCTGTACGTTTTAAGTCACTTGTATATTTTACAGTGTGCATACCATCATTGAGGATAAAGCCTTTTGTTTCTAATCCTTTCTAAACATTATATAATATTGAGTTTATAAAATCCAAGCCAAGGAAAATAATCCAGAATTTGAGTATTATGACGTTTCCAGGATAGATGATGATTAGTATCTGTGGCTTGGCAGGTGGAATGCCTGAAATCCCCAGAGATTATGAAACTCACTCTAAACCATACAAATAGCCCAAATGGGATTCTGTGTAATTTTTCTGGCTTTTGGTATAGCCCATGTCTGTATTTCCTTCTCTGTAGGAAGTGTAATTACAGTAGTTTATACAGATAAAACTTCAAGTGCACTTTATCATTTTTTTTTTTTTTCCCCTGAGGTGTGGCTCTGGGATATCAACCTAAACAAGCAGCTAATAGCAATTGATTTACACTGAGTTTTTACTAATGCACTCTATATTTTTTTGTTATAATTTTTCTTGATTTTATGGCGCTTTTCAAAGTCATGATTTGGATAGGACTACGTGCATAGTTAATTTGGTTAATAAAATGCATAAAGCAACAGCCTTTCATCTTACTTTATGAAAAGATTATTTATTGTCTGGTTTTCAAGCAGAGGCTGGTGATGCATAGAAGCAGCTTCATGCATTTCTTTATTCTTGTTAGTTTTACCTTTCACTGTAGTATTTCCATGATCAACAATTTGATTTATATCTCTCAGTTGCTGTTCTTTTCCTTTACAGGCAAAAACATTGTTTAAAGGCTCTGTTCACTGTATTATGGCCTGCACATTTCTGTCTGTGGGATGTATTTTAAATTGTCAGATGAAAAAGCACTTCGTGAAGTACTAGAAAAACAAATTCAAATGTAATGAAGCATCTGTCAGCTTGTGAAATACCTCATTTTGAGAATGTTTGTATAAAAAGGAAATACTGTGTTTGAATTTTCCAAAATACCACATGATTAACTGAAATGTAAGTGTAGCCTGCTACTCTTTTAAGGCACCACTACAACCAGAAGGAGGAAAGATAGGTCTGCCAGAGACATTCATGATTAATCGTGGGTAAATCAAGGCACTTTGCTTTTTCTCCATTCTTAGTTATAGACTGTAGATAATCTGGACCTCATAAATACTTGACATGCTTAAAAATATTTCCTTGTAATCCTTTCTTAAAAGAGGATGTAGAATAAAGCTCAGATGGAGTTGGATGTTTTTTTCACATTGATTTTTCATATGATGATGATATTTAAAAAAAAACCAACCAAAAAAGTTTTTCAAGTTTTATTATTCTTTTCATAGGAATATCTGCAACATTGTACATAAAAATTTTACTATGACTACCAGAAATCTTTTCTCCCCCAAAATGCTGAACTATACACAAGCCAAAACCAGAGTTGTATAGATTTAATATTTTGCATCTCAAAAGTTATATAATGATCTGTAAGTCTCACCTAATTTTGAAAGATGGTTTGCTTGTGTAAAAGAATATAAAAAAGAGTAACAAATGATGAAGATGAAATTTCTGAATTTTCTTTCTCTAACAAAAGATTTTTACAACACTAAAAGTGCTCATCTACATCACAGAACTACAAACATTTCAGGCCACTAGCAAATCTGCAAAAAAGCACAGAACATGAAACAGTTTCAAGAAATCTGCTGAAAATTACTCTAAGGCACTGAATGCTCCATCAAGTTGGGAACACGAGCAAAGATAAAGAATTAAGTTAAATCACACTTTTCTAAAATATTGTCATCAGAAAGCTGAATTGTTGCATAAAATCAGTAGAAACAAATGTGTTCTTATCATTCAGTGCTTGAGTTGATGCTGTCATGTTGGTGCATCATCCCCAAGTCTGTACGCTAAAAAAATCGGGCTGAGCTTCTGCATCAGCCAAGTAAGGGAGTTCTCTGTTCCTGCTGCTGCTCTGACCAGTGCAGGCCTTTCTGCCAGAGACTGCAGGGAGACGATAAGGAAGCACTAAGGTATATCCCATTACAGGACAAATAAGACTGTCTGGAAGTGGGATTCCCCTTTTAAGAGGTAGCCTTACACTGGATGGTGGATATCCAGCCAGGGAACAATTGCTATTATCTATTTTGGGTTGAGATTCACTTCATGCAGCCTAAACTATCTGGTCTGTGCAAGTTGTCCAGTGTCAACAACAGAATCACTGTAGGATAGGAAAGAAACTATGAAAAAGCAGTGGAAACAGAGCAATCTTAATCCTTGTGTGCCTAACTGCAGCTCTTAGGCCAAAGGAGGAAGCAGAAATACTGTAATGAATTTATTAATATTTACTATTTAAAGGTTCTTTCCTAGCAAAATGAGCTTTTAAATTTCCTTTAATGAAACATAAACAAATTTACAGTGTCCTATTAAACACTGAGGAATTGGGAGTGGTTAGCTAAGTCTGAGCATGTCCATGAGCTTCTGTGCACAGACACTCACGTAAACACATGGACAAAGCTCAGAGGTTCATCCTCAGCCTTTTCACACCCAGAACTGAGAAATCTCTGAAATGAGTATCTTGCGCTTGATGACCTGTTTTAAGTGCTGCTAAGTGTACCGAGCGCCTAGTCCATTGCCTTCAAACTGTCTTCTATGTGACAGAAAAAGGACATTGCTGTTCTGTACAGGAGAACTTTCTCTACACACTGGTTGCTTAAAAAAAGGCAGTGTGCTAGAAGTACTTAAGTGGTGGCAATTAGTTTGTATACTTTGAATAGGAAATGAGAGTCTTTCTCAAGAAAACAATCTCATTTAATGAGCAAAAGTATTGCTGATTTGAGGAAATGTAATGAGTTTGAAATTATTTTTAGTGACATTTATTGCCGTTTTGAAAGACTAAAATAGGAGAAATAAATGTGGTGTTCAAACTGAGGTGGTCACCTCCCATAAAAGGGGATGGGCTGTGGCTTTTATTGAAGAAGCCATTATATTAAAAATTTGGACATTACTGTTTACTTTTTATCTGAGTCCTCCTGCACATTGCTTTCTGCAAAGTGCTCACAGCTTGATCTGTTCTAACAGAGACTCTAGCATCCTTCAGAAAGAAGCAGGATGAGGGAGAAGGATGTGTGCAGATCTCGCAGCAGTATTTTCTATACCTCAGTGATATAGGATGTTTACAACCTGCTGCCTTCCAGACTTATTGATTAAAGGTTATTTGTCACCAGTGTTCGCTTTTCTTTCAGCAGATCAGTGCAGTGCTTCTTGATAAAATGCACCAATTCTTTGTTCCTATTACAATTTTGTTATTCTGATCTATGTATTATTAATCTTCATATGTCTTGGTATTATTTAATCTTAATACTTGGTTTTATATCTTTCAGGTCCTGTGCTCACACCTTTAGACTACATAGATAAGATAGGCTAACACTGGTATGTTATTGACACTGTTCTAATCACAAATCCAAAACACAGCTCCATTTGGGCTGCTATGATGAAAACTAACTCCATCTCAGCCAGAACAAATACACACTGTTATTGTCCAATTATGGTCTGAATTTTTGAAACAAAATAACTAGAACCTGCACTGCTATGTATTTTAACCTCCCCCATATGACTGCAACAAAGAAGTAGCACCTTCACATTTACCGTCAAATAAAAACAGCTCTGTATCCAAAACACTGAAGTTAACTGATGGTTTATTCTTCTTTCAGCAGCTACTCATTAGATAATTTATTTGTTTTAAAGACGGATGCTGTGAATCAGAATTCTTTAGTTGACGTGAAAATCAAGTCCACATTGAAATTGCCTACTATCCTGCTTGGGATGGACTGAGGAGAAATTTAGATATCTAGATTTAAGATTTGAATCATTGTTCCAGTCAAGCTTTGAACAGCTATCACAGGATAGCCATAAATTTTAGTGACAGATGTGTTCTGAATGGCAAATCTCCTAGGCATGCTCAGCAGCACCCTGAAGAGGTAGACCTCTGAAGTCTATTACCATTAAGAGACTGATCTAGGACTTCTAAAACCATCTCAGCCCTCAAAGCCCCATCCAATGGTGCTGAGTACTTATCATTGTGCAGCATTTGAGAATAATTTGGCTTCAGAAAAGCCATCTGTATCCTGGGCTGCATAAAAAGAAGTGTGACAAGGTCAAGGGAGGTGATTCTGCCCTCCTACTCCACTCTCGTGAATTAGTATGAGATTTGATAAACCATTCTTCTTACGATCTTAGACAGCCCAACTGGAAAATTCAGCTTTTCTCTAAATCACATGCTTGGTTTGCACAAACTACACAACAGCATCAGATGAGCAGTGTTTCTGTTTTTCAAAAGCTGACTACTGAATACTGTGATTTATTTGCAAGAAAATTTTGAAAGAGTAATGGTCTAAATCCCATGCCTTTCTGCTGTTTATTCCTAGGTGGGAGCCCAGAAGACAAACAAATGAAACATATAGTTCTGCTTAGATGAATTCCCTAAAGGTTTTTCCCTACACCTCTGGGGTCTGTGATGATGCTGTTGAATCCCACCAGGCCCTGCATGCACAGGGACCAAGCATCTCTTTATTAGCTCCTCGTCCAACCTGTTGGCAGTTTGAATGCCAGCTTTCCCTGGAAAACTGTCAGAGGAACCAGGAAAATAGTTTCACAAATAGGTAGCTCATCTCCTCTGTTTTTTGTTTTTTGTTTTTTTTTTTTTTTTTTTCCCTGTGATTCTGGTAGTGAAGCAGGAATGATGAATTGTGTCCGGGCTCTCTGCAGATTAATGACTTCAAAACACCCAGAGCCCTGGATTTGTGGTGGATTTGGATGCATCCACAGGTCTGTGGAAAGGTCAAAATGAAGCAAAGAGTGAAACGTTAGCTTGTTCTCCCTACTTTTTGCTTCGGATCATACTCGTGTAGTGGATGCCTGCTGCACAATCATCTGGACATGGAATAAAGCAGAATATGAACCTCAGAATTTGATTCAATACTTCACTATTTTAGTTGGATTAATTCTGAGGCCTTCACTGCAGTAGGCCAAATATGGCTCTAATATACTTGAAGTCACATTCCCCAAAGCTAAATTTGTGTTATTCCTCAACATCAAGAAGATGAAGAGATGCTGATGAGTGCTGATGAGTTGATTGGTAATTGAGTTAATTTTTGAATGACTTTGTCCTGATTATTTTGGGGGGTTTTAAGAACTTTTTTTTTTTATAGTCGGGAAACAGAATTTAATTGCTAACCAGAGTAGGTCTCCTGAATTTAGTGGTGATAATTTTAAGCAACTAGTTTTATCCAGATATTTTAAAGCGTGGATTGCTTGTCTAAAGAAGGATATAAATACATGCATACGGACTACACTGCACTGCATTAGCAAAAGTGCTTGTGTGTAACAGCTTTCTTGGCTCCACAGCCAAGGGCTGTGAAGGGGCAATTCAATCTTTTTTTTTCAGTGTATTTGTTTAATTTTTATTATGTTATTAAAATAGAACCTTTTGCTACATAGACTTAACATAATATTGCTATAATCTATTTTTCATAGATTCCTTGACTCTTAAGATTTATGGAAAATAGACTGAAAATTGACTGAAATGTGTTGCTTATTATTTTGATTAGCATAATTATAAATGTGGTAGTAAGAATCTGTATCCACTGTTTGCAAGCTTTCTATGGGCATTTGTCCCTATGCTGGTGAAGGAAGCATCTCTAAAATCAGTTTCGATCTTCCACCATGGAAACTTCAGAGGGAGCAGGGAGGTGGATTCACACAAAAAAATAACTCAGAAATAATATAGGCTCTTAGGGAAACTCCAACTAGCATCAACAAAGACTGAAAGGTGTAAAAGCCATTGATCATACTGCCGAAGAGTTGCTAAACAGGTGTGAAGCATAAACTAACTAAAGAAATTAAATCCAGACCTACATAGAATTCTCTTAGAAAGCTTGAGATTTCCACTGTGGTCACTTGAAATGTCACCCTTGCAGGTTTTCAAGCTGTTATCTTGTCAGAGTCCAATTAAAAGTGTATTTTTATCCCACACCTAGTTAGCCTTACTCTCTTTTGCCCCACTAAATGGGCTTTGGCAATGCAAATCCAGGATGTAAATTATATTTGCAGTCTCTCTCAAACAGTTTTACATTGCTGCAGTGGTGGGAAGAGGTCTTTGTAGGAGAATCAGGTCTGGTGTGTCTTTTAATATTTTGTTAGGAATTTATCATGAAAGAGGTTATCACTGGGATGGGTTTCAGGAAGCCCAGCAGGAATGTGCTTACATACAGTTGGGGATTACTGCCTGTGAGAGGCTTTTCATGCAAAGACTGATATCTTACATGATTTTAATACTGCATGGACAAAAATGGTAAGTCGTGAAATGGAAGCAACAGAGAAAGAGTTAGTATTCATAGCAGAAACAGAGAAAATGTATCTGGGTGAGTTGCACAGATGCTAGGAGTCTTGATGCAGACAGTGCTGTTCTTTATTTTGCTCCTCATTTGCTATTGAAATTTAGCAAATCAAAATTCTTCTCTGTCTTCATTTATCCATAATACATTCCCGTCTCCCAAGTTGCTTCAAAGATTCATTAATTAATTGGTGTTCATGTAGTAATTAAAGTCCTTAGCTGAAGTAATTTGTTAAGTGCTGTCACGAAAGAAAAAATACTTCTTGGACCCTGTAGAAATTGAGGGGGACACTTCAGCAATAGTACACTTTATCAGATTGTGGGAAGTTTTATTATTTGGATTGTGTAAGAATAAGACTGTAAAGTACAAAACCATGGGTATAAAATCAAGCAATTGTATGTGATGAAAGTTAAACGTAACAGCACACTAGAATGGAAAATTTTTTATACAAGACATCTCTGAAATGCCAATTCCCCCAAATTAATTGTTTAACACAGATGGATGAATTCAGGTTTAACAATATAGATCCATGCACAACAAAACTTGTTTGTTACACAGGAGGTACTGAATCCTCTGGGACAAACCCTGAGATATTTGCCTAGCCTTTACTCAGCCCAAACTCTCATAGGAAACTTTGAGTGGAAACTCTGTTGAGTGAGGTCCACCCTGGAGCACTCTGTGAGGATTTTGCAGTAGCTGAAGAAGGTTTAGATGAAAATCAATATATTTTGTTTAGGGTTTGATGATTAAGAGAAGAGAAACAAAGTTCTTAGAACTTCTCAGATCCAAGGATTTCACAGGAAAATTAAAGTTTGGCCAGGCTGTTTTTCTAATACCTTAATGGTAATTAAGAATGAAGGGTTTAACATGACAGCTTTGATGTGTATATGTAAACTGTGATGCAGCACTAAGTCAGTGTAATAAAACACTGGAATAGGCTCATAAAACATTGAGGAAGGAGTGCGTAATAACGGCTTAATGCTGTTTTCAGTATCTTGAGAAACACATTGCATAATGATGACTTACTGCTAATGGATGATTAATCAGGAACTTAGATTGCCATATTTAAATACCATATATCATGAACTCACTTAATTAGGACTATTGAATGGGTTAACTACTATATACCAGAAGTAACATCTAATAGCCTAGTAAAAACCAGTCAATATGCTTGGGAAATGGTATGGTGCTATGAAATACCATCATCATTTCTAGGCTTTTGTCACAGCTTCAGAACTGCCAGTGGTTTCTGGATAAACAATACAAAGAAATAGATAGCACTATTTTAAAATATTAAGGGTTCTTATTCAGACAAACTTTAGTACCTCCTTTCTTTCCTTGAGTAAGACAAAACAAAAGCAGTTAGTTCTTCAGCATTTTTTTTTGGCATGCCTGAGACTGTTATCTGTCACATACAGATGCAGAATTTAAGGTGTGGAGAAACAAAATGATTTAACATCACACAGCAGTTAATGGTAGAATTAGGACCAGTTCCCATGTCAGCTGCCAATGGGTCCCAAGCCAGTGTTCAACACAGTAGATTGTGTTTCATCTGTTACTGAACTTCTTTTGTGAAGTCCAAATAAACGGCTTCAGAGGGACTGAAGGTGAGAATGGGAATCCTTTCCATAACTCTCCTGTGAAGGTTTTGTAATCCCATTGTTGCTATAGTGGTAAATGAGATCCTGTGCATCCCATGAAAAAAAAAAAGGATAAACATGGTAATCAGAGATCCTGTTGTACTGAGACAATTTCAATGCTTGCACCTGAATCTTGATGTTGCATAGCTGGCCTTTTTCTCTTTTGATTCAAGCTGTCACTAGCCTTGTCACGACTTGCCGTTCCCCAGATGAGTGCATTATTTACATTCACAAGGCAGGAAGGTGTTGGTGTTCAAATGAATCATATGAAAACCAATACTACCACCAAAATAGCTTGGAGAGCAGCTGTATGCCTGTTCAACACACCCCTTCACTTCAGGAAAAACTGCTACAAGAGATTTTCCAGGTGGAAGTTTCAATTCCAAATGTGAAATGTAGAATATTTCACTTCAGGTAAAAATTGCAAAAGCATCTAAGGTGCAGTTTCAGAAGTCAAGCAGCAAGGCAAATGAACCTATGGCTGTACCTTTATTGGTACTTGTACTAATTTAAAGTTAATGCCTGTGGTCCTTTACTATTCTGTCATCAAATAGATGGCTGATTGATACATAGAATCATAGAATCACAGAACACTTTCGGTTGGAAGAGACCTTCAAGATCATTGAGTCCAACCTTTGTCCTAGCTCTACCAACATCACTAAAGTCCCTAAGTACAACATCTACCCATCTCTTAAACACCTCCAGGGATGGTGGCTCCACCACCTCCCTGGGCAGCCTGTTCCACTGCCTGATAAACCTTTCAGTAAAGAAATTCTTCCTAATATCCAGCCTGAACCTCCTCTGGTGCAGCTTAAGGCCATTTCCCCTTGTTCTATCTCTTGTTACTAGGCAGAAGAAACAACCCCTGCCTCAGTACAACCTCCTTTCAGGTAGTTGTTCCTTAGGAGATCAGGGTGCTTTCATGCATTGGTCTATGCACAGAAATTTATCCCATCTTCAGTTTGACTCAGACTCAAAAATGCATACATAATTTTTAAAATTGTGTCTTGAATGTCTAAGTCAGTTCACTACTTCTGGACACCTGATGAAGATTTATTTATCCAGGAGGGAGACAAGATACAACAGAGAATTCCTGACATGTGTCATCCAAATCCCGTGAGTACCATATTGATTTTTCTCCCAAGGGGCAATTGTTTCAGCGAAGCAGAGCTTAGCAACACATTACATCTAAAACTGAAATGAGAAAGATAAGTTAGGAGCAGCAGGAGAAGAGGAAAGACATGGATGTGCTCAAGTGGGTCCAGAGGAGGACCATGAAGATGATCAGGGGGCTGGAGCGCCTCCCCTACGAGGACAGGCTGAGTGAGTTGGGGTTGTTCAGGCTGGAGAAGAGAAGGCTCCAGGAAGAACTTATAGCGGCCTTCCAGTACTTAAAGGGGGCCTGCAGGAAAGGTGGGGAGGGTCTCTTGGTCAGGGAGTGCAGTGATAGGACGAGGGGTAACGGTTTCAAACTGAAAGAGGGGAGATTTAGATTAGATATTAAGAAGCAGTTCTTTACTGTGAGGGTGGTGAGACACTGGCACAGGTTGTCCAGAGAAGCTGTGGCTGCCCCCTCCCTGGCAGTGTTCAAGGCCAGGCTGGATGGGGCTTTGAGCAACCTGGTCTGGTGGAAGGTGTCCCTGCGCATGGCAGGGGGGTTGGAACTAGGTGGTCTTTAAGGTCGCTTCCAACCCAAACCCTTCTGTGATTCTATGAAAGGAACTGTGACTATAGTGGCAGTAGGATCAAATTTATACTACAGAGAAAACAAATCTGGGAAAGGTGACTTCATAAAACACCTTGCTAAAGTATATATGTACTGTAGCTAAGTTATGGGATCATAGCATCCTCAGCTAGGTTTAACCAAGGTAACATAGATACTGATGATGACAAGACAAGATCATGAGTTTCAGCACAGACAGCACTAAAATACCAAGGGACACCATCTTACATTCACAGCCTATTTCAAAGCCTGCGCCATTACCTGGGCACTCAGTCACCTCCACATTTCCCCCGTCACAGAGCAGGTGACTATGAAAATACTTTTGTAGATGCAGATGACAAGATGTTCTGATCCTTTGGTTCTCTCTGTTCTCCAGCTTGCAATCTCCTTGTCTTCTATAACGAAAATGACTGTCAATACAAATAGATGTTGTCATATAGAATAGCTGTAATCTGTCTGGATGACAGAATAATAATAATAATAATTTCCTTCATATTGGGAAATGACAAATGAGAAGCTCAACAGGTAAGTAAGTCCTGCTAAAGTGCAAGAATGAAAGCGGTTGGAGCAAACAGAACCATAGCATTTAACATCCTACACAAGCATCAGTGATGATATATTGTTAACAAAAATGTTAATTCTTCTCCATCTTTTTCATCCAAACTCTACTTCCTCTTGATGTTACAATCTTGGCATCTGGATTTTACACAGCTAAATTTGAGTCACAGTTTTTTAATATTTATAATCCTTTTTGCTGCAATAATGTGGGCATGTTATGACTATGATTCAGCATTATCAAAATCCATTACATCAATTTGGAGAATTTGTATAGCTTGCAAATTTCAGTTTGATTTTATGAGCCAGTGCTCTTATCCTTTTCCATACTAAAGATGGATAAGAAGAAGTTTTCCTGCCTTCTGAAGATTTTCACGTTTTCCAACATTTTCTTGTTTACTTCAGGATGAAATTTTTAAAAGTTTTACATGAAAAAAAAAAAAAGTGTATGAAAACAGTTTTACATCTCCTAGTTAGAAATTATATTCAAAACACTTGTTTAGAACAGGGACTTGTGTTTGACTGTTTCACATATTCTTTCGTATTTTTCTTTTTTTTTTCCTTTCATTTTGAAAAAGTTCTACTTTCCAATCAAAAAAGGTAATCTAGTTTCAATGAGTAAACCTCTTTGTTTTGCACTGAATAAATCCCCGTCACTTGCACAACCAATTTTTAACATTGCCTTTTATGGTCTTGTCTTTGGAAACAGCAAGGAAATGGTCTGGGGTATGGTAAGCATGGGTGGGGTAGTGAGCAGCCAATTCAAACCTACTGCAAGGTGAATAGAGCTATCTGGAAATAGAATATATTTCTAAATGAAGATCCAGAATGTTGACAGGTACATAAGGAATAGGACCATGTGCTGAATCACCTAGAGAGGATTTTGATTAACTGAAGAGCCTGATCACTTAAAAGATATGAAAAAATCTCAGTTGGCTCTCTGTGTTTGAAATACTTTTTGCAAGACAGTACTGGTTGCTGGCTGCGAGACAAATATAAGAGCAAACTCTCATACTATATACATTTGGAGGAAAAACCCTCCAAGTATAATGAAGAGATCTGGGTATCCAACCAGACGCAAAAGAATAACTTTCAGTGATGGGAACACAGAGGCAACAAATGATGTAAATTGCTTAAATGGTTTTCACCAGGTCTTATGGTATTCAAAAGAATCAATAGCTGTGTTAGAAATCTTTGATGTGAAGAGATTTCGCTAGTACCTGTCCCTAGGGATACCTGTTAGCTACTACAAATCCATCAGATACCTCTCCTTGCCACTGGAGCCCAGAGTAGATGGGATGCGAGTGGGAACTCTGGGCACAGAAATGTCCCACAAACACAAAGAAGGCGCATCAGCTCAAAATGCAAGTTTAGCACTTATTGTGAGTGTCCAGACAGGACTAAAGCTGTTACATCTGCCCTGTTAGTTTTTTTCAGGTAACTGTTACAAGACAGCAAGCAAGTAAAAGTGGGTTCACAAAACAACCATAACAATAGGAACGTATCCCATAGTTGTAACAGCTCTGTTTGTTCCTTGGCTTGGGGACAAACTTGGTTCAGACTTTTGATCCACTTTCTGCTTATGGCTTGTATGGGTTGTATCCATTTTCCAGAACGGGTGAATTTTGCTCTCAGTTACTCAAGAGGAGACAAGGTGCTGGGGGAGGCTGTGCAGCCTTGCGGCTGTGGCACGAGAGCACTGGTGACACTGGCCAGTGTTAATTACAGAGGCTGCTGTCCCCTCAGTTCCATTAGAAAGTAGTTCTGGACTATATTATTACAGTGCTGGTTTAATCAGGATAAAAGTCAAGACTGCAGGAAAAAATATTTACTAGTACTGCTAAGAGCAGAATTTGGAACATATGAATTGTGGAGTACCCAGCTGTCAGAGATATAAAGCATCCTAAACACAATATTAGTGTATTTTTAAATTTCCCACTTGCATCCTATGCAATGGAGCAATATCTCTGTGTTTGGAAATTTCTACTTTCTTTTGTTCTTGAGCAGCTACTACGTGTTCTCAGCAGGATGGCTTTGTATGTTGTTTAATGTGCAGTTTTAAACTTAACAGTGTAATTGTATTTACTACTGATAAACTGTATAGATTTTCTAAATCTGTTATGACTGATTGTCAAAGACCAAGTTTAAGACCTCAGTTCCACAACCAGAGATCCAGGTTTTCTGATTTAAATCCTGAAACCTCAGATTTAAACCTGAAAAAAGAGCATCTCAGCTCTTCTCAGTTGCAGGACAGGGTTTTGAAGAAGTATTCTCGCTTTGAACACAACACTTCACAACTCAGTGGAATTTAGTGCTAATTTTAACCTATGTGATAAAAGAGCTTCTTCTGGAGTACTGCTGAAAGGGCTTAGAAAGGCCCTTTCGTTGCTGCATCAGTGGGTAAGAACAGAGGACACATGCACAAGGAACTTCCCAGAACCGTTGTCTCCAAACTGGAGGTCTATTGCACTTATTTTCCCCTTATATGTGGAACTAATTCGTGTTCTGCTTGAAGTCAAAATTAGTTTTAACATTAAAACCTGAAAATTATTTTTAACATTAATCCTAAAAGGAATATGAAGTGAATTCTTATTTTCAAGTCTGTCTTTGCAACCCAGAGGACTAGAAGTTTTTTTTTAGTGAGAACCCTCATACAAGTAACATGATCCCAAAAGATGATGAGTGAAGAAGATGAGCAGATTCTTTAAGACTCAAGATTCTAAATAGTAATTATCAATATGCAACACTCTACTCAGAGACAAATAACAGCAGTCTTGTGGTTCAGAAAGCAGTACCATGGGAGATTTAGCAGAGAATTTATTAAATAAATCAGTTAAGCCACAATCATTTATTGTCTCCAGTGAAAACAAACTTCCAAAGAAAAATGTTGCCTAAAAAGTCCTCTCTAGAATGCTACTGTGGTCTTGGCAACCTTAGCACTTCTTAGAAATGTCAGTGTTTCAGAAAACACCTGAAGGGGACAGAACCTGAGGATTCATTTTTGCAGAGATTTCCTATTCCCAGCCTTATACTTCATATGGTCCTTTCCAATGGAACAACATACACTCTCAGAAAAGTATCATAGCTGAAAGGAGTTATAAACATGTATCCACTGTATGTACCTTAGCACAGAAAATGAATAGAAGTCATTATTAAGTATGGGATTTGGAGAGCAATTCCAAAGACCTTCAGTCCTGCAAAGATCATGTATTTACTCTAAGCATGTACATAGTGCCACCGCAGTGAACAAGGTTGCCCACGTAGACCTAAAAAAACCTGCAGGATTTCAGGTCTTACGAGGTGTAAAATGTCATGATATAGCAACCTATTAGGTCCTCTGGGATTTGTTGGCTGGATTTATAACTGACGATTCTAAAAACATCCACTGAACATTCATGATATTATAGAATATAATATTGCAAGCACAAATAACTTAATTCATACAATGATAATTTTCAAAGTAATTTTCAACAGTTCCCAGTAAGCAAGGCCAAAACAATTAAATGGAACTCCACTGGGCTGGTTCGTTGTTGTGGGAAAGTTTTTGGTATTATTATGAACTATTAATAACACAATGATGCTGATCTATCTCATCCAGACAGCTGAGATTTGCTTAAAGCTTTTGTCCAACCCTGGAAAAACTCTTGTTTCTGTTGTAGTCCATTGATAGCATGATTTCCATGGATTTCAGTGGGATCAGAATTTCATATCAATAATTAGTTTCCTAGTGGACTATCTACAGAGGGTGATACCATCAATTTGTTTCTTTATCAGTAATTCGAACAGTTTGACTTAACTGTCACTGTCTGAAAAGATAAAAATGTTCCAGTGCTTAATTGATGGGGGAAAAAATGAAGTTTATTTGGCTCCTGGAACTATTGCACTCTGAGAGAATTTAAGGTACTTCATTCTGATTTCAAATTTTCAAATGTAATTACTAAAAGTGAAATAAAGTAATCACAAAAAAAAAATCAAGGGGATACATTTTGAAGGGATCAAGAACAGATGTTTTTCAGTTGGGGACTTAACTGCTTTCCCAGACAAAAAAAAACCCTGTCAAGTAATAACTGAACATTTTGGAGACATTGGATCCTCTGAACATTGAGAAGAGTTTTGTGTGAAAAGTTTCATCAGCTTTAGTCAGGATATAATTAATGTGACACGGGTTAGCTCGTGTATTTTGGATAAGATTCAGTGTTTATGTAATTTTTAATTCTTCAATATCCTTTCTTTCTGACTTTTTCTTAGAATTATTTGCTAGGGACACAAATTGCTTTGACAGAATAAATGCACACCTTTTTGTAGAAGTTTATAGTTGTTATTAATTGATATTATGAACTAAAACTAAGGGTGTTGCTTACTTGACACAATATGGATAGTTTTGTGGGTGTTTTTTTTTTCAGGTAAGTTTTTGGTTTGTCCTTGTTACGAACTTTTTTTGTCAGCTAAGACAGCCCTACTAATATTATCCTGTGGAGAGCAGCAGAATATTCGGTTAGTCATATTTTCAAAAACACCATGTAGAGTGAAAAATACAGCGGTTCATCTATTTATATCAATGAGCAGGATTTTTCTAATCCAAAAGAGGATTATGGCATAGTTTGGAGGACCCAGACAGGATTAAAAATATATCGTAGAACTGTGGCTCCATATAGGTGGCATGGAATTTAATAGTCTCTTCAGGACATTGACAGAGTTTTTATTGCAAATGTACTCCATTTGGATCTCAGTAAAATCTAATTCAGTAAAAAACCATCTCGGAATCGAGGTGAACTGTGGAGAATGTACTGTTCCACATAACTGATGTGTGTATAGCTGTGTGCAGGGGATCACTGCTGTAGTCTGCTTACATTTCATGTATCTTTTGCAGTCTGTTTTCTTAAGCACTGAGGAATCAGGAGGCCGGCAAGAAGCTGAGAACTGTGAAGTCTGGGACAAGATGTTTTGCAACTGCAACTTGTCTTGCAACTTCAGCTTCGTGAAGAAAACAGAGATCTGCTGACTAAACCATCAAAAAGCTGTTAAACTTTACCTGGAAACACTGAGTTTAGTTTGTCTCTCAGTAGGCCTGGTTTATTCAAAATTATTTTGTCAAAACTTTTTTTTCCTAGAGAAAATTTCGTCTTAAAAATTTCTTCTTCCTAACTTTCAATCCAGCCTTGCTTTCTACATACATATTTATCCATTCCTCATTAATCCTACTTGTCAGGAATGAACTGAACACTCCAGATTCCTTTTGTGGTGTTTTTTGTGCATATTGATACTTTGCAGAATCTCATTACATGTGGTACAGCTGGTCTCAGGGGATAAAAGAAGATCCCTGCATATTTACCGAAAAGGAAATGAGCATAACAATTCAATGCATTCTTTTTCATATTTTATTTCATTGCTAGCATTATTTACAAATGCACCAACCATGCAGCCATTTTTCAAAGCCTGAACAAAAAGTATCCAACCAGATTTTAATATTGCCATTTTATTAATTAGTGCTACCAGATGTAAAAGATCAGTATTTTGGAAAGATTTCTTACTGTATATCACTTGTCACAAAAAAATGGTAAAAAAACCCCTCAAAGATGTAGATTTTCTCCAATTCTTAATGAATATTTTTAATTAGAAGGAGAAAATGGTCTTCCTTAGAGCTGCCGTGTCTGTCCCTCTGCCCTAACCTCATCCCACTCCTTTAGTGGCATAATTTTATGTTAAAAACAGTCTTTACTAAATGCTAGAATTGTTTTTTGTTTGTTTGTTTGTTTGTTTCTTTTGAGGGTTAAGTGACCACGGCATGAAATACGCAAAAGGGGACTCTAGAAACAAGTATTTCTTGTTTACCACATTTCCCAGTTTTGTGTGTCATGACTTCGTGGGACGGGCGTACATCTACAATCTACATCTACAGTCTTAAGTTTTATGTGATGACGTGTGTGGGGAGGCCTAAAAGTTAATAGGTGAATGCTGAACTGCGGAGTAGAAGTTACTTTGTTCAACTTTTACACATTCGAAGTGTAAAACCAACTACTTCTGGGGTAATTATCTAGACTTCCCTGAAGATCACTGGGTGAAAATTTCTGCCTGCAGTGTGCAATTAGTCTTAAATTAAATGGATAGACAATTACCTAGAGAAGAAGCCTAAATATCTATATGTCCATGTTGCAAACATCCAAACGTAAGCGAAAATGACTTTCCACCCATATGATATTCTTAAAAACCCAAGGATGATGTATCTTTGCCTCCAAACATACCTTCCCTCTTCTATACCCAGCCAGTATCATGTCATTAATAGTGCAGATAGTTTGGTAAAGGATTAGGCAGACGAACACTGCGGTGCATTTTGTAAACTCCATCAGAAGGAAAGTTTTCTTCAGAGAGACTGCAGATGTGCCATGATCTGTTTTGTGGTTTAACTTTTTTAGATTGACATTGATTTTACTTACATGATGCTGTGCTTAATGAAAATATTTCTTCGAGCTTTCCATGAACTACAACAATTTTCTATGTGCCTTAAATTTCTTAGTTCTATGTTATGGTGTTATCCAAACCCTTCCATGCTATCAGAATTTTCACAGGACAAATAATAGCAAATTTCTCAAAGCAAATTTCCTGACTACAAAACAGTAATGATCCAGTCGAAATGATGTGTCTTTTATCCTGAAGTGGAAATGAAAAGTCTACGTTAAAGCACAGTCTGTTTTATGGACTCTGCCTTTACTGCTTGGAAATATTATGGAAGAAAATCCTAAAACCATTAGAGTTTACCATTGCTTATAACATCATAGTTGTATCAAAACTAGAAGTAGCAAGCTTAAATCTATCCATCAGTTAAGCTAATAATACCAGTCTAGGATATATAACACACTTCAACAGTGGAAGTAGCTTCATTGTATCTAACAAAGGAGTATGAGTCATTGTAATTTTTTTAACTAAGTGGTTTGGCCTGGATCAGAAATTTCATAAGCTGCATAAGTAGTGACCATCATTCCTGAAGTGCCATGGTGTAAGAGTAGTAAGCAAATGTTATGCAACATGGCAGAGTCAATCCAGAGGCCTGTGACACCCGTTAAATACTAAAATAGCGTCATCAACAACAGTATAAAGTATTTTGTGACACTGTGGTGGCATAGGCAGACACAACAAATAAGCATCTTACATAAGTATGTCAGCAATGTAACCTCTGAAGGGGATAATAATTTAATGTTTCAAGAATGATCATGTTTGACAAGACCAAATAATCTGTCAAACCTAGTGTTCTGCATCTGTCAGTAATACATGCCTAAAGACAGTGCAAAATAAAACAAACATTAAGAGATATCTCCCCCTTTTTTTTTACTAAAAGTCCAGTGACTTGTGTCTTAGAAGCATTTCTGGAGTTAGAATTAATATCCTTCTGCTTAGTGAAAATTGGTATTAATGCATCTAACTGAAAACTCAGCTGTCAGGATAGCAATGTTCTCTGATTATAGATTGAGCTTTCGTCATCTGGCAGCCCTACAGCGCCCATTCACTAGCACTTACGCCATCTCAGGGATGCCCAAAACAGTGAGGCTGGTGCTCATGGAATAAGGCATATGAGTTTCCTTCTTAGAGGTGCACTGATTGCTAGATCTGTCAGCCCAAGAGCAAAGAAATATTCCAAACAGCCATGATGACACCAAACAAACAAAATCTACAGAAACGCTGCACATTTTCTATCCTGAAGTCACGCCATTTTTTTCCAAAACCAATATTGTATCAGTCCAACACTTGTGTAGAGAGCAGTAGCATCTAATATATTTTAACTTCTCATATTCCAGAGTTTGTGTTTATCTGGTTTTAGAAAGCAAGCCTAGCACTTTAAGAATAAATGAAGTGAATAAGACCCTGCTGCCTTTGCCTAATTACTACAGCAACCAACCAATTTCCCAAAAGAGATCATGAACAGAAACGTTACGACACAAAACTGAAGGGAAGGAATGACATGAAAATCTTCTGTGCTCCGTATCACAGTTGTTAATTCACCTGAAATTTAAGTTTCGTAAACTGCAGGTAAAATGTAATTAAACACCTGACTGTCCCTCCCATCTGGTGTCAAGACACAGAGTTACTGCTCACTGAGGTCTGAAGTAACGATGGGTAGAACTGATTGTCAAAGCATGTCCTGGCAGATGCCACCACAGCTCAAACTGTTGGATGGAGAACATATATAGGCAGAATACATTTATATGAGACTTGATTTTATCCAGAATGTTGGGTAGAGCTTGTCAAATTGTTTGTGACAAGCCCATTATGTAGTACACTGAGTTGTCTTTCTTACATTTTCTGTATCAGCCCTGTTTTCTTCCTCAAGATATATATGTGGCTATATTATATATACTATATATTATACAATTTAGTTCATAGAATTCAACAAGTGATGTATGTAAACAAACTTCATCCAAGAAATCTGGTTTTGTGGGTTTTTTTCCTAAAGTTGCAATAAACAAGTAATTATCCAAGTTTTATGATATTATTTCTTCTTTATGAATGCATGGTGGAACTTTCGAAAAAGACAACAGCAGCAAGGGTAGTAACTGTCTTTTCTTGAACAATCTCGGCCACATGTAATTGCTGATGTGTGACTACAGACATGAATTTTCTCTCAAAACAGTTATTCAGACAAACCCTTACTGATCTAAAAATATGTGAATGCCAAATAGTGGAAGCCGTGAATGTAGAGCAACCAGAAAGTCATGGGAAGGCTGACAGTGCACCACACAACGCAGGAAAGCCCATGGTCGCCAGGCGGAGCTGTTTCAGCTGGCACACCCCTTCATGCAACACAATGTTCTTTTCCTAACTCACTTTCCCCTGATTTCCAAACAAAACAGATCAGGTCAATTGTCTGCAGCAAGAACACAGAACTACACTACAAATATATAAAATACGGGCCTGCCTGCAGAGCCCAGCAGGGACATTCTGATAGTTGGCAGATGTATAGCATACCACATCATGTTTTCTCTGTAACCCTGATGCTCTCAGTCCCTAGAATTACAGGAAAAAAAATAAAATCCCAGCATCTTAACATTTTAAGAGGTGGAATCCCATAAAACAATTAATGCTGAGAAGCATTAAAGCCCTCTACTCTACTACTGAAGTCACCCTTATGATGAAAGGCTGAGGGAGCTGGGTCTCTTTAGCTTGGAGGAGACTGAGGGGTGACCTCATTAACGTTTATAAATGAGTAAAGGGCGAGTGTCAGGAGGATGGAGCCAGGCTCTTCTTGGTGATGGCCAATGACAGGACAAGGGGCAACGGGTGCAAGCTGGAGCACAGGAGGGTCCACGTTAACATAAGGAAAAACTTTTTCCCTGTGATGGTGACAGAGCACCGGAACAGGCTGCCCAGAGAGGTTGTGGAGTCTCCTTCTCTGGAGACATTCAAAACCCGCCTGGACGCATTCCTGTGTGACCTACTCTAGGTGGTCCTGCTCTGGCAGGGGGGTTGGACTAGATGATCTTTCGAGGTCCCTCCCAGCCCCTAACATTCTGTGATTCTGTGTGATTCTGTGAACATGATGCACAATTCAGGGAATACATAAATAAGAGACCATTTGTGGATAACTTAGAAAAGATATCTTTAATAGATAAAGGGTTCTGAGTTATTATTTTTAATACAGTGGAATATCAAAGATTATAAATTCCATCTTGAAGGCAGCGTGGCAACACTAATATCCATCGTGTCAGAATCTCTAAATGATAAAGTCGACATCAGTGGGACATGTTCAGGAGGTACTCACTACAGCTAATCTGCTTTTAAATGTAACAAATCTCTTCTATTGGTCTCCTGTCAACATATTTTTTCACATTTTGTGTTTTTATCTGTTTGCCAAAGATGCAGAGAATTGCCAGTGTTATGCTGGGCAGATAAGTGATATGAGTGTCATCAATAAGCATGGGAAACTCCCCCTCCCGAAATCATAGAATAATATCCCTATGCATGATATTTGGTTTGAGAACTAGAGTAACTACTGGGGTCATCTCTTAATATGATGTAGAGACAAACCTGAGTGTTAAATGGACAGGGCTAACTCAAGATTTCTAGTACTCACCAGAAAAAAAAAAAAACATACTTTTTTCATTATTAGAAGCTTCACACCTTCAGCTTATAAAGATCACTTATAAATGAAAATGAAAATGTTGCAACTGTTACGAACCACATTATTTTCAAGGCAGTATGTGATCACGCCAAGTTAAACGACTCGTTTGTGCAAAGACACTTCTTTGCCAGTAAAGGTTAAATGTCAGCAATAGTCATTTGAATTTGAGAATCTCTTTTTGCTAAAGCTTTAATTTATTTGTCACTATTTATGATACTTGTTTATCCTTTATACATTGGTAGGTCTAAATATCAAATCTCCAAGATGAGTCACACATATTGATTAAGTATGGACACGAAAGGCTTTAACGTATCACTTTCTTTACTTCCTTGATAAAGTTAGGTAACAAGAGGAGATGCTTCAAACCACTTGGGCAAAACACAGAAGTTACTATAGTGTCTTGAGTGAACACTGAACCCGCATAGAAAAAGTCTTATATTGGTCACTAAAAGGACATTGGGTTATCGAAAATATTTTATTTCTTTATGTAGTGACAGGAAAGGAAAAAAAAAAATCTAATTTTGGTCTCACTTATACTGATTCAATAATGCCATAATTCTATTGATTTCTGTCAGATTACTTTTGCTTTTTACAACATATATGATCTCTGGTCCAGCATCTCTTCACACATACACTCTTTTTGGTAAGTTAATACTTTTCTTCTTCCTTGGAAACTAGCAAGTTATTTTCCACTTAATTCTATCTAGTTTTGACTTCGAATATCCTCCTACTCACTCATAATACAGAAGGAGTATCTTATTATCTGTAATGGGAATAGGGGCTTGATGACTAGTAGTGTTCTTTATCTTTGAGCAGCATGCCTCAGACTACTAGGTTGGAAACCCAGTATTTATCCAAAACCCACAAAATTATGTATAATGAAAATGCAATGGATTTAATGACAATATTTCAGTTGCACTGACTTTCACAGTGTAGATACAGTACAGGTGGGTGTGAGTGCATTTCAGATTTTTAAAACTAACTGACAATAATTAATTATACCATGTAAACCAAGGCAAGTGTAGTGTGAGGGACCTTGTGTGAAAGTGGGTAAAGAAGAATTGTATATTTCTGACAGCAAAAAAATAGGATAGCGGCTGAGCAGGATCCTGTAAGTTGTGTTTGTGTACACCTGTGTAAGTGATGGTGATAGGAACATCCCTGGCAGTCCAGCAACAATGATGTTTCTGGAAATCTCTGTCTCCCCCCAGACTAGAGTCCTGAGTATTAATGTCCAGGTAGGAACACATCCTTAAATTCACTCCTCCTCATCGCAGACCCTACTTCTCTCCCCTCTCTCTTACACTGCAAAAGTCCTGCAGTATTTCCTGCCCCTGAACGCCCCAGAGTATTCTTAGCCAAGATATTCTGGACAGCTTTTGAAAACATTTCTACTGTTTCTGTGATCCAGTCCTAGTGCTCTCATCTGGGTCCCAATATCCACTAGCCATCTGAGCCCACCTCCTCATCGAGCTCTCCTTTGCAGAAAAAAAGGCCCAGCTGTAATTTCTGACAGTGATTAGAATTTGCACTTGCAGCATCCCGTGGGAAGAAAAGGAGTACACATATGAGAGCTAAATGTGAAGCAGCAGGCTGGATCACGGCCAGAAGAGATTCTCCTGGGGAAGGTTTTTGACATAGAGAAGGTTTCCTGGAGGCATAACATGATTCTGTCCTCATTCACATTTAGACAAAGGCAGAGACTAGCTGTGATCAGAAAGAGTAGTTGACAATGGCTATTTCATTTTTTATGGAGAGAACTAACAAAACTACTGAGTACCAGTGGTTCACTTTGCTGGCTTTATAAAAGCAAGTCTTGAGCCCCGTACGATGCAGCAGGGAGGAATTCCAGCAGGCAGGTTACACATCTTTCACACCTCCAAGAAACCTGTGTTCCTTCACTGTACAGCATACTCCTTTTCTTTCCAAGTGATGCTCACACCCACAGCAGCAGCACTGATTAGCCATGGCACTATTACACTGACTTGTCCCTTTCCTGGCTTTTTCAGGCGTATCTTTGACAGCATTGCCAGTGCAGAACTGAGTGCCAGGAAATGAAGACTCTGGCATGAGCTGGAGTACCTTTGTCAGTGCAATCTAACCAGTTCACATCACAAGAGTTTGGTTAAACATGAGCAACTCAACATCACTCTGTGAATCCTTGAAAGTTTCTGGGCTACAAGTAGAGGTTGCTGTTGCCACTTCCTTTTGTTCCTAAAAAGGTTTAGTTTAATCTGCAAGTGAGCAATGTAACTGCACCTATATCCTGCTGTATAGAGATAACCTTTAGCTAAGTTATTCAGCGAGGCTGAATCATGGTGCTGTGCTATTCTGCGTGGCTTCTTCTGCAGCTTTCCTTGCCATGGTACCCAAGCGACTTCTAGCAGTCCATTAAGCAACGTGCCTGTCACTTGTCAGGCAAGTTCACTCTGTCTCTCATCCTTTCCCCTGCATAGGGAATAGGAGCTTTCAGTTTCTGTTTTTCATCTTTCTGAGTGAAACATCTCGGTCACTTGACAGAGTGAATGATGACAGAGTAGTTTGTAACTTCCTGTCTGTAATAAAACCAATTAAGCCAGATCTAAACTAACACTTTAATTTCACACTAAATACATAAGTTGTTTTTATCTGAGAAGACAGATGTATTTTCAGATTATGTAATACAAAAGGTGCACAGAAGGGAAATATTAAGCAGGTAAATTTTGCAATTTTTGTATCATCAGTCAGGATTATAATTTTTTTTATTTCAAAAGAATGAAAGTTAGTATGTGTACAAGTCAGATAAAGACTCAGAAAAAATAGCTCTTTTGTCTAGTTCTGTATTCACTCTGATTTAAAATATATATCTGAATGGGAAAGACTGCAGTGACGATCTGGTAACTTTTTCTACAACATGCACAGGAATTTCATTGTAATTCGATTTGCAATTTAAATGTCTAATGAAACACTGCATGAATACCAATAGTGGGTAATTCGTTAAAAAATAGCATATGTTGTTTATTTGTGCAACAGAAACATCAAGTCATTAGCAAAGCCAGAATAATATATCAATTTCATTTTGGTGTTGGAAAGACCTGCAAGAAGTGTAATGAACAATTAACGTCATACTGATAGGAATCTCTTGTCTTGTCTCTCACAGAAGGACAGGACCACTCCTCGCTTCTTCATCCCAGCATCTTGCCGCCAAAGTGATTCTCTGTAACTTCGCCAGCTTTCAGACAGAGTGGATCATCACCCCTAGGCTACTACTCAAAGAAGGAAATAGAGGCAAGTTCACTCATATCCTGAACTGTTCAGATTCAAATGCATCCAGGGGACCATAAGTGCAACAGGACACCACCTTTAGCCAGGGTTTCCATCGCCTTGTGCTCTTGGGACACCCACTGACTTCAGAAGACATGTGCTTATCTAACATCTAGTAGAGGTATGGCCCACTCCCATAGTGATGCATATTTTCTCTCTGTAACCAGTCAATGAAGACTAGACAGTTGCTATGGTACATTGAAAGACACTTTATTTTTTTTTTTAATTCAGAATTTCAGCTCAGCACTCAGCACTTCTCTCTTTCAAGGATGATGAACATTTTTTGTTCCTGTGACCTGAACTGCCCAAGGTTTCTGAAAACTCACACAGCTGTTTAACTTAGCAAATCCTACTGGTCCTTGATGAAGTGAAGCAAAACTGCACCATACAGAGGTGGTTTCCCAGAAGTGATTTGTACTTGACAAGCAGTTAGGGATGGAAAAGCATAGATATTTTATTTATCACCAGACTGAATACCAAAAGACAACATAAATATGATTTTTTTTTTTTTTTTTCCACCATTCCCAAGATAATAGGCACTTTCTCTGTTCTGGAGAAAATTCATTGCACAGTGCCTATTCAGGTGTCTCTCTGTACAGACCCCTTTTTATAGTTCATTTTGACAGCAGTGCTATGAAACACGAAGGACTAAAATAACTAACCCGTATCACAGAAGTAATGACCATGGCCATCACATGCTGCTAATCTGAAATAATAAAAAATCTTGTACTGAGATGAACAAGAACTGGAAGAGTTCACAATGCTACCATGTTTCTCAGCTATCAAATACTCACAAGCAGCTGTTTGTGGTTAACTTAACTTTCAGTAAGCAGTGAGTAAAAATACCGATGTAGGCTTCCCTGTTGAAGTTCGTTGATATTCTCATGGTGTATCAGTTCTACAGCACACACAAATATTGTTTTCTTTCACCTTTCATTAGTTCCACTGTTGTAATATGATCTGAAAGAAACCAGAGAGTCATCACTGCAACTCATGTGTGGCTTCAGAATTCGTGGAAGATTTGGGATAGGTCAGAAAGTAAGAGTGCCTGGGGTGATACCAGAGCTTACAAGGCTGAAATAAAAATTAAGATGAAGGAAGACTTGGGATCTAGGAAGGGAAGCACCTGAGAATATGAGAAATGTCACCTGGAAGCTCAGAGAGATGCACAGGTATCATGGGGTAGATGGGAAACAGTCCTAGGGGCATTCCAACAGTAAGTAGAAGATTGAAGATTCCATAGAACCATGGAATGGTTTGGGTCGGAAGGGACCTCAAAGATTATCAAGTTCCAACCCCCCTGCCATGGGCAGGGACACCTTCCACTAGATCAGGATGCTCAAAGCGCCATCCAGCCTGGCCTTGAACACTGCCAGGGCGGAGGCAGCCAAAGCTTCTCTGGGCAACTTGTGCCAGTGTCTCACCAAGGAAGCAGCAGAAGAAAACAGAGAAAATGGCTGAGCAGGCTCTGAAATCAAAGTATCTGATAACCCATCAGCAAAGCAGGATGGTATTAATTTTAAGAAAGAGGAAAATATACCAGAGGGTGAGCAAAAAAGAACAGAGGAAAAAAGAAAAGGATCTAGAAGAGAGGATCTGAGACACCAGTCTAGTATCAAACAGAGCAGTTGAAATAAAACAGAGAAATAAAAAGTATCTGCAAATATTCTGGGAATATACAAAAAAGACTAAGTAGAGGAGCACTGTATCTTCATAACAGCGTAGGACAAGTGAAATGAAATGGTTATGCACAAGAGCAGTGAACACATTAAAATTCTTCACATCCCAAAGTACTCTGTTATTGGCAAACTATTTTCTTACAATAAAAATGTAATCAAGAGCATGTTTCTCAAATGCAAAGCCCACACATAACTTTGTCTGTTTTTACAGTAATATGAAATAAGAATTAGCATGAGAATATAAAGTACAAATGGTAGTATTGCTACTAAACCTCCTATTTAAAATAAAACACACTTTAACAAAAAAAAAAAAAGTCTTGCAAAGAAAGAAAGATTTTTAAAACCCGTTATAGTCTAATTTTAGCAGCTGTAAGTATGAGGACAAAAGAAATCTCAGAATTTTTGAGCAACTGTGGAATTCCCTTTGACTGCAGGTATTTCTGAACCTCATCTAAAGACCATGTAAATACCGTCATAACTTCAGTGAGCTATGGATGGCTTTACACACCTCCTCCTCTTGCAGCTCAGCAGGTGAAACGAGTCTCAGTGGCTCAGGCAGTCATCAAAGCCATGGTCTGGCAAAGGCTGGTGGAGAGCACAGGGAAGTGTCAGTCAGCCTGCCTGGCAAGCGATTGGGCTGGGGTTTACCCAGGTGGTTTCTCAGCACATCCACAAGTTGGGGGAAGATGTGCCTGCCTGGAGAGTAAAGGGCCGTGTGCCCTTCAGATACACACACTGGTGATAGTTTCAATATGTGAACACGGCCGGGGATGAGGGAGACGCTTTATTTGGATGCGCTCGTTTTACCTGTACATTTAGTTATAAATACTCCCTTATGAAATAGTAAGCCTGTTATGATGAAAAACGTGAAAGATGCCTGTGGGCATATGTTGTTTCTTCAGTGCCTTACATTTTTATTCCTAGAAAACTTCATAATTATTTTGGTTTATTTCAGCTATTACAGTCTACAGAAGCGGAATATCACCAAGAAAGCGCTGCCAGTGAAGCACAACTGAGGAATACAGGCAAGACTGAGTTTTGCTAAAGTGTTATTGCTGTGAAACTGTCGTTTTGCTAAGAAAGGCGATATTTTGCCCCTGCTCTTACCTGAAATTATTAGAGGTGGTAAAAAAAGGCGAACATGTCAGTGGAACAGCACCCGCTGTCTTCCCCAGCCAGAACGGAGTGGGGGGGGCTCGCTCCCTCTCCCGCTCCCCAGGGCGGGACCCCACCGCCGCCCGCTCCCACCGGGGGAGCCCTGCGCGGGCGCGGCGGGCCGCGTTATACACAGAGGGGTTGAAGGGGAGGGCTGTCCCTGCCGACGTCGTCTTTAGGACACAACCCCTCTTTTTTGGGGTGTTTCGGAGCGCAGGTACGCCCACCCCTACCCAGGAGGCTGCCCCGTCCGAGCGCAGGTGAGGCGGTGTCGCCGGGGCGGCCGCCGGCCGCCAGCTCCGCTCCGGCGGGGCGCTGCGGGCCCGGCGGGATCGGCTCGGAGCCGGAGGGGGCGGCGGCGGCGGGACGGCGAGGGCGGCGCGGAGGGGGGCACGGCAGCCCCTCAGGGGAGGCGAGCGCAGCCCGCCGCCCTCCCACCTCCCGCCCCTTCCCGCCGGCCGGGGACGACTGCGTCGGCTGACGCGCCGCAAACTTTACTGCCCCCGTTCCGAGCTGCGCCGCGCCTCGCCTCTCCTCGGCGCGGCGGGCGGCGGAGGACACAGCAACCCCTCGGCGGGGCGCGGGGCAGCCGCCCCTCCGCGCTGCCCTCCCGCCCCCGGGGGACGCGGCGCCGCGCGGAGGCAGAGCCGCAGGGCTGCGCTTCGGAGCACCGTTCCGCGCTGCCTCCGCGCCGCCCCGAGGGAGCCTCCGCGCGCCCGGGCGCCGCAGCCGCGGGACAACATGAGCCAGGCGCAGCCCTACGCCCCGCGGAAGAGCAGCTCCCCGGCGGCCGGCGCCCGGCGGAACGACAGCCAGGACTACCTGCTGCTCGACGCGGAGCCCTGCGAGGAGAGCGCCCTGCCGCCCTACGCCTTCTACCCCGTGTGAGTCCCGCTGGCCGCGCCCGGGGGTCCCTCCATCCCTCCCTCCATCCCTCCCTGCGCGGGCGCGGAGCGGGCGGGGGCGCCGGGCCCTGCGCGAACTCCCGCTGGAAGTGGGGAGGCGGCGGCGGGACGGGTGCTGCCGGGCCGGGCTGGGCTGGCTGCCGCGGCCGGCGGGAGGTGCCGCGGCCGCCCGCTGCGTCCCGGCTGGGGCAGAGCCCGCGGCGGGACCCGCCCGTGAGCAGCCGCCGTGGGGACTTGGTCATTTTTCCTCGTCTTCCCCGGTGGAGCAGCGGGGCGGTTGTGTTGGCGAGAGGCGGCGGAGCAGGAGCAGCCCCGTGCCCGGTGGCGGAGGTCTCCTTCCTCGGCGCGGAGCGCGGTACCTGCCCCGCCGCGGTGGGGGCGAAGAGCGGCTTCGGTTTGCTGGGAGAGTGGTGCGAGGGGCGTCGGCCGTACTTAAAACTAGCGGTACCTAATGGGTTTAATACATTGCCAGAAATCCTAACCCCCACGATCAGTTGCTCCCACAGAGAGAGTGCACATTAGAGGCGCGTTCATAAAACCGTAATCCTTTCATCACTGCATTTTGTCAAAATTATCTGGCCTTGTGCAATTTCCTTCTCTAAGTTTTGATGGATAGTTGTCATTTAAAGTAGGGTGTAAGAACATATGCGATAAAAAGTAAATGAAATGTAAATTATAAAGGTTCCAGGAACCGCAGTTTTTAGCATCCAGGTCAATTGACATTCGGTGTTGGCGGTGTCCCTCTGGTTATGTGTTGTCAGCATGACTTCTATAATTACCACTTGTTAGTGCTTTTGAGGAGAAGCTATCCCACAGAGGGGGAAAATGGGTATTAAGCAATTCAAGATGAGTCCTAAAATCCCAGGTGATTATCAGAAGATGAGTACTTTCTTTTGTACAAATTGTATTTTAATGTTTAACTGCTAAATTCCAGTTATCAACCTCCCATAGTTTTTGTTGTTTTATCTATGAGGGGCTTGCTAACCACTTGCCAGCTACCTGGAAATAGGAAACAAATAAATGTAAGGAAACTGGCAGCACTCACAGTGTTTGATTATTTATAAACTCAGCCAAGAACAACCAGAGTTTTCAGAGTTCACTGCTCTATTGCTATTCCTAAGTGTCTTTGTAGAGTACTAATTCAGTATTCTCATGTAGCAGTAAGAGCATACATTATTGCACATTGGACTTACATTCACATATTTTGAGATAAACTCTATCTGTCTGAGGAATGCTTTCAGAAGTAAAACCTCATGACAGTTCAGAGATTGGTTCTGACTAGTGGACTTCAGCTGTGAACTCATACGGCAATTCTGAAGTTCCTTTGCTGTGTACTCATTCAGATTGGTTGTGCAGCTACGAGACATGTCCAGGGTATAGTGATTACTAAGCACAGGTTTTGAATTTTCCTGCCTAAATTCCAACTACATGTTTCAGGTACATTTTGCAGATCTGTCTTTTCAGCCAGAAGTCATTAATTCAAAGCATCTCTTAAAACAAAATCTGTGGAGTGCTAATATTTTTACTTCAGCAGTGTAAGCCTGTATTAGCAGCTTTTGGTCCAGCACACAAGTGTGGAGATCATCTCTCATCATCTCACAGCAACTATAAGGAAAGCCCACATCCTAACCAAGTTGCTTTGTAGGGTAGTACGAAATGCAGGAATTTATCTCCCACTATGTCATGTCAAGGCCTTAGATGACTGATTCTGTGATACAGGTAGGTCTAGAACACTGGAGTCCCTCCCTGATGGAAGGTGTTTCCACCAGTCTTTGAGAGAATAGACAGAAGCTGCCTGATACACGTGGTGGGTATAAATTTGAGGAATGTGCCCCTTCTCAAATATATATATAATTGCTACTAAAAGGATGTTTTAGTGGGCAGTGCTTGCTTTTTAGATGCATGTTAGGCATGGGGAAGCTGTTGTTTGGGTCTTCTCTGGATGTGGAAAGGAGCCGCTTCACAAGCACCTGTAGACAATGCCTACACGGCAACAGCTGCAAGGACTTCCTTGGCTGGCGGGGATGAATGCAGTAAGTATTGGCTCCTCCAGGGTATGGTGATTACTAAGCACGGGTTTTTAGTTTTCCTACCTAAATTCCACCTGTGTAATGTTTTAGGTACATTTTGCAGATCTGTCTTTTCAGCCAGAAGCCATTAATATGGCCAAGAACATAATAATAGGATACACTGTTTCTAATCTTTGTCATCTACATGCAGTGAGAATACTTTTCTCTGCTTCATTTGAAAATCCTCAAATGACCAGTATTTCCTGATGTTGTTATGGTAGGGAGTGTTATATATATCTTACCTTCTATCTGTAGAGTCATAAGGTCTCTGGAGATCCCAAGGATACTGATGATGAAGGGCATGTGTTACTCTGACAGATAAATTATGTAAAATCAGTATTTCATGTGTTGTGAATCTGCTTGGACTCAGTGTGTGCGCCTTATCTGTCTGCTTTGTCAGTGTTTATTCTTTAGCTACTTCTCCAGAAATGTGGCAGCTCAGGGAACTGGTCATACTGTCAGCTGCCATATTTTTCCCTGAAAGTCCTCATATGAACCTTTGGTACCCATTGGATTATGAGTCTAGACCATGGGGTCTGTGGGTCTGTCCACTGAGATAGAGCTGTGTGTCCCTTGAGATCGAATGGTATGTCTGTGCTTAAATGCAGACACAAGAAAATAACCCTCCAGCTTACATCAGTTGGTGTATTAAAGTATTTTATAGTTGGTGTGTTTAGTTTTAACTAAAGCTACTTAGATTTCACTTAGAGTTATTTCATGGTATATCCAATTGCTAAGGGTATTTTTTTCAAGCTAACTGGAAAATTATGGGCGTCATTTGCATGCACAAAAGTGCCCCAGGAACATCTTGTGTGACGGTGATTAATGCAGAACTGTAATGCAGAGTACAGCTGATGTCCCAAAACAGCTGAAGTGTACCTCCTTTTAAACAGTACTGAGAGGGCGACATGTATACTGGTGTAATACGGCATGTGACTGTCGCTTGAAAAGTAGTCCGATACCAAGGAATAGTTTTCCTCAAGTGGTGACTTAGTGCTAGTGCTGACGTTATTGTGTGTGTTGTTTGTAGAACATGCTTTTCCTGTGTTGTTTTCCCTTTAAAGTGATGCAGTGGCTGGATTCTAAAATAACCATTTTAAGAGAACTAAAGCTCTAATCCATCAAACTACTATGTTAGTTCAGTGGTGTTGCTCCTCAGCCTTGATATACAGTCCCTTTATAACAGCAAATAATTGTCTCTGTAATAAAAGACACTGAGTTTGCCTTTTATTTTCGCCCAGATGATTTTGCAGATGATTTGTTAATTGTAAAATAGCATGGTCATATTAAAAAACAGAATAATTGACAGTGATCAGCCCAGCTGGCTTGATGTTTTGTCAATGAGTTCAGCAGCACTGATTGGATTATTCTGTTATGTTTAGGCTGAGACAGTGTAGTGCGCTTAAATATTAAATTACCTGTAAATTGGAAAAATATTTGAAATATTGACCTGTCAATGTTAACTGACTCTGTGAGTATCAAGAAACCTGACAGGCTTACTCATATATTTGGGGCTTTCTTTGAGTTTCAGTGCTCATGCTTAACAATTTGCATCATACGGAATGAGTATGACCTCTGAAGAACAGCTTTGCTGTGTCTGAGGTAGCTGCTGTCTTGTGGCAAACAAGACTTCAGCAAGGTACCTTGGGCACAGCAGCTGTGCCAAGTAGGGTCACACAGTCTTTTGTCAGTAAGTGGGTAGAAGACTCTTACCTTTATTTGCGGTGTGGTGCAAAATGAAATTCTAATGGGATTTTGTGCTGAAAAATCTTGCTTTTCTTTTGAATTCAGAACCTTTGGTAGGAAAACCACACTTTGGGCTATTTGCAGGATTTGTAATTAAATGGTTTCCAAAAGATGAGGCTGCTTTTTAAGAATTTAATGATTGTATATTAGAAATGATAGGCAAGTAAACACTTTCTTTCTAGTAGTCCTCTTCCATCTAGTCATCAAATCTCACCCCTAATGTATCAAAAAATACATTGTGACATACATGTCAGAAGATTGCTTCCTGAAATTACAAAAACATGGATACATTTTGAGGTTTTCTTCCTCTTGTACAAGCATTTCATTGGCAAAGAGCCCAGTTTTGTAGTTTAAAACAGGATGGAAAGTGCATTTCAAGGTCTAACCCCAAATCTGAGTGCTGATGTGTAGTGTGGGATGTGAAAGTGATAGTACTTGTGTGTAAACTTCCCTGCTGAAAAAATGTTATTGAAGAACAGATTGTCAGCATACTGAGATAGTGAGAATACACTAATTCAGTCAGACATCTGGTTATATTGCTTATTTATACTTTGAAATATTTTGCATTGTGAAAAATAAATATGTTTTCTTATACACGTGAGGAAGGATAATTATGCATTAAAACGTCAGTTGTAAAGTAAACGAGGCACACAAATTATCAAATGAAAACAGGGGAAATAAGGGTTCTGATGTGTGTAACTGCCTTGAGGTATAGATTATGCCTCAGCTTTTGTGGTTTTCAGATCAAGTGTTTCTCGGCACTATCAAACCAAATACATACTTTAAAATCCTCTCTTTGTTAAATAATTTGTTTAAGAATTTCTTTCCTTCCTGCAATATAACATTTTCTGCTATTGGCATAACATCATTTTTATCTCCAGCCTCGACTATCTTGCTTGAAATGACCTGTAAAATTATCTTCCAGGCTCTTCATTAGACATAATCTCTTCAGGGAGTACTGTGCAATGTGGCAGCTGTGTTTCAGATTGCTAGTCTCTTTGCTGAGATGCTGTGTCCTCTGAAAATACATTGCAATAGTTTTGTTGATAATAAAAAGGTGGAAGAGTTAGTATGGAGAGGGCTCATTTCCTTGGATAGCCTAGTGGGTGGAACACTTTCCTGTGAATTAGGACTAATGGATCTACTTCCTACTGGGCACAGGAAAAAAAAAATCATGTCTGGATCTCTCATATTCTGGGTGTCTGAATTTAATCTGTGAAATCTTGGGTAAAAGAACATCACCATTATTACCAAGCCCCAGAAAACCCAGCTTTCTGTTCCCTCTGCATTTCCTACAAGCATCTGGAAAAGACTGCTTCACTTTGAACTAAAGATATGTTTAATGTTGAGTTCTGCTTTTTTTCAGGAAATATTTTTTTTTCTTAATGAAGAATAACAAATAAATATTTTGTTTTAAATCCAAAGGAAATATATTTATTTTGATATTTAAGCCTGACAGATTAATTAGTAAAAGAAAAAAAAAAAAATCAGTCACGTGGTCTGATATTTCCTGCCTCATCAGAAATGAGGAAAAAAGAAACCATAACCATGTTTTTTTTGGGTAAGAGATTCAATAAAAGTTTCTTTTAAAAGAGTGGCAAAGCAGATCGACAATGTTTATTTCACCTTGGAGAGCTGAGGTCTGTTGCTAGCGAGTACTGCTCTAGCTTACCCATGCAGCTCAGTCAATAAAGTCAATAAAGTGGATGATACTGGCCAGGGATAGGTGCTGGGTTGGTCATCTTCATCGTGCTCTGTTCCAGCACATCCCTGGAGCAGACTCACTGTTCTGTAGACGGAGTTTTCTACCAGATCATTTTATGCTTTGAAGCTGTTTGAAAAAACAGGGAGCTTATGCAGAGACTGGTACACAGCCTGAAAGCTATCTCTCAAAGGTGAATTGAACCACATATGTTCATTTTTGGTGAAGACCTGCGGGGTTTGTTGGGTTTAGTTGTTAGGCACTTTGGTATTCACTGCATGTGCTCACTGATTTAATAGTGAACTTCCGTTGGTCAAGGACATTACCTGAACAGTTTCCTGTGCTAATGCTTCAGAATAGATTTTGCTTGACCCATTGCAGTATTTCTGTAGGTTTATTTATACCCATTCTTAAGGAAAAGGTATATTTGTGGATCACTCTTACATAGTTACCAAACGAATGAAAGTCACTTCTCTGTGGGACTTAATTTTATAGAACTGGAAGCTTTCCATGTGAATATAAGTAATTTGTTAAATTTGCATGAGGAAGGTGGGTAGTGCTTAAGAAATGTGTGGGATATATGTGGCATGCTTTTCACTGCAAATGTTAATAACAAGTGTGTTCTTTGTCAAACACCCTCCCGGCAGCATTTGCCACCAGAGAAGCTAAAGGTTATAATAACTGGCTACTTGAAGAATTCCTGCCAACTACCAGTATCCCCAGATAAAGGTGACTTGGCCTGGTGGGTCTACCTCGTCATGCTGTGTTTATAGACTTTCCAGCTCTGCGAACATGAGCAAAACCTCAAACTGTGACACAGTGCAAGGCAACAACTTAGCAAAGGGCTTCAATCTTAAAGTGCATAGAATGAGTCTTACATACATGTTTGCACACGTACTTGTGGGTAGAGACACCTGCGAACAAAGCCTACTCAACAGGAGGCTTAGAGGATTTGTGTTGATAAGCAGTATTTACATGTAAGTTTTGATAATTAAATGTGGACAAAAAGCTTAGTGATAATTAAATGCAGTTTTCTCTGGAGTGGGTTAACATTTTTATCTTGCAGTAGAATAGTTATTATTTGTTTAGCAGTGACCACTTAAATACTTAATCAAGTATACCATTTTTAGCAAAATGGAAGTTACAGAATATAATGTGAAGATGACTAATTGAACTGTGGATTTATTTTCTATATCCATTTCTATACAAGTACATTTTTTCATACCATAGTACAATTGACATCACAGCTCTATTTCCCCTCCCAACCTAATATATCTTAATAAACATTTGCCAATATTGGGAAAAAAAAAAAAAAAAGGCAAGTTTGGAATAAAATGTGAGATTGGCTACAAGAACTGCAGGTAAGTGGAGTAGAAGAGGAACTGTGTATCAAGACTTGTCATTTCAGATGTGTTCTTGAAGTTATGTGGGAAGTGTGGATAGTTTTTCTGCCAGTGTTGAATGTAGTTTCCTTTTGTTAAAAAAAGTTACTAATTTGAACAAAATGTCAGTGTTGTGGATTTGAATTTGCTAGGTGGAAGCTTTGTGGTGGATGGGCCACTTTCTATTACTGTGGAATAGTATTGATGAAATAGAAATGACGAACAGTAATGATAATAGTAGTAATGAATCACCACGAAGTAGATGTGACGCCCACCTCTTTGCTCAAACATTCTTTCAGTAGTGCCCTTGCATACTACATAACAGTCATACGGCTGTTAGTGTTCTCCCTCATACATCATTAATTAAAAGCAAACCCAACCTTGCCTATTGCCAGCTCAGAAGAATGTGACTGGAGTTCTTTTTTGGCCTTAGAAATGGATTAAATACTGGTTGTAATGTCAGTATTTACCTTCATGAAGAGGTTAAAGTACTGAGGAGTTTTTAAAATTATTGAGTATCTTTGAGGCCTTCCCATGCTGCTAGAAAGAAAGATCATGAACCAAAAGATCACGGTTGATGCAAATTTGATTTAAAAATACCCCAGAAAATAGAGTACAGATCACAAGGTCTGTATGATGCAGAGAATATTAGAGTATTCAGACTGGAGAATTTCCGTGAAACTTTCCTGCTTTGTTACCAATTCTTGAATGAAACAGTGCATCTCTTACAAGTGGCACCTCATATTCTTTCAAGTTAAGTCCTGGTCTATTGAAGGTCATGGGAGTTTTGCTGGATAGCCCAGGTGTTTGGCAGGTTCATATCAAATCTACTCAGTTGTAAATGACCAGCAGCAGCCACAGCCCTTCCTGACCATGTGCACAAGTAGCTGTTCCAACAGACTTGCTCTTGGCTCACTTGTGGTACGCCCTTAGTTGTGCACGTGGCAGGTTGTAATCCCTGAGCTGCACCAGAGTCCGCATGTATTTCTAACCGGGTGCTGGTTAATTTCTGCTAATCAGGGCAAACTACTATGGAGCCAGTTGAATTGTTACTTTGTAAAGAGAGGACCTTGATGTCACTGGGACATGTGGGGACCCACCATGTGTAAGCAGGCAGCGTCTTAACTCTGAGCTGGACAGTAACTAGCATGAGACCAAGGAGGTGTTGAAGAGACTTGGCAGCCACAACCATCCTGGTTCTTCCTGAAATGTTATTTTTATGCATCTGATCAGCTTAACTAGCAAATAGGTATGTGCACAGCAAACTGACAGAGTGGAGTACAATGCTGGTCTGTTGCCTTCTGTGGTGGTTTTGTGTCTGGCGGGGTTTTGGCGTGGTTTTGGTATCGGGGGAGGAGGCTACGGAGGTGGCTCCTGTAAAAGGCTTCGAGAAGCTCCCCCGGCTCCAATTTCGGACCTGCCTCTGGGCAAGGCCAGACCAATGGCACCTCTGCGGATAACCACTGAAGAGTGAAAGAAGCCGTTGATCGTGTCTCTTTGTTCTGTTTGTGTTGGTGAGCGAAGGGGGGTGGGAGAGAGACAGCCCTGCGGACACCCCGGCCAGTGAGGCAGGAGAGGGGGAGCTGTGCCGGAGCAGGGGTTCCCCTGCGGCCCCTGGAGCCCAGCACTGGCCCAGAGGTTCCCCCGCAGCCCGCGGAGGGCCCCGGGCCGGAGGAGCAGGGGCCGGCCCGGAGCAGCCGTGACCGGGCCGTGGCTCCGAGGCAGCCCGCGCTGGAGCCGCCGGTCGGTGGGAGGGCGGCAGCCCCGGGAGGGCCCCGCGCTGGGGGGTTCTGGGGAGCTGCGGCCCCGCGGGAAGGACTCGCGTTGGGGCCGTTGGAGGAGGAATGTCTGCCGGGAGAGGGACCCCGCGGTGGGGCAGGGGAGGGCTGCTAGGGCCCCTCTCCTGAGGGGGAAGGAGCAGCGGAGACCCCTTGTGCCGGACGGACTGTGACCCCCATTCCCTGCCCCTGCGCTGCTGGGGGGGAAGAGGGAGCAGAGCTGAGCCGGGGAGACCGGGGGGAGGGGGGGGAGGTGTGTTGTATTTAAGACCTGGTTGAATCTCTCATTCTTCTTGATGGTGGTGGTTGATTTGCATTAAATGTATGTTGTTTTCCCTGAGTTGAGTCTGTCTTTTGCCCGTGACCATAAGTGGTGAGTGAGCCCTCTCTGACCTTTGTCTCAACCTTCGGGCCTTTTTGGTTGTATTTTCTCCTCCCCATCCCTCAGGGGACGGGGTAGGGGTGAGCAAGTGGCTTCGTGGGGCTTTTTTTTGCCAGCTGGGTAGGCTCAAACCGCGACACCTCCCGTCTTCTTCTGTCAGCGCTGGTGTTAATTCAAATGGACACTTTGGTTGTGCTGATTTTCCTTCTGGCCCAGTCTGGATTTCTCCTGTCATGCACGTTGACTGAATTTATTCAGGTAATTAAGGGAATATTCCCTCATCTTTGAGGAGCAATTTATGTTTTCTTTCTCTTCTGTAAGATTTTTGCCTGCTACGTACATGTTTCAGCTGTTCTAGACATGATTTTTCTTCCCTTTTTTAGAACAGGTAGCCAGGTCAGACTGCTAAACTTTGTTAGTCCTACTATGTGTACACGTCTTAGGCCTGCCAAGTGGTAATAATCCAATACTTGGCACTTTTTGTATGGCTCTTGAAGTGCATTGCAAACAGACGCGTTGCACACAGTCCAGCTGTCAGCCTTCCAGCCGCTGGGTGCTTGGCAGCAGACAGAGCGGTTCTCACAACAGCAGTGTTTTAAATCACGGATTGCGTCAATTGAACACCTCTACAGCACCTGGCACATTGCAGGAGAACGTGACAGCGGTACCACCAGCGTGAAGCCAGGAAATACTTTTAACTGAGGTGCAGCTTGTGGGAGGATGCTTTGTAAACTGGCAATCTGAAGGTCTGTGCCATTGAGACTCATGGCGTGAATGTCATGATTACCATTTCTCTGCTAATCTTGGTGTGGGAAAGTGCCCTCCCTTCCCCACGTGCCCACGCTCCTGCCAAGTCATGCACAAGCAGAAGCACGCTTATGAGTGGGGGCTTGTGATGGGGACAGTGTCTGATGCATTTGATCACTGAGCACTGGGCTCCTGCATCCGTCCCACACGACACAGCTGAGCTCGAGAGCGCTGTGTGTTGACTTACAAAGCCCCACCACACAGGGAGCTTAGTGCCATGAAAGATCCAGGTATTACTAGGGTTTTTTCCTAAGCATCTGCAGCATGTGCCAATGTTTACAGTCACATTCTGGGAGTTTTTAACCATGTTTAAGATTTATGGGGCATCAGAACTATTGAACTGATTCTTAAAAATTATTTTTTGGTTTTTGGTAATCCTTTCAGCAAACACAGTTACCCTCTTTGAGAATTGTTCCTAACCAACTGTTTTTCATGACTGAAGACTGTAAACCAAGTTTTCCTTCTGTTTTGCAATGCAATAATTGATTTTCTATGTTAGTTTAGTTCCACTCTGCTGAACTTTGTGTTTATGCATTATTTCCTTAGCTAATTTAAAGTTACTTTAAATTTTCAAGTGTTTTCTAAAATTTATTAATGAAATACCACATGTACTAGAAATTTCTAGTTTATTATCTGCATTTGCTAAGTTTCTTGGATTATACATGAGTTGAAGATATATTTCTGTTTTTTTCTTTTCTTGCTGGATTTATTAATTTGTAGTTAATTCCAGGAAACCTCCTGTGATCCAAATATATTAAGTACATTAAGTACAGAAGGATTTTGGAATGGTAATTTAAAGGTTATAGAGCTTTATTTTGGGCACATGTGGGAGAAGAGTCTTTTTAGAAGCTAATATAAACATATGTAATACTAGTGGTGCTTATTAGATCATAGAATCATTAGGTTGGAGGAGACCTCCAAGATCATCAAGTCCAACTGTCAACCTAATACCACCATGCCCATATTCAAAAGGAAATCCCATGCTCTGAGAACTCTGGAGCTTCTCTTAGCTCTGAAGCGAAGGACAAATCTGTACACTCATGGATCTGCCTGCCCCACGTCCACTGCCTGGCTCTTGCTTTCTTCTGTCCTGTAGGAGCACATGGAATAAGAGGGTTGGTCAGAGGGTTCAGGCCCTGTATAGGATCAACATGCTCCACTGCACTGGGAAGGTGAAATTAAATTGACTCTGGTGCAGTGGGGTACTTGAGGACATTTACGATAGAACTTCTGAAATTTCCATAGAGACATTTAAGTCCTGCTCTCACTAAATTATCTGACAAATGAGATGCAAAGAGCAGGCTGCTGGATGGCAGCAATGACTTTTTCCTGTCTGTAGCTCTTCTTTTCCTCTCTCCTTAAGATCAGGTTTACTATTCATTTCTCAAGACAGTTTTTGAAGACTACTGCCTTCACAGCTTTTTCAAGTGAGTCTTAGAATCATACTTTTCCCCTTACAATGTACTATATTGTTTTTATCTCTCTAAGTGTAGAAATCTGAACTGAAAAATGCAATGACCGTTAAAAATTTGATTGAAGTGCGGTACTGCTAATAAAAATTAGTTAATGCAACTTAGTTTTCAGTAGTGGGGATGGAATTTTCCAAGGATACTAGATACTTTGTGTGGCCTCCCAGTAGCATTCTCACTTCAGGATCTTAAAAACTAAACCCACACAACATCAACATTGCTGGAAAGTTTGGGCTGCAGTCTGTCTTACTGTTCTGAGTCCCTTGGAGGTCAGTGAGAGTGAGAGTCTGTAGCAGCCTCTTGCTGGCTAGGAAAGGCTAAGGAGTTACAGCAATGTGGCAGATACTGTGGGGGCAGAACAGCCATATCTTGAACTGACATTTCAGCAACAAATAAAACAAGCAAAAATTAGAGTGGGAGAGGAATATAAGTGAAGACACGGGCTATTCTATTTAAAACATTTTGTAGAGCACTGATAACATAAAAGTCAGCAATAGCAGTCTCTCCAAAAGGTCTGCAGAATGATCCACTGCCTAAGGTATGAAGCGGTAGGAGTTCTTCACTTTCCTTCAGAAAAGAGTTTTAGAGGATTAAGTCAGAAAGCTATTTAATCATTTAGCAACATCTGATGAGAGCACATTGGTAGGTAAACAGCAACTGATGTGATAGTGAAATTTCAGCACTGCTTTGTATGATAAAATAATTATGATCTTACCTAACAAGTTGATATATAAAATATATACTGGGATTTCTTACCCCACAGCCACTTCCAGCCTAAAATCAGCAAGAGCCTTTAATACATAACAGGAAGGGAAACTTAAAAAAAGAATCTAGACAGGGATTTACACAGACAGCAAGGCTAATGCCTCTGGTCTTACAAAGCCACCTAAGGATCATTATGACCTGAAGTTTCTATGTTATTGATTTTTACATCAAATCTGAAAAACAGCAGAAATTTCCCTAGTTGTCAATGAGAGCATTGGTAAGACCTTAAAGGGAAAGAATATCCTTTTGGATTAACCAGCTTCAATTCGTGCAGGATTTGTGATGTGTCTCCATGAATTGATGAGGAATGCGCTGGCACAGGGACAGCAGCACTGCTGGGTATCAGTGTGCTTTTTCTGACCTCTGGCTGTGTCAAGGCTGACTTACTCCCAGCATGCAAGTCTTGGCATCTCCAGAGGGCCAGAAAAGGCATGGAGGTGCATAGCGAGGAGGAAGGGAAATACGAGGACCCACTGTGGGGAATATGGTGCAGTTCCTATCTGGATTTCCTTTTTTATTGAAAAGTAGGGGATGGGAGGTACCTGTCCAGGTATCACCCCAAAGGCAGCATGCATGCATACAGGAAGGTACAGGAACTTGGGAGGACTCCTGGTGGTGGTGATGTATGAACAACATCTAATTGTGTCATGTTGTTGAGTTCATGACTTCCTGGTTTCATGAGTCTTGAACTTCTAGATCAGGTCATAGGTATTGCATATTGTGCATCAAGCATAGTAGGATTGACATGCATCCATGGTTTGATTTCAAATCCTATCTCCTTTAGTAAATACATTATGAACTTTACTATCTTCTATTGCTTTTGATTTAGGTGTGGGATTTGAGGTTGGAAGGTGGAAATCCTACTTGTATCTGTTTTCATGTCTGTGGTGGTCTTCATGCTTCTCCCTTAGTTAAAGACTGCTGCTGGGGTGGCAAAATGTAGGAGAGGCCAAGGGGTTTGTCTGAAATGGAGCATCCAGCCTGGCCTCATGGTCTGAGCACCTTCCGTAGTGAGAGAAAGAGACAGGCCCCTTCGTGGGCTGGTTTATCACATCTGTTTCAGAACTGGGTCAATCACAGTGGTGACTAAAATATTGTGGAAGGATTGTTGATGAATAGCAAATCTATATTCCACAGCATGCAGATGCGTTGCCTCTGACTTTAGTTGCATTTGTGTTCAAATGCCTGTGGAGAATATTATCCTCAGTCTTTGATATCCCTGAATGTATATTTTGTCCTGTGTTTCACTCTTTGTGTTGTAGTGTATACCAGTAATTGATAATTTCAATATGGAAGAAGAGATGACATGTTTCAGGAACAGAAATGAGAAATACATGATATACAGTGAAAAACAGCATGTGATTCTTTGTCTAAGGCTAAATGTGTGTATATATATGTATGGATTTTATGACCTCTGGCTAGTGAACTACACAAAATTTAGATCAACTTAATTTTTTTGAGAGAAAATTTTGGGACACTCAGGAGGGGTAATTTGCATTAGCAAATAGAAGCAGGAAGAAGAACGTGATATATAGGCCCTAGCAGCTTTATCTTTTAACAGAAGGAATATTGTTTCAAATCTTGAATTAAAATTTGAGCCAAGCTATTACAATGTAATTATTCATTTTCATTAAAAGCTTCACTTAGAATTTGCAAAAGTATTAAATCTGAATGTTTTAAAAATAAATTGTAAAGATAGATTCCGTAAGCATCACAAAAGATTTTGCAGAATTTGTTTCCTGTTTTTTTTCAGTTGGTCGGCATGGATAAAGTAGTATTGTTAGTGGTGATGTAACTTTGTCTCAAAATAGAATTTCTTACAGTTAAGGCTGTTTACGAACGTTCTGTAATGTCAGATCGTGTTCTCTTCTCTTGAGTTACACGTATGGCTCACTGACACAAACTTTAATTAATTTAATACTTCTGCAGTCCGCATGCAGGCTAGTACAGACTGAAGTTAAGAACATACCTCAGTTGAAAATGAGAATTTGCTCTACAATTATTTAAAATTGTAAAACATTAATTGCATGAAATTTGCATAAAGCTTACACAGAAAACAGGAACATTTGCTGTTCAAGAATGCATGAAAGTCTTCATTTTCACTGCCTTGATGACCTCGACATTCACCTAAAATTATTTTCCTCCATTCACAAATTATTTACGTGTAAACTGTCCCTGGGGTTTAAGGAAGGATCCTGCCCACTCCATGCCATTTTCTCCTCAAGACAGAAAGGCACTAAAGGTAACTGTCATTTAGAGACATGAGATGGGTAAATTTGTCAGCATTATGTTGGGAGAGGTGGAATGTTGTCCCAAATACGAAATATCAGCCAGACAGCCCACGAACAGTGGCACGGTATGGCTGGCTGTTTTTCATTTTAAGAAATATGGAACAAGATTTGGAGCACTGAATGCTGCCTGAAAATTCAAGTGCATCCTTCTTTGCAAGCTCAGAGCTGGACTCAGCAGCAGGCTGCTGCTGCTCCTTGGCTCGTGAGGGACCTGAGGGTGGCTGAGCTGGGATCCTGCCTCTATCTGCTGGGGTTGTACTGCCCTACTGTGTCACAATAGCAAACAGTCAAGACTGTTGCAACTTTATGAGCATGATATCTCACGTAGGTAAGCACAATGTAACAAGTTGTTATTTCATCACTTAACTATCCTATACGAAACTGAAATTTAGAGATCCCATTGAAGTTCTGAATAAGTTAGCATGATCCCATTTGGCACAACCTGGGAATTTCTTTATAGTCTTGGCTGAAGAGTAGGATCACCTTTACCTCTTGCTCTGCTTAGTAACCTCTGAGCTCAAGACTGAGACACAAAGTGGAAGAGAACAAGAAAGCATCTGTTGCTGCCATGTATGCCTGAAAGTATCAGTTCTGAGAACATAAGAGGCAGTAAATACCAAATTATGACTGCTAAATACCTTACAAAAAGAAGGCAAGCTGCTAAAAATTATGTATCTGGAAGGAATATTTCAAAGGAATGAAGAAATTGAGAGATGTACGAAATAAGAATGACTTTTTTTGCCGCCTTCTCCAATCATCAATCAACACCTTCCTAAAAATTCAAGCTCAGTTCCAGAAAACAGCAAAGCCGGCTGAAGCTGCTGTAGATTCTCATGCCCTGGAACTGGATGTCACAGACTGGGGGAGAGGAACTGTGAAACTATTGTCCTGACACGTTTCACGTGCAGCATTTAGAGAAATGATATGTTGACTAGACGAGCGTTATATCCCAGAGACTGTTTCTGCATCAGAGTATGACTCCGTTCCTCACTCTTCTATGCTTACTGCTGCTCCAGAGAGTGTGTAGTATAGTACTTACAAGAGGATCATGGTGGAAAAAACCCACTTCTCTGTAAACAAAAATTGTAAATAAAACTCTGCAAGTAGATTTTTTTTCTTTCTACCTCTCCCCACTGCCCCCCCCCCCCCCTTTTTTTTTTTTTCTGGGATGTCAGCGTGTAACATCTTGGCAAAACAGAGCAATACAGAATATATATGGACACTCTGTTCCCATTTTCCCAAGTCCTATGTAAAAGTGAAAGTTGAATAAGTTTGGGATTTCCATTCCTGTGAAAAGTTACTGTTTTCGTATGTGTTTTCGTGGTTAAGAATGTTACAATTTAAAATTTTTTTGACAAATAAGTCTTGACAATAAGTCTGGACTGTTCTCAGAAATATTCACCATTTACTTTTTGATCCAAAGTATTTCGATAGGTCTGAAATAAGAGTGTTGAACTTTAGCTTGTTGAAGCCACCCTAAATCATATGTAAGTCAATTCAATATTAACTGCTTTTGTTCCCTACCCCAAAGCCACCCTGTCACTACCCCTCCTCATCTGGACAGGGGAGAGAAAAGTGTAACAACAGGCTCGTGGGTTGAGATAAGGACCAGGAGATCACTCAGCATTTACTGTCATGGGCAAAACAGACTTGACTTGGGGAAAAAAAGGTAAGTTATTACCAGTTAACTCAGAGATGAGGAGTGAGAAATAAAACCAAATCTTAAAACACCTTCCCCCCACCCCTTTCTTCTTTCCCGGGCTTAACTTTGTTCCTGATTTCTCTCCCTCCTCTCCCCTGAGTGGTGCAGGGGGACAGGGAATGGGGGTTGGGGTCAGTCCATCCCTCTCAGGGGGAGGACTCCTCACACACTTCCCCTGCTCCAGTATGGGCTCTCTCTCATGGGAGACAGTCCTCCATGACTTTTCCAGCGTGAGTCCTCCTACGGGCTGCAGTTTTTCACGAACTTCTCTAGCGTGGGTCTCCTTCATGGTGTGCAGTCATTCGGGAACTGACTGCTCCAGCGGGACCCCCCCCCCAATGGGGTCACTAGCAGCAAACCTGCTCCAGCGTGAGCTTCTCTCTCTCCACGGGCCACAGGTCCTGCCAGGAGCCTGCTCCGGTGCAGGCTTCCCACGGGGTCACAGCTTCCTTCAGGTATCCACCTACTCTGACGTGGGGTCCTCCACAGGATGCAGGCAGTCATCTGCTCCACCACCCATGGGCTGCAGGGGGACAGCCTGCCTCACCATGGTCTTCACCACGCGCCGCAGGGGAATCGCTGCTCCGGTGCCTGGAGCACCTCCTCCCCCTCCTTCTTCACTGACCTTGGTGTCTGCAGAAATGTCTCTCTCACATATTCTCACTCCTCTCTCTCACTCAATTACTGCTGCACAATAATTTTTCCCCTTTCTTAAACACGTTATCCCAGAGGTGCTGCCACTGTCACTGATGGTCTCAGCCTTGGCCAGCGTTGGGTCCATCTTAGAGCTGGCTGACACTGGCTGTATCAGACATGTGGGAAGCTTCTAGTGACTTCTCACAGAAGCCACCTCATAAGCCCCTGCTACCAAAACCTTGCTGTGCAAACCTATTACAGTTGCAAAACCAGTATAGTTTGATAATATGTAGATCTAAGTAAGGACTGGTTTTGGCTGGTATTTACCATCACACTGCAATGTCAATGCTCCAAGACCTGCATTTATGTGTCAGTTTGAATAGATACCCCTTAGGGAGATTTCTTATTTCTTTATTTTATCGTAGTGAATTATTTAGTGGTAAGGTATGTTTTGGGGTGTCAAAGACCGAGTTGCAAGACCTGTTTCAACTTGGGGAAACCAGAAAACTCTATCCAGAGTTGATACCTCCCAGAAAAGTCTGTCTTTTCCTCGGATTTCTTCTTGAAGATGAAGGTCTCGAGTTTTTCTCAGTGTATTTTGAAACTATTTTTCCACTCTGAAAGTGAACCTGTTGATTTCCATTTAGATATAATAACAGTCTTTGTCAAGTGGTTGTAAAAGCCTCCCATGTTATTGTATTATTGTTACCTAACTGGATAGCTACAACTAATGATATTGTCAAATATACTAGCTCAGGGATTTCTTCTGTGTGATCAAAGGCAACATGGTGTTCAGTGGATGCCAGGGCTTTTGGCTCTCTTTTTAGTGGTAGTGGGTTCTTTAAATTTTACAAATATCACAGGAAAATATTCAGTAATTATGAAGCAGCAGTCACTGTTAAAGGTCTCATTTTAGGTATTTCAAATCTATCTAGATCTATCAAATCAGGTCTCTCTCTTATGTTGTGCGATGTACTGGAATCATTACTACATCTCAGGCCTCAGAAAGGCAAATGATCTTTTCCTGCCGGAATTGCATGTGTGACTTGCCGCCAATTCTGTTTTCACTAAAAGTGTCCCTGAGGTCAGGATACTAAGTGCTTTGTTTGTGCATAGCAGGGAACAATAAACATCATCCTTGTTTCTTTATTCTGATAAAGAAACAGTTTTTAATAACAGTAATTACAGTCATTAGAAATAAACCAAAGCAAATACTTTTTAAATATTGTTTTCCCTTTCATGTAAGCACACATTGAAATACTAGGCACTTCTTCAGTGCCTGCTGTTTATCCTGAAGTTGTATTGTGCTGATTTTTTGAGGAATTTTCTTTCTCTTTTTTTTTTTTTTTTTTTTGGTGCGTATTTCTTCAACCTACTTTGCAGCAGATAGTGGGTAACATCTATGGAAAGAACTGTGCTCCCTCCTTGTTTTCATGGAATTCAGTTTCATGCTTTTTAACTGGTTTTAGTTTTCCACTGGGTAACACTACTGTTCTTTTTGTTGAATACTGCTTTATTTTTTAAGCACTTTTAAGATAAATATTATCATACTGCCTTGCTTCTTCCATTTAATTAGCAGTGTATTACATTCACATAGTGAAAATGACTTCTTCCTAACATGGATGCAGGAAGAGTATAGGTAGGCACATCTCATTTTCCCACAAGCAGAGGAGGGGAAAAAAAAAAGTGTCCTGTACTGGAACTAGAGTTACTGTGGAAATCATTATTTTATCCAAGAAGGAAAAATTGGTTAAATTTATTGTTTTCTCTGAACTGGTTAAAAAAATAGAGTTGCTAGTTAGCACCAGCATTTTTTTCATGGATTGAGTTACAAATTAACCTTTTCTGGGAAATATTATTTTGTGGGAATGCTTAGACCAACATTCATATTAGCTAGTGGACTAATTTCATTAAGCTCCAGAGTATAATGAACGAACAAATGGATAAACATGTTGAAGTCCTTAACCAGTCAAAATTGACTGTTAGAATAATCATATCCATTACCTTTTTGGAGCTGTATTTGGTATATTATTGCATATCTGTTTATTGGGAAAGACAATTATCTCTAGGTTAATTGTTGTCTTTAGTATAGTTATATCCTCTTCTGCTTTTTTTTTTTTTTTTGCGAAGCATGGACAACTTATTGTCCGTCCTTCCTCAGGTGCTGAGCAAAACATGTACGTGCTACTTCTGCAGAAGAGAGTTTGCTGTCACCAAACCTTAGTCACTTGTGTAATTCCAACAGACTCACCTATTGCTATTTCCATTTTAGACATTCAGAAGACCTTTGCTGCTTTTTCCCGTATCATTCTATGATTCTATGATACTCTGAGTAGTCCTGAGGTTGTCGGTTGTCATTTTCCTAATCAGTTGGTTACATGGCTTTCATTTCATATCTGTCCCTTTTATCCACAATTGCACTCACTCTTAAGTTATCATATTAATCTAGTTCTTCAATCACAGGAGACATTTGTATTCAGCATGGAGGATCCGTGATGTTAAAGTGCGTATTTTTCTCCCATCCTTATTTTATTGGCAATTTTCTTCAGTTCAGAGCCCTCACCCATGACAGGTCAAGATCAGCGAGAGATAAACAAAGGAGGGTATCTGGAACAATATTATATTTTTAAAAAAAGAATAGGATCTGAATAATAGTTCAGCATGGAGAACTCTGTATTTAGGGGCTATACTTAGAAGTTGAGGCTATTTGATGGCATCTTAGTATTTTTACGTTTAGTATCTGCAGTTCTCTGGAAAAATCAGACACAATTATTGTCAATGGTAGTGATAAGTGGGTTAGATTGATTTCAGCTACATTTGATGTTAATAGTCAGATTTTCAAGAAATAAATAGAGGCTGAATAGATCTTCTGGGGGTGAAAGAATTACTCAGTTTTTGGTTACGATCCAGAAGCTGACAAATATGATTAAAGCACAATTTATTCCTGTGTTGGAGTGTTAGTTCAGTGCTGACTGAAGAGTGTGCTGATCTGCCACATCCCTGTGAGGGGCTCGCTGGTCTGTGTTGTACACCATAGATTTTATGGATAAACCATGCAGGTGTATTTCCCCTCATTCAATTAACAATTTATTTTTTTTCCACTCTTTTCTATCTTTACTTGCACTGCAGGTGGAAATATTAGGGTGGTTTTCGTTGCCACATTGTTTCTTGTCTAGAATTCATACTTTGTGACTTGATGAGTTTTTATTGTCAACTCTGTGCTGTAGAGGGTAAGAATTACTCTACTGAGGATCTTAATTTTTGTGCATGTTTTTCTTAAAAGATACTCAGTAGTCTCAGTTTAGGACAAGCAATAAAAAATGTGAATAGCTAAAATTAATAAAGGTTTACAAAAATAAAGTGAAAACTCTGTATTTAGACTTCTTAGCTTTGGCAGCATTTCTCTGACCAGGTAGCAGAGGAAGCAGCCAGCTGAAATGCTGTCTTGTTAAGGCATTTTACATTAGTTTTATCATCCTTTTTCCAATCCTTTCCAACTCTTATGTTGGAGATGATTTTCGTCTTTCTCTGACTTGTTTGCTAATACTATACCCTATTGCCTGGAACTAAACTCTGTATGATAAACTGTGCTAAAGGTAAAATTGTGTCTGACTCATGCCAGAAATAGCTTGTTCCACTAGGAGAAGAGGGAAAAGGAAGAAAAGGCAACCTTGTGACTTTGGTCTGTACTCTGTACAGGGTGTCAGTGTTTCACCCTGTGCTTGAGTCTCCCCATGCAATTCCTGGGTTGCTGTGTTACAGTTGGATTTAGATACATTCAGCAGCTTACTAAACTGTACTGTGTGATATGTGTTTGTTTTCCCTCCTTTTAGAAATGTGTGTTTAATATATGCGTACACTCATACTTGTTCCCTTTTCCCCCTTTTTGAAAATGGTGGCATTAAATGGAATTGAAGGAAATTACCCCTTGTCATTAAGTGATCGAAGCAGTGAGAGCTCAGCAGAGCTCTTGGCAACACCAGCATGGGCTTGTGTTATCCTGTCAACGTAGTGTCACGTTCCTTCTCATCTGCTGAAGAGTTCTGCGAGTAGATGGTGTCTGGACCTTACATGGGTATGAATTGTCTGAAGGCAGTCAGGAGTTTCTTCTCCCTCCCCATCACACGGCACCTCCGAGGGGCATTGTAACTTCTGAGCTAAGGAAGTGTATGGCACTGCTGCCAGGATACCCCTTGGCAGTGTTACCAAAAGACACAGAGAGGGACAGGGAGAAGACAGGATCATGTTTCTGTCCCATAGGTACATAAAAGGGGTGGCTGAGGTAGCCAGCCTTGTGGGATACAGAGCAAGGATTGTTTTGCACCTTGTACATACAGAACTCTTTTATCTGGGTTAGTTTTTGGGATGTGGTGTTAGCCACTGCATGCCAATTCATATCTTCCAAATGCCACTTGACATCATTTAAAGGCTTGGACAGTTTGAGCATGAGTTTAGAGGGAGTCAGCATGTCCTGGCATCATGCCTTTTAAATACATGCCTGCAGAAGGTCTGAAGCAGAAATTCTTCTTGGTGCCTGAGCGCCTCCTTGTTGTTGCAATAATATGTCCAAGTGCTCTAGTGTTTGGCAAGTAGTTGCAAACATAAGCAAAGCAGTTTTCAAACAAGGCGCTACAGGGGTAAAGACACAAATATTTACTGCTTGAGCTTAAATCTGTTGTCTGGAAAGAAGAGAAGATTCTTGGGTTTTTGTGTTGCCTGGGCATAAAGTTGGGAAGGGAAAAGCTAGAGTCCTAGCAAGTGTTGTCACAGATGGGTCTTGTTTGCAAGCCTGAAACCAGGTTTACTTCTTCTGTTTCAGCGTATACTGGCTAATGTTGTCATACTTCATTGCAGTTGCCAAACACAAGATGTTGTCTGTACAACTCCCCAGTTACGGCTAGAAGAAGATAGTGCTCTGTAGAGCTTACCTACTGCTGGTAGATCAAGAGATTAGTAAGGAGAGCAGTTAAATACTGTTTAAATATTGGAAAATAAACATATGTTGAAGAGGTTGATAGATGAAGTGTAAGAGATGCAGCTTGTGAACTTTTTCAAGAGAAAATCCATCCAGCTGGATGCCATAAAAGCCAATTTGGCGAAAGCAACAGTAGCTTTATCATGCAAATGTTAAAGTGTGGGGTGCCACAGTTGTCCCTCTGGTTTGTCCAGTTTCTTCATTCTGCTTAATCACAGATGCCAGCCAGAGAAATTTTTCTGTCTGGGGAGGCAAAGCCCCAGGCCTGGGAAGGTGGCAGACAGCATTACAGAAGCTGCTGCCTCTTGTGAGGCTGTCTCTGAGTGTGGGCGCTCCCTTCAAACAGAGTAGTGATTCATTTCTGACCAGGAAAGCATGCAAGGATTGTTGTTAGTAGTTTAAAAATGAGAGGACTACAAGACATTTGACAGCTATTAGTTTGTTTTGACATGTGATTATATGTGCTTAAATCATAGCTGTGGAATCGAAGCTCTGTGAAACCCTCATTTGCTTTTGAATTCATCTGTACGCAAAAGGTGTAGGGAGCAGTGGAGGTAATATGAAAATGTAGGTTATCTAAGTCTACCCATAAGGTTGCACACACATTTAAGACTCCTCCAATTCAGAAAGCACTTGAGCTTGTGATTAAGTCTTCATGGTTTTAATGGAACTAAAGTGTATTCTTAAGTGAAAATCACAGAGCTTCTTTTCTGAACTTAGTCTTTAGCTACAGAAGAGGAAATGGAAAGAATCTGTTCTGATATTTTACTACTCTTATACTCCTACAAAATTTTTTTTTTCTAGTCTCATGTGTGTGGTATTTGCATTGTACAGAGCTTAATGAAAAATATAGTTTTAAATATATTAAAATAACTGTTTTAATTTCCCTAGTGTGTGTTTCACATCACATTCCTGAACATGATTCTGACATTCTGTGCTTTTAAATTACTTAAATTATAGAATCAATAGGTTGGAATAGACCTCTAAGATCAAGTCCAAGTGTCAACCTAATAGCACCGCACCCACTAAACCATGTCCAGAAGCACTACATCAATACATTATTTGAACACCTCCAGGGATGGTGACTCCATCACTTCCCTCGGCAGCCTGTTCCAATGTTTGACAACCCTTTCAGTGAAGAAATTTTTCCTAATGTCCAATCCAAACCTCCCCTGGTGCAACTTGAGGCCATTTCCTCCTGTCCCATCACTTGTTCCTTGGGAAAAGAGACCAACCCCCACCTCACTACAACCTCCTTTCAGGTAGTTGTAGAGAGTGATAAGGCCTCCCCTCAGCCTCCTCTTCTCCAGGCTAAACAACCCCAGTTCCCTCAGCTGCTCCTCATCAGACCTGTTCTCCAGACCCTTCACCAGCTTCGTTGCCCTTCTCTGGACATGCTCCAGCACCTCAGTGTCCTCCTTGTAGTGAGGGGCCCAAAACTGCACACAGGATTCGAGGTGCGGCCTCACCAGTGCCGAGTACAGGGGCACAATCGCTTTCCTACTCCTTCTTGGCCACCTGGGCACGTTGCCTGCTCATGTTCAGCCGGCTGTCGACCATCATCCCCAGGTCCTTTGCTGCTGGGCAGCTTTCCAGCCACTCCTCCCCAAGCCTGTAGGGCTGCATGGGGTTGTTGTGACCCAAGTGCAGGACCCAGCACTTGGCCTTGTTAAACCTCACACGATTGGCCTCAGCCCATCGATCCAGCCTGTCCTGATCCCTCTGCAGAGCCTTCCTACCCTTGAGCACATCAACACTCCCACCCAATTTAGTGTCATCTGCAAACTCACTGAGGCAGCACTCAATCCCCTCATCGAGATCATCGATAAAGATGTTAAACAAGACCAGTCTCAACACTGAGCCCTGGGGGGCACCACTTGTGACCAGCCACCAGCTGCATTGAACTCCATTCACCACCACTCTCTGTGCTTGGCCATCCAGGCAGTTTTCAACCCAGCTTAGAGTGCACCTGTTCAGGCCATGAACTGCCAGCTTTCAGAGGAGGATGCTGTGGGAAACGGTGTCAATTATGCTGATATTTATTTTTCTTTTATGGTTTATTACATTGGGAAGCAATAAGTTAAGTTTTATGTAGTATTTATTTGAATATTAATGAGTCATTTAATTGAGTTTGTAAAAATATGAGTTAGAAATTTTGCAAGACATAAAAATTTAAGTTCCAGTGTTTAACATGAGTGAACAGTATTTATATGATATGTTAGAATTATGGGAAGGCAAAGAGGTATTATACATGTATTGAAATAATCTGTTTCTGTATGTGGATTCTATAAAGCATGTTATAAGGCTTTAAAGCACTTGTCAGTTTTGCAGATTTAAATGGGAAAAAAAAGTTAATTTGCATAAATAGAGATTGAAAGATGATATGGCATAGATGAGCAGTAGGACCTTATCTGCCTAAGAAGTTCTATCGACTGTAAGGTATTAGAATGAGAATTAATTTGACACTGATGCTTTCGTTTTGATTCCTGAGACGACTTAAATGTGTCAGCAGTGAGAAGTGCTGTTAACTGACAGTAGAGTCAATGGAGAGGATTGCAATGTTTCATGCCTAGTTGAAGAACAAGAATTTGAAAATGAGGGCTGCTGACTACATGAGCAAAAATTGGCCACTAATTTAATTTAGGAGAGCAAATGAGGGTACTTAAGCATTAAAACCTGAACCTAAGTATATCTGAGGAAGTGTTTAAAAACACTGAGTGTGTCTTGGCTGAGGTCAAGCTGTTGAAGTATATACTGCCAGAACTTCAGCTATTCTTAGATGACAGACAGTGAAGATGGGAACACCAGTGCTGTAGTTTTATGGCTCTCCTGAAGTAGCCCTGAAATTTGTGTTTTATATCATAGAGAAGTAAGTTTCAGCTTAATTTAGCCATGTAGCATCTCTTCAGTTTATTTATTGCAGGTGAACTGGATTTGACTAGGTATTGCTGTACTTACACAAGACTCTCTTCTAGTTATAAAACATGTGATAGGTTTTCTGCAGTTCTCCAGATATTTACCAGTTGTCCTCTCGTTGTGTAGGCTGAAAGTCTGCATGAATTTCCGATTAGCTGGACGGATGGCTACATTCTTACTGATTAAACTGCCTTTTGTGTGTGTGTGTGTTGTGAGGGGTGTTGTGTTTTGATTTGAGTACCTTAACAATTTGCATTTTTAGCAGTTAAGTGTGACTGGATGATTTGTAATTTGCAAAACTTATAAAAAAAAAACTTTACTGTCAGCCACTTTCTTTATTGACAGATCAGACTTCTTTATGGTTATCTTTAGAGTTCCTATCAATTTACAAAAACAATTCCTTAGGAAACTGGTACAGGCAATGCCATAAATGCAATTAAGTGAGACACAGATAAATGTTATGGTGATAATGGGGCATTTATGCATGTTAATACAACTGGGAAATGATCAGTGGGTTTGTAACAGCTTACAACATCTGGACATCACCCTTGTGGCATTGATTGGGGAAAGGGAGATGTGTTTGAACAAATTTTATGTGGATGGACAACACTGAGAAACATTTTATTTGAAGACTGAATTATTATAAACTTTTAAAAGCCATTTTTATCATACATGCAAACCCTTTTACCAGTGAATTTGTTTTAAAATTATGAAGATTAGTCTTTATGATTATGGATGTTAATTTCATAACATCACTTTTAGAACAAGGAACTTATTGTATGGGCGATTATAACTACTGTGAAAATAAATGCTTTTGATTATTTGTATCTGCCACTGGATTTATGAGATTTCTGATTCTGAGACTTACAAATGAATTTGCTAAAGTGAGCTTCAAGGTTTGATGAAGTTGCCTGTGTATGATCATGGCAGTATTTTTTTATGTGCATTCTGTCAAAATTTATCCTGAATCTGAAAATTTTAAGGACTAGGCTGTCAGCGATTCAGTACTCAGCTCTGTTTTTTAAGTTACAACTGTAAAAACTTCAAGGAAAATTAATGGTGACCTACAAGTGTGAATAGCACTGAAACATTCTGTATTTTAAAGTTACATTTCAAGATATATAGTACACTTACAATCTGAGAACTTTCATTAAGGATTTCTATACTGTGAGGTGATCTAATTTTGATTTTGGGGGTTTTTCAACCAGATAGGAGTCATTGTTTGTTTTTTTCCAATAGGTGAAGTTTTTCAACTCAAAGCAAATGGATACTCTTGACATCCTTATCCTAGTGCGAGTTTAGTGATATTATCTATACTTTCTTTGTTCTAAAATGTACATTTCAGTATGAGCAAAATTCTTGTTCAGGGCCTGAAGGCATCATCTCACTTGACACAGTAGTTAGAAATAGAATAATTAATTATATGCTGTGTGAAAGTATCTTTCCAGATTTGCCATTTGTTTAAAGTTTACAATATTTACTGCGCATTGCACAGAAACTGGGGCAACTTTCAATTAAAATAGGCCCTACTTCTCATTCACAAAGCTGATTCTGATCCTTTTACTTATGTTGGGAAGACCCGGACCCAAAATATGCCCAGAATCATACTTGGGTTTGACAAAAGGTTTGTTTGTTCCCCAGTTAAAATGACAGGTGCAGTATTTCTAAATGAGCTTCTTGGTAAGCTTCAGAAATGCAATTGACATTTCAGGGACTGTGGGTTTGGAAGAGGCAGAGACCCCACAGACTTCTGAGGTCAGTGGCCTCATCAGCCAGTGCCTGGGAGAAGCTTGGTAGTGGAGTTAAGGTGTGAATGTTATGCTCAATGCGTGAAACTTGACAGATCTGCAACAGTTGTCAAATAACTTGGCTATGAACAAAGGTGAAAGAGTGAAGTGTATCTGGCAGTGTTAATTATGTCATTTGGTGAACTACTCAAAGATGCTGAAGTGCTACATTGAAGAATCCCAAAAAAATTGTTAGAAGAGTGATACATATTCAGACTGAAAACATCAGAGTTATAGTGGTTTAAAGGGTAATACAGACAGACAATTTAGCAGAGCTAAATTGTTATAAAACCAATCATGGGTGTCTTCAAAGAGCAGCTCTCTGATTTGAACTTTTGTCATCTTGACATCACTTCTGTCATCACTTTCCTTAAAAAAAAACACAGCTTGCCCTGTGTTGTGCATAATATACTTGATCGTTGATGTAATTAATTAGACCACTGGAGTTACCTTCATAATCAGTAGAGAGAAATAGTAATTTTTAAGTGCACAGTTTACATCAACCTAAAGGTAAAACTCTAAAATAGCGCAAAATAGGTGATCTGTACCCCAGGGTTGATGGTTCTGTTGGTTACAGTGTGAAGCGTGTAGTCTAGCTCATGCTCCTTTCCACATTGTACTTGCTATGTATGTTATTTAGATAACTGTATAGAAATGCAGAGCGCAGCATATCTCAGTGGTGGTGTACTCAATTGTATACATTAGTTGTGTTTAAATTAATCTTTCGGACAAATTAAATGGAATATCTGAACTTCTGTGAACTTAGTCCCGCTTCGCAATAGAAAGGCTCTGTAAAGCATTTTCACATGGGTATTGAAATATCAGTCATGTAGGACACCCACTTAGGGAGCCCATTTAGCTCTTACATCTTGAAACAAGCCTGAACATCTTAAGTATGTTCAACAAGTAGAACAACACCTATGAGCGGCTCAGCTCTGCCATTTTTTACTCTATTGTGTCAGTTGAAATGAGACATGTATTGAGCAATGTCTGTTCCAAAATAAACCCTTCTTAGCCTTTTATATTGTCTATATCTTTGCATTTTGATTGTTAATCTTTGCTGACTGATTTAGTCTTTTCTCTTTTTTAATACTATTAATTGTGATAGGATCCATTTATCTCTTTACTATTTTTTTTCAAATTAAAGGTCAGTGAAGACTGATGCCAGCAGAACATTCCCTGCTTTGAGATTCTTAGATTCACCCACTGTAGCTCTTCCTTGTGGTGGAGTAGTGGACTGAGACTTTTCTTGGTTCCTTGTTTCCTCTTAATGTGTTTTTGGAGTAATCTCTGATTCCTCTTCAAGCACCTTCAAGCTGTTTGAATTTTATTTTTTTCCCCATGCTTTCTGCCTCTGTATTCGCTATTTGTGTTTGTATTCTTTCTTAGCAAGCTGTCACTTCTGTTTCCAGTACTTTCCCCTCATGTATCCAGAAAGACTCATAATTTGGTCATGATCATCTACCATCCTTTTTATCTCTTATAATAGAAAAACATATATTTGTCCCTGTAATATTTGCTTTATTTTTAATCAACTCCTAGTTCTCATGAACTTCTTTTCCTTTTAGAATTTTTTTCCAAGATCTTATTTACTGTTTCTTGAAATATATTCTGCTGTAATCCACTATTTTTTTTTTTTGCCATTATACTTCCTTCTTGTATTATAACCATTTCCCTTTCCATTTATTGACAAAGTTCTCATTTTCCCAACTCAGGCAATTTGATCTGAATTACATAAAATTAATTTCCTGTTGCTCTTCAACTGTTTTGTAAATAAAAAACTGGATACATGATTGAAATGAACTTATGAAATGTGATCAATAAATAATAAGCTACATTTCAGTCAGATAGACACTCAGAAGAATTATAAGACTGTTTCTTAAAATGAAATTTCCTGTTGGTAGAGTTGCTTCAAAACATGTTATAAAAGGAATAGGGAAAATACTACATCTTTTCCAAGGCTGACAGAAGCTTTCAGTTTCTAAAGGCAATCTTTCCTTTGCCATTTCAGTTTTTAATCTATCAAATAGATATTTCATGACTAGAGAATGGTAGATGTACTAACCCTGTTTTAACAACAATACACAAAATTTTAGAAAAAAATTTGAAGGAAAGACTAATTAGACAAAATGAAATAAAATGCATTACAGGCCAGTAGAAGACTAATTGTATATGGATAGGAAGGTCAGTAGAGTTAATTTACCAGAACTCAATAAAGCACTTGATATAATGTCATATAGGAAATTATTTGTTAAGTTGGAAAAGGTTGCTGTAATTGAAGAAAATGGTTTAGCGGAAGGCAATAGAGTGTTGAGTTCTGGTTTCCAAATGTTTAACTTTTACAGTTTTTCTTAATGTAACTCTTTTCCCTACTCCAAGGGAAGTTCTTTGAAGCATTACCTATCTAAAAAAGTTTTTTGTATAGTGAAAGTCTTCCCAGATTGAGAATAAACAATCCAGTTCCTTCAACCTTATTTCAAGAGCTCTTTTCTTGATTTCTAATGACTTATTACCACATGTTTGCCGGTGATGATTTGATCCCTATTCAATCAGTTGTAGAAGTTGCCTCTCAAATCAGTTCCTGTTTCTTACGTGTCTGTGCTTTCAGAATATACTTATTTATTCATTTTCTAGGTGGAAAGGGAGGCTACCTTTATAATGGTAAATGAAACAGCTTCTGGAAACATTCCTATACTGGATGTGCTGTTGTACTGGGTACTGGAATGCAGTTGTCTATATTATTAAATTGTTCATAGAGTCACCAAATCATAGAACACTGTGGGCTGAGAGATACCTGTGTAGGTCATTTAGACCAAACCCCTGCTCAGAGAAGATTGTGTTGCTCATGGCATTGTTCAGCTGGGTTTGAACAGTTTCAGTCTGGAGCAGTGGATGTTGCACAAATTCTCTGGCTGGTCTGTGCCACAGGGAAGAATTCTTTATACCAAATCTGAATTTCCTGTGTTGCAACTTCTGCCTATTGCATCTTGTCCTTTCACTGTGCACTTCTGAGATGAGCCTGGCTTAATTATCTTTATATCCTTCCAGTAGGTCTTTGTAGAAAGCAAAATGACTAAGCACAGTTTCCTTAATCTCTGCTTTCATTTCCTATGCTCCAGCACCCTTGAGCACTTGCTGGACTTGTCCTCCTATATCCATGCTTGTTTTTTGGATTTTTTTTTTTTTTTTTGTCCTAGTGAGTCCAGAACTGGACACAGCACTCCAGATGTGCCTAGCAGAGTCTCGACAGTGCTCAGTAAAGGCGAATGTCCTGGTTTGAGCTAAACCAGCACTAATTCTGTTCAGTGATTTTACTTTTCAGTTAAGTCTCTTCTAACTGCAGTTTCTCAAATCAACAGCACGCTTTTCCAGACAGTGACAGCTTCTAGTGGTGATAGCTCTTGGTGTTTATAGTTAATACCAAAGAATGGTATGCATAAAGGGTCTTGCTTATACTTGCACCTATGGCAACCAAGGTCACTGCTAAATTCTGTACCCCATATTGACGTGTCAGAAGTGAAAAGGGGTCATAGCGAAGTGAAAGGTGGCACCTGCAGGGAGGAGTGAACTGGACAGGTTACCCAAAACTGAGCAAGTATTCCATCCCATTTACATCATATTCAGTATAAAGCTGAGGGGTCGCAAGTGTTAAGCTCTCTTCTTTGATGGCCAACATCCAAGGAGGACTCCATCTGTTCTTCTATCTGCAATCCCGATCCAGCTCCTGTATCAGGTTCCTGTCTGCTGCCAAGTCCAGCTTGGGACTTCCCCAGTGCCAGCCCTGCAGCGTCAGTGGTGACGTATCGTCATCAGGGGGGTTGGGTTCAGTATTGTATGTATTTTATAAATTTCTTATTATTTCTCATTTCTTCTTATTGTTATTGTTTTATTAGTTTCCTTTTCCAGTCCCTATGTCTCTCTCCCTTCCCTTTTTGGGGAGGCAGAGGGGTTAATAGAGAGCATCTGTCATTCCTTACTGGCTGGCCCAGCCCTAAGGTGTGACAGGGAAGGATCACTTTCCTTAACCTGCTGATAGCACTCCTGCTGACACAAGTTGTACATGGTTGATTGCCTTTGCCACAACAGCACATTGCTGCATCCTCTTCACCTTGAGGACCTTCAGGTCCTTCCTGGAAGGCTTCTTTTTATCCAGTTGTCCTCCAGCTTGTTGCACTGGGTTAAACCATCCCAGACATAAGGTTTTACAGTTGCCTTTGTGGAAGTTTATGACGTTCCATTTGGCCCATTTCTCTAGTCTACCCTCTGAATAGCAGCCACACCCTCCAGTGTATCAAACAGTCTCACCATCTTGCTAAAAGTGCACTCTGTCTCATTGTCTGTGTCATACGTTAAACACTATTGGCACTAGTGTCATTCCTGGAGGGATGCAGTGGTAACCAGCTGCAACTGGACTTCGTGGTGCTTATGACTACCCTTTGAGCCCAAACGTCCTGGTAAATTTCTGCTCACATTATCGTGCTCCTCTCCAAACCGTATCCTGCCCATTTGTCTGTCCCACTGTGGGATCCTGCCACTAGGTTCACTGCTCCGGTGAGTAAGTAGGTGGACCTCATTCTCTTCAGCCTTCCTTTTTCACTGTAAAAGCTTTTCTAGTTCCTTTTCACATCCTTTTCTAATTTTAACTTCATCTGAGCTTTGGTTTACCTAACTCCATCCCTGTGTGGTTGGGCAGTATCTTTGTATTGACTCAAACAGCTTGCTCCTCCTTCCACTAACCCTATGCTTCCTCTGCACCTGTGGTCAGTCATGCTGGCCTTCTGCTGTGATTGTTTGACTTTTAGTACATCACAAAGGACTGTTTTCATATTTTTGAGGAGGGTGTCCTGAAGATCAACAAGTTCTCCTTGACTTACTTGCCCTCCTACAGGATGCTGCCAAGCAGTTCTCTGAACAAGTTCATGTTTGCTCTCCTGGAGTTCAAGGCTCTTATTCTGCTGTTTGTCTTGCTGCCTTCTTTCAGGGTTTTGAACTGCACAACCTCACAGTCCTGCAGACAAGGCTGACGTTGACTTTAGTATCTTTAACCAATTCTTTGTTTGTGACTAACAAGTTGGAAAGTTTCCTGGCATGCTTTATGCCTAAGCCATCTACAGTCCCCCAAACAATTCCCTTCACAGTTTGGGAATTAAGAGTGTTGCTGGAACTTTTCCCGTTTGTTGGTTTTCATGCAGCCACTCTGTTTTCAACAGTGAGAGAGTTTACTGGAACTGAGCACAGTGGTCGTAGCTGTGGGCTACTGGAAGCCAACTGGCATTAGTGCACTCAAACATTCATTTTTACTAGTGTAGACATAGCTGAGGATTAGTGTCACAGGCCTGCCATGCAAGCAGTTGACTAAAATCATGAAATATGCCATACTAGATAGTGCCAATGAATAGAACACATTTCTTTGTTCTGCAAAAGAAGACTTTCTTTAGCTCTAAAAAGGGCAAAGATACAAAACAAATGATAGACATATTCAAGTGTGTGTGTGTGTTCCCCCAAGCGCTCAGCCAGTCCTGACCTGAGGAAGCTGTAAATAGAGAGTTCATTGCTGGTAAGAGACAAGTGGTCTGTCTGATCCCCCCCATACCTCTGGTGATATACTGGTTTTCCTAGCTCTAAAAGTTTTCCGTTGGGCTTAAGTTTGCTCCATGCTGCTTCTAGAAGGAAAGCCTGAAGGAGTAGCTGATGCTCTTTTACTCTGTTTAAACTGGTCCGTGCGCACTTCCAAAGCCCTGCATCTGAAACATGCCCTGGAAGCTTCCAGGATCACAGTTGTCCTTTCCCCACCTCCATCTTCCTCACACCCCTCCTGCCTCCATTTGGTTTTACAGGAAAGAAACTCACAATATGCAGGTTGTGAGGGAGCCATAACTCTCTGGAGTTTACCCAATGCTGAGTTTTGACTTAGTCTTAATAAATAAATCTCCTATGACAATTTAATTTAGGTGCCTATTATGGCCGCAATGTAACCATTGAAAAAAATAAGCTCTGACAATAACACTAAAAAGGAATGTGTTTCTAATTGAACAATAGAAGTGTAAATGTGTTCTTGAATCCTTCTAATAAAATCAAAATATGTCACAGTAGCAAAAAAGAGGAATTGGCCTGAGGAATACTTATGAATTTATTGTATGTGATAGTATTTAACTGAAAAGTTATTCATAGTGTTCTAGGTAGAATTGAGGAATTTGTTTGTTTGTTTAATTATTACTGCTTGCAGTATTTCCAGTGAATGTTTTACTTCCACAGACTCCTCTATATGGTAGCTTCTCTAAGTCTATTGAAACTGCTTATGAAGTTTTTGCACTTGTAGTGCTGCGGTTTAAATCTGTGTATTGATGTCGTTCTGCAGTGATGGACACCTCATTGTGGATGGAGGTATCTGACTGTGCCATGCCTTGTGCTGAACTGGAGCTCGAAAGCTAGGACAGATCAAAGCTGGCTCCTGCAGAATGACAGTCTTGGCACCAGTCAGCTTGGCCAGAGACACAGTAGCTGAATACTGCATGATATGTATGTACTGGCCCGTGTTTGCTACAGCGCTGGAGTCAGTAATTTCTCATGTATCGCAGAGTGCAGGAATGTTGCAAGAGTCCTGTGGACTCAGTAACTTCAGTTTCTTGCCAGTGTGGCAGCTCTGGGCTGGCTTTGTGCAGTGCAAGCTGTATGTTTCTGCAGCACACTCCCACTGTGCGTATTGTCACAGCTTTTTCATTACCTTCATAATCCCAGAGTGCTGATATGATGTGAATGGGAGGTTGGCTGTATTAACTATGGAGAAATACTGGTCTGCAGAAAATGGTCATTGCTTCTGTGAAAAGCATCATGGAATGAGATTTCCTGAAGATTTAAGTAGCAGCCAGATCATGAGTGAAGGAAGTATCATCCACAGGTCAAGATGCATGTGAGGTTCATAAATGTTTCTTTGTGCTGTGCAAAAGTTTCTTATGGGAATTTTTGCTCGTTAAACACAGATTATCTTCTTACTGTTGTGTGTGGTATGGACATTCCCCTTGTTAAAAACAGGTAAAACAGAAAATATTCTGAAAGAGGATGTTGAGACAGGTCATAGCTAAGGTCTGTGAATAGTTAGAGAAACAAGACTTGTCAGTCTGGAGTTTAATTGATCCTGGAGGACAGAAAAAATTGCTAGATGAATAATGATGAGTCTTGAAAAGCCCCTCACGTTCTATGACTACTCTATTGCTTCCAATATGAGAAGCCACCTAATACCCTCTTTCAAACCCTGCAGAAGGGATTTTCAAATACTTTATGAAATACTTCGATTCAATTTTAAAAATTTTCTTTAGTTTCAATCCACAGATTTCAAAAGTAGGTTTTTTTAGTTTACAATTTTCATAGGCATTTGTGATTGCCTATCTTAGGACTCTGGTTTCAACAGGTGAGTATAAAAAACTTCAATCAGAAAGTTGTTCAAGATTCGTCTTTTCATATAAATAACTTTTATTACACAAGGCTGGATTTGAATGAGTATGTCCAATGTTTCATGGTAACCTAAGAACAAGCAGCACTGCAATAAAGTGTGAGAATGAGACAATGAGAAAGATAAGAATCTTTTCCTCCCCTAGTAAATTCACATCTGAAGAGTGAAGGCAGGTTTCTTGAACTTTCCCCAAAACCATTCCCTGAGGATTACGTAGCAACACTGAGATTCTGTGGTGATAGAATACAAGGGTTTATACTTCTCTATAACCAATTCAAATCCACTCTGTGCTATCAAAAATGTGAGAAAGATCCTTGCCTAGCTAAAAAGTCATACTTCATGGAACTTCAAGAATCTAACTTCAAAATTATTGGTAGCCTCTTGCTCTGTGTTCATAAGAAATTATTTGGCGTTCTCATTTTAATTCTGCAAGTACTGTCAGCATATGTGCTTAATGTTTTTGTCCGTTTACGAAATCAGGTATTTCATATGCATAGTATAGACATCTTGCTTTTCCCACAGAGAACCTCTACATGAATACGTATGCACAGTCCTTCACATGTGGATGCCAGCTTGGCCTGAACTTGCTCTTAGCTTATAAATGCGGTTGGTATGGTGCAGCATTTGGGTTACAAGCTCAGCTGGAAGGCAGATGGCTGAGGCTGAACTTTCGGGTTAGCTGTGGTTACTCAGCTTTGCAGTTGGTGGAGGTTCACATCAGGCCAGCTTAGAAAGTCAGCAGAATGAATGCTTGCCTGCAGGCAAAGATTATACAGATGCCAGAGCATCACTTTTGATGCTCATTAGTGTATCTGCCCGGGAACTTCAATGTGTCTGTTTCTACTACATGAGGAAAAAGGAGAATCTCCAGTGGTTACAGGTATATGCTCTATCCTTCTTCTACCATTACATTAATTAATTAAGGTAATTACCTTAGTATAATTAAGGCACTGAACTGTTGTTTATCAATAACATATTGATTACAATCGTTTGCCGTCACCAAAACATTCCTTTCCTTGCAGTTTTGATTTCACATTTAAGAACACTTTCAAAGCCTTTGTTTCTTCTTACTGCTCTATTTTTCCACTTAGCTCAGTGCTTGCCTTCACGAACGGGTGAAAGATTGCAAATTACCTACATAGGAGGATTCAAAAGACTAAAGGATCCTGACATGTCCATTACTTAAGGTGAAATTGCTGTGCTATCCTTTTTGGGTGACTTTTCCTCACTTTCTTTCATTTTCTAGAAAATACCTTAACATACAATTTAACAATTGTAATCTTAGAGATACCGTTGTTGGTTGAAGTTTGTTTCTTTGATTTGTTTTAATTTTCCATTCTTCAAACTCTCTCCTGTTCACAGAATCTGCAGGTTTCACATATGCATTAGTGCAGATACCTTCCTTCTTTTATTAGGTTACAACTATATTTTAGTTGTAAAATAATATTTACATCTTTACATTGCAAACAGCATGTCCAGAAAAAACAGGTGGCTAAATATTTTCTAATAGGTGTAAATATGAATTTATTAAAAAGGAATTAAGGAAGACTGGGAAAAAAGCTGCTACTTCTTGTAGAAAGGACTTTTTTCATTTTAGGAACATTAAACACATGGCTGCGAGACCTCAGGCTGTTTTGTCTCCCTCTCCTCTGAAATCCATCAATAACTGCACAGCATTCTTTCTTCCTCTTTATTTTGTTTCATCGCTTGTCCTTGGAAATATGGCGGGGGGGAGGAGAATCTTGTCATTCAGCTAGCCATGTTTCCTGGGATATGCAAGGTTTATTATTTGTTGTGGAAACACAGGAACTTTATTAGGGTTATTCTTGGGTATCTGCTCTCTCCGTGTTTTTCTTTCAGGACCCAATGTGCCTTTTTCAGCTTCTTGTGAATCTCCTGCAAAGAGTCAGTAGATATTAGGAACTGAAATAAAATTGATATTTTTGTCTCCCTCATAGACCTGTTGATCACAAAGGTCCTGTGTTTTCTTATGTGTCTGGACAGCATCTGGCACAGAGGATTTCTGCTCAATGACTAAAGTCCTTAGGCTATGTCTGTACTAATAAATAAGTGCGTGCCAGGGAATGTTCCTGGGCAGCAGAACTCAGTCGTCTGTGCAGATAAACTATTAGCATGGTCCCTGGTATGTTTTTGGGCTAAGCCAAGTATCACTTCCAAATATTCCCACACACCGCTCAGAGTTAACCCAAACCATAGAAAATTTCCATTAGGTAGTCTGAATGCTGCCACCCTGTTTCGGTAACTAACAGAGTTTCGTAAAGCATCATGGGCTATTCAGCACCAGTTCTCTTCAGTGGCCCCAGCACACTTCACTTTTTTAGTACAGATACAGTCTTAGCTTTTCCCAGTTCCCAGACTTGCTCTAACTCAAGAACAAGACCCAAGAACTCATACTTTTCTTTGGATTTCCCTCCCACGTCTTGAGGCTTCCGAAGAAAGAAAATGAGTCTGCTGGCTGGAAGGCAACCTGAGCACACTCCAGACAGGTCCTCAGTCTGGACAGGGGCAGAACCAGGATGATGGAACACACAGCAGAAAGCACCTGCCATTCTGTTTCTCTATAGCCTTACATAATGTGTCCCATTTTGAGCATAAAACAATTATTTCAACTTTTGTTTCCTGCAATAAAAGGGAGGAGTCTATATCTGCTTGGGCTCCTGTGAAGCCCATCATTCTCTTCAGGACCGAGCATGCCAGAGGCAGCTTATTAGCCTTCCCTGTGATCCAACAACTCTCTGCACCTGGCATAAGAGTTCAGGAAGTGTAAACGAACAAAACAGTATGGCAAGCTGAAAGCAAGAGAAATGAATGAGCTTCATCCTCTCTATCTGTCTGCAAACATTTAATTATAGGGTTAAATTCAAGTGCACACCTCTACCAAAAATGTGATATGCAAAATTTTTCTAAATTTACACAGTTTGACTTATGTTTTACGTAATGCAGCAAAGCAGAATACAGTTGTCTTTTAAGAGTTGTAATTTTGATCATTGCCAAGTCATACAGTGAAATCCCAGCCTTATTAAAGCGAGCAGCAAAACTTCTGTTGTCTTTGATGGAGTAAGAGCTTTATTCCTGTTGGGTTTTTGGGGTTTTGTTTGGTTGTTTTTTTCTTAACATTGATGTTCTAATACAGTGTGGTCACTAAAGTAATATGGCTGCTTATTTTAATAGTGATTCATCTCTTCCAAACAGATAGTCTTACTTCATCTCATCACAGGACTTTTCAGACCCATTTTGACCATTAAAGGTCCAGACCAGTTCTCACACAAGTCAGCAATACTTGGATCAGATCCAAAGACATGTTTGGCTTTATCTAGCTTATGCTGACATGGTACAAACGCAACTGCCTGGGGAATTTTCACAGCATTATTTGACCTTTTGCAAGAGCTTAGATTAAATATCAGAAAACTATGTTTTTAAGAGGGCATTGTAAAACTCTGGGATCCATGCTTTAAATAAAATTTCTTGTACTACTTCAAGCATGAGAATACTCTGTATTCTGCTTTATAGATAGAGGGGCACAGTTTGAAAAACTAGTATACTTCAGATTCCAGAGGCAATGTTGTTGTAGTCAGAATGATTCAAGGATGTTGGCAAGATAAGGTTTGTAGATGGAGGTGATACTTTTCTTGGAATTAGTGTAGACCTGAGTTAGAACATGAAAAAGTCTTATTTCTTCTCAGAGAAGTTTAGTGAAGTAAATGTAGATATCTACATCTCAACTAGGCTTGCTTAGCTCATTTTATAATCAGTGGAGATAAACAGGCACTTCTAATATGCAATTCAATTTAGACGTTTACTTGAGGCAATGAATCATGCTGTGCAAGGGCTAATTTCTGTCCCTCAACACTGTTGGAGGTTTGGGGTGCCTAGCTCAGTTGCAGATGTCTGCATTGTGTACATCTATATTTAGTCAAATCAATCCCATCTGATTGTGTCACACATAATGGATATGATTAGACATTATCTCATTTTCCAAGTCAGTTCTGGTGTCAACATGAGTATACTCCATTAAAAGCTGCCAGATTGTTTTCTGCTGTGCTGAGTGACTAATGTTTAAATTTTTTTGAAGGAAACTACACCATACTGACATACAGTATGTTTCTTGCTAGTAGATTTCTTGTGCCGCTTAAGTCAGAAAGATCTAGTGTACTAGTGTAGACTATGCATAACAAGAGAAAGCATGCTTGACAGAAGAGCTCCCTCCTTTCAGGGAGTGTTTGGAAATGCTGAGATGTTTTGAAGTCTTCTGTGTAACAGCATGAGGACCAAAGGATAATTTGGTCCTTCTAGGCAGAATTACTGGCGTCCAAACAGTCCTTCAGAAATTCTCCAGCCATTCAAAGGAAAGCAATTAGTTTGCTAAATTCTATTAAGAACATTTAACAATTAAAAACAAAAGAAGAGACACTAAGGAACTTGTTGTTTGAATTGTAATTAAAAGATAAAGCATTAGTTTAGAAAGAAAACTTACAAAGTTACAGACTTCATCATACTCCGCTAAATCTGTAACTTGAATTTGTTGACTTATTTAGTTATTTCTCCCAAGTTACTGCCCAGTGTCTGGACTTCAGCCTTGGGAACAATTACAGTACTTGTTCCTTAGACGCCAGTTGTCACATCCTGATTCCTTCTCACCCTGTTAACACACAGGGTGCGTACACATCCCTTCCTTGCTCATTTTCCCTGTCTAAAAGTGAAAAGGTTCAAATATAGGTGTTACAGGAATGAGATGGAATCCATTGATGAGAAGAAATTTCCTGTGGCCTAAAATGTGTGTACATGGTGGTTTTAGCCAGGAGCCTGCAATGCCTTCTAATGAACAGCTTGACAAGGTATTTAGAGAAGTTTAAGCAGAGAGATACTTGTGGGGTTGCCCCGTGTTGTGTTGGCAGATGCTTACACATGAATGCACCTACAGAACCTGGTTTTACTCTCTGAGGCTAGAACATACTAAGGACACCTGTAAGATAATAAAAATAGAAGTACGTAATTAAAGGAAATTTCAGGTCCGTAAAGAGGATTATGTCTCCTCTGCTTCGACTCACCCTGGGGCATCGCAGGGCCTGGGCAGGTGGCCGCTGCAGGAGGTCTCTGCGAGACAGGTTGTCCTGGCAGGAGTGGTGGTGCATAGGGCAGGCGGTTTGAATTTTGTCCCTTTGTAAGCCGAGCCACGAATTGAGCTGCTTACTTCAGAAACTGCGATGATAAAGCATTATCATGAGAGAACGTTCTGTGAAACCTCTCAGAATGAAGCCTACAGAGAGGCAAGGTAATTGACGATCGTATGAGGCCTGTATTTTTGTACATGCTTGCTTGCAGCCTTGCTGTAAAATGTATGGAGGTGATGGGGCGTAGATAGAGAACCCAGTGACAGCTGTCATAGTTGATGGCTGGTTTTCGTTGCCAGCTTGTCATCTTTGAAAAGATGTTGTCATGACAGATGGTGCGCATACAGGTATAGATCAAGACTCCTCTAAGTTCTTCTGAGGCTTCCTGGGTGTCTGTGGAGCAGTCAGCAAAATAAGAATTTGCAGGCTTTAGATGCTGCATGAGTAAATAACCATAAGGGCAAAACCTTTCTCATAAAATTAGTGAAATTTATTTAGTTTTGTGTAGTATTTTGAAATACCTTCTGTCACATCACTGAATTCAGTGCACATGAAATGGATGCAAGTTTTTATTCTGGCGTGCTGTCAAAAGGGGTTTTGGTGTACACAGTCATAACCAGATGTGGATACTTCATGCAAAGAGCTGTGGCTGCTCATCACAAAAGCAATTTCAGAAGCTCAGGGAATAGAACCCTCAAAGTGATGTTTCACAGAACACAGGACATTTATTAGTTCTCTACTCAGGACAGCATTTAGGATATACTTCTTTAATTCTAGCAAAACAGGCAATGTGGGAATATTATTTAGCTTCTTGCAGTGTTCAGCAAAAAAAACACCCTAGACATAGCAGTGCCTACTGCCACATAGATGTAAGAGGTTGCATTTTACCCCAAATTTATTTTATTGTGTTTATTATTCTTTCTGTAATAGTTTTGCTTTTGCAAAGCCTCAAGAAAAGCATACTGTTGCTCAGGGATCTGGTGACACAGTGATATTGTCTCCAGAAGCAAAAGCAGACAGAAATTGATTGTTGTGTCTCAGGGCCACTAATACCAAGTATGAGATGATAACACAAGACGTATTTTTCCTTTTAAGGCTCAAAAATGGTAATAGCTTGTGACCTTGAAGATCAGGATTAAAATGTGTCCTTTTGATGCTGAGCAAAGCACTTAAGACTTTTTTAAACTTTGCACTGATGGGCCTGCAGAGAATCCCATGCCTGCAATCACTGAAACCTTTCATTTCTTCTCTAATGAACTTCAGGAGAAAAAAAAGAAGTTCCCCTAGAAAATAAGCTGCTTCGTCCATTGAGTTCATTTAGTCCTATCCCAAATGTGTTGACATCAATGGGAATTTTTTCTGTTGTTGTCTGCAGGTTTTGGATTTGAGTGGCTGCTGTTCTGAGGGAATCAGAATCGGCTTTACTTTTTTTTTTTTTTTTTTTTTTTTTTAATTTTTTTGAGAGCAACAGAATCAGCTAACAGATATAAAGTCAAATAGATTATGGATGTCCAGGTCAGTTCCAAGTTCCACATAGTGACATCTGCAAGTTTCTTTCTTGCAATTTACTTTCTTTTTTCCCCGCCTAAAAGACTAACTCAGCTGGGAGGTCAGCTCTCAGGCTTTCAGTATTGTTGTGGAAGTGATAATAGGTGTAAGAAGCCTTTCCTGGGTACAAGGAAATGTGAATTTTGGCAATCTAAGGAAACAACATGTTCTGACGGTTTCCTTATACGTCATTGATGTTGCCCATGTTTTCATGTGAAAATAATAAATTAAATGCTTCACCACCTGCTATTTCGTTGACTTTTTTGTGCTGCGAACAGGGACCATGAATGGTAGCAATACAGCTGTGAGTAGAACTGGTGTAATTCTGTTATGCCAGAGAGGGACTGAAGCTTCAGCCAGGAGCTCTATATTAATTTATTTTCTTGCAGTCCATTTATCCGCAAGGATTCCTACATACAAACTTGTGCAGCGGTGGCTGTTGGGGAGTGGCATTTCAAAGATGTCTATTGTCAGATCTTTCACTGTTCTGGAGACGCACGTTTAGACCACCTCACTAGTCTCTGTACTTCTGGGAGTGGAGAATACAAAAGATTATTTTACTTTTCTTTGTATCTCTGTAGCTGTTTGGTAGTATAGCATGAGGATTCTATGCTCTCTGAATATACAGGTGTGATGAGTTTGGACAGGATACTTTCACTGGCATTAAAATCCAATTAAATGTTTTGTAGGGCACAAGAATTCTTCAAGTAAAACAAGGAACATAGTTTGAACTGAGCAAACCAGCGTGTTTTTCTTTCTTTCTTTGTGGAAAAATGTTACTTTAATGATGCAAAAGGAGAAGGGGGACATGCAGCCAGAAAGGGCCCGACAATGCACAGTCCTGCAGTGTGTATGATCCAAATTCAGGCCGTCTCTGACACCCATGGTTTTTAGTTTTGCAGAGAAACATCCGAGATCATTTACTGCTTCAGGAAATTGAGTTTGTATTCTTGAGTAATTTCCTGACCTGAGGTCCTGGTTGTTAAGTTTTCCTCCAATTTTCTCATGCTCTCCCCTATTTAAAGAACATTTTTCCCCTTTGGATCAACTGACTGCTGTCTTGTCATTTTTAAAGTGCCTTAAATAATCCAGGTGCCAGCCTGAGAAGTATGTTTATGAGTCAAATTTCTTACATGGTTTTCCTTCATGTCAGCAGTGCTTCCTGATACAGCTGTGGAATGATAACACAACCCTTTTAGGTCATTCAACCAATTTTTTATGGGCTAGTACAGCAAGTCCTATTCAGAAAACTCTCTCAGACTTTGTTCAGTTTTTTTTTTCTCTAAGAAAAATCTAAGAGAATCTAAGAAAAAATCTCCGATGAAGACTGATATTGCTGATGGTTCAGTGATATTGTTTGATATGTGATATATTTATTTTGATAATTTATTTTATCATTTTTACTCATTTAATTTTTTCCCCCTTCCCTGCCTTATTTTAATGTTTGCTTCTCTTTTTTTTGTTGGATGAAATGGGTCAAAAACTTGAAAAATTATACCTCAGAGGCAAGAGAAGTGAAAGGAAATATGTGGTCTCTGTCTTGGGATTGTTTTCTAATGAATTTGCAGTAAGTTTAGCATCCTTTCAACAAGTTTATTATGGCTGTTGTAAAGCTGTCATGATTACTCTAGCAATTACAGTAAGCAACAATTTCAGCAGAAGTACAGTATACATGTAAAGTTATGCAAAGGGTTAGACTGATAAACAGACTGTTAATGTTGATGACAGACAAAGGGAATGTAATGTTTTAAACTTATTTTCTCCCTGCTATAGCAATGCAAACACATTGATTTTCTTGGAAAAGATGAGGCTGACGCAGTATATAAGCATACTTTCATTATTACTGAACTGTCTATAGAATGGAATAAACTAAGAAGAAACACAACAAGTACAATTAAAATCTCTGGCCTGATTTTCAGAAGGTTTGTAAGACTCATGGTTAGAGACCAACAGATAATTAGAGAACAGACAGAAATAATACAACTTGTATATGAAGACCTGAGGACAAGGTCCCTACATTTTGTATTTGTGCGTAATTCAGGGGCACTGTGTTGTTCTCCATACAAAATGTATTAGTCAGGAGAAAGGTAAAATTGAATGAGCTTTTATAAGGAACATTGAATAGTCATGGTTTTGTGTCTGTCGTTTCCACTGTTTCTGCTTTGTTTTGTCTTTTTGTTCAGTCTTGAAGTTATTTTTAATTTGCTTTTAATTCTTTAACTGTTTGTATAAATTTTCTCATAATGGCTGATAGAAGTTTATTCTCTTCTGCATGATTCTTCTCAGACTGTCTCATAATGTCTGTCTTTTTTCCCCAGTAGTCTTTTCCATGATTGTCTTATGTTTTGAGGAATAGAAAAACATGCAATATCCAAAACCATGCAACCTCAAAAAGAGCGAGCTGAGTTCATCCACCTTATTTTTAACTTACTTCTGTTACTGCTAGGCATGGCTTTAAGAGGATACAAAAGGTGCTTCAGTAAGAATTCATCCATTTGGAAACTAAAGGTGGCGTTAGATGAATCTATTCACCTTTTTGGATAGCTGAACTAGTTTTTGTACAGTGAACTTGGCCCAGATGCTTCATTCACTATTACTTATTTATAGGTAAAATGTAAAGTATTTTTAGAAAAACGAAAAAGCTCATTCTTTACTTACAAGAGTTCTTTATTTAGGTCACGTAAAAAGAAAGAAGTGGGAAACTTTATACAGTGTACATGAAATGTGGATAAGGAAATGTACTTCTGGCTGTGTTTCCAAAGATACCACTCTAGATTCAAGCTGCAATGAGAGGTAAGGAGAGGGTAACAGTTACACCAAACACTGGCTTCTTTCAGCTCAATTCAGCAAAGCTCTAGGTGATCTGAATTGGTTTTTCTGCTTCCACAAATGCGGTAATTTGATACTTTTTTCCCTCTAGTATTAAGTACTGGAATGCTTTCACTTTGGTTTTCTGAGTAGAGCTAATTTTCTATTACTTGTCTGTTATGTGGAGATATGAGGTGTCTCCATAGAAGGGTTTTCTTTGGGCGGTGTGCAGGTGGTATGTGAGGAGATTTTGATTTTTGGCATAACAAACCAAAGTTTAGACTTTGGAATGGTTTGCTCTTTCTGCTTACTGCTAGAAAAAGAATTGAGGGTGAACCTGGGCTATTGAACAACTTGGCTAATGTTGAATAAGCAGTTGAATAGATGGATTAGATACCTTCTAAAATTGTACAATATGTTCGCTTAATATTCTTTATCAGTGTGGAATTGAAACATTGAATGAACTTCTAGAGTAAAATGACAGGATATATTTTTCTTGCTCTCTCCTAGTTGATATTCCACTTTATTATTTACATATCAGACAATCTTGCATCCACTGTTTTTTCTGCATACAGAAACCAGTGTACCAGTGAACCAATGAAAGTCAGAGCTCAGCACTCAGCAAGGAGGTAGAGTGGCCACTCAACTGGCTTCTGCTCCAGCGAAGTCTTCTGAGTGGAGTGGCCTAGACCTGTGGTGCTCAGAACGTTTCTAAAGATTTGAAACCCTATTTGATCACAGCTGGTGAAGACAATATAATTACCTTACTTAATCCCAGTCTGTTTTTTTGGTTTTGGTTTGGTTTGGTTTGGTTTGGTTTTTTTTTAAATTGTGGATTTTTTCCCACCAAAACTGGACAAAGCAAAACTTCACCTTTTATTTATTCCAGGAAGATGAAGACTCATATGGATTTTAGTAGATTTATTGTTTGTATTGTGAGACAGATTTTTAGTCTAATACAGAGAGAAATCTCCTATTAAGCAGAACAGAGCTGGAGATAAACAGCAATGGTTTAGCCGTTCTCAAATACAGTTTAAGCTCACACAGCCCGAAGTACTTCAGAGTGCCTTTTACTTGCAGAGGCAATGTGGAACTGACTCTTTTCAGTCTCCATGTATCTACTTCATCTCTATGTCAGTTACAGTTGCATGTTCATGAAGTATGTTCATGATGATGGTAGGTAAAATGAGGAATTTGCATCAGGAAGATCCAACTGGGGACCTGTTGTGTTCTGATTCCTCTGCATCACCAGTGATCTGTGAAAGCTCAGTCAAAAAAAAAAGGCAAGAAAATGGAATGCTTTAAAAGGAATAGGGGTGGGTGCATTTTTTATAAGCTTAATTAAAAAGTCTTCAGAACTAATCACTTGAGGTGGTTAGTAAATCTAATGAAGAGTAATGATTGTGGGGGGGTTTTTTACACTTTTTACTTTGTGGAGAAGGTAATGATTGTCTGGGTTGAATATAATAACCATTTATTACTTAAAAAATGGCCAGTAGCGCTAGAAGATGACCTGCTCTTTGTACAGTTCTAGCGCTGCTTCCCGTAAAATGTGTGAATGGAAATTTGGCGTTCTTGGAGATGTAAAGAGAATCCCAGCTCTGTATGGCAAGTCCCTCTAAGCGTACAGCTTATGTTCCTCCTGTATTATTTCCAGTTCTTGTACTTCAATGGCCATCTTTCATTCTGCTGCTGGATTGTTCAAAGGGGAAGAATGGTTCATGGAAAAGCAACTGTATACAGTATATATAACTATAATGTTTTAATTTGGTGAATTGTTTGTTATATGAACACTCTGATGTTTCTATGCTTTGAGGAATCGGATAGTCCCTGAAAATAGATGATTTATCTATCAATAGCCAGGAGACTTTGAAAACAAGAGAGCATGCCTTATTAATTTTCTGAAGTCCTTTTTAAGTACCATAAAAATGTTGCATCAGATAAGTGGTGCAGATAGCATATTTATGTTTTCTAAAATCACTTGACAAGATTCCTCACTGGAGGTTATGAGCAGTGGTAAAATGGTGTTGAGTGAAAAATGAAATAGAATATTGGCTAATTCCCAGGAACCAAGGAACAGCCATAGATGGATCTTTTCATAATGGAAAGGAGCTAAGAATGGAGTAATCCATCAGCTTATTCCTGTCAGAAGGGGGACTTTATTATACTGCTGGGCTTCTCCGTGTCTCAGAGCACAGAGAGGAGAAACAAACACTGTCCTACATCTTACAAAAATCATACCATGTGCTCTGGGAAAGTAAACATGCCTTCTATATTTCAAAGAATCAGAAATTAAAATGGTAGATGGGCTTTTTTTTTTTCCTGAAAATATAATTTGGTTGGAATTGTTGAATTTTAGGAGTAAAACCTCTACATTTATTTCTTACAGCTACAAGGTAAGAGATTTTGAGCCCTGATTACCTGCAGATAATTATCTGTCTGCTGGAATCTGGTGTATCTCCATGCAAAGTTTGTGCAGCTTTTCCCCTGTGTGTATTCCCTGGGGAATTTCAAAGTAGGGTGCCTCTTCTGCATGTTCAGGTTCGGTTGATTGTTATTAACAGCTGTCTTCTAGGCTCAAATAATGTAAAGTGCATCCCATCGCTGCCCTAAATAGCTTTCATTTTACACATAAAAACAGAGGACCCAAACGATTGAGAAGAATGGTGCATTGCTTTTCAATTTTTGTTTTAGTATTTTAATTTTATTGTATATTATTATTTACAGGTAATTTATTAATATCTGCTGAGAGGTTTTGAATATGGATAACATAGGTGACAATATTATCTCTAATGAGTTCGTTTAAAAATAAATGAAGGAATTAAGTGCTTGGGGAGAAGCATTTCACAAATGAGGTTAATTATCACGTATATCGGTAAGCAGAGTTCAGTTTGTGAAAAAAAAAAAAGCAGCAGAATGAACAAAGACTGTGGTAAAAGGCAGAAAGGTAAAAGTAAAATAAACCGAAGAGGAGCAATACTAGCAAGAGTGTGAAGTTTCTCTGCTGTTAAAATGTCTTCTTGAATGTGGCAGCTTTACAAGTTAAAGTGAAATTAAGCTTTAAACATGCAACTCTACTGTTATCGGAAGGCTAATGCCTCAGGACCATAATAGGACATCTCTTCATATCTGAAGCTTAACTTGAATATATCCTTCCCCAGCATTGCTCAAGATTTCTTTCTCCTTTGTATTTTTTTTTTTTGTCAACAATATTCAACCAGGACTTTTTCTTGTCCCTATCTGCAGCCTCCCACAGATCTGCCTACTCTAGCAGAGCAAAAGAGAATACTCCATGAGATGCTGTTAGTAAAGGCTGCTAAGTTAGGTTTACCCATCATTTCACAGATTTAGGCAGTCTTTTGTGTGCTGCATCTAGCTACAGTGTTCAGCTGTAGTCACCTGGAGTTGTAGCCCTTGCAGTTCCACAGCTGGGATTTTGCTGGAGCTCATAAATACATAAAGAATCATAGAATCATTTTGGTTGGACAAGACCTTTAAGACCATCAGGTCCAACCATTATCCTAACACTACTAAGCCCACCACTAAACCATGTCCTTAAGCACTGCATCTACATGTCTTTTGAACACCTCCAGGGATGGTGACTCCACCACCTCCCTGGGCAGCCTGTTCCAATGCCTAGCCGCTCTTTCAGTAAAGAAATTTTTCATAATATCCAATCTAAATCTCCCCTGGCACAGCCTGAGGCCATTACCTCTTGTCTTGTCATTAGTTGCTTGGGAGAAGAGACCAACACCAGCCTCACTACAACTTTGTTTTGGGTAGTTGTAGAGAGCAATGAGGTCTCCTCTCAGCCTCGTCTTCACTAGGCTAAACAACCCCAGTTCCCTCAGGCACTCCTCATAAGACATGCTTTCCAGACCCCTCAGCAGCTTTGTTGCCCTTTTCTGGTTCTGCTCCAGGACCTCAATGTCTTTCCTATACTGTGGCGCCCAAAACTGAACGCAGTACTCAAGATGTGGTCTCACCAGTGCTGAGTACAGGGGCACATAACTGTACTGGAGAGTCCTACCTCTTCAACCCTTACTCTTTGCTTTGGGGATATGAGCTAGTGACTACTGATGCTGTCACTTCCCTGACCGCAGACAGCCTAAAACTGTATCTCCACGAAGAGTGAACTGTCCAGTTACTCCAAATTAGATATCTGAGGTTTCCTTCTTTTATTTCAGTCTGCTGGTCCCAGCACCATTAAGACCTTACAAGTAGTAAAGCGCTATTAAGTGGGATTAAATGTACCTCACTGAAACGCCGTGTAGTTGAATCTTGTGGGTTTTTTGCTCTAAAGGTCAAGATATGCTATGTAAAGTATGTTTCATACATTATTGTGTTTACTATTCAGAAGAGAGTAACTACTTTTAGAAAAAGGTTCTGAGCTGTGCTGTCAGATACTTTAAAGGACTTAAATTTCAAACTAGGGTTGGAGAACACAGGGGAAAATCTTCCTCAACTGTATTTTTTACAGTTAATTTCTCCTGTATGTACAAGTTCATCATCAGAATCATGAGGCTTACATCTTCTTCTCTAGCTGCAAGCTGCAGTTGGATAAGGTAAGAAGGGTTGCATGTAGAGGATGATAGATGATAGTATAGTAAATCAGTGTTGCTGCAGTATATAGGCTATCCCAGCAGCATCAAGAGCTCATGCCATTGAACTTTGACATTTCAACTCTGGAATTTGCTGATGAAAAATGGACTGCTACAGAGCTAATCAGTTAATGGTTGTTTTCCCTGTCTTTCTGATACATTGTACTGAGATGTTAGTGTCTTTTAAAGCTGTTGTTTAATTTCAGACAGTGATATTTATTAGAAAGGAACCTAAATCAAGATCAGCTGTCTGAACACTTGAGTTCTTCAAATTCTGAAGAAAAATTGTAACTCTGGCCAGTTTCTAATCCTTACTCTTATTTGCACTAATCTCTTTAGTGTATTTTTCTTGTAGGCGTGAAATGATTTTATAAACATGAATCCATTAACTGTAAATTACCACTATACTGAATCAGATTTCATGTCTCTGTGATAGATTGTGGCTTTACTCAGAGGAGCAATGCAAATGTAATTTTGTCTCTAGTATATAGATGTACTTTCCTGTTGCTTAATTTATTAATCTTTATCCATTCTCAAGTTTATGTAACCAAATGCTCATACAGAAATGAATTTTTATTAAGCTACATTGTTACAGCCTGCACACATCCATGTGATACTTACAAATATTAAAATTATTGACGTAAATCCAAAGCTTTCTAAGTCCTGGTCAGAGAATGAGAAAAGTAACAGTCCTTTGAAGAGGTTCCTGTGCTTTTCTTGTTTATGAGACACCCAAAGGAATGCTGTTCACCTCTCAGGGTAAGCTGAAAAGCCTCAAAACGCTAGAGAACATGGCACTGTGACGTGCTTGTGGTGGGTGGGCCCTGGCTGGACTCCAGGTGCCCGCCAAAGCTGCTTTATCACTCCCCTCCTCAGCTGGACAGGAGAGAGAAAATATAACAGAAAGGCTCATGGGTGGAGAAAAGGACACGGAGAGATTATTCAGTAATTACCATCACAGGCAAAACAGTTGTCTTGGGGAAAATTAATTTAGTTTATTACCAAAAAAATCAGTGTAGGATAATGAGAAATAAAAACTAAATCTTAAAACACCTTCTTCCCATCTCTCCCTTCTTGCCGGGCTCAACTTCATTCCTGATTTCTCTACCTCCTTCCACCCGCAGCGGCTCAGGGTGATGTGGTCAGTTCATCGTATGTTATTTCTGCCGCTTCTTCCTCCTCATGGGGAGGACTCCTCACACTCTTCCCCTGCTCTACCATGGGTCCCCACCTACAGGAGACAGTCATCTGTGAACTTCTGCAATGTGAGTCCTTCCTGTGGGCTACAATTCTTCACAAACTGCTCCAGCGTGTGTCCCTTCCATGGGGTGCAGTCCTTCAGGAACCAACTGCTCCAGCGTGGGTCCCCCATGGAGTCACAAGTCCTGCCAGCAAACCTGCTCCAGCGTGGGCTTCTCTTTCCACGGGTGCTGCCAGGAGCCTGCTCCAGCATGGGCTTCCCACAGGGTCACAGCCTCCTTTGGGCCTCCTCCTGCTCCAGTGTGGTGTCCTCCAGGGGCTGCAGGTGGATATCTGCTCAACCATGGACATCCATGGGCTGCAGGGGGACAGCCTGCCTCACCATGGTCTTCACCACAGGTTGCAGGGGAATCACTGCTGCGGCACCTGGAGCACCACCTCCCCCCCTTCTTCACTGACCTTGGTGTCTACAGAGTTGTTTCTCCTCTCTCCAGCTGCAGTTGCCATTGTGCATTTTTTTTTCACCTTCTTAAATACGTTATCCCAGAGGTGCTACCACCATTGCTGATGGCCTTGGCCTTGGCCAGCGTTGGATCCATCTCGGAGCTGGCTGGCATTGGCTCTGTCGGATATGGGAGAAGCTTCCAGCAGCTTCTCAGAAGCCACACCTGTAGTGCCCTCGCTACCAAACCCTTGCCACGCAAACCCAGTACGGTGCTTTACTGCCATGGGGATCAGAACAAATTGTAACAGAAGCTATTGGCATCTCCTGTGGGTTATACAAACAGCTACAGATATGGGAGTACTTTTACTGAATCTTTCTGCCCAATGTAAAGGATTAAAAAGACAAACTAGTACTTCTCAGTTCTACCTGTGGTTCAAGAAAACCTTTTGAGTCAGGCACCAATATACAGTTATAGATATGGTTAGGTATGTACATTATTTTCTGTGTAAAAATATATATATATAAAAGGGGCAAATTACAGACCTCGCAGTATCCTGTCTCCAACACAGGCCAAAAGCAGTGTCTAAAAAATTAGACTAGTGAAGACAAAAAGCCATGCTTTCCTAGCTTCCTGCAGTTTACTGCTCAGAGACTTCAGAAACTTAGTATTTAATACCAGCAGTGGATTTCTGTTTGCTAAATTTGTCTAGTTGCCCCTTGAACTTATTGTTAACTTTTAGCACCCATAGCGTTGTGTGGCAGGTTCCACATACTAAGTGCACAGTATAAAGGAGCACCTCCTTTTGCTTGTTTTGGACCAGTTATCTGCTAATTTGCTTACTGCTCTATTTTCTTCAGTTTCCTTTGTAGGGAAGAGTTACAGGCTCTGCTTGTACTTGTTCTTGGAAAAAAAAAAAGGAGAGCAGGCAGTATAAGTCATCAGCTCTCCCTCCAAGTGCTATTTAAAAACATGCCTATGTGTGGTCAAAATCAAAGATGATGTGACAGAAGGAAAATACACATTATAGGAGCGCAATGTTGCATTGCCAGATAGTTTTAAATATGTTATTCTGTCAGTTCATTGACATGTGCTCTCTAGAGGGAAGGTGTATATGTGTAAATGGGGCCTTGCTCTTTCTAGGCTCCCAACCATTCTCTTGGATTCTCAGCATCAAAAGTTCAGTAGTTGCCTTATGATGACTCAGATTTGAGCAAGATAGCCATGTGTGAGCAGTCCTGGAGGCAGGGAACCAGATAAGGGGACTGACTGCAAGCATCCCAATTTTGAACTGTAGACAGTGAGCGGATGATAAATCATTAAATGCTGAGAAAATAACCTGGCCCTTCTGGACCCATAGGTTTCAACCTGTTTTCCATTTAGTAATCACTAAAATTAAAGATGTAGTTGCTTTTTGAGTTCAATGCAGATTAGTGGAAGGACCACTATTACTGATTTGAATAACATGCCCAGGTTCTGTTTATGCAGTTGTGACATGGGCAGCAACACAGTGCTTGATAGAGAGAATGCACATGAAATTACATTGTCTGTTCTGCTTTTTATCTGTCTTCTAGATCATCTATCTATTCACCTGATGAGTAAATGCAAAGTGTTGATTGAAAAAAACCCCTATTTTGTGCATCGTAGCCTGTTGTTCTGACTAATAGAGCTCACAATATAGATATAATATGAAGCAAAACAGGGTGGTGCAATGGACAGAGAGGGAGCACAAGGAAACAATGAAGTTGTGTTAAGCAACTTGGTAGACAGTAGTCCTTGTGTCACAGACCGGTATTATTGTAGATGCTTATTAAGTAGCGTTAGTCTGTATTTTTCCATACACTTTGGGGGGACTTAAACAACCACTGTCACCACAAGAATCAAGTCTCCCTCTCTCCTCATGCCCTGCCACTGATTCCTGTCCTCACACTACCTCCTACCATGGGCCAGCACAAGTGTTTGCATCTGTATGATAAACTGGGTTGGAGAGTTGGGCTTAGAGTAAGCATTTATTTTTTTTTTTTTCCGGAAATGTTAATTTTCATTTAGATAAGCTCCTTGATAGGGGTCAACCTGGAGATACCCCAGTAGTTACGTCAGAATAACAAATAGCATGGTGTGAGAGTAGCAATGAGCAGCCAAAGCAGAGTAGAACATTGGGAGTGTTTCTGCAAGGATGCATGTGAAACAGCAACCTGACCTAATTTACTAAGCAGTTAGCAAAACTGTTGCACCATAGAAATTATGACAGTATAAGAATTAATCAGTTTAGTTGAATAGATACCAATTTTAATCCTTTTGAATCTAAAAAAAAAAAAAAAATGTCCCTCCATCTCTATGGTATCAACATTTTGTGTCACTGGATTTGATTTGGAGAGATGAAACACTGAACTTCGTCTATAATTTAGTTCGAAAGAGTGTTTCTCTTTAAGAATCTTGGAGTATCCAACAGGAGAGTGCCAACATTATGTTGCTTGTATATAATAGAAGTTTACTTTCTTTGTATCTACTTTTAGCATGATACAAGTATCCATGGTCTATTTTAAGTGATTTTATTTATAACCAGTGGGACACAGCACTAAAGCACATACTACACGGTAGCACAACATTCCAGAGATCTGTATGAGAAGTGGGTTTTGCTTTTATTTGAACTTCTTGTCACTTTGTTCCTAAGGAACTCTGAGAAAATAACAGAGGCTATCTTGTTGACGTCTGCTGCTTCACTAATGTAATAATGTTCTGTTTAGAGAGGCATGTTTGTCATAGCCAGCTGTGTTTGTGTTACAGCCATTATATTGATTGTGATCCTTCTAACTGGACAATGTTTTAGCTTCATGTTAAAAACAATGACCTGTTACCTTTAGTGATTTAGTCTGCAATTCATCGAGAATAGTCTTATGATAGTAGTAATGAAAGAATAGTAATAGAAAGAAGTGACATTGGGAAAGTTATGGACATTTCAGTGGTGGATGTAATATGAACAAGATAGACCTTCTCAGTGGGCTCATACCTAGGTAAAGAAATGGATCCTAAATTGCCATCTTGGATAAAGTCAGACCTTGAATTTTTAGTTTGCTAACTGTGGTGGTAGCTTATTAACACAGAAACCCCAGTGATAATGAATGGAAAGGAAAAGGCTGCTTGAGGCAGCCAGTCACCTAGCAATTGTTATCTACAGTAGTCTTCATGATAGCAGCAACTACTGATAGTCATCTCATAATGAGGTGAGTAATGAAAGCCAGTAACTCACCACAGATTGTGAACACAGCAGACTGCTTGCGTAGCACGTGTAATGTACAGCTCTGTAAAAGACATGGCTTGAACTGGACAGCAAGGCCTTGACCAGAAGAGTGGATTTCCGAAAGGGGAAATAGTTCCCAGCATTAACAGAAGGAACCTCAAAAAGAACCATCAACTGCAGTGACAAAGTTAGGCACTGCCCACTAACTGAAGAGTGAACAAGGCACAGGACATTCAATTTTGCGAAACATGCAGGCTCGGATAGACCTACACAAATTGTTTAAGCCCTAACTCCAAAGGCATATAGACACCTCCAGACCTGCAGAATGATTTGCTTCATCTTAAAATGGCTATGCATAAGACTGTAGGAATAGATACAGATCCCTTGGAATATGCTGGAAGCGGAATATCTCTTTTATATAAACACATGGCAATGAAGGCTGTGATGTACTTTAGGTATTCCGTACAAGAAACACAAATTAGTAAAGTAGCCAGCTGTTAAATTAATGCTAAAGTCACTTTGTATTTCGTTTGTTTCTAATTTTTCTTTTTTTTTTTTTTTTTATAGTCTTGTAGCTAAAATGCTAGCTTTATTTTGAATTATTAATACTTTTTGATCTTTGTTTTGCTGTTGCTGAAACCATTAAACTTTGGATGATCTGTCTCCAGAGGGGTAGAGGATGTGACAAAATTATGCAGTAGACACCAGAAGGTACTTCCAGTTTTTTTCCTGGAAAATATGTAAGGAACGTGGAGCTGAAAGTTTTTTTATTGGGCAATTTGGTATAGAGGGGAATAGTGGGGTTATCAAGTGCCAAGCTTAGTAAGGAGTTCCCTCTGGTGGGCGCACACCGGTATTCTTTGCCACGTTCTGCAACGAGAGGGCAAAATAAAGGCTTCCTGGCTTTAAACAACCTCAGAGTAGCACATTGCTCAAATAATCTGTGAAACTAGGGAGTTACATTTAAATTAAAGTGTGTTTTAAAGGGTGAATGCTTTCAGCATTTTTTTACAGTTGAGGAAGAATGTTTGAGCAGGTATGTATTAGATATAAAGGAACTTATATATGTTTTGCAGACATAGCTAGATACCATTCTCAGCAAGATCAAGTACTGGAAAATAGCAATTCAGTTTTTCAGTAATGACCCTAAAACTAGACTTCAAAGCTTATATTTAAGGCTTATTGTCAAAAGTTTTCAGCAGCCAGAATGAAATTATGCATGTGCTCAGGTACAACATGATCTTTAGACCTACAAAACCCAGTTCCATTGTAGTCTTCTAAAGCTTAAAATTACACTAATCCCCAAAGAAAAGGATGATAAAAATAAAAAGCTAACTTTTGGCACTCCATACTAAGCAGTCTCAACCCATTTCTTAGTGTCATCTGTCCTGCCTTACCATCCCATGCTGTTTAATCTGCTCTATTTTCTTTGCCTTACAAGTACAGTATATAAAAGGTTGTGGGCCAGTAAAGTACCCTCTTCTCTCCTTTTCTGTTCTTGGGAAAGTTTAAATCCCATTTCCCTGTTGAAAAGCTTCAAGCAATTAGAGTGTTGAACAGTGGGTCCACATGAATTTCCATAGTCTTCCTTTTGCTTCTAGTGTACTTTCAGAAGCCATTTTTTCTGGTCTTCACATCCTTTACTACTTCTAATTCCAGATGAACTTTAGCTTTCCTAACTCCATCTTTGCATGCATATGTATTGTCTTAGTGTTTCTGCCAAAAGTGAGAATCAGAAGGATAAGGATAAGCAGGAGAGATGTGTTATTATGACTTGAGCAGATGTGGGGAATTTAGACTATTTATCTTAGGCTAACATAAACAGAACATAGCTAATGTTAGGTTAATGATGCTAACCATCCTATATGCGATACATAATCAACAAAGAGATGGAGTTCCTGCTCTGAATCTCGGTCTTGTGGTGTCTGTTTGCCTTTACTGACTGTAGGAGTTGGAGAGATTAACCTCATTAAACTGAATTTGTGAACACTTCCCATGGTATGTGGGAGATGCAGCATGGCTTTTTGGATAGTCTACGTTAGCAGGAGAAGCTTTCGCATACACAGTTGCAGCACATATGAAAGGAATGGGAGAGAAACTGATGGAGTAAGGATTGAGGGAGGTGGACCCATGATACCATTTGGAGCAAAACAACAAATATTTTTTAAAACATGGTTGTTTTGGACTTTAGAATTCATTGGAGTGAAAGGAAGTAGAGGGAACATGGATGCTCTGGTGATTTCTAAGGTGAAAGATGCTGCAGTAACTTTTGTTGGAAGATGGTCATCACATCTTAAAGTTGGAAGAGGCTGTGGAGAGGGAAATGGCAGTAGCCATGATGAGAGTTATCAGAAGTATAGATACAGATACTTGTAGCAGCTGATATGCTGACATACACTTGTGTTAATTCAAATCTTTCCAAGCCCTGCCCTTCCTAAATGTAAGAAGAATATTAAAGGTCAGTACATGATAGACACTGGTTACTTTACTCATTGCCTGCTTTTGCTGCCAGTTGAGTTAGCACTGAGAAAATATTAGCACCTATAATGACTTTTATTGACCAGAGTAAGGAACTATGGAAGGGACTTAATACTGCATAGCTTCAGAAGTGATCAGGATACAATAGAATTTTTTACTTTAATTTCATTGAACAGGGTAATTGAACTTATGTGACACGTGATTGACCTGCTACAGAATGTGTCCTGCTATTGCATTTCATTTGGAGTTCTCTGACTCTGTAGCAAACATTGAAAAGAAGTACCATTCATTTGAATAAGAGAATTTTTGTTTTGTTATTGTGATAGTGCTTACATTTGACACAAAAAAATTTAAAGAGAAACCAAGCAACTGATACTCTGAAAAAATCTGATTGTAACAGTTTATTCAAGTCAAGAGCTAAATTGCATAGTGGCTTCTCAGGTAGAGGTGGATGTTTTCACCTTTTGCTACTCAAACTTGCTTAGCCCTGTAGAATCCAAAGAGCATTATAGCTTCTGCTATGAAAGAAGAAGGAAAATGAAACACCAATCAAATATAAGTCAAATAAGAGGTTGACTATTAATACCAAAGCAATCTAAATGATGCAAGCACAGTTTCATGTACATGTAACTGTTACATATAATAATTAGTTTAATTATTTGATATTTTGTAATAAATAGTTTTTCCAAGTAGTTAGTAGAGAAGCATTTCCTCTTCTTTCAGACAACACAAAATACTTAAATGCCATCAGGGCACTATTCAGTTCTATGTGTAAATTCATTTTAAAAGCAAACTTTTTTATTAGTAGTAAATACAAATCCTATGAACTGTGGAGTGTAGCTCAGAAAAAAGCTGTATGCTCCTGTATGCTCTTTATATTTATCCTAGTTTTCCTGTATATATGTGTTGAATCTTATAAGGTTGCTATATTTTTCCAAACTGAAAAGAACACCTCAAAAGTATTCCTTTTTAAAATAATCATAGAATCACAGAATGGTTTGGGTTGGAAGTGACCTTTAAAGGTCATATAGTCCAACCTCCCTGCAATGAGCAGGGACACCTTTAGCTAGATCAGGTTAATCACTTTAAATGTCACCTTTCTTATCTATATTTCATCGGCAAATGCTTTTTTTGACTCAGTCATGCTTTATTATTCCTACGTGTTTAGGGCTGTCTCCTGTGATGATTTTACTAGGTTCTTGCATTTATGCACTCAACTATAGAATACAAAAAGTGCAAAGCAGTGTGCATCAAAGAAACAATGTAATTGTTCATGAAAAGTGCAGAAGAAAAGAATAATTTAAAAAAATTATGTATCTTACTGACAGCTGTCTAACCCAGATATACTTGTTTTTCTAAATATCGCCTAAGAAAGATTAGCAGTTCACAATTCAGCAAACTCCCATGACATCACATTTGTAGAAAGTCTTAAAAGCAGTACAGACAAAGTTTTTGTATCAATTTTTTATAAATTTGGTCTTTTACGTTAGAGAAACTTTAATCAGTTAAGCTCTAAAACCAAACTATGTGTAATTAAATTTGGTAGAAGCATACATGTACAAGACGTGTAACTAACACTAGGTATTGTTTATTTTTACTTTAGCTCTAGTTCATTTCACTATAAAAATGTATTTTTTCAAAGCATTGCAGAATTTGGATATGCAAAGGCAATGGTGGATGAAAATCAGTTCTGATCATTTGATCACAATCAACTAAACAGTTTTTCTCAAAATTTTATGATTATTATACCGAGCTTCTTTTTTCCAGGAAGCTATAAAACTCCAGAAATGGGTAGCCCAATTAAAACCCCCAACTGTAGCATTAACTTAATTGGGGTATTTAAGTACTTTATTTTTTGAGAGCTGACTCTGTTGTTGTGGAAGTTAGGGAACTTGTCTCCCTCTTGCTATGGTCATTTCTTAAGAGTTATTCAGTGCATAAATCTTAAAACACAACAGGTTTTAAAATTTCCCCTTACATTCTTTTCTTTCTTGTTCCCCGCCCCCTCTTCTTGTCTTTAACTTCCTTCCCTTTCCTGTCTCCCAGTTGGTTTTCACCTTACCAGTACACTCTTACAGTCCATGTCTGAAGACACTTTTCAGGACCACTTTACATCCTTTAAGGTGTAACTTTCACAACTGGGGAGTCTGGTGTCCACTTTCTCTGCCATGATCTCTCCTTTCTACCATTTAAACCCTGTTCCAATTTAGCACACGCATTTCCAGTAAAACACTTGTAGATATATCAAAAGACGCGTCCATTTAGCGAGTTTCAGTTTTTGGCACCAATGCCAGTAACATTTTCATCCTTTCAGTTTTCATGTTTTCTATAAAATCTCTCCAGGGGCTTTCTTTTCAACAAATAAATTTTTTTTTAATCTTAAAATACCTGGAAATATGCATGGAAAAATTTCAACCAGACATACAGCGTATTCACCTATAGGACATGCTTTGAACCCACAATAACTGAGACAGCCGTTGTAGAAATCTTGAGGAGCAGAAAAGGATGGGATTTAACTTTATTCCATATCATGAAATAATAGACATAGTCTGAATGAAGGCTGTAAACTTGCCGCTGCAACACGCTATTAGTACTGACTGTGTATTGAACAGTGTTAGTTGTCAATTTTCATATATTCCACGTTCTGTACCTGTGATTATCTTGCCAAAAAATTGTCATTTTAGAGTTAAGACTTTGGCAATTTGAAGCATTTCCGGTGCTTCAGAGGACTATATCTCTGGAACTGAGAAGGCAAGAGGCAAAAAGGAAATTTGGAATAAAGTTAATGATAAACCAACTAGAAGAAATAGTATCTTGTTACTTTTTCTAAAGATGTTTTGAGTTAAAAATGACTGATTTTTTTACTGTCATTTAAATACTTATATTCATATTCATCAGTAAGTATTTAATGAATAAAATATTGCTCATGGTTATTATTTTGTGGAAAATACTAAAAATAGTGAAGTGTATTTGAGCATAGGTATGTAAAGAAACATTAAGCCACCATTCAAAAAGAAAAAAGATGAAGCTGTAGTGAGTATTATGTAGTTTAGCAGAGTAATTCTAGGAGAGAAAATTATTTGCAATTGAATTTTTGTTGAGGACTGGGGTCTTAGTTGACTGAAATACCAGTCATTAATTAGATTTTCTTCTTGTTAAACGAGAATGTAGCATATTTTGTAGCATTCCTCAGCAAACTTAACTTTGATATGGTTCACTTTATGTTTTAATAATTAAATAATTATTAATTAAGTAATTGATAATTAATATAAGAAGTGAGGAATGGCTGAGCGTTTCAGTAGTAGAACAATGGAGCTATCATGAAGCAAGAATTGGCAGGATTTGTTGGCAAGCCACTGAGTGGAGGAATAAATAGGATATCAAGGTTATGGACTGTAATAATGAAAAGGATGGTGGAGATGGGGAGTAACAGATGTCATCCAATGTAGTTGATAGCTTTTATCTTGTGCAGATTCAATTTATGACTGAGAATTCAATTATAGAAGTCAGAAAAACATCAGCAGGGTGAAAGGAGAAACCAGATCCAAAATGTAAGTTAGATAGTTGCTGAAGTAGTGATGGGGGTAAGAATAATAAGATTAAGTGAAGTCAGCCTGCCTGCTTTTCTGAGGCAGAAGGGAATTTAGACTAGAGTTTCCATGTTTGTGTGCCCTGCTGTCCTGTGCAGTCCCTCATCCCGTGACTGCTGCCTCCTTTCACACCATGGCTTGTCTTCACTCTGAGCTGTGACTTAGCACCACCATAGACTAAGTAAAGAACTTCGGGTGAATGGCATCCTGAGGGGATGGCGGCTTTTAGAAGGGCCACCTGAGGGCACCTAGGCTCATGTGGTGTCACTGAGACCCCTCCTACCAGCTGAGCAGATGTGGGCTGTTCTTACTGCCTTGTGCTGTTGATACCGCTGCCTGGACTGAGACAGTCATTGCATGTCATCGCTATTCTCCAGGTCATCTTTGTATTTAAAAAATGTATTTAAAAAATGTATTTAAACAATGAACTTCACAACTGATGTTCTTTTTTTTTTAATACCCAGCTGTTCTGCTGAAGTCTTTCAAAATATCTGCTAGATCTAGCAAAGGTGTCAGAAAGAAGTACATTCATCTAGAGAAATCGTAGTTTTGTTCTTGAAGCAATTCTCAGACTTAGATGAATGTTTTCTGTTGAAATATTCCTGTAACCAGAAAGTGAAATCTTAGCGTGCAAAAATGTTATGATGCTTTCTTCTTTTCTAGATTAAAATAGGAAGCATTTTTTTCATGAAGTAACTGTGCTTATCCAAGGGATGTGTGGGATACCAAGAGCTGATGAGAAGTTTGGATAGAAGAGTGCTGGAAAAAGAGAGGGGTTTCTGTGTAAACCTGAGAAAGGACCTTACCTTTAAAACTGTTATTCTACCTATGTAACATGAAACACAATCTGACTTCAGTAAAAATCATGCAAAAGCTGTGGAAGACAAATTAGGGAAAAAAAAAGGTAGTCTTAAATGGTGATTTACTAGGGCTTTTTCTTGTTGAAATAAAATATAGCTGGCTACTGATTGCAGGGCTGTGCAGCGACAGGGGTTACAAAGTGTATCAAAGTCAGGGTTTCTGGTCCCCCTGCTGCATTGAAATATGCAGCAGATAAATGATTAAAATTGTTTTATTAATTATTATTTAGAATGGATATGCCCTTGCATAAAACAGAACTAATAATTTCTCAATTTCCACACAGCCGAGGCAATGAGAATAGACTAGCACTACGACGACAGACCATTCTGCGGGAGAAGGGGAGGAGGCAGGCCAGTCGAGGGCCAGCGTATATGTTTAATGACCGCTCAACAAGTCTTTCTCTTGAGGAGGAGCGCTTTTTGGATGCAGCGGAATATGGAAATATTCCAGTGATTCGCAAAATGCTGGAAGAATGTACCTCACTCAATGTGAACTGTGTGGACTATATGGGGCAGAACGCCTTGCAGCTGGCAGTTGCCAATGAGCACTTGGAGATCACAGAACTTCTGCTGAAGAAGGAGAATCTGTCTCGAGTTGGGGATGCCTTGCTTTTGGCTATTAGCAAAGGTTATGTTCGGATAGTGGAAGCCATCCTAAACCATCCCGCGTTTGCTGAAGGCAAGAGACTTGCATTGAGTCCTAGCCAGTCAGAGCTCCAGCATGATGACTTCTATGCATACGATGAAGATGGCACACGATTTTCCCATGATGTTACACCAATCATTCTGGCTGCTCACTGCCACGAGTATGAGATCGTCCACACTCTGCTGAGAAAAGGAGCTCGGATCGATAGGCCACATGACTATTTCTGCAAGTGCAGTGAATGCAATCAGAAGCAAAAGCATGACTCTTTCAGCCATTCTAGATCCAGAATCAATGCCTACAAAGGTCTGGCCAGCCCCGCTTATCTGTCTTTGTCCAGTGAAGACCCTGTAATGACTGCCTTAGAGCTCAGCAATGAGCTGGCTGTACTTGCCAACATCGAAAAAGAGTTTAAGGTGAGTAGAGAGATACTGATTCTGACAGACACAGAACTGCGAAGTTCAGTCAAAGGTCTTTCTCCCATTCCTTGAGCAGTAAGTGGTCAGCATCATCATCATAAATCATCAAGATAATGTGGGAAAATATGTAATTGTTTAATGAATGGAAGATTTAAATATTTGGGAATGTCTTCTTGCTCTGTGCTGATTGTAATTCATGCTACTTATGTACAATGTGCCAGTGAACTCATTTTCCAGTTCCTGTCAGGCAGGATAGTAAAGGATACCCTTCAAACCCGTGGGTGAAGCTGGCTTAGGACAGGGGAAAGAGGAGACTAAAGTGGTGCAGTTTGGTCACTTCTGAAAGACAAATTGCACGATTCTGTTAAACTCTCAGGCATTCTCATTATTTTCTCATAGTTGGGCTGAAACCTTTCTTACTCCTCACAATAGTTTGCATTTATTCTCAAAAGGACTGTAAATAATGTCGTCCTTTTCATTTTTTAATGTGCTGCTTTTCTCTGGTATATCTACTCACCTCTTCCTCTTTTTTACTTATTTGTACTTTGTTATATGTGAACTCTGTGAAGTTAGACTTTTTCAGTGTGATATAGAATTTTTAATATTTCACAAATGCATAACTTTGAGAAAAAAAATAATTATTGAGACCCAGAGATTAAAGGCCCTTAGGTCCTTGAAGCATGAGTGTTCTTTGGGGTTATTTTTCTGTTATGTAGATACAATGGTGCACAACCTACAAAAATATTTACCACTTTATTTGTATTAAGACAATAAGAATGTAAGCTTTTTGCTCTCAGTAAATGCAAAGTCAGTGTTAATTATGGCTTAAGTTAACTAAAATTCCTTGGACTGGCTTTGTCTTATGGGACCCTGTTGAAAGCAGATGCTAGTATATGATACTGTTGTGACAGAGCAACATATGTAGACTTCACTAGCAGGAGATCAAACCTCCTCCAAAGCAGTAATAGAATATTTTCCAGCATTGTGTTAGGAAGAGTTTGAAGTTGCCATGATCAATATTTAATGTTAATCTTCTTAGCAGTGGCACAGTTCACAAGGCCGTGAACCCGTCTCTGCTCAGCCAGCCTGAGCTGAGATGCTGCAATTCTGAATTAATTACTCCTCACTCGTGCTCATAAGTGTGTCTTTTTGGCACCAATCTATTGTAAAGAAGCTGAAATACTTCTTGGAGAGGGAAAGAAAGGAGGAGGAATGTGCAAGGGGATCTTAAAACCAGCAGCTGAGCAGCTGGAATCAGAGCAGAGGAGAATTTTTATTTTGAATCAATAAGACAAAATGCTAGAAGAGCATTTCAGCTTAATGTGGAGGGTGAACGTCTGCCCATGAAGTGCCTGGCAGAAATCCTTGGGACCTCAGTCGACTGAGATTTCATCCGCTGCTTTCATGTGCAGTTCAGAGAAAAGTATTTAAGCCACGTACTCTTGTTTCTTTTTCTTTAGCAGCTGCTGAAGATGTGAACAAAAGGACTTGATTAATTTAAAAGGGAGTAAATTTAGAACAGAACAGAAAAACATTTTTCATACACCATAAATGCAGCCTGTTAAGTTCACAGCTATGTTGAGATAAATAGCATGTCTGACTTGTAGGGACTGTATAGCTCCATTTACCACAGTTGGAGTGACACAAGCTAAGATTATTATAAAGATAAATAAAATCAAGTTGGCACGAAGTGTTCTTTAAATGTGTGCTGCAGTACACAACTGGTGAGATGAACTGGGAACGTACTATTTGTCCACTAGGGCAGGGAGTGGAGCACATGTGTGAGAAAAGGTGCTCTGGTTCAGAGAGCAATGGGAGGCTAAACAAGAGACAGGGCAGCTCCTTATTGCTGGGCGTTAATCAGCCAAGCTCTGCTGGGGACATAGGTACTCTTTAGAGTAGAGTGAAGGGGAACAGGAACAAGGAGGAGCAGGAGCACAAGGCAACACAGAAATTTAACTCTCCCTTACTTAAGGTTTCACCAGGAGCAGGCAGCTGGCAGTATAAGGGCTTTTGGGAATGTTTTTGTAGGTTCTAAAGTCATGTGGTGGTTCTGGATAAATATTAAAGACCATAGAGTACATTTATACGTGCATTGACGAGATTTAACATTTACACTATTGATGAGTAATAACATTTACAGTATCTAGACAGGTTGGGGGCTTGACTGAGAAATACCTGGCTTAGGTTCAGTGCAGGCAGTACAAAGGTTGTGTGTACAAGTTGCAGGAAATGGATGCTGTCGTATTTATTAAGTGTGGGCTTGTTTGTGCTCCTGCAAGCTCATATCCCTTAAATTGTAGCAATTTATCTGAAAATTGTTAACCTTACTTTAATTCAGGAGTCTGCTACAATTATCCAGATAGTGTAGTCCCTGTGTAAAAATGTGGTTTTTGTAAAAATGTATTACACGTGTTAGTATAATCAAAACAACTACATTTTTAGTGCATAGATTAGCTATGGCAAATCTTTTGCTCCACCTAGGGTTTACCTGAGCCATTTAAAGTATTTCAAACCTTACCTAAATGAAAATTGAACTTTCTGGTAATACACTGTTTTGAAAGTCACCTATTTTATAGTGCTGGTGGCGTATTGTTGCAGAGGAGCTTCCTAGTTGGTGCCTACAGCAACCAGTAGCACAGATAATTCCCAGGTCTTCCTCAGAGGCAATGGAAAGGGTTAATGCTCAACTGTGATGCTGGTTGTTTCATGACTGTCTTATAAATTACTCTCTCCTGTCTTACACTATCAGTTAATGTTAGAGATAACGCTGACCATGAAACTGTGATTCACGCAAAAATAGGAAACGCCATAATCAGCAGAAACCACTATTCTCTGGAATAAACTCATTTCTTTGCTTCAAACCTCTGTAGCAGTGTCATCCAGCATTACATGCCTGTTGCATTTGGTTGCAGGTATTGTTTTTACAAGTGTTTAGGAGGATCATTCTTTATTAGGAGTAAAACCAGAAAAACTTAGAAGATGACTTCTGAAGGAAGACTATCTGGACAGACATGTCAAGAACAGTGTAGGAATGTTTCTGTACCAAGCAAACAGCTAGTTCAGGCTTCCCGAGTAATTCTGAGATCTTCAGGATTTTCTGAATGCCATTTAATTTAGCTTTTTATGACATGGCTAAGTGTGTAGCTTTACAAAGTTTGGTATTATATGGAATGTTTTTATTTGGGGGGATTGTGCTTGTATTTTCTGTCATCTGAATCGTTTGCCCACCCTTGAGCTAATATCTCTGCTGTGTCCATAAGGATGTAGATGATATGTGACAAATGTTGTCCTGCAGAGATATGACCTGGAGTTATTAAGAGGGACAGCTGTGGCCCAGTGCTGTTCAAAATGGGTAAGATTTGCACTTAGTATAGAGTCCACTGCAGCTATAATGGCAACAGACTGTTTGATTGTTTAATGGGATGGAGTACTTTTAAATTAAACATAGATACATTACTGTTTGCTGTAAATTAATACCCCTAATAAGGTCATCTGAGTTTGCTTTTCTGATGAGAAACAGAATTCAGTTTATCATCTCAAAGTCTGATTTTCAGTTTGTTTTCATTTATACAACCCCCATTACAGAAATCATTACGGGTATTGTCAGCTGTCTTAAAGAAAAGGTAACATCACCTTTTAGAGAAGAAAAACTGAGGCACTGAAGGAGTAATGGACACCTTTGTAAGGGGAATAATGTGTATATATACCTACTAAGATGCCTAAATCCAACATTTAGGTCCCACTTATGTTCACAAGGCACTTTGAAATCCTGAGTTGTTGTATAACAGTACCCTTGTTTCTGATCTTGGCCTCTACAGTTGACTAAGCAGGGCCAGGATGTGGTCTGGAGCACTGCTCCATCTCATCTGTAGGGTTCAGGGTCAGACTGCGTCCTTAGAGTATTTTCATCCAGTGCACAGCCTGGGGGACAGCAGGAACCTGTGACTGGTCACAGGAGGCTGCGTGGAGAAGGCCCCTTTCCTCTGGGAAAAACAGCTGTGGTGATGCTCTCCTGGCCATGATTTCCTGCTTACATGGTCAAAGGTAAGGCAAGTCCTGATCAGCTGAGGTCAGAATGACCGTGACCTGCTTCCTCCCTTAGCTGGGACACCAAGACAGTCTGCAGCTGCTCCTGCCACAAAGGACAGGTGACCCCTCTCAGCAGCAGCCAGTCACCTGCACCCCTCCTGTCATTTCTTTGCCACTAGCGTCTTGTTCCCCTGGTTCCTCACCCCATGCATCACACACCCCAAATCATCACCTTCCTGTTGTAGGGTGGGAGCAACCAGTGTGCAAAATTTGGTAAAACTATTTTCCCTAAGCGGTTGAGGAGCCCTGAACCAATGTTGTCACACGTGTAAAATAAAGCACACACATACTTTATTGCAGAATTAAGGGCCGATTCTTTTTAGAGGTTCCAATTCCAATTTAGTTGCTAACTATCTTCTCAAGTCTCCCAGGACTGCTTTTTTAATTAATTAACTTTACAATTTGCAGTAAAGGAGAACTCATGGAATTACCCATGTGCCTTTGGCCATTTTCAAAAATAAGTTAAGCCAAACAAATTACCATGTTCACTTGGCTCGCATTAATGATAAGAGACATGTGAGATGCTGGGGTAGTGGGAACTTTCTCTGCATGTGTGACAGAGACACCGTGTTGGCAAGAGGAGTGTATTAGTCATTTCTGCTTTCGCTACACATTTAAGTGGACCGAGGAGACAAAGGGCAAAAGGTGGCCTGTGCAGTAGTCTCTGCAAATTAACACATTTGATTTCTTAGAAACAAAGTCGCCCAGCTAGAGCTACCTGCCCTGTGTTCAGACCCTGACAAACCTTCCCATAGCAGTTTAAGACATTATCATCCCATCTGTCCTCCATACCCTTCCCTGAAAGGCTAAATTCTTCTTAAGGGAATATACATCAAGACAGCAAACTGTGAACTGGAGCAGCGACATGCATTGCCTTCATCTGACTGCTGTGTTACAACCGTCGTCCTGCGCTGCGACTGGGATGGAAACGGTGATCCTGGGCACCACTCAGTTCTCCACAGCTCGTTTGTTGTAACCTGACTGCTGAAGACATTTCAGCTCATCTGCTACCACTGATGGCAGCTGTTGTCAGTATTTCAGGGGAGGGGAAGCTGTTTTATTGTATTTGCAAATGACAAAATAAACTGATGGAGTTTATGGATGAATTTACTGGGTGCTAATATATACTGTGATACTGTGTACAAACCCAGATTCAGAAAGGATAATTCTGCAAAGTGTGAATGGGGTATCTGGCTATCCTTAAAAGTGCCCATTCAGTATTCATTTTGGTGAACAGACTACACTCAGAAAGAGTCATGTTCTTCATTAGAATAAGTTATTGTGTATGATTTTTGTTTTGAGACTACCCAAAGGCATTGGACTGCACTGCGGAGTAATGGTCTCCTCACATATTGTTTTGAAAATTTGTGTTGCATCTCAGTCACCAAAGCTGGAAAATACTAATTAAGAGTGTGTGTGAGTGTGCATGTATGTATGTATGTATCTCCTACCAGAAAATACGCACATATCAATATATTATAAATATATTACAGTATTTTGTAATAGTTATTTATGAAAGCCGAAGTATTTTGTTACTAAATTTATTGAAAAATGCTCCTTTTTTTTGTTTGATGTTCAAGAGTCAGATATCAGTTTGGAACAGGTCATGGTACCTAATCGTACAAGGGTGCATAGGTTGTCTGTTTTTTCTTTGTCTGTGAATCTCAAATGGCTACTTTTCCTTTCATTTTGAAGAGGACATTTATGTATTAAAATGATTGAATACTGAATCTTACCTTAGCTGCTGCTACAAAAATGAAAGCCAAACAGAAGGTAATATATTACTCTCAAAAAATGTCTTTCTGTAGTTCCAAGAAGTCAGGATTTTAGTTAATCTCTCATGTTATTCTTCTGAAGAGAGGCAAAAAAAAATTACGATGTTAAAATATACAACATGTCATGAAATGGCTAGTTTTAGTATTTAGCTTCCGTTGTCTTTGTAGAGAGAGGACATTAAAGTTCCTTTCTCTTTTATGACAGATTTGAGCTATCTTGCTTACATTACATTATTGAAAAAATAAATCACTTGCAGTTTTATATAGACATACAGTAGTGTCTATAACTATTTGTCTGTGGATGTTTGCATCCGTCGAAGTGAAATAGAAAACTTGGATGCAATCCTTTAATATATCCAGGTAATAAACTGGTATTGTAGTGTTGTGGGTAATAAAGCATGTTTCTACATGCATGAAGTACACCCTTGACAAATAAATTAGAGTATTCTGTATACTCAAAATAACAGTTTGTCTTCCAGGGTGTGCATTAGGTGGCAGTTAGTATGAAGGAAGTAATTAAAAAGAAGGGACTAAACAGAGACTAAGAGTGGGAGAAGGGGGAATACTATGAAGAACAGACCAGAGGAGGTGGAAATGTGTCACTGTAATAAAAGCAGTCATAGAAGGCTACTTTGAACATGAAATAGAGACTGCATGAGCAGTTCTGTATGGTGTGGGGTGGTTGGAGTTTTTTTCATTTTTTTTTGTTTCAGACCAATTCTACAGTAATTTAATTTTTCAAGACATTGGAATTAGCAAGATCACAAAAATATCAGAAGTTGTCGACACATGTATGAGTAAGTCTCTTGTAAGGTCTAGGCTAGGGGCAATATATCTGTACACATTTTTTAGCTTTAAATATACATCTGTATCCATCTAACTCCTTATCTGTCTAGCTATATTCATTTTTTATGACCCAAACACAGATGCAAGTAACGAGTGGTTAACAAGCTGTGGATTGCAATGATCAATATATATATATTTTTTTTGACTTACGCCTTTTGGAAAACAGTGACTGAGAAGAATATTTGGTAGTTAAAGCAATAAGCAACTGAACCTGCAGTTGTGGAGCAACATTTTGGCTTACAGGCAAAGTCTGCCATGAGATATTTGTGCTAGAGACCACTGAGTTGAAGTTAGAGATGTGATATCACAATGCTGTCTGTAGCACTGTTGGCACTGTTGCTGAAAAACAGCGATCAAATCCTGTGTTTGCAAGCTAAAGAGATGTTGGAAACTGAGAAAGATAAGATTTACAAGAATAATTCAAGGCCTGAGAAAATTCGATATATTTATGTAATTCTCAAGAAGGTTAGGAAGTTCTTTAGATGTGTTCTCTGTAGGATAGTCATCTTGACCAACTGGTTGTGTAACTTTCTACATCTGAGCTAGTTATCTAGATTTCCATGACAGTCAGTGAATAGAAGAATTTCCCCGCTGCTATTCATTTCAACTTGAAATAGTCATTGAAATATGTCATAGGATTTTTCTGAAACTGTTTTTTTTTACTTTCAATTGTCTCTAAAGCAAGTGTAGAGAAGTAACTCAGGTGTAAAATTCGATAATGTAGATGTCCAGGGTAACCAAGGTGAGACGAATCCTACTCTTTCAACATTCAGGGAAAGTAGATGCCTGATAACAAAGTGCTGTTAATCTACCAGAAAAAAACATAACAAGAAGCAAAGTATTGATGCTCACAGATGTGTAGCTGGGATATAGAACTACTTCTCTCATGTTAGGTCTAAACAGCAAGATATCTTCTTTCTTCTTTTCTTTTCTAGAATGATTACAAGAAATTGTCTATGCAATGCAAGGATTTTGTAGTTGGACTCCTTGATTTGTGCAGAAATACAGAAGAAGTGGAAGCTATTTTGAATGGTGATGTAGAGACAAGCCATAATAATGGAGAACATGGTCGCCCCAGCCTTAGCCGCTTAAAACTCGCCATTAAGTATGAAGTTAAAAAAGTAAGCAATTATGTTGATGAAACAGACATGTCGTGATAGTGGTATTAAACTGTGCTATTATTAAATGTTTATGTTTTGGTAGCCTATGACACTTAAATGAATATTTAGGCCCTTCTGCACAGTGTATTTTACAAACAAAAGAATCCTTGGTCCAAATAGCTTGCAATATAAACAAGAAGCAGATATTCAGGGTCACAGTGAGTATGAGAGCAAATGGCTCTAAAAAATGTGTAGCTATATGCAAAAATTGTAGATATTTACTTGGGTTTAGTTTTAATCTATTTTTTAAAAAAAGAGGAAGAAATTTGCACTACTTCTGCAGCTTGGAAAAGTGTAAGATTTAATAAAAAACAGAGGCTAGAACAGCAGTCCTGTTCACTGCATGATAACAAATATTGATACACATTTTTGTCAAGCTATTGTGTCTTACTCAGAAAGCTGAGAAAACTTAGTGAAATTGCGTGTCTCACAGAAAATATCTGTATAGAGGATCAGAGACAGAATCTAGGACTAATAGTGCTGTGGTTGTCACTTCTGAAGAACGGCAGGCCCCAGGCAGCATCAAATACAGGAGTTATTATCCCTTTTTTGACTTACTTTCATTTATACTGTCACTTTTAATACTCTGGTCTGCATTTGAAAAGTGCTCAGTGAAACCAGCTGAGTTAGTAGCTGCACCAAGACCCTTGAATTACCCAGAAAGCTTCTCTTGGATAGTGTAGGTTCTAAAGTTCTAGGTGACATGTGTGTGAACCAGGGGGAAATGATTTGTGTGATGGAGTTTGTACAACTGAAGATCAAGATACAGCTCAGGAATACACTTTGAAAGCAGGTTACCCTAAAGTAGAGCTGTTTCCTGACTGAGCAGCAAGACCTTCGGTAAAACTTTTCCTACATAATGAAATGGATTGGATCAACACTGTGAAAATAAACAATATCTTATTTTAACAACAACAAAAAATAGATAGGGAATCTGGATCTTAAAAATCCAGTATAGACTTAATATATGTATTTGATTTATAACGGAACAGTTGCAGATTTTTTACAAAAGTTGAATTCACATCTCTGGGGACACCTCAAACATTTATATGTGAGGAGTATTTATCTGTTCATGAAGGGAAGAGAAGAAGAAAACCATTTTGACTGAAGAGCACCTACCAGCATATGATCACAAATCTGCAAAATACTTGGCAAACTGTGGTCACTAAAGAGTGCTGAAACAGCTTTTGAAGAGAAGATACCACATTAACATCCTTTGTGGTATTTGGATCTTAATCCTATCCTTCCTTGTGTGTGAACTTTCTTTCAACACTTTCTGTTGCCTGAATAAAGATATTTCTTGCCTGTTCAGCCAGTCATCTTTTAAATATAGAGAACTATTCTAGAAATAAATGTGCTAGATTCAGTTAAATTTTTAATTGTATTTCCAGGTCTAGACTTAAAAATTTTTGGTGCACAAGAATCCACATTTTATTATTATCTAGCTTGGTAAGATGCTTCTTATACTCTCCAGAGATGTTGACAGAAAAGAGGGTGTTGTGGTTTAACCCCAGCTGGCAGCTAAATACCATGCAGCTGCTCGCACACTCCTCCCCCTCCAGTGGGATGAGGAGGAGAAATGGGGGAAAAAAAAGTAAAATTTGTGGATTGAGATAAGAACAGTTTAATAATTAAAATAAAATAAAATGTAATAAGAGTAATAATAGTAATGAAAAGGAATATTAATGTAACAAAAGGAATATAACAAAAAGAATAAAATAAAACCCAAGAAAGACAATACATAATGCATAGTGCCATTGCTCACCACCTGCTGACTGACACCCAGCCAGTCCCTGAGCAGCCATCCAGCCCCCTGGCCAACTTCTCCCAGTTTAGATACTGAGCATGACTTTCTATGGTATGGAATATCCCTTTGGTTAATTCGGGTCAGCTGTCCAGGCTGTGCTCCCTCCCAGTTTTTTGTGCACCTGCTCACTGGCAGAGCATGGGAAACTGAAAAATCCTTGACTTAGGATAAGCGCTCCTTAGCAACAGCTAAAACAGCAATGTGTTATCAACATTATTCTCATATTAAATCCAAAACACAGCACTGTACCAGCTACTAGGAAGATTAACTCTATCCCAGCCAAAACCAGGACAGAGGGTTATAGGCCAAACTCCTCGGTTTTGCAGAGTTTATCCAAAAGATTCTAGAACCAAGTTATAAATAGTCCTTAGCTGATTTCCTGCAAAAGTGACAGCTGTTTTCTTGTGCCAGCTGAAAAAAATGGTATTTTCCATGTTAGCATTTGAAAATAGGGCGTACTCTTTCTTTCATAACTAGAGACTACATAGCATCCTTTGCAGAACAGAAAAACCTAAAGTTTTGGAATTTTTGAAGTAGTAACATGAAAATTATAAATGCAAGAAACAAGTAGAGTTTCCAGAATCACAGAATGGTAGAGGTTGGAAGGGACCTCTGGAGATCACCTTGTCCAACTGCTAAAGCAGATTCACCTAGAGCAGGTTGCACAGGTTCGTGTCCAGGCGAGTAGGAGACTCCACAGCCTGTGGCAGCCTGTTCCAGTGCTCTGTCACCCTCACAGTGAAAAAGTTTTTCCTCATGTTGAGGCAGAGCTTCCTGTGCTCCAGTTTGTTCCCGTTGCCCCTTGTCCTGTCGCTGGGCACCACTGAAAAGAGCCTGGCCCGATCCTCTTGACACCCACCCTTTAGATATTTGTAAGTGTTGATAAGGTCCCCTCTCAGTTTTCTCAAGGCTAAAGAGCCCCAGGTCTTTCAGCCTTTCCTTGTAGAAGAGATGCTTCAGTCCCCAAATCATCTTCGTAGCCCTAGTTTGCCCAGTTAAAGTTTGTGTTTGATTACCCTTAGGTGGAAATTAGTAGTTTGTGATGGAACACAGTGTCAATAAAATAATAGTTTTTTTTAATTAAAGGATTTATTGTTGCTGATAGTAACATGCCTTCATACTGTGAGATTATACTCATCAAAAACCTTTTTCTTATACCCTTGTTAATCCTCATTTGAGTATAAGATCAGTTGTTGCTCTTCCACCATCTTAATGCACTTCATATAGCTGTTATTTTAATAGAAGATATTCTGATAGTGGTAATATTTTTGTGCTCCTTTTCTTTGTTACAGTTTGTAGCACATCCAAACTGCCAGCAACAACTTCTTTCAATCTGGTATGAGAATTTGTCAGGTTTACGGCAGCAGACCATGGCAGTGAAGTTTCTGGTTGTTCTTGCTGTTGCAGTAGGACTGCCATTCCTTTCAATGGCTTACTGGATTGCTCCTTGCAGTAAGGTCAGTTTGTGAAATTTTGTGGTGACCCTTTTTATTAACTCCTGTATCACCTGTATGTAGATTCTTGTCTGGCAAAGATGAAGCATGAGTATAAAATACTGACATGCTTGAATAATATTTCCAAAATGTGTTATTGTAAAGCTGAGTTAGAATGGAAAGGCTGCAAGATTGCATGTTCTGACAATTGTAATTAAGACAGGTAAATGTATTGTGTTGAGTGCAATGTCTATTAAATTAAATACAATGGTTGAGCAAGAGCTGCCTTGTAGAAACTGTACTTTAGAAACAATGAGTCAAACTATTCTTCCTTTATGTGTTGCCTTAGTAGGCAAATGCAGAGGATCCTCATTTCCCCATTGATCCAAGCTATGGGCTGATTCCAACTACCTCAAAGGCAATTTTATTTTTGATGATTAAAAATTAATAGATAAAAGTCGCTGAAACATGAATGCCAGAAATTAAAACAATCATAATCAGCTTTCTAGAAGTCAAAGTGAACTGTGTTGGTTTGTCAAGACAATGCTCATACTTGTTATATTTCATGAGGTTTTTAAAGCGGTCATGCAGCCTTCCCTGCATCCAGTTATAATGCGCTGTCTGAATTTGGATGCTACCACTGTATCTGTTTTGGATGATATATAGTATGGAAAGCCTTTCCATTGAAGATGGGTTATGATCTCTGACCTTTCTGGACTTTGTGTTGAATCTCTGTTTTAGTTTGTCACTACCTATTTTAAATGAACACTGATGGAAAATTTCCTTTGAGAGTACGTTAGAGGAAACAAATGGGATCCTATAAGGATTATTCAACAGGTTACAGTACAACATCTGTGATTTTAGCAGGTCGAATCCTGTGCACGTACAATGATTCCAGGGGAAGGAGAAAGTTGAAAGAGAGGGCTGTGGTCTTTGTAGGGTTTTTTTATCATTCTCTGAGAGGAGAAAGGTGGGCCTTTTTTTGTTTTGCCAGGTTTTTAATTTCTTTCCATCTGGACAATAAAAATCAGTTATATAATTTTCGCTTTTCTGTATAGCAACTAGGATTTTTATGAATACTTTTGTCTTAAAACATGCCTTGAGCTTCAACATACTTCAGTAATTGGCTTTCAACTATAGCAGTGTCGTTTTGCTTTTTCAATGATTTATTGGATCTTAAAGTATTTTTGAACCACTGTACATTCTGACAAAGCTATTTCAGAGTAACTTTGTGAAGTCAAGGTTCAAGCGACAACCATCCTTTTAGGTTTCACTTCCTCTGTCACTATTTAATTGTCTCATCGTGTGATTTATATGTTGGAATGCTTTTTGTTTCATTATATTTTGCAGACTTAAAATCTAATCCACCTTTTTCATCACTTGCCCTTTTTTGCCTTGTACTTCACTCATACTTCAAAATTTGATTCTTCTGGTTTTTGAAGGCGAAGGTGTTTACTGTTGAGTTTCAGCATAGGGTGGCTCCAATACAGAACATGGTCTGTATCGACAGTCTTCATTTTGTGTATGAAATGATGGAATTTTATAAATCTCTTCTCCTACCAAGATATAGTACCCGTTCTTTTTCAAGGTTTGGCACTATATATCACAGTGACAGAAGAGAGAGAAAATACTCACAGTATTTGTGGTGAAAATAACAGCTTGCAGTGGGGTTATTCTGACACATTTCTTGATATTCTCATGCCATGGCTCTGAGAAAGGCAAAAATATCTTTTTGCAACATTGTCAGTCAGTTACCTGTGTAGCTGACCAGTTTTCTCTTTAGGCAAAAGTTAATTTGAGCTTGGAGCACAGATGCTGAATTGAGAGTTTCAGATCTGGAAGAAATTTCATAGAAATACGTGGACCAAAGTCATGTTGATTTGGCAGGGATTTACTAGTATCAGATGCCAATAGGGATTAAGATTGCCTCTTATTTGAATTTCAGCCAGAAATCCACATGGAGGCACTTCAAAGTTTTGTGAACTGTTTGCTCTGCATTTCTTGGTAATTTAGTGTAGCCCATTGACATAATGAACCCAAAGCTTCTAGAATAGTATTTTATTACGTGACATTTTGAAAGAGTAAAAACATTTTTCAGTTGTCTCCAAGAATCTTTAATGTCTGTGCTTTTCAGCTGTAATTAATAATAGAATGAAGATTTTGAGCTTTTTGAATTCGTAAGTAATTCAGGCAGTCCCTGGCTGACATGAGAGATCTGAACTTGAAATTGAGTCCTCTTTTCGCTGTTCCCAGCACCTGGGCTTAGTGTTTCTAAAGAAGTAACTTGCTAAGTCTCTACATGCTTTCTAAAAGCATGTCTGAGGGTTATACCCATTCCTCTTTTTCACTGTGGTAGAGGGAAAGAAATTGAACATTGTGTCCAGTATATGAGGAGCTAGAAAATTGTTCTTCCTAAGAAAGTATATGCATTATATCAGACCTTTTATCATTTGTGATAGATGTGCTACCTGGAGTCCTATTTTATAATTTCTTTATCAATGTCATACTCCATAATGTTACAATACCGATTGTTTCTACAGAGTCATAAGCTGAGAATAATGTGAATCAGTGACTCCAGCCCCCAGCAATTTCAGGTGACCCTATAAACAGATGCATACATGTCAAGGTATCCACAGTGTAACTATTGTATATCTTGTCCTAACCCAAAAGAACCTATAAAACACCCTCCAAAACTCTATAGCAAATCAAAGGCCATAGCACAGAGAAGCAGAAACCAGGAAAAAAAAAAAAGAGGGGGGGCAAAAAAAGCACAGCCAAACCCCAAACCAATTAAATTACAGAAAGAGATTCAGAGCATTTAGAAGATCATGTCCTTGGTCTGTGCAATGGGAGGGAATTATTATGTCAAAACACAGTGAAAGTGTTAAGGAGGGACTTTAGCTTATAGAAAAGTCCAAACTTGTAAAATTATGTCCTTGTCTTTCCATCTTGCTGTTCCTTTCCCTGTTTCATATTTTCTAACCTGTATCTTCTCCATAAAGAGACTCAGATTTTAAAAGTGTCATTTCAAGATTTTATTGGATCACTGTTACATGGCAATGCTGTAATAACTTCCAGCATTTGTGTAATCAGTTCAACCATAGTCAGGCCTGCTTCCAGGAATATTTTACTATATATATATGTAAAAAATACTTTTCTATCTCTTTTGAAGGGGTGGGAGCAGGGGCGCTAGGAATTCAGTCTTTTAGATTTTGTGGGTTTTGATCAAGGGATATATTAACATTACCTCCTTCGGTATTTTTCTGACTATGTCTCTTTCTGGCATTTGTCTCCTAACCCATCTTCGTTTGTGAACACAAGAATAATGCATTTAAAAGGACACTGTCAAGGTACTTTATAATTTTCCAGCTCTGCTTATTGTGTGTTGTTTATGACTGTTCCCTCCTAGCTTGAAATAAAATCTTTCCCTATGATGATTACTTATTCTCTTTGTAGTTCATGTGAAATAATTGGTTGTCGAAGTTCATCTCATGAGGCTGACGGAATGTATTATTTAATAAAAGATAAATTAATTTTATTGAGTAAGAAATATAATGAATGGCATGGGTTTGCGAAATAGTATGAAGGAGAAAGAAGATCAATTTTTGTGCCTGCTAACCTTGACAGTGTTCCTTTAACAGTATCTTCTTTTTACATTTGTCTAGTTTTCTTAATGTTATCTGTATTTGAGACCTTACTATCACATCCTTAGCTGCATCCTCTTATTCTATGTTTCTGTAAAAGCTGACTGTAAGGACAGCAAGATTCTGACTTTGATACTGAAACAAGTGTAGCAAAAATATGAATGCCAATAACTTACCTTTCTTAACTTTCTGCTTTCCCCTCCCTTTTCCAGACCACAGAATGTTACATGTTTCAGCTGAGATCTGTGACACTTGCTTTCAATTCTTTCCAAGGAATATTTGTCAGATACAGATACTGTGTAAAATAAAAAAAAGTATTTTTCTGCAGCTGCCAACTAAGTGGACAAGCTAAGCCTTTTACTGTTAGTACAGGCACTCTCAAAAATACAGTAAATAATTTTTAAAAGTTCAGCTTTGTGCGATTTTGTATGAAACTTGTAGAGTTTTTAAACTAAACCATTTTAAAGTTGTTCTTAATCATGACAAAGTTGAGGACATTTCCATTAAAGGAGTCAGGAAGGAAATTAAGACACTACACAGTGATAAATATAACCTTTTGAGGCCTCATGACTTTTTTTATAAAGGAAAGTAAGTTGGGAAAACTGCACAATAACTCTGCTAAACTGAGTATCATGTCAATCAGGAAACAGAATTCTTTAGTCATAAATAATTCCTGGTGATAATTTAATGCTTTCACTAAGTCTCAAAATCTCATTTCCTTTGTTGCATCATAAAGATGATGAGCATGTAAGAAATTCAACCACTGTAGTATTTTTTTCTCTTGATCACCTATAATAGACTTAGATACCCCAAAATAATTACGGAATTATTTCAAAACATGGAGTTAAAAATACATCTGTGGTGAAACTGATAGATTAACCCTCTGAAAATAGCAAATAAGTAGAAACTCTTAAAGATGACTGTCAACACCATGTCCTAGTGTACAACTTTTTCCAAATACTTCTTCCTGTGTGTTATTGAAATATATATTTCTCTGTGTTACTGTTCTTATACATTTTTATTTTGGAAGATGGCAACGCAATATCTTTGTGTTTCATTACCTCTCTTGCAGCTGGGGAGGATAATGCGTGGACCTTTTATGAAGTTTGTAGCCCATGCAGCGTCTTTCACCATTTTTCTTGGTCTGCTTGTCATGAATGCAGCTGACAGATTTGATGGCACCAAACTCCGACCTAACGAAACAACAGGCAATGTAAAACAGCTATTTAGGATGAAAACATCCTGTTTCTCATGGATGGAGATGCTAATTATTTCTTGGGTAATAGGTAAAGATTAATTTTTGCTTAAATTTGTCTTGCTGTTATTTCAGTGAAGCTGGACCAAATTTAATCCTTTGCTATTAAAGTTATAGGTAAAAATTGCAACAAAGGAAGTTTGTTTGGCTGGCTGCATTCCCACACTGGCCTCATCTTTCTTAATGGATGTCAACAGGACTCACATGTGCCTAGTTAATCACAAACACTCAGATTAAGGACTTAGGTGAAATCTACATCATCTGAATATGAATGAATTCAGTTTTATGAATATCAAAGGAAAGTGTCTACCAGTTTCCTGGGGTTTTTTTTTAGTCATGCTGTGTCAGCTCCCACGGGAAAAGATTTCCACATCATGGGCCAGGTTTTTTTGTATGCAATTGTTTCTTTCAGCTGAGATTCTCTTCTTTTGCAACTGTGCCTGCAGAATTAATAGTGTATAGCTGAATGCATTACTGACAAAAGAGAAGAAGAATATAGAGCCCTGAACATTCAGCGGTAGATTTTTCCATCCCAACGTAGGGATGAAATGAGTATTACTCTGAGCTGACCCGTTCAGTTTGGTGTTGCAGTACTATTCAGCCTCAGAACTTGAGCACAGATCCATCAAAAATATTTTAGTTGTCTGATTCTTATTTACAAGTCTAATACCATTTATTCCAATGGGGGTTAAATGCCCAAGTATTTTAAGGGTCTGGATTCTGGTCGTTACTTAAGTCAGTAATACGAGAGAGTTAAATTCAAGCTGAGTAAAATCTGTTTCCATTCAAGAGCTTATGCATTTTAAATATTCTGCTTTTATGAGCTCTCTGGGATTGAAATTGGAGCCATTTATATACCAACTGATTCTTACAGCTTTAAAAGACATTGATGATCTTTATTTATTTCATCATAAAGCTGTTCATAAATTATTATAATTGTGTATTATAGGAATAATATAGCACTTAGATTTCCAAATATTCTATAAATGTCAATGTTTTCATCTGATAATAAAGGAGTAAATAATACTTTCCCAATTTGAAGTTCTAGTTTGCCAATTTATCTATTTTTATATATTTCAGTGTCATATGTAAGACCATTTATGAAAAATTGATTCAGTGCATACAGATGTAGGACTGAATTTAATTACTGTAATTAACATTATAATTGCCCTTATCTGAAAATGATGAAAAGTTCCTTCAGACAGTTTGACAAGTGCAAAAAATAGTGACATTATTCCAATTCAGTTTTTTATTAGCTGTTTTTAGAATCCTAGAAATGTAGTTCATGATTAAATAAATTTTATCTTGAAAAGGAAAAGGATTTGTTCCACAGAAAAGGTGCCGTGAACTAATACTGTACTCCTATATTTTATTATTAAGGGAGAATAATTAGGAATGAAACAGATAGATACCTTTGCCCTATTGAAGAAGCATTAGGTCTGATTCTTACTTTCATGCTCATTTGTTGCATATATTTGCAATTTCAGTAAAAGAGACTGTACCCAGGATACTCTGCAAATAAGAAAGTGTGAGTTCTGCTATTAGTTCTACCACTGCTGTATGATCATGCCAGAGCACTTCTGCTCTTTCCATCTCTTCCTGTGTCTGTAACAGATGGTAACATTCACATCCCATTCTTCTCTTTGAAAGCTTTTGTAGTTGCACAGGAAAAAGCAGTATGAAAGATTGTTGTTATTACTCACATGAGAAAGAAATACTGGAATGTATATGACTTGGCAGGTTCAAGGATTTTAGTTTGTGTTCGAACTCCCACTGACCAAAATTGTTTTGAGTTTGACTGCAGCCGAGAGCATATCCTGTACATAATAAAACATCAAATAAAACAAACGTGAAGATAAAAGAACACACTGTTTTCTCTGTTCTGTCTTATACAGGCATGATATGGTCCGAATGTAAAGAAATTTGGTCTCAAGGTCCAAAGGAATACCTTTTTGAGTTATGGAATATGCTTGATTTTGGTATGTTAGCAATTTTTGCAGCATCATTCATAGCAAGGTTTATGGCCTTTTGGCATGCGTCCAGAGCCCAGAACTTTGTTGATGCTAATATGAAAGATCTGACAAGTCCAACACTGGAGCCCAACATAAAATACTATACCTTGGGTGAGTTGATTGCGCATGATTAAGATTTACTTCTTGGGCCAAGATAAATTGATTTTCTATTAATAAGTCTCCAACACTTTGTTCCACAATGTACTGGTTAAGAAATTCCCACCCCTTCTTTTTCTTATCCCTACTGTTTGGTCACCGTTCCCTTGGCTATGCTTGTACATCTCTTTGGGGACTGTTCTAGACATCAGGCACTGAAATGATCTAAGATCAAAATAACAACACTGTCACCCTACCCCTTTTCAAGATTATTTTGATCCAGGTCATTTCATCTGTTCAGTTACACAACGCTATCCTGCAAACGCTTGCCTTGGTGCAACTGTGAACACGATGTGCTGTAATGCAGGGGCAGAACTAAGCAATAAGATGCAGGAAGTTCTTAAACCTGTTTTGCTGACATAACCAATATATCTTTTATGTATTCTTTGCTCAGAGACTCTGTTATATTATTTTAATATTTCTCAATCCACTCTACCAGTAAGAGATAAAAATGTTCATAAACTTTCTTGGTATTTATGACAAGTGACTAGAAGATATTTTGCCCGAATGAGAAAAAATTAAGCTCTGTTTACTTGTGTTCACTCACAACACTATCACATTTCTCTTCCCTTTATTAAATATTTTTCTCTAGATACTGAATTATATCAGTTTCTTTCTCTATTCCATGCTTCAAATACTGTTTCCGATAAGTTTGCATTTCTTCATTATCCAGGCTGTAGAAAAAGCAGAACAATTAATATATATATTCTGAAATCCATTAAATTTTAGTCTTATAATTTTACTGGAAAGTTGCAATGTTCACGTAAGTTATAAAAGCAACTAGTTAAATATTTATTCAGTTTTCAGTAACACCCACTTGAAGAATTTGCAAACCGTGACTGTTGTTTATGTTCAGAGTTTCTGGGTGTGACAAGCACAAGTCTTGCAACTCATTTATGCTGTATAATACTGTATCATCTAGCAAGGCAGTTTCCATTGGCATCAGTCATGAGTTGTGACTTTGTGATGCACTTAAGCAGATCGGATCCATTTTTTAGTGTATGCAGGTACACTGAAGTCTGCTTGGAGAACATATATGTAGTGCTAACATGGATAGCCTTAATAGTGAATATTTAATGCCACAGGTTTTATCATAGGCTAGCAAACATAACTTGGAGACCAGGCTGAACACGAGCCAGCAATGGGCCCTTACCACAAAGAAAGCCAGTGGTATCCTGGGCTGCACTAGGCAAAGCATTGCCACCAGGTTGAGGGAGGCGATCCTTCCCCTGTGCTCAGCCCTGGTGAGGCCACAGCTGAAGGACTGTGTCCGGTGCTGGGCTCCTCAGTACAACAGAGACATGGACATATTGGAGAGAAGGACCTATGAAGGGCCACAAAGATGATGAAGGGGCTGGAGCATCTCTTCTAGGAGGAAAGACTGAGAGAATTGGGACTGTAGAAGAGAAGGCTTAGGAAGGATTTCATCAATGTCTATAAATGCCTCTAGGGAGGGTGCAAAGAGGACAGATCCAGGCTCTTTTCAGCAGTGCCTGGTGCCAGGACCAGAGGCAATGGGCACAAACTGAAACACAGGAGTTTCCCTCTGAACACCAGGAAACAATTTTTTACTGGGAGGGTGACTGAACACTGGCAAAGGTTGTCCAGGGAAGTGGTGGAGTCTCCATCCCTGGAGATACTCAAAAGCCATCTGGATGTGATCCTGGGCAACTGGCTCTAGGTGGCCCTGCTTGAGCAGGGGTGTTGGACCAGGTGGTCCAGAGGTTCCTTCCCACCTCAAACTTTCTGTGATAATACAGCTCATCTGGAAACCTGAAAGACATCTGGCTACTAGCCCATACTGAAACATCTGCCATCTTTGATTTTAGTTATCTGTGAAATTTAAGGTAAAGCTAACACGTCTGCTTATGTGAAAATGTGCCGTCTTTGGCCATACAGACATTTTCCCATTTGAATATAGTGTGTAGTAGGCTTTACAGTTAGGTGCTCAATAAACAAAAGAATGTGCACATACCTGCAAGAAACACACAGCAGCTAGAAAGGCAATAAATATGTGCTGACTGAGCCTTGTTATGCCTAAAACCAGATTCATTCATTATTTTGTCATGATACATGAATACTGGCATGGCAGTAAGTTCCTTGAGGAATACAATTTTCTGTTGTATGTAAGGACATTTTGAATAATGCTCAGCATCATTTGGTATGGATATATTATAAAGCTGTTCAAATAACTGACTTTTTATTAAATGGCTTTGTTAGTTAACAGCTCAAATTAGAATTTTTCCACATGCCAGCAATTGCCTTCATTGCACTATAAATTACTTGTTTAATTTTCTGGCTTTACAGTAGTGTAAACACAGATAACAACACTCTTCTGGGATGCAGGAAACCCATCCCAGGTTAACCTCTTTGCCTGAAGCACGATAGTGAGTTAAATTTAAGCCTCCCACATCATCAGAGAATGCCTTAATCTCCAGCAAGGAAATATTCTGGAGGGTATTGTTTTGGATTTCTTCTTCTGACACTTTTCTGTGAATGTTTCTTTAAGTACAGGTTTGAACCTGAATGTTCTCTTCTGCAGTTGAAAGTGTTCCATATTGAACAGCAGTGTCACATTCACTCAGGACGTTCAAGTAAATCACACAAGTGGATTACCTTCAACAGAAGAGATTGATAGAAAAGGTGATGGAAATAGGTGTTTGGTGTATGCCAGGAAAGGGCCATTACCATTTTGCTATGAGTAAAAAGATGGAGTAAAGAGAAAAAGTAGAGAAACATTATTGTTCCTACAGTTTTGGGGTTGTGGATGGCATTTAATGATTCCAGATCCCCACATCCAAACTGGTTTGGGTAGCTCAAACAAATCACATTTCTAATTTAAGTTATTCACTTTTCATCACCTGACACTGTAAGCTGAATTTTACTTAAATTCTCTAATAGGCTGGGATTCATCTCCTGAAAAGTTACCTTAGGAATCTTACAGCCCACTTTTATAATCGATGGAGATCTAATCAATACAGTTAGTGGAGCTGTGAAATGGTTTTAGCACTACCTGGCTCAATTCAATTGGCTAAATGTAAGTGACTAGTGCTGTTTGAGTTGCCCAGGGTTTCTTCCCTCACCTCCAGCTACTGTTCCAGAAAGACCTCCCATAGATACATACAGATGTCTTGAAATACTGACAGAAATTCTCATCTTTTGTTTCTAGCCAGAATAAACTGGGATCCATCCGATCCTCAGATCATATCTGAAGGCCTGTATGCAATTGCAGTAGTATTAAGTTTCTCCAGAATAGCCTACATCTTACCAGCTAATGAAAGCTTTGGACCTCTGCAGATATCACTTGGCAGAACTGTGAAAGACATCTTCAAGTTCATGGTGATATTTATCATGGTGTTTGTGGCTTTCATGATAGGCATGTTTAATCTCTATTCCTACTATCTGGGGGCAAAACAAAATGAAGCATTCACAACGTAAGTACAACTGATAAAACTGTAATGGTTGTGGGCTATTTTTATGGAAAGTCAGTTGCTTCCATTGTGTGTATTAAGTTTACTAATTGTTTTATAAGGTTTGCATCTCTTAAAAATTTCTTTGTCTTGGATTAGGTAATAATTTTCTCTCTTGTTCTGATGCTTAAAGGATATATTTGAAATCAGAGGATCAGCTCTTGATCCCAACAATACTATGATAAATCAGGTAAAACAGGCTGGGAAGGTGAGATGTAGTTGCCCTTTATGTGAGAGAACAACCGGAATGCTTGTACCTCTGCCTAGGGATAGACGATAAACCACTGAGAGCCTAGGTCAGGATTAGAGGGCAGACCAACATGCATGATTTTATAGTGGATGTCTGCTCTGGAATGCCTAATCAGGAAGATGAATTAGATGAGCCCTTTTTCAGACAACTGGAAGAAGCCTCACACTTGCAGGCCCTGGTCCTCATGGGGATTTTTAACCACCCTGATACCTGCTGAAGGGACAATACGGCACGGCACTATCAGTCCAGGAGGTTTCTGGAGGGTGTTGACAATAACTTCCTGACACAGGTGATGGAGGAGCTGATACAGAGAGGAGCTTTGTAACATTTGACTTCTACAAACAAGGAGGAACTGGTTGGGTATGTGAAGGCTGACAGCAGCCTTAGCTGACCTTGAGATGGTGGAGTTCAGGTTCCTGAGAACAGAGAACACAGCAAATAGCAGGACCACAATGCTGGACTTCAGGAGTGCAGACTTTGGGCTGTTCAGGAAAGAATCGCATGGGATAAGGCCCTGAAGAGAAGGGCAGTCCAGGGAAGCTGATTGATTTTCAAGAATTGCCTTTTCAGCTCTCAAGATTGGTCCATCTCAATGGGCAGGAAACCAAGCAAAGGTGCCTGGAGGCCTGTATGGGTGAACAAGAGTGACTGATAGGCCAGCTGGTTGTGATGCCACTCAGAAGGACCTCAGCAGGCTGGAAAAATGGGCCAACAGGAACCTCGTGAAGTTTGACTCAGGGAAATGCCACATCCTGCCCCTGGGGAGGAAGAACCCCAGGCACCAGGACAGGCTGGGGCTGCTGGAAAGCAGCTTGGCAGAAAAGGACCTGGGGGCCTGATGGACCCCGAGTTGACCTTGAGCTAGCAATGTGCCCTTGTGGCAAAGCAGGCCAACAGCCTCCTGGGCTGCATTAGGCTGGGGAGGCTTATAAAAAACCAGAAGTACCTCAGACCCCTTACACAGTACTGTACATATGTCAGATGACCTGGCAGTGCAATCTGTACTAGCGCTGCATGCACAGGGCTTGTTCCTGGGGTTGTTCAGGGATTTCGGGACATAGACTGGGTCAGACTCTGGGCCTGCAGGACAGCGTCCTGCCTGCGAGGGCGGTCGGCACCAGCACTTCAGAGAGCAGCACAGAGGGTCCCTGCAGCACATGGGAGCAAGGCTGGTTCCTCCATAAAGTGCCACTGTCATCTGTAGTTGAAGCAGGCTAATCACTACAGCGTGACACACACTATGAAACATTCGTAATTAGTTCAGACAACTTTGTATATTCTTCCTAGTCAAAAAAGTAAATCTAATCCCTCTTTTAAGCTCTGGCTCTCCATAGTTTCCAATGGCAATAACCTAGTCCATCTTGAGAGACAAAAATATATTCCTGCCCCTTCCTGGATTTTTTTGACTTTTTATTTCATTGGCTATTCTTTTTTTCTTCTCTCACCATAAGAATAGAAATTCTGAAGGTACTCTGTCTGTCAGGAGTTATTTGTTATACATTTGTCATGCCTCTCATTTCTAGCTGTGATTTTAAGATAAATCACTTGAGTAGAAACTCATTCTTTTCCATGCTCTGCAGTCCTTGCAGTCCTTGCCCACTTAATTTCTGGCTGTCATGATATTCAAGCTGTAGCTGTTATGATGTGTACTCAGCCAGGAAATAAACTTGGCCAAGGGGCAAAAATTTGTTACTACTTTTTTAGTATTATTATTTCACAAAAAAGATAAAGTATGTAAAACTACAACTCACAGATGGAATACTGATAAAATATTACAAGCAGAGAAGTAAATTCACAACTAAAAAATGCAAGTTTCTTCTAACATTTTTTTCTTAACAATAACACAATAAAATCCAAAATGTTCTTTGCAATGCTAGCGTGTTTTCGGACATGGGGAACTGAGATTTCTTTATCAAGGCAAGAGAAAATATGTCTTCAAACAGGTGGAGATAGCTAGGAAAAGATATCTCAGGGTTTTGGACTTACGTTTATGTGTATATATATATGTATATATAAACTGATTAAGAGGAAATAGATGTATTTAAATGAACTAACCTAAAAAAAAAAATAAATCAGTATCCCCACACCATGGCTTATTACCTTTACCCTGGATTTTTGGAAGAGCGAAAACTCAATGGGAGGCTTATGGTCTGGGAGACTCATTTTTATGCAAAATGCTGATTTGCAGGCAGACATTCTGTCTTCTTCACAGTTTCAGAATGTTAGTCATATTAACGGTGAAATAATTGCTGCTAAGTGAACTAATGGTGCAGTTAAAATAAAGTATTTACAGGTTAATTATTTTTGTTATTTACATTCACATTACCAGCAAGTGTGTTGCATGTAGATTAAAGTAGTTAACAAGTGAATCATTGTAATGTTCTATTGAGGATGTATATATAATTAATTCCTAAACTGAATCAGATGGTTTTATTGTCAGTCCTAAATATTAGGAAACTTATATTACAAAACAGCCTGTACTATGAAATTAGTCTGCTTGTTCTGCATAATATCACTATGGTAGAGTTCTACATTATGATAATGGAAAAATTGATACACTGTATAAAAATGGTAACTAGCAATTTATACAAAAGAATATACTGCTTTTCTTCAGTAACATATGCATGTGTTCAATTTCTCCTTTCAGTGTTGAAGAAAGTTTCAAGACATTGTTCTGGGCTATATTTGGACTCTCGGAAGTTAAATCAGTTGTCATCAATTATAAACACAAATTTATTGAAAATATTGGTTATGTCCTTTATGGAGTCTATAATGTTACCATGGTCATTGTCTTACTGAACATGCTTATTGCAATGATCAACAGTTCATTCCAGGAAATTGAGGTAAAATTTCCATTTACGGTGAAATATCACCACATTTACTGTTATAGCTAATTGTCTAAATCTCCCAGAAAATTTTCTTGTTGTCATCTTATTTAAGAAAAATAACACATAGGCTTTTGGAATATATTAGGAGAAAATTTTAATTCCACTGTACATTTTTATTAGAAAACACCTGGAAATTACCCGGCTGCATGTGCTTGCAACAGTAAGAACTAGACTGGGCTAAGAAACTGCTGTTGAACTGTGTTATGTTCCTCAGGAAGATGGGCTACATTGTGTGACTTCTTTGTGAATCTTTCATTTGCCTCATTTGTGGTTTTTATTTGAGCAGTGTCCCTCTTGCTGCAAGGATGTTCTTGTTCCTATGCCTTGACCTTGCAAGCAAGTCTATAACATGCGATTTTCTTATTTTATTTAAACAACTGTTGCTTTAGTTCTCTGCAGTGAACAAAACTTTGCTTGACAAAGTAATGAGTGGGGCTACTGAAAATCAGCATGAACTTTTGCATGCCATGGAAAACAAAAGGCTAAGTCATTACATTGTTTAGAATAAAAGGGAAGCAGATCTCCAGGAGCTAAGCCCTCGCAGCATTTCCCAGATGACACCCTTGCTACAAAGCAGCAGGCTCTTGTTTGACACCACTCTGGTCCCAGGTTCTGGGCTCTGATTTGGCGCTGTAGTGTTGTCCAGCTTGAGCAAGAGCAGCACAGATTCTCTAGGGAGGTTCAGATTCTTCTGACTCAGGAGGCCACAGAACAGACAGTCAGGTTCAGAGTAATAAAAGCCAGGCTGTTACCCAAATATGTGGTGACCGAATACAAACAGCTTCTAAAAACAACTACAGCAATATTGAGTCATGTCCTTGAACATGACATCAGTTCTTTCTGCATAAAACCCTCTTGAACTTTACAGGGAGGGATAAAGTGAGTGTTTTGGTTGTTGTAAACGTTAAACATGAACTATGGTATCGATAGCATACCTGATTTAATCACATATTCCAGGAAGTGGAAGTAATTGGGTAAGAATCACCTAATTTTTTTTGACTTCATGTTTAAAGTAATAGAATAAAATCTTAATTTAAAATTCTGATGCTATGTCTTTTTCACAAAAAAGATAATAAACTAATTGCTACAGAAGAGACCAATATGAAAAAAAAATTGGATCTGGTAGTCTCGTTGGGAGATTTACATTTTTGTTATGTTAACATAGGATATTTCCATTTTATTTACTAAGCATGACAGTGTTCTGAGCAAGCAGCTACTCAGTCAAGCCATAGCAGATGAATTTGAGTGTTGCCATGAAGCTTTAACTTGGGCACTGTATAGTGTACTTTGAAGTCAGAGCTTTCGTTCTTTTTAGTGTGTTTACAAACAGCACCAAACAATGAGGTCTGTCTTTGTAATCCTGTATTGCAGACTATTAGCATGCACTCTGGAATAACCAATGTTTAAATCAAATCCACTTTCTTCTTCTGTAATTGCATTATTTTAAATGGATTAATAAGCACAGTTCCGTTCATTCAAATTTGATTTTCACATATTATAAACAAGTTCTTCATCTGTTTGAGATTAACTTCAGCCAATTATATTCAAAACACACATAAAGTTTAGCTAAAGCATCTTCAATAGTCAAGGTGGTATTAACAGTGTATTAACAGCTGTGTTTCTGTTTTGCAGGATGATGCTGACGTAGAATGGAAATTTGCAAGGGCTAAACTTTGGTTTTCTTACTTTGAAGAAGGGAGAACTCTTCCAGTTCCCTTCAACTTGGTGCCAAGCCCAAAATCTTTGCTGTATCTCCTACTCAGAATCAAAAAATGTATTTCTAAACTATTTCTGTGCCAAAAGAAGAGCTTTCAGGAAGATGCAGAGATGAACAAGGTGATTTTTCAATGTGTATACTGACTGCTAATTTTAAAAGTTAAAACCAATTTTAACTTCATTTTTGTTGTTGACCTGTTTTTCTCATGAATTTCCCAACAGACTTGGTCCATACTGAAGTCAGTCACTACGTATAAGCTGAAATTCTTACTGTTTTTTAATATAAATATTTGTCTACATTTGTAATCAGTTAAGTCCAAAAACACCATTGTAAATTTACAGTTCTTCCTGCTTCTTATCACAGAATCAGAGAATAATTCAGGATGGGAGGGACTTCAGGCGGTCTCTGGTCCAACCTCCTGCTCAAAACAGGGTCGACACTGAGGTCAGGCCAGGTTGCTCAGGGCTTCATCCAGTCAGGTCTTGAAAACCTACAAGGATGGAGACTGCACAACCTCTCTGGGCAGCATGTGCCACTGCCTGACTGTCCCTCATGGGGAAAAAGTTGCTTCTTCTACCTCTCATTTGAGTTTGTCCATTGTCTTTCATCCTCCTGTCCTGCAGCACTGGGAAGAGCCCAGCTCCATCACCTCAATGACCTCCTCATACACAGTGGGGGCCACTGTTAGGTATGCCTGAAGCCATCTCTGCTTCAGGCCAAACAAGCCCAGATTCCCCAATATCTCTTCACAGGGCGAGTGCTCCAGCCCCAAATACCTTGGTGACCCTCTGCTGAACTTGCTGCAGTTTTTTAACATCTTTCTCACTGTCCCCCAAGTCCCGCAGGTCCTTTTATGCAGAGCCTCTCCCCAGCCAGCCAGTCCCCAGCCTGTGTTGTTGAAAGGGTTACTCCTTCCCATTTGTCCTTACTGAAATTCACAGGGTTCTTGTCAGCCCTGTCCTCCTTGATGGCATCCCTGCCCTCAAGCCTATCAGCTGCACCACCCCCCACCACCCCCCCTCACCCCCCATTTGGCTTTGTCTGCAAACTTGACAGGTGTGTGCTCCAACACCTCCTCTGACACCTGGTCTTTGATAAAGATGTTTGAAACAGCGAGTTCCAGGACAAGACCCCTACGGTACCTTCTAAGTACAACCGCCCAGCAAGGAATCTGCCCATCTAGTTGTCCAGCCATCCAGACAGTAACATCCTAATGTGGGTGTAAGAATATTCTAGGATACAGTGTTAAAACCCTTGCTAAGTCAAGGTAGGTGACATCTCCAGGTCTCCTCTCATCTGCAGATCCAGTCATTTTATCTCAGAAGGCCATCCAGATGGCCAGACAGGTTTTACTTTTCATAAATCCACGCTTTCTTTTCCCAATCATCATCTGCTCTTCCACGTGCCCAGAAATGTGCACCAAGAGGACTCAATCCATTATTTTGAAAGTGACCGAAGAGAGGTTGAGTGGCCTGTGGTTGCTCAGATCATCATTTTGAAGATGGGTTTGACATTTTTCTCCCTCCAGCCTTTGGTGACCTCTCCCAATCTCCATGATCTTTCAAAGACAACAAGATACTTGCAAGGACTTCATCTGCTCTCTCAGCACCCGTGGATGCAGCCCATTGGGTCCAATGAACTTGTGTGGGTCAGGTTTTCTCAAGTAACTCCTGACGTGACCCTCCTCCACAGCCAGTCATTCCCCTTCTCCTTGAATCCCTTCACTAAGGATGGAGCTCTGAGAGACTGTTAGTGAAGCCTGAGGCAAAGAACGCATCACGTCCCTCAGCCTTACCTGAGTCCATTGTCACTGTATCCCCTGCACCACTGAGCAAGAGGCCCACATTTTCCTTGTTCAGCCTTGTACTGCTATTGTAGCAGTAGAAGCTCTTCTTACTGCACTTGTGAATGTCAACTTAAGGCGAGGTTTGTCTTTCCTCACCTGCCTGGGCAGAGTTTCTAAGTTCCCCCTTTGTATCCTGTCTTTGCTTCCACTGAGAATGTAGCCTGTTTTTATTGTAAAGCATTCTGTTACCTGTTTTATTTGCACAAGTGCAGTAAAAAGCACTTGAGTTGATTCATTGCCGTATCTCATGGGCTTATTTAAAGAGTTTCTAGTCAGTCTGGTTTTCCTGCAGTGTCTTGGTATAAATCAAATCAATTGCTTTAGGAGAACATGGGACATAGCACATGGTGTTAGGTGGTATTGGAAGTTTAAAGACTAGCACTGTTGTAACACTATAGGGAAGAAGAGCTTTGCAAGACAACTGATCAGATATAGTGAGTGGAAAGGTGAGTGTATGGTAACATTTGCACAAAAAAAGGAAATGACAGGTTTGTCACGGTGGGAGAAACAAATACGTAATGTATGGAAATTTTAATGTGGAAGGATCTTTGTTAAAATACACAGTAGTCTGCAGTAGTCTGAGCAGAGGCCTGTTCAAGGTTAGGAGTTCTTGAGTCTGTAGTCAGGGGTCATTAGACTGAGGGCCAGTAAAGAATTTACATGCGTCTGTCAGCTCTGTCACTAATGTGACAAGCACGTTTTACATCACAGTTGTCAGTTGAAGCGTAAAAGAGAAAAGAAACTGCAATCCTAGAAAGAAAAAATGGAACTATAGGGAAAAACACTGCCTCTGACAAGCCTCTGCCTCTGGTTAAATGCATAATAGTCTATAAAAACAAACACAGATATTACAAATGCTGTCACCAAAATCAAGATACCTGTTTAATTCAGATGTCTCATGTGTGCTAATTTTTCTAGCATTTCACAGACCTCACTTCCTTGTATTTGGGAAATCTAATCCTGATGTATTTAAGACCCAACAGAGGTAATACTGTGTTTGCTCAAGTTTTTAATGACTGCAACATTTGCAAAACTTTTCATCAAGTGGCTTGATGCAAATCAATTTCACCGCTTCCACAAGTGATAATCACTGAGAATCATGACTTTAAGGAAATGCATATTAACTTTGAATTGAGTGACAATGAGAAACAACAAATCAAACAATTTTTTTTCCTAATTCACCTAATTTGTGACTTTGAAAAGCACATAAGTAAGTTAGAAGCTTGTTTTTAATGACTTTTTAAAGTGAAATTTATGTTCCCATAAAACAGGTACTCTTGAAAATCCCCTTCTTACACCCTAAGGAAAGAAGCTGGATTTTTGTCGTCCCTTTCCGAAATTATATTCAAACCTAGCAATTCAGACAGCTAGAAAGGTGCAAAGTGTAATAATTATCAATTCTAGATAAAACAGTAATAGTTGTGTCTGCTTTTACAGCAGTCCCTCTGAAAGAGAACTATGAGGATTAACCATCATTTATCAGATTTTTTCCTGGTTTAATTTTTAGTGTTCAAATATTCATGCTTTCCACTCACTGCAGATTGTAGTATAACTAATGGTAAATGGAATGTGCTTACTCCCCAGCAAAAGAAGCTCTAAAACTGCAAATCAAGTGAAAAAAATAAAAGCTTTTACATTGAAAACATAAAGCAGCTGAATCGCATCTATTCATTCCTCAGCTTTTCCATCAGGGTGACCTGATACTGCCAGATGATGACATTTTTACTTACCTTTTGGACATCCACATACTGTGGAGCTGATTTAATCTGAATCTATCACATGCTGCCATCCTTCACACTTCTAAAAAGTAACTAAAATATTTTTGGGTCACATTTTGACCCACTGTTGATGATTCATTACTGTTGAGGCTGTTTTATGGCATCTTCTCAAAGGCATTCTCACACTTTGTGGGTTTTGACTTTGGACTCATCCTGTGCTGAGCAGGTTGGTGCTGCTGTGACCACTGAGCAAGGGGTTACTATAAACGCAATGAGTTGTGCAAAGATAAGAAAAGATTTGGCAAGACCAGGACCCAGACCTGGTCGCTGTGTCTGTGCAAGTAAATTAAATGTGGCAGGGAGCTTATCTGGGCACTGAGGCCAATTCAGGAACGGCTTGCCCCTGTTCAAGTAGTTTTCCTCCCAAAGTGGGCTTGCTGCAAGCTGTTGTCCCCAGACTGTTCCAGTTGCCAAACTGTGCCTGGGGAGAGAGACAGTTGCTTTGGTGCAAGTCCTACCTGGGAGGACACTAGAAGTTTACTGATAGAAGACGTTGCATTGCAGTACCCAGAAATGTTGACACACACTTGAGTTTGCTGGTTCAGACCCAGCCTGTGGGTCTTCCTCCTGCAGAGCCTGCAGGGCAAAAGTGGCACCAGCACGGGGGTGAGTGTAAATACAAGCATTAAGATGGGAGGGGGGGATTCTGCCCCTAGAGCCAGCTCTGCCCTGATGATGGCCGTTCACAGAAAATGAAGCCAGATGCCGTCAGTGCTAAACGGCGAGTGGTTTACATAGCTGTGTTCAAAGTGTAGTGCACCAGAAACTAATTTCTTGAGACATACCTACATATAATAATAAAGGCTGTGAAGATGTTTTCTTTCAGGCTGTTGATTAAAGCCCCTAGATTTCTTCTGTTTCAGGCTAGAATTGATGTTTCAAACATCAAGTGAACAAGAATTTCAAACCAAAGAAGGAGAGAAATAAATGAAGGAAAAGGAGAGTGTTAAAGAAACCTACTTTGAGTTTTATTCTAAATTGAAAAATTGCCTTGTGAATGAGAAAGTTTATGGTTTAAGAGTCACAGAATAGTGGCAGATGAAGTATTTAAGACTTTTTCTTAAAACGTGGCTCTTTAGAACAGAAGTAAGGAACAACTAGTTATTGAAATAGCTTTAAATCCCCACTCAAAAAATAAAAAATCTGTTAACTTTTACTTTCCTAGTATAAAATCGTGTTTCTGAAATTTTCACAAATGACCTTTGGTTATGGGAGTACAAACTGAGTCCCTTACTGAGGACCCTCCGTTCTGGTCCAAGCATGTACAATTTACTGTCATTTCCCGTCTTCAGCTCCTTCTGAAAACTGGGATTTAGACCATAACAAAGTGCTACACAATACAGCTACAGTAATTGCGTTACTATTCTGATTGCACTGAATTTTAAGTAATACTAAAGAACAACAAAATGAGAAGCAAGTTTAAAGAAGCTGTTTTTCTAAGAGCAATGATCCATGTATGCTGTGTTTCTTCTTTCACACAACACTCCTGGAGCAGAGTTATTTTTGTTAGGGTTTATATCATTGTTTTATTTAAATTACATTTTTATCCCCTCCAGTTACTCATGTGTAGATGTTAACTCATGTGTGGATGTTAACTTGAAAAATATGAATTCTAGTTCAGTCATTAATGTGACAGGCAGAGTTACTCTAGTAGTAATTTTTGGGAGAGGAAAAAAGCCATAGGCATGAAGCTTAAAGAGAGTTTAAAAATTTTCTATAGAAAGGAAGTTATAATGAAATCTTGGTAATCTCTGCCACCAAGTGGTCATTCAGCATTGCACAATAGATGTTCTGTCCTGTTACGGTTACACATAAGCAGTTTTAATGAAGTTATACACTTCTGACTTACCTACTGACTTTCAAGGTGCAGTCTGTAGCTAATTAAAAGTATTATTCTGTTCAAAAAATGTAGAGTGCTGAAGGGTCAAAGTTAAGCAAAAGATGTTACAGTGTGTCTGGTTCTACAGGTTTGCAGTGTCTCGTTGACTTATTTCACCACATATTACCTATTTTGCTATTTCAAGTGAAAATTAAGTTTTAGTTAAGCATTGAATTAACTTTTGAAGTGAACCAATGTAACATACATTTGAAACTAGTAACTGGCATGACAGATTACATTTAAAATGCATAATAAATACTAAAAATACATAATAAAATTAGATGCATTGTAGATTATGTGAAAACCGGTAAGTAACAGGATCATGAGTGGTATCACAGCTGCAAAAAAAGTGAGAGGTGCAGAAGGGCTGGGACACCAGCCACATAGCTATAGCCTGAGCTCACGCCCTTGAGCAGCTTTGGCTAGGGTGACTGTGCCAGTGCAGAGGAAGCATACTCCTCCTCTTCCTCTACTGAGCTATTTCCAAAAATTGTGCATTGGGAAATCAGGAGCCGAAAAAGCAGGAACATTGATCTCTTTTTAATCTAGTAGTAAAGGTAGAGGCCCCAGAGACTATTATTAGTTCTAAAATCATGAAAGACATAGTGATTACACAGTAGTGTAAACTCACTAGCCACTATTTTTTTTATTTTTATTGTAAATCAGGTACACAGTTTAAGTTAAAATGTTTAAACTTACATTTTCTAATATATATTCAAAACATTTATTCCAGCAAGAAAAAGCAACAATAACTTGCTCTTTTTATACATCTTTAATTCAACTTCCATCCAAATTCAATAATATGTTAGAGATAAATATGAATTATTTATATATCTATTTATGTATTATTATATATCTTCTATTATTATTTTTGCTTAGTCAAATAAACATATTCTGAATGGATATTTAATGTTTTTTAAAGTATGGGTATATAGATATTGTGAACTCTTTCTAAAGAATAAAAAGAAATTCCAAATTCAGTGTAAACTTTATCTTAATTGCAAGTTAATATATTTTATCAATCTGTAATCTTTTCTTCAGAAAAAAATATCAAAGTACAAACCTAATCTAGTGAAAGATTGCTGTGCCCATGGCAGGGGGAGTTGGACTACATGATCTTTAAAGGTCCCTTCCAACACAAATCATTCTATGATTCTATGAAATGCTAAAGAAAATCTAAAAGTATTTAAATTGTTCCCTGTTTGCAGATTCATGAAGACTTATTTGCTTTACTGTTAAAATGAATATAAAGTTATTTGGAATTCTACAAAACAAGAAGACTTTTAAGGAGCAAGCTCTATAACAGCTGGGAGAAATGAGAATTTTAATTGATGTCCTCATTGCTGGTTAAACAGCTGAATCTGGTGCCTCATTCAGCCTTTTTTTACAATTCCCAAGATTTTTTATTTTACCCTTTGTATTAGTACATATGTGTTAGAACAAAGCCCAAGTAAAGCTCTCTGCTGAGATGTTTTTGATTGTTTTCTAATTGACATCCGATGAATATTGATCACATATTCCATGTTCCTACTTCCATTTATTATCAAAGTTCGACCATGGGAAGTTCTAGTTATACCTCAAGAGGTCATAGTGATTTCAGTTGCAGGAGAAATGGCTACATGAAGGCTTTAGCCTTCGTTAACATCAGGCATTGTGTTGTGGGCTCCCTTGATGTGTGACATGCCTGTACAGCTGCATAAGCATCTAACCCTCCTCTGCCTTTCTCCCCACCAAACTATATCCCAGCCTATCCCACATATTAGCAGGCTTCAAAGTGCCCCAGTTGGCTTATCTGTAGCTGCTTGATTCATTAAGACACAGAGATAACCAACATGGAGAACCTCACTGGAAGTACAACACGATCCCACAGGATCTGAGACAAGGCAGTGGTAGCCCTGTGCTTTAAACCCATAAAAATTTTATTGTACCATGTTTAATGACAGAGTTTTTAGTGACAGTCCCACTTACTCCTCATCTAGATCAATCCTGATTTATATTTCACTTTTTTTTTTTTTTTTTTATTTCTTGCACTGCTGCTCATTAGACTGGCCCCATTATCAATCTAATGTAATATCATTCATTCTGTTTTGCCTGTTGCTATTCACTCGTACTGCAGGCTGGTCATTCAGCTTGAGTCTCAGTTCACCATTTTGTGATGCTGTAGTCCTTCTCAAAGATGTGAATCAGTAATGAAGCCTGCAAATTGCATCCTTGGTGTTTCATCAGGGAGTGATGCCCTTTCCTTTCAGCATGTGTAGTAAAGAAGAGGCTACTCAAAACCATCAGCTGATAATTTTGTGGTCCGTGGCATTAACTGCATAACTGATTACATTCAGCCATTAGTGCAAGTGAGGGAAGATGCAAACTCCTTGTGTATTTTGTGGTAGTGGAGGTCACATCAGTTACGGGCAAGTGCTATGAAAGAAAGGAAAGGGGTAATGCTGCCACCTGTCCTTCTTCCTTGGCTTCTCCCACACCCTGCCCTGACTCTCCCTTATCCATTGCCTACAAAGCTGTGCCACACCAGTGCTGCCTTCCTTCTGACATAGATCCCCCTCCTGTGCACCTGAGGAGCAAGAGAAAGCCTGCAGGGAGATGGCTGCTCTGCTCTGGTCCCTTGGGCATGTTAGGAGTAGGTGAGAGGCAGAGTTAAGGGAGAAAACCTCCCAGTTCTCACTCTCCTACATCACCATCTGAAAGGGTTTGTTTCAGCTCTTGTGATGAAGTTCTGCACAGGTACGAGGGCTTTACCACAGTAATTTAATAGTCCCAGATTGAGCTTAACAGTTAATGTTCTGTCATACGATATATGAATGAGGTAATTTAACCATATTGTTTCTCTGTTATTTTGCACTATACATAATGTTTCCATTTCAGCTTGGTCAAAGGAAGCAATCAAGTATAAGAAGCTCAGATGAAATCCACTTAAACAGTTTAAACAATCCTCCAAGGCAATACCAGGTAAAAAAAGAGTTTATTTTTAAACAAAACCAAAAAGTAGTAGAACTGGCAGACTGACAGCATGAGGACAGTTTTGGATTTATGTTAAACAACATGAATCCAGAATAAATCCACAGACCTTGTATATGTCAGAAATAAGTGCAATGATTTAAGTATTTGCAGCACGATCAGAGCGTGGCTTTCTCTCCTTTTTCTTTCTTAAATGCTACCCTTATAATGCAATATTTTAAAGTACTTGAAAAATGTTTTTAATTTTAGGGACAGGTTGTGTCCTCAGCTGCACAGTGAGACTTAAGAAAACCAAAAAAATAAACCCAAAATCTTCCTGTGACATCTGCTGAAGCAGCTCAGCTTATTGTGCCACACCTGTATATACTAATACCTCAAGCATGTAAATATCTTTTAGCCTTTATGCTGTCAATACAGCCTGTTTAATCTTCACCTTCTTAGCAACTGCAATGAGCCTTTGTGCAGCTAAGTATAAAGAGACCCAGCACAGTCCACATAAAGCTCAGCTTTTCTGGTCCAGAGGCTGCTCCTTTCCATCCTGTAATACTACAAAGCAGTAGAAAGGAAGAAGCAGGAGCTGCCTGGGCAATAGAACAAGACCATCTGAGTGTAAAAGGGTACAGAAAATAAGTATACCTTTTTTAATCATAAGATGGAAGAAAGTTTTTCCCCTTGGGTAGGCTAGCTCTGCTCCACTCTTACATTATGCAATGTCTGCACAAGTCTGTTCCAAAAACTCCTTGACTTTTTCACAGCGAATTTCATTATGATGCAGTGATAGACATTAAGATTACAAATTTATCCTATAAAGGTAAGGATGTGAGGCTTTGATTTGAAACATTCTCAGATTATTAGAATAAACAGTCCAGCTGCTGACCTTGCAAGGATGACTGTAGTGATGGTCTGGAACCACTAATCTGGGATGATTCACCTCACAGCCACCTCTGATCAGGTCTGTTACTGTGGAGACAAAAGCAGACAGATAAACCATGTATGTTTTATACCTTGTAGTGAAAAATAAAAAGTATTGTGTTGTCATGGGTTACACCATATGAAAGTATTAAACCCAAAGACAGAAAGATAGATCCTCAAAGGTGATTAGATACTTTGTATCTATTCAAGTGATTTGAACTAATGGGAGAATCAAGAGGCAGAATTATTTTTTGCTGGAAAGGTAAAATTTACATCTAAGTTTTCTGGCCTAGGTTCCCCTTGTTATTAGCAGAGAGGGTAGTCATTCTAATGGTGTAATGTATTTGATAAATTTTAGTTGTCTGAGATGAACTGTGCACTCGGGTTTGCTTTTTCTATCCGTGAGGGAATTAAAGATAACTGCCACAGATATGTATATTTACATTAGAAAATATCTGTATTTGGCTAGATGAGTCCCAGCTGAGATGCTTAAATGACTTTTAGAGTTCTGGGTCCCATTTTCTCTAAACATCACATTGGGAAAAGATAACTTATTAAATATAATATAAAAATAGATTAAAATAAACTTATGGCAAAAGGGTTTAGAAATTAGCACAGCTAATCAGGGTCATCATCTTCTGGTAGCAATAAAGGGTAGACGGCTTCACCTACATGATCAAAGCTGCAACTGTATTAATCATTCCCACAGACTCCAGTAGTGGGTGAAGCCTCGTGAATGATAATATTCATAAGATGTGTTTAGTTTTCTAACTTTCATGTACCTACACGTGCAGAATCATGAATTTTAAATATATACTGTAGATGAAAGCAGAGGTTTTTACATTATATTCCTTTAACCTCGGAAGTGCTACACTGAAATGTCTAAATGCAACAGAAGGTAACAGAGCTCATATTTTGAAATGTCATAGCAATACTAGAAAGTCAAACTAAGACTCTTTTTTTCTTCCTTTTTTCTCTGTAGAAAATAATGAAGCGTCTCATTAAAAGATATGTACTGAAAGCTCAGATAGATAAGGAAAGTGATGAAGTCAATGAAGGTCAGTATGTTGATGAATTATGTGTTTACCTCTAATCAGAGAATCAAAACAAACTAATTAAAGTGGTTATATATGCCACTTGAAAAAAATATTTCCAAAATACTTAATCCACTTGAAATGTTTACAAGTGCAAGATGTAAAATTAACATGAAATTGAATTTAAGGAAGAGCTATGACTTTCTGTCTCTGCTCTCCCGTCAGAAACTATCACTGATCTGATGACTTCTTGTGAAAAATGTTGCTACTTCTAGTAATGCCCATGCATTTCCCATGGTGAGGCTGCATTTAATGAAGCAGGTGGTTTGGGGCACTCCCGTATGATTTCTCTCTTATGTGAATATGTGTTCTTCTTGGAGATTCATATATGGGGATACACAGGCTTCAGCCTGTTTTTGGTGTGATTTAACAGCTGGAAACAGCTAATGAATGCACTTCACAGAAATGTTCTCATCTGTTTGCACCCCTTTGATGCTGGAAAGACATTTAGTGCAGCAGAAAAAGGAGAGGACGGCTCTTCTTTGGACAGGGAGAGGCCTTGCTGCTGGCCAGGAGGACTGAGGCACTCCCAATCTGCATGATCTGCAGAAAAGGACCTTGGGGTGCTGGTCAACAGCCAGCTGAACATGAGCCGGCAGTGTGCCCAGGTGACCAAGGCGGCCAACAGCATCCTGGCCTGTATCAGCAATGGTGAGGCCAGCAGGAGTAGGGAGGTGATCGTGCCCCTGTACTCAGCACTGGTGAGGCTGCACCTCGAATCCTGTGTGCAGTTTTGGGCCCCTCACTACAGGAAAGACATTGAGGTGCTGGAGCGTGTCCAGAGAAGGGCAATGAAGCTGGTGAAGGGCCTGGAGAACAGGTCTGGTGAGGAGCGGCTGAGGGAACTGGGTTTGTTTAGCCTGGAGAAGAGGAGGCTGAGGGGAGACCTGATCGCTCTCTACATGTACCTGAAAGGAGGTTGTAGTGAGGTGGGGGTCGGTCTCTTTTCCCAAGTAACAAGACCATCCCTGGGGCTATTTAAAAGACGTGTAGATGTGGCACTTAGGACATGGTTTACTGGTGGACTTGGCAGTGCTAGGTTTAAGGTTGGACTCAATGATCTTAACGGACTTTTCCAACCTAAACAATTCTATGATTCTATGATCTCTCTTGCAGCAGAACAGCAGCTTCCATTTAATGGATCATTTGAGTTTTGTGAACTGATGTGATCTCTCACACTTTTCCTTCACATTTGGTTGATTCCTGAATTGTATCTTCATATTCCTGTCCCTAAGCCACCATTCACCAATGGGCAACAGAACATCTGTTTTTTCTGTTTCAACAAAGAAATCCAGAGAAAATCCATGATAACTGTGAGATATTTCAATACACTGTTTTTTTCCTTTGATTCTTAATAGTGTGATCTTCTAACATCTGTTGCAGGTGAACTGAAGGAAATTAAACAGGACATCTCAAGTCTCCGGTATGAACTCCTTGAAGAAAAATCTCAAAATTCTGAAGATCTGGCAGAACTTATAAGGAAACTTGGGGAAAAACTGTCAATTGACTCAAAAGAAGAAGAAAGCAAGAGATAACCTAAATGCTTAAGAAATACAACAGAACATTAACAATTCACTTAAAGCCATATTTCTGTTTTTCTCAAGTCTAACTCACATTTCTACAACAGATTCAGAAATTAAATCATTCCAGTCCTTTATTGTAAACCACAGTGGCAATTCCTCTGGCTTTATGGTAGGGAGGAGATACCGCTTGAGTAAAGGTACTTATTTATTCTTTACTTGCTGAAGAAGAGTTAATTTAGGATAATTTTAATGTTCAATTTACCTCTCTTAGAATTCCAGTGGAATCTTGATAAGCCCAGTCATGAAAGATTAAAAGCATAAATCTGAAGTTTTCCTACTTTAACTGGTTATTTTTCCAAATTTCCTTTTGTAGACATTCTTACATATATTTTAGTGAAGCAAAAGAGGAAAATTCCAGGCTTTTACATATTTATATCAAAAGATATTTAATTTTTCAAGCATTCCCAACTAGCAAAAAAACCCCAACCTAACTGCCTTTCTTAATAATGTGCAGGATATTAAAGTAATTTATTTGAACTTTTCCTTGAAGAGGTAGATATCAGAATACTCAGAGCACTGTGTTTTCCCTGCTTATCCCTGTCACCACTGGACTATCCTAAAAGATACCTATGGGAGTTGGTACACCGGGAAAGAAATATTTTTAACCAAGTTTATTGAAAAGCTGTTGCTGAGGCCTGAAGAAGATGTCTTTCATCCAAAATTGAAGTTCTTGAAGTTCTAATCTGTTCCAGAATTCCCCAGTTCTGTAGATCTGAACTAAAACTTGTGAACTGTGGGATTGGGGTTTGAGTGTAATATTGGTAACATCTTTATTTAAGGTGGAAGATACTAAAATGTTAGGTACAAACCCTCTCTCTGAATTCTGGGAATATCATGCATTGAGGGGCATGTTTCCCCACAGTTAAACTTGTTTAAATCATTGAATTTTATTCAGATCTATCTTTAGCAAACAAAAAACATGTTGTTCCAAAAATTCATGAAATCTTATCTTCTATGGATTTGCATCCCCTGTCCTTTTTTCTGCTGGAGAAAGCTCAGCTCTTGTGACCTAGGACTCCTTTAATGAAGAATCTTCATTCCATGACATCAGCAGACGCCTCCAATGCTTCCACCCTGCCCACTGCAATACTTCTCCTATGTCTCCTTCTGCTAAACTGCAGAAGAGGTAGCCCATGCCATGTCTGGCTGATAGTTGTGTGACTGGCCAGCTAATACGTCCATGCAGGATAGTCAACTGGTTTCTATCTCTCTACATAGATACAGGCTAAATTCCATCTAATTTTTCCCTCATTTAATACAGTAATTTGGGTTGCTCTCTTCTGACAATCACAAATTGTGGGACTGTTAGAAGCATATATTACATTGGGGACCTCTGCTCCTCTTTAAGCTTGGTTGAAATTAGTGAAAGGGCTGTAAAAAATTGTAACAGGAACATCAAGATGTGTAAGGCACCTGTAAAAGTCGTGTATGTTTATGAAACAAGGCTGAAAATGGCTTGTCGGTAATTGCTTTTAAATTAGCTTTGTGAAACTTCTTTGTTGTGGAATGTATCAGAATGTTTTCTCCTCTCCCTTTTAGGCTGGAGGTTATTTTTTAATGGATTTAGATTAGTTTCTAGCTGAATTTACTGATGGTCCTTTTTAAAAAAATTGTTGGTAAAATCACTGTGCATTTTCAGGGGAAAAAGAATGTATTAGAATGGGTTTTGAATTCACATGGAGACAGGTAGAGGTGAGGGGCTGTGTCCTGCCTGGAAAGCAATGGAAGCTGCTGTGGAGGTTGGCCTGTCCTGAGGGTGTTTGTCATGGTTTAGAGGGACTGCTCAACCTTCTGCTTGGCCCATTGGTTTAGCCAGAAATGGAGCATGTGGGACAATCCATGTCCTGTGGGCCTAATGATCTCAGGGTTTAGAAACTTTTAAGGCTTCTTCCTATAAGGGAGGAGAAGGAAACCAAGCTTTTCAAAGGTAGTAGAGCAGTTTGTATTAAAAACCACAGTGTACTGACCCAAAAAACTACGAGCTACAGAATAGTCAATTTCATAACTTGCCTTTGATCATGAAAAAGCATTACCTCATAACCTGCGCTATTTCCTACAGTAATCAACAGGGGGTACTGCGGACTCTGACATGACCTGACTGGCTGGTCTTTGGCAGAAACACTCTGGTTTCTCTGTCAGCCGTTGTGTGGAAAACGAAGGGAGCTGGGGTGATCTCAGGCTGGAAGGCAGCGTGATGCTAACATCGCTGCCTTTCGGCTCCTGGATAGTTCCTGCCCACCTCCCTTGGCCAGGACTGGCCACTGATTTTGAGTTGCCACTTGAATATTTTGGGCTGGTTTTCTAAAGCAGTGAGCACTTACTACAGCTCCATTGAATGACGGCATCAGAGGCCATAGTGCTCAAAGCACGTCTTCCACCTTTGACAAGTTCTTTGGAAAAGTCTGTTGGTCAGAACTTGAGGTAACAAGGACAGTCAAAGTTCGCTCTCAGTAATCAAAAGTCTTTTTTTGGTCATTGTAATGTAAAATTTGGATCTGTGGTCTAGTGCTAGATAATGGTAAAACCTTTGCTCTCCATAAACCCAATGTAAGGAAATACATAAACATAGTTTAAGATCCAGGCACTTTTAAAGTGAAGATTTTTATTACAGAGGTAAAAGGACACTGTGAATTTGTTTAAGCCCAAATTTTGACTTACCTTAAAACTATAAGATCATAATGTATATATTGTATTTAATGAAGAAAATACATATGGATTTTTTAATTCAATGAAGATATTTTATATGTAGTTATTACTCATGGGACAATTTGTTAAATATATTTGAAGAGGTCTATTGCTAAATGTAGTGTTACAAGCAATGTAGTATTTAAAATGAGCACAATACCAAATATATTATTCTGATAAAAAAATTAAATGTACCAGACTCAAAATACCTTTGTGATGCATTGTATGAACACATTGGTCCTTCACTGGGAACCTTTGGTTGCTCTTACTTGGAAGACAGCAGCAAAACAAATAAAGTAAAATACTTTAATTTGCTAGCAATGCAAGTACAAAAAAAGATTTCACAGAAGGAACAAATGTCGTTTCATACTGGATTAGACTCAAGGTCAAGTATTTTGTCTGCTGTGACTAACTGTGACTGATGCTAGATGTTTCAGAATGTCTGTGATGGGTAACAATTTGCATCCTACATAGTTCTCCTTCTGGTTTCTAATAAGACAAGATTGACGTAATTTTGATAAGGAAGTGTTTCCAGATTTTTTTGTGAGTTATTAGGATAACAATATTGTCTTGCTACATACTTAATTGTTTCTTTAAATCTTGTTAATTTTTTGAGCTTAGCAATTCTCAGTTTCTGCAGCATCAGCTTCCACATCTAAACCAGACCTACTACGAAGTATTGCCTTTATAATTTTTTTTCCCTGAATATTTCTTGAGATTGAATTATGAGACATGGTGACTAGAAACTGTCATCCCTTAGACGTTTTCCTTTCTGTTCATGCAAACATATTTCACTAAAAGATATAGGAGTGCTTAAGAAATTCTGATTATAAGAAAACACAGTAAGAAAATCCCCAAATCAACAAAGTTTTGCCCAAGCATTTCTCCCACTATTTTGGATGAAACCAAGTCCTGCCTAACTATTGGGAAAAAGCCTTATACATCACGGAGGACTGCAGATATTAGAGAGTAATACTGGAATGCAAGTTTAAGGTACTCAAGATTTACAGTAACAGGTCTTGAGTAAGCTAGAGGATTTCATATATAGATTCAGATATTCCAGGTTAAAATCTGTATTCCACCCAATTTTAGAGCACTGCCAGGCCAAGCCAATGAATCCTACTGGTTTTAGAAGTGGGATCTACAAGTTCATCTGATTTTAGATACCAGCCATGAAGACTTCAGTATCTGAGCTCATCTAGACTTCCTTTATATTATGTGGATAGAAATGGTCAAAGGCATGATTTAGTTTCATCTTAAGACAGACAAGTATCTCAGGTGAGTCATATGATAGAAGCAACGGTTTCTCTCTAATTACTCTAAAGAAGCTAACTGTACCTCTTAGCAATGATTATAATGAAGTGTGAGAAGTCACAGCTTGGCAGAAATGAGCACTGCAGTACACTGCAGAGCCATGAGCCATCACAAATGCTCATCTGCTTGGAAGTGCTTGAACTGATGAGGCCAGTCATTGAAAGGGGGAGGATCTAACGTGCCTCCAGAAGAATCAAGGGATGATGGATGAGTATGTTCTTTACTCTATAGCAATATTATATTTTTTCCTTCTTTATTAGTGTAACTGTGAGTAGGTATAAATGAAAATACCCATTAATTGCATCCATCCCAGATCTGAGAAAAACTATAACTTACTGTCCGCATGGCAACTAAATTCTTGGTGATAAACCAGGAGCTTTATGATTAAGAGCAGTTAATATCCCATGTTTTAGTACATTGTGGTGAGCATATATTTCAATATTATGTCTTTAAACTTTACAATATACAGTTTGATCTTGGCAGTACTTCAGCTATAGCAGCTGTATCATGTAATTTACTAAGAACAAGTTCTCATGGCTGGAGTGTCTCAAAATGCAGTTTAGTCCAATGAAATCTGCTTTTGTCTCTTAGGGATTTCCCTCAGGCTTGAAATTTGTAGCTGAACATTATAATTAATACATTATAGACCACATAATGTGCAACTATGCTCATTTGCATAACAGTAGAAATTGTCCTTATGTTGAAAATTACTCATTTTTCATGTAAATATTTAACGCTTTTTTTAATTCGTTAGAAGGTGCCTGGTGTGAATGATATTTCTAAGCACTTATGTTCCTGCTTAAATTTTAATTTGGCCTGTGGAAAATAGAACTCATAACTTAAAAAGTTTGTGTTTGAAAAAGTACTTGTACTTCAGGAGATCATATCAATAGCAAAGTGAGGCTGAAGAGTGTGCCTTAAACTTTGTGCACTTAGAAGGCTAGTGAATCCCGTACGATACTCTGCTCTTCCATGGTATATATGACCTTGAGTAGCTCAAAATATTTCATTCATTCTTTTGTTTCCATTGTTGCAAAATGCAAGTATCCTGTTCCTCTTTCTGTTTTTGTCACTGTCCTTAATGTGACAGTACAGTAGGGATCACAAGGTACACTCTTTCAGTTCTTTCTGTGTCCAAGCAACTGCATTTTAGTAGCATCTGGTTTTGTTTTAACCTTTTCAATATTCTGTGATTCAGCTCCTTGAAGTTTACTTTTTGCTCCTTTAATCGATGAACCTCCAATCAAAGTAATTGAAAAAGATCAGATCATATAGTATGCAAAGTACAGTTCAGCAGATAGATCATTATCAATATTAATAGCAATATTTTAATGCATTTTTATGTATGAACATTTTTCCGTAGCTTTGATATTTCATTGTGCTTTTAAATAACAAGGAGTATCTTCTGGTAGGTTTGCACAGTCTGTCAAGAAGAGCTTAAGTAAAATGACAACTGATCCAAAAACCTGTTGATTGTAGGCAAAACCTACTGACTCTCAGCTAGTGAATGGATTTCTACAAATAAATTTATTTTCCCACAACCTTTGTCAAGACAGTTCAACTGTGTTCCTCACCTTATTTATTTATGCCAGGGGAGAATGATACTGGTGTAAACATGCTCAAATAAGTAGTCTGAGGAATTTATAAAAGAGAATACTTCAATTCTTTCTCAAAGGCAGTACTTCCTTTCTTCCAGAAAAGATTTTGATTAACTATACCCAAACTCCAATGGTGTAATCGAATTCAACAGAGAAAAAACACAGGATTTCATGAGTTTAATGTCTTCACAGCAAAAGGCATTGCTATTGAATTGCTCTTGAGAACTGTGCTTCTAAAAATTCCAGATAAGACGCTCACTGAGCCTGTCTTGTCTGTAGCACGATTACTCAGCCCCATCTCCTCATGGTAAACTGAGGCTCTGCAGCTGGCTTTACAACATACTCACTTTTGAAGGGAGAAAAATCACTGACACAGTAAATTGTTTAAAACAAACATAAATCATTAGCAAATTTTTCTGGGGAACGAAAAATAAGGTACAGTATCTGGTTGCCATCAAATCATGTTGGTAGTAAAAGATTCAAGACTACTTTGGGTGGCTGTGCTAGAGCATGACGGATCTCTCCTGAGATGGTGGTTCTGTTTTTCAAAAGAAAATGTTTCTTCTAGAAATGACCTGGTGCTCAAGTTTGTCAGCATGATTTAAGAGTGCTGTAAGTTTCTTCCCTCTGAAGCAGACCTTGTGCTTTGCTTTGCACTTTATTTGAGGAAATTGAACTGACTGATACAACCACATCCCTTCATCAGAGACTTCTCTCTGACCATACAGGTGGCCACTGACTGTAGTACCATCAAGAGTGTTAAAGCCACTCCATGACTGGACCAAGAAAGATTTCTCAGTATCAGAGTGTGAGGAAATAAAGAGAAAATCACTTCCGAAGAGTCTGCAGTTCTTTTACTGTCTAAAGTTTGCCTGTAACCACCCATGAATGTTCCACATACCTGGTGATTTTGTCTCCTCTGGTTTAGATATCCACAACACAGATAATTCAGTAAGCCATCTAGGCTCCTCTTCTAGTCTCTGAAAACACAGAAAATTCTAGGGCGCAATTTTAGTTTTCTAAAATATGCCAGAGAAACCTGCTTTCAAAATACCTCTCTCTTTCCACTGCTCAGGTAAGTCCCATCTGCTATTACAAGACCCACGTTGTGAATGTCTGTGTGAAAACAAGCACAGGTTACCAGCACCTTCTGCTTCAGGACCTTCATTCAACACAGACATTTATTGCGTGAATGGTGCTTCAGAGGTAAATCTTGGCTTAGAATGGAGGCGCAACCATGGCCCAATCTATTTGTAGTTCAAGATCTTGAGAAAATGAGAATCCCTCATTGGGTCACCAATGAAGTCTGCATGGAAGTAGTGAGTTAACAAGAACTGCTGGCAGTTGCACATAGAAATATGCTGAATGCTCTTCTGTGCAGATAGTTTCACAGCTTTGAATGAGGTACCTTAGTAAGACTCAGATTTTAGGTAATTTATTTGTGTCTGTTACAAATTAAGCCCTATTATACTTGGCTTTACCCTATAAAATCCAGCAGTTCCAACTGATCTAGTAGTTGATTACTCAAACTCAAATTATTCAATTGTTGCATTAAAGCAAGCACCAAGGTGTTTTTATTTCATGCAGGTAGATTTTCTAGTCACCAGCCAAAACTTAATAGAAAGGAGATTGTGTTTGGTATAGGATGTCCCCACTCCTTGCTCCAACAGTATCTCATAGGATGATGGCATGTCATGGTCCTCATGAGTTTCCTCAGGAGCTCAATAGGAGAGAATACAGTTACACATAATTTAAAAGAATGAGAATTGCTTTTAATGGATGCTCCTGATCTCAGGCTTGCTTGAAATTCCTTCAAATACATTTATTTCTTTTGGTTTATTTTATACAGAGAAGAGTACCCGAGCCACAGGACTGCAATCAGTGTACTGCAGTAGCTTTGGAACAAATGATCCCAGCTCTTCCCTTACTTTACCAAGCAAAAGACTTGAAAAATTTGGAAGCAGTCTTGGTCACTGCGAAGTTGACGTGTACATGCTTTCCAGTAAACAGTTTCTGTTAAACTTACCCCTTCAGTTATTCTAACACTTCTTCGAAAAGTAAATTGTTAAGGTTACCATTTATTTTTAGATTTATGGGTTTACATATTTGATTTAGGCAGGAATTCAACTCTGATTGAAATAAATGTATTTCAGGTCATCATTTTCAATGTCTATAAATCTTACAGTGTTGTAGCAGAATCAGCAGCTGCTAGCCAACAGTTTGTCATCCTAAACTTCTTCCATGCGCAATAAATATCATTAGTTCATGCAACAGTAGGTAAAGCCCTCTGCGTACCTGCAGACCACAGGATGCATGCTAGAAGAAGACAGATGGTGGTAGATACCCATTTTATCTAACAGGCTATAGCAAAGACAGCCTGGACTTTCTGGCACGTAAATTATGTTTGGATTCACAGAGCACATTGTAGCAGAGCTGCTACTTCAGACTTTGCAGACCCTAAGTCAAATTAATCCATCCCAGTGACATCAGTGGCATTATACAAAGAGTGCATTTGCCTTCTTGTGTATTCAGACAATTTAAATTAACTTTATAATGGGACTGAAAATTGTCTATATGCATGCTTTTTTGTGTGATGCAAACCTGTAGTTGCTTGTCCAAAGTAAATTCAGTGTAATAGCAAAGGTGAAAACAATCTGTCATCAATTGCAGTCTCAGGTGTTTCTCAGTTCAGCTGACTTGGTGGGTAAGAGGGAACTAGAGGGAACTATTACAATGGGGGCTGAATTACAATGCAGCCCCTGCAGGGCTGTGGGTAGGCTCTCAGAGCCCAGCCAGAACAATTCTGGAATCTCTAACATGAAGTTTAGCAATGATTGTGAATTTCTAGTCCCAAAAATTGCAAAGCAAAACCTAAGGATAGTTCTAATATAGCTGAAGTAGTAGTGACTGAAAGACAGCTTCTGTCTGCTTCGGAGGTGTATGGTCCTCCAGACATCTCAGGAGGGTTAGATAGGTAATTTATTCTTTGCCAAAAACCATACAGTAGTGGGTGTCCACATGTGAACAACAGGCTAAGAAACCACTGAGAACTTATCATCAACTTAGCTGAGGCACAAAACCACTTTTTTTTGTAGTACTAACCAAAATAAATGCAATTACTGTCTGGATTAAAGAGAGGATTTGACATAGGCTAGAAGCATAACACATTTTCTCCAATTTACGAGAAGTACATTCCCGTTTGTTGCCCTAACACTGGCTACATGAGTCCCACTAAACCCTATCTCATCCAAGTCCATCCCTGTAAATGTCTTAACTGGGTATGTAGATACATGAAGTATCATTCTCTTTCCAATAAAACAAATATTTTAACAATTTTATTTCCCAACTATATTTCCATGTGGTTCCTTCATCTACTCTTTTCCTAAGTAACAATGAGCTTGAAAACAATAATTTCTCACAGCAATGCCTTGGCCCTGCCAACATAAACTCATTATACTATGGCCAGAAGTTTGAATTAACAAGTACAGTTAGGAAATAGATGTATTGATTCAGTAATGATTACAATATAACCTACTTATCTTTGTACAGTACATTTATCAAGGTCATTGCTAAGTGCATCAGCTTTCCAGAAATCTTGCCATGAAAAAGGGAGAAAAAAACCCAAAAAAGATCACTTGTCTGAGCAAAGTCAGTTTTGGAAATCAGAACCACTGTCCTCATTCTTATTTCTTGATTACAGTGTAAAAGGATTTGGGTATTACAAGCAGGCCCTTAAAAGCCCAGTTTCTGCTGGGAGAAGTTATCCTTAGCACTAAGAGTGGCTGTAAACAACTGTAATATAGATAAAAGCCCTTCAGCAGGTTGCACCCACTATAAAATTCAAGCCTTATAGCCTGGTTCATACTTTACCTACACCCTCAGGCTGTAGTAGCTGTGAATGCAATGGATATCCTATCTGGGCATCAGTGTAAATAAACCACATCAGCCCCTGATGGTCTGGTGGCTCTCTCTCGCTTCCCACAATCACGAGCTCTGTTTTCTTGGGAGTGTGTGTGTAACCTCCCTGTCCAGCATGAACGTGAGCCTTAATGCAAGCTAAAACCTGCCTCCCATTCCCATTATTTGGATGAAGGTGTTAAGAAAAAGCCAGGCATGGAGGCTGAGCCCACACATACCTTCAAAGTAGGCTGAAGAGTGTTCCTAGCTAAGGTGTATATGGATCTGACATAGGAATATGATGTTCGCCTGGCCTGGGGTCAGTGTTGTAATACCCACAATGCTGCCATTTAACTCCATATGGCTCACTGAGGACAGACAAATTGCGTAAAATCCTACAAATCAAGTACAGTAAGGTCTTATCAGTTATGCAGGTGCAAGAATTACAGCCATCTAAGGGCAGCAATGATGCACAGAGCATACCAGTGCACATCCTTTGGGTGTTACAGGCCTACGGCAGCACTTTTCTACGCAGGAGTAAAAAAAAAAATTGGAAAATGCAGTGTGACTAGAAGTAGTGCCTAGTGAGGTCTCTCAGGCACAAGGTGACTGGCTGACCAAACCATAGGAAATCACAAGCACAGACATCCCTTCTGACAAATATTCTAAACAATCTGTGTTGAACTGTTTATATTTATTTGCAGTATATTTTTGTGTGTGTGACTTCTTGAACAAAAAGCAAATTATGTCTCTGCTGGAGCTGCCTAATCAAAAAGCAAACCTATTATTTGCAGTTCAGGCAAACTGAAGTACAAAGGGAACCAAACCTTTGTTTGAAGCTGTATCAATGTGACAAAGCTTTAACGACAAAAGTGAGAAAAAGTTCGAGAATTCAAGACCCGCAATTTTAAAGGCAGATGCAAGAGCACAATCCACCACTCTGGGGCAGTCGTTCCCTGGTTTTGCTTAAAGAGCAGGCGATGGACTGACTGCACAGTGCTTCCAAACCCTGCCATCTCATCTTGCTGAGCGGTGCTGGGAAAACACGCTCACACTGACACAAATGCACACACTTTGTTTTATACATATACACACGTACGTATAATTTAACATGTGACATACATACTCATATATACATATGTAAATACCATATATATGTATATATTATACATACACACACACACATGTACACCAAACTTTCTTGATTTTTACAGTGCCTTGGGCTTTCCAATACAACATTTCCTATAAAGCAGACTGTCAAGTGAAACCATGACTGCAGGGAAACCACTCAAAGGCTACAGCAAGTGCTGTCGAAAACATTTCAGACTTACAATTACACATCGCAATCACACAGGAGAATAAGGAGCAATAGGACACAAGGTGCAAGAGGGTAAATCCGGACTAGTTATTAGGAAATGTACTTTCCCATCAGCCATGCCCAAACACTGTCACAGGCTACTCACAGATGTCATGTAGTCCCTAATCTTTGGAGATTTTAAAAAATTGACTGGATGAAGCCTTGAGTCACCTTAACATGGTTTGGATCCACTTTGACCAGGAGGCTGGTTCAGATGTTCTCTTGAGCTTCCTTAGAATAGTTTAAACTAAACTATTCCCTGATTCTGTAACTCTGTGATTACATTATGGATGCCTTTATATGCATTTACAAGGCTCAGTGATGGAAAGTGTTACCTGTATTTATCCAGAGCAATTATCTGGGATCCTGGACCAGCCACATTTGTAAAGCTTCTGGTTTGTGTTCCAGTAATTGAAGGGATGCAAGAAATCTTCTGAGTTTTCAATGTTTTGCTTTTCCCTTGGTGAGTTTGGGAAATGTATTCATTTTTATGCGTGGTTTCTAAATCTATGATTAATCACTTCCCTCTCATCTAAACACAGCAATTTTCCAGTATTTGTTTATTTTATTTTCCCAGCCAAGGAAAATAACCAAGGAACAAGCAGCCAAGCAAAAGCCCCAAGCAGACAAACCAGTATAGGCAAATAAAACACAGGCCCATCCCTACTTGGGAAGGCTGGAGACTGCAGAATGTAGCATTTTTATGTAGCTGTATTTTCCTCACTCACTGGAGCTAGCGTTTTCTACACATGCCCCTGAGTAAATCATCTCTTTGGGCAAGTATAAGCTTTGAAAATAGAGCAGGGAATTTGACCGAGCAGCCCTGGACAGGACGTGGCCTTGGCCCCTGCCCCATGCAGGCAGCAGATTGGTGCTGCCCGGGTGGGAGAAAGGATGAGTGCCAGGGCCAGCGCTCCTTCCAGCTCTGCACGTACGCGGCGGCTGGTGCTCCTCACCCCAGTTCACAGCTGCTCTGGCTTTGCAGTGATTGTGCCTGCAGAGACATGTGGGAATAGAAACCTCAGCTCCAGTTCGTTGGCTCTCCCATGTTAGACCAGTTTCCTGGCTCCCAAATCGCTCTCATTTCAGAACAGTCTAAAGGCTGTCTTGTTTTTACCCATAAAACATAGAACATTCCAGCCACTTGTCCTACCATCTTGAAGCATCACAGAAAGCCACAGCAGTGACACACCTTGAACAGGCTGCGCGATTTTGGGGTGGATATATTTCCTTGCTGCAATAGCTGACACTGAAAACTGCGGCGCTGTCAGACTCTATTTTTTTATTTCTAGTCCATGCATTTCCGCATCTGCTAATTGACTGCCTTTTGCCTCATTTATAAACATGAAACCTCATTTCAATGTTCACTGTCCTTGTGAACTTACATTTATCGGCCTGATGTCTAGTTTCTTCTTTTTGGGGCTGGCAGGACTCCAATCCTGGCAGGGTCATGAGGGTTGAATTACTTCAGTCTCTGGGTTTAATACTGCAGAAAAGTGATTAGGTGACACGGCCGTGTGCCTATTTGCTTCTTTCCCTTGCTCTTGAGCCACAACAGGCTGAGGAGTGATAGGAGTAAATTGATTGCAAGTTTTCTATGCCTTCTAGAAGCTAAGGTGAAACTGCTAGTTACCTGGAATAACCACAGCTATTTATTACTGTATTACATTTTAACACTTTTATTTTTCATAAGTAATTTTCACTAAAGCCAGTGCTGTAATTTGCACACTGTGGCTCAGAAAGGAACAGGGACTTCAAAGATGTAACGGTAATTCCTCAACCAAGCAGGTGGCCTTTTGGCAAACCTTGTGAGTTACCATTCCCCAGAAGTTTTGTATCTAGCTGCAGACAAGAAGGTTTGTGAAATTATATGGGATCTAAGGAGGACTCAGAAGAATAGAGTAAATAGACCTATTTAAGGTCAGGAAATGTGCCTGTTTTTACTGGGATTTTGTGGAGGACAGGTAGGCAATAATGTCTGAAAGGTCTGCACAGCTGCTTTCTAACTCCTAAGGGAAGGGAGTTGTGTGGAATAAATACACAATAAAGGACATGTCCTCCCACTGGAAAAATGACCAAACCAGTATGCCTGATTGAGTTTTGACAAAAAACCTTTAATCTACATCAGGTAGATCAAGGCATGAATGTCTCATTGCTGTGTGTTCTGCACAACACCGGTGCTCAGTAAGAAAACACTAACTCACCCCACCCCACACTATAAACAGCAAGGCTGGGCCTCTCTCAACCCAGAGGTAGAGCTGACTTGTATGTATTTGGTACTAGCTCTTCATGATGAGCAAAATAAGGGGCGTTGGAAGGCTTTCATTGCGGGGACAGAAAAGGTATCCTTCTTTTAAAGGAATCAGTGAGCTCTACTTGGAGTTTAGCCCTAGGCGTGGTGCTGCCACCATCTACTGTCAGTAGTGCTCGTATGGCTGCCTGATTTCTGGCACCAAAACGAGAACCTTTTGGATTAGGAACACATTGGGAAAGGGTCTGTGTGTCCTTACCTCCAAACAGGATCCCCAGCAGAGAAGTCTGTGCCTGTGGGAATCCACCCAGCACTGCCTGCCCCAGAGGTCCAGCTGCTCCTCCATGGGGAGCTTCCAAGCAGCCTAGAAGTCAACACCAAAATTCCTTGCTCTGGACATATTTATTGGATATAAGAAAAAAAAAAAGGTATATTTTCATAAAAAGAATATTACTTAAATTTACATTATTACTCACTACACAGTGATTTACTGGAGTTTTACATGAAGTTCCTGGAGTCTGACCTCAGAAAACATCAAAAAGGCAAGCAAGGGACTGGAGTGTTAACCTGCCAGTGCTCTAGAAGCATTTGGTGTGTTTTTTCTCTAAAAATGGACAAAGTAGGCTGAAATTGGGGAGTGAAGGATTCTTATCTTTCTTTTTCATCAGAAATGTTTTTTTTCTCTTCTTGACCAGCATCATTTGATATTGTTTCTGTATAGGAAAGGTCAGAAACTTTCTTTCTTATCATAAATTTATTACACAGGAAAAATTCACTTTTTTCCAAACCACCTTAACCTTCCCATATTCTTACGTTGTGTGTGTGTTTAGAAACTTGCGTGTGCAATAAATATAAAATATATAATGAATATGTAACATACACTATATGTAGTCTCTGTATGTAATACAATGTAATTTATTTATGTATATCTGCAGCTGTATTTATATAAAGACAATTTATAGAATACGTACAATTCTAATATAAATATACATGCTTGTACACATGCACATACAAACACTTTGAATTTAATCAAATGTCTACAGCACTCAAAATAACACAGCATAATACTCTGATTAAAAATCACTGGACTTACCTCAATGGTTGTCAATGCCAAAGTAGCAGAATTTTCGTTCTATTTTTAATCCAGACCCAGGAAATAAGGCATTTTCCATTTTTAGTGTGAACAAAATGAACGATTAATTCAGTCTGCTGTGAGTAAAGAGTTTGGCAAAATATGTCTTCTAGACCTGAAGTGTCACCAAGATATTTGGCTCACAAGATTCTGGCAGTCCTAGACCTGGGCTCTCATTGCTCTACAGACTTCTTTCACGCTCATGTGCTATTAATATAGGTTAAAACTAAAAAAAAAACCCACGAAACAGTTCTAACTTTATTTTTTTTCCAATCCATCAAAAATCACAACTGAAGGGCCAAATTCCAAATCAAAATAAATCTCTTTTTTTTTTTTTTTTTTTTTTTTTTTTTTTTCATGGTTGGAGATGTTATTAAAACTGACTGAGACCCACAGGATATGAAATAGTTGAAGTTGTCAGAAAAATTATCATTATCTTTTCAAAAATAGGGACATATTCTGTATTTTGGATATTGAACATTTTACACTTTGAGCTTACGCTAAAAGAACTGCTAGACATATTGCAACTGAAAAATCAAGTGGGAGCAGGTTTCTTCTGGTCTGAAGCTCAAATACTGTAAGTTCTTAAATTATCTTAAAATTTTCCCCCAATCATTTCCCAGTGACATCCATAGCATCAATTTGCCGTGCCCAAAGAAATTTTGTGAGTGACTATCAAACCTATCAGTGTTTAGGGAAGAAACATACAGGGAGTTAACTCTTCTCCACACAGGGTAAAAAATGTATTTATGAATTAAACTACCTGTGGTGATCTTTATGGAAACAGTTTGAAAACTTCATTTTCAAAACAGAAAAAAAAGCGGAGATGGCTGATCTGCTAATATTTGCAATGAAAATAGGTCAAGTGGGAAAGACATTTCAGTTCTAAAGGTGTTTGAGGGTCTTTCAGATCACCTGGCAAACAAATATTATATACTGTTTGCCTTTCAAGTACACAGAATTTAATAAGACAGCAAAAGCAAAAATAAAAAAGCAGAGATGCTCTCAGGATTACACAGCAAGACACAGAGGAGGCAAAGTGGAGTTTGATTCCAGCTCTGGCACAGACCTCACACCTCACATTAGACTGTGTCTATATTGCAAACTCTTGTTACAAGCTCAGGTTTAGGGTTTTGTGCTAATCCAGCTAAAATAAATATATGTTTCAAGGCAGACGGGTTGTTGCAGTCACCAGCATGGACTAGTGCCCTGAGCATGTCTGTGGGTGAGCGTTACAGGCCATACCAGCTACCATGGCTGTGTTAAACGGAGTCTCCAGACTAAAAAGGGTAAAAGTAAACTTAGTGCACCTGCAGGTATAGGTATCTCACACTGGCTGCAAGTACCTTGATGACACAATCAGCTCGAAGCTGCTGCTGCGGGCCCCCTCTGTGCTGCAGGAGTTTGCCTGCTCACTGGAAAGTACCAGCAGGGTTTCACATGGAAAATTGCAGCAACTTCATGCTTCTGTGCCTCTTTGTTGTCGGTATGAGAGAAGCAATATCTTGTTTTTCACTCCCATCTTATCTCTTATAAATTCTCCATTGACAGTTTTATTTTGTGATTTCTTATGTCTTCCACAAGTGGAAGTCTATAGGGCTGGAATCACGCAAACAACAACCACAAAAATAGGAATAAATAATGAAGTTCAACACCATTATGAGTCAAGCATCTGGTCAAAAAGGCTTGTTCAATGTTTTTTCCGTTCCTGTCATTTTAATGCTCCAAGCTATTTGCTGGGGCTAGGATGAGGGAATCGCTGGCAGCTGCACCAGCAAGCCCTGTCAAGATCTGGTTAAAGAAGTCATAAGCCAGAAAGAGGGACGCTTGTTTTCTCTGTCTGTAATTTGTTTTCTGTTCATGTATTTCCTTTGGGCTTTACAGGAGGAGATGTGAATGAGGATGTTTAAAGTGAAATGTTGTTTTCAGTGTTCCAGGCCTCCTCTAGGATCCTTACCAGTGCTCCCTTCTCTCTGGATTAATATAAGCATTTCTCTTTTTGTGAAACTTATAAGGACCCCCACAAGCTCCTGCACAGTTGGGTGGCAATATGACTGACAAAAAGCTGAAATCTACTAAAAACCTGCTCCCATGGGGTGAGGATCCCACCCATTTGTTATGTACTGCATTGCTGATCAGCTTTGCCTTAAAAAAGAAAGAAAAAGACTTGCAAGTATTTTAAAATATTGTCTGCATCAATGGGTCAACAAAAGTAGCTAGGAGTCAGCCTAGACTTTTAAAAATCCATAGACTCAGAAGTCAGCCCCTCATCCGGAGATGGAATCAGCTTTAAAGATACTTTGTCCCAGACTGCTTTTAACGCCTCAGGTGCTGGTTACTCCACAGCAACTGTAAACCATACACACACTTTACTGTCCATAAAGGTAGATTTTTCTTTCTCTTTTTCTGTGATCTGAAGTTTTCTTGCTATGTTTTCAGTTCATTCCGTCCCAGCACAGTTAGAACAGATTATTCTCTTCCTCTTTGCCACAACCTCCTATGTATTTGAGGACTATTGTTACTTGAGTAATTTCTTTGAGACTAAACAAAAATTCTTTCAATTATTTTCCCCCAAAATCATGGAGTTTAGACTTTTCTCATTTAAGATTTTTTCTTCTGAAATCTTTTGCGTCCCATACTAGATATGGCTGTCCAGCTGATCCCTGCCAACACAAAACAGAGCTGCAGTATGACTTTCTCTTACAAACTCGCCTTCAGCTTATGCTGGTCACAGGTGACTTTCATTCCATTCCTGATCTACCATAACCCTTGGATCCCTTTTTTTTTTTGGCAGATTTCTTACCTGGTCTGTTGCTTCCCAGCGTGAATCTGGAGATATATGTAGATTTTTGCTCATATTCTAATTGAATTACATTCTATTTGGGATTTTTCCCAGATAATTTCTCTAATTTGTCCACATGATTTTGCATTTAGCCTTCCTCCCAGCAGCTCTACAGTCCCTGCCAACTCTGAGAAAGGACTGTCTTGAATTGAACGTTCTGCTTTTTTGCAGAGTTGATGCCTGAGGATCTTCCTGAGTCTGGGCAAAGCTATTCCTTGGTAAAACACCATTGACTTCAGCTGAGGCCTGCTGTTCCTCATGTTGTCAGGCTCAGAGCTTGCTGTGCATAAATCAGGTTTTGTGAGAGGTCTTATGATGCTGCCATCCAGCTTGCCCAAGGAACTCCTTTCTTCCCTTACAAGGCTGGAGCAAGCCACTGCTGCTCTGGCCACCAGAAGGAGGATCTGCTGCTGGCCATGATGCTGTTCCAGCATCTGACATGGGCAAGGTATTTGGTGCAAAGTTAAAGGGACAGCAGCAGTTTGCACACATTTACACAGTGATTTTCATGGTGTTGAATGCTGGCATCTGCTTTTGAAGTTTTCACAACTTCTGTCTGGCTTTAAGGAGAATGCTTCCCTGCCCTTTTTGCTGTGTTGGAAATGCACACCAGTTCCTGGGGAGACCAGCTGAAGTTTGGGCTGGATTGTGAACCCCTTATCTCATTGACATGTAGTTGTTTAAACATGGAGTAGCTACACTAAAATTAAAGGATTTATTTTCTGACTAATTCCACCGTGATTGGAACAAGGTCTGACTTTTGCCAAATATTATAAATTAACAAAACTGAAAGAGGTTTCTCCTTCATCCTCCACATATGTTTCAATTCTAGTTACTTTAGGGATCACTTGTAATAGCAATATATGAAAAAACCCAAATAGGCCAGGTTTTATTTTCTTCAGGTTCTGTTATAGCAGCCATCCCTTCCCACACTGCCTGGTTTTGAGGCACTGTTGATAACTGCATTGTTAACTCACAGTGTTTCACATGAGAAGCCTTCTGTTTGCTGCATTGTTGTGGGAATGCATCACAAATTTTGAATTCTTTGGAGGCTGCTCTCTAGAAAGCAGCTTGAATTCACATTTCCAGCAGCACAGTAGAAATGAAGAGGCAAACTTATAACATTTATCATCACCCTCCAACTGAGCCTTTCTCATTTGTCAAACCAATCTAGTTCCATCCACTTTGCTGAAAGAATTTGCTTAACTACAGGTATCAGCCTGCCAGAAAAGTCTTAGATACTAAAGCAGCGTTAAGATGAAGTATCAACGACTAAATCCCGAACTATTATCATAAATCCTCTCTCAGCTGCTGTCTGAGCTCACCAGGTGCCTAAAGTCATCAGATCAGCCTTTTCTTTTCTTTCAACTGCTGAGCTCACCTGTGAAATTCATACTTGACCATAGCAGCAACGCAGCATTTCACGCAGTTTCTAATGCAGCTTCATGTTTGGATTTGAGTATTTGCTGCCTAGGTAAAGAGAGGAAAGCCTGTCTCCACACCATGACTTTAGTGGTGGAGTGCAGACAACCTGCTTTTGCCTTCTCCTTTGGGTGATGAGGAAGACAGGGATGCAGAAACAGTGTAGGAGCTGCAACCAGCTGCCACTCATCCTTCTTCCAGGCAATATTGGTGACCGCAAGAAGGACTGCTGGAGATTTCCCTAGTACTGATGTTACCAATTAACTTCAAACATTGTCTTTCTCAATCTTCCTGCAGTTTCTGTGACAGGTGATACTCTTGTACAGCAATCAGATAAAAAAAATGCAATACTCTCTCTCTTTCACCGTTCGGAGAACATGGAATACAAGGTAGTTTGCTGATCAAGCAATGATGAAAAGGAGACAGTCAATATGACATTTTCCTCTACTAGAAAGAAGCTGTGCACATATTTGTTTTGTTGTGTGTAGTATCCTCCCATCTCATCTTCTGCGATCCTTGTTTTTCTGCAGGATAACAGCTGTGTTTTGCAGGATGGGCACCACTGAGTGGCCCTGTCTTAGCATGACTAATTCTCTGCAGTCGGCTGCAGGGCCTGTTGTGTGCATTACTCCATCTCTGTGGAGTTCTCGCTGGGCTGTTTTCTTCCTTCAAATACATTTTGTAATCTTATACAGTATAGCCTTGAAGCTATATTTAGAGCCATTATTCCATCATGTTCTACACTATTTCTCTGTGCCCTCCATTCATCTTGACTTGAAGGGAACTAGCACAAGGTACTTGTCTTTACCAATACTTTTCAAACACTTTGCCCTTCTGTGCACCCTAAATTGAGGCCAGAAGCCCTATTAAGCTGTTACAGCTCTGATCTGGTTAGCTTTTTACAAATCCACATCATTTACTAGCAGGACGAACTATACAAGTATTGCTACAGAAAATACAAAGGTAATTTAAGGCATGAGGTCACTCAAGAAGAGCTAAATATAGCACACTGATACATCTGTTGAGGAAAAATCTTTGCAGCAAATGTGGTGTTTATTCCCCTACAACCCGTCTTTGAGGGTTCCTGATTTGACAGCAGACAGTGATCTATGTGAGAACTGTCTTTTTGACTTTGAGCATCATGCACTGGTTCCTTGATGAAAAGGTTGTAATCATTCTTATGACATGAGGAAGTGTTTTTCTTGCATTCCCTCACTATTTTGGGGGAAACCCCCCCCAAAAATAGTTTCATAGTTCACTGTTTCTGTTACCTGGTTGCACAGATGTTTTGTAATAGATTTATGCTGCTTTAATATTTACTCTTTTCCAGCTGTAATGTAGAACAGTGTTTCAGAAGTCTTTTAGGACTTTCATCTTTCATTGTGATGGGGACTGGCTATATTATTGGTGTAGAGGCCTGACCCTGACCTCTGTGGCCCTCTGCTTTAGTCGGTTGGCTTGGCAGGGTCCCTCACAAATTTTCTATGTCATTTTTGGTCTGCATTTTGTGTGCTGGTGTCTGCTGGATAGGTGTCAGCACTATATATTCTGATTTTTTCTACTCTTATTTTTATGAACTACAAGCAATTCAATTTCAGCTGACTCCCTGTTTGCAAAGGACAAACCCTTTGTTAAATGTTCAACTTGTAAGCTTATGTCTAAATTTTCCATACCTATTACCAGTAACAAGTTCTGTCTGTAACATGTCCTAACTATTAATAAATTATTTTTTTAAGGGGCTTGATTAGCAATTCCTCCAGCAAATCATGATATTGATCTTCAAGTTCAAAGGTTAATTTAACATTTTTAGAAGCAAACCAGCCAACTAAAATGTTTGTGGCTGATGCCAGGTGAAGGTATAGAGGAGGGAATGAATGGGAGAAGTACGATATCGGAGTTGTCTGGGAAATGTGAGGAGCTGTACTGTCATGCTTTACTTCTCAGGAACATACCTGAGAACTCTCAGGGAGTGAAATGTCACAAATAGAGATGTAAATGTCTATTTTAATGTAAAAGCTGTACAATTTATGGAATAGGAAAGCTGACCTGTTTCTACCTTGTCTGACTTCAAAGAAACTAGAAAAAACTGTTGGACCCATGCAGCTGAAAGAAAGTGTAATTCTGCAAGGAACGGATATGGTGTTTTGCTGACAGGGCTATAACCAGGAGATGATTAGGTTTTACTATGCTTGGTCGTTAATACTAGTGAATCCAAATACACTGAGACTCTAGAATCCATTCTTATTTAGCAGCTTCCTTGAGAGTGTCTGGATTCCTCTGTGTTTCTGGAATTGTTGCTAGCATGTCTGTGCCAGAGCACCTCGAAAGATGGGTGGAGATGTTGCTTGGATTCTGTCCAAATGCCCTGAGGACAACAGGATGCCCCACTCTAACTGTCCTATTTAGTCACTAAACTTGCTGTTAAAAGAATATTAAAGCTCTAGGATGAAAAGTACTCAACAGGTGGTTGGCAAACTTGAAGTTTCTTGTACAACTTTGCATGCACATTTTAATTTAGTCTTGAGTAAAAAAAAAAAAAAAACAAAACAAATCTGAGGTTGTATATAGACTTCTAGTTGGTGTCACATGAAGTTTTAACATTGCTATGACAGTATGCATATATGCACATGGAAACTCATTAGGCCATGGACAGAGAACAGCAAGCTACTTGAGCCAAATAAGAAAGGGATCTCCCAGGGCTTTTTGCCAGGATCTCTCACAGTTACTCTGACAAAGGTAAGACTTCAGGCTTCTGGTTTTAATTATATACTCTAAATGCTGTGTCTTTTAGTAATGGTCATTCTTAATTTTCAATCCCTTTCCTATTCTGCTCTCACGTGCATTGAACCTGCTGTTCCCATCACTCAATTTTTCCGTATCTTTCCTGTAGCATCAGCCTGTTCTCTGTGCCAGGACCTGTGCCAGTACCATCCACCATGCTACCTCCTGGCCCTGCCATGCTGTTGTCACCTCCTTCCAGAAGATCACTGTCTTCTTACCCTTCACTTACTTTTGGCCAAGTCAGAAGGAACAGTCTGTGTAGATGGATATCCTACTGTTAATGTGAAAACACGTCATACAAAAGATATGAAAGGTCTAGCTGCTATCCAGCCTCTGAGTGAGAAAGGGTCATGAGGAAATTTTGCACACAGACCTTCCAGTACTTGCCATGTGTTGGATGTTTCTCATGTCAGTCCTCACTGGGATACCAACTTGTTGGTCCTGCGTTTCTTCCTAGCAGTCATATTATTCTATTTATGCTCTTTGGAAACAGAGGTAACTTTCCCAAGACAAAATCCTTCTGGGAGATGTTTAATCTTGGAGAATATTTCAGTGCAGTACAACCATAATTATCTGCTGTGGCTAAATTAGACCTGTTCTGTTTTGATGGGAAATAAGTTGAAGGATCTGGTGGATTCTGCCTTTTCTCATAAGTAAGAAATTAAATGTGCTTTTTAATTCAGAAATATCATGTCATCATTTCTCATTGCCCTTTACCATGGATGTACATAATCATGGCAAGAAAATGAATATAAGAGTTGTTGGGATTTGCTCTAGAAATGCTGATTTGTGATATCATGTACCTCCTGGAAATCGTGTGCCTAGTGGCTGGAAAGGTGCTTGGCAGAAAAGGACCTAGGGGTGTTGGTCGACAGCCAGCTGAATATGAGCCAGCAGCTGCCCAGGTGGCCAAGAAGGCCAACAGCATCCTGGCCTGTATCAGAAATAATGTGGCCAGCAGGAGTAGGGGAGTGATCGTGCCCCTGTACTTGGCACTGGTGAGGCCGCATCTCGAATCCTGTGTGCAGTTTTGGGCCCCTAACTGCAAGAAAATGCTGGAGCGTGTCCAGAGAAGCTGGTGAAGGGTCTAGAGCACAAGTCCTGTGGGGACCAGCTGAGGGAACTGGGGCTGTTTAGCCTGGAGTAGGCTGAGGGGAGACCTTATCGCTCTCTACAAGTACCTGAAAGGAGGTTGTAGTGAGGTGGGGGTCGGTCTCTTCTCCCAAGTAACAAGTGACAGGATGAAAGCAAAAGGCCTCAAGTTGCATCAGGCTAGATTTAGATTGGATATTAGGAAAAACTCCTTCACCAAAGGGTTGTCGAACATTGGAACAGGCTGCCCAGGGAAATGATGGAGTCACCATCCCTGGAGGTGATGTGATCTTTTCTAACGTAAATGATTCTATAGTTCTACGATTCCTAGACCTGAACAGCAAAATTGCCTTTCCAGAGGATGCATGGAATGAAAATACGGTGTTTATTTCAGCTGCTCTTCTTGTTTAAAAGGTCATTCCACACAACAGAAAAAACCCAACCACAGTTCCATGGTCTCTTTTTGAATAGCTTTTATCCTGGAGAAATTGTATGTATCATCCTCAACTTATAGATAGAGCAGGTTAAGGAAGAAAATCTAGGTCAGACAGCTCTGATTAAGGAAAAGTTCACGAGTTATTAAGTTCAAAATTAAATTTATTAAACATACAGCCTGAGCACTTTTCTGTATTAAAGGAAAGAAAAGGAAAAAAAAAAAAAAGCCAAATAAACCCAGCAACTTTAGTATATATTTCTCTAGTTCTCACAAATATTGTGAAAGCTTTTTCCTAAAGAGCCTGGTCTCACTCCATGCGCATTTCCCATCTGTATTTTTATGCCAGATCCATCAATAATGTATCTCAGCAAAGGGGCTGTTGTAAAGTGTGCAATATTGTAAAGGGAACTTTCCTTGTTGTAGGTGTAGCAATAGCCTGTGTGTTGTGAAATGTTACAAAATAATGAACATCCAGTTGGTGTTTTCAAACACCCGGTTTATAATTTTTTGGTTTGCTGGTTTTCTCCTCCATTCTTTGGTCACTATTCCAGAATTAAGCATCCTTTTCTATTAAGCATGCAAGCACAGATAAAGGCTGGGCGATGAGTGAATCGAGAGCAGCCCTTCAGAGACGGAGTTGGGGGCGCTGGTGGATGAAAAACTGAATAAGATCCAGCAATGTGTGTTTGCAGCCCAGAAAGCCAGTCACATCCTGGGCTGCATCAAAAGCAGCATGGCCAGCAGGTCAAGGGAGGTGATTCTGCCCCTCTACTCTGCTCTGGTGAGACCTCACCTGCAGTACTGTGTCCAGCTCTGGGGCCCCCAGTAGAAGAAAGACATGGACCCACTCGAGTGGGTCCAGAGGAGGGCCATGAAGATGATCAGGGGGCAGAAGCACGTCCACTATGATGACAAGCTGAGAGTTGGTGTTCTTCAGGCTAGTGAACAGAAGACTCCAGGGAGACCTTACAGTGGCCTTCCAGTACTTACACAAGAAAATTGGAGAGGGACTTTTTACGAGGGTATGTAGTGATAGGACAAGGGGGAATGCTTTTAAAATGAAAGAGGGGAGATTTAGATTAGATATTGGGAAGAAGTTCTTTACTCTGAGGGTGGTGAGACAGTGGCACAGATTGCCCAGAGAAGCTGTGGCTGCCCCCTCCCTGGCAGTGTTCAAGGCCAGGCTGGATGGGACTTTGAGCAACCTGGTCTGGTGGAAGGTGTCCCTGCGCATGACAGGGGGGTTGGAAGTAGATGATCTTTAAGGTCCATTCCCACCCAAACCATTCTATGATGTTGTGGTGGGTTGACCCTGGCTGGACACCAGATGCCCACCAAAGGGCACTATCACTCCCCCTCTTCAGCTGGACAGGGGAAAGAAAATATAACAACAGGCACATGGGTCAAGATAAGGACAGTTTAATAAAACAAAAAAAAAAGGCCATGCACAAAGGAAAACAAAAGTTATTCTCTACTTCCCATCAGCAGGCGATGTCCTGCCACTTCCTGGGAAGCAGAGCTTCAGTACCATTAGCGGTTGGTCCAGATGACAAACATAAAAACAAATGCCCACCCTTACTCCTCTTTTCAGCTAGCTTATATGAGCAGACGTCATATGGTATAGAATATCCCTTTGGGTCAACTGTCCCGGCTATGACACCTCCCAGGATCTTGCCCACCCCCCCAGCCTACTGATGTATGTGGGGGAATGTCAGAGAGGCAGCCTTGATGCTGTGTGAGCCCTGCTCAGCAGTAGCCAAGACACTGGTGTGTTATCAACACCTTTCTAGCTACCACTACACAGCACAGCACGATGAGGGCTGCTATGAGGAAAATTAACTCCATCTCAGACAGACCCAATACAGATGATTCTATGTTTCTATGGTTGTCCTCCTAAGTCTAAGTTCAAAGATGGTGTGAAATTATATCACTTGGATTTGGGGTTGTTTCCCCAGTGAATTTTTGGCACCAATGGAAACTACTTGGTTGTCTGGAAGAAAAGGATAGTTCAAAAGCTGCCTTATAGCTTATGCTCTGTTATGCAGGGATCAATAAAAAAAATACTTTTTGAAGTTAATTTTGTAGTCCTTGTTTTACTGAAGAAGGATACCACGGTACAGATAAATAAAGTAACCTAAGAGACCCAACACAGTCATACTGCCTTCCACTGCATCTACTCAACTAGAAAATGTGATGTGAGTTTTTCCCTTTAAATAACTATACTTTTTAAATGATAGAAAATGCTAACAAAGATACCTATGAAGGAAAGGGGTTATATGAAATAAATAATGATTAGGGAGAAATACTGGCCAAGTGATCCTTCTACCATCAATCTAGCTGCTTAAGGTCCCAGAGCCCTGGTTTAGCAGTATCTGCCAGTACACTGCCAGATTTCTCTAGGGCAGAAAGCTAACAAGATATTAGGGAGTCCCTTCACTGACTGCAGTCTCAGTCCCTCCAGCTGTCATTTCTTCTTGGCCACTTGGATACTAGATTCTACACAGTGCTACTCCAGATAATTTAAACTGATCTCTTAGAGACAACAGATTCTCTCCAGCACAGCAGTCTACAGATATTTTAACCACGAGGAGAAAACTGAAAACGTCTGTCTGTAGCTATGTTAGCTTGAGCATGTAATGCAGAAAAGACGATACGTTCAGAAGTGTTTACTGAGGCAAAAACAGCTTTGGAAGAAATCATTTCGTAGAGCAGATACAAAATAATTTGACTTGGATTGCATGATATGACTGCTGAAAATGAGAAAACATACCACCAAAAGCAGTGTGAATAACTTGCAAATAATTCATAGTATCATAGGTACTGGTGAAACAAATGGTTATTTAAAAAAAAAAATCTAACAATCTTCTTTCATGATTACAGGGAATTATTTTTGGCTGAAGGCTATGGAGCACATAGAAACAGGTGGCTTATATGGCGGTACCAATATTAATATATTCTCAGCTTTCTGTCATAGATTTCAATGAAGAAACACTCAACTGGCAATCACGGCTCCACCAGTTCCCACCAATTAATACTGAGAAAGATTATCACAGAATCACGGAATCACAGAATGGCAGGGGTTGGAAGGGACCCCTGGAGATCATCCAGTCCAAACCCTCTGCCAAAGCAGGTTCACCTAGAGCAGGTCGCACAGGATCATGTCCAGGCAGGTTTTGAATATCTCCAGAGAAGGAGACTCTACAACCTCTCTGGGCAGCCTGTTCCAGTGCTCTGCCACCCTCAGAGTAAAGAAGTTTCTGTCATGTTCAGGTGGAACTTCCTGTGCTCCAGTTTGTGCCCATTGCCCCTTCTCCCGTTGTTGGGCACCACTGAAAAGAGCCTGGCCCCGTCCTCTTGACACCCACCCTTTAGATATATTTAAGTATTAATAAGGTCACCTCTCAGTTTTCTCTTCTCCAGGCTAAACAGACCCAGGTCTCTCAGCCTTTCCTCAGAAGAGAGATGCTCCAGTCCCTTAACTGTCTTCGTAGCCCTCCGCTGGACTCTCTCCAATAGTTCCCTGTCCCTCTTGAACTGGGGAGCCCAGAACTGGACACAGCACTCCAGATGTGGCCTCATCAGGGCAGAGTAGAGGGGCAGGAGAACATCCCTTGACCTGCTGGCCACACTCTTCTTAATGCACCCCAGGATACCATTGGCCTTCTTGGCCACAAGGGCATATTGCTGGCTCATGGTCAACTTGCTGTCCACCAGAAATCCCAGGTCCTTCTCCACAGAACTGCTCTGCAGCAGGTCAACCCCCAGCCTGTACTGGTGCATGAGGTTATTCCTCCCCAGGTGCAGGACTCTACACTTGTCCTTGTTGAACCTCACTAGGTTCCTGTTCGCCCAGCTCTCCAGCCTGTCCAGGTCTCACTGAATGGCAGCACAGCTCTCTGCTCTGTCAGCCACTCCTCCCAGTTTTGTGTCATCAGCAAACTTGCTGAGGGGACACTCTGTCCCTTCATCCAGGTCATTGATGAATACATCGAACAAGACCAGACCCAGTACTGACCCCTGGGGAACACCATTAGTTCCAGGCCTCCAGCTGGACTCAGCACCACTGATCACAACTCTCTGAGCTCTGTCCTTCAGCCAGTTCTCAATCCACTTCACTGTCCACTTACCTGCCCCACACTTCCTAAGCTCACCTATGTGGATGTGATGGGAGACAGTGTCAGAAGTCTTGCTGAACTTGAGGAAATTTCAAAGAAAACTCTATTCTCCTTTTCATGATCTCTACTGACAAAGATAATTAGGTAAATGTGTTCAGCGGTATGGCAGGTCACATTAAGAAGACTCAGTTCAGTTCCTGTAGACAAGGGGCATCTGATATCTCTTTTTATGAAAAAAAGGCTACAGTAGGAACCACGGATGATCTGAAGAAGCGCTTATTAGTCCCCAAACACCTTAGGTCTGTGAGCATCTCACATATCTAAGATTGTACAAAGCTACTGTGCTACAAGCACTGATGCAATCCTAGAGCCAGTGAGCCACTATGGACTTCAGAAATGCTTAGCCAAAAATCCTACTAAGTAGAAATAGGCAAGCACTGAGAGATAACAAGGGTCTTCTAGCTAGAGTACAAAAATCCTTTGCTTTCACTCAAGGATCTGGACATCTTGGTGGGTAATGATGAAGGATGGTGAAGTCCAATGTGTACCTCAAGGGAATTTAACTCTGTGTGAGAACACAATTCTGACCTGCACGGTGTTACCTGCTACATAATACTAACAGTGTTCAATAAGTGTCTTTCAGGATAACTGGAGCTAGCCTCATTGAGTGACATCCAACAACTTCTTCGACATGGACTTGCAGACTGTGGGCATGAACTGCAATGAACTTCATGACATCTTTCCTGCTCTGAGAGACTGCTATGGAAGATGGAAACCCATAATCATGAACTAAATAAACCTAATGAACTTTCATGTAAAAAGACAAATCATAAGCTAGTAATGAGTATGACGTAAATGGTATGGAATAAAGGGTGGAATGTCCTGGTTTGGGCTAAACTAAAACTAATTCTGTTTTACTGCTTTAACTTTTCAGTTAAGTGTCCTCTAACGGCACTTTCTGAAACAGCAGCCTGTTTTTCCAGACAGTGACTGCTCCTAGCAGTGATAAGGCCTGAAGTTTATAGTTCGTACCAAGGAATGGGATGCAGAGAGGCCCTGGGTTATACTTGTTCTTGTAGCGACCAAGGTCACTGCTAAATCTTGTACTGCGTGTTGGGGTGTCAGGAGTGAAAAGGGTCGCAAGTATGTAAAAAGGTGGCACCTGCAGGGAGGAGCGAACCGGACAGGTGACCCAAACCTGACCAACAGAGTATTCCATCCCATATACATCACACTCAGTATAAAGCTGAGAGATCACAAGGGTCTCTCTCTCTTCTTCAATGGCCGACATCTGAGGAGGACTCTGTCTGTTCTTCTGTCATCAATTCCGATCCGTGAATCCCTGAATCCAGTGCCTGAGTCCAGATGCTGCAGCCCGTCTCTGTCTGCTGCCGGGTCCAGCCTGGGACTGTCCCAGTGCCAGCCCTGCAGTGGCAGTGGTGACGTATCGTCATCAGGATGGGGGGAGTTGGGTTCGGTATTAGTGTTGTATCTATTTGTATATATTTGTACATATTGTATATACTTCATTATTTCCTTATTCTTATTATTATCTTTTCTTTTATTGTTATTGTTTCATTAAAGCTGTTTTAGTTTTCTTTTCCAAACTGTAAAATCTCTCTCCCTTGTTCTCTCTCCTTTTCCCTTTTGTGAGGGGAGAGGGGTTAATAGAGAGAGTCTGTCATTTGTTAGTGGCCGGCCCAGCCTCAAACTGTGACAACAGGAAACCTGGTTTAGATCCCTGTTCTGTCTAACTTGGTGCTTTCAACCCAGGTTTCCATCTTCTATACCTTAGGTATAGTCTAACTTTTCAGGTATTTGAGATAAATGCCCTCCAACTATTTCTATTATTTTTGTCACACCAAATGTAGATACTCACCATAGCAGGAACCTGCAAGGGCATTAAAGTTGCACCTCATACTTCTGAATTCTTCAGTAGCTTCAGAGGTTTCTCAGGATCAGTTCCACGAGTGCCTACTTCTCCCCAGGGCTGGCTGACCTGGAGCTGAGAATACCCTGGGTTCAGTGTCCCTAGATATTGTTCATCCCAGTATTGCAAGCCTTAAGTACCTTTAGAGTTTAGCCCTTAATCTGTCTTGTCCATTCATTTCCCACAGACATAATGAAGCTCCTACTTCAAAGCCACAGGGTGTTCTGAGGAACAATGCATTCTTCAGTGCTTGTAAAGAACTCAGTTACTGTAATAATGGAGATAAAAGTGGACAGACAGGCAGATATTGTATAGCCATCTATCCCAATACCACAGGGCACTGCGTACATATTAAAAAGCACTTTAATTTTTTTGAGGGCAAAAGAGGTTGCAAACATACCTGTCAAAAATTCTAGCACACCTTCCTAAAAGAGATACCTGTTTCAAAGAATTCAGTTTCATATTTGATTAGGTTAGCTTGACATGGTTTCTGGAAACTATATACAGATCAGCTACAATAAAAGATATTTATGAAGCTCTTAGAAGGAAGTTAGACTGACAAAAACAGCATCAGGGTACTTGAAATCGCAAAAGTGGACTGTGAGGCATTGCATTTGTCCTGACTGCAAACTTCAGCTAGGGATTTGAAAGGCTTAGATGCTAAGAAAGAAATTGTTGGGTTTTGTTGATTTTAATCAATGAAAAAGTGTCAAAGGGAGGTTCTTATGTGGCTTAGGCTCAGAAACAATATAATTGCTTCCGAGTTGATCCTTTTTCCTTTGAATATTGATATAGGATTCAAAAATTTAAGCTGCAGACTAAGAATATCTAAGTTAAGTATGACATAACTTGTGCCTCACAGAGCTGAATCTATGAAATGGAGATCCAACAGGGTGACTTGATTCTTGACATCAGAGCAACAGGCACTCAAGTGAGAATAATTTTGTTCCTCCCCTCTTGCAGAGCACTTTACAGGGCCTTGATGAAATACAGACAAGCAATCTCCTCTCCAGATTGAATGGTTTGGGCCCAGATATGATACTATAATCCCTCCAACTATAAATATTTCCTCAAAGACGGGTGTGATCCAGGAGACTTGCCTACTGGAAAAGGTGCCTTCTGTTTGCCTATCTCCATGCCAGTGGGTGGAGATCTGAGGGTCCAAATTGTAAGTCTTAAATCTACAGTGGGAGTAAGACTCCAAAAAGTTAACTCGGCTCTTCTTCCACCTGATACTTTATAATTTACTTCAGGCTATCAAGGAAGACTGCACAAAGTAGCAATTGGTCCTCATGGGCCCTCACTGAGAAGCTGAAGAATAAGACACATCTTAGTCACCTAAGACAGAAATACATCTCGACCTGAAGCTAAATCACATTGTTAAAGTACGTAAATGTTCTGAAGTTATGAAAAAAATAAAATTTAAGGATGTAAAAAAGCATAAGCATTTTTATCATTTCCATGCAGAAAACAATCAGGAAAAGACAGAAAGAGCACAGCTGAGTAAGTCACATGTACTTCATTGTGATAAACTGTGATAAACCGTGTCTTGTTGGCTTTTATGGAACAATGCCTGTCTCCATCACACTACTGCAGAAGGATGAGGGTAAGTGTAAATAAGGATAATTTAGGTACCTCACAGATTTCGTTGCAGCATTTTTAGGAGTTCATAAACCTTATCATTCTGTCCTGTTGCAGGTGGAGGTGGCAAACATTTTTAAGGGTAAATGTTTGCTTGCCAAAAGCATAATGGGCCACAGAAACACAAAGTAACAATGGAAAAAATAGCTTGTAAAAGTATCATTCATTGCTCCTTAGCTTATATTATTTGACTATTATAAATTATTACTGGGCAATAACCTCTGAAATTATTGCCAAGTGAAGAAAGTAGGTGCCCTATAGATTCCTCAGAAAGCTCATCCTCTGGCTTACAGTGACGCACAGAGGCACAGTCAGGCAGCAAAAACAGAATTACAGGATTGTGCATTTTAAGGTCTGTGGCATTTAATAAGACATAAATCTAATTTGATTTCCACATTCTCCTTCTTATGTCTCGTGTGATATAATGTGATGATTTCAAGCATTTTTCTTAGCCTTCAAATAATACTTCCTCTGGAACGAAAAAAGGAGAACATCACTGACAAACTGAAATTCACCGGAAATTTTGTTATCAGAGCACCCTGGCTTTGTCACTATGTGCATCTGGCCATTTCCTTACCTGCTGAAATTTCAAGAGCTGCTCTTGTGTACGCAGCTGAGAGTGTGCACAGGCCAGTACTGGTTTGAGCAATACTTGATGAAGTATAGTCTGCTGCCCTCCAGGAACTACTGGAATTGCTTTGATTAATATCTGTTTCACACAAGATGTCTTCTGGGAATGCTGCCTCAGTGGCATAATCCCTTCCCTATGGCAAGTTACCTGGATGTACAGCTTAACACTTCAAACAGTTCATTGACTGTAAATTATAGCTATGGCCTATGCCAGCGGTACAGATGAACAAACGGAAAGTTTCATGGCTTATTCAGTTGAAGGGGTTGCATATTTGCAGGGTCCCTCACATTTGACTCACCGTATTGATGTCCCATGGCTCACTAGGCAGAGACAATAACATGGTCTTGCTGGCAAATGAGTCATGTAAGCAACACCGGCTTACTTGTTTCACTGAGGACAAGTCATTTTACAGCACCTGGACAAAGCATCTTGTAATGTTTGATTCCTTGAACAGAAATACTGTTTGCGTATCTCCATGCCACTAGATGGAGATCTGAGGGTCCAGATTGTAAGTCTTGGGGGCAATTTTTTTAGCAGGGCCTGTTGCCATAGAACAAGAAGTAATGGTTTTAAACTGAAAGAGGGTAGATTCAGAGTAGATATAAGGAAAAGTTTTTTACAATGAGGGTGGTGAAACACTGGCACAGGATGCCCAGAATGGTGGTAGATGCCCCATCCCTGGAAACATTCAAGGTCAGGTTGGGTGGGGCTCTGAGCAAACTGATGTAGCTAAAGGTGTCCCTGCTCACTGAGGGGGGTTGGACTAGATGGCCTTTAAAGGTCCTCCCAACCCAAACTATTCTACAATTCTATGATTCTAAATTCTTAAGGGCTCTTCTATTTCATGTTCAGCATTTCAAGTTTCCTGGGTTTTGAGAATAATTTTGTAGGATGACTCTAAACCAGTCGATGGTTTCAGGCTGAATGACTTGAGTATTTTTCAAGAGATAACTCCCAGGAGATGCTGAAGCTGGCAGTACAGATAAGCCCTTTATGTGGGAGACTGAGCAAATTTGTTTTGCAAAGACTACTATGAACACGAATTGTTGCACAGGTGAGTGAGAAGGAGGCACAGGTAAATCCAGCACTAGGGACATCTTGCATTAAATATGTGAGAGTGGTGCTATCCTTCTACTTCTTCATAACAGGCATTTTTCAGAACCCAGAGTAAGTCTATGTAGTCTTACCCTATGCACCATACCTGGGGCCAAAATTGTCTTTGCAGCTTAGGATATTCTCATTCGAAGGAAGGAAAGTGGGCACATTGCTGTAAATGGCAAGCAATATCTGCAGGGCCCTAGTAAACACCATCAGAGCACTGCCAGCTGTGAGCTAGGGAAGGGCATGCAGGTGAGATGATAACCAGTGAATTATTTTAGCCAGTGTTATTTTATTTAAGTGCTGATTCTTGTCTGGGTTTTTTTTTGTGTAGTCGCACATAAATACATTTTTGCTCCCTTTAGCTGCCTTCTCATTGTTAAGGCTCCCAGAGACAGTTTTAGGAAAGACAAGGCTTGTAGAGAGAGGTAGTACTTGTACTTAAACAATTATCACAGTCAGTAAATACAGACAAGCATTCGCTCAAGGACTCCTTCAGGCCTGAAACATAAGCGGTGACTTTCACACCAAGCACAGTTTGGAAACAGGTATTCTGACTTGAGATGAATTTTATTAATTTTCTGAGTGCACTGGCATGCGTTACGATTTGTTGTGAAGTGGCAGGTGAAGGTGAGACAGTTTGCTGTCTTTATTCATCTGCTTGACACAGAAGCAGAGAAAACTCATGGTAAAAGTAACCAATATCCACAAATAGTTTTACAACATGCCACCTGCAGGGTGATGTTAGCAACAGAAGCTCTAGTCTCTGGCTGCGTGTTTCTCCTTGCGCTGCCCCTCAGCTTGCCCCACTTTAAGAGTTTTCTGGTCTATTTTGTTAGGAAGTAAACTGGATCACCAAAACAGAGGTTTGGGGATTCTTTTTTTCAGCCAAGTGTAAAGTAAAAGGAGAACCCAGTCCATAAAATATAACGACACAATAAACGTCATGATTGCTCTAAATTAGAAATTATGAAGGGGAACAAGACATCAGGTAGAAAAATGTGCCGGCAGGGCTGAGTACAACCTAAGTCCATTTTTGAAATGTGCAAGGGGTAGAAGAAATCCTAAGCATAGAACAACATCATGGAATGGCTTGGGTTGGAAGGGACCTTAAAGATCATCTAGTTCCAACCCCCCTGCCATGGGCAGGGACACCTCCCACTAGACCAGGTTGCTCAAAGCCCCATCCAGCCTGGCCTTGAACACTGCCAGGGAGGGGGCAGCCACAGCTTCTCTGGGCAACCTGTGCCAGTGTTTCACCACCCTCAGAGTAAAGAACTTCTTCCCAATATCTAATCTAAATCTCCCCTCTTTCAGTTTGAAACCATTACCCCTTGTTCTGTCACTACCCTCCTTGATAAAAGAGTCCCTCCCCACCTTTCCTGTAGACCCCCTTTGAGTACTAGAAGGCCACTATAAGGTCTCCTCAGAGCCTTCTTTTCTCCAGGCTGAAAAAGCCCAACTCACTCAGCCAGTCCTCACAGGGGAGGTGCTCCTGCCCCCAATCATCTTCATGACCCTCCTCTGGATCCACTTGAGCAGGTCCATGTCTTTCTTATGTTGGGGACTTCAGAGCTGAACACTGATGTTTGTCAGAAAAAAGTAGTAATGAATAATATATAAAAAAAAAAGGTGGAAACACACAGTAATTAATCTTGCTCTGGTCCTGGGAAGAAGCAATTCTAGATTATAAGATATTTTCACTTACTGAGGGTGATAGTGGGCAGTATCTATTAAAACAGCATTGAAATGGTTAAGTGTGTATATTCTTTTGTCTACACTACTCCAAATGGCAGGTTATTCCAGATCCCCACTGACCTTATGATGAGAAACGTTCTTTTAATCTGAAGACTATTGTTCTTTTTAGTGAATTTATACCTATGCGTTCTTGTGCCATTTAGCTTGGTTTCCACCCAAACTATATTGGTAAAAACAATACGTTCCCTCAGCCTTTGTCTACTTGTGTTAAAAAGAATGAATGCCTTCTAGATTCTGATCTGTGGAAGGCTTTCCATTCCCTAGATCAGCTTCATAATCCTTTCCAGTCATGATGAAAATTCAGGTTTCATCCCAGATAACAGCAGTGCCTTGTACACTGGCACATACTTTTCTACTCATATTGAAAATTTCTATTTTTTCATATGCTCTAGGGTACCCTTTGCTTTCTAAGCCATCAAAGCACATTAATGAATTTGTAAAATGTGACTGTGTAATATTCTGAAGTCCACCCTCTTCCAATCAATGGGCTTCCAGTTTCCAGCAAATTTTTGTGTTCTTGACATTTTTATCCCCAACTCTGCATTTTTCTCCTAGTAAATTTTCTTCCTGTCCTCAAGGTACTACTTCACGTATTTATCCTCCTGTATTTTGACAAATCATTCAGGACGTTGACAAAAAAGATTCTAAAATAGCTCCTTCAAGAATTTCACCTTTAGTCCTCCTTAATCTTGCATTTCTTTTTGATGTCCTGTCCATAAAATCTCCACTTCATTTATTTCCTGATCATTTTCTGATCTATGGTCTGATCTCTATCTTTGGCAGGTTAGAGGCTGTCTTTGTGTTACTGTATCATCTTGACTTCGGATAACATTACCAGGCTAGCAGATTTTGATGCAGAGGAGATTACAGCAGTCTTCTCCCTTCCAATATTTCCTCTGAACTGTTGACTGAAATAATAAAAAACTCAAAGTGAGATCTAGCTCAAATTTTTCTATTTCAACACATTTTATTTAAGTCACTGTGAAACTGTAACATGTGATCTTTTATCGCATGAGGGTAAATCAGTCAGGATTCCTCCAGAACAGGACTGGTTCATGAAATTTTGGAGAAATACAAACTAACAAAGTATGATTTGATAAGAAATGTATTGTTTATTAATGATCATGGGCATAAAGCAACCCCATTCCCAAAGTACCTGTGTCCAGATTTGTTTAATTAAAGACGGCACAGTGCAATATTAGGAAAAAATATTACTATAAACCGAATCACTTTCTGAAAAGGAAACACTAACTCTCTTTCTTTCAGTAGTCACAGACCTGCATAGTATACTTTAATTTACAAAATTAGATGTTCAGTGACAGAAGATCACTTGAGGAATACTTTATCAATCAATTACTCTTTTGTAGTTAACCAGATTGCAGAACTTTTAAAACACCTATCTGAAAGCCTACAAATGAAGACAACCAGTACGGGTTGGCTTTGATGCAATTTTTCGATAACATATCACATGAACTCTGCAATTCACTCAGTTTCAGACCGTGATTAAATATATCCTTTTTTAAGCATTTGCCTTGGAGAGGCCAAGGCCAGAATAAAGCCCTGGCTGAGCAGCGGAAGAAACCCACCACCCTGCATGGGAAGGCTTCAGGCCCGATGACATGCAGTGAGGGAGTACTGCTTGTGATATTTATAAGAACACAGCGCAGAGTGTCGTTGTCACTTGGCTGAGCACCTCACACCTCTGAAACGGTCCCATTTCAAGCCCTACACCTGAAATCGATCTGCCTGTAGCAGGGCATCATTTTCGTGCTGGGGGTTTCCCATAGATCCCCCTTCTCTTGCTGCTGGATTGAAGGGTGAAAGTGCACCCCTGCGGGGTGGGGAAAGGGCCTGGCTTTAAGCTGCTGTTCAGTGCAGTTTGGCAGAGCTGAGGCTGAGAGGAGCCATTCGGGGCCATTGTTGGTCAAGGTTGTGCCTGTGCTTGCCCAACACGGCTGCTGAGAGCCACGACCAGAGTTCATGCCACAGGAGAGGGGGCGGTAAGTCAGGGTGACCCTGGTGAGCAGAGGGCTGGAGGGAAAATGAACTTGCACAGAGCAAAACTTGGGAAAGGCTCCTTTTACTTGGTTTTGTTCCTGCTCCTTCAGCCCCAATCCAGGGCTAGCTGTGGTCTGCCTCCAACACTTTCTCTGCATCATTTTGTTCCACATCTGGTGTGCAGAAATTATGGTGTGGGTAGGTCCTACTCTCATAACAAATACTATGTCCCTTGTGCAGCTATAAAATTGTTCTCTCTTTAAGCCTAGAATCCTCAATTACAGATCCACATGGTCTTTAAAGTCCCTTTTATTAGGCAATAAAATAAAAAATTTATTAGGAAACTGCATGCACAGATTTATTCAAGTGACTGAAGCACATAGTACATTTCACAAGGAAAATACGGAACACAGTGACCTGAAAAGCTTTGTGTTGGTAGTCAGTAGATCCTCATGGCAAAACATCAGACAGAGTGGGTGTTGTTTTTTTCCTCTGCATTGTTAATAGTTTATTACCTATTGCAGTTCCTCCCCAAGCAACATCAGAAAGACAAAATGATGAGTCTCTGCAATTTTAAAGTGGCATCCAATTAGTATTTCTTTTAGAATGGTTTCTATTAATCTTCTTTTGTAATTTTTTTCTTGTTTCAAGTTGTATTCAAGTCATGCTTATGTGAACAGCGTTTGTTCTGAGATTAGAGAAAGCGTTGAGAAATGATCTGTGCATAACTGCATAGTCCTTCAAAGGCACTGCCCTGCCTTGCCACCCCATCCCCACTCCAAAGCAGCAATGTGCTGTTGAATGTACCCACTGCTTAAACCATGATACTGCAGGGAAAGAACTGAAATCAGCTGTCATGCCCTTTCCCATCTGATCAAGGCTGGCAGGAAGAAGGTTTGCTGAGTCTTGTCACTAATTTTTTGGTGGATGGTAAAGCATGTGATGAGAGGGTTTCTTGTCCTTTTCATCTTTTGTACAGCTGTCTTGTCTACATCGCACTTTAACCCTGAAGAATTAATCTGCTTTGCGGAGGATGTTCAGGAAGTAAAGCTGGCAAGGAGTAAATGTCAAATGAATTCAACCTACCTACTTACTGAAGCAAGGTCAGAGAAGGATGAGAAAACAATTAATTTATATGGTCTCCGAAAACTGAGCTGCCACTGTAATTCATTGGTTTAATGTGTTATTTTTAATTACACGACTATAAGCACCTATACTAGGAAAGTAAAGATGGTTGTAAATGCAAAGTCAAGGCACCCAAGGAGTCGAGTACCTTGATGTATTACAAGCAGAATGCAATGCTTCCATTTTGACAGAAGCCCATCTGTTTGCACGGGAAGATAAGACCCATTCCTGGTCTCTTTTCCCATTGCCTTTCCAATCATGTGATCTATGAAAAGCACATAATTTCAAAAACTATCTTCTAATTCGAGCCGTGCTATCCTTTAAATGTACATTACTTACACCCTGCTATTACATTTTAATTATGTCTGGGTAAGTCCATAACTATACTACACTGTGAATTCATTCCCTGGGGCTGGCTGGCTGATTCCCAGGGGGAATTTCTGTTTCTCTCCATACAGAAGACATGACACTACCACACAGGCTTTTTGCAAGATCTTTTAAGCCTTCCTCTTGAGCCCCACTTACCAGTTTGTGAGCCCATTGCACTCCTTTTGGTGTCATTCCGTGATGAGCCCACTGGACTCAGAAAAGCCCTGCTTTTTGACATGATGCAACTCAAGCTGTGTCCAGATCTGTCTTGCTACATGAGACATTGCACCCAGCTTCCACCCCCATGTTTACCCTTCTTCTGGCAAAACATGTATTCCAGAGATGTATGCAGCACCTGGACCTCTCACAAGATAAGATTGGACAATTCACTGTATATCTGGTTTTCACCTCAAAAGTGGATGAACAGGTAATGGCTGTCTTATTTGTGGAAAGAAGAGCAGGGTTTTTTTTCAATAAAACCTTAATGTCAGTCTTGACTCATCAGCTCCTGGCTACTGACATGTACTTTTGTCTTTTCACTACATTTCATGTAGCTATCAGATTTGCCAGACTGATGACCTTTAGGGGATCTAAACCTAATTTCTAAATAACTGCTCAGCAGATGCTACTGCACAGGTAGTTAACCACATCTGTAACACAGGATTCGTGGGGAATTCCGTTCTGGGAGGCATACCTAACCTCTGAAATTTATGTTTAATTTTGAAAGCTTTTAAGTATTTTAAAAATAGTTGAAACAATCTTGTAAGGAGAAACTTAGTTGTTGTTTGTTTGTTTGTTTGTTTTTCTATTTCTAACTCAGTTTCAGTTAGAAAAGATAGTTACTACAATTTCATTTTCATTAAAGAAAAGAAAGACTCCAACAAAGCAGAAAATATTCATTCATGATTTACCTTGATAATATTTTTCAGCATCTCTTGAAGATGCTTGAAAAATTTTTGAGATTCCCCACTACTGATTTTAAGCACAACCATCCGGTTTCTGTTCACTCTGCACAGCAAAGATCTTTGAAATCACTTTGTCCTTAGTTGATGCATGCATTCATTTTAATGTCTCATAAAAGAAAATCAGTGAGTCACTTCTCCACAGATAAAGCAAGTTCAGATACACTGTCGTAATCTGAGACAGCGCAGGTCTATCATCTGTGACTCCAGAACGGCAAATTAAAGAGTGACATCACAGCTACACTAAATTTAAGATGACCGTGCTTTAATGTAATTTGGACATGTAGACTGCTATACCTAAGAACTGAATAGGCTTTTTTTTTTTCTGACTTCCAGGCCTTTTTATTTCATAACGACTTGGAGCTAATATCTTTCCTCATGTTTGTGCCTTGGTACTTGCTGGCTTCTGAACTCAGCAGAATCCAGCAGTTCGGACACATCCCAAGAGAGGTCAGCTCTAGAGATTCAAAAGGGAGTCTTCTATATGAAAATGGATAAGACTGCCCCCACCCCCCCAATTTATTGTACATATGTACCGAGTCATACACATAGGGAAACAACAGCAGCATGTACTGATACATTCAAATGCTGAAAACAGAAACCACAAAGGAAATGGTTATTCATGACATTGTACTAGATATCTGCTCAACAGCTGTCAGAACCATGATAGACTGGGAGGAGTTAGCTGGAAATGACTAGAGAACAGAGCAGATAGCACTGTTCTGCCACTGTCTAAACAGTGATCATGCAAAAAAAAATGCATTTCAATGTGAGAGGTCAGATAAGATGCCTGAAAACTAAGCACAAGGGTTATACCTCCAAGTTTTAAAAGCCTTGATTTTAGAAGGCAGAAATTTGGGAAAAGCCTACATGTGATGTTACTGAAACTGTCACTAGATGAGATTGCAATCAGAGTGAGAGGTCACGCAGCTTCACGTCAAAGTGTGACTCATCTCAAAACACACATTTGATAGCTGCCACGCATAATGCAAATGTATGTACTTTATCATTGTTACAATTTTCTAACTTACACAAGAAGTAAAGGGGGGGAAGCTTTTCTAAGTACATTTTTTTATTTTTTAAACATGTTAAACATGCAGGAGAAGTAACATAAACCACCTTGTTCTAGTGTACCTATGCAAAGCAACACATTCACATTGGAAAACTACTTCCAAATAATCACCTAAGAAATTCAAAGAACAAATTGAGTTTAAATTGCAAAAATGTTTTTCCAGTATTGCTTTAATTTGGAAGGCAAGAAATAAGCAACACAAACAGTAACAAGAGTATATGTTTGGAAATACCCCTTAAAATGTCAGACCAAACTGAAGACATGTAGAAACTCCATGAATACCTCCATTCCCTTGTTATACAGATATGATGTACATTTTATCTATAATCCATGATCTGTTTTCAGTAAACTAGAAAGTAAATTTATCTTCTTTTCCTTTCCAACAGGTGTAGAAAAACTATTCAAGCTGAAGAAGATCATATAGCCAATGTCCACATGCTTGAGTGAATTCAAAGGAGAGCTGTGAAACTGACAGAAGGATTGAAAAATATAGTATTATTTGACTTCTTGAAAAGAAGGTTGTGAAATGGTTTGGATCCTACTCTATAAGTATTTTCCGACGGATTGTGTAGGATTTTTTGACACGATTAACAGAGGCATAACAAAATGCTGTTGCTAGATGTCAAAGATAGGAAATTCAGCCTAGAAATACAGAATAGGACCAGGATGGTGAATTTACCACCACTTAACCTTTAAAATAAGGTCAGATTTTTCTAGAATACTCTTCTTCTGGAAGAAGTTCTGTGTCTAATGTGTATCCACATAAGTGTGTGTGCAGGCTACCTGAGGTTAAATAACACTTGTTGAACTCTGCTAAAAACATGTTTCTAAACTCTGATTGTTGATATAACAACTTACACTAGTTGTTAGGTTTGGGGGTTGGGAAAATTCCTTCCTTTGTGCTTCATCTGTGATGAACAAGGCACAGCTTATCTGTTGTTTAGATGCCCCAATTAGTAGCACTCTATGCATTCATATTGTCAGCCAGTAGCACAGAGTTCTTCATCCTAGCAACTGCAATTTACTCATGTAAGTCTTTACAATCAGTATTTGTGCAAAACTTAAATTTCTTACAATGATATAGGTCGGAGTAGAAGATGCAGTACTCCCTGATGGAGGTAAATTGTGAGTAGCGAAACATCTCTATGTTACACTGAACAAGTCTCAGGGAGCAAGAAGGTTAAGTAATGGCTTATGGTATATTTTTAAGGGGCAGCATGACATTTATAGTTAAAGGAAGCCAGAACAAATATTTTTAAATTTAATGTACATTAGGAGAAAATAGAAAAATAAATGAGGGTGTACTGACCCCACCACGTTGCTATTTTCATTGAATAAGCTACCTTGAAAAAGAATGGGAATATTTACGAAACCAGCAACACTTATACATCAGAGACATCTTAAAATAAGTAGGTATAGCTAATTAATAACCACTGCTCAGCCTCAAAGAACAGTATTTGTCATTGTGCCCTAGTTCCAGTAAACCATGTTTAGGCACTACCTACTCCTGACACATTATTACTCCCCCAAAACATGTTTGCTACTCTGTCTAATCATTAGCCAAGAGTCCTTGCTCTCCCATCAAATATTTTATAAAATATAATAGAATGAGCTAGAAATAATAATGCAGCTGAGAAAGTTTTTAAATCTTTTATTACTCAGAAGGATGTGATTAATTTGAGGCATGTACTTCTAAAACAGGCAAAGCATTGGTGTATGGCCAGAAAAGCATTGCACTTGTAAAGTTTTGTATTAACATAGCAAAAAATCCTTGTCTAGAGTCATCTAGACATTGAATCGGCTGAACCCATCTTTCAGGAATAGCACGTTGTGTAGCAAACACCGAAGACCTGAGAGGCAGCGTAACATTAGCATGAAGGGGAGATGGTGCTGCGACTGAAACCACTGTCAGAACTGGGTTTGGAAGAACCCCCTGAGGGTCAATTTATATTTAACACAATACTTACCAGGGAAAAAAGCTACATAACATGAAAGTTTATGCCTCTGTCATGATTCTATTCAGGCACAGCAAAACCTACAGATGTCACCCAGCTAATGGATTAACACTCTGCTCATTCTTTTCTTTTGAGAGAACAGTTCATCTGACCAGCCATAACGTGTCTGCTACAGGAATGGCCAATGGGCAAACTTTTTGGGTAAACTGAATTACCTCCAATTTACACTGACTGTTTGACTCCCTCATCTACTGGGAGAGCTTAGCTACCTAGTTTCTCTGTAGCCACCTACTTGCACACACCCACATCGTGGTATTTTGACAGCAAAATGAACCCTACCCCAGCAGTTCAGTTAAAGCACAACTAGTCTTATAACTTCAAAAGGCACCAAAACAGCTTTGGATAAAATGGATGGTACAGAAGTTGTCTAAAGCTGTTAGGTTTCTGCAGGGTAGAAGAGGATGCACAGGGTCTGCATCAGGTAGGATAGGGAAGAATTAACAAGCTGATGTGTGTGTTAAAACTGTCAGCCTCCAAAAAATCAAAGAAAAAAAAAGCAGCTGTTTGCAATAGATTCAACCCAAGATAAGATTATTCATCAGGGGGAAGAGCAACTACACTCTATGGTAAATCAGCAGTTTGGGCCAGGCTGTAGGTAGAGCTGATAGTATCAGGCTGTTTTGTGAGCTGCTCAGCTCCTTTAATAACAAATTCTGACAAATAAACCTGCCTATTTTGATACTGTGGCAGTGATACTGTGGGGACATTTGAATTAACAAACCACTTAGCTTTCCACAGTCTCAGCCTTTGATAAATCCATAATTTTTGTTTCCTTCTGCATGACTTTCACCAGTTTGACTCCAGGGTAAGGATTACACCACCATTTGGGTTGTCCTCATAACAGTAATTTGGAAAACCTCTCAGTAGCACAGGGACAGCAGCTGCTCCCTTTAGTATTTCTCCCTCTGCTACGCTAGCCCAGATTATCCAGTACAGTGACCAGTACAGCTTAACTGGACAACAGCCCTGCATTTACAAGAATTTGCATGTTGACCATTGGTTACACCCTGTGTTTGATACTTGATACAGGATGATAAATTACCAGCTTTACATGTATGTTGTGTCACTTGCCAATCTCCGCCTCTGCTGTTTAGCTCCCACACTGAGAAAAGCTGTTAGTGATAACTCACAGTGTATTTTCCTGGTGATTGTTCAGTATTAACTACTGTCACATGTTAGGGCTAGGCCACATGGCACTTTGCCCAGCATTTTAAATATTTTGCTGCCGGGACACTGCCCATCAAGGGATCTTTGCCCTGTTCTACAGATGTATCAGATAGAAGGATGTCTAACTAATGGCCCGTGCGTAGGACCAGCAAGACAACCTCTTTGGCTTGTGAGAAGCAGAAAAGATGGCCCTATACACCAGGCAGGCATCTTGCCAGCCGGTGTGGTGAATCTCACTGGGCAGAGTTGCATGCAGTCCCAACAGCTGCCTGGCGGTCCACCAGCAACACCAATTTGCCACCCTTGGGGCAAGCTAAGCTGTCTAAGCCACTTCTTTCTATGCAGCAGCTCTTAGTCCCTAAAGGTGGTTTACTGCCCTGCTTGTCCTGTATGAGAGGCATGGCTCTTGCCAGCTGCCTGATGGCAGAATACTTGAGTGCTTCCCAGGTTTCCCTTTCACTAGCTGCTGTCTACAAGTTCAGATGTTCTCTGACTGAGCTTGAAGCAACACAGCTTTTTATAAGGTGTTTCACCCACTTTGAGCTGAACGATGAGAAAAGGTTTTCATAATTTTCTACTTAATTTTAATGAAACCTTGTTTCAAGTTTTTATGAGGACTTTTGTAAAAACTCTTCACGGGATGATTTTCTGCTGAAACCCCAATGAGTAATGACTCTAAGTCAAGCTGAAAGCACTATGTTCCGACTCAGCAATAGTCAAATCCTCTGTCATGTGATGTGTTGTATCTCTCATGGTTGTAATTACACTGAAGTCTTAGTCACTTTGAATAAATTGATATTGATCACTAATCTCCTGCCTGCCCTGTCATTTTTATAACTGTAGCTTTTAGGAAGAATTTAGGAGAATAGCTTATCCAACTGATCTAATGAATTAATAATACTAATAACTTTAAACATATATAACATTATTAATAATTTTAGTTTTACGAAGGCTGTAATCAACCAGCCATACAAACTCACATTTTTCTCAGTCAAATGAATGGAGTTCATTTACAGAGCTACAATAATGTGAGTGAATAGAGTGAGACGACTTTAATGTAGCTTTAAGGTACCCATATTTGTAACTCACCCACTTACTTTTCTGTGTTTAGAAACCTCTTAGATGCTATACATATTTTCCTTATCTTTCTGTCTAAAATAGTCAGCAGGTTTTGAAACCACTTATATGCATTATTCTGGGAATCTATTACTGTTGTCTACACATTGTTCTTTTGGTAATAGGTATGTGTCTAGCCATTGACACCAAACTTATGAAAAGCTATGTCTTCAGGAGTTTCAGTGGCTCAAGTGCTAGCACTCTTTTGGGTTACTATTTAGCAAGACTGATAATAACTATTACTTAAAGAAAAGCCTTCAAACTAAACCAGGATAATGTAACACAAAGTATTTTTGTGAATTGAAAGAAAAAAGGGTAATAAAGCTGCTGAAAATCTTCCAATTTTAGGATTATGAAACACAGGCTGCTATAAAGAGATATTGGTTATGGTAGAGGTATATAAGTCACTTTCAAGAACAGTAGATTATCATACATATTTTTCAGACCAGCAATCAAAACTTTTCGGTGTGGCTCAACCCACACTCATATTTCTATTCAAGTTAATGGATGTCATCTCTAAAAAATTTGGAAGTAGAACATGACTTAATGATAACAATAGCTCTTGTTCAGCAACGTTCATAAACACACATTTATTTCTCATGTAAGTAAGTCAAAAGGACTTAAACTTATCCTTAAATGTTTGGCTGAATGGGAGCTTACACATTCGATTCTACAATTCTCATTCTTGCAGAGTAGCACTTACAGGGTCAGACAAACTGGAATTATGTCAGCTCACCCCTAACTGAGTACAATTCAAGAATGTATGTATGGGCTTGATAAGCTCTGCATCCTTGCTTGTGTGCTGCACATCTCCTGTGAAGATGGGCAGACTCTTGGGCTTCTGAGAGCACTTACAGCATTTCATGACAACTGAAGATACACAGGTTTTTCCCAGGTGGTCATTTACACAGTCTAGGGATCACGTGTGTGTTCAGCACTACTATCTCCACTGGCATAGGGGGGCAGTTAGCATAAAGACCTTTTTTGCTTTCCACTGGAACATAATATCCTTGCCCACACAAAAGGTGCTTTAAGAATTGGACTAATGTAGAGTGAACTGACAGCAAACATTCACGGCAAATTGCTGCAGCAGGAACAGCTAAAATCAAGGTTACTGAGAAAAGGCTCTTCCCCTGGAACTGCTCTTTATGCTTTCCTTCTGAGATAGCATTGGCCACTGTCAGAGACAGGATATGGGGCTGGATGTATCTTTGACCCAGTACAATTGTTCTTGTGTCCTACAACATCCTTCCAGTGAAGACAGAAATGGGCAGGTACACACTAACAGTCCCCGAACAAATGAAAGCTCCCAGACCATCTGTTGCTGGAACAGCTTCTGCTGCTTCTACAGGACTGAAGCCAACATTTGCAGCTGCTTTATAACTTTCAGTGAACTTGCTGTTGCTATTCCATCACCCATGTCAGGTTCTCTTCAGTTTCACATCTTAAAAGCTGAATTTGGAAAAGTCCAGAAACAATAAATCAAGGACTTCTCTAAACCTACAAGCACGGACCACACATTAAGTTGAAGTCGAACTTATTTGCTTTCTAACATTTGGGTTTTTTAATTTTTATTGGTACTTGTTAACAAAACATATAAAGATAACAAGAGATGATCAGTTCAAACCTCCTCTGTGCTAGGACAGTTCCCAGGCTTTCACTGCCTGCAGTGTCACGTTCTTGGGAAGTCACACACATTCCCTCTTTCCTTTCATTTTCATCTACCACGTGAAGTTAGGAGTGTGCTAATCCTGCAAGCTGCAGTGTAGAGGGAAGATGTGTGAGACGGCTTTGACAAACCAGCTCATGTAATGGAAACTTTCTTGCTATAGCAGCACTGAGCTGTGCACATTTTGACTTAACTTTCTAGTTTTCAGTGTGAAGCCTGCCAGAATAGTCCTCAGCAGCCAATAGAAAACACTTAACTGCTTCCTAAAAGTGTCAAACCATGTACAAGTATTTGAGACAAACTTTACACATACTTTGGAGACTCTGGTTTGCGGAATTTGATCATCAGAGCTAGAGTTGCAGGCACATCTCATCACAAAATTTCCACAGTCATACAGGACCTTGTTAAGATCGTGTATTGGATTTAAAAGGTGTATTTGGGTTTAGTTGCTGCTTGTGTTTGGATTAATACAAAGAAGTGAGAGAGAATATCAATTATCAAAATACAAAGTATACAAAGTATTCTAACTACAGGAATTAAGTTTTATTAAAATACACATTCTATAAAAGAAGGGATTCACAAGATCAGTCTAAAAATAATTTGATTAATCTGTGTCAATATTCTGTCCATAAAATGAAGTGTACACATATGTGTCATTTATTTTGTTATGTAGTAATCTTGATAAAACACAGTTTGGTGTATAGAAATTAGCTTCAATTTAAATCAGTTTTACACAGGGACGTGCCAAAGCATTATACTTATAATACTGTGATATGCACAAAAAGAATAAAACTGACATTTCTAAATTTGGTGACTAAGTCAGACACCTTAGTTTTTAGCAGCTTCAGAAATTATGAGACTGTCAGAATTATCAGTGTCTTTCAGTTTTTAATGGCACAAATCCATGGACTTTGGGCACAGGCATTTAAAAATGTCAGCTTTTGATCTTGTCAGCTAAACAGGAACCACACAGAGATTTCTCAGGAATGGCCTTTGAAACAGGAAGTGTTTTGTTTTTTTTTTTTTTCATTCTACTTATCATTCTAAATGGAAGAGGAAATCAATGACTGTGAAGAATATTCTTGCTTCACATATGACTTTCCAGAAACAAAATGTAGCTTCATACTGGAAGTAATCTTGGGCATTAAAATCCCTTACATGGCAAGTATGAAAAATAGACTGCTATAATAATTGGTTCTGGAGATTTGAAAGCCTGGATTTTCTTATAACTTCTATATTATAACAAATATAAAAAAATCTAACAAAATCTAACATAAGAACTTCCAGATAAGAACTGTACTTTTGAGATATGCATAAAAGTTAAAATAAAGCCAGTTCTTATGCAAATACATCAAAGATGATGCAAATTTCCAAGTCAAGGGAAAATTGTGTTTGGTCATATAATAATCAACCCATCTTTTCTCTGTGATCACATTTTCTCTCTTCAATAATTTCTTCCTGGCAATGTCTTCACCATTCCTATGGCTGTCTCTCTTTGTATTTTTTAATCATTACTTGGTCTTACGTAGTTAGATTGTTCTGTCAACAACCTACTTCCCTCACCTCCCACTCCCTTGCTACCTAGTCACTGTCCTTTTTATTCCACTTCTGTCTTTCCACGCTGTTCTTTTCTGCTCTTATCCTTTTTTTTTTTTTTTTTTCCCAGGTAATGAATTTATTTCTTTTAGTTCATTTGTCACTTTGCTTTTTTTTCTCACTGTTGTTTTCTCTATCTTTTTCCAGTGTTGGCTTATAATAATTTTTAACTCAGCACAAGTGTTTACCCATTGACTATGCTTCTTCAAGCTATTTCACTGGCACTTTTTCTGAAATACATAGCAGAAGCAATGCATTACCCCAGACGTGTGAGTAGAATCACACTGCTTCACTAAGTGATCATCTGCTTTCAGGGCAAAGCAAATGACTGAAATACGTAGACATGTAGAAATATTTCATTGTACATTCAAAACAATCATAAAGCAAAAAACCCCAAAACAAACAAAAAAAGGAAATGTAACTGTATGGTTAAAAATGTTATCTTCCAGTCAAGAAAGAAGACAAATATCTAATCTAGATGAGCAACAACTATATTTGGACTCAGTACTTTCCTGTAAGAGGAAACACGGGTATAATGTAACTGCTCGGGACCTCAGTGAGACAGTTTAGAGTCCGTGACTCCCACAGATCCTCTGTCTCCCCCACAAACTCTCAAGCTCCTTTCATCCAGGAATTCTTCTCCCTCCCTTTCCAATTGCTTTCTATCATCCTATCTTGGTCCAGCTGCTGCAAGCGCTGTCTGCTCCATCTGCCACCACAGACCTATGGCCCTTTTGCAGATTCAATGTTCAGAGCAGCAGCAGCACCTTGAAGAGACTTCTTGGCCTATGAGAGGTGGTTGAATTATGCCCACATTCTTCAAAGTAAGAGTGCAGGTTACAAAAGTGCTGGACAGATTAATCATTAAAATATATCTCATTAAAGGAAAATTAGCACAAGAGACATCAATTGATTCATCGCTATGGGGCTTTGTGAAGCTGCCAACTGCTATGGAAATGCTATGTATTTTATTATTACTGTGCTAGGCAAAAATTCACCAAAAGTTGCATCCTTACACCACTGGAATGCAGGGGTCACAGACATGTTCAAAGACACTTCATTTATGCTCTCCAAAATAAAATAGCGTGGTGAAATATACAGCAATAAAAATACCATGAATACCCTGAATACAGTCTTCAGAAAACAGAAATACTGCTGCATTGCAGCAGTCCTCTGAATCATTCTTAAACAGGACCATGGCTGGGCAACTTTGGCTAAGGCTCAGCCAAGGACAGGACCTATGGTTAAGTTTCCGGTTAGTGAGAGGCAAAGCCTGAGGCTCCAGTGAGGGTGAGGCTGCCAAAGGGAGGGGATCCAAAAAGAAATAATTTATTGGAATTATTTCAAGAGCAATATTGTACGGGTTACAGAGCATTGCACAGTTGAGACAAGAGGCCTTTTGGTCCCAGCTGTGCCTTTAACCCAAGGCACCCAGTACTATAGTGTTGAACAAGATCTCAGTAATGATTTCTGTCTTTAGCCCACCCATTCCTCTGGCAACCCTGCTGCACACCCGCACCAGTTAGAGCTCTGGGCTTTGTCTCTGTACTAAGCATAACCCTGACTCAAACATAATCCTATGACATTTCAGTGACTTAGCCTTCCCCCAAGACCCTCAATCAAGTTCCCAGGAATGATTTCTTTTTGAAGTCTACCTCTTCCTTTGGCAGCCCGCCCCATCCATCTATAGCCCTAGGTCCCTCCCACACTTGGAGCCCTAGGCTTTGGGTGTCTCCTAACTCCAGCCCTAAATGTAACACTAAGACAGTCTTGGGCTTGGCTGAGCTTTAACTCGAGACCCCATGATTTCATTGCTTTAACAAAGTTCTAAAGTGATTTTTTTTTTTTCTTTTTTTTTTTTTTGCTGCCTACCCCTTCCCTGAGCAACTCCTTTACAGCTTCACTCCAGCTGGAGCCCTAGGTTTTATCTCTCACAAACTTAAACCTAACTCCGGCTTTAAGACCTTGGCTTCGGCAGAACCTAATCTCAAGACTCCCACCCATGCACTGTTGAAGATGTTCCCTTGAACGATTTGTCTTTGCATTTCTGTCCCTTTCTTGATCAGCCCATTTGAAACATCACTCCGACTGAAGCCATACATATTGGCTCTCTTATAATACTAATCCTAAACCAAGGCCACCAGATCTTGGCCTTGCTTCAGCCATATCCCAAGATCCGAAGTCATGGCCCTGTTTAATAAGTTATCAGTGTATATTTCTATTTGCATCCCACCCCTTCCTTGGACAGCCACCTTTGCAGCCCCACTCCAACTGAAGCCTGAGGTTTTGTCTCTATCCTAACCGTAAACCTTAGCCTAACTGTAGGTCTTGACCTGGACCGAACACTACCCCAACAGCATTGAGCCATTGCCCTGTTGTACAGGTTCTCTGGTGGAATTGTTTTTTCAGCCCGGCTCTTTCTTTGGCATCCCCTTTGCACTGACAAGACAACTGGAGCCCTAGGCATATTCTCTCTCCTAAACCTGACAGTAAATATCACTCTAGGTCTTGGCCCTTGGTAATCCTTAATCATGGCCCTCTTGATCAAGGTCTCCGGAGATATTTCTCCTGAGACCTTTCTGTAGACCTCTCTTTCAGCCCCTTTGAAGCTTCTGTTACTGTAACCTTACATGTATACGTAATCCTTGACAACAGCTGAGCCTTACACCAGTCCTTCAGCCACAGCCCTCATAAACTAGTTCTCAACAGAGAATCCTTTTTGCAGCCCATTCTTTTCTTGTGCAGATTTTGTGCATTTATGTTAGAGTTAGAGTCAGATTTGACCTAGTGTTAGGGTCACAGTTAGGAGACTGACAAATCCTAGGGCTCCAGTTGGAGTGAGTCTACAAAGGGGATGACCAAGGGTTGAACTGCAAGAAAAAATCTCCCTTGAGAACATGTTCAAGGTTGTCATGGCTGGGAACCTAGAGAAGGCTCAACTAAGGTCAAGGCAAAGGTCTGGTGCTAGGCTTGGGGTGAGAAGAGAGACAAAGCCTTGCACTTCTGCGCTGGTTTTGGCTGGGATAGAGTTAATTTTCTTCATAGTAGCTGGTATGGGGCTATGTTTTGGATTTGCGCTGAAAACTGTTGATAATACAGAGATGTTTTTGTTACTGCTGAGCAGAGCTTACACAGAGCCAAGGCCTTTCCTGCTCCTCACACCACCCCACCAGCAAATAGCCTGGGGGTGCACAAGGAGTTGAGAGAGGACACAGCTAGGACAGCTGACCTCAACGGACCAAAGGGATGTCCCATTCCATATGACATCATGCTCAGCATATAAAGCTGTGGAAAGGAGGAGGAAGAGGGGGGAAGTGAAGACTGATAGCATTTATCTCCCCAAGTAACCGTTACGTGTGATGAAGCCCTGCTTTCCTGGAGATGGCTGAACACTTGCCTGCTGGTGGGAAGTAGGGAATGAATTCCTTGTTAGGCTTTGCTTTCATGCACAGCTTTTGCTTTACCTACTAAACTGTCTTTATCTCAACCCATGAGTTTTCTCACTTTTACTCTTCTGATTCTCTCCCCCATCTCACTGTGGGGGGCTTAGCTGTTGGCTGGGGTCAAACCACAACACACTTGTATGCCAACGTGAAAAAATGCAGACAGGAACTGTAGTTTTGATGTGGGTTGATCCACCGGGTGCCAGTCAAGAGATGCCCTAGTCAGGTTTGCGCTCTGCAGAAGCAAAACCGTCACATGCTGAAGTACACAGTGCCCCTGCGCACTTCAGAAAGAAATGGGCAGCCATGGAGGGCTGCAGACACCCTGTTGAGGGCACTCCAGGCCAAAGGGGCAAGGGTACTCCTGAGGGACCAAGGCTGTGGGTGACCCATACTGGGCCAGGGACAGGACTGCGGCCATAGGTGATCCAGGCAGGGCCACCCCTGAGAGACTGCAGCTGTGGGTGACCCACTCTGGGGCAGGGACATCCCTGAGTGACTGTGGCGATGGGCCACCCACAGCAGAGCAGGGATATCCCTGAATCTGAATATATGTAAAACTTACAACTTCTTACCAAGAAATTTTGTCAGCTGGTTTGTCTCTAAAAAGCATAGTTCCTTGACAACGGCAATAGAATTACCAATTTCTTGAGGTCGGCATTACCAGAACTTTATTTCTCAAGAGCAAACGGTTTCACATCCCCTATTCAGTGCACTAGTGCCGGAGCTGTCACCATGACAACCCGAGGAGGTCAGCGTGACCATGGCTAGGCAGCAGGACACCTCAGGCGAGGTCCCCCTCTGGTCTCCAGGTGCCTGCAAGCTCCCCTGGACCAGCCCAGGATGCTCAGGCTAGAGCAGCTGCAGTGATGGTGCCTGTGCATGGAGGTGTTGGGAAACAAGAAGAAATTCTGGATGGTGCATTTTTAGATAGTTACAGCTCTGGTGGGTTTCTGAGCTCTGAAGCTAACAGCAATATGACATCAACCACTGAAGATGTGCAATAACTTTCTAAAGAACGAAAAGCCCTGTTGCTCTTCTAAAATTGAATTTTCCCATTTGTATTTACAAAGCATTACTAATATAGACAGGACTGAAATGGATTATATTAATATCCTTCAGAAAATGGTCTAAGTAGACAGGAAATGAGTAAGTATTTGCCTGTAATTACAGCTTAGGGTGCCTGTAATATAAGCAGCTGCCTAAAAAAGCAGGCAGCTGCCAGGCAGTGAAACTAGGCAGTGCTTTTCCCCGCTGTGAAAGGCTCCACGATGTCGTTGTGTTTCCTCCCAGCCTTCATGACGCTTTATAGGTGACATCTGTGACAATAACACCAGCATCTTCCACCCAGGAGGGTTCTCCCTTTCCCACCACCTCCACCTCTAAGAGGCGATGCATGGCTTCTGCAGTTCCTGCCCCAAGGGAGTCACGTATCTTGGGGTGGGTGGTCCAGGACAAAACCCATCTTGCCGTATGGACAGCCCCTACCAGCAGAAAAAAGTGGAACAAGAGGAAAATTTTTTCCTCCACAAACCCACTCCTGACCTACCACTGGGCTCATTCTGTCTGCGTACTGCCCAAGTGACTGATCAGCCTTCAGTCTCTCACACTGGGGCAAGCATAGAAAGGAGTGCAGAGAAAGAAAATAGTTTTCCATTGCCTGTGGCCAATGCCTGGACAACCTCTCTGTCCCAGCTGAGGAGAAGTGCACACAGTGACCTGTGCTTTCTAGAGCTGCAAAACCAGGCAAGGACCCTTCTTCTTTAAAGGTCCCTTCCAACCCAAACTATTCTATGATTCTACAATACCTACCTTTCTTCCCTTTTCCTCGTACTCTTTCTCCAAACCGTGCTGCATATTCTCCCTCTCTCAAAGAACTAAGCATGACTGTAAGGCTTAAAGCACTATGTTACCTTTGGATAGTGACAAAACAACTAAAAAAGCAGAACACAGAGTTTTTAGGAAGTACTTAGAAAGGATGAAGATCAAAAATAATGTAGTGTTAAAACCATTACTGGGTATTTTACAAGCAAACCAATATATACTCTTTTAGGACAGGTAATTTAAGGTCCTTACAGAGTGTTTTTCAAACGAATTCCTTATTTAAAATAACATAAATTGTAATAAAAATAATATTCAACATAAACTGTACTACTGACCTGACTCAAATCTCATCGGGACTTAAACTACAAAGTAGTAAATTACAGACTACATTTTTCCTGGTTTGTTCTTCTGCCCAACTATGCATTTTCAACATTCCACTCAAAGACAAATATTTTAGTTTTATTTAGTGTGTGAAATTAGGAAACGGCTACAGATCAAATTATGCTGTGTTTTTTAAAGAATATTGAGGTTCTAACTATTTAATGGAAACCAAGCTCACAAGATAATTCAGTTAAATACAGTTTACAGGTATAAGAAATCAAATTTATCCAATTGCAATTGGATATAATCGTTATTTCAAATAGTAAATCTTCAGGTATAAAATTTAAGTTTATATCTGAAGGTGAACAATCTAAAATAAAGTATCAAGTTGTCTGAAGAGAAAGTATGTAAAGGTTCTTCTCAAAGGCATTATTAAGATTTACTTTATCTTCACTGGGAGGCAATGCAAGCCATAAATGGGAGGCTTATACTGGACAGTTGCATATTCCAAGGCAAGCATGGGAGAATTTTAGCCAAAGGGAAAAAAAAAAAAGCAAATGGAATAGAATAGAACCTGATAACCAAATACCATTAAGAGGATATACATTTCTACTTTCGTAGAATCATAGAATCATAGACTAGTTTGGGCTGCAAGTGATCTTTAAAGATCATCTAGTCCAAGCCCCCGGCAGTGAGCAGGGACATTTTTAGCTACATCAGGTTGCTCAGAGCTCTGTCCAACTTGGTCTTGAATGTTTCCAGGGACAGGGCTTCTACCACCTCTCTGGGCAACTTGTTCCAGTCATCCACCACCTTCGTTGTAATAACTTTCTTCCTTATATCTAGTCTAAATCTGCCTGCTTTTAGTTTAAAACCACTACTGCTTGTCCTATCACAGCAGGCCCTGCTAAAAAGATTGTCCCCATCTTTCTTATAGGCCCTCTTTAAGTACCGAAAGGCTGAAATGAGGTCTCCTCGGAGCCTTCTCTTCTCCAGGCTGAACAACCCCAACTCTCTCAGCCTATCCTCGTAGGGGAGGTGCTCCAGCCCTCTGATCACCTTCATGGCCCTCCTCTGGACACACTTGAGTGGGTCCATGTCTTTCTTGTTCTGAGGACTCCAGACCTGGACCCAGTACTGCAGGTGGGGTATTGGGAGACTGGAGTAGAGGGGCAGAATCACCTCCCTTGACCTGCTGGCCACACATCTCTTGATTCAACCCAGGATGCAACTGGATTTCTGGGCCATGAGTGCACATTGCTGGCTCATGTCCAGCTTTTCATCCACCAGCATCCCCAAGTCCTTCTCCGTAGGGCTGCTCTCAATCCGCTCATCACCCAGCCTATACCTGTGCTTGGGATTGCCCCTACCTAGGTGCAGGACATTGCACTTGCCCTTGTTGAACCTCATGAGTTTCACATGGGTCTACTTCTCAAGCTTGTCCAGGTCCCTCTGGATGTATTTTGTACAGACTCCTGCAACACCTCTTCTAGAATCCAAGGTGAAAATAAAAAATAGCAAAAGGAATACGTCTTCAGATCTATAGGTCAAGGTTCTTGCAATATGGAGAGCAAGAAATGGATCAACACCATGGTCTGATTAAATGGTTTTAGTCACTATCTATCACCAGCCCCCTCTTAAATAGTGAAGTGTTTCCCAGCACTTGCAAGAAAGAAGAAACAAATGATGCGTGTGGAATCTGCTGGGTAAGCTAGTTACCAGGGAATTAAACAGAAGGTTGGTAAAACTTGGTTTTCCTTCAGGCTTTGGCTCTGACATCCCACATGACTTGGGCACATCACATCACTGCTCTACACCTTTTCCACACTTTGTCTGCAAGGATCCGCTATTAGTCTGAGGTGAGATTCATCTCATTTAACTTCACACGGCAACAGTGGAAAAAGTAACACCTGAGCAGTCACCCCAGGCTTCCCCAGGGTCCTGTTTCAGATTAGGACATTAGGATGAGAGGACTTGTGCCCTAAAAGCGCTTATTACCCTCCTTAAACCATAGCAAGATTGGAGTTTCAGCAGCTCAGATAAAACTGCCTGCAATTTGCATTTGAACAGGTTAACTCTACCTTTACATATGTTTGTGGCAATACTGCACCCTCACTCCAGGTTTCTAAGGCATTGCCATTGGACAGTTGGTATACAAAATTAAAATGAGAAAGTTTCCAGGTTTTTCTGAGATTCTTCACGCTGACTTGTAAACTGAGCTCTTTCAGGCAGGATCTGTCTTTATTCTCTGCCTTGTATAGCCTTTAGCAAATACTAGTGACTTCTTCTATGAAATTCCCTTCAAAAAAGACTTTAAACTTTTGATGAATCATCCCAATCTTACATTTTCTGGACTTGGAAAATGCCACCAAATAAAAGAGCGGCTGTAGGTCTAAATTAAATCTCTAAAAACATCTGGCAGCAAAAATTGTGCTGACCAAATCTTAGAGGACAGTTTTTTGATGGATGGGAGAGTACCAAAAAATAAATGGGTTTCTGAATTGGTTACCTCTTTGTACTCATCAGACTGTGTGGCAGAAGGATCTCATCTCACAAACCAGATGCAGGTGACAAAACAGGAGTGAAAATACTTTAAATCTCTTCAAGAATGAAAATTTTGTTAAAAAGGAATAACCCTGGTAATACTCAGATACGAATAAGGGTCTGAGATGGGGAGGGAGGAAAAGGGGACCTGGCTTTGTAACCTAATTCCAGAATACATGCAATTAAATGTCTGAGAAATAGCTAAGGAGAGAAATTGTAAGACTGATGGTCTGAACAACTTTCAGCCAGTGAAGCTGCAGTTCTACATCAGAACAGACAGACAGGCAGATGTAAATTTCTCTTACCTTTGGCCTATGGCTTTCTCTGTAGCTTGGATTATTTACTTCCAGTAATTATTCAAACAAAAAATGGTCTGTCTGATATTACAGCTGCATGTTGCAAGATTACTGGTGGTGGTATTCAGCTGGATTTGTTGTTAAATATAATTGTTATTTTGTAATATGATTCAGGAATTCAGAATGTATTTCATATTGAAAATATACATAATCAGTTTGTTATCAATTTCCTCCTGACTAATGGAACATCTCCTGTAGCCCTGAAGCATAAGGTATACATTATTTAAACTTTCAATGAAAAAGAAAATATTTTTGCAAGTTTCAAGCTTTCTCATATACACACTCTCTCTATGCTCCTATTCTTTTATCCACAAATATGACTGTCCTTGTATTCAAACTACTTTTCCACTTTTAGCTAGGAATCATTTGAAGCAAAAAACTCCATCCCTACATTCACATCTGCACCAAGAATCTCAGAAGAATATTCCAACTTCAGCACAAATAATCCGCAGTTATAAATCACAGAAAGGGTTAGTGACTTGTTAAGAGCAACCATTTATACATCTCAGTGTTTTTGCTACAGGCTGTCATGCAGAACAAAAATAATCATTAGTATATATGGGTTTCATATCTAGATCAACTGCACTATCGATATATGATTTTGATGAATGTTTAGACTTGGATTATGATTCCCAGCAGATGATGCAGTAAATGCTGCCACTACAGATTGCCAAAATATGTCAGTGATGTTTTATTTTATTCAGTTGGATATTTCCGAAGAGATTCAGATCTAGTTCATAGGTTTTTGTCACAGAGAGAGAATGGCAAAACCCCAGATTTCTGAGTAGGATAAGGACAGCTGGGCAGAAAGTAATTTAATTTGGCTGAGACCTCAGCAGCCTACAGTACACACATAAAATGCTGGAAGTCATATAAGCAGCAATCAATACTTTATACAGCTAGACTACCCAATTAAGGATTCAGTAAAGGATCACCATCATCCTGCTGCATAGAGCTGTAACCATCCCACAGTCCTGACGAAGCCTGCAGGCCTCACAAACAGCCTTACCAGAGTCTGGCATTGCCAGTTACAAGCAAAACAGGATGGTAACATCCGTAAATTTGGAATTTACTGCATGTTATAATTGAACTCGTTGCATACTGAAAAACTGACTGACAGTCTGTATGGTGCCGGAAAGTCCGCAGCCTCAAAGTGCAAAACAGCTTTTTTTACTTTTCTTGTCAGTGAACAGATGATGGAGTGGTACAACAAACAAGCTGGTATAAGAGAATAAAATCACTTGTATTATCTCTTAAGATATAAAAATGTGGGCTTGTATTGCAGAAAAACTCCATTATGTCATTGATTCTGACTGCCTCCAAGGTAGGTGAGTATACACTTACAATTATGTAGCATTCCTCAAGGGCAATAGCATACTACATTTGTACTTTCTCACCTCTATGTGGATACATTAAAATAATGCAACATTGACTGTATTTTATCGGTTTATTGTAGTAATGGCTGGACATGTCAGATAAAATAAGACTTTCCTTGTTGGATACCATACAAACCTAGAACAGATTTTGCCCAAAGAGCTACTCATTATTCGGCTATTATTACAATTTAATGTACTGCATGTAATCAGACTGTTACAGGAGCTGCCAGTTGTTCTTACAAGTGTTAATTGGCAGGTTTTAAAAGCAAACTCACTCTAAACAGGAAGTCATGATTTAATCAACTCTAATTAGCTTTAATGATTAATTTAGAGGAAAGTAATCATATACTAATTCTTTCTGCCCAATCATTATTAATTTGAGTAGATGCTCTTTTGGACAAAATGGATCTTTTATCATCACCATGTCAAGAACATGAAATTAACGGGGCACAATTTAATTGTGATAAAATTTTAATGCTTAGAGAAAACATATTAATATGAAAAAGAAAAAAAATGAAAACAGATATAAGAAAACTGTAATGTCACTCCATTTTCTTATTTTTATGGCTATTTATTTAATCTTGTATATTCTGTCCTGAGTGACACTTTAACCTGAGTACATCCAAGTGCCTGTTTTGTTGTTCTATTCTAATATGAAGAAGCAGCCAAGATTTTCCTCCTATTAGTGTATGTTGTGTCAGGTAGATTTACACCCAGCAAAGTCAACCACAGCAGACACTTTAGTGTGTGAGTTTTTTTGGATAGCCTTTCCAAGGTACCTCTCTCTTCTCCTGACACTGAACACAGAGTTGGTTTTCTCATGGACACGGAACTCTTCTTCAGGGCCAGACACCAAACAGTTCAGTGTTCAGGCAATAGAAAACCCCTCTACGTACAGGCATAAGCAATAAAATCAATCCTGGTTTAGGTCCATTTCATGATTTCACAGGGCAAAATCTATTCATAATTATTACTAGTAATATTACTATCACTGCTAATCGTAACCTATTAGCAACAACAGTATCTTGGGTCCGTAACATCATTGTCACCGAGAACTGTGGTGGTTCATCAGTGAGATATGCACTGCTTCCTTAAAGCCCTGGCAGTAAGTTTTGTGTGACAGGACCAAGGCAGTTTTTTGGAAGAGGCCCAAATAAAAAGCAAAAATGTGTAACTCTGCGTTATTATTTTTCTCTGCGACAACATTTCTTTTCTGATTCTCTATTGTTGCCTCTTGGCAATGCCTATTTTTTCCTGTAATAGAGAGTTCACAGATGCAGCACTTAAATTATCACACTGAATTCTCCTTTCTAAGAAAAGGTGGGGAGAATAGAGACATTATCTAAAAAGACTAATCAAATAAGATTAAAAAGCACACTTCAGTGTGCTGTAAATCCCAGAGGTCAAGGACATTTTCAGTGATGCAGTGATGTAACAGCTCTGCTGCAGTACAAATGCCAAAGACAGCCCTGGGCCAGGATGTGACTTTTACAGACACTTATTAAACCCACCCTCCAGCCAGTGAATCTGAAGTATAAACGAGCCTGTGGAAACCGACGTTGAATCATCCAGTGTTTTCCAAGTTCTTTATTTAGGCTCTGCAGAGTAGGCTAGAGTTCAGGCAACGCAAGGTTGCACGTCTAATGCAGAACTAGAACGCAGCTTCTGCGAAAGCCACAGGAAATTACCCCAAAACGTTGGGCCTGCAATTCAGCTCCAAGCTCAGCAGCTGCTGGCTCTTCCAAGGGGGTCACTTGCTCAAGAGCTCGGATTCAGTTCTGAAATAACAAAGGGCAAATAAGAAATAAGTCTTTCCTTCTGTTATACTTGTTTTAAGCACTCACTGATAATGATTCTTAATGATGATTTCTAGTTCACAAAAGGGAGAGATTATTCACTGACGCTGAAATTACACTTCTGAATGCAAGGGCAGGGTTTGGGTCAGAAAACCTCTCAGAATGAATCCTCCTCTTTCTCCTTTATATTGGTTTAGCTAAACGGCAGTTTTGGAAATGGAGAGTGCCCTGGCAATAGCTATGAATTTCATGTCTCTTGAGTTTGAACACTTTTGAATTTGTTGGTCTTCTTAGTAGCTACTATTCCTTGTATCTTCTGATGCTTATAGGGAAAGTACACAAGAACGGACTGGTATTTTGAAATGGAGGTGGGCATATGAGAAAGTTTGTTTGGATTTTGAGTTTCATGGTTTGGTTTCATTTTGATTTATTGTTTATTTCAGGTTTAATCAATGGTTAAAAAATATATGTAGCATTGACTGTTTGCTTTCTTTTTATGAACAGAATAAGTCAGAATAATAAATACAAATACTGAAATTATCAGAACCTGGTAAGCACAACGGAGCCTGGAATGTAGGAATTTAGAATTCAGTTTTTGTCAGGCTAACAAGGGAAAAAAATGAGCAGTATAGAAAATATGACTGGATAACTATTACCACAGATGTTCCTGTGAAGGGATCCTACAGCTGCATCGAAGGAATTACTAAAACTGAGAAAAATATGACCTAGGAAGAGAGGTATATAGCAAATGTCTATTAAACAATGAGTGTCATGGAAAGGGGACAGAGATTCACTTGTCATTTTTTTCTCACAGTACAAGAATAAGGGGGGCATCAAATGAAGCTAGAAGGACCCCCATTCAAAACGCACAGAAGCAGTTCTCTATGCAAGGAGTAACACGCCTGTAGAACTTATGTCAGAAGAGACAGCAGATCATTAAAGTTGATACAGATTCAAAAGGATACTACATAAGCTCCTGAAGGAGAAAAATATACAATAGGTAAATCACAGAACCATAGAATGGTTTGGGTTGAAGGAACCTTAGTGATCATCTAGTCCAACCCCCCTGCCATGGGCAGGGACACCTTCCACCAGACCAGGTTGCTCAAAGCCCCATCCAGCCTGGCCTTGAACACTGCCAGAGAGGGGGCAGCCACAGCTTCTCTGGGCAACCTGTGCCAGTGCCTCGCCACCCTCACAGTAATATCTAAATACAGCTTAGATATAGTAAGTATATAAAGAATAAAACTATAACTGGATTGATGTATATTTGCTATCACTGCTGCAAATGGCTAGGTAAACATGGAGGAGCTGTAAGTGGGATGCTGTAAAACTTTTCAACACAAGCACAACTAAAGCAAAGAGGGAAACTGATGTATATATCAGTAGCACTACATTGTGTGAACTATTAGCTTGTGATCATCAAGTGCTTATGATGACTGGGTGACCTGAAAAAGTCCCTCTGCTCCTCTGTTCTGCTCCTAGTGAAATATATACCAGCAACTGTAACCTACACAGTGTTGCTGAATTCTGTTCAGTCCTGAAGCCTTAACTTCCTACTTACCCGGCAGCACAGATGAAATAGCAGAGTCTCTTAAATAAAAAGAGGCTGAAGGTGAGAGAAAAAGACTCAATCCTTTTGTAGAAAACCGTGTTAGAGTTTCAGACTGTCTGTAAATTTTTAATGATTTTTTTTAGCAATTTCTGAAGTTTCATTTTTGGTCTCATCTAAAAAGAAACAGTTCCCAGTGAATTTAATGTTCCATCTTCACAGCATAATTGTCCAAATATTATGTACAGCTCAATGTAAAAATGCCATTATCAATCAATTCTGTTTCAGTGATGCAAGTAGTTAGTGATAATTACAATAAACTTTGTAGAAGAACTTCACAAGAACTTCACAACAAAATGACAGTAAAGACAGCTACCTTTGCAAAAGTTGAATTGAATGACAGTAAACTTCTTTTAAATGATATTTCAGATGATAACAGTGGAGCACTCCTGTGGTATATTTCAGGGAGCTATCATAAGTATATGAAATTTGTGCCCATAATTTTATTTCTTGAGCACTAATGTCAGCCTGCTTTTAGCTTAAAGAATTATAGTTCCCAACAGAAAACAACATAATGAAAAATTTTTGGAGAAGTCTGAAGTAGCTCTTAGAAATGCCAGCATGACCTCTACAATGCAGTAAAAATCCTCAAAATAGAACCATTCTCTCTAACTACTGGAGAAAAATTCTACTCATTTCTACTCTTCTAAAGTGATAAGATGGAATAGAGAGGGGCTGGGGGCATTACGCTTACAAAGAACCCTTTGTAACAGCTAATATTCTGTAATAATAAGAGGGGAAGAAAACCTTTTTTGTTTCTTGCCTCTCAGCAGTACATTTTCAGCTTGGTAGGTTTTGATTTGGTCACAACTATGCATTTTCTTGGTGTGGCACAAAAACGTTATTCTGAGACAGCATCTTCTCTCAGATGGGCTGCTCACCAGAGTGCCAGCCAAGTCCTGCAAGAGGACCATCGTAAAAGAACATGGCATCTCATTCCGACTAAAACTCCTGAAAAATAGTCAGAGAGCTATTTCATTACCATTTTTTCTTCAAATATTTTAACACACCTGCTTCATCTAATAAAATTGGCAGGGAGGAATGATACTAGAAACAACTGTGTAACAAGGAAGCAAAGACCAGGAGAAGACACCACCGTTTGACTTGACAGAATAGCAATGTAATATCATTCTTCAAGTCATGATATGCAGGAAGCCCACGGGATGACCAGAGCTGAGAACTTTGCTGTTCGGCACATCTGTGGAAGGCTGTGCCTACAGACCAAAGTCTTGCAAGAGGAAAAGAGATCTTCTTTGAGTTCCCTCAATGATTGAAAGCCTCTAAATCTACTTTCCCCACTGGGCTTCAGCATAAGAAAGAATCAGAGCAGGTCTCTGAAGCTGCTTGGCTGAGTATCCATTTGGGGGTCACTTGACACTGACATCGTCCACCTGCAAAATGGAAATCCATACAGTTTCATTCTCTGTGTCCTGTCAAAGAAAAACATGTCCACTCACACCTGGAGGGGAATTAATTTTGACCAACTGCATACCTGATAGGAAATGGCGTGCTTCCACAGCACGTCTTCCTACCAGCTGTGTCACTGTCACATTAGCCTGAATGTCCTCACAGCTCCCGAACGCACTGCTGGGTCATCCAAAAACAACATAACAAACACAATTTGAAGTAATCAGATAAGTGTAAACCAATAACAACACACTATGTTTTATTACATTCAGCCCTGCATCTGACTCTGGTAATTGAAGCAAAATATACCACAGCATGATGCAGGATGGATGTTAGGTGCCTGTACAGCATCAATAACTTAACTGCCATGCTGCTTTCTGGGCCTGGATCTCCTGACCATGCACACTGTGGGATCTCTTTTAGGGTGAACCCCTAGCTCCCTACAGTGCAAAATCCAGGGGTGGTTTTAGGGGCACTTCTCTACGACACCTGTTCCCTATCAATAGCATAGACTCCAGATTTGACACTGGCTGCCCCTACAAAGTCCTCCAGCCTTATCCAAACACACCAGACACCTCAGTGTGCTCTCATGCCATATCCCAAGGCACAAGATGTGCTCTCAGGGTCAGATTATACAAAGCAACCACTCTCATGTTAGTGTTAACTACTGTAAACTGTAAAAAACAAGTAAAGTAAAAACGATGTCTTAGACTCCATGGTATGCTAGTGATGAAGGTAAAGTGGCATTCTGTGTGTAAGTAAGATATATTACACATTAAAGCATAATTTTATTTCTGCAGAGACAAACACAGCAGCAGCAATAGTCCCCAGTTTTCTCATTGTCAGCTGGCTGGATTTTACAGTACCATTAAGCCTGTATAATCCTACTCTAGTAAAACTGCTGAAGAGACTGAAAATTTTAACTACAATTTCATATATGCTGTATGGCCAGTATCTTCTGCTTTTAATACAGCTCCTATTACATGCAGTTTTGCAATCAAAATGCAAAAAAATATATTTGCTAATATTATAATTCCTAGCTTTTATTAAATGGAATTTTTTTTTCAGGAACTGCATGTTGGGTTAAAGGGGAGGGAGAGGGCAGGACCTAGAATATCACTTGTATTTTTTAAAATTATTTTTCAAAAAAGAAAACTGACTAATGTTGTCAGGAAAATATACATATTACATAAAAGAACATAATACGGCACTCTTTAAGGCTTTGCCATTAATGGCAAGGTCAAACGTGGTACTTTTTGCTCCATTGATTCAGCGATTCATGACCCAAGTGAGGTCATTGCTTATGCACACAGCACAATTAAATCAAGGTTAGACAAGCAGGATTCTTTAGTACAAGATAGTGTGCCAGAAGATTACATAGTACTAGGAAATTTGCATTTGAATCATGCTTGATGAAGATTATTCATTTTCTTGAGTGAAAAAACCCTGTAATTTTATCACTGTCATTAATTCTGTTTATAGAAAACATGTTGATAACTAAATGTCCACCTGAAATCTGAGGGTGATTTCATGTGTATTCCTATGAACAAGAAAACAAATAGAAGTTGCTTTTTTTCAGTGTTTTATATCTTGTTCACACTCTTTCAAGATAGCTTTTATGTAGCAAATGAGTTGGAGTCACTTCACAAGCAACGTAAATATTCTTCCTAATCAGGATTCAATATAAAACTTAAAGGTTCCCTTCGCACACTAAAAATTTCCTATCCTAATCCTTCCATAAGCATGTACTGTGCAGTCCTTCACATATATGCTTAAACAAATACAAGGCCGTAGTTGAAATACGACATTTAGACACTGGAGTAAAATAGCTGATGTCAGAAAATTACTAATATGCGGTCTATCTTTTTTCCTAACCAAATTGATTGTAATTCAAGGTTGATATTTCACTGAGTAAAATAATTAATTGGAAGCTTTCCACCTGAATTATTTACTAAATGCTGTCAACATGTAGTGTGTTTAAGCTCCCAGAAGACTACTAAAACACAAGGTCCAGAGATCAAAGGCATAGTATTTAAACAATGCATGGAGTTTCTTCCAAGTATATTAATGTTTCTCGGTTTGTGAAAAGGCATCATGGAAAAACCTAGTTTTGAGTAGTGACCTGGAAAAAGAGGAGGAGTATCCATCAAGTACACAACTGGGGAGGTCACAGGGAGGGTGTAAAGATGTTAGAAATGTGGCCAGATTTGGAGGCAATTGGATAAAGCACAGGATGAGTATGTGGAAACCCAAGATTAAGCCATGAATGCAAACTGGAGTCATTTCAAGAGTTCAGTAGATTATGTTAGTTTTCACCAAAAGAAAATCCAACCAATGCAGTTTATGTGATTGTGAGGCATATTTATACATTTTTACAATATTCTTTGTTGCTTGCTATTCACTATAATGGCATCCACTGATCCAAACATGCTGAGATGATACAAGGATAGCATGGTCTAGCAAAATCATTTATACTTACTCAAGTATTTCGCATCAGGTTTCTGACACCCCGTTCAGTAATTGCCTCAGAGACCAGATTACCTGTTCATCGAGTTCAGAATCCCATATGTGACAATAGCTACAGCTCTGAGATGGAAACAGAAATTCTTTCGAAATGCTGCAGGGCTGAGCTTGCAAGACTCCCTTTGCAGTCTGGATAAGAGGATATGGTCTGAACCAGTTTAACTGAGTTCTGTCTTTTCAGACTACCTTTATTCAGATTTCCACGTTACATCTATTATACTACTTGAGCATCTGTATTTCTGAAATTGTCTTGTTCTGAACGGAAAACAAATCTTTTGTTGGCTTCATCCTTTTGAAGCTACTGCCCCTTTCAGCTGCAAAGCCGTTCCATTTTGGTTTTTCCCCCCTGATTAGGCCTGGAAGACACGAGGTGTGGTACCGTCTCATTTGAAATACAACTGTGTCCACGCATACATGAAAACTTGCAACAGTATTGGTGAGATTTTTGGAAGAGAGGTGTTCTTAAGACCATAGGATAATTCAAGTTGGAAAGGGCCTTAGGAGGTCTCTAGTCCAACCTGCTGCTCAAGGCTGGTTTAACACTGTATTCAAACCAGGTTCCTCAGGGCTTTTTCTAGTGAGGTCTTGAAAACATTTGAGGATGCAGACTACAGCCTTGCTGGGCAACCTGTTCCAGTGCTTAATTATTCATTCTCATTGTTGAAAGGTTTTCTTTATGCCCAGTCTGTACCTCTCTTGTCTGCATCAAGAACACTGTCTCTTGTTCCCCCACTCTGCACCTGAGTAAAGAGACTGGCTCTGTCTTCATGGGAATCTCTTCCTTGGTATTGTCAGGCTGCTGTTAGGTGTCCTCTGCTCCAGGCTGACCGAGTCCAGCTCCCCCAGTGTCTTCTCATCAGGCAGGTGCTTCAGTCCCACCATCTAGGTGGCCTTCCCTGAACACCCCAAAGTTCCTAGAACTGTTCCCAGAAGCCCCCCAAAGTTCCCAGAAAACCAAGAAGATATAGAAGCAGTGCCCTGACTGCAAGCTCCAACAGCAAACAGCAGCCCGAGCAGTGTCTCAGTCCCCCTGCACATGCCCTGCCATGTGAACTGCCACACTGTCTGCCAGGTCCCTGTTTGCAGTCCTCTAGATTGCTGCAGTCTCTAAAGGTCAGCCAAATAGCAAATGAAAGCTAGACATTGCACCTCCCCCTCTGCACTAGGCTTGTCCCCACCACCAGGTCTCTTATAAGACTAGGACGTCCCTCTGATGCCTCCAGGCCATGGTTCACCTAGCTCACCGGTGCCATCACCACTTCTGCCCAACCGCTCTCCTAGCTGTTTTACTGACCTCTTCTGGTAACAACCTAGACTGTTTTACACTTCTCTGTGAAGCGTTTGTAGACTCTCATTCAGAGTACCGTACAGAAGTACAGACGGTCACTTCTTTTTGATTTATTAAAATTCTGATTGGCAATGGTGCTCAAAGACTCGATACTGAATATTGGAAGATTACAAATTATATTAGTGCGAAAGAAGAAGTTCTGAACACTCATTCTACCACAGAAATGAAGCATTTATACTCACATTGAGTGTGATGCATGAGAAAATTAACATATATAGAGCAGTGACTGCTCATTTAAAATAAACGCATCCATAAAATTACTGTCCATTTAGGAAGTTACCTTTTTGAAAGGTTTGTTAGAATTTCTATAGTCTTGTTGGATGAAGAAATTAGAGTAACATTATTAAATTATTTTACTGATTATCTCCCGCTAGCTCATCATGTTCCTACTTGTGCAAATACACATCAGCCAGTAAGAATTTATGCAGAGCATACGTGTTTACCTAAAATTTCCTGCAGCCTCTGTTAATCAGACTCTACCTCAAAATGTCCAGTTTGAATAGGCTGGTGACACTTATCAACAAACTATTTTAAATTGACTAGGTGTTTTCCAAAAAAAACCCCATAAGGGAATGTCCTTCTCTTTTTGTTTTGGTTTGGTTTGTTTGGGTTTGGTTTTGTTTTTCTACTTATAAATCATACCAAAATTCTAGGATATTAATCAGAAAAAATAAGGAAAAGGAATTGGCAGTTTTGAACACTCTTAAACATGCTTTTAGCTTACTAGCCTTGAGATCTTCTTTGCTTTATAGAAGTAACATCGTCCTTTGGTTTAATTCATGGCATTGATTCACAAAACTGATCAGGACACTTGGTAAGTTTTGTGACATATGTGTACAACCGCTGTAAAGCAAAGCACATACAATGACTGCATAAATGTAGAACACTCAAAATTTTAAAACAACAACAACAGCAAAAATTAGTGTATTACGAATTCTTCCTAGGGTCCTGCTTTAGTCTGATAATGGCAAAAAAATGAGGTTAACAGATTTCAGTGTTGCTTTGTGTGCTCAAATTTACAGAATGTTTCCCTACCTTGCTGGCTGAAGACTGTTTTACTACACTATTGTTATATAAGTAATAAACAGCCAAGGTCAAGGTAATGAAAGTAGGTATGTAGATTTATTGTTCTGTGAAAACATAAAGAAGACAACTATCAGTAGAGGCCTGGGTTAATTATATCCATAATTAAAAATAATTAAAATATATAATTAAATATATATATTGCACTTTTCACAGATAAGAATTAAATATTAATCATATCTTGCAACTCAATAGCACCTTTTTCCACAAACTCTTGCAAATGAAAACATACATTTTCCCTACCTGAAGTCCTCTTTGGACAAGTATTTTTTGCATCCTGCAATGAGTGAACAAATGTGATGTTAACTATATCTAGCTCACAAAAAATAGTCAACATATCAGCTAGTCATAGATTCAAAGATTCCAATAGATCCAAAATTTACTTTTGACAACTAACCAAGTGTTCTTCAACACTGTTATGGTTTAGCGAGGAGTGTCCCTGTTGTTTTTAAAGTGTTAGCACTATACCCGCTCTATTGCTGAATGAGGAAATACAAGTTTATGAAAATGCCGCAGTATTTTATAATATGTTGTTTAGAGCCAGAACAAGTTAGCAAACACTATTCTTAAAGCCGTGTTGACATTATCAACGTTGCTAGTGCATGAACAAGCCCACAACTGAAACAAAGCCAGCTTGGCCAGTACTTCAGCTCACTCCTCTGCCAAGTGGAAAAGTACACAAGTGATAGAGCCCAAATGTTACATTCAGGCTTCTGAGCAGACAGCAGAGTACTGCTGGCCATGGGGACAGTGTCAGTGTAGAGTCTGCATTTATCTTTATTCTGGGTATTGTTTTGGAATCTCCTCGCCCTCTGAAAAATGACAGCATCAGCTAGGCAAATGATACCATCTTGATGGCACAAATATAAACAACAGGTTTATATTCAGTGCATTGCAAGATGCCTGTTAGCATCGATCCATGGACAAGGAGGATGACAAAAAGCAGGAAAAGACTGCTTAGAATAACATTAATTTCTGTAAAAAGGGATCAGATATTTTTGTGCTGTGTAGGTGGTAACAGCTGTCAGCTTTTTCTCCATTCCTGGTGCGTGCCAGGAGCCAGGCTACGTTAGGTGGTGTTGCTCCAGTGTGTGTACAGGAGACAGTCCCATTCATCTCAGTAGTCAGCTATAGGGATGTCCTTTATGTGGCGTTTCTTTTTATTGATAAAATAGTAGTACATATGTTCAGACTAGATATAAGGAAGAAATTTTTTACATCAAGGGTGGTGAAACACTGGCACAGGCTGCCCAGAGAGATGGTAGATGCCCCAGCCCCGGAAACATTCAAGGCCAGGTTGGATGGGCCTCTGAGGAACCTGATCTAGCTGAAGATGTCCCTGCTCATTGCAGGGGGATTGGACTAGATGACCTTTAAAGGTCACTTCCAGCCCAAACTATTCTATGATTCTTTGATTCCATGTTAACAAGTAACATCCATGCTTTCGCCATCTGCTTTTTTTACAACATTAGTTGAAATAATACGTGATTGCAGTTACGAAATGGAAAAACTAGTGAAATGTGAGCAGTGTGTATAACCTTCATGTTTATGTGCAGACACAACCCTAAGCTGACATATGCCAAGGACTGACCTGAAAGGAAAAAGATATACAGAAGAGGCAGATAGCAACATACCTACTAATATTAGGCAAGACAAACCTTGCAGTTTTCACCTTCATCTCTACCATTTCTCTTTCATGTCTCTGTTTGAAAAAGAAGGGAAAAAAAAGAATGTTCCCTGTCTTTAAGAGAATCCAGAGCCCAGTCAGATTTATGATCCACCTACTCAAACACTTTTCCCACATACTTTCTTTATCATTTCCTGCTCAGAATACCTGAGGTTTGGAAATCGCTATTAGTGCCTGAAAAATTCCACTAAATCCAAAGGGAGTCAGGGATAGCTGCTAATTACTGCTGTGAAGGGCTGGCTGGGTGGGTGGGGAAAGCACCAGCCAGAAGATCAGGTAAAAGAGAAAGAAGGAAAGGGAAAAAAAAAGACTTTTTCAGCCACTCAGAAGAAGGTAGCAGGAGGCAAAAATTATAGTGACCACAACAAACTTGCCTATACCAGGAGTTTTCTGTCTTTGGCAGGTACTACCATTAGTGGCAAAAAGCTACTCATAAACCTCTCCTGTCCCTATTTTCCTTTCTACAAAATTCAGTGACGTTTTCACATTTTCCGAATGTGAAATATCAGTTTATGGAAACTAATATGCAAAAGTGTTAATTGTTACTACTATTCTTTATGGGAGCAGTATTTTTATTGAAGCAGTTAATGAGGATGGAAAAACTTTTTCTATGGTCACACGAAGTCTGAACAGTGAAACAAAGAATGAGTAACAATAAATAAAATCCAATTGTTTGTCCACAAGAGATGGCAGATGGCATAGGACTCATTTGTTACTGGAAAACAATACACAAACCAATAAATGCACCGTGCTAAGTAAGAATATGACTAATATGAGGAAGCCTTTCTCAGTTGCAAAGAGATACCTGAAGGCAAATTTGTCCAAAATGGGGCCTAATCAGTTATAAGCACAGACAGCTTGGTCCCTTTCAGGATCAGATCCCCTGCTCAGGCCAGCACTAAAATTTCTTTACTGAAAATTTCTTTAATGAAAGAGTGGTCAGACATTGGAACAGGCTGCCTAGGGAAGTGGTGGAGTCACCATTCCTAGAGGTGTTCAAAAAACGTTTAGATATGGCACTTTGGGATGTGGTTTAGTGGGCATGGTGGTGTTGGGTTGACAATCGGACTTGATGATCTTAGAGGTCTTTTCCAACCTTAATGATTCTATGATTCTATTCCATGATTTTATGACCAGAAAGAAAAGAAAACAAGTACATAACATCCGAACAGCTCAAATTGGGATATTAGGGCAACTCTTAAATAAATAAATAAGCAAATACTATAGGAATTATGGAGGCAGTCTGATATGGGGATATTCACAAAACAGGGATGTTGCATAGCAGTATATGATGATGGAGTCTGCACATGGACTTAAAATGTTTGTAGCTGTTTGGGCTTATAGTACGCTTTTTGGAACACTTTCAGCTAAAAGCACTACATACATTTGAAAAATACATTCTGATGCTACTAAGCATTTTGATCGTATGGGTCTGAACGGAGCATCTGAATGATACTGATGTTCTGGCAGACACAGAGATGAAGGCATGACCTGGTTAACAGCAATCACATTGTTTTATTTCATCCTGCTTCTCGAAATGGAGCGAAAATATAAGTGACCCGGACTGATTGGTGCAAAAATAGTAAAGTGGGGATGGGTGATTTGATTTCTATCTGTACAACGCTCCATTAAGAAAACAGAATGCTTCATTGTATGTGTATTGCCTACCCCGCTTCCAAAGCAGTCAGAATTGCTCTTACTCGCAAATATGTACCTTGCAAATATTTATAACTTCGTTTCCTACCTAGCTGTCTTATTCAATCTCTCAGTTAGTGTTATCAGATCCAAAGAGTTTGGCAGACTGAATTGTTATCAAGAAACAGGAAAACAGCAGCTCTAATACAGCAACTGAAAACACACTGTATCTTTTAACCTTTAAAGTACCTCACACATTTCAGTGAATAAGGGTTCCCCCGAAAAGTCCAGTCTCCAAAATCACAAAATACATCCTGCCAAGCTCTCCAAATCATAAACTTAATCACATTTAAACGTTTATTTCCCCTCATATATGAACAGAATGAACAAGGGCACCTACCCATGCTTTGTGTATATGTTCATACTGTGTGTATGCTTATGGAGGCATCATTACAGCTTATGCAGGTATAATCAAAATAGCACAACTTATCCAGCTCATGCCAATAATACTGAAGACAAGACAGTGACGGCTGCCAAGACAGGCAAAATTAGTCACTAGGTGCTGTTGAGCATGCTAGATCTTTACTACAGTGTTAGTATGTTGTTTACACTCAAGAGAATTAGATGAAGCCTGGGTTTTTAACAGTGTAGTACTAATTGCTGTGTGGACTCACATACAGCCTGGCAGAGGTCTGAGGGATTAAAACACAGGAGCAGACAGGCCAGAGCTTTTCCAGTTAATGCTACTGACACCCAGGAGAGAGGATTGTCTATGTGTCCCAAAACCCTAAGTCTCTCCCCCTTGGCTCTGACAGTCTCCAATCTTTTCTACTCAGTTGCCAAAACTGCAGTTCCTGTGTGGGGCCACAGGCAGAACCAGGCTGCTCCAGGAGGCAGAGAATTGCATTCACTTGGTATTGCACCTCTGCCCTTGTCCATGGATAAGGATAACAAATGAGCCGAATATCCCATCCTTAGAAGATCTGACAGACGACTCTATAGCATTTTAGCTGTAGCTTGCAGCACACTGTACCATATGCAAAGAATAATGATGTATTTAAAAATTAAGAAAGTGAAAGCATAAGATCAACCTTAAATAACCAACCTAAAGCAATATAAAGAAAAAGAAATAGCAAAGCAGGGACATATTATTTTCATCCTAAAACTCTATCTTTGGCATACTTGAATCTTACTTTTATGACTAATGAGACATGAGGGCAAGAGCACATATAACTGTTTTGTCACACGGCAGTCTTTTTAAGATTTGAGCCCATGTAATAAGAGACCTACTGAGGATCACGTCACTTATCATATGAGAGGATATGAGTCAGATGAGGCTTATGGAAAAGATGCTGAAAACAGCAGATCCGTAATTTGGTCAAATGTACAAGTGGAAAAAACTTTTAATGACTCCCAACCTAGCTTTCTGATTCAAAACTGGAAAACCTGACAGTCTTATTTTACCTTCTCAGTGTTCAAAACACCTACATATTTTCATAATTACACACATGCAGACGGACTGCAAAACCAGCTATGGTTGGTATCTGTTGAACTGATTATTTCCACAGCTTCCACTGTGAGCATAACTTTGTTTGTGTTTCTTATTATTTTTGCCTACATACAGTTCCAACCAGGTTATTTTTCAAGTGGCTAACAGAATGAAGGAAATAGCAGACTGCAAAAGCATTTATTCTCTAAGCTTTGGAAGGTCTTTTGGAAGATGATGTGCATTAGCTGATATTGCATGTTCTGGAATCTTGAAGAGAAGGCGGAATTTGGCACATCACTTTAGAGTATATTTTGTGCAAATCTCCAGCAAAAGATGATCTTTTTGGCTACACAGGAGCCGAGGCATAGATGGTAGTTCTCAAAAGTAAGCCGTCTTGTGGACACAACTAAAGTGAAGCGGTTTGCTTCACTTAATACTCCCCTTACCTTTTCTTTACTGTCAACATTTAAGTCCTTACAGATAAGTCCAGATTTTATAAAAGGGAAAACATATCCTGTTCAGTAATATGTCTACTGATTTTCTCTACATGCAGTCTCAGGCTGTGAAAAAAAAAAGATTTTTCTGGTGGCTTCTGTCATGTGCTCTTGCAAGCTAAAAGAATCTCAGTTATCTAATGCATGATTTGACTTAGAGAAGTGTGCAACAGCAAAACCAGGTCATCTGTATGAAGGAGAAGCAAAAGTAGAAAAAAATTCTGACTATTTCCTTTGGCAAAAGAAGGGAAAGAAGAACTAAACTGCCTGTTAAGCCACAAAAGGCTCTTTAATATAAGCACTAAAAAAAGAAAAGATGCATGTAATATTTCTTTGCTTTGGGAAGTAACTTATAAAAAATCAAATGAAAACAAATAATCATAAAATTGTCAGAGAACCTATTTCTGAAAAAGTCTTATTATTTAGCAATAGTATTCAATTCTTTGCCCAAACATCTATTTCTCAGTCTAATATCTCAATATAATATTTGAGACACCTTTTTAGTGGATCTTTCTTGGAATTGTCTGTGTCACTTTTTAAAAAGAAAAACAATAATGAAATATTAATATGAGAAAGAACACCCTGTATGATCTGTAGTCATAAATAATTCTGCAAACTCCCAGGTTCATCTATCACAATTGTCGTTAATTAATTTGGTGGCTTAATTCTTCCCAGGAGCTTGATTACAGAATTTAATTTCTTACTTTCCCAGCACTTTTCTATTCTGGAAAAGGGAAGAAGTGTGAACTTTCATCCCAGCCCATGTCAAAGGTTGGTGGTCTTTTTCTTATTCAACAAGAGAGAAAAAACAGCTCCACTTATATTATCATTAGGCCTAACTCTCCCAGAACAAGGATCTTTAGCGTTTGGATGGCTCACAGATTCTGAACAATACAGAGTGAAACCAGGCTGTTGGGTTTCACCTGCATAACTAGACACAGCCAGCAGAATTTAACTGGGCACTGTTCATTTTGATGTCAGAAAGAATAGGATCTTTCTGGGTTGCATCAACAGATTTGTTTCCCTTTGATATCTTGAGTTCCATCTTCTCTCTCCTTTGTGGTTCTCTGTTAGATATACCTCTACCCTTATATTTTGTTTCTGGACAGAAAACAGAATATTGCTTTTTCTAGCAAACTGTATACAACACATTGTTCACAGAATCATAGAATGTATTGGGTTGGAAGTGACCTCTAAAGGTCACCTAGTCCAACCCCCTACAATAATCAGGGACATCTCTAACTAGGTCAGGTTGCTCAGAGCCCCATCAAGCCTGACACTGAATGTCTCCAGGGATGGGGCTTTCACTACCTCTCTGGGCAACCTGTTCCAGTGATCCACCACCCTCACATTAAAAAACTTTTTCCTAATGTCCAACCTAAATCTACCCTTTTCTAGCTTAAAACCATTACCCCTCGTCCAATCACCACAAACCCTTGAGAACAGTTCTTCCCCTGCCTTCTTATAAGCCCCTTTCAGGTATTGGAAGGTCGCTAGAAGGTCTCCTTGGAGCCTTCTCTTCTCCAGGCTGAACAACACCAACTCTCTCAGCCTGTCCTCATAGGAGAGGTGCTCCAGCCCTCTGATCATTTTTGTGGCCCTCCTCTGGACACGCTCCAACAGGTCCACGTCCTTCTTGTGTTGGGGGCTCCAGAGCTGGACGCAGTACTCCAGGTGAGGTCTCACCAGGGCAGAGTAGAGGGCCAGGACCACCTCTGTCAATCTGCTGGCCACAATTCTTTTGATGCAGACCAGGATGCAATTTGCCTTCTGGGCTGCAATTGCGCACTGGTGGCTCATGTCCAGCTTTTCACCCACCAGTACCCCCAAGTCTTTTTCCACAGGGCTGCTCTCTAGCATGTCTTCTCCCAGCCTGCATAGACACCAGCAGTTGCCCTGGCCAAGGTGCATGACCCTACACTTGGCCTTGTTGAACCTCATGAGGTTCACCTGGGCCTACCTCTCCAGCCTGTCCAGGTCCCTCTGGATGGCATCCCATCCTTCTGGCATATCTACTTTACCACCCAGCTTGGTGTCATCAGCAAACTTGCTGAGGGTGCACTCAATGCCACTGTCAATATCATTAAAGAAGATATTTAACAACACTGGTCCCAGTATAGACCACAGAGGGACATCACTTGTCACCATTTTCCATCTGGACATCGAGCCATTGACCATTACCCTCTGGACGTGACCATCCAGCCAATTCCTTATCCACTGAACAGTCCACCCATTGAACCTCTATCTCTCCAACTTAGAGAGAAGGGTGTTGTGGGGGACCGTGTCAAAGGCCTTGCAAATGAGATCCATAGCTCTTCCTTTGTCCACTGATACAGTCACTCTATTGTAGAAAGCCACTAGGTTGGTCAGGCAGGACTTGCCCCTAGTAAAATGTTGAAAATCAATTTCTCATTCAATTCTTTACTTGGAGATGTTTTTTAAAATCAAAACCAGCACTCAGTATTTCATATTTTTTTGGGGGACAAGAGAATCAAAGGAGCAGTCAAAAACTCCTATAGTCACTGGCTAGCTTCAAAGACACAAAAGCAAATAATAATTTAGCATCTACAAATGTCAACTGTACATAAATGCTGTGCACATTTTGGAGACATACCTAGGTGATAATCATTGAGTAGAGACTCAATGAAGAAGGCACTAGGCTAATTCAGGACATACAGAATGACAAATAATCAGTCTGGACCAGCAAATACTAATGTGAAAATACCAGGAATAGATTTCTACTTTAGAACTCTGCCCCATTATTAAACTTAACATAAGCACCCTAATAAAACTTTGAAGTGAAATAAAGTTTCTGGGGTGATCTTACCTCATCTGACAATTTCCTTAAGTTCCAAAATCACCAGGAAGCCCAGGCATGACTTCAGTAAGAAAAGTTTATTAGTGATGATTTAGACCTCACATTTCTGGCACTTGCACTCATGTTCCCCGCATTGTATTGAAACATGCCATGGTATGCCTCTCAGCTCTAGTTTCTGAATCATACTGTGGCTTCCTCTCTGCCCACATTCTCTTTCTGATAGAAAAAAGGGTACAGGTCAGTCACAGTACACAGTCTTACCCTGACATGAACTCTAGATGTATTTAGGGAGCACAAAAGAGCCTGGACAATTGTTCTGGACCCCACAGGTTAGGTGTATCTTGGCTGATCAGCTGATCAATCTTTCACCATAGCCTGAGGCATTTTCCTCTAACTGATAATTTGGATGCTGTACTTTGCGCTGCGGACTTCACACAGAAACACTTCAGCGGAAATAACAAAAATCTGATGATATTAGACTTGTTTTACATAGCAAAGAGCAAGAAATTCTCCATCAGAGTGGTACTGTGGCAATTGCTTTTGTAATGTATTGCAATTCTACCTATCCTAGAATATATATAGCTGTATTTGTAGCCTAAATATATGTATTATATGGTCATATATATAAGCTGTCTAAATATGTTATATATACACACAATATAACCTCTATGAAGAAATACAAGCTTTCATTTACCTCCATTCAAGTGTACCTAGTAGTCATCCTCACTGTTAGGTGCTAGGGCAGTCACAGAACCACAGAATCATAGAATAATTGAGGTTGGCAGGCATATCTGGAAGCCACCTTATGCAAGCCCCTCAACTTGTCCACTTGAGTTTTGAACACCTCCAAGGATGGAGAACCTACAGCCTCTCAGAGCACACTCTTTTGGTATTTAAATAATAAAAACACTAACTGGAATTTTTCATGTTCTAGTTTGTGTCCATAGCCCTCCCTTCCTATTGCTGTGCACCTCCAAGAAGAGCCTAACTCTGTCTTGTTGATATCCTTTGATCAGGTAACTGTAGCCAGCAATAAAGTTTCCCCTTTGCTTTCTCTTCTCCACGCTGAACAAAGCCAGCTTGCTCAGTCTCTGCTTGTATGTTCTGCACTCCAGCCCCCTGACCAGTTTGTGGCCTCCACTAGACTCATTGTAGCCCATCCATGTCTTCCATCTACTGGAGAGGCTGAAACTAGGCACAGCACTCCAGATGTGTCTCACCAGGGCAAGGGGAAGGACCACTTCCCTATATGTGCTGGCTACACTCTTATACAGCCCAAGATGATGTTGGCCTTCTTTGCTTCAAAGGCAGTATCTCCCACGAGGTAGCCTTGGTTTTGGTTTTAATTAAGCAAGGCATCTTCCCATTATTTCATAAACTATTTAACCCACCCCAGGTGAAATGAAATCGTACAGAAGTTCTAATGGGGCATTTATCCTTTGTATGAAGAAAGTAAAGACATTTAGAAATTTTTCCAGCTTGTTTGGGACACTGGCAGACAAAGAGAATATATTTCTAGTCATTATTTTGAAAAATAGATCTTACTTAATGAATATCCCTAGTTCTGTGATTTTTAAGCTCAGTCTACACCCTCAACTCCCAGTATATTTTGTTAAAAGATTTCAGACATGCTACCAGTTTGGAGAGCTCTCCTTTTTCCTTTTTTCCTTCTGTATTTTACTCTTGATGAATAAAGCATACAGGAATCTTTAAGATTGGAATAATCCACTCAATCACTCAAAAAGGAAGAAGAATAATTTCCATTACAGAACATGTATATTTTCAACATGTATTGTGACCCCTGACACAATATCACTGGTCTCTGAGTTATGTTTCTGTAACCAGTAGGCTGCTTTCCCACAGCTCAAAGTGGGTGAGCTGTAACAAAGGCTTTACACCATGAAACATTTAAAATGAAAAGGAAACTACGGCATCCGCAAAGGTTTGGGTGGTTTTGTTCAGATCAACTTGCAGACAATCACTTTGGATAAAGAAGTGCAGTTTCTAGTGAGATTAGTTTCTTGTCTTTTTAAAGTGACAAAGTCAGTCTAAGAAAAAAACTATTGTCATTTCACAATTGCCATGAACTGCCACAAATCCAAAACTCAGGCTATGATCTACACTGAGCCATCACTAACTGAAAGGAAAACAAGGAATAACTTCCAAGTCTGCTCTCATTGTTGCATTTCTTTACTGTTATGACAGACTAAATTACCTCTTGATTACTTGCTTCTTATCCTCATAATTCTTGCATTCTTGATTGTATAGGCCCTGAGAGTGATAAATATATGAAAAAACAACTGCAAGCCTTAATTCACATTTTTCATTTTCTCCCTAAAAATGACTTTTGATTCTCCTGTCCAGCTCCCTCCTGCACAGTGTACACATCTACTGAGTCCCTGTGTCACATCTTTAATATCAGTCACCATCTAAAGAAAAAACTAACTGCTGCTTTCGCATGGGTCAGGACAGCATTGCTAGTGCTGTGACCTGGTTCTTGTTTGGGTAATTGCATTCTGTACTATTTGAAAGCTTTTTAATGTTCTGGTGAAATGGAACATTCTTCATATCCGTTCTGAACGTCTGCTAATGCTTTGGAACATTTACTGACTGAGAAGTCAGTACTTTACTTACCAGAGAAGGAAACCTTTCGAGCAAAGTCCTGCATTAGGAACAGTCCTGCAGAAAGCATGTTAAATGTACTGGTCTACAAGAGGTATCTAAATATAAGATGGTATCTTTTTCTGTTTTAAGATTGATTTTGTATTTATGCTTTGTTTACTCAAAAACTGCTTTTACTTTGGTTTCATAATTATGCCCAAAGCACAGAGCTGTAGCTCTGATTCAGATTTCCTTTTGGATCAAACATGGAAGCTTTGGTCATGTTAATTTTCCCCATTTGCTTGTAAAAGGGTGAATACAACTAGACACAGGACAATTAAAGTGTTTTGTAAACAACATCATCTATTATCCTGGAAAGTGCGGCATTTCATTTTCTGGAGTATAGCTGACTTTTAGATAACTGTCATATCAAACATATCAGCTTCTCATCATGCTTTTTATTTTCCATCCATTGTGATAGAGCATCTTCACTCAAATACACTGTTGATCGGTTTTCATTACTTAAAAGTCAGGACTGAACATTGTGTTTTGAAAGACCAGTGAAAGAGGATTGAGCTCAGAAAGTAAATATGCTAAAAAGACTGAGCGAATATAACTCATGGCCGAATGGTCATGCAATACAGCCTAAGGTTAAAGACTAAAGGAAAATATGCCATTTACTGACAAGAAAAATATAAAAATGTAAGAACAGATATGAAGTCAACTAAATGCAGCTCGGTTTATATTTTTTAACTTTAAATGATCCCTGTTTCTCTAGTAGATTTTAACACACCTGGTTGGTCTGTACTGCTCACATATTCAGAATTTTGGATTTGGGACTACGAGGGAAATTTTCTCCTAGCTCAGAGAGGGATGATATAGTTTGGACATCATTGGGTAGAGTCAAGGTAGTTGTAACATTCCTTAAATCCAAAGTGATAATTTGTGGGGGATTAATACATTTATATAAAATGCTATATAAAACATATAATATATATATTTTATAATATGTAATTTATTAAAATATATAACATTTAAGAATATTTTTCTATTAAAATTATTCATCCCCCTCTACTTTTTTCTGGTGAGTTCTAATAACTCAGGACAAGTGTCCTATTCATTTATCGATTCTGTTCTATTAGGAATCAAGCTTTCACTCTGTCCCAGACAGAATTTGTACCTAATCCATTTATTCAGATTTGTATGCTACTGTTAGCAGATCTTTGGTGATCTATTTGTTGTAAATGTTGCAGAAATCTAGCAGTTCGTGAGATTCGTCATGAAGAAGAATAGGACGAACAGACCATGACAAAGCGAAGACAGCCAGGCTTCTGTCTCTGCAGCAGAGGCTCCCATTGGTGCCCAAAAAGTAATCATGGCACTGGTGTCATTGCCAGGCCTTCTCCTTCCTGTTCATCGCCTCCTTCACCCCTCCTCTCACCTGCTGCCACCATTCCAAGGGACACCTCTGGTAACCTAGTTCCTACCTCACTAGTCTATTTTTCCATGACCAGTGATAATCTTTTTTTTTTAATTTTATTGCAAACAGCACTACAGATAGCACCTCACTTTGCAATTTTTTTTGTTGTTACATTTCCCTGTGAGTGCACTGGCCCCACAAAGAGAAAATGCAGCTATTATTTTTCAGCCTAGTAGTAATGAGAAAATCACACCTTACAATATCCCTGTAAAAATGCTTTATGGCTGGAATTTCAAAGCCAGCATATCTGAAGGTTAATTTTAGGGCAGAGTGATTAACAGCTGTAACAGGTGTCTGGGGTTGTGATTAAATTAACATCTTCCTCATGTGTATCTGTATTTCTACAACAAACTACACCATCATCTTAGCATTTATTTTTTGGTTTATATGAGATTAACTGAATCTCTTGTTCTGTGAGAGGTTTTCAGGACACTTTTTGTTCTGTTAAAAACTTAACATAGAACTGGGGGCTCTGATCAATGACAGTCACCTCCAGGGATGAACATGACACCAGCAACTAGAAACAGCCCAGAATTTATACCACTTTAGTTTAGGCAGCCTTCTCATCTTTTAGAAGAACTCATCTAATTAAAGTTGTGACCTCTTATTTTTCATATTCTATACAAGTTTCACTATTGATTTAATTTATAAAGGCCATGTAGTAATGTTAAATTTCAGTGATAAAATCTAATTTGCTCTCATTCACTTAAGAAGCTCAGGAACCATCAGGTCTCAGGGGTATATCTTCCCTTCACCCCTGTTTTTTAATATCCCACATCCAAATCAGTGCCTAGCAGGCTCGTGGCTTAACTCTGGCTCTTTTTTTCCTGTTGAATAGTGAGTAATAAATTAAAATCTACTGAGGTTTAAATTGAGTGTTTGCACGGCAAATCTCCACTTCTGGGTTCCTTGACCATCTTTTTGCTCCTAATTTGTAGTCATGCTCCCTTTCCTGAGAATTTGGAATAACAGTCCTTTTTGATCAGGCAAATGTGAAACACTGGTTTTGTCTGACAGAGAGCAGTTTACTATTGGATCCAGACTCAAAAGTACAAATGTGAGAGTCTTCTAGGCTTCTTGGGAAGCAATGACCTGGCATTTACTATCCTTAAATGACATGTTTTAAGGAAACTTTAGAACTGGGAGAATGAAAGTATTGATCCCTTGACAGTGTTTAAGTTGAATTCCTTCACTGGATCTAATTCAGCCATGCTGATTTATGGCATTCCAGTATCTGATGCAAAATGCAGAGTTTAATATTTCAGTTCTTTAATGCTTGGCCAATTCAGAAACAATTGGTAATACTTTGAGTGGATTTTATTGTTATACATCATCTGGATAGAACTGCACCTTTCAAAAGGTGAAGGATTTCTACCTTGGTCTTTGCTGAATTTCAATATCACAGGGCACCTTCCTTCGCATCTCAGCATTCCCACTGCAGAATTGCCTAACTCATGGACAACTTCCTAGCTATTCATCATACATTGCACCACATTCTTCACCACACAGCTAAATTTGTTACACACATATCTGTTTTGTTTTCTACCAATTATGGACAAATATGGCTACCTTGCCACACCATGACATAACAATTTACATTTAATTTAACAAAGTAACTTGGCCATTTTCAACAGTACACTTTCACTCTGCTGTGCAGCAATAATGCAGGCCTCCTGTCTTCCTCCTTATATTCCCCTTATATCACATGCCCAGCGATGAAGATTGAGGAGGGTTTAGCCTGGAGAAGAAAAGACTGAGGGGAGACCTGATCGCTCTCTACAACTACCTGAAAGGAGGTTGTAGCGAGGTGGGGGTTGGTCTCTTCTCTCAAGTAACAAGCGATCAGACAAGAGGGAATGGCCTCAAGTTGTGCCAGAGGACATTTAGACTGGACATTAGGGAAAATTTCTTTACCAGAAGAGTGGTCAAACATTGGAACAGGCTGCCCAGGGAAGTGGTTGAGTCACCATCCCTGGAAGTGTTCAAAAAATGTGTAAATGTGCCACTTTGGGACATGGTTTATTTGGCATAGTGCTATTAGGACAATGGTTGGACTTGATGATTTCAGAGGTCTATTCCAACCTAATGATTCTATGATTCTATGAAAATTATCTTATCCAGTGAGAAAATTGGATCCATTAATTATAAAGACAAAGAACACTGTAAGACATGATCTGCAAAGCCCAGCCAAGAATGTCAACACACACCAGAAGGAAAGAAAAGAGTTGTTTCAACACTGACAAAAAATTGAAGAACTGTTTTGCTATAGAAATATATTTTATGATCACACAAAAAGACCAAAAGAATGTTTAGATGAAAGCCTGGTAGCAATGTAAAGTTATATACCTGGTTGAAACTAGAAAATTACCATCCACCCACAGGAGAATCCATATTTGCACAATCATAGTTTTTAATAAACTTTTAGGAAAATGGGATTTGTCACAGACATACCTGTTTGCAACAAGCAAACCATTCGTGCATAGATAAGATAGTAACTATTACACAGTACAAATTCCTTATATTCTATCTTAACAAACTTAAGTTCTCATAGTAATGAGAAACTACAGCACAGTTCGATTTAGCTGCTGCTTAATTCAGTGTATTTTAACCAAATAAAGTGGTGAATTCATCAGAGAAAATACTGTGAGACATCAGCATCTGCTTGTGAAGGAGTCATCAAGAAAAACTGAATAATTTTTGATTTAAAAGAATTTAATGATGATGAATAATTCAGTAAGACTTAAGAGTTAGTCTTTACATTCTGAGCTCAAATTTAAGATAACAATATGTCATAGAAAAAGCAAATAAAAGCTAAATGGAGATTAGTGTTCCAACAGGAGGTTCAAATAAGTACCATACTAAGATCTGACGTGTGCCAAGGAGAGCCTATATACACAGCAAGCATGACAGATTTGATGCAGAGTCCAGAGCCGAACTCCTATTGTCGATGTAGCCCCATGTTCTCACAGCGGAAGTTTTATTCATGCAGTTCATTCATGTACAGAAAGTAGCTTGGTCTGACTTTTAGGTAGCCAGGATGACAAACAAGAATCTCTAATTTTTTAAACTAAGCAATTTTGTTACAGAAGCTGTTAAAGGTGGAAATTATTTATGCCATTTTAAAATTTACATTCATGTAGAACCTTTCTCTCATTTAGAAGACTGAGCAGGCTCACATGTAATGCAACAGTCTCACAGCAGAGATATGATATGGTGTAACTTAATAATGAAGAATGCCTTGAAAGACATATTTGTGCTTCTCTCCCAGATTATATGGCAGACTATTATTTTATTACAAAATTGGATTTTGCAGAATGCTAGAACAATTTTTGAGATTTATTCTATTGATTATATAGGTTATACCGTGTCAAATGCGCATATGTATTTTGGAAAAGTAAAGTTATATTTTGGAAGCTTTGAATAATTTTATTGCTGAGCTCTAATTAGAAAATAAAATTATAAAGGACATAGTTAAGAGAAGAATGCAAGAATTTCCTGATTCAAACAAAAACGAAAGAAGAATAAAAAGGAAGTTTTGGATCTCAGGTGACATCAATGCAAAACAGCGCCCTTTTTTGCTGTAAGTAGCGTTATGGCTATTGACTTCACATGATTTTTCTAGCATAAAAATTTAACTGAGCTTTTTGTTTTGATCCCCCTTTTGTCACCCAAGAGTAATATAATTGAAGTCAGTTCATCTACAGAAACGTGAAAAAGCAATATACCCACACATGGGCACCCAGATCACTGAAAAATTCCACACAGGCAAGTGTTGGCACTCAAGTCTCCGCAAGTGTTTTGACCAGCCTACTCTGGAGTATAACCTAACCCTGCCTGTGCTGCTGTTTCGGACAGAAAGTTTACTATTCCCTGCCTCCTTTTGCACAAACGCTTACGCAAGAAGCAGGCAGCTAGGTAAAGGTATATTGGGCTTCTCTGCTTTCCTGGAGTACATCTGTGGAAAGCTGCATGGTTTGTCAGGCAGAGGTAAACAGAGCTGGACCCAGAACAACACGTAGAACAAGAGTTAAAGAGTAAATAAAATTACCTGGAACTCCATAAGAACCAAAACTCCCTGGAAATTTGTTACACAGTGGATGGAGTTTTAAGCAATGTTTTAGTCATCATCTAGCAGTCACGGGACACAATAAGATAAGAAACTCTTACACGCTTGATATGATGCCATCTAGCCATTTCCAATTACTTTTGTGATAGCTAAGTATGACGCAACCGATTAATACTGTATTTCATATAAAAATTGATATATGCCTTTAACCTGAGGTTATGAAAAGAAACTGGTATTTCAGAGGAGTTTATGAATATTCTAAGGATAAAGAGTCAACTTTGAGACTTCATTTGATAACCAAGTCCTTGGTGGGAAGTTAGGCTGTGAGTAGAGACAGGAAGAAAAACTTGGGAATATAGTAAGGAGATGCAAGATTAACCCTTGCTAACACAATTTGAGTTTGCATAGGAAGAATGTCTCTTATGAAATTAAAGTTAGCAGTAAAGGCTAGACAAAAGTAAAAGAAAATCATTCCTACTTCTGCTTACCGTGCGGCTCAACTCCAAGGTCAGCTCTACTTCATCCAGCTCATGAACTCTTGAAAAAGTGTCATAGGTTCAACCCTTGTTTTATCTTTGTGTTGAACAGCATTTTCACATCAATTTGGATCTCCAAATTTACTTGTAAATTTCCTGAGGTTCTATACAGTTTTTATCTTCTTTTCGATTATTATTTTAGGACTCACAAGTTAATCAGGATATTGGTTTTAACACTTCTGAAGAATTATCGACTACTTCTTTCTGAATTTCAGAGATGCTAACATCTGTTTAGTATCACTGGTTTGAAGTTCCTACTGTCCAGCCAGCAAACAAGATTTGTTGCAATACATGAACTATCATGAATGTTAAACTGCTGGGAGTCATCTCATTTCACCTAGCAGGACTGGGTTCAGTTGTCTGTATACAGCCACTTTACATATTTATATGAAATAGGTATTTTATATATACAGATAATTGAATACCATATTTTACATAAAGCAACCTTTACTTTGTTGTCCTGAGGCTAGACAATATAGCAACAAAGCCGCTTTGAGGAAGATGGTGGGTTTGGGTAAAGGTCCCCTAGCTAGGCCTTGAGGGGTGCCCTTAGACACCTCAAGGCGACGCATTCATTGAAAGCCACAGGACAAAATAGTTAAGTTTTTGAGGATGTCATCCAGCAAGAAATGTCATTTTCTGCAGAGCATAAAACCAGAAAGCATCTCTCTCCTCTTTTCTTCTCTTCTTATGCTCCTGCTTATTTTCTCAGCTACAAGTGTATTATATTCTGCAGTTCAGTGAGCGTTAGCTAAAGTATAAACAGACAATAAATAAAATATACGACTTCTGTCCCAGAACCAGCTATCACTTCCGTGAATATAACTCAATACTCATCTATTTCCCTGCTTTAGACTATTTATAAAGATAAAAATGTCTTAGAGCCCACTTCACCTCCCCTATTAATATTATCCCTGTGGCAACTTTAGCACCTCAGAGCAAGAAATAATGTAAGGTGCACTGTGATTAGCTTCCTTTTCCTCATTTCGTTTTAGAACTCTATTGCTTGCTTTCTTTGCTGCATACCTTGCTGTTTGCAGATCTCTTTTGCATTTACATTTGTTTCAAGACACCCTTGTATTTAGTAAGCCAGCATGTTTGATAGCTTTTTTTTTTTTTTAATCTGATGGTTTATCTTAAGCTAACAAAACACCTGATAACAGACCACAGAAATTAATTACATTGTGGCATGCTCTTGCTAAGGGGAAAAGATGCTTTCAATGCAGTTTCCAAAACTATGATTCCTTTAATGTTTTAATCATTGTGATAGAGTGCACTGATACTGTATTTTAAGGGTTTAGGACTCTATTCAGACCTCTTACTTTAGGCATTGATCTGAGACATTGCACTGCCAAAAAATCATGTCTCTTAATCAGAGTGCTTCAGATCAAAGAAGTCCTTTATATCTTTAATAAGAAGACATTAAGTGTCTCTGAAGAGCTCCAGAAGATGAATTGAACTGTCCCCACAGATATCTATGACTCTTACCTGACTACAGAAGCCTAATCACCTGGCTCAGGTGTGAACATTTACGATCAGATCACATCCCTAGTGTTAAGTGCTTTCATGACTTAGCTGGTACTTCAAAATTATGTTCTCTGAGAAATGCATATTTACTGTCTGCTGGCATCCTAATTGAAGTGAAATTTAGCATGCTAACTAGGGGTCTAAATATTTACAGAATAGGGATGCAACCACAGAAGTATACATCTCCAAGAACTGTAACACACCAATAATGTGCTGTTATTTGTATGACTACTATTTTTTCATCCTCTATGTTACATGCTGAAAATGTGTGGGGGGGTTGTAGTGTAGGAAATGCAAAATACAGTTACAGAGGTCTAATTTTTTTTTTTACAAAAATGTTTTTTTCTGTGACAGAAGCAAAAGCCTCTAAGCCTCTCCTATAGCCTCTAAGTCTCTCCTTACGCAAGCTGCCTTTTTTTTCATTTTTGGCCATGAGTTCATAAGCTCTTTGAGGCAGATAGTCTCTCTTCCTCTTTGTTTATAAAAAGCGAATCACATTTTTGGCTGTATTATATCCTAACCAATGATAGTACAAAATTGTCAGGCATTGATTAACTGTGAGAAAAACCAATATTATTTTTAACTTCTGAGCTCTGTTCTCAAAGAGCCTGTGCAGAACGATGTTGTGGTCACCATAAGAAATGTCTCTACGGACTAAGACACTAATTCAGGTTTTCCAGTGTAACCAATCTGTCCTTTCTCAGACTTAAAGATTAAGTCAGTCACCAACTTTACGGCACTGTTTATATAGACTACTCTTGACACACAAATGGAACACTTCAGTCTGAGAAATGCAACTTACCTTTTGTCAGCCTTCAGGCCATGCTTCAAGATTATTTTAAGAAAAGGTGGTCATAGAGAAGGTTTGGGATTTTGATATTTGTAGTGTTTGAGGAGGCTGTGTACTTGTCTCATTTCTCATAAAGCATTTTTATATTTTATTTAAACCAACAACATCAGAAATATTTTGAAGGATCTATCAAAAACTTTTACTACTTAAAAGTGTACAGTTGAATGTTTGAATGGTCAGGAACTACTTAAAAAATTACAGCATTACAATGAAAGTCCTCAGTACAATTCTATTACTATTCCTGTTGACATTTTATACAGGAATTGTGCTGCAAAGCAAGTCAGCTGAGGAGCTGTGTTAAGAGCAGCTTTTATTCATCCACAGTTTCACAGTTTTTGAAGAGAGCAAGAAAATAGACACAAAAATGATATTTTTATTATTATAAAGTTCTGTTTGAATTTTTAAAAAATGCAATAGGGACAATCAAATCCTCCAATGTTTTATTGTTTGGTTCAGAATAGGTCTATTCTGAAGTACAAATCTATTCATGCTCTTTGCTTTTTGAAATGTTTATATTCAGTAAAAGCTTACTGAATATTAAAAAATGTCATTTTTAGATCTGAATTGAAAATGTCAGTTTGAATTTTAATGGTTTGTAAATGAGAATTAGATGGGGAAATACCATAAGAAAACCTGTTTTTCTGTAATGATGATTGCCACAACAACAAAATGAATAAATCAAAACTAATAAAGAACAACAACAACAGTAGAAAGCTGATAAATTCGATAAGGCAAACTCTAAATGTTCTTAATTGAAACCTTGTGATACCATAGCAATATCAGGGAAAGCATCCAAATGATATGAGAAAAACTGACAGCAAAAGGAAACATATCACAGAACCATAGAATGGTTTGGGTTGGAAGGGAACTTAAAGCTCATCTAGTTCCAACCCCCCTGCCATGGGCACAGACACCTTCCACCAGACCAGGTTGCTCAAAGCCCCATCCAACCTGGCCTTGAACACTGCCAGGGAGGGGGCATGAAGGTTATGGACAGAATAGTACGAAGAAAATCACAAAAGTTTCTAGTGAAAGTTCATAGGAATCATGTGAAGCCAACGTAAAAAAGTCCAATAAATGTCCTAAAGAAGCCCAGATGCTTTCCTTAAAATGACAATACAGCATAATTACCGCTACCATTAAAGAACTGAGCATATTTGGCAGGTCATAAAAATGAAACAAGGAAGGACAACAGAAAAGCTGGGCAACATTTAATTGCTAACAGTTAGACAAATAATGCAAGTAGTAAACACTTATATTGCTGGTGAACTTACAGGTATTTACAGTCACATGGCCTTGTCAGTGTAGAATTTTAGCAGACACGTCATTAGCAGCAGCAAGTTGGCCTTGTGGAAACTTGGTGCTGCTTTCCCTTCAGGACCCCCTACTCCTGCCATCTGTGGCTCTTCACCTCTCCTAGATCTGAAGCAGTAGTAAGGAGGCAAGTCACTGCAAGGAAACAAGTCTTGGGAGTACGTTTCTGTAAAGATGGAGGCCACAAATGCTGCGTGCATTTGAGGAAGTGGAAATGAGAAAGCAAGACAGTGGCAACAAACTGGCATGACAACTAGCTGACTAAGCATGAAAACATCAGGGGAAAACCGAAACGAGCATGGAGATGAACAGTTCTGGAGATGAACTTGTGTCTCTTCTGGGAAAAGTAAGGCTTGAGAGAAGGGAGAAATATTGTAGCATGAAACCCAGAAACTCGGGAGCCTGAGAAGCCCTTCAAATTTTTTTTTTTTTGATGTCATGTCATAACAGAACTAGATAGTGCCATTCAAAAGCATTCTTTTAACATCGGTTCCACTGGGAGGTTTTACTTTTTCTTGCTACTTGGTCAAACAGATCTTTCCTCTGCGATACCAACAGTGTGAGGCACTGCTATTCCAGAGATATTCCTATACTTAGCAAGTATACTTTGATGTGTACCATTCTGTTGAACCTCCTGAATGTATATAGAGGTGCCTACCTGACATCTAAGTTTTAAAATGTGAGTTATTATCACAATGCCGTAATTATTTAAAAAAAAAAATCTCCTACTTCTTAAAGGAATAAAAGGCAGAATACCAAAGCAGTCTACCAGACAGCAGTATTTTGCCAAGAATAACTCACAGAAAGTACACACCACATTGAATGAGGTTTATGTGAAGCCACTGCTATAAACTTGCCCTGCATGATCTCTAATGTGAGCTCTTAGAACACTGAAACAATTTCAAAAAGTTATGTTTTTCTCCCTAAGAAGGTGTCTTTTTCAGTCTGGAAATATTTTGAAAGTAAAATAACAAAAGTTACTATTTCGTGCTGATCAGAGTTTTTGAAAAAAGGTGTCTTTTCTGAAAAGCATGTTATACTTAAAAAGCATAAACAAGCATGTAACAGCACACATTTGTCTATGAATCAAAAATACACTGATTCTATTCAAATTCACGAGGGCTGCTCCTATGCTAATTTATTCTTTGTATCTTTCAACACGAGTTTCTTTTCTTAGACTGCTATATAATGCAAATTATATTAAGGATTGAGGGTTTTTTCCAATTAGTAATTTTCTTATTGAGCTTAATGGGTTCTGCCACAAAGCCAGCATTTTACACAAAATGCCAGGCAGCAATTAGCTGGTGACAACTTCTCGGTCAGAACTAACTTGGGCTGGATTGTTATATGCAGGCCAGCTAGCCAACCCCTGTAAAACAGGTCCATTTCAAATGTCCTCTCACTTGCCATGGCAAAGTAATTAAAGGAAAACATTGGAAGCAAAGAATGACCCATTCTCCAAACATTTTGTAGAAAAAAAAGTTGTGCTCCCTTGGTGTAGAGGGTACTTTGAGGTCCCTGAATGTAATTTAAAGTGCTTTACAATGCCTTGGTTTCTTTGCTACTGGATGTTGTATCAGGAGAGGAATTGGGCCGGAGCTTAATCCTGAAAAATTACAGTAAACGTCTGAAAAGGATGGTGAAAAACAGACAAAAGGAAGATTACACTGTCACCACGGCAAATAAGTAAAGCTTGTCTTGCTCTCTGCTGTCCGGAATAGCGACCTACCCAACCTGCTTGTAGCCTGTGCCTAGTCCAGGGTTGCACTCCGCGGGATGGGGAAGCGTGAGGACGGGGCACCCGCACAAGAGACGGGGGGCAAGGGGTGAGAAGGCAGGGACAAAGCCAGGCGGCGAGGATACGCCGGAGAGCGCAGACCCGAGGCACAAGGAGGAGGACGCGGTGGGAGAGGGACGCGGGCACGGCGAGCGATGGGAGGGCCGGGCCGGGACAGGCGGAGCGGAGGAGGAGCCGCTGGAAAAGCTGCCGGGGGAGCCGCGGTGCCCAGGACCGGCTGCCCCGCGGAGGCAGAGCGGAGCGGCGGGCGGCGGCAGGCGCAGAGCGGGGGGCGGGCGGGAGGGCCGAGCGCCGCGGTAAGGGCACGGGCTGGCGGCGGGGAGGGGCGGGGAGGGACGGGCGAGGGGGCGTGGAGCCGGCGGCCGGGACGAGCGGGGACGGCGGGCAGCAGGCGAGGGACAAGCGGAGCGCGGAGCCGGGGGGCAGTGAGCGACAGCCCGCACGCCTCCGCCGGAACCTGGCGGGGCCCCCCTCTCCCGCCCGCCGCTCCTCCGGTACACGCTCCCCCCCTTTCCCCCTCTAGGCTGCACCGCCCGCGGCTCCGTTTCACCCCTCTCCTGGCAGCGGGGGCCGGGGCGGAGCCGCCCCCCGAAGGCAGCGCCATGTGAGCGGGACCCCCTCCGCCGCCTCAGCGGGCACTTCCAGGATGTGAGGAGCCGCCCGGCCGCCTGCGCCCTCCCGCCGTCCGGCCGCCCCTCGGGCCGGAGACTCCCCGGCGTCCGGCCCTGCCCCCGGGCCAGCATGACCGAGGTGAAGGCCAAGGAGCCCAGAGCGCCTCCGCCCGCCAGAGACGGGGCGGTCCTGCTGCAGGGCCAGCCCGGCCGAGACCCCTTCCGCAGGGAAGCGGAGACCATCGACATCTCCCTGGACGGGCTGCTCTACCCCAAGAGCAGCGACGAGGAGGAGGACGACGAGGAGGAGGAGGAAGAGCCGCAGCGGCAGCAGCAGCCGGGGGCGGCGGAGGAGGACGGGGACCCCCTCTCGTACCGACCGGGGACCGGCTCCCTCTCGGACAAGGACTCCCTGGACACCGTCCTGGACACCTTCCTGGCACCCGCGGCTCATGCTGGCTCCGCCGTGGCCGCCGCATCCTGGTCCTTCTTCGGGGCGGAGGCGGCAGAGGCGCCCGACGCCCCGATGAGCCGCGGCCCCCCGCAGAAGGCGGGCGAAGCCGCCCCGGGGGCTCCCGGCCCCTCGCAGCCCCCGCCGCGGCCCGCCCCCCTCTGGCCGGCCGGCGACGCCCTGACCGCGGCCGCTAAACCGCGGCCGGCGGGGGCGGGGGGCAGCGCGGAGGGTCCGGCCGCCGCCCCCAAGGGCGAGACCCCCGGGCTGGTGGCGCTGCCCGGCGGGGAGCGCGGCTTCGGCGGCGGCGGCGGCCGGCCGGGGGCGGGGGAGCCGGGGCAGGAGTACCTGCATGTGCCCCTGCTGCCGCTCAACTCTGCCTACCTGGCCTCGCGTACGCGGCAGCTGCTGGACGGGGCGGAGTACGAGGGCGGCGGCGGGGCCGCGGGGCCGCGCTGCTCGCCCCCCGCCCCGGACCTGGCGGGCTACGTCTACCCGCCGGCGGACGCCAAAGAGGGGCCCTTCGCCTACGGCGACTTCCATCCCGCTCTGAAGATCAAGGAGGAGGGTCTCGGTCTCGCCACCCCCTACGCGGGCGGCAGGGCCACCCCCGCGGCGGGCTGCGCCGACTACCCGCCGCCCCCGCGGGCCGGGCAGGAGCCCTCGCTGGAGTGCGTTCTCTACAAGACGGAGCCCACCCTCCTGGCCGGCGCCTACGGGTCGGCGGCGGGGCCCGACAGCCTCCCCTCCACCTCGGCCGCGCCGCCGGGCTTCTACCCGCCCCTGGGTCTCAACGGGCACCAGCCCATGGGCTTCCCGGCGGCGGTGCTGAAGGAGGGCTTTCCCCAGCTCGGCCCGCCCTACCTCGGCTACGTTCGGTAAGGGGGGCGGCGGGTCCCTCGGCGGAGGGGACGGGCGGAGGGGCCGCGCCGCGTGGGCTTCGCGCCTTCTCGGCAGGAAGGGCGGCTGTGCCGCGGCGAGGGGGTGGGCGCCCCGAGGGGCTCCTGGAAGGTGCCGAGCCAACGAGCGGGCCAGGTTTTACCCGTCGAAGCCCCGTTCGGGTTTTTAGGCAGCAACTGCAGCCGCGTTTCCAGTCCTTTTAGGGGCTGTGCGCGCCCGGGTGTCCCGCTGTGTGCGCGCCCGGGTGTCCCGGTGTGTGCGCGCCCGGGTGACCCGGTGTGCGCGCCCGGCGCCGCGGCGGCCCTGCGGCTGGCACCTGGCGGGGCGCCTCGGCGCGGCGGCGCTGGGGGAGAAGCGGTGGCTCTGCCGCGGTGGCTCTGCCGCGGTGGCGGTTCGGTGCCATCTGAGGCCTGAGCAAGGGACCGGCTGCAGGGAGGAGCGTTCACCGCAGGGTCCTCACTGACAGCGAGGCAGTGTTCATGCACACCTAAATACTCTCCAAAACACCAATCCTGCCTTGGGAAAAAACGGTCAATTTCACACAAAAAAGAAAACTAAACCGCTTGTACCATGCCAAGGCGTTGTGCATTACCTAGAAATATCTGCAAAAATACCTATATGCAACGCTGCAGTTGCAATGGAAATCCTTTATTTTTGTAAACATAATGGTTACCTGGGTTAGTCTGTTTCTTTTCTTGAAGTGAAATTCGGAAATACCCTTGATGTGCTCACCAGATGAGTTACTGCTGAGAACGCTGCAGCTGAATGGGAGGTGACAAACTGATTATTACAGATTTTTCTACCTGAGATGAAACTTAGCTATTTCCCACTTGAAAGAGACTTTTGAAATTCGATTGACTGCTACCTGATTCTGTCTCTGTAACATTCTGTGTAGAGGAAAAAGGAATATTGGCCACTATGATTTCACTCACAGAAGTTGTTGATCTGGGGAAGATGAACATTTTAACAAAGAGTTTCTAGATTTTACCTTTTTAGTTAAAATGGATTAAAATACAGCTATGCTTTTTGCTCACACTTTCCTGTTTAGTGACTAGCCAGATGTTACAAACATGCTTTTACCCTAGTAGAGACAAACCCTTAAGCAGAAAGACAGTCATACTTTGTTTTTTCTTCTCCTTCTGTAGCTTGGTTACAAATTTAAAATATTTTTTTAATATAAACCTGATTAAGGCAGGTAAGTAATTAACTGTTGCAAAACTAGATATTTATTTTTTCTTAATTCTTTTTTTTTGAAGGCCAGATGCGGAAAGCAGCCAAAGTTCTCAGTACAGTTTTGAATCGCTACCCCAGAAGATTTGTCTCATCTGTGGTGATGAGGCTTCTGGTTGCCACTATGGAGTACTTACCTGTGGAAGTTGTAAAGTCTTCTTTAAAAGGGCAATGGAAGGTACTGTTGATGACATTGTTCCTGATTATCTGAAATACATCTTTCTAGGCACTGCTGAGGACATACTGTTTACTTATTGCTGGTCTGTGAAAATATTATCACTGTATTAATGTTTTTTGTTTTGGTGACTCCGTTTAAATATTATGGTGAATACTGACTAAATTATTTCTTAATTGATTTTGCTAGTATTATTTGTTTTTCTTTAATTATTTGCTATTTATTATTTACTGTTTATCAAGTAGTCTTTCTGAGTAGGCAGTTTCATAAAAACCTTGTGTAGTACACGACTTGTTTTAGAAAGAGTAAATGCTATTCAAAGGAAAATTTTGTGGGTATGAACTAATGATAGGCACATAAGAATTTCTTTTTGCTTCATTCTCTTTTTGAAGTCATGGAATTTTTCTTGCTTGCAAGATGCAGAATATGGCTTCCTGAGAATTATGGAAGTATTTCAAGTTTCAGTAAACTATTTCAAGTCATAATAATAATAACTGGGCTTAACTTTTGTTCCAAATAGCCATTAAATTGCAAAGTCAAGCTGCAGGTTTAGTAAGTCAGTAGCAATACCTATGTTTATTTTTTCTTTTGGGATTATATTATATGCCTTGTCCACAGAGATTTTAAATATGAATACAAGAGCAGATTGCTTTATGTAGTTCCACTGGTGAAGCAGTGAAACAAATCCTTCTACACTTTGTCCTTTGTCTCCTTTTCTGATTTTTAGCTGATCCTGACAAAACTAGGATATTCAAATTTCTGCTCCGTATACTTAACTAAAGCATTGTTACAATGTATAGGATTCCTTAAAATAATAATAGTAATAAATTCCTGCATTTTCTTGTTGTGATATACAGTTTATTCAGCTTTAAAGAGTTTATTGCTCTCACACGAAAAGGGCAATATTGCAAAGTTAAAAGCTTAGCAACATAATGTAGTTAGATTCTTTGTTTCAGCGTGCTGTTGCTTTCTACTTTAAGCATATGCCCATGTTCTTCCTTTAACATACTAGATACTTGCGGAGTGATAGCCCTAGACAAGGTGGGCTAGATGAACTATCAAGCTAGTGCCACCTTTTCTTTGATACATTTGAAGGGATTCATGAGAGAGCTGTTAGAAACATACAGATTAGGCTGCAAGGAAAACACTTGGCTCCTAAGTCTGTTGCAGGAATACATTTCAGTTTCACTGACTGTGCTAACTGGTCTCTTGGTTTGGCTTCACATTTTTTTCTGTGTTTGTTTCGGAAAATCAGTGATATACTTTTAAAATAAGTCAGGAAGCTGAAGTTCTAAGAATGAGTGCAGTGTAATTTATGAGTGCCGTATTTTAAAATAAGTTTTATTATCCACTTTTCACCTGTACAGTAATATTTTAATTTTTTATTAGAATTTTATGGTATCACATTTTAATTTCATCGCTTTCCTAAACTGGTGCCGTTGTGTTTGTGCAGTAGGTGAACCTGCTCAAAAACGTATCTTGTTGCTGTTCAGCATAAATATTTTAGTGATAAGTGTTGAGAAAGCATATAATTTGATAGTAGGAACATCTTAAAGTTGTTTTCTCTGATTATTTAGTCAAAGCCCGTATTTGCAGAATGTTACCAGACTGAGAATGTAGACATACAGAGAAATAAGAGGTCAACAGTGTTACACAAACAAAAGGCTTATGTTTTACATAGCAACTTCATATTTTCAGTTTTTAAATGATGTCAAAGACTAAGAGTATGGTGAGGAAGTGTGTTTGGGTTTTTTATTAAGAATATTCAAAGAATGGACAAATACCTCAGAAACCTGTCATAAGAAAAAATACAGATTATTGAGTCTTATGGGAAGGAATGACAGGCAGGAGTCGTGCAGGCATGAGCAAGATGAACAAACCTAGTTTTGTGTAGAAAGTGCAAGTGCACAGAGAATTCCTCAAAGAGATGGACTTCTTATTTTGATGGAAGCATAGGATATAATTAATAGCATTGAAATAATCCCATTTAAGGGCAGATACTTGATGTCATTTAACGTACTTTTTTGTTTATTTCTTATCAGAAATAAAGGTGACAAATTACTCTTCTGTAAGAAGAAACAGATTTTTTTTTTGTGAATGCAATAGAAAATAGTGCTTAAAAATTCATAGTATCAATTGTATAAATTTGAGACATTTTTCTTATGTCGAATGTCCCCCTGCCCATCATTTCTTTGAGTAGGAATGTATTATTTATCTTTTTAAATCTTTAGTATTACTACCGACATGGGTTTTTTTTTAATAATAATTCATGAAAATAAGGTGCTAAACTTTGTGAGTGCAAATTCGCTATCGAAACTATACTTTTCAAATGAGAAATTAAAACATGATTGGAAATAGATGGCTTTTGCTGCTTTGTGGATTTCTGTATTTTAAGATCTTTTTCGTGTTAAAGGTTTTCAGGTGTGTAGATAACAAGGCACGTAGTATAGTGGTATGAAATTTGTTGGAAAATGTCTATTTTCTATTTTAATTATTTCTGTAATTTCAGATATGTTGGCTGTTTCAGATCTAATAGCCTGTGCTATTTTTTTCACAGATACTGCCCTATTCATACACCATTTATTTTACTTTCACCTAGTATGTGGAAAATACTGTATTAGTTAAATTCTTCCTTTGGGATAAAATGGGCTGTTACATTATCCAGAAAACTCCATTTTCCATCCCTTTTTGAAATAAAACCAGAGCTTATTTAAAATACTCTGACTGAACAATGATTTAAATCTGTATAGGCAAACCTAGAAGTGTTTCTATACTAAGTATGATTTAATCATACATCTGACTGTAACTAGTAGCTACACATACAGCTTAGCAGGCGTCAAAACTGTGTGAAGATCACTAAGATAAAAGTGTAGATTTAGAATTAAATTATTTTAGAATGTTTGTTGGCAATGAATTCTTAAATATGTATGATTTGGTAGATATTTTCTGTTGTTTGGCTTCCTGGCTGCCCACATGTGCCTATATATGCATAGAAAAGGATGGTGTTAATACAATAAGCGTATTTTACTCTAAGCAGAATCTTGAAGTAGGTTAAACAAAAATTCAAGTCCTTTTCTGGGGAAACTGTGGTATAGCAGATATGAAGAAAAGTTAGTGCTGGAAGTGGGGAGGAGAAAAGGCACAAAGATACCGATTTTTTTTTAGGTAACAGTTTTTGCATTTAGAGGCTGTATATTTTCTGTTGGTCCCTTACAAAGAATTCATTTACTAGTCCATTGATTCACTTAATATGCAAAGAAATCACAAGGCTTTTAAAAAATGCTTTAACGATCTCCTTTGGGTGTAATGAAGATAACAAAAGCTGCTGTTACCTATATTCAGTTAAGAAATTTGAAAAGACAATGGTGGATTCAGTATGCTGATGCGGTAGTGTCTCACTCGTCATTGAGGTAAGACTGAAGAGCAGTTTGGAGTGAGCAATCAAAAAACATTCAGAAATAATATTGAAAATGCTTTCAAATATGTAGAATTACTATAGTTGCAAAGTAATTTTCTGTTCATGATCAGGCATTATTTAAGTGCTACCAATATATCTCGTTCATGGTAACAAAAATAGGATATAGTACTTCTAATGGGGCTTTTAGGGGAATGGAGATTAAGACATGAACTCTTACTTTTTTAGCACTAGATTGTCAAACGGTCATTAGTGATGTCCTATAAAGATACCTTCATGTAAAATGATGCAGGGCAACCATGATCAAAATGCTTGTGTAACACCATGGTAAGATGTCTGTCCTGAACAGGAACCCAGCATGCAGAGTTTTGGGATCCTGGCGTTACACTGTTGCTAACACGTGGTTTCTTGATGACCTGCCTTCTTGCCCTTTTGTTGAAAACATCTACTTTGCAGTAGTTTTATTGATGAAAAATTAAAATTACTTCAATCCTGAAAAAAATTTCAAGTGCTGTTTCCTGTAAAAAGTCCCACTTTTCATTTTTGTTCTCATTTGCATGAACGCTTTGTTTATATTATTAACATCTAATGAAAAGTAGTTGCCCAAACCTGAAGAGTTTGAGGCCAACATAAATAGTGATATTACAGCAGGTGGGCCAGAAACTAACTCTTGGTTTGTTTAAATACCTGTGACCCTATTACAAAATTATATATATAGCAGATTTGTGTAGTTTTAATACGTGCTTCAAGCTCAGGGTAAGAGCTCTGTGCAGATAATGGCATCAGGGAACAAGCGCAACCATATCTAGTAGATAACATTTACTTGATAGAGTGTGAGCTTTTCTTTTCTCTGAGACCTGAATTTGGTGAACTCTGCCTGACAGAAAGTAGGGTTTCCACCGGAGTTTTCACTGTCTGTATATGGAAAACAGCGGGGGAATTATAGATGAGCAACATCTACACAGTGAGAAGGCTGGCCATGACTTCAGCCAAACTTTCTGATAGAGTTTATCTGTCTTGTGTTATCTATAGGCATTTTGTGATGACAGTGTGACTCACTATGTAAGCAGTGAAATACTATGTATCAGGAAAATTGCTGGTCTAAATAGTTGTGCTTTTCGGAAGGTTAAGAATGTAAAATGGCACAGCATGCCAAATATTTTTTAAAATGCCAACTGCTAACAGCAAATCCTCTTTGAAAACATAGTGAAGTGCAATACTATAGAGACCCTTTCATCTGTGAAGTTGATGAGGCAGATGTTAAAAGTTCCTTTTTCTCCTAACTCTGCAGGGATTTTTAATTTTTAATCCAAATTTCCATGCTGAATCTTGGGATCAGAGTTTAGTACAGCTTGTACAGTAAACCCAGTAGTGATGAAAGTTTCATGAAGTGGAAAACATACAAACATATAAAGCAGACATATGACAAGTTGGGAGATGAAAATGCTTCTGACTTAATAAAACATTTAATATTACTAAAGCTTTTTATTTTTCACTTAACAAAACAGATTTAATATTATTAAAGCTCTTTTATTTTGCACATGACCAAAATTTGTTAATGTACAGTAAGCTAAATATATTGCCAAACTGAATATACAAAGTTGATTCATTGAGGGTCCTAAAATTCAGGTGCGAAATGCTTTAGAGAGAGCAAAGAATTTGCGTCATGAAAAGGGAAAGAAGAAAATCTGTACCGATACGTAATTGTGTAGCTTCATCATACTGTTGAGTTCAGAAGTATTTGTTGTTCAACCATTTGGCAAACATTAACTTGATGAATTGATTCATATGAGGCACAACTGAGTGAGCTACAATTGCATTCGTTCTGGTGCTTTGGCTATTGTGATAACACTGGGCTTCCCACTGCTCTCATTGTGGCTTACAACTGGTTTCCTGATAGACGTGGCTTAGAACATAATCAGCTGCAGAAATGTGAATTACTAGAATTTTTGGCTTAACTTTATGTAGTATTTTAGAAATGGTATCGAGTATTATGTTAAACGTCTTTTCAGGTGGAATAGAAGCTATTTCAGGTGGTGTGAAACCACATGCTCTAAAGAGCAACAGCAACTGACTGCTCGGTGTTGCTGATACTCCTCTGTTCTACTTCACATGTGCACAATGTGAGTAACCCAAGCTGCTCATCTTAAATTCACTTTACGTTGAATGGAGAGAAGCAGGAACTTCTAGGAAGTAATTCACTAGCTTATTTTAAATATCTGCTTGGGATGAAAATAACAGTACTCTAACAGTAATTATTTCTCAGCCCTGAGTGTCAGGTGAGGATGTACACTGTCTGCATTTGGTGATATGAATCCCACTCATATCACCAAGGTAGCCAATAACTTTCTGTAGTATATAAAATAAATATAATAAGTATATAAAATACTTATTTCGTATTACTTATTTTAAAGTAGTATATCTATCAAGTATTATATCTATTATTATATTATATATATATAAATAATACTTATTTTAAGGATTAAAATACTCTTATGTAAGTAACATAAGTATGTAAAATGTAGGTATTTATAGTCTCATATGATATTATTTGTATGTTATCTACTAAAAATAGGTTTAGATTTGACATTGTCTATCTCCTTCAGCTGCGTATCTGTTCCACAGTACTGGTGATGTACTAGGAAGAGGTAGTTCTTTAGAACATACTGAATGCAAAGACTTAACAAATGGCAGGTTACAATCTGCTGTTATGTGTAGTGATATATAGCTGCACTTCAGAGGTTTCCTAGTTACACCTAGTCACAACTCCTTCATTTTCACGCGTGGCTGTTGCTTCATATCAGTGTACATCTGAGCACATTTCAACAACCTGGAATCTTTTGCAGTTAAAACATAGAAAGACTTACATGCAGACATTGAGATCCAGGAGAATATTACCCTATTATTGTCCTATTGTTATGATACCATCTTTCCTTATCCTCAAAGACAATATTTTCTATGAGATTTACTTCACCAAGCGGTAGGCATTTACAGTGTGGACATCCATATTTGCACTAATCAGTCTCCTTTGGAGAGCAATAGGCTATTAAAGAATCAAAATTTAGACATCCACTCAAGATAAGCTGCATCCTAAAGTGCCTTTTTTTCTGTCATGCCCAAGAAGGGAGTGTATGCTACTTGTTTTGATGGTTGTCTATACTTTAGAATCTAATTAATCAAATGAATCCCCTCATTACATTTTTTCAGCAGTTTATTGTCCATTGGGTGGTTTGATCGACAGGCAGCAATATCTGTTTTTTTGCACATTGCCTTTTTCTGCCACTGATGTTTCTGTTTTTCCTACCTTTCTTTCTCTTAGAGTGAGTGACCCTGTCCCACTGGTTCAGTTGTAAGACAAGTCAAGGAATACGAGCAAAATATATATGAAAAAACTTACCATGGCAACGTGCTGTGATACTTTCACTAAAATCAGAATGATGGGATGACTGACATACAAATATAAGGCTTCTTATGTTGGCAGAAGAATATAACACTCAGGGATCAGAAGAAGAACAAATGGTATTTTAATGATATATACCTCTGAAATAGTTGGAGTGTTTTTCAAGTGGGTTTTGTGTTCAAATCCCATGTTCTATATTTATGAGAAATAGACCCCTTACTGATAAAAAAGCTGACAGTTCCATCATTTTACATATTTGTACCGCTGATTTAGTTAATTACTTAAAAATGGTGACCAAGGAGCAATTGTGATACAGTGCAGTAAAAACAACTGGAAGCACTGACTTGTAGTAGCATCTCCTTCTGAGAGGTGTTAGCTGTGGAAAAATTTTACTCTTATCCGTTCCCATATTAAGACTGAAAGACTTTCAAGATGTTGCAGTGCTAAACAATCTAGATAAATCAACTGAAAATCAATATGAAACAGTAATCCTGATTTTGCAGTTTGTGATAGTTTCTGTGAAATAGGACTTAAGTTTGCTTCATTTCATTTTTCTGTTGGTTTTTTTGGTTGCGTTTTGGGTTTTTTTCATGTTGGAAATTATGGAACTGACAGGGAAATGAAAAAGATGATCAGGATTGTAACTTTTAGCTCTGTCCAGAAATGAATGAAAACAGGATAGCTACATTTATTTGTTCTGTTTTGTAGATATTGTAAAAACAATGTGCTCAGGTTGCTGTCTGGAAAAGTGATTTTGGAAGGAAAAAGGCGATGGTTTTGCAGGATTCACAGGCAAAAGGGAGGAAGATTTTGAGCTCAGCATATGAGAGAAGGAAAGAGTCAGTCAAGAATGTTGCAAACATTGGAAGTAGTTTGTTGAAGAGAAGGAAAGGGGTGCAAGATATGTGGTGGTTTGAAAATGTGCTTCCCTTCTAGTGAAGCCAATTTTGTTTGGTCCATTTAGCAAGAAAGCCTGACAGAGGACTGTGAGATTATATGCTTAAAACCAGCAGACAATGGAGTGGAAGAATACCAAAAGTTTGTTGTAAGTAGAAGTACATAAAAAATTACTTATAAATCTGTTCACCAAAGCAAAATACACTATAAAAATTACTAGATTTGGTTTGGGAATGAACATTTCATGGTTTTACCTTCTTTTAGAACAAAACATTTTTACTCAACCCTGTTTTTCATCACATGTAATTACGGCAAAGGAGTGAAAGTTTCACAAAGGTGAAGGAATTACTAGTACCTGTTATAATCACAAACCCCATCGCTGAGTACGTAGATGAGGTAAGACAGTCACCCAGGATATGAGAGCTATGCTCATCATCTCCAGTGCCTCATGGGATTCAAACACACCTTTCTGTCCTTGCAGCCCTGGCCGCCAGGCTGGGGATGCAGTCATTCTTTATTTTCGCTTTGAACTATATTGTTATGAAGAAAGGAATTCCACATTATTTCAGCTAGAAGATTCCAGGGTGGAACATATTCACAAGTTACTCTGCTATTTACTGTTTGCCCTCTTAGGTCTGTTGAGTCCTAAAGTCTTTTCTGTGAAGCAGATTTGCATCAATAGCAAGTTCTTCAACCAGTATAGACTACAAAGTAGTAGTCAGGACAGCTGCTTAAGAGTTGGGGAATGAGAATTTTATTTCAATGGGCAAAGAGGGAAATTGAAAGCGAGCCCCCGACTAAACAATGGGCTTTTTATAAAAAGATTATGCACGATAAGGTCAGTGGGGAGTGTGTATTTTTGTTGTGGTTAGAGTCTTAAGTCTCATTTAAGGGACATGTTTATTTTTAGAGAAAATGTTAGCACAGAAATAAAATTGGTATTAAATGATTAAAAAACCACGATTTGAGGTGTGTGGAATTTTGGAGACTGTAATGGCATACAAGGACATGAAGGGCGTATTTTCAGTATTATAAACTGTGTAGTGTAGATTTCTAGTTCTCCAAGACCGAGCTCATAAACCCACATAGTGAGAGGTAAACTCAACCCACATTTGCTGTTTTGCACGTTGAAAAAGTGTAAATAGAAGAGTGTTAGATTTAGATCAGAGCACAGGTCAAGTTAGCTGTTTTTTTCATTACTGATGATGAACTAGGCAAGACTGTTTTCCTAGTTACAGAAAACCTGACTGTCAGAGCAGGTACAGAGTAACCCTTACCCTAGTATATTGTCTTGGCTTCCAGAAGTCAAAGTTTTACTTAAAAGCTACATCTACACTATTATGTTTAGTATAGGTATACAGGTGAACCTATTTTCCATTTTGTTTAGTTTGAAACCATGTTTATTTTCAGCTTCCACAAGAACCCCTGACAAGGAGTTCCAAATTTAGTTATGTTAAAAGAGTAATTTCTTTGGGTTTTTAAACCTATTGATTTAGTTTGTATTTTTGAAAAATATTGTAAGAGCTAAAGCATATCGGTAGTAAATTAGTGAGCAAAACTTGGAGACTTGCTCTCAGGAAGCAAAAAATTGACATAGGGAGACATTTGGCAATAACATAGTTTTCAAAGAGATGCCATAGATACCTTCAGCTTTTAGACACAAATCTAAAACTAGACTAAATAAAACACCATGATACCTTTTGCAAAGAACAGTCCACCAGGGGTGGGGATAGGATGATTTTATACAAAAGTGTTGCCTGTTAAGAGTGATACAGGCAGAATCACATATGGGAGAGAGAAAAAGGATTTGAAAACCTACTTTTATTTGAAGACAGGAGGATCTGAGGCTTTGCAAAAATGTGCTTTGCTTCTATGCAGGGTGGCAGCAGTACAGCACAGATGCACTTACCCAAATAACTCATTGCTTGCATGTGATACCCCTGGTGCAGATAAGGCCTTATGTTGTCCATATTTTGCACATCTGCAAAATCTCTGCAGTTCATTAGCTTACTCGAGGGATTTTAAGTGATTTAAAGCATGTCAGTGAGCTAAGTTAATATCGCAGTTTTTAACGATACTGTACGTGCTACTTCCAGCAGTGTTTGGATTAAAATGTCTCACTGCTGGAGCAGGATCTGTGCAGCTTTAATGATAAAACCTGTGATCGTGTTTGTGTGTGCACCATTGCCATTTTGACCACTCAAACCTGCCTGTATAGCGATAGTCCTTATAGCGCTTAAAATTGTATTTGCCTGTTTGCATTAGGACTTCCGACTTTGGTAACACAAATGGATTTTGATGGAGGTTAAGAAAAATACTGTCCTACAAGAATCTGGAAAATACGAGTAACAGATGAAATCATGTCTGTATTTTCTCCATATTCTCAATTAAATCTAGGTCACAAGCTGATACGTTGGTATGTCGAGAGCACGCTACAATACACTTTCAAAAAGAGGTGAAAAGTAAACATATGTAGGAAACTTACATTGGATGAAGACTTCTGAGAAAGTGGCAGTTGCCAGATTCATATTTTTGTAAGAAACACAAATGTCAATCTTTACTTTCTGACCTGTGCTCTAGTGTTTAGACTACTACTGTTTTTTTTTTCCCTGGTTTTAATGACAGTAGTCATATAAAAGATACTGAATGACACACTACCAATTGAACAGAAATTTTATCTTGACAGGGGTCTTTGGATACTTTATTAGTACATGCATTTCATGTAGCTGCAATGCTCACATGTTGAAGCCAGTCAGTTAAAATCTAGATGATCCTAAAGACTGAGATACAGCAAATGTATTTTCAAATAAATGTTTTGGCATCCTATTAAAACATTCCAAACAGCTTCATCTAACTAAATATTGTCCCATAATTTTGAAATTAACATCTGGCATGTTTTACATTGCTTACATAATCTGTCCTTCAGCTGGTTGCTGCCACTTAAATATTTGTGTCAAGTAAGTAGCAGTTTCTCAGAACCCAGCTGTGCACAATGGTAGAGATGGTTTCAGATGAGAACATTTACTCAGATTTCTCTATAGATATGAGATCCAATCAGATGACTGAGATAATAAAAAAATCTCTGACAGATGAGACTATGAAAAGTACCATATAATTAAACCTTTTGTGTTTTCCAGATAAGTTGCAGCTGAATTAGAATGAATGAAATACACTTTGGGACGGGAGGTGCTGGGGAGAGATTGGATAGAGGCGAGCTGAGTGGAAGGCTCACATGAAGGCGTAATTCAAGTGCAGGATATGACTGTGGCTTTTTTATAGTCTTGAAAACAAGGAAGTGATTGACAGAATCAAGAAGTGCCTGAAATTTTATCACCATAATCTTCATGGGAAGGTTGGGTTGGCAGGGTTTTGGCTTTTTCTTCTTTATTTTTAATAGTAGTATCATAGAGGCTTTATAGAAGAAATATACTAGGTGAAGATATAATAAAGGTTGGTTCGCTGGTTGTTATTAGATTTGTAAATACAATTTATGAAATAAATAGGAATGAAATAATACCCGCTTTTTGAAGATCAAAGCAAATTTGTACTGTGCCTAAATTCCAGTAACAGACTTAATTTCTTCCATGGTATGCACTGGACATAGATCTCTCTCACAGAGAGATTATTTAATCCTGTCTAATCTTAAACTCTAGAATTTGTGAACATTGAAGAGTAGTTTTCATAATTGTGGTTCATTTACAGTTTGTTTTTCAAATGTGAAAAATTTTGTTCAATCTTTGATTTATAATAAGCAGTTTGTCAGTTGTTATGTAATAATGAAGTAATTAATGCATTTTCAGTTAAGTGGAAGTTGGATCTGATGATAATCCCTAAATTATGAAGAGGTTTTTAGGAGCTGTAGCTAAATTTAGAAGTGTAACTTTTAAATTTTACAGTTTGATTTGTAATGCTTAATCTTAGATGCATAATATTTAAACACTATTATATAAATAATAGAGGCTATTTAAATTTGTATCAGTATAACTCAAGCTGTTAACTTTTGTTTTTTTCAGATAATTTCCTGTTCCAGCAGGAACAGTGTTGCCATTACTGCTTCTACCCAAGCTCCTTAGCCTCCTTTAGCAGTTAGAGCACCCACTTGGGTGTTGAGTACGCAAATCACATCCTGAGCAAATTCTAAATACTGACATCATTCTAAAAAGTATAAGCAGTGTTCGCTGAGTGCCTGAAGAGTAATATTTCACAGTATGGCATTGGCTTTGGTAGATCAGCATTTTTCTGCATCATAGTAGGGGGAAAAGTACAATGATATTCAAAATACTTGAATGCCTGTAGTATTGTGAGCTGCTTGTGAGCATTTACTGCCATACTGGAAATACATAGTCCCATTTCCTGGTCTTGCAATGGACATGGGTTACATGGACTCAGACCATATTGTGTAGACTCAAAGGATTCCCTAGGAAAGAGGTCCAGCAGAGATGCTTTTCTGGGGACCAAAGAAAACCCCCAAGCTAAGACACCCACAAACAAAACTTAACCTATGCTTAAGCATTCCTTTCTAAATTAGCTGTACCATAAAGCATCAGAATGCCGCAGTGCAGAGGTAATCTGATGTTTCGAAGATTTTAGTTAAACTAGCAGAGTTTTAAAACTGTTGTTTCTTATCAAAAGTCTGAATGCTTTTGTCACTAATAAAGGCAAAGCAGGACATGGAAAAACTGCAAATAATCCCAAGGAAGATGTGTTCAAAATAAGTGTTTTGCCTTCTGGTGTGCTGCCAAAAGCAAGGCAGGTTTTTATTTATTTGGTTATTTTTGGTAATGTTTCCTGTAAGAAGGAATCCAGGATTAGAATTCATGGGAGAAAGTGAATGAGAATTTCTTTTGATTTACTGCATTACTAAATACTTTTTAAATGCCAGGCAGTGTGTGAGGCAACTGTTGTTATTTACCTGTTGTTTTCTTAAAAAAAATAGAAACTGTTATAAAAATGAATTTCAGGCCATCAGGTTTCTTTCACTAAAACAAACCAACTTGTTCTTAAAGATATGTGTAAGAAGTAAATTAATTATCAAAAAAAAAGTTAGCACAGAAACTGCGTTGTTTCACATGGTTTAGCACTATCTCTTTTCTTTTGTTAAAACAGAACGTTCCTTCTTCTGTGTTTTCATCTAAGGATTTGTTTTCAGTTTGTTTTTCTCCTGTGGAGAAAAGTTATTGGTGAACAGTTGCTCATTTTACTGTGTGCAGAGACAAGACAGAATAGGGGTATAAAGCAAGCTGAATAACAGCATCTGAGTAGAATGATAATTTCAGATTTGTTTGCCACTGGTGACATCAGATGGCTAACTCAGAGTCATACTGGTCTAGAAATTAATGAAAATTTAAAAGGTTTGGTATTGATGTCTGTTATATTTGGAGGTCCACATCCACAATATGCCATGAAGGAACTATCCATGATATTGGTACTTCTGTACTTTGTCCATACTTTGCTGATCCATTTTGTTGCTGTCAAAATAAATACTTTTTTGTTGTTGCTTTCATGCTAGATACTGGCAAGAAACTGAAAATACAACATGAATAGAGGATGATGTGCACAAACAGGCAGAATTTCGAGGTTAAACCTTATAGGGTAAACCTGGACTTAATTTGATATGTGAAAATTAGCTTTGATTTCTTCTTACTTACGTACTTACTTAGCTTTGTTTACTTACACAGAATTAAAATCAAACGCAGAAATTATCAATATTACACTAAAGCATAAAAGTATACTTTTTCATTTTCTTTAAGTGAAATTTGGAATATCATTGAAATTTGTGTTCAAAAGAATGTCAGGATATTAGCTGAATTCTATATTTTGCTCTGCTGGAAGCTAACTTCATGAAAAAGATTCCATTTTAATACAGTAATAACGCCGTTCCTAACTGAGTCCTTCAGAATTAAACAATAAACTAAGAGGTAACCTAAACCAAAAAGTTACAGCCTCTTTCTGTTTGTCCTTTTTGGCTGTGTTGGCTGCATCTGTTCAGCTGGTGTTTCAAGAGATCTAGTACAAAACTGCTTCGCCATCAGAGGTAATTTACTCTGCTTAAAGGGCTCTTTTTTGCACAACATCTTCATTCTGTTTTCACTCGGAAACTCCACATCAATCCAAGCAAAATTTAGTTAAGTTCTTTAAAATCACGAACAATAACTTAAAAATAAATTTGGAAGAAACGAATTGGTCTGTCGTCATGCTTGATTTACTTAAGAAATATTGATAGTACAATAATTTAAGCAGTTCATACTGTCTGCTAATTAATTTAGAATTTCATAGATGGGAAGGTTCACTCTTAAATAGGCCAAATAAGTTATTATATTTAAATAGGAACACTTGATTATTTGAAAGTTAGCATGAAATGAAAGAGTCTGTCCTTTAATGGTTCTAGTATACTTTTTTTTTTTAATCCTCTGTTATTTTTGGAACATTTATACACAGAAATAATTTTGTCATGTTAGAAAACATAGTATTAATCCTGTTTTTCTCTTGCCTACAGGGCAGCACAACTATTTATGTGCTGGAAGAAATGACTGCATAGTCGATAAAATTCGTAGGAAGAACTGTCCAGCATGTCGCTTGAGGAAGTGCTGTCAGGCCGGTATGGTCCTGGGAGGTGAGCTGCTTTTCATATCTGCTTCAGAAAAATAGGCAGTCAAGAACACCACCTTCAATCTGTTGAGTTTAAACAACATTACTTTGGTACTGTGAAGGAAAGAACCACATTAAAATGTTATTTTTGGAAGAATTACCTGATGTTTTAAAATTCCTTATAATTTTTCTTTAATGAGTCTGGAAATCCTGAAACCAAAACACCTTTCTGTAGGAATCTTTCCTACTGTGTACCCTGATACTCATTTTCTTGCAAGGGCAGGAATTTTCTCTTCGGTATGTTTTTATTAATAATTTTGGATCAGAAAATTTGATTTAGGTAAAAAATAAAGACGCAAATTGAGATTGATGCTAAAAATCAGGAATCGGTACTGTCCCTTTCTCTTTTCTGTTTGGCTCTCTATCATTGTATGATCTCCATTCTGTGATTGCTTTGGGTACACGTCAGCAAAATTGTATACTTCTGTTCCACTGAAGAGGGCCAGGCAGTGGTTGTTCCAACCCTACAGACTTTGCATACTAGATGTTAGCTCTTATTGTAATAGATTTGCCTTTTTTTTTAAATGTAACATTAATCAAAATTGAGCACTATGCCTTTGAAAACCTACGGGGAGAAAATGGTGTAGGATCAGGTAGTCCCACGGCAAGTTTTGCTGTGCTAAGATGCAGGAATGGTGCATATTTTCCCTGTGTTTTTTCATATTTTTCATGAGAACTTTTTAGCTATATGAAGTTCTGGATCAGCACAAAGCTTGAAAATACATGTCTAAGGTTGTAAGAAAATGGCTTTATAAAGATGAGAGAAAGAATATGTTCTCAAAGGGAACAACAAAAAATGGACAAAAAACCTGATTTCTTGCTAATATAATTTATTTTAGTGCATCAAACATCTCTCTCTGTCTCTGTGTGTCTGTATTGTTTTTTTACCCCTGAAGGAAGAACTGGCATTATGTACTGTGTGTAATTTCAGTATTTTGCTGTGTTCATTCACAAGTTCAAATGTGTATGTAGTTTTCACACTGATATTTTGATTGCACAGCGGTATGGAGTTGGAGTATTCTGCACACATGGCCGTTGTGTCATTCTTGGTGGTGTGAATCAGTAGCTCTCAAACAGTGAGCAGCTCTTGCTAGGTCTTGGACTTCACCTTCTGTAAGCAACAGTGCTGCAGCTCCAGGGAACAGCCAGCAGGATGGGGGGAGGGAGAGGCGATGCTGCGGTATGACTGTGTTCTGTTGTATCCCTGAACCTCCCTACACCTTCAGCGCTGCCTCTCCTTTGAGTTGTCTTCTCCGAACTGCGTCCCTCTCACCCCACAGCACTGGAGATAGAGTAATGAGATCCATCAGTCTAACTGGTGTTACTGTCTCTCCATCCTTCCTGCACCTTGGTCAGTCAGTGCTACCTCTCAGTAAAAAAAAAAATGGAGCTGACAAGCATATTGGTGGCACTGGGCTGGGGGAAGAGGGACAAAAGGCCAAAAACATGTCCTTTGGATCCTTCTCAGAGGGAAGTGGTGTTTTATTGCTGGGCAGCAGTGCAGTAGAGAAAAAATATCACTACAAAGGCAGAACCTGAAGCATTGTTTGCCCAGGCTTGGCAGAGGAGAAAGCCAAGGAGGCAAGGGTCCAGAGTGGGCTATGGAAAATATGTGGTAGGAATGCAGACTCAGGATAGGAGGAGGTGACAGGTGTGATGCCTGTCTTTTAAGGTTTGGTACAACTTGTAACATTGTCTTTTAAGGTTTGAGCAACTTGGTCTATAAAAGGTGTCCCTGCCCATGGCAGGGGAGCTGGACTAGAGGATCATTAAAGTTCCCTTCTAATCCAAACCATTCTATGATTCTAACTGGTGTAAATTAATACAGGTAAAAATTCATTCCTGGCTGTGAGTTTTGCACAGCCAAGAGTCTGATGGTGATCTAACCTGAATTTTCATGTACTGGATAACGCCAATAACTAAACCCCAAGTATTTTAACATCACAGGCAGCACAGTTTCAACGAGCAGAAGAGTGTGTGATGACTCATTAGGATCATCTAGTCCTTTTGCTTCAGCATTGTTCTGCATGGTAATTCTACGTAGGAAAAGTAGTCAGAAGGCTCGACTTCATTTTACATTTTGCATGTGTTCATGGATGCTAGTTTTCCTAGAGTTTTTTAATATATACATTTTGCTCTGGCTGTAGGTACCTAAAACAGAAAAAGTATGCTTTTGCTCGCAATATTGATGAGATAGTGTGTCCTCATTAGTGTGTCTTCATATGAGGATGTTATGTCCTTGTACTTGAAAACGAAACCTAAGGGTAAAAGTGCTCTGACTCTTAGTTCTTTACTGTCATGTATGAAGAGAGTGAAAACTCCTCTTTCTCTTTGGATCACCCTTTTTTATCAGCTATTACTAAGCAAGTGTGAATAGTTTCTTTGTATTTAGTGCTAGGATGTTCTACGTAGGCAGTTTGTTGTGTTCTTTAGCCTTTTTTCTAAACATACTTAATCAAAGCTGTCTTCTGTTTTTTGAGGAGACTGTTCCAGTGTAGTTGCTCTAGTTCTCAGAGGCTCATGGCATATCATCAGATCTCTGCCCTGATATTCCCGCCTACCTCATCTTCTGGAAAAAAGTCATCTAGCTGCAAATAGGAAGTAGAACAGTGGGGCAGTGGAAAAAAGGAAATATCGAATGGACCCAGGACTGTAGCATCTCTCTTCTCAGCTGCATCAAGTGTAGTGTTTCAGGTGCTTTTAGTGATCTCAACAGTTCAGGGGGGATTAGGAAGCTAATTATCCTGTGCAGGATGAATTGGAGCTCTTAATACTGAAAGGAGAAGAATAGACAAATTTAGGCTAAAAAAATGAGGAAAACTGGGGTGAGATTATATTATTTGTAAATGAGGACTTAAAATTCAAACCAAAAAAAAGTCTCAGGGTAGACTGTTTAACCGTAATGCTCTTTCCACTGTTACTGTTATCTTTCTTACTTTTGCTTTTCTGCCATTTCTGATACTTCCTTTACTGTATCACAAGAGCAATATTTCCTACCCATGACTTGGTGTGCTGGTCAACACTGTATGATTCATACATGGGATGCTACTCAGCTTTGATAGTTTTCCCCAGGACAAAAGTGTCCATAAGCAAATTAGCAAGCCATGGAACAAATTCCATACGTAGCTATGTCCTTGAGTATTGTAAACGATCACAATTGTCAATACATTAAATCTTTTCTTGTGTTTTCAGCCTACTATTCTTTAAGATTTTTGGTGCATTTTCTTGATTTCTACCATTCAGAACTTACATACATATACTTTTGTTCTTTTACTCCTGCTACTTTGTTTCTTAATGCTGGCGTTCAGTTGCTAAACACAGGCCTCCAATACTGCTTAATCAAGGTGAGAAAGACTACTATTTTACAGGATGTTAACTATAAGATTCTGAAGATTCTTACTATGTTAATTAAATTAAACTTACTGCTGGGAGAAGTAGACTTAACTTCCACTGGGTGGCAATCATATAGATAGAGAATAGATTATATTACATTGTCAGCAGTTCCATTTTCCAACCCTAATTTTAAAGCAAGAAAATGAACCTGAATTTTTCTAAAATAAATTGTAGTAATTTGTAAGTTAGTTATAGAATAGCAACAAATAGCTTTACTAACCAATTTCATTATATAGACTGTTTCTTCTTTCTTAATATATAGAAGGAAAGTATCAATGAAAGCATATAGTTCATAATTCCTTAATTGTCATTCTCTGTGGGAGTGTTAGTTGTCTTTGAGTTTTATAATCTCATAACTGGACATGTTAATCTATCTCCTTTCTAATCTTCTACCTAATAGGATAACAGATAGCTGGGTCAGGTCCTGGAATAAACAAATACCCAAATTTTTTATTTCCTGTCAGTGAATCTGTAATTTTCCCAGGCTGACTGTCACAGATTCCTTGTTCAGCTGTATTGCTAAATTGTCGCTTTCTTCATTGTTTCAGTCAGCTGTCAGTCAGGATTGCAGTGACTACAGTGACATACAGACAAATTTGAATTAATTTTCCAGGTAATATTTTCTGAGGTAACATCAAAGGGTTTAATAAAATCAAGATGCATTACTTCTGCTTTGCTGTTTTGTTCCTTTATTTTGTATACACCCTCCTAAGGTGTAGACATCTTGTTCTCCTACACAAAACGCAAAAGCATGGTGACCTCAAAGTCAGAGCCATAGTGTTCTGTCAAGAATAATAAATTATTGACATTTTTCACCTGATTACAGGGTATGGAGAAGGATGGTGAGATGTTAGACTTTTATGAGAATCCCCGACATTTTAGTATGAAATGTCTACTATCAGTAATGTCTAATTGGCAGTTTGGTTCTGTATACCTAGTTAAAAGAATATTAAAATACTGAGTTATGTATTAGGGAGAAAATCGTAATACGTTTGATGATGAGATTAAGTAGATTTTTTTTTTAATTTCTTTATTTTTTCTAGGTACATGTAGTACACAAACACTATACACATGCTGTTTGTAATAATCGAGGGTAAGGGAACTGTGAGTACTAAGATACTGCTTGAGTTGTTGGCAATCTTAAAAAAATGATTGAAAAAATTACAAAGAAAAGGTGTGCTGTCTAAATGTGCACAGGCAGGTTTTAGGATTAAGATGAATAGTTGCCAGAGTGGATTAGTATTCTTTACACATTATAGGACTGAGTGGAGACATTTGGTTATCTTACAGCAGGAACTTACTTGGATATTTTTGTAAGCAGCAATTGAACAACTGAGCTATTGTCAAATCTGTTGTTTTCCTTATATCCTTAAGAGTTCACATTAATTTGACATGGTCTCCTTGTGGTAGATTGGAAAGTTTACTCTGAGTTATTAGCAGTCACCTCTCCAGTAGACAGGTAACAAGTGGAGTTGCTTTACTCGTGGCTGTTAAGCAACAGAATTAGAAATAAACACATAAGCCATTCTGCAAACCAGTGTGACATTAATTCTGATGCATTTAATCACTTGGAAACATCAGTACTTATTAACTACTAACATTTCCATGTGATAGTCACTGTGTTTGGTTTCTTTCTTTACTTGTTCTCTGAACTGTAAAAGTATCTGAAGCCATTATTTCAGAAAATACCTGAAATCATTATTTATGAACTATCAAATGCATTGTTCCTTCTGTTTTCCTTCATGCCTAAACAATCATTACTGGGAAATTCCCAGCATGTTTAGGACTATGTATAGCTTTGTTATGATAGAAATTGGCCCTAGGTCTCTTGTCATAATATATTGTCTATTCTTTTGAGGCTTTTTTTTTGGTTCAGCTGTAACATAAGGTGAAACTTTCTGTGTGGTTCTTTACTAAGGAGTCACTTAGCAGAAATATTTGCTTTCTTACCACAAGTGATAAAATGAGCCTAAGATGGGGCACTTGATACTAAGGTAATTAAGCTCACAGTTAAGTTAGTGGCAGTATGACCCCTGAATTCATTGAATGATAAGTGGTACCGAGGAGCCCATCATTCATATTTGTGCTGTCAGTAAAGTGTGTTTCTGGAAATTTTGTTTGGTATATTCCCTTTGGATTGTAAATACTGTTTTAATTTAAATTGACATTTTGAACTTTTGTGTACAACTTTTTTGTATGTGAAATGCATAAACGTGCATATTAATGATGAGATAACACAAACTTTTTTTTTTTATAAAGCAGATTTTGGCTTTTTAGATTGTGTTCATCTGCTCAATCCTGTCTGGTTTACAAAGAGGATTGATTCTGCCTCCAGTTATGCCAGTGTGCATCAAGAATAATGAATTTAAGTAACAGAATTTGTTCTGTATAAATACTTAGAAATGTCATAAGATCTTTTCATGTTTGATGTATTAATCTTGCTTGAAGTTACACTACCCATGTACTAAAGAATGGTTTGAAAAACTCAGTTTAATTCCCTGAAGTGTACATCCTAGGTCTTCCAAAGTGGAGGCACTGGATTTTCATAAAATATGCTGTCTTCTGTGATATGGGAGCACCTGAAGAAAATGGAATAGACGTATTCCTAAGTAAAGCCATTTGTGTCAAACCTTTCTGTTTTAGAGTGTTGTATGGAAGACTGGGACTTTCCAAGGAGGAAAGTAATAGATCAGTCTGACTGTGCCAGCATCTCTTGATTCCTTCCCTAAGTTGTTGAGATTGGATTCAGAGCATGTGCCAAAGTTTAGGTGTTCTTCCCTACTCCCGTGTCCTAGGGCCTCTTTGGTGCACTGGTTGCATTCTGACAATGTGGCACTACTTTTAGCTAGAATAAAAAGGAGGCAGTAAGAGATGGAGAAGTCTTTGTCCCCTTCCTTTAGGATGTGATAAGTTCCCTTGTCTAATCTTTCACTTGTAAATAAAAGCACCATTTTTCAAAAGATGATTAGATATGCATGTTATAAACTGGATTTTAGTTCAACCAAATAGATGCATACTGTTATGCTTTTATTACCTTTCACCTCCTGTACTTTTAGAGTGGGTTTTGCATATTGCCATTTTATAATGCAGTTTCTCAGTGGTTCAGCAGTTTGATAGGCATGGATTTTTTTTTTTCATCCAGTGAAATTTGGTGCATATATTTTTCTACTACTGTTAAAGTATGCAACACCTCCACAAGTAAAAATATCCATGTGATTTCTGGGTGTTTTTTGGATCAAAACCCTCTTCTTCCTTATTGTTTTCTTTAAGGTTGAAACATGTAAACTTTTTGGTTTTCTTTGTTAGCAGAGTGATTTACCTTTTTTTTTTTTTCCCATCCACCTGCCTCTCTTACTGTCCCACTGTCATCTAAATCAGAATATAAGTATCAGTATCTTCATTGCATTTTTAATCTGTTTTTTCACTAAGCCAAACTTGTTTGGCAGAACTAATGATCTAACAGGGGTTTCATCACCTTTGAGGATCTATTTAAAGCAGACACCTCTACGCGGATTTGTCTTTTTATTGAAACTTGTAATGTGATAATATGTCACTGTGGGTTATTCTCTTTGAACCCCTGAAAGTTTGATTTTCTCTGTCTATATGGTACACTGCCAGACTGTTTCTGTGAAAGAAATTTGAAGAGTTGCTACCTAGAGCTCTGGATATTTCCATAGCTATACCAGATGTAGTATCCATGCTTATTTTGAGAAGGCAATTCAGCCATTTATTTTTTTTTTCAGTTAGCGTTCTTCAAACCACTGCAGTATGGAAATAAGAATTGCAAATACTGAGAAAGAAAAATTATTCTTTAGAGAGTGAAGAGTTTTGTAAGTGTTGACATGTGGTTTTACAGTATTTGTTGGCATTTCACTGATCCCCTGAATTCTATTTTCTTTCTGGTAAACAGAAGGAAAATATTACATTACAGATTGTTAAAACAGAATTTAGCCATGAGACTGAAATGCTTTTATGGGACTGGAGGAAAGGAATTTCTGTGTGTAGTAATTAATTACTAGCATTTTTGTTTCTGAATATTGGGGAGAAAAAAGAAACAGTATCCTTAATTAACACTGAATAGAAGCTGAATTCTAGAGCCAGCTGGCTCAGCTGTCAGCATATGATGGAACAGTGGGAACCGAACCAGAAAATGCTTTATGAGGTTACTGTAACCTAGAATTCATGGCAATAATTTTAATGGGTGGGTGCAGTTCATCTCTTAGTGAAGGGAGGAGGATATGGAGGGAGAAACTCTTAAGAATTTTCCGTGATTATTTCTTAATTATATAAATAGTCAAAAAATAGAAAACTTATTCCGAAGACAGGTCTAGTTTCCTTTTATAGATTAAAAGTGTAATCCAGCACTACTGGAAAATAGTAATGTTTCTGGTGAAATCTTTTTAACAGATCAACAATTTTCTTTTTCAGGTCGAAAATTTAAAAAGTTGAACAAAGTTAAGGTTGTGAGAACATTAGATGTTGCACTCCAGCAGCCAGCAACCCTTCAAGATGAAAACCAATCTCTAACTCAAAGGCTGTCCTTTTCTCCAAATCAAGAAATACCGTTTGTTCCCCCAATGATAAGTGTTTTACGAGGCATTGAGCCAGAAGTGGTCTATGCTGGTTATGACAATACAAAACCCGAAACACCAAGTTCCTTGCTGACCAGTCTAAATCATCTTTGTGAGAGGCAACTACTTTGCGTAGTCAAATGGTCTAAATTGCTACCAGGTAATAGCACTTCTTATATGCAGTGAATTCTAGTTAAGCAAATATATCATAGGAGGAGCAGTCAAAAGAGAATATTATTGTCTGCCTGTTACTTAAGTCTTAACAAATTCTAAAATTATTAAGCTTCCACTTCATCAGATAATATGTCTGATCAAATACATTTTAATAGGGGGGTATTTTTGAAGGAATGCATCTAAATATTTAGACTCACTCCAAAAAAACAACAGAAGTCCAGAGAGTTCCTGTATGTGATCATTATAGCAGCCTTTCCACCCCAACTCCTCCTACTCTGTTACTCGTTCTTTTGGTGTTAAAATATGTTTATATTCCTGCATATTCTTTATTCTTAGTCTTATTAAAATGAATTTTTGAAAGCAACAGACAAAAGCTGTAATAAATAGTACCGGTTAGGACTAAGCAACTCATAGACTGGTAATGGCAAGTAAGGGAATTTATGAAGATCCAAGACTGGTTTCCCAAAAAAATCCATGTTACGTATGTACATGTGCTCTGTGGTCATAGGGACCTGATCCTGGGATATATAAAAAAATCAATATATTGAGCAGAAAGCCTGGAAAATACGGTTTCATGTGAGCTCAATTTGATACTTCACTGCTGCAGGAAAGGGTAGTTCCTATCACTGCTCTACCCCATTGCAGCTTGCACTTGTCAGACATCTTGGTTGAACTGATTCATCTCATTTAGTGAGAAGAAAAGAAACATTTTTTTTTTACCCTCTGTAGTTTTCTGATGGCTTCATGAGCTGAACCAGTTCACTGAGGGGTAGCATGAATGCCAGAGCTTGCTTGAAGGAGGTGACAGGACCAGGTAATGAAGAACAGGAGCACTGCTTTCAGTGGCAGGAAGCTGTTGGATTGATTCAGATAATTCATAGCAATCTTTGAAGTCGTCAAAGTCTGTAAGTTATCAGAGGCAAATACACAGCTGAATATGCTTTTCTTTAGTTAAATGCAAGAAAGATATTAATGTGTGGATGTTTATTGTATTACAGCTGTATGTCTGGTTAAGAACACTGAAGTCCAAGCTATCTATATTAAATAAGGGTTGGTTACAGTGATCCCGTTGCAAACTGTCATATTTTTACCAAAGGAAAATGAGATGTATTCCTATTTCCTGAAATAGCACTTTTTGACTGCTAAAGTTAAGTTTGGTTTCATCATTTCAAAATATTGGATCAGAACAAAAAGACAAGAGGTTAACTATCAAAGTAACATAGCCAGTTATTATACAAACTTCTGAGAGCTACATCCTCAGAAGCTCTTGCCTTTCTGGGTATTCTCAGTTGTATAGCTCAAAGTTGAAATCTCAGAAAACCTACTCTGCTGTTGTCTAAATGAGAATTACAAAGTATTTTAACTTTTAATTTCATTTCCAGGATTTCGGAATTTGCATATTGATGATCAGATAACCCTCATCCAGTATTCCTGGATGAGTCTAATGGTTTTTGCAATGGGATGGAGATCATACAAACATGTCAGTGGTCAGATGTTATATTTTGCACCAGATCTGATTCTAAATGAGTAAGTAGACTCCGCTGTTGCATAACGTGAGTGACATTTCGAGCTTACTTGTGTCAATGAGAGTGTGACTTCAATGAGGCTGAGATTTCTTCATTACTTGTTCCATTTCAAGATTAACAGCAGAGGAAAGTCCTCTGATCATATTGAAGTTTCGTAACCTTGGGAAGGGTTTTCTGGGAATTCCAAATATTCTGTTGACGTGGCCAAACAAAAGGAGTTCAAATAATATTTTAATTATCTAAGAGAAAAAACAACACATAATGATACTGTCAGAAGATTTACCTGAATTCATCTGAATAAGACATGAGTTAATGTTTAATAAATGGAACTAAGTGGGATTTTCTTTGGTCATTGGTATTTGGGTGGTTTTTGCAAATAGTTTATATATATTTTAAATACTCAGTTTTGAGACTTTCTTATAAAACTCTGCTTTTCTGAAGTACATTTCTTGTTAGAAAATTGTAATAATTTATCAAGAAGGAATGTTAGTATCAAGGATAAAATATTTGAGACTGCTCTTTTATGGCTTGAGGGGGGGTTGTTGGCTTAGATTTTCCTTCACTATGCTGATTAATTCAGATAATCTTCATTTCAGTCTTTGTCAGTTTTTCAGCTCTGCAAATTAGTATTGTTTATGCTGTAATTTTAGATACATTAGTTATTGTACATAGGATGTTTCCAGGAACAGTAAAACATAATTTACTCTGCCTATTTATTTTTCTTTAATACATTTTTCTTAGTTATTTTTTCTTTAAATCCTAAAAGAACTACTGTGAAGTGAAATGAAAGTTAAACAGGTTTTCTTGTAAGACATATCTGTTTAAAGATTAAGAGGTAGATTTGCAGAAGATCTAGGCACCTGAATTAAAAAAATCTATAGACATGCAAGTTCTTGCCAGTGAAGTTCTTTATAGAAAATATTCAGTGGAGCAGGCCCTATGGCCCCTGACCTTTTCTCTTCCAGATGACTGTAAATCACTGTGAAGTTACAGAGTAATGAATTCTTTCCTCTCCCATGTGTATTAATTATACTGTACAAACTGAAATACTTTGCAGAGATGAGATTGAGAGATCTTCTGACTGTATTCTGTCCTAGCATAGTCTGTGATATTTCCCATGGTTATATTCAGAAAAAACACAGTGAGAGGGCTTTAGGCAGTAATGGCATGTCTTGAAGTATTGCCCTGCATGTGGACCACTGCTGCCACCTCGTGAAGAAGACTTTAAGTACTTTCTTCCAGAATAGGGTTGAACCCTGAATATAATCCCTCAGAGATAGCTTCTTATTTGCAGCTCAGGACCATCTACATTGAGAAAGAGGTGGACTGACACGGCCTTCTCTTGGTTGTAGAACATCTTATCAGGTCAAATTAGAAATGTTATAAACAAAGAATTAGACATGAAAAGTAACCGGCACACTAAATCGTAGCTGCAACTATTTATTGGGAAATAAGTTAGCTTTTAGATCAGTAAAATGTAATCAGCTATGATGCTGCCTAAGACTGTACTTTCATGATCACTTTGAGCAAAGGTAACTGCTGAACACTGCCAAAAAAGTCCATCTGCCTCCCTGCTCCGCTGGTGCGTCCCAATGATTCACCTAAGCTGGATCAAACACTATCTGGCTGCATTGTCAAGCTGATAAGGAAATTATATGCTTGAGACATACCCCAGAAAAAACCATTAATTAGCAGGTGGAGGTGGTCCCTGGTCTGACTCACTACGTGGGAGGGCAGACACTAAGGCCAGACTAGCAGGAGTGCACACCTAGAGGTGGAAAGAGTGGAAGTTCCTTCTACAGGGGCAATACAGTTGTTTCAAAATGACCATGAAACCGCAATCCAAAGATTGTTTCACAGCCAAGCTGTCAGTTAACAAAAAACGAATTGTAGTGCTCCTTGTGAACGGCTTGTTTAGTAGCATCCATTTCCGATCAGGAAAGCCAGGAGTGTTAGTTTGACAAAGATTTCCTGAATTAGTATTGAAACCCTACAAGGATTTACTGACACGTGTACTTTGCAGTGTCTGAGAACATGACTAAGAACAGCATTTAAGCATACCCTGAAAGCTGCTGTCACTCTTCACTTTTCATAGATAATAATGAGAAATAGAGACTACCAGAAAGGGATAGGAAGGGAGATTTAAAGTAGATACAGAAGTAACCAGTCCATTCAGATCTAACAGATTAAATTTCTGTATTTAAGTAATTTAAGAGCTGGTACAAGATACCTGATGTTGAACAAAGCTGAAATAATTTTCATTTAAGATGACAGTAACACTTTAACAAGAAAAAAACTCAACGCATTGAGCAAATTAATAGAAAATATCCTCTGTTTTCATTGTTGAGGGTACTGTCTGCAGTCATGTTGGAATGCTGATCTGAACTTCATAGGCGGTGGAGTGGGGGGTCAAAATTAACTTTGTCATTGTTGTACCTAATTCATCTGGATGGGAATGCAACTTTGTAAAATTAGCCCAAGTCACTGGATCTTCAGGTTAACGTACGATGAATTCAGTCTAGCTTACAAACTATATAAAGCTATTGTTGCAGTCATTTCAGTTGAAAACTGCCTTCCCAATAAATATATGCAATAAAATAGACTCAGTATACCAAAATCTCAAAGAGAAAAGTAAGATCGAAGTGCTGCAAAAAACTAAACAGTGTATTTATATATTCAGGTATTTATATATTTACTTGTGTTATTTGTCCTGTTTCCTTCTGCAGGAGTTTGTATAAGGCTCTATTAATGTCTAAGTTTACTTAAAATCTTTTTGTATATGTTTACATGTAACATTCTAACTGTTTCTTTAATGGCATAAAATGCTACAAAATAATATCATTGCTGTTTGCAGTATAATGTTAGACTTACAACAAAGTATTTTGGTGAAGACATTTTTGCAAAAGAACAGGTTTATCTTCAATTTTATGCTTTGAAATCTTTTCAGACAATGTAAAAATCTAAAAGATTCTCTAAAAGAAAAAAAAACCTACTTCACATTAATCATTTAAGATCCCTTCCAATTCAAATCATTCTATGATTCTATGATTTTTTTGGTGGTTAGCATTCAGCTTTGATAGTCTCCAAGGTTTTTTTCGGGGCAGCAGTAACAGATTATATATCCAAAATAATAGCGCATTCATTACAATTGAAAAACTAGTGTAGGTACAAAAAAGTCAGAAAATAGTTTACGTGTATAAGCTCTTTAATTTCTGTAATGTGGTATTTAAACTGCTAACAAGGCACTTCCTTCAAAAAAATTAGTACCGGAGCAGTTCTTTTTCTTTATTTTCATGGGTTTTTTTAATTTTTTTTTTACCTTTTCTGGGTGTAAGACAGAGGATGAAAGAATCATCGTTCTATTCCCTGTGTCTATCCATGTGGCAACTCCCACAGGAATTTGTCAGACTTCAAGTTAGCCAAGAAGAGTTCCTATGTATGAAAGCACTGTTACTTCTCAACACAAGTAGGTTCTTTTATTTCTTTGTAACATATCCCTAGTAAAAGAGTTTTGACTGTGTTGTTTAACTTGACAGTTGCTAAGCTATCTGGCTTAACAAATGGAAACTTCTTTAGGAGGAATGTCAGTATTCTGAGACTTAAAAATATTTTTTCTAGTATTTATAAGGAACAAATAATTTGTGATTCATTCTTGGGTTTATTCTGTATAAAGACACCGGGGAAATGTTGGATCCCTTTTGATATATAGCTACACTGTATTACACATTTTCAAATCAAGTTTCCAGTATTTCTGCCTGGGAGCTCTTCAGCTTAAATGACTCTACACAGATTAAAAAAAAATAATTTAAGCATTAGAAATATATTAAAAAATACTTAATAAATTGCCAGGACTGAGGGCTTTATCTTGGCCAAGAACTTCACGCATGCTTACTCAGAAGAATTAGAGGTGGACATGGCAAACAACGCTAATATTTATTCAACTTTTTGTAGTTATAAATAGGTCAAGTTTAGCACAGATATAAACAAATGGAATTATTTTGCTTTGGTTTGTTTCTCTAGAACAAAACTGTGATCACTTTTAATTATACACGTCTTTTAAAGAATCCAGCATACAGCTTCATTCCACTTTAAATGGGAAATGTGGTAGTTGATGAAGTTATCTTCCAAAACCTCAAAAACTTTTCTAAAATACAAAAATTTACATCTCCTGAGAACATAATTCTTAGTTATGAATCCCCAAATACAAACTTTTAAAATGGTACAGAGGCTATTAGTAATGAGAATAAGCACTTTGAGAAATGTGGTTGTTTTTGTTCTCTGCACACTTACGAGATTGGAGGAGAGGTGCAAATCCTGTATAAACTGCTTGTTGGTTGTACAAAGTTTCAGTAAAAGATAAGGAACTAAAATTTATTCCCTGCTAAGCTGTACTTGGCTGATATTTGCACAAGCTCATGCTTAAAAAACCCTTGGTGTTAACAGAGCATAAGCAGTAAACAGTAAATTCAGCTCATATGAAGATAAAAGTTACTAAAATAATAGAAAAATACCATACACTCTTCTAAAGCAATAAATATAATGTGGACAAAAATCCCTTTCTGAGAGAAATCCAGTTGCTTTGTTGGAATATGAATGCGTTCCTATTTTAAATGTTTTCCACCTTGTTTTCATCACAGATGAACTCACTTGTCTATCATCTGAATCTTCGAGGGAAATTTTATATTTCAATGAAATTTAGATACATTTGTGATATTCCAGCTATCAATTTCTGTCCCAGAAATTTCAAAACAAGTTAAAAAAAAAATTGTACAATGGTCCACTGCCTCTCATTTATGAGTGCCTCAGTTTGACAGTAATCTTCAAGCTACCATTCTTTATCAACTGCGTTGTGCTCAGAAACTCATATTTAAGATGATATGCTTATATATATGCAAGAAATGAGTTGAAAAAAAAAGAAAGTATTTCTACCTGTGCTGATGAGTTTTGCTTTTTGTTCTCTCCTGCACTTATTGTCTTATAGGAAAAAACAATTTGTCAGATGTTTGGGAAAGGAACACATCTAACCGTTGTTGCTGAGACATTTAGTAAACGTTTGGTACTGTATAAATATAATTCTGCAAAACTATTTTCAAAATACCATATACCCTCGTTGTTGCTTTAAAGTGTTTTTTAAGACTACTTTTATTTTAGTCATGGTATTCATCTTAATCCTTGTGAAATGTGAAAGTATGGCCATTTCAAGCTTTCATACACTAACAGTAAATCAAGTCTGAACTTTTAGTCCCTCATTCTGTCTTCGCTTTGATTTATTATTTAGATGAACTGGTTTTTACTTTTTATATAATTTCAAAGAAACAGTAATTTGTATTAAACATAACTAAATGACAGTCTCAATCCATTTCTAATTCTGAATGGACCCCCCAGCCTAAGTTTTAACATTATTTTTGATTTTACAGTTTTTCCATTGAGTTTGCTGTGGCTTAGATGTTTTCTTTATATTCTACTTGTAGACAGTTTTAAAGCTGTCTTGAAAGTAGAATTAATCTTTGCAAAAAGTGGACCAACATTTTTATTTTCTGCAACTGTTTCCATTTTACAGATCCTTTTTTACTGTATGTAACATGCTGTGTGGTAGTAGTGTCCCGTAAGTTTTAAATAGGGCTCCATCTTGCAGAGGTCCTATACATCTGGGAAATAATATTATGAATAGTTCAGAAAGAATACGATTTAAGAAAGTAGAACTATGCCAAAAAAGCATATAGCAAGTTCAGTTATAGCTCTAACACTTTCCAGGCTTTTGATTTAGAGGAATTGCAAAATCTTCTTGCGTAAGGTTTTGGCTGAGTTCTTGCCACTGAGTAAAAGTATCCGCATTCTTCACATATGTTCAGGGGGAAGGAACATTTGAGGTACCTATGTTTAAGTTGCATTTGTGCATGTAAGACACTGTAATTCTTCACTCAAATAAATAGCTTAGTGGAACTTTAGATGAGAATGTGACTGTGCTTTTGCCGAATTCTAAGGAAACAGGCCATTCATTGCTGGAAGAGACGCCTGTTCATTGCTGTTTTAGAGACAGAAGTCAAGGATAGCATCCACCTAACCCTAAATTCCATCAGAATGTCATTTTATATGAAAAAGATGTCATAGATGTCTGTGAATCTCCTGTTAAGACATACCCAGAACCGTCCAGGCTTTAGATATTAAGCTGTTCTTTTTCCATGACATGACTTTTCCCCACTGTGAGTATTCCTGCCTATATTACTCCTAAGCACATTGCATTCTTTACAAACCAGAATTTGTCCCTTCCATTCAGACCCTTGATGTAGATGTTACAGGCATGCTTTCAGACACCTCCTTTGTCTGTCTGGACTTGAGAGGCCATACTGAGTGAAACCAAAAGCCCACCTCATCCAGCATTTCATCTCCATCATCTTCCAAAACAAAGCTAACATAGCATCCCTGAAAGCTGGACTATTGTTAGATACGGTGTTATAAATGTACTTTCTGTGGAAGCAGTCACAATTTCTAATTTTGTTTGAATTCTGTTTTAGTTAGGAGTCAGACCCTGACTTCCATAGCCCAGCTCAGTGCTTATACACTTACCTTTAAAGTAAACTTCTTATTTTCTGTATGTGTGTCTCACTCCTTCCCCCAAACATTCAGTTAGTTGTCTGAGGAGACACTGAGCAAGAGACAACCGTGGCAAATGGGATCATTTCCTCTCTCGGGCAGTCTCCTATGAAATAGCAACACTTATGATCAATGATCAAATATGGTGTTATCACTAGCAGTCACTAACAGGTTTATTTCTCAATGTTCTCTCCATGTCCTCATCTGGGCCTCACAGCTGACCATTAGCAGTGAGTTCAACCATTTGCTTCTCCTTGCCTATTTCTCTAAAAAGCTGCTCACATTTAAGACTCTGGTAGTGCATCTATTCTGTCAAAGGAAAGAGGTCCAAACAGGAGACCTGAGCCCTCGATGCTTTACTGTCTGCACTTATTTGAGTTAGTTCATTCCTTGACCCCATTTTAAAGCACTCCAGCTAGATCTCTCTTAACATAAATCTGCTATGAAGTGGGCTGACCCTCAGCAGTGTAAACATGAGCCTATCTATAACATCTTTCCTCAAGGACAGGAGTGGCTCTTTGGTCCATCTTCTTTTCAGCAGATAGGTGTAGATGAAGCTTAAGGCTATTTCTAGACATCAGCACTTCGCAGAATTGACTGATTGTTGCTGGTATATCCTTGTAACTGATTGTATCACTGTTTCTGGAGTGACTGTTGAGTGGGAAGAAGTACCTGGCGTATAATAATTAATTGCACTGCACAGTGTGAAATACTATAAATTGTTACTGTACTTTAAATTTCCTTCATTGCCTTCAGAATAAATTGCAACACAAATGTTACTTTCTTTTTAGTTCCTTTGGAAGGTCTAAGAAGTCAAAGCCAATTTGATGAGATGAGAACGAGTTACATTAGAGAACTGGTGAAGGCAATTGGTTTGCGCCAGAAAGGTGTTGTGGCCAACTCGCAACGTTTCTATCAACTTACAAAGCTGATGGATTCCATGCATGATGTAAGTTTACTTGTTAATGTGTTTTGCTTTTTATGTAGGAAGGAACTAGTATTTCTTAAAAGTAATTTTATGGAAAGTTGCTAGTCAGCATTTCTAAACAGCAAAAATAAAGCACCTACATTTTTACATTAAATTGAAAAGAAGGTAGATTTAGATTACATATTAGGAAGAAGTTCTTCACGCTGAGGGTGGTGAGGCACTGGCACAGGTTGCCCAGAGAAGCTGTGGCTGCCCCCTCCCTGGCAGTGTTCAAGGCCAGGCTGGATGGGGCTTTGAGCAACCTGGTCTGGTGGAAGGTGTCTCTGCTCATGGCAAGGGGGTTGGAACTAGGTGATCTTTAAGGTCCCTTCCAACCCAAACCACTCTATGGTTCTATGATTCTATGATTTTTCATTTACTGTATATATTTGTGTGAATAGATAGCTATATATTCAGCATCAATACATATTGTATATATGTATTAGAGAACACAAGATTTAAGTATTTGAGAAACACACATTTGAATGCTATTGTTTTGTTTCATTATTTCTGTAATGTAACAAGTACAGTTATGGTTTTTGGTAGGGGGCACGTGTATGTGTGTCCACATGTGTGTACATGTTCATGAAAATATTTAAATAATGCCAAGACTAGGCAATTCATGTTGCAAAGTCAGGCTACTAAGAGAAAGACAACCGAGATTGGTTTTGCAGCCTTAATTCAACTACTTTTAAGAGTATATTCTATGCCATTTTTTCCGGTTTCTGTCTGTATTTGGGAATTGAGTAATCTTTGAGAACTCTTGTGGTGATATCATAGAGATTCATAAGTGTCTTGAAAGATGCAGCTGAATCCTTTCCACATCTCTGAGAATCTGGCATGTATCCTATTGGCTTAACATCCATTAAAACTGAGGAATGACATCTCGTATAAACCTTCGCCCGTGTGAATATTGTTTTGTAATGGCTTGTGTATCTCTGCAAGAGAGGCAAAAAGGAGAGGTACAGGGCCATACCTGACGGTTTTAGCAAGCACTGGGGAAGTGGCACTAAGATAGTGTAGGAAGAGTGTTTTTGAGTTCAGTGTTTGTGGTGAGGAGCTTGCAGGGAGTTCAGGGAAGGGTGGAGTCTTTTCATGTTTGTATTCTGCGCTCAGCAAATGTGTTTTTTATTTTAATTGTTCGTGAATAAATTTATTCATCTAGAACCTTTCATTGTCACTAATTCCCTCTTCTGATGGGCAAAAAAAGCCCTTTGAGGATCTCATTTATGAGTGTTAAGAGAGGTAACAATATTGATAATTATGTGGTTCACCAGCTGGTCTGGAGTCTTCTGATCCAGTGCACGAACCTTTCCATCAGCTTCTGTTATCCACAGAACTCACATTCACCATTTAGCTACTGTAGTGTCTCAGATATCAGCAAAAGGAGAATGAGACAAGTACAAAAAGCATCCTTACGGGTGAAGGTAGACAGTAGAAAATTCTGAAGGGAGGACAGAGAGCTTAGCTTTAAGTGTTTACTGGTAGTCAGACTGCAGTCATCACTCGGGACTGTCAGTGCTAAACCCTTCCCTGTAGTTTAGTCAGTTACCTTTTACTTGCAAAACCAAGTCCTGGCCAGTATACTACTCATACTAGCCCTGTGCTCAAGGAATCTATTTGGATGCGTCTTGCTTGGGACAAAAAGTCTTCCTGCCTTACCTGGAGTAATAATTTTCAATCTGAATGTCACAGCATCCTGAGGAAAACTCTGAGTACTGGGCTGTAGAGTCGACCTCTTAGTTTCAAATACTTAAAGCAAAATAGCCTTAGTGGTAGCAAGTGAGTGAGGCTTGCTGCAAAATACCCAGCAAAGTGATGGTTAGGATAATGTTTGGTCCGTAGAGTATCTTCTTTCAAATCCCTATTTCAGCTTGGGCTGATAAAGTGATGGGAGACAGAAGGAAAAGATAGACCATGAGACTGGAGAGACGACATGTTGTTAACGCCTAGGGTAGCAGAAATAGTATGATATTTGACAACATGAAGGTCACAGGTCTTAAAGAAAAACTTCTACAGAATTGGAACTTCTCAGAGAAGATAGAAAAGGTGAAACAATCACATATAGTGAGAAGTTGCTTTCAAGGGACGAGGGCCTATGGAGTTTAATATTAGTGTTGTACCCAGATACGATCATAATCAGAACCATGGAAAAGCTGGCAAGGAAATAGTAAATGCTGTCCTTCAGCAGTGTCTGAATAGCATGTAGTGAACAAGGCATTGAGACGTGTTGAGTGTGAGGATAAAGGGAAAGATTGTGTACTTGGTTAGTAATTGCTGTTGTTCGTGGTGGATGCCATGAGTGAGGATGATGCTACGTTTCGTTATCAGTGAGGCACTGTTGTTGTATGGCGTGCCATTTAGCTGTGTTTGTGATTTGTGCCATGGGAGGATATTTTAATAGCAAGTGACAAGTACATCATTATTGATTCAAGGAATGACAGAGGAAGGTATATAATGATGTCAGCTGATGGATGTATGAGATAAATGATTGACAGCATGCTTATCTGGCTGTATTACTGTTAGCCTGATTTATTGTGTTTGTATTTTATTAAATCCAGCTAGTGAAACAGCTCCATCTCTTCTGTCTGAACACATTTCTCCAGTCCCGTGCACTGAGTGTTGAATTCCCCGAGATGATGTCAGAGGTGATTGCTGCCCAGCTCCCCAAGATTCTGGCAGGGATGGTGAAACCTCTTCTCTTTCACAAAAAGTGAAATGTCTTTTCTCTTATCATAGAGATCATTTCTGGGTCATTTTTTGTTTGTTTATCTTGGTCAAGATTTTGAAATGTCAGGACTTCAGTATACTTGTCATACTTACCCTGCCTACTGCTTTATACTTGTAACATACACAGGCCGTTTCAGCTTGATGTACATATTGTGAGTTTCTGATTCCTTAACTGCAAAAATCACAACAGTCATAAGAAATGTTTTGTAAACTCGGCTAGGTTGCTTTTTTAGATATGCTTAAGAATGACAATGAATAGAGTTTTCAGATTTCCAAGAACAGTTATGTTACACATTTTTTCTTACATATTACATGCTCTAAAATTTCTGATATGACATGGTGTAAACTTTTTACTTCAGTGCATTATGTGCAAGGGTACATGTGAGCATGTACATAATACAAGATTTTGGAGGAATTAAAATAAATAGTGCCCACATTTTCTCATGGATATTTCACTTTTTATTACCTAATCTGTCTCACAGAAATATCCTTTCAAAGTCAGCTGTCCAGAATTAAGTAGACATCACTGCAATACCTTCATGAGTAACTGAAGTGCTAGCCAGAAAATACACATTCATGTTGTCTGTGCTCATACTGCATTGAAACTCTTGAGTTCAGCGTGCTGTTTTCTGCACCATTCAGTGCAGCTCTCCTTCAAAAATGGGAAAGCTTAGGAAAATTTCAATGTGTATTACACCATAAGTAATGTGTATGCGAACCCACTTAGCTTTGGTTTTTGTTATTTCCTAAGTTCAGCACTTAAAGCTAAGTCACTTAGCTATCTGAAATTCATCAGCTTTAAAATTCTGTATTTCAGAAGCTTTAAATAGAGATGTTTTCACTGACTACAACTCTTAATAATCTTAATGTTTTGAATTCCAGTGCTGAATACTCAAACAGCCATTAAAATCAAATTATAGCGAGATTAAATGCAGAAAGAAATGGAAAATATGACTACAAACATTTTGATACACGAGGCTCATTTCAGTACTATTTAATGGAGCTACACATTTTATATTTTAAAGACATACCATTTTAATTGGGGTAACTGTAAAAGAGGAATTGGACTAAATTAGCTTTATACATTCAAGGAGAATGTCATGTTTTGCCATAGAAATGAATATTTGACTGAAAAATTAGAATGTGGTGGTGTTTGTTCCTTTGATACAGATATGGAGCAACTCATGCATTTAAGGCAGTAAATTGTTGGTATATTCAAACAACAGAGAAACAGATAAAGCCCAAGAAGAATTTCTAAGTCTATTAAAATATGACAAATTTTGCCAGTCACTAAAAATGATACTCAGATCCTCTGACAATGTAGGAAATGGTGAGTCTTACTCGAGTACTTGTTGCCTATATGCTTCTGCTCATCCCCATTACATGTTGGATGCATCCATCGAGTGACAGCATACTGTTGATGGTGTGTAGCTTGGTCTGTATAGACTTATCCTTGTCACGTGAACAAAGGCCCATGGGACATAAGTTGAGCATCCCTGATTAAATCAGGGTGCCCCTCATTGAAAATGTAAGTGGTGTTACTTGTTTATAAAAATTACGTCCTGACTCGTGAAATAAATATGGACAACTAGCAACTAAAGGTAGATCTAAAGGTATCCTTACTATTTATCATTTCCTAAAGCCATGAAGAAACAGCTACATTATGACTGGGGATAAAAATGTTTGTGAGATTCTGACATAGTAGTACAAAACCCGCCAGAGTTGTTGCAAAGGTGCGGCCCTGGATGAAATGGTATAAGCAGACTTTTGTGTTAGTTGACTAGGTTCATCATTTCTAACTGCCCAGAGACAAGCAATTTCTCTCATATTCACTGCAGTCTGACTTTCAACTGTGATCCTTAAAGCAATTTCGTTTTAATAAATAACACAAAATTCTTTATTTCTACATATGGAAGTTTTGTTTTCTTTATTTTTCTTTGTATTTGCATTCAGTAATTGTGGAGCTTAGTAAAAAAAGTCCATTTCAACCATTCCACTTTTGTGAAACAACAATATTTTCATGCATTCTTTGGGAATTTAGGCATTGCCCCATGATTTACTGTTGAATAAACAGACTGTCTGTGTTACTGCTTAGATTCAACTTCCCACACTAAAAATTATTCCTCAACACCCTAATTCTGAAATTAGAAAATGGAGCAGGCAGTATGTTTGCCTTAGGAATGCCCTGGATCAGCCTACATCTGCCTTTTACTCAGTCCCTAGAATTTGTTCCAAGTGGCTGACATGTCACCGTGTCCCATAAATACAGCAGATTACTCTGAAAGGCTCTACATTTGTCTCAAAGGCATAATCAAAAAGGAAGAAAAGACTTCTTTTGGGAGTAGATAGCAAAGGTTAAAAACATTTTCAAATTGTATTGGTTAAAAGGTCTCTTAACTCACAGAAAAAAACTCCCAGAACTTCATGGTCATGGTAAATGCACTACACGAGACAGAACAAGTTTGGCTAAATGTGGCTGCTGTATGAATTTGAAAGTCCTGTGTTCATTATGTGATTGAAGACTGAAAAAAACTGTGTTAATTTGAGAACTTCCAGCTTTGAGCCCAGTTTATAAAATTGCCTTTGGTCTCCATTTCGTTACCGTGGATTACACAGAGACCATGAACACTGATAAAAACACAAGATTGCTTCCTTCCCTGTAGAAGTCTCATGTGCTGTGACTTTCCAACACAGCGTCAGCCATCTAGTTTTTTCTTTGAGTTTTTAAGAGAGTATGAGGCTTTTTAGTTGTCTGTATTTCTCTGCATTAGTATTTGTTTAAAGATTAAGGTATTTTTTGACCTAAGCTTTACAAATAGATCTGAATAAAACATCTTGTAGTGCTTCTCAGTATACTGAACAAGGCATAACAATGCTGGATCTTCTTATGTTGCATTTTGCATGCTAGAAGTAAGAGGTTTTGGCAGATGGATGTTTTTGTTTACTGCCATTTATAAGGTGCCTGATTACATTTTAAAGGTACGAGACTGGTGTCATAATTAGAAAGCTTGCTATCTTCTGCAGATTGCAGACATAACTTTTTGTCTGAGCTATCACGAACAGTTCTTCATCTCACACTAAATAATGTGAGCTATGCCTGAAGCTAAGCCTCTCCTTTCTGTACAGCTTAGGTATTTTTGACCCAAGGCCTTTAGTGTTGCCTTCTGCTAGTGCTTCAGTGAAGCAAACAAACCCATAAAGTCAACTGCATCCCTTGGGCTCTACTCAGCTCTGTAGAGGCATCACATTTATAGTGTTTAAAGACTGTTTTGGAGGTTAAGTGCCTGGCTGTGTTTGGAGAGCTGTGACAGTGCAGTGCAGAGAAGAGGAGATCCCCAGCTCCAGCAAGCTGTCCTGCTCTACCACACCAAGTTGCATTCCAGCTGTACTGCTGTGCTCAAAGAAATACAGAAGGTCAAACACTTGGCTCCTGTTTTCAAAGGTCTTAGCTGGATCAACAGTTTTGACCAGCCTTTAGGGAAGGAAGAATGTGGCTTTGTTAACAGCTAGTCCATGACAGAGGGAAATGTAGTCTGAGAAACTTCCGACTAATCCATGGTGCTTTGGAATGGTGTGGCTATATGTGTGCATGATAAACTGAAGCTTAGGTATTTTAGAACTCCAGGTGTTCTTTTAGCTGCACTGCAGTTACGTTCTCTCTTGTTATATCTACAGTAGAGAAGCTGAGAGTTCAGTTTGTATTTTCTGACCAGTCGATGCTTCATTAGTACCTTACTCTTTTTTTTTTTTCCCTCCCCTTTAAAGTACAGTAAATATGTCTCTCAATTTTCTTTATCGGGAAGGTCAGCTACTTTGTTGTGTTCCTATCTAAAACCAAATATTCATTTCAGTTATCAGTAACAGTAGCATAAACAGTAATATCTGTAGGGATCCTTCTTCCCTGCGCTCTCCTACCTGCAGAAACTTCAGGCTAGTTTATCCGCAGAGCAGGGGAGGATGGGGCTGCACTCCACCCATGCAGCAGCGCCGCTCCAAGCGCACTTTTCTTGCCTGACGCGCTGTTTGTGGCACGCTGACCTTTCTTTCCTTCTGGTAAGTCAGCTTGCAGCCGCGGAGCAAATATCCAAAGCCCTCCCAACTTTCCATGGCTCAAAAGCCTGTGTGCATACTGCCAGGCTTGACTGTCAGCATTGCTGGATTTATATGTTTGTACTGCTTTGTGTCATGACGACCTGACTTGAACAGAGGGTTTGGTTTTGATTTAGTTCTGTTTTCCCCCTTGGAAGATGAAAAGGAAAAAAAAGTCATGTTTTAGGTGTTTTTTAATCTTAACATTTATGAGGGTTGTTTTTTTCAATGAATGCTATTAATTTATTAGATTGTTGTTATGTGCATGCAGAACGGTACTATAGCTTCTCAGATCCTTGGTCAGAAACATGCAGCAAAAAGTGGCTGCATGGACAATACCTAAGTTAAAATTTATGTTAAAGAGAAAATAATCCTCAGAAAATAATCCTTCAGTGCTGTTAGAACTAATGCATCAGTTGCATAACTTTAAGTACATGAGCAGTGCTGCTCCCTTGATGTATTTTTTTCACTCACATGTGGGCATTTTTTTCCTGGGTTGGGCCCAGAGTGCTCTGTAGAAGGTATTTAAAGAATATAAAGGATACCGAGGAGTGGTGAGCTTTCATTTAATTCTAGTTTATCATTTAAAACTGGCAACATTGCAGTTTCTTGCCAGTATGAGGTGTGCTTATTGTAAAAGCACCATCACAAGTCATAGATCATGCTTTTCTAACCACGAAAACTAAATTACCCTTTCACCTCTACAGGTACAATAGTTCCACCAATTTAGCATTCAGGCATATGAGTGAGGAAGTTCTCACAGTGTCATTTAAATAGTCTCACTCTATTGCATTTTCCCACAGTTCAATTTCAATATCCACCCAGCCAGTTGAGTGCTAAAATCTCTTTTTGCTATGTTGAGGAAAAAGACATACAATTGACAGGAATCCAGAACTCTGCATCAGTGAACTCCACGGCTGTGTACTTTCAAACAAGGGGCTAGACTGGATGAAAAGGATCTAGTGGGGATATTAAATGTCTTTGTCATCAAGTCAGAAATAACTGGGCAGACCAGTACAGAGACCTTTGTGTTACACAGGTGAGACTTACATGAATGTCACTGTAAGTTGCTCATTCCATCTTGGATGTACAGTTTCCAGATATCCCTGTTTTTCATATACTAGATAAAAATAGTCATGCTTTTACACTTCATGCCCTGTATTGTTGGAAGTTTTGTATCCCAAAGCTGAGCTTACAATATAGTCATATTGTGCACTGGCCAATTCGCTTCATACAATAATTTTTCACGAAAGCATTGGTATTGGGTTTGCTGTTACATGCAGTTCATAGTGATGGCTACAGCCAGCTTGCGTTTTACTGGGAGACAGCACTGGCTACCCTTTCTCAAGCTTCATAATTCAGGTCATGCATCTATTTGTCTGCTCACAAAGCAAGGTTATAAACATCTGACATAAAAAAAAAAAAATAAATCCAAACCTCTGGAATTATGAAAATATTACTTTAGGAGGATTTTCATTTGAAGTGTCCTTAAACTTTTCCCTGAGGATAGCTGTTAATTTTAAGGAAAACTACATGATAGAGAAAAGCGCCACCTAAGGGTTAAAAACCAGGCTGAGTACTCTTGCAATACACAACCTCTACACGCCAGTTCCCATATTTTAAAAATGTTTATTCTCACCTTCCTCCCCTGCCTTCAAAAAGCTTTCTTTCCCAAGGATTACTTGGATGTGTAATGCTTTAGCACTTGTAGAGGCTTTGTAATCCTTGATGGAAAATCCTATAAAAAGCCAAATAACCTTTAACTTTGAGACATATTTGGACTCATGTTAGTATTTCTCTGTATTTAACATTCAAGATCACGATGGACATAATTTATGGTTTGTTGCTATTGGTTTTATTTTTTTAAAAAAAAGAGACATATAAGATTTCTGTATTTTCCTCTTGTGAAGAGGAACGTGCATCTATATATTTGTACATCTGAAATAATAGCTTTCAAGTATTTTTGTAAAGGTGTTGTCCAGCTACATTGTGTCATATCCAATAAATTGGAGGTGTGCTTACTTTGTAGTAGTATGAGAAGTGTTTAAGTCTTCAGTTACCACTAGATGGAAAGTAAAGCTACAAAACAGCAACATGCTGCGACTGAACATGGATCTGCAGTGGAGCCACTCGTGCTTGCCGTCCTATGGAGCAGCAGCAGGGAGACTAATTCCAGTTTGATTACTTTGGCGGCAGCTCCAGGTTAGAGACAAGACACACTGCTTATTTACTGCATTTAAACCTATATGGTGGAGTGTGTGTGTGTGTGGGGGGGGAATTATTTTCCATTTCGTTTTCAATTCAAACCCTCTGCAAGGCTCAAAGAATGGGACACAACAATATTTTCTCTCTTTTTTTTTTTTTTAACTTACGTGGAAGGTAGTGATTTTAGCAAAAACTACAAACTGTCAAACTGCTGGTATATAAAACCAGAAAACAATGCATTCCTGATCTTTTGGCATAAATATATAAAAATGAAAATTTTATTAAAAATATGACCTGCACTGCCAGCCACACAGCTGCAGGTGCTGATGTGGGAGCAGAGGCCGTGGCACTTTGCTGCCTCTCCGTATCAGAAAAAATGTATCTGAGTAGAGACACAACTAGCACAGCAACCTACACACTGGGTAATGATTTATTTGTATGTATTTTATAGCCAGGTTTTGAGAGTAAATTGTCCCTAGACTTTATAGAGGCTGTCCTTGAGCTTGCTGCCATGTCCCCACTGAGAACTGGAGTTCTCCCCTGCCAAAAGCGGATGCTGCCAGATGTGACTCCTGAGGTGTAAGGTGCAGTGCATTGTAGGATGGCACCCACGCTACAACCCCCTGTCATGGGCAGAAGGCTCTTTCCCTGTTGCCAGAGCACAGAGGAGTCATTGACTTGGCCTGGTGCAACCTTTTCTTGGCTGCGCCAACAGGGCCCGTCCCTCTGGCCTTTGAGGCACTGACTCCAGCACTCAGCTGATCCTTTCCTCATCCTTAACTTGTCCCGCTTCTCCCCACCACCTTCTGACATGGTGTGCAATGGGCAAGGAGCGGGACTCGCACCCTGGCGAGGGGCATGGGCACCAGGCATAAGGGCTGGGTGGTGTGATGTGCTCTCCTTCAACAGGAGAGACCCCCTTGCTGCCCTCTTGTCTTAGGGAGCGCTGGTAATTCAGGTCTGGACGAGTGGTTCGGATGTCACACCTTGCTAAGGATGCACTGTCGTGTTAATGTGCTCTCACAGAAGCATTAACTGTGCCAACAACGACGATACTTCTCTATGTTATTTCCACATAGTACAGCACATCTTGAAAGGGATGCTTCAGTTTCATTTCTGAATGTCCTCGTTCTTGTGAATTAGTCTCTTAGACACTATCAGTACTCCATGTGCAAATCATGAACAGTTTGACAGTGCTGGGATTTACCACATAGGTGATTTTTTCCAAATTAATTTAGTTTTAAAACATTCCATGCGTGTTAAACAGTAGTGGAAGGCATTCGGCCAATACAAAAATACAAGGAAGTGGAAGTTCTATTAGCAGCTAGCACACAGAGTAAAATAATCTTAAAAGAGTTTTGAGACATTGAAGAACTACAGACTGTGCTTCTACTTAAATACACATTCAGTTGAGCAGACCTGCACTGGTGCCTTTATTTAGTCCCCAACTATTTATTTATGCAATGATGTTCCTCTCGATTGAATGGAATGACTTTTTATATATATTCTATGTCCAAATTCAGTCTCGATGCATACCTGTTTTGCTCAAAAATGGTTTGGGGGTTTGTGTTTTTAACAGACTTGGTAACAGAAGGGTATAAAGAGCAAAACAAGGTTACTCATTATTTGAAATGAGATGTTTAAGCCCTTGAGATAGAAGTTTTTGCTTTAACCTTTGTCTCAGACTCCGTAATAGAGATGCTCCGTTACAATAGAGACTCACTCATCTCTGCACAGTGCAGGCGAACTCCCATTTAAACATACTAATGTGTTCCTGCAATAATCATCTGCTGCTCATGGGGAAGACAGCCCTGCTATTTTGTCATTATCTAAGTGAAAGAAATAAGCAGTGTCAGAGATCCTGCCATGCAGCAATTCAGGTGAAACCATCATTTCCTTTCATATGTGTCAATAATGAAGATACTGCAGCTCTGGAGAAGGCACTAAACAGAGCCAAGGCTGAGGTGATGTTACGAGAAGGCCCACTGTCCTAAATCACCCACTGTGCTGTGATGGCTTTGGTGTTACCACTGTTCTACTCAAATGTGATGCATCCTACAGGGAAAGGCTGACCCGAGCGAGTGCCTTGGAAACGGTGAAAAGCGAAGAGCTGTGTGTTTGTTCCTGCTGCATTCAGGAGAGGAGCTGTTTATGAGAGACAGATAACATTGTGATAAATGCCCTTTCTTGATTTTTCCTCTGGATAAAAACTATCGAGCAAAGCTAATTGCATTAGCTACAAAGCCACAAAAACATTCACCTCTATTTCTCAGGCTGATGCACTTACAGATATCTGGACATTTGTCGTCCCAGTTCATTCAGTCAGGAAATGTTTCAAGGGATCATTTAAACAAAGATGAGAACAAATAACTAAGGAAAGGCTTCAGCAGTGTCAGAACCTGAACTTCATACAACTTGGTAATGCGTTGCTCTGAAGGGAAAATTAATTGTGCTTGTTTGTTTTGCAGCATCTGAACTACAGGGGGATAGGGCGGGCAGGGAGAGGACCTGTTCTAAAACAAAATGGTGTTAACAATCACAGCTGGAAGCTGGGTGGAACACTTGTATGGCATTCACTGTAAATTTCTCAAGGAAGGACCTGGGGAGCTACCTTATACTGAGCCTGTAACAGAGGAGGCAGGACATTGTGCAGAACGACCATTTTTCCTATCCAGGGCAGGCACAAATTGTCCTAATTACAGAAAAGAAATGGTACTTTTCAGGACCAAACATAACCATCCCTCAACCAACAGCAACAGCAGGAAATAACAAATCTAAAATGACTATTTAAGCTGTGGTTTTCTGTAAGGATGTATTTGCATCACCACGGCCCAATACAATTTGTTTGCACCTAAATCTCTCTGACGTCTTCTGCTGTCTACCTGCTTCCCTCGGATGTCCCTGGAGGGTGCTGCCAGAGCAACCATATGTCCTTTTTTTTGTGAATTTTCTCTGCCAATAGGCATCCTGATTGTTTTGTGTTAATTCAGGATGCAGAGGCATGACCACTTTCACAGCCTCCGTTTCCAGTGCTTTGTGCTCAGCTTCCCAGCTCAGGCATGCTGAAACCCTAATCTTTGTTATCTTCTTGTGAGGTCCTTGCAAACAGCATTTGTTTCATTCTAGGAACCAGTCGTATCCTGTATGCCAGTTAATTTATTTGGAGGAACACTCTATAGATTGATCAAGCTCAAGTTTCTTATCTTTCTTCCGCCCGGGTTTGTGAATTGCCCTCTGAAAGGTTTCTCATGGGGCTTCCCACCGGGCAGCTGTCTTACCTGCTTAGGGGTGTGCTGATGTTTCTCCAGCAATGCTCTGAGCATAAGGTCACGTCTGGATTATAGAGCCCCCAAATGAGTTTGTTTGGAGCCTGTGGCTTCTGCTCGGAGCTGTGCTGTGCTGGGACATGCTGCATGCCCTCCATCCACCTCCCCTGTCCACCAAGGGCTGAGCCCACCACCCCTCTCAGCCCCCTTGCCTGCTCATGGCCGTCATAGCGTGAATCTCATTTTGAAAATACCCCAAATCCAGATAAGCTGCATGTTTCCCTTTGAATGTGGTTTTTTTTTTTTGTAAGAAGACAAAAGCAATGACCATCAACAAAAATAAATCGCTGATGTTTTTCATTCAGATGGGACTCTAATCCCTTCTAAGGGCACCCAAGAGGCATTAACAGTAATTTTAAATGAAATACACCTGTGCTAAGTCTAACTAATCAGCTCCTCAATTATACTGGCAGAAAGATGTATTCCAATTACCGAAGTACTTTCAAGTGAATTAAGACTCCTTTCTGTACCGGCTGTGGAGGTCACTCAGTGTTCCCATGAATCCCTGCATGTTTACATTAAAAAAGCACACCATGATCTTTGGCAAAGGCACTTGCTCTAGGTTAGTTCAGCTTTTGAGCTTGTTGCCATAAATACAATAGAAAAGCAGCCAACCATTGCAAAGGAAGCCAAAAATATCTTTCAGTACTTTCTTTCTGTATCAGTGATTAATCCAAATTACAAAGGAAAAATTTTACAAATATGAAATAAAAATTTGAAAGTCAAAAGTGTAAATACCTTATTTACCATGTTTAATAAGCATAGTGTTCGCATTAGACAGGCAGGTAGGTTTTGAAGGAATGAATCATGCCCAACTAATGAGAAAACCTTCCCAACGGGGACCCGAACTACCTCTGCAGCCTTCTTAGTCTACACCTACGCCATTTCCTTGGATCACTGAAATGTCTCATCTTAACCAGAGCGGGGGCTTTGGCCGGCTTGGCTCTGCGGGAGGCATGGCCAGCCCGGCTGCAGACCCTCGCTCACATCCCGCTTCGCCTTGGCCGAGCGCTGCAGGGGCCCTGCACCGCCACGGCTCACGGGAGCACCCATTTTATACCGAGACTATTCCATAAGTTACTTGCTCAGCAGTCCACGTTGCAGGCTTATCAATCAATAAGGCCTGCAGAGCGGGAGATCCATTTTTTCCAAACACATGAGAATCATGTGCTGGAAGGCACCTTCATGCAACCAAATTAAAAAAAAAAAAAAAATCTCTTCACTCTTTCTGGTAGGAAACACAGGTGTCTCATCCCTTGGGAGTTTTCAGTTTGATGGTAACATGGTAATGTTGTGTTAGGTTAACAGGAACTTAAGTCTTTTTACATTTAAATGCTCACTGAAATGTCAACACATAGCAAGCCAGACCATTTGTTTCACAGGAATAAAGAAAAATCTTAATTATGCCATGATGCCAAGTAAAATGGCCTTATAGACACTGGGAAAATGAGCGATGTGATCTGTTTGAGGCCTTAGTCTAGACCACAAACTAGTCTGCAGATTAGAGGACCTGAAAGCCAAGAAGCCTGGGAAATGGCAGAAAACTCTTAACAGAAAAACCAACCATCTTATTTCAGATTTTTAACACAAAATCAGTGCTGAGCTGTCATTTCAGTGAACAATCAGAATGCACATATTCTTCATTTCCTCTTACAGCTATTCACTATGCAGAGCTGGGCATCTGCGGCAGCTCTTACCACACGTGCTTCCACAGTCCTCACCAGGCGCAGCGGTGAATCAAGCTGTAAGTGACGGCCCCAGACCAAGCTGTCACGGTGCTGTCTGGTACAGGTACAGGCAGAGGCTGACAGATCTGCTCCCAGCCTGCCGGGTGAAGAGAGCCGTAGGGTAGGGCAGGGATCCTCTGGCATCCATGCTCAGCTGCCCCGCTGCCCCTGCAATTCCCTCCTTTCCAAAAGTCCAGGGAGCGTTTCAGGGAATGAGCGGTGACAGGGTCAGTCACAGATATTTCCTCCGGGTTATATTGTAATTGTTACACCCCACCTCAGGTGTAGTTCAGTAAGCTTTAAGGACTAAGTTACAGCTCAGCTCTAACCCGCTGTTGCAGCCCCTCTCCTTCTCAGGCCTATCCAGCAGAGCTACACAGCCAAAAGCCACTTTGCCAGCCCAATTGTGTCCCTCGGTCCCTGGCAAGGGGAGCCTTTCCTTCTCCCTGGCCCTCTACTGCACGGGGTGCTAGGACCTCAGCAAGGCAGGGGTCATGTTTGGTGACCACAGGCTGCAGGTGACTTCAATTCCTGGCAGCAGACTCCTTATCTCTAAAATGTTCAAGCGGGGAGAGCTGTGAAGCAGAAGTTTCACTTAGGAGCAGTTAGAAAGCAATGCGAGGGGGAAAGACTGTTTCTCCCCCCGGTCCGTGTTGTTTTGCTTCTCCAACTATCTCATTTTTATTCATGGCCACGGTATTTGTTTTGGTTTTGGTTATATCTGATGTCCCCCTGCGCAGAGCTGCAGGCGCAGCACCCGTGCGAGAGGCAGACGTGCCCTGCGGTGAGGCAGGCAGCCCAGGGAGGCTCCGGCCAGCCAGGGCCTTGCAGGCAGGAGGAGGCTGGCAGGAGCTGGCAGCAGCCCGTGCGTGCCCAGGGCAGGCAGCAGCCAGGCCGGCTGGAGCAGGACCCATCTTCCCTGCGTCTGATGCAGCCGTTTTCTGCACTGTCCAGCCTAACCACACAGTGAACAGGGAAAGAGTTTATCAGCTGGCTGATCATCCTTGTTTAAGAAATGTTATTTTTAGTTAATATTGTAATAAAGCCTGTTTGTTTCAGGGGTATAAAAATAAAGCTTCTTAGATTTTTGGAGAGTCTGTTCTGGAGAGTGGTAAGGCAGGCCACCTCACAGCTCCCCTTTCCTCTGGCTCAGTTGGCAATGGAAAGTAGCTCCCTTCCAAGGGCTGGAAAAGCTGCAGGTCCTCGAGGCGAAAAGCCTTGGAGAAATGCTGGGAAAGGGATGCAAGGAAACTTGCAGAAAACACTCCACTCATGTTACTTCCCTCACAGGCAGCGCTGTTGGAATTGGGTCACCAACCCATCCTCCTGCGAGCAAAGACCAGAGTCAAAGACCTCATCAGCGCTGTTTTGATATACCAGGGTTGAGCTTCTTGTTACCCAGCATCCAAATTAGTCATTTTCTTCCCCTCAAAAGTTACATCTTTGGAGACTTCCACGTGACCAGAACAGCAGATGACACACTATTGTCTAGCATTCATACACATGCCCATTGCTCAGCATTAGGAGCAGTGTCCTCTATGTGAAGCATCTTCATGGGTGAAATGTCACTCAAAAATGCAGGTATGGATGGAATTAGCACTACTTGGAAAAAAGGCTAAACCAGAGCCCAAATTTTAAAATAATAATGAAACCAGTTTGTGTAGAAAGACTTTTTATTTTGAAAATTTTTTTTTCAGATTTTGAAATAAAGTGTAAAGTACAATATAGAATTATGTCTGCAAGTCGGCTTATGCATGTCATGCCAGTTATTTACATGAAGATATATACAGAGTGCAGATAATTATTGAAACCACACTACAAAATAAACAGAGAGTTCAATATGATAATTTAGTAGGACTTTATTAAATATATATATAGTTATTGATTGTATATACTTTCCTATTAAAATAACATATAGTATCTAAAGTTACCCCTATAAACTCTAACCTCCGAAATGGTCATAAATATGATTGAAAATTGAAACTTTCCATGTGCCCTGTTCAGCTGCTTTGCCCTTTGCTGTAACAGAAACTCTTGTAGTGCTGAGATCATGGTGCTACCTTCAGTGCCAGAACTTTAATGACAATTCCCAGTAAAAACACTTGCAAAAAGCTCAGATGCAGAATAGCTTTCAGCTGAGACATCCAAGGGTTGAAGCACCATTCTCTAGACTTAAAATAACAAGGCTAATCCAATGGTTTATTAAATGCTGCCACATACAGGACAAGACAAACAATGCTATGATCTTCAGTGACTGAAAAACAACATTGAATTAGTAGCTGTTTGGATACCAAGCACCTTATTAAAACAAAACAACGCAAACTCCCAAAGCCCATGTGAAATCTTACCCAAAAAAAGAGCCCTCCCAGCTTGTACTGAACCAGCCTGATCAACAGTCTGACTTTCGCACGAGCAGTAACTGGAAGGGCCGCAGCAGCAGCAGCTGTCAGGGCTGTGTGACCACCAAAAGCGAGACTGAACATGGCCTATAGCTTGATCTCCAGTAACTGAATGATTCATATAGGGCACTCTGCTGAAAGAAAGGATAATGCCAAGCCATATCATATATTACCCCATTAACAGAATATTCCGTTTACTTTCTCGGGGCTTCTGGCCAGCAAACCCTCACTATAAATTGACTTTGACTTCACTAGAGCTTTGAGAGTTTCCATCAGTGGAGAAGATCCACCCTAGTCTGGAGGATGTGCTCCCCTACTGGGATTTCTCTTCTTGCCACTTAATCCAAAATTGCACAAACTGTGGCCTTAGGAAAAGAAGTATGAAGAACAATATGCTTTTTAGTTGAATTATTTATTCTGATGAGATCTTATTAAGCAGAAAATAGACTAGTGGAGAAATGTAACAAAAAAAAAAAACCCAATTACTGTCATACAATGTTTTTTTGGTTGTAATTATTGTTCTGAACTGATGAATTTTGCAGCTTCTCCTCTCCTAACATCTTTCCTAAAGGCACATTACAATTCAATCCAATTACAGGCAAACAGTAGAGATTAGCACCAGAAAATGCATAAAAGGAAAATAAGTTACTATTACTATTATAGAATAGCACTGGTCAGCAAATCTGTGCATCTTTTTTTTCCAGAAATAATCGAACAATGAACTTTATAGATTAGTTAGGGACTAAGTGATAGCTAGGGTTTAATTTAAGAGTTTTGTTACATATAACTCTAAATGCCAAAATAAGGCAAGGACATTTTAATACTGAACTCATAGGAATTACACCAAAAATATTTTTCATCTTTATCATCATTAATAAGAAGTGTGAATATAAAATATTAATATACTTTACATATTTATCATACAATATATCATTCCTTCACACTATTAATTTGATTCATGCTGTGCTGCAACGTGTATCAAAAGGTTTAACAAAGAAAAAACATGGCTAATTACAGAAGTTGCGGGTACAGACATTATTTCCACAAGACAAACAGCAATCACAGCGTATCATCTACCTCGAGTTCTATAGTGATATTTGGACAAAAAAACCTGCTGCATCCTTTTAGGAAGGATAATAATAATTCTAATAAAAAAGCTGCGCAACCTTTGCTTATAGAGTGAATCTGACTTTCATAAAAAACAGTGAATCAATACTATGAACTGATTTAGTTCAGCTTGCCGAATTTACTGGTAAGGCACTATCAAGATATAATATCTACATTTAAATGTTATATGGATTTCTGATCCTTTGCAATTATCAGAAGGGACTTTTGGTCAGGCCTGAGAGTAGTCATTAGACAAGCTTTGGTGCCGCCCTCTCCCCCATTTCAGTCTTTGAACATCTAGTTCCTCAACTTTCCAGTTCATTGTACAGCTTCTTGTAGAGATAAAACTCCCTCTTGGAAAGGCAGGGAAGAGCGGGGGCAACAACCCAGCAGTGAGATTATACAGACAGTGCTTGTTATGTACCGCAGAAGACAGGAAACGAAAAAATCTTTCAGAAAATGAAAAACCCTACTCATTGAGAGTGAGTGGTTAACTGTAATTAAGAATGGGCATAAACTTTTTCAGATGGAAATGCCATTTTAAAGCCAAGCTACTTTAAAATTATTTATGTGATCGTCATGGCTGGTTCAGAAGAAGGGTCTGAAAAAGTGCAGAGTCTTATAGCAGAAAATAGATTTGTTTTGTGAGCAGCAGAATGAATAGGATCCAGTTTCTTCTGAAGTTGTCTCCTGCAATTCAGTTTTGTGTCTAATGTGAGATGAATGCATGGGAACAGACAAAACATCTCTCCTCCAAAGGGATTCCTCCAGGTCTTTCTACAACCTTTCCTTCAGCACTTACAGGCTCTACTGATTTAATCTGTAACTGAACTTTGCATTTTTAAAAAATTTTTAATGAACCTGGCATCTTCGAGTCCTCTAACTTGCACTCAGATCAGCTGGGTTCAAAACATAACATTGGAAAGTAGCCAGACACATAAACAGGCAGTGAGATTACCTAAGGCTAGCGTTTTCCCGCCTTCTTTTTAAATTGGGCTAAAGCAAAACAAGTAAGAGCAAGCATTTTCTATGTCACTGTTCCTCAAGAATGTCACAAGAATTAAATTGCTCATAAGAGGTATAAAAGGTCATCAAAGGGTGTTCAACACAGGTCAGTTTGACACTGAACCTGGTGCAATAGCTAGAAGAAGTTGGGATTTTCCCCCAGACCACTGCATTTCTCTGCCTGGGTGAGATGTGTGCTGGGCCTCCAGCCTCCACTCAAAGCTCTGCCTCCCTTTCTGTTCCTCTTTGCCTGCACCAGCACTTCTCCTGGAAAGGTCACCAGAGGGAAGCCTTCTGACAGCCTGCAATTTTTGTATTGTGAAATACAGCGAAACCACAACCAAAACCATGTTGATCTTGTCAGAGCAATGGCAGTTTCAGGCATAGCTTACACTAAGAAAACTTGGCTTGCCTTAAAACTAAGAAAGGCTCAGCCTGGTGAGAAAAGACCTCTTCACTTACGTTCACGTCTGCTCTGCACAAATTAGATGAGCACACACGTGTCTGCCTTTACTGCCAGTGACAATGTCTGGAACAACCCTTCATCACAATGCAATGAACACAGTCTGGTCTCAAGGTGAAATGATACATGATTTGGGACTTAATGAAACTGTTCAGAGTGAAGAAAGAACCCAGATCACTCAGTCGCTAATTCAACGGGTCTGTCCTCAACTGCCTGCAGTCAGTCTTACCCAGGCTTCCCCTCTGAAAAGCTAGACTGTTTTCGGGAGGATGCTCTTCCAGCCTCTCGCCTTCCCTGATCACCACTTGATGCTTTAGTTAGTGAGGAGAAGGATCCTGCAGCCTTTTGCCACCAGCCCGAATTCCAACACAGAATCGTGCTGCAGAAATCATGCACTGCACACAAGTAAAGAAGGTTCTGATGTGCTTCTTTATGTTGGCAATTAATCTTATTTTCTATCTTAAACATGAAAAAGGCTATGGAAAGAAAAAAGAAGCAATTAAAAGATTACTGATGGTTTTAGTCCTAACAGAAGTTCTTCCTTAAACTTCCTGGAAGTAGTGTACAACTTAGAAATCAACAGAAGATTTATATATTGATTTCTGCTGCTGAAGAAAGAACTAAGCCTTGACAGGTCTATGAAACAGCGAATTCTTTCTGTAGCACTAATGCTAAAGGATTACTAATGCGGAGCTTCAATATCTTGGTTTTCAATTGGGCATGGTAAGTAGCCAAAGCAAGCAGTGCATGTTTTCCCTTAAGATGTGGAAGATGCTCAGATTAAGAAAGATGCTTATGATTTTGCATTTTGTTTTGTTTTGTTTTTCTTTTCTTCAGTCCTACCAGGAGCAATCAATGGGTCGATACAAACCCTTTGAAAAGTAAGGCTTTCTTATTCTGTGGAAGGGGAGAAATCTTTGTCAAATAGCTTAGCAGAAGTCAGGAGAAATAATACCAAATACTTTTATTGCTACATGGAGCTTTCAGCATTCATAGCTTATAAAATTAGCTACTTCACAGGCCATTTGTCTTATTTGCACTGGAAAAAGTTGGAAAAGGACTTGGTTTCAGTTTATCTCAGGTTTCAAAACATACTGCTGTTTTTCACTGTCCACTTCACATGACTACCAATCATTCCAAACTCAGCATCTCCTTGTTTTCTACAGATGTTGTTCTGAGATAGACTGAGAATATCTTCCAGATGATGGGTATCATAGAAATAAAAGTTGTTAATATTATCTATACTGATACAGAAAGAAGCAAATAAATCTAAGTATTTGAATGAAACATTCATTAAACATATCACATTTTGAATGAGCACTTACTGCTGAGGCAATGTATAAACTGGTTTTATTATCAGTTGCATAAATTCTATACCATACTGTAATCTCAATGATCAACAGAAGTTCAAACTTCTGGTTCATGGAAAACTCATTTCTTATTTGAAATGATTAGGACTAATTTAAGAATCGAGTTTTCTAAGGGAGAATTCAGACCACAAAAGAAGCTTACATTATACCTACATTATGAAAAAACCCACAATTTTCCATATTAAAAACCATAGATGACAAGAAATGTCATAGAGTGCATTGCCCCTTAATTTCACACTTCTGTGAGCAACATCCTAGGACCTGAAAGCCTGCAGCTAAATAGCAACTTTTTTGATTTTATTGCTCTAGTGTTCCTTACCCATAAAAGAAGAACAGAACAACCTTTTGCAAACAATGGAAGTTATTTAAACAGAGTACCGTCTTCAGTACTGAAACTGTTAACTGTTTCATTACATTCTGTTCCGTTGATAGGGAGCTGTGTAACCTGCAGCTGCAGTATCTGAAGGAAAACTACCATTCAGCTAACGGGCTGATCCCATATCTGTGTCAGATAAAATTCATAGTGCTTATTATTTGTTACCATGGATACCATGAAGATATTGCTGTCCACTAAAGATTACTAGAGGAAGACAACATAATTCTCAGGAACAAGTCCCGTTTTGCCTTCATAAGTTGCTTTTAACCAGCCTGGTTCCACTGATGGATACACTGTAGAAAAACAGCCAGACAAAAAAAAATATATTTACAATTAAGTAACACTGTTGAAAGATCACACACATGGTTCATATATTTATTTAGCTAGTATTTATTTAAAAGAAATTGAAACATCAGGGCAAAAACTGAGAGCTGAAAATTTAATTATGCTCTCATTTTGTGGACACAATTTCTTTTTTTTTTTTTTTTTTTTTGTTTGTTTGTTTGTTGGTTTTTTTTTTTAACATAAAAAAATGTAAAATCTGTCTTACCATTAGAAAATATTGCCCCCTGTGGGAAAGACAGCTCATGACTATGCTCAGCCTTACAGGAATACATGGCTTTTGCTTGTCTGAAAGAAAAAAATACAGGCTTGTAATAAATGAGATAACAAGGCAAAATGTATACAGAAATGAAATCAAAACCTAGGAAGTGTATGAACAATCAGTTGCACAAATGCAGGATGGTCATGACTAGTTACACAGAAGTTCAGAGGAGCCGAATTATAGCAGATAATAACTCCAAGCTTACTTGTGTTAACAAGCACGTTATTGCAGAAGAGAGACCACCATCCTACTTAGATGTTTAAACAGGAATATAATTTATAACTTTTAAAATGGTTCTTTCATTCTAGTTGACATTCAAATGAGTGCTGAGCTGAGCTTATGGTGGAAGCAAGTGATGAACTGCCTGGAGACAATTTGAAAGTGACTATTGAGTCATTAAAGGTGTAAAAAACATGAGTTGTGAGAAAATACAGTTGATCAGTTTATAGAATAAAATAATACATAGAGGGTCAATGTGAGACAAAAAGGAGTAATCTGTTCTCCAGGCTGACTGCAAAGAGGACTTAAATAGATTTAAATTGCAGCAAGGGAGATTTAAATTAAGTATCTTGTGTGGGTTTTAGCTTCGGCCACCTAAATTTAGATGTCTATAAGCAAACTATGTGGCTAGCTCCATGAACACTGCAGGCCTGGTTTCTGCTAGGTTAGACACCTACTTGAGAGTGCAACGAATGGCTCGCCAGGTTCCACTGCCTGTGGCAAAACCTTCAACGAAATACTTCCTTAAATAATACCTGACATGAAGACACCTACATGTAGACAGCTAAATGTAAGTCTCTTATCTGTAGCTGGAAGACCCCTCTATTGGTTAGAACAGTGAAGTACTGGAAGTGGCAAGAATTGGAGAATCCCCAAATTGAAGAATTCCTATTACTAAAAATTAATTAAAAAAAAAATTTCAAAAAGACACTATGTGGGTATCTGTAAAAGTTAGATATATAATGATTCTATCCCAGAGAAGGAGGACAGATTAAGTCACCTCTTGATATGGCTTCCAGCACTATGATTCTCCAAAGTCCAAAATGAAGGATTGAACATGAAGAGGGAAGCTCAGAGTTCTCTCTCGAGTCCTGTGCTTCATCTGATGCCTTGACTTTAACTTATACACTCAAAACAATTTTTATACAATACACCAGTTTTTCTGAGTTTCTTTAAACTTACTGAAAACCCACATTATACCAAGTGAAGATGAACTTGTTATATATTTCACGTTTGTATGATGTGATGGGGAGTTACTGATTCAGCTTTCCTTCCAGCCAGAAATTATCTCAGTGACCCAGTATGTGATCTGTGGTGAAGTTTAACATTTTTTGCATGCTTTTTGAGAATGTGTATATGCAAGTGACATGCAATTTATTTTGTCTTTCCTCCCAGAACAGTGAGATAACAGACTCCTAAATTAGATTAATAACAGTGCCATCATAAGCATTAGCAGAAGAAATCTATTTTATTTTGTGTAGCGCCAGTGGGACCATGGCACTTCATCTTTGGAGTTCCACACCTTCCTGGGGAGGCTAAGCCGGGACAGATTTCCTAAAGGGTGCAGAGAGAATCCCTCTACCCTGGCCTCATACCCTGATGCCAATCAGTACTAGCACACCATCGTTCATCTGAATCTTTAAAAGTGTATGACAGTGGATGGACATATTCCAAAGGTTGTATGTGTGAGCTTTCCAGAAACGACTTCTCCCTCTGAAGAAAAAGCTTTTCTTTTGTTTCTCTGAAGCTGTCTTACGACTGGACTAAATGGTGTGTTTTGCCTTCATCTTAAGTGAGCAACTGACTCATCAAGGGTTACACTCTCAGGTTGAGATTTCCAGAGGAGGTCAGTAATTTTGAGTTGTTACCATGATATCCAAGGGCACCTTATTTTCAGGGTGCTGAAAACATTTCTAACTCTTAGCACTGTCATTCTGGATACATCCCCACTGCTAACTACAACATAAGCACTGGATCCTGTTTGTCTACTTCGCTTAAATGCTAGCTTGCTTTCTGGCTGGTGTACACTGCTCTGTTTAGCACTTTTTCCACGACAACTTCTTGGTGCCTACTGTTCTGAAGAACTTGCCATCTACAGTTGACAAGACATGTGTGAAATTTCATTACTCTACATAATATATACAAATTTATACATAAAAATCTGTACAATATATACTTGTTTATACAATGTAAAATATACAGAGGGACATTAGATGACTTTACTGAAGGTCACACATTAATTGAATTCTTTAATCTCAAGATCATTTTTCCTCAAAGTCAACAAAAAAAAGAGCAGGTAACAGTCTGACAAAACACCTTTTTCCTGTTGTGGTGGGTTGACCCTGGCTGAACGCCAGATGCCCACCAAAGCCATTCTATCACTCCCCTTCTCAGCTGGACAGGGGAGACAAAATATAACAAAAGGCTCATGAGTTGCGATAGGGTCAGGGACATCACTCAGCAATCATGGGCAAAATAGACTCGACTCAGGGAAATTAAATTAATTTATTACTAAACAAATCAGAGCAGGATGATGAGAAATAAAAACTAAATCTTAAAAACACCTTCCCCCACTCCTCTCTTCTTCCTGGGCTCAGATTCACTCCTGATTTCTCTACCTCCTCCCTCCCACAGTGGCGCAGGTGGACGGGGAATGGAAGTTGTGGTCAGGTCATCACATGTTGTTTCTGCCGCTCCTTCCTCCTCAGGGGGAGGACTCCTCGCACACTTCCCCAGCTCCAGTGTGGGGTCCCTCCCATGGGAGACAGTTTCCCACAAACTCCTCCAGTGTGAGTCCTTCCCATGGGCTGCAGTTCTTGACAAACTTCTCCAGAGTGGGTCTCTTCCATGGGGTGCAGTCCTTCAGGAACAGACTGCTCCAGTGTGGGTCCCCCACGGGGTCACAAGTCCTGCCAGCAAACCTGCTCCAGCGTGGGCTTCTCTTTCTCCATGGGTCCACAGGTCCTGGCAGGAGCCTGCTCCAGCACAGGCTCTCCATGGGGTCACAGCCTCCTTGAGGTCCTCCACGGGGTGTAGGCAGATATCTGCTCCACCACCTGTGGGCTGCAGGGGGACAGCCTGCTTCACCATGGTCTTCACTGCTGGCCACAGGGGAATCGCTGCTGCAGCACCTGGAGCATCTCCTCCCCCTCCTTCTTCACTGGTCTTGGTGTCTGCAGAAATGTCTCTCTCACATATTCTCACTTCTCTCTCTGGCTGAAGTTGCCATTGCGCAGGGTTTTTTCCCTTTCTTAAACACGTTGTCCCAGAGGCGCTGCCACTGTCACTGATGGGCTCAGCCTTGGCCAGCGGCGGGTTCATCTTAGAGCTGGCTGGCACTGGCTGTATCAGACATCGGGGAAACTTCTGGCAGCTTCTCACAGAAGTCACCCCTGTAACCCCCCCCGCCACCAAAACTTTGCTGTGCAAACCCAATACACTTGTGTGGCATAATCACGGATTTTACACATATAAGACAGTGGAGTAACTTTAATAATGATTAGAGTTGCAATGATTATAATATAATTGGTTATGAATTTACTAAAGCACAGGGATGATTTTGAACCTGATTAATATGTAGCACCTCATTACTTAGTGGCATGACTATCAAGCCAGTCTCCCATGTGAAGAATGGGACATCTGAGTAATACTGCAACAAAAGATATTTAAGGCAATAATAAAACAGAACAGCAATATTTAAATATGAGGCAAAATTATTTAAGTTGTTCTTGAACAATACATGTTGGTTTTTCAGTGCCCTGAGAAAAAGTTAAGAAAATAAATGCAGTTTTCACCTATATTCTCTCATGTCTACTGAACTGTTCTGTTTTCAGCTTCCAATTTTACCTGATCCAAGTATGTTTAGCTTAAAACTAAAAAAAAAGATAAGAAAACATGGACTCTGACTTAGTTCTGGAAAGAGAAAGCTTCCCAGCATTTGACATTTAGACAGATACACAAACAAAAGGTACAAAGAAGTCAGTTTCTCAAAATCTCATGGATTAATGAATTGCAGGATTCTTGCCACTACCTTGCTTCTGACACAGAGGAATTACATCCCTATGTTATCTACAAACTGTGTGTAATGGTATAATGAGAGACTCTAAGAATATTTACTCATAATTCTGGTGCAATTTTCGAGCCCCTGGTTATTGCCTCCACACTCAATTTGATTACTTAGATTACTAACTTAATTAGTTATTACTCACTTCAACCCTATCCAGCTAGAAGCATTAACCATGAAAAGGGCTTGCAGGTTCTTGGGCATTTTTCTGTGTGTAGTTATGAAAATGGACATTCTTACTTATGGTATTAAGGCTGTTTGTTAAAAAGCATGTGATAACATCACCATCATTTATTCTGTTTCTCTTAAGATGATGCTAATAGTCTGAGAAGAGTGTGATTGATGTTGTTTAGTGCAGACTAAAAAAACAACTTCAGAAAACGGTACCCATATTTCCTAGAGGTTCCTTCTTTCCATGACTTTACCGGATAGACTCCAGGTAAGAAAAATGCATTTTCCCTTTCCCTACTTTTATTATGTTTGTTTTCAGCCCATAATGATAAACTTATACTAGCAGTCAAAGGGTGGTACTCATCAGATCATAAGTTTTTTTGCTTGACTACACACAGTCAACAACATTTGAGGCCATAATAATAATAATAACAACAATGATAATAGCATTATTATTATAACAATAACAACAACAACAATAATAATAAAGTTATAAATAAGCTTTAAAACTATGCTTCTGCCCTAAAGAATTTTCAGTCTAGCAAGACAAAGACAGAGGCCAGAGAGGAATAAATGAGGGAAAACACAGGAATCTCTCTCAGATGACTCATCAGTTAATATGATCCTACAGGAAGAAGAAAGGTTTATGGATTCCTGGAGACGGCAGACTTGCAGCCAAGCCTGACTGAGTAGAACACTGATCTGGGCTGGGCAAGGCATTCCAGGTGTTTAAGGACATGCAAAATATGACATGAAAATAAAAAACCAGAAGAATGACCAGGAAAGGATATTTAATCATATGGCTGGGAGGGGAGCATGTGTCTAGAGGGCTTCATATTGTCAGTCTACTCCTATTAAAGTCCCAACTGGGCACCTAGACATCCTGCTGCCAAGCTAGAGCTGTTTGCTGCCACCAACTCCTCCTTCCATTTTTCTAGGTATTCTTTTCTAATGAAAACCTTTCTTATAATGCAGTTGCTCCCTTCAGGAGACTTGACTTTCTGTGTACCCCTAATGGGAGGACTGAGAAGTCAAAGAAACTCTGGAACTGGAAAAAGCACAGGCTGGACAAGGTATAACATTTTGGCCTTCCCTGTCCAATCCTAGAACATGTACTGCCTCTCATTCTCTTTCTGACTAAAAGAAATCTGTTCAAACACATAGCACTATGGGGGCATATACTCACATATAGAAGGAAAGAAAACAGCCAAGTCAAATAATGTCCCGGCATTAAAAAAGGAAAAGGGGACACACATACTCATAATAGAGATACTGCATTATACAAAGGCAGAAAGCAAGGTTGCAAAGACTACTTGGAAGAAGGAATTAAGTAAGACTGAGCCACTGCGGTGGTAAAGCATCAAGTCCAAAATTATTTGCTGGAATACAGAAAACAATGTGAGACTGCAAAGCCATATAGGTACTTTTGATCCATCTACTGTACAAATGACCACAACAGGCAACAGACACTTCGAGTAGAAAACAAGCTACTTAGATACTATAACGCATAGGTAAGCAGTAGCTTAAAATTTCAAAACTAGTTATTTTAGCAGAGTAAATTACCTTGCATAGAGTTCAACCTTGTCTTGAGTATTTCTGGTATCAAACCAGACAGCTTAACAATACTTTCTTTGTCTTATACCTGTTCTGCATATACTCACTAGATAGTAGAGTTATGAACACAGAAGCCCTTTCTATTGGGTGGATCAAGATGTAATTACTATGATTTCTACATCCTTCAGAGCAAAAAAAAAAAAGACTATCCTAAGGTTTTAAATAAGCCTTCATGTTCGTAACGTGCATGAGAGGTAAATAAAACTGTCTCTGAATTGCAAAATCGTACTCACACTTAAGCAGCATTATAAGAACAGCTGAGCTACTTCTTATTTCTTCCTCATTTTACCTGCTGACTTCTCATTTTTCATTTTCCTTGTTACTGTTGCTCTTCTGCCTTCTTAGGAAGGCTGAAGTAGAGAAGCTATTAAGCCTTTCAGCGTTTTTGGCTTTATCTGCTCTTCATATCCATTATCAACCTGCTACATTTTTCATTTGTCAGATTTTTGCTTCTTACATGCTTTTTATATACAGATACAGGTGGCACAGGCTCTGAGGGAACAACAAGGGAGAGTTTACAAGGAAGAAGTAATACAAAATAAGAGAAGGAACAGCCTTGGAGGTGAAATGATGCAGGAGTGGTGAAGCAGTCATCACTCTTGGCTTAGGGCACTGGCTCAAGAACATGCCAGTCTCTTAATTTATACTTTTCTTTCTTATATTATTGCTCTGCTTTTTTCTTACCCCTTTCCTCTCCTGCCACCCTCTTTTTTGGTCACCTTACAGTTCATGTACTACACAAAACAGGAACAGCCTTGATTCCTGTAAGTTGCTTCTCTCGAACAAAATCAGTGGGCCTTTGCAGGTCAGCTTTCTCTTTCTCTCCCCTGCTAGATCTGCCAGAGAGGACAGCCATTTTCCACTGCTGCACATCCTGGCATCCATTGGCATCTTCCTTTACAGCTGTGCTACTCTAGATTACTACTTTTGGATTAATGGATTCACTTTTTTTTTCCCCCATTGCTCAACAGTTCCAGTAAGATCCTGGTATGAGTGAGTAAAGTGATGGACAAAAACACACGTTGTCTCAAAAAACTTGAAATGCAGGGACAGTGAAAAGAGAGACAGACTTCTTCCCACATCCATTTATTTGATTATCTGCTTTAGTCTATTAGTTGTAAGGGAGTTAGTAATGGATGGAAGACACTGCTTCCTAGACGAACACTTACCAGAACATTCTAAATTCATTTAATATAAGAATGAATCAAATCCACCAAATAAATGCAAACAATTGTAAAGGAAATTTAAATAATTCCTGCTGCACACTATCAAGAAGAATGGGCAACAGTTTCTCTAGGCAGATACTAAGGCGTGGAAGATGTGATGGAAAAGACAGAAATCCTATTCAAGTTAATCCTGAACTTTCTAAAGCAGCTGTTATTCAAGACCTGCCTATATGAGCAAATTATCATAAAATAGCACGTTTTCTACTCTGATGAAAGCATGTATATACAAACAGCTGTATGGAATAAGTACAGCACCCTCATCCTAATTTAAATCCTGTTAATTCACTCTGTAGCTGTGTCCTTAAGCACATCACTAACCTCACTGCAATTCCCCCAGGTGACAGAATAGCCAGATTGGCTGTTATTCTCTACCAGATTTAGCTTCCTTTTGGAGAAAGGATGAGTTTAATAAACAACAAAAATTCTTCATGCCACATGGTACTGTCCAAAAGACACAGAACAAAACTCCAACACTTCTATTTCAATCTTTGAACCAGCAAAACAAGAAGGATTTTACAAATTGTTAAACCATATGAAGCACTTACCGTCCTGAAGAAACTTGTTTAAGTGAACCAGCACTTTCAAACAACTGAGCTCTTGCAGCCACTCTGAAAATAAAAGCACCACCTTACTTTACACTTTACCCATTAATTAAATACACAGACTAGTTTCACTTTTAACCATCCAAAGACATGGAAATTAAAAAGCTAAATTCAGCAGAATTCTTAAGGGCATAACCTAGTTGGGGCCACTGACTTCCACATGCTCTAGTGCCTTGCTGAGTCAGCAAGGGAAAACTTAACAACCTATATTTAAAATTATATTCATGGATGGCCAGTAGATATATTGGAAATGCTTTTACTGCCAGTCTGTCACTAGCATGCTGGAACTCTGAGCTGTGCAGGATTAAGTAAGACACAGCAGTCTGCAAAATGACTACTGTGATCCCTTCCAGTTTAAAAAGTAGGGAGGCTGAATGGAGTCCCTGCAGTATTTGGAGAACTTCTTGGTGCTTTGTAGATCTGGAAATCACTTGTTCATGGGGACAGAGAAATTCTGGTCCAAGTCAGGACTACAGCAAAGATCTTCTGCCTCTTAAATCTGTTCTAAAAGCGCTGAGAAACACTGGTAACCCAAAGCTCAACAGGCTAAATTATAACCTCTATTGCTTAGAACTAACCTCCTCTCAACCTAAAAAAAACCCCAAAACCTAACTGTTAGAAATCAACTATTTAACAGGCAGCAAACAAAGGAATTTCAGAGCAGAAATTCCTTCAAATTTGGACTTACAGAAATAAAATCTGATGATCTTCTTGACATAACAGCATGGACAGTAAGTAGCATTTATGCTCCTTGAAACATTAAATTCCAGAAGAACCAGAAATAATAATACTAATCACTTTCCAAAGTTATGTTTCTTCATTATAGACCTTATCTGTAGTCTAATGAAGTCTTTCAACAGACTGTGTGCTGTGTCTCCTTTGTTTGCAATTTTAATGAAGCTAGCTAAATAATTCACAAATATTAAAATCAAGTATTCATGGATGCTTTTTCAACTTCTTATGTACCTCTCTGAGACCACTTTACAGTAGACAATACTCTAACAACACAAATCTCCAAAGGGCCTTGATGACTTACACAGATCCTGGTCTTTGATAGCCATTACTCGATGCAGTATCTAATCTTAATCTCCTGCACATTTTAGGAGGCAAATCAGGGTTTGGTGGAGCCTTTGGTGTATCTTTGGTATCTGTTGAAGATAAGCTTTGTATAGATCCAGTGCAGCTTTTGTTACCTAAAGAAAACAACCAAATTATAAAGAATATTAAAGCTAATTTGAAGTTGTTTCATAACATGTGTAACAAGCAAAGCAAATATTTTGGTTTTGCTTTGTTTCGTTTGTTGGTTTTTTGTGGTTTTTTGTTTTGTTTTTTTTTTCAAAGAGGCAAAATAGGTAGAGAAACTACTTACTAAGAGAGAGAAGAAACAGCCTTTAAGGCAGAAAGCCAGGAGAAAAAGAACAGCAACAGAATGAAAAAATTATATTAAAATTGTGAAGGCTAAAAAATTACAATTAAAAAATTCACAAATAAAAATAAAAAATTAAATGGCTAGATTCACTAAAAAGCGACAATAAAAACAACATTTCTAAAGTAGTACACAACACAGATTTGTAGAAAAGTTTCATGGTGGAAGGGATCTCAAATTGGGCAGAGGGATTGTCTAAATTCTTGCTCAAAGTAGCATCCACTACGAAATCAGACCACGTTACTTTGTAAGAATTAGTATTTCGATATCCACAGAAGCTTCATGCAGTTTCAAAAAAAATACTTAGGAATTAATGATCATGATTTGCCTAAAATAATTGCTACAGTAACTTGATAAAACAAATCTATAGCTGTACAGACTGTATTGCACACGAAAAAGTCTTTTTAATGAACACAAGGCATGGCCCCATGTGTCCTTTAAGCTGACCTATCTGTGGACTGCTGCCTTGTTTCCATATACATTGTTCAAGACAAGAACTGCATCTACTTCTGTGTCTCTTTATGCCCAAGAACAACCGATGCCTAATAATGATTTAAAAGCTGTCATAATATAAAGAGATCCCAAAATATAAAACCAATATCTATATTATGAATATTGCTATTATATAGAATTAGTCTATATTATAAATTATTGTTAATGATAATTATTATTTTACATTGTTAATACTGTTAATATAACACTATAATTCATATCTGGAAGTCTCAGGAAAAAGCTTGTACACTCCATGGGGGGCCAAGAGGAGAGAACTTCCTTAAACTTTTAGGGCTTTGCACATAACCACATATTTAGCCTACCTTTACTTGTATTACTTATACTATTGACAGCTCAGTGGCAAACTCAGCACTCACACTCAGTCCACTGGAGCTCATTGTTTCAGCGCTGACTGTCAATCTTCATAATCCAAAACACTGCAAATATACCGATTTCGAGAAGGTGTTTCTTCTAAAGTAATTTCCACATAGCTGTCAATATAGTGCAATATCACCTCATGTACTCACAGAGGTACAGCAAGGGTTCCCAGGCATTCCAGCTAACTTAGCATTTAGCAGAACTGTCTAAATTAAGAAGCTACATTTTTAAGCTTCTCTGTCTTGTAAGGAGCCTTGTCTACAAGCTTATTTGGGTCATAGGCTCAGCTTGGGTGCTCTGAGGGTGTTCTTTGAAGCAGCATCCTTCTTTGGCTGAACAGGAAGACTGGCGCCCTAACTTGTCCACTGAAATTGGATTCCTAAAGTTGGGTTTGCAAACTTGTGGTTGTTCTTGCACATCATGTCCATATACAGGACCATTCAGCCATAATCTTGTGTTCAATTTAATCTACTTGCTGTACTGGATAAGCGACCACGCAAGTAGGGCAGAATGAAGCAGCCATCCCATCAGCAGGGTTTCAGACACACATTTCATGCCAGGGATTACCCTTTTACCCCATCTGGCCAGTGCTATCTCAACTAAACGCATGGATGGTAAAAATCATAACTAAAAAAAAAAAAAAAGAAAACCAGAACAAACCACCTTTCCTTCATCTCCTATTTCAGCCAATTGAAGAGATGCCATTGTCAAAACAAAACAACACAGAACAAAACAAAAAAGCAGGCACACCGACAAGTAGTGACAAAACTGTTATTTACTAGATATATCAAGCTTAGTGCTTTTTAAATTTAAATGCTAGCTTTGATCAGTATCAATCACGTTGCACGGATTCATTCCTTTGACACATAGTGATAAACCATAGCTACCAACTCTTCTTATAAACCATCAATCTCCTTACAAGGCAGTGGTCTAGATGAGGCTAGCAGGATCGAGAGTACTCTAAATTCCGAGAAACACTGATATCTTTTAAACTGTATGAACTGTACAGGTAACAAACCATGTTTGTATGTCAGAAGAAATATGTCAGAAGCAGTTTGAAAGCTGAAAGAACATACCACAAAAATTAAAAAAGAAAGAAAAAAAGATTAACGAGTATCATTAGCTTTCGGATGCAGCTCTTGTTTTCTAATGTGTCACAGTAAACACTGATGTCCTAAAAGACCTTGGAAATTACCTTCAGCTGATGGGTTTGATCTAAGGGAAGATGCTGAAGACCTTTTCAGTCCAGACAGACTGTAAGAACTCTTTTTGGTCAGGTCTGTTGGTGGAGAGGCATTCTCTGGTCCAGTGACAGAAGCTACACTTTGGCAGTCTGACTCCACATCTGTTTTGGTTGCATCCTCCTTTGATGAGGATTCTGGACTTGTAGTCCAGAGGCCTGAACTCTTCTGGCCATTAGAAGAAGGGGGAGAGGCAATCCATGGAATCCCTCCCGATTTCTCCCTGGGTTGTGTAGGCGCACATTTGGTGGTGCTGTTCTGCTCAGAGGAGTGAGAAGAGAGAGATTCAATGCTGCCCATGGGAGTGCTGTCTGGGCTACTGCTGTATGAGTCACCTGGCGAGGAGTGAGGGGAGGGGAGAGAGGGAAAAAAAGAATAATTACATTTTCTAATCATGTGCATTTCTCTCATGAACCTTTAGCCCCTTGTACCTTACTTGTCATCAAATTCATTAACTTGTGGTTTCAGAGGCAATGATTCTTAAGATAAAAATATCTATTTTGTTACTCTAAGTTTCACACCTATTCCTATCTTTAACCTGGAAAGCTGCCTTTTGTGGCTATTTCTTTAGAGCTGATGAACATAACGTGCTACAGGCTAAACTATTTCAGATAGAAGTTTGCATTTTAAAAGGATTATTTAATCGTTAGAAAATTCAACAGTTATGATGTTGCAATATCTTTGTGGTGAGTATCTTGCTGGATTTCCATGATAAGGCAAATGTGGACCTTGTCAGACTTCTGTTCTTAAATGCATGACTCTATTGCCAGCAGTCACAAGAATTAAGTTTTACTTCAGTGCCAAGCTGCTGAGGATCTCTGCAGTCTCTGTAAGACTAGTCCATAAATCTATCTATAGATTTCCTATTTTCTGAGTAATACTATCTTTCATGAAATAGTTGTCCTGCAGAAGGACAACTTATTCCTTTATTTACAACTTGAATGTTGAACATTTGATGAATTTCTTCAATTAGATTGATTAAAGAAATTTACTTACTTACATAAAAATCTTTATACTGATCTTGTTTCCAATAATCTTTTGGGAAAAAAAAAAAAAAAAAAAAGTAGGACTATCCTAAAGAAATTCACTGGTGATATAAAGGTAGGAACACTCATCAGAACTAAGCAAGGACTGCCCTACAACACAGTGAGGGCTGAATTATTTTGAAGACTGGATTCAGTGTACTGAGTTGGTTTCTAGTAGGATTTTCCCCCCAAAACTAGAAGATATAATTCACAAATTTCACAAGAAGCAGAGAATGTATATTCTTCAACCACACAGTATTTACAAGATATCAACATGATACAGCTGCTTTTGCCTCCAAATGTTTCAATATCCTTGACAACAAGTGACCATAACCACACACAATACTACAGATAAGGCCACAAATACCAGTAATACCTTGCATAGTGTGTGGATCTGACAACAGTAGCGCCACTGGTACAGTAGTGTGAAATGTTCTGTCCACTTCTGGCCAGGATTCTGGTATTCCAGATTAGATCATCCCATACCTCGCCCCTTTAGAGACCATTAGTCCCTTGAAAATTGCAAAACTGTCTGAAGCATAAATTTGTTCGATGCATTTTCTCCAATTTTCTATCATTCCCTACCATTTGAAACGTCTATCTCATTTTCTCATGCCATACAGAATTCCTTAATTTCCTGTAACAGTGTCCACTCTTCATTTAAATGATAACTTAAAACCATCTAGTACTTCAGAAACTGCCGTTGCCAGAAGCCAAGGCACTCTCTTGCCTGTCTCTGGCCACACCTAGAGATATTTGGCAAGGAGAATACCTCTGCTTCTGCCTCAGCCTTCCAGGCACAAGCAAGATCCTAACTGGACTTGCTTACACAAGTGCTGAGCTTGAGCTAATAAGCAAAGCATAAGTGGAGAGCTCTTGGGTCAGACCTAGCTCCACACAAGCTGCCAGAACAAGCCGTGTGTCTGAATGGAGAAGTGTGAGCTTGCATACGCTCTGAAAAATACTTGCACAGAAATGCCCCTTTTTTTATGCTGGCATTCATTCATTGCAGTTGCACAGCAAAAAACAGTTGAAACTTGCCCAGTTTGTCCTCTGCTGAATGTAACCGACATTTCCTCTGTAACTTTTTATTTGGGATCCCATGCCATTCACACTGGCAATTGATGTGTAGGCAGCTATTGCTCTTATTCAGTATTTAAACTCTCACTGGCAGGAATCATGTAACACAAACCTATGGAAAATGCAGCACCTGTGCAAGAGTATACTTAGGATACATTTCCTACCACTGCAGACTGAAGAATTACTACAGATCCTCAAGGACAGATGCACCTTAACTGTGGATTAATTTACCGTACCAGTTTCATGTAAATTTCCTTGGGGAACCAAGGGACACAGAAGTCCTTTGGAAGTCTGTTGCAGTAGTGGAACTATTAACAACTTAACCTTTGCTAAAGTTTCAATACTTCTTACTGGTACAGCCAGTAGGTAAAAACCTGATGGCCCACTAGATGAAAATGAAACTTTTTAATACTCACATCTACATGAAAACGAATAAGCATTCTAAGCAGAAATTAATTATAAACAACTCCCTGCTGTTAAACAGTAAGCCATAGACAAATACACTGTTTCTCCCCAAAATATTAGTTTGTTTCTATTCCAGAAAAACTAACAAAGTTTCGGTGGTTTTGGCAACCTAGGCAGTGGCTGACTTTGAACGAATGACCACAGTTTCACGTGTGTGCAAAAAGCCAAGTAAACGGTTTTGATCTCCTGATCTTGACTGAATTACATTTATTACAGGAGGGGAGGAAAGATTCTATTTACAGTTTCCCAACCCTACTAATCCTCTTACAAGCAAATGAGATGAACCTCTGTGTTTCAAAGCAGACTGTCTTTAGAATATAAAGTCTACTCTAAATGACTTTTGAACACTGTATGCCATACAAGACTTGCCTAAAACCAAACATACTTCCTCATCTGAGAGCAGCAAGGAATGCAGTCATGCAACAGTGCAGCTGTGACTCACAGAGGTTAAAAAGCTGATGAAACCCCATCTGTTATAATTACTGGAATACAATACCTATTGGATATTATTCAGGAAAGTTAAAAGATAAGACATAAAAAGGAAGATAACCAGTCAACAAGGACAAACTTACTGTCAGGATCTGCTAGACATGGTGTATATCTTCCTTTGGGTTTACGTGAACCTGTGGAGAGACAAATTGCTCTTGTCCTTCTTGAACCTGATCGGGACTGAGGTTGGGGAAGAGGAATATTGGGGTCTGGTGCAGTGTGAAATATCTGCATGATTAAAAAAAGAAAAAGGGAAAAAATGATGTAACAATAAAGGTACTCTTACACTTCTATTATTAATCCATTTGTTTTTCTCACCACTGCACCTGAAAGTAATCCTTTAATAGTCTCACACATTACAAAAGAGTAAATTCACAGAATTTACGCTTTGCTTTGATCTCATTTTACAATCCAAGAACCACAATACTGAGCTGTACTTAAAATTTATACTAATTATATAAAAATATTTGTAAATAGTTTTGTTTTCTAGCCCTTGTTAAGTGCTTAACAATCTAAACTGTAAAACATATAATAGGTGCTTATGACTAAATCCTGCCCAAGAATATATTTTTAAAAACATTATGAAACTATTGAATTTTTTCTCTTGTTCCTATAAAAGCTTTTGTATGTCATAGAAATATGTCATAGTCATAACTTATAAAATACAGTTGGTATTTCAGAAAATAACTTTATTTTGCCAAACAAGTCACATTTGATGAGGAACATCTTTAAGTTTGGAGCATCTCCTGGTTTTTATCTTTTACATACCACTGGTGTAACTGCTCAATTTTGCACTTCATTGCTGCAGAAAAACTCAAATTTTTACGGGTATCTGACTACTGCAATCTGACACATACACATGAGGTTTTAAAGAACCTGCTAATAAGTTTGGCAAGCCTGCCAGCAAGGAGAATGCAGAAGGTCCAGTAACTTGGTTGACTTTCATTTGTATCACCTGTTCTGCAATATCCAAGACACATGCAGCAGAGGTCTTGAAAGACCCTAAAAACCTCCTTGGATACTTCCAGTAAAAATGATAATTGCCTTGGAGAATGACTGAAGCAAAAATACAACCAAAACATTTGCAGGGTTTATTTCCAGATTTTCATTCTCACTTATTCTACCTAGTGTAGACTGTAAACTCGGCTGAGAATCTCTTATGGCATTCTGTGGAAGGAAGTGGAATTAGTTCTGTGGAATGGAGAAGAGGTTTCAGAGAGAAAGATTGCCTGAGTAAGTACTGAAGGAATAAGAAGTGTCCAATTTTCATAGGGTCAAGTGTTGTAGGTTAAACACCATGCAATGCCAAAATACATCTCTGCAAGGATTTCTGGACCCTCCATCACTAGGGCATTCCCAGAAGAGGATGAAGTGAGCAATGAAAAGATACCTCCATGCCACTCACAGAAGTGGAAGAAAACAAATATAATCCACAGTAGAAAATACTTTAATGGACATCTTGAGATAGTCTTGAAGTACAAAGAACAACTGGTTGGGGAACTGAAGGCTGGGAGCAGTCTTGGCTGCAGTGACCATAAGATGGTGGAGTTCAGGATCCTGCGTGGAAGAAGTAGGACTGCAACTCTGGACTTCAGGAGAGATACTTTGGCCTCTTCAAAGACCTACTTGGAGGAATCCCATGGGTTAGGATTCTAGAAGGTAGTGGGGGGGTCCAAGAGAGCTGGTTACTATTCAAGCACCACTTCCTCCAAGCTCAAGATTGGTGCATTCCAAGGAGGAAAAAAATGAAACAAAAGAGGCAGGAAAACTGATTGGATGAGCAAGGAACTTTGGAAAAACTCAAAGGGAAAAAGGAAGTTTACAGCATGTGGAAAGACCACTTGGGAGGAATATAGGAACGTTGTCAGAGTATGCAGGGATGCAACAAGGAAGGCTAAGGCTCACTTGAAATTAAATCTGGCAAGGGAGGTCAAGGACAACAAGAAAGGTTTCTTCAAACACATCAGTAGCACAAGGAAGACCAGGGAAAATGTGGGCCCCCTGCTGAATGAGGTGCGTGCTCTGGTGACGGAAGATACGGAGAAGGCAGAGTTACTGAGTGCCGCCTTCTCCTCAGTCTTTACTGCTAAGGCTGGTCCTCAGGAATCCCAGATGCTGGGGGTAGGGGAGGAAGTCTGGAGAAAGGAAGACTTTCCCTTGGTCAAGGAGGATTGGGTTAGGGATCTTTTAGGCAAACTGGACACCCACAAATCCACAGGCTCCAATGGGATGCACCCAAGAATGCTGAAGGAGCTGACAGATGCTATTGCTAAGCAAAGATGATGCTCTCCATCATCTTTGAAAGGTCGCGGTGAGCAGGAGAGGTGCCTGAGGACTGGAGGAAAGCCAATGTCACTCCAGTCTTTAAAAAAAAGAGCAAGAAGGAAGATCTAGAAAAGTACAGGCCAGTCAGCCTCACCTCCATCCCTGGAAAGGTGGTGGTACAGCTCATTCTCACTGTTATGTATAAACAGGTGGAGGAAAAGAAGATTATCAGGAGTAGTCAGCATGGATTCGCCAAGGGGAAATCATGCCTGACCAACCTGATAGCCTTCTGTGATGGCACAACTGGCTGAGTGGATGAGGGGAAAGCAGTGGATGTTGTCTACATTGACTTCAGCAAGGCTCTTGACACTGTCTCCCACCACATCCTCATAGGTGAGCTTAGGAAGCGTGGGATAGATGAGTGGACAGTGAGGTGGATTGAAAAGTGGCTGAAGGACAGAGCTCAGAGAGTTGTGATCAGTGGCATGGAGTCCAGTTGGAGGCCTGGAGCTAATGGTGTTCCCCAGGGGTCAGTACAGTCTTGTTCTATGTATTCATCAACAACCTGGATGAAGGGACACAGTGCCCCCTCAGCAAGTTTGCTGATGACACAAAACTGGGAGGAGTGGCTGACACAGCAGAGAGCTGTGCTGCCATTCAGTGAGACCTGGACAGGCTGGAGAGCTGGGCAGAGAGGAACCTAATGAGGTTCAATAAGGGCAAGTGTAGGGTCCTGCACCTGAGGAGGAATAACCCCATGCACCACTACAGGCTGGGGGTTGACCTGCTGGAGGGCAGCTCTGCAGAGAAGGACCTGGGAGTTCTGGTAGACAAGAAGTTGACCATGAGCCAGCAATGTGCCCTTGTGGCCAAGAAGGCAAATGGTGTCCTGGGGTGCATTAAGAAGAGTGTGGCTAGCAGGTTGAGAGAGGTTCTTCTCCCCCTCTACTCTGCCCTGGTGAGGCCACATCTGGAGTACTGGGTTCAGTTCTGGGCTCCCCAGTTCAAGAGGGACAGGGAACTACTGAAGAGAGTCCAGATGAGGGCCATGAAGATGATCAGGGGACTGAAGCTTCTTTCTTCTGAAGAAAGGCCGAAAGACCTGGGTCTCTTTAGCCTGGAGAAAACTGAGAGGGGACCTTATCAACGCTTATAAATATCTGAAAGGAGGGTGTCAAGAGGATGGGGCCAGGCTCTTTTCAGTGTTGCCCAGTGACAGGACAAGGGGCAACAGGCACAAACTGGAGCACAGGAAGTTCCACCTGAACATGAGGAGAAACTTCTTTACTCTGAGGGTGGCAGAGCACTGGAACAGGCTGCTCAGGGAGGCTGTGGAGTCTCCTTCTCTGGAAGGACATGGTCCTGTGGAACCTGCTGTAGGTGATCCTGCTTTATCAGGGGATTAGACTAGATGATCTCCAGAGGTCCCTTCCAACCCCCACCATCCTGTGATTCTGTAATACTGTATTAGGCATTAGTGAGTAGCACATCTATACAAAAACATACAGATAGAGAAACAGAGCAAGGGTGGTTTTGGTTGTGCAGCCATGGTCTTTGTATTGAATGAGCTTGTAATTTTCAGGAGGGGAGATTCAGTCTTGGAAACACGTAATATATATGTTTTGTAGTTACAGCCAAGAGGGTATCAGTATCATACCAATTTCGAGGAGTCCCTATGAAATATAACTGATGATACCAAGAAGTACTGATAGTGCTTATGATCAACCAGTGCAGGGGATCCTGGTATTGACTGGAAACTGCCCCTTAGCTGAGTAATGTGAAATTGAAGTAATCCAGTTTTTTTCACTTTGTTTTGTTAGTCATCATAGAAGGTGATATATATATATATATATATAGCAACAAAAGATCACCAAAATAAAATTTCTTTTGATGACCAAGTAAAGGAGGTCCTGACCGTTCTGTTGAGTTTTGAAATCAAATAGTTTAAAATAAAATAAAATCTGAGTAGGCTTTTCAGTGAAGCTGATACCTGCAATGGTAGTGACTGAAAGTAAGTATTTAAGATTTCATGGATTATCCTTCTCAATCCCCGAAACAGTTCTTATTCAGTGTTCCAGGAAAGAGTTTGAGATGGACTTTCGCTGTCACTGGTTTCTTTGGGGAAAACAGAATAAACAAGGCAGTCACACACATGCCCTTGTTCCAGAATATTCAAGAACTTTTAAATCACAAAGATGGCCTTAAAACCTGTAACTAGGAATAAAACCTCATCTAAGATACATTATGTTTTTCCTTTTTTACTTTTCACCTATTGTCTACACAAATGAAAAACGACACACCACACAGAAATGGGGGATTCTGCTAGGGATCCACATTGATGTTGCTCATGAAAAGAGGAACTGAAGGATGGTTGAGCTTTCATGACGTTAGGAGGGACCAGGTCTCCACTGTACAGCTGGCATATCCTCAAAGGACAGCAATGGTCAGAAAGACTCTGACCTGGTGCACTCAGAGGATAATCCATGCATTCACCCAAAGTGAACCTTTGTATGCTGCTAGCATGAAAGATGGAGGAGCTGGGAGCAAAATTATGAACTTCTCATTCTGTTTCTAGATATAAGAACACAGCAATCTCCAGAAAGCAACTGAAGATTCAGAGCAACTCCTTCAAAGTGTGGAATATTATGCCTTGGATCTGTATCTTGCACAGCCACAAAAGCCTTGCTAGGAATACAGATCCATATCATAGGGTGGGAAGAAGGTATTCTTTCTATTGATGACCTTCTAAAAATGCTGGATTTCTTATTCCTAAGAACCTAATGATGGTAATGAAAATGAGATCTTAGTTCCACCTTCATCACAAAACAGTCAGATAATTTCTTTCTACCTTTTCATAATGCTCTATCAGAATTTCAACGACGATATTCTGAAACTTAATGTTCATCATAGCAGCCACGGTTTCTTCTTGGGCTCTCATCAGAGTTGGTCCAAAGATAACACCAAGGTTGGATACAGTCATTAGATTTTGCTGACTGTGTAATGATACCCTTTAAATGAACACAAACAATAAGCAATTAAATTGTTGTGCTAAACTACAATTCCAACAGGTAAAACCCTGTTAAGACTACTTCTTCAACAGGATCCCAAGTTCATGCCTCCCCTTTAAAAACATTTTTAAAACTTTCACTTTTACTAGAGTCAAAATACAGTGTAGTACAACTATTATAGTCCCACTAAGGCTCCCATCCTGCAATAACTTAATGGATAATGAGTACGTCTTCCTAGAGTAAGTGTTTAAGTTCCTGATATAATTGACAGGGAAAAGCAACTATATTTGAAGGTCTCCAAAGAGAGATCCAGGCTATCTGAAGTTTAGGAGCCTTAGGCTAGGCACTTATCTCTCTCCAATGATTATACAGGAACTTAAAATACTTGATGTTGGATTGACTGAAAATACTATGTGATAACAGAGGTCAACCATATACCTTAGCTTTCATGTAAAGGAAAGAAACGTAGTAACTGAAAACACTTAAATTGCAAGAGGATCTCTTTATTAGTATGTTGAAAACACTGGATCATTTGGGTCAGTGAAATCGTTGTTTCTATAGTATAGATAACACTAGATGATCATAATGACATCTTCTAGCTTTAAAATATATTAAGTTTTTACTTCTGTACATTCTGTTATCACTTACTGTACCTTTTCTGTCATCACTTACTGTACCTTTTCTGTCATTTTTCTTCTTAATGTAGACTTCAGAAACTTAGTTTTTCCATTAATTTATCAGATAGTAAAATGAAAACCATCAATCAGTAATCCTCAATGCCCCTCTTCTCTCTTTATGAATAAGATTTGCCAAATAAAAACCATATCACCATAAATCCTTCGATATAACTGCCAGTGATTCCCCAGTCACAGCTGCCCTATTACCTCATGTCTGAGAAAGATCACGCCAATTAAAGATTTTAAATTGCCTTAATGCTTAATTTTACTGAATCTGCTACCAAATAGAATCAGTTACTGAGGCACTTGTTCACATTTTCTTCTTTCTTCTCACTCCTATCTGCTCCCATTGTCAAGCTGAGCATTTTTAGCCATTTGCTACATAAGTAAATTAACTCTTTCCTGTTTTAAAATTAAGAAACAGTAAAATCTATAAAATACTGGAAGACTAGCAGGTAGGAGCAAACTTTATCTTCTGTTTTTCTCTGACAGCCTTCATTAATCGGGTTTATGGAGACATCTGCTATGTTTTCCTTCCAATAATATTCTCAGATAGCTTAATTTGTTCTTAAAATGTTATACAAACGTTAGCAAAATGACCTATCTGATGTCAGAGTTTGGTAGCAAAGGACACAAATACTATCACCCTAGAAATATTAGAATGGCTTTGACAAAAAAACTGTGAGATTTTCCCGAAGCTACTGGGGAATTTTGTTAGGATCAGGATCAAACCCATGTCTGGAGTCACACATTACCTTTTCTTCAGTCCCACTGTTGAGTAGGCACTAATGACACATAGAATGAGTAGAACAGTAGAATTATCTTGGTATAGTAGTGAGGCAGACTGTACAATTACTTCTATAATGAAGTAATACTCCCCTCATATTTGTAACAGGAACATTTTAGCACCCCATTTACATCGAGAAGCAGAAGAAATATGGGAAAGGGCTTTGTGCTGGAGACAACATGATATAAAGTGCAGGAAAATAAATGTCCATCTTCCTATGTGTTTCCTATGTTGCTTCATTAAGTTACGATAAAAAACTTTCCAAAATTTTACTTCAGACAGACACAATGTCTCAGATCGTTACTTGGAAGCCGTATCATGAAAATGACTACCTTGTTGGAGCACATTTTGAGCCAATTATCTTAATCTAATTTTCTCTGTAACAGATCTTATATTTGGCTTAGGTGACTAAGGGGTGTCTGGAAAGCCCACTGGTATTTTAATGAAAATGGAATTCCAAATTATTCAGCTCTAGGTTTGTTAGAAAAAAGTAAAAAAAAACCCAACCCTTTGCAATGTTACTCTGCCTTATGCTGCACAGTAACTGTTAAGGTCTCTCACACAACCATGACAGTCTTACAGCATCAGAGGGAAAGTAGTGTTTGTCCTGTGTTTGGTTTCCTTGGTTACAAATTTGGTAGCTCGGTTAATAAAAGGAATGGTGAATTTAATAACTTTACAAAGCATTTCAAAGGCTCTATGTCTTGCAAAAGAGAAAAAAAAAAGCAGGCCTGTAAATGGATCATTTTGATAGCCAGTTGCTCCTGACCTAGTCCTACTGTTGCTAGGCTACTGAATAGATACAGGCCAAAGCAGTCGTGCATTTCAGGTAGCTGTGAGATTCATTAAGGTGCCATTGCTTTCTCCTCAAAATCTCTTTTACATCATCAGTAAATTTTTGATACTGCCAGATTGCAGACTCTACTTTAGAAAAGTATGGTGTTATTAAATCATACCAAAGAATGGTTTCTTCTTTAGACAGGTAATTTGACTAGGAAGGTTTAGAAACAAAAAATGAGTTACCTATGTGAAAATTACACTGAACTTCCTATGTTTGCCTAGCTACTGACTAAGTATATACTCATGCAGTAACACCTCTCTGCGGGGTGCTTTTCAGGATTTGCTGGGTTTGTTTGTTTGCAGTATGATCTACATCCCACAACATCTAGATCATATTTAATTTTGCACAGTGACACAAAAGGCAAGGTAGGCAGAGATGTAAAGCCCTTAAGACCTAAACCAAGAAAAAAAATAAATATCCTTGTTTTAGAACACATAGTTAAAGCATTTTCACCTAGATGCAAAAGCATACATAAAAGAATTAAAGAGCTAAAAGAAATATAGGGAAAGGATGTACATTCTGAAATTGGATTTTACACAAAAGAGTGAAGAAACAGGAGATTTTTAATTTTCTTTTCCTGTTTTCTCATTTTCATAAAATTATGCACTTTATCTATCATTTGTTCCTTGAAAAGCCTCCACACAGTGGTAGGAAAAAGGTAAGAAAGGAAGATAACTAATACACTCAAGAGACTAATTTTTAATCCAGTCTCATTAGAATTGCTAGCATAAACAACAGCTGGCAAATTATATGAGAAATTAGAAGGGGTGAATTGAATGTTGGAAAGAAAAGAACTGAAAGTTTTCAGTATAAAACTGTAACATTAAATTTATTGGAAGTGAGAATCACATCAAAGATGAGATAGGCAAGATTAAAAGAGAACAATTAAAGAAGGGAATACTGCAGGCAAGCTTTTCTTTGGAAATGCATCTGAGGTCACACTGAGAATAAAGAGGCCAGGAAAAGAGGTCAAGACAGACAGGCTTGCCTATAACTAATTCTGCTTACAAATAAGTCAGTTCCTATGCATATACATTTCTAATTTCAGGGCTTCCAGACTAGCAGCTTTTACAAAATCATTAATCTCTCATTAAATATTTCACCTTTTTAGAAGGTTAGAAAGCAGTAGCTGTTATATTTTAAAAAATCAAACAACTAATGTGAGTAAGTATATTTCAAAAAATCAAACAACTAATCAACTAACTCTGTGAGTAAGGAAACTTATGAAACTTGCTTTCAGCTGGTTCTCTGAGTTACCCCATATTAACGAGATGCAAGGTCTACCTAATCAGCTTTTGCAACAGCAGCATTCACAGCTCGCTATCATATTAGTTCTCCAGAGGCTAATGACATAAAGTGCTACAAATAATTTATTAGGGTTAAATAATTTCCTATCAAAGAAATTTTCAAAGTTCTCACATCTACATGAGGAAGTAAAACTGCATTAGGCTCCACTGTAGACAGCTTACTGCAGGCTGTAGCTCAAGCTATGATCATAAAAGCAAAATAGCTGGCATATAATGAATGGAACGAAAACAATATGGATTCCTCTCTTACGTCTTCTACATATCTCAGTTATGTGGGCCTTGTCTGAACAACTGCTGTATTCATATTCCCAGATCACTGATAAATGTACTAAAAAGTATACAACATCCTAAATGAGAAAGAATAATACATATTAGCAAGTATTCAGCAAATACCAATGAAAACTGACCAAAGATTCACTTAAACTTACACAAATAACGTTTAATGCAGAAACAGGATAAATTATAATGTAATAATGGTATGCAATTACCATACCATACAGGTCGAGGGAGGTTCTCCTCCCCCTGTACTCTGCCCTGGTGAGGCCATATCTGGAGTCCTGTGTCCAGTTTTGGGCCCCCCAGTTCAAGAGGGACAGGGGAGAGTCCAGCAGAGGTCTATGAAGATTATCAGGGGACTGGAGCACCTCTCTTCTGAGGAAAGGCTGAGAGACCTGGCTCTGTTTAGCCTGAAGAAGAGAAGACTGAGAGGGGACCTTATCAATGCTTATAAATATCTAAAGGGTTGGTGTCAAGAGGATGGGGCCAGGCTCTTTTCAGTGGTGCCCAGTAACAGGACAAGGGGCAACGGGTGCAAGCTGGAGCACAGGAGGTTTCACATTAACATAAACCAAAACTTTTTCACTGTGAGGGTGGCAGAGCACTGGAACAGGCTGCTCAGGGAGGTTGTGGAGTCTCCTTCTCTGGAGATATTCAAAACCCGCCTGGACGTGTTCCTGTGCAGCTTGCTGTAGGTGAACCTGCTTTAGCAGGGGGGTTGGACTAGATGATCTCCAGAGGTCCCTTCCAACCTCCACCATTCTGTGATTCTGTATTCATAGCTAGTGATTTAGAGACATAAGAGAATATATACTTGTCTTTTTTGTCTCACAGCAGATACTAAGTGTAATTCAGTGAAGACAAATGTCATCAGTTCAAAGAAATGCAAAATCTTTTCCAGCTGACATTTAATTAATACTTAAAGCTGATGAAACAAGGGAGATTCAAAAGTGGGTTTGGACATTAATATAGATATCAAAAATATAAATAATAATATTTCAAATTAGTGTTTTCAAATGGTACTACACTTCAAAGTTGTTAGAAAAATAAGATCAAACATGAAGGACAAGTATTATCGCATTAGTCTACTCTCTGTTTCTGAAACAGTGTGGGACCTTGAGTCAGATTCAAAATAGCAATTTCTATCAACCTTAGCACAGTTTTAGATGTTTCTTACATCCAATTAGTGACAACTCCTGTAGTAAGTAGTAATGTGAATGTAAACATTGAGTGGGTTTATTACATAAACATAGTTGGTCATCTTGGTGACTCTTTATGGTGTTATTTCTTAATTTTGTTGCTACAGTGAGTATTCTTCAGCTACATTAGGAACAGCATTTTAAAAATCAAATGTAATTTCAAGTGGCATTGTTTCAACACAGAGAACGGATTAAGCAACACTGACAAATTTAAAGCAGAAATAATGATATCTTACAATAATACCAAAGAGAAAAATCAAAAAGAATTACTTGACCAAGTGCTTGATAAGGATGTCCAGCATCTCTCTGTTCTTCTCTGGTAACTTATGCACAAGCGCATGCACTGCCTCAACTCTGTAGTTCTGATCATCTGACTCTATTAAATAGAAAACAAATATTGCTGACAAATTAGAACATCTGCTAAGATGTGACTACAAATGGCACCAATGCCTGTACTCTAATACACACATGCGTTACAAGGAGCCAAACACAATTAGCCTTTAAAATGATGAGGACAATTTGATTATACTTATTACAACATTCTGAAATCTGTATTTTAAGTAAATCACCGAAAGCAGTTACCAATGATACTGGAACCAACAAAATTAGTGGCAATGATGACCCCATGTGCCACTTCAGTGAAATCTAAGATTTTACTGCTTGATATTTAAAATATGTAAAATCCCTGAGTGTCTTTTACTCTTATTAAGGCAAAAGGAAATAGAGAAATAACTTCAAATACTAAACTGGAGTCGTTAGAAAAACATTCTTAATATCTCTGTATCTAATTATTCAATTTGTGAGAAGGAGATAAGGATCACTCCCTCCAATTTCTCAAGGCAAGTTGGGAAAATAAAGGTCCCTGGATGCGAAGGATGAATGATATTAACGAATTATCAGCCTGTATAAAGCAAACAAACATATAAATCAAGGTTCAAAACTTCAGGCAGAAGGCAGTCACACAGAACCTCTAAGAAGATCAGAAGAAATCACTGAACAGCTTCATCTAGTGTGACTTCTCTTTTTTGGGGGCTTTCATGTCGCACTGTGCTGTCGCATAAAGTGACACAGAAGAACTCAGATCCATGGCTGGATCACTGAATAATAGACCAAGGAAAAAAGTAAGGATAATAACTGAGCAGATTAAGGGTTAGAAACAATATCACTTCCATGAAAATTTATTTATTACTTTACTTACTAACAGCAACAATGAAATCTTTGTGCAGCTTGAAAGTCATCAGTGGTTCTGAAAGACACCTGGTTGTAAAAAAAATATTAAAAGGAAATTTTAAAAAAAGCATTAATCAAAGTCTTTTTAAGTTCTATGGGTGCAATTATGATAGCCCTCAGCATCTGTGCAATGTATATTGGTAAGTCCTAGGAAACCAAATTCAGTGGTGACTGATTACAAGTAGTATACAACTGAGTCATGTACATAGTCTGAAAATCTTTGAGTTGAACCTAGTGTCACCATGGAAGTCAGATGTGTTCCTGTGCAACCTACTCTAAGTGGTCCTGCTCTGGCAGGGGGGTTGGACTAGGTGATCTTTTGAGGTCCCTTCCAACCCATAACATTCTGTGATTCTGTAAATAAGGGAAATATTACCAGCACTGACTTCAGCACAGAGACTCACTGTTTTCTGGCTTCCATACTACAGAACAGGAATAAACACAGCTGCCAAACATAGTACAGTGGGCTGCAGAAGCAACCCTTTGCCCAAGAAAGGCAAACCATGATGAAATTTGGGACTGAAATTCTGATCTGAGAGATCCTAGAAGAGTCAACTTCTGAAAGGCAGACTGTGAATTGCTTTATAGACACAAAACCACAGCTACTGCTAGCTCATGTTCTAACTTCACAAACACAGTATCTACAATGATTTTGCTTCTGAAGATGTATTATAAATTTCTTCAACCAAAGAGAGTATTTTTCCAGTGAAATGGATATGACCATTCCAGTATAAACCCTAGGCATACTTTCCAGAGTGAACAGGAATTTCTGATCCTATCCTTTGTTAGGTGACTGGTTTAGGAAATCTAGGTTTTGATAGAGCTCGGACAAAGGTGTGACTCGATCATCTTGAAGGTCTCTTCCAACTGAAACTGTTCTATGATTCCATGATTCACCATCTAGATTTGATGCTTTTTATTGCGTATCTTTTGAATGTTATATACTCAGATCCAAGAAGATAGTTATCTCAGAAGTACCATAACTCTTGAAAATTCTGTCTTTTATTAGCAAAAAATGTAAGAGAAAATTATAGTGTGGAAGGGATTTTGTGTTTGTGAAGACACCAACAGCACAGGATAAAAACCTATACTTTTGCAGAGATTTTTATTCTGCTCCAACAATGATGCCATGAAACCTCATGGTACACAGCTTAAGGGATTCAGAAAAGAAAGACTGAGCACAACATACTTTGTGGTTATCATAATAAAAATTAAAAGAAAACATGCAATTACATTCTGACAATTTAGGGCTATATAAGACATGAAATAAGGCAGAAAGTGTGTGACAAATTTCAGATTTATTATTACACACAATCATAGGGATATTAGGCAAGGTAATATATTCAATTACTACCATGCTAATGTATACAAGAAATGTAATATAATATTAATACACAAAAGATTAATGGGCCAGAAAAGGAACACTGAGATTTATGTAGCATCATACTTACCTGAGGTAGTTTTTTAGTCCACTTGTTATTGTTTTATTGTCCCAAACTTCCATATCAATATCCATGTCAGGAGGAGATTTAGGGGCTGGTAGAAATTTGAATTATGATTGTGTTATAGTTTGACTAACATACTAACTGAAAAGCAGCAAAACAGAAGCTAATAGATTAGTCATTCAGCTCATGTGATTACTTATTAGCCAGATTAACTACCAATTTGATCAATTTGAATATTTTAATCTCTGCCAAAGTATTAATAAAAACGAGTTTAGCACTCATATTTAGTACTTGTAAACATTAACTATATGCCTGTATCAAAGTGTGAAGTAAACCCAAGTCAAGAGATAATTACTACTGTATTTGGCTTAGACATTCAAACACAGGCACCAGAGAGCCAAATTATCCAGAAAAGTGAAAGACTAGAACACCTGTCTGTTAAACTGAGTTGTGCTGTGTTACAGAGCTAAGCTTTGGAACCCTTCTGAAATATACCAAATAGATACCGATAAATAGAACTTTAAAGATAAAAAAAGAAATGCATTTTATCAGTAATTTGCTCATGTATATCAATGATTACATGCAGAAATTGAATACTAATGCACACAAGAAACTAGTTAGATGAATCACTCATTTTAAGACTTCAAACTCAATTTAGTGGCAGTAAGTACACGTGCAAAATTGTAAATGTTATGACACACTCTTCTGAGCACAGCAGTTAAGGCAAAAGAGACCACAGCACACACACTGAACAAAGGTTCACCTCAGGTACTTACAGAATATGGTATTCATCAGCTTTTGCACCTTGGAGTTTACACCACCTATTCTGTACAGGCCCAGGATTGTAATACCTACGTTGGGAAAACAAGCACAATGAAAATAATGAAAATAAGGTTATTTCAATATATGCTGATGCATCCTTGGTGTATGTTTTCAAAATACCTAAACGTATTTATGGAAAATTGTACAATTACATTCTTGAGTACTGCTTTACCCTACTGTATTCTCTTCTGGGATATTACAAATGCATTCCACTGAATCCACACCATACTATACAGGAATCATAATTTTATATTAACAGATCCCTTTTGCATAGAAATGACCCATATTAGCAAACAACATGGAGATGGCTGGGAAAAGTGAATAATAAGACCCAAAAGCAGTCTCAAAACACATTACAACGTCAACGAGTTTATCTTACCTAGACTTCAGTGGAATTACCACACATCTATATTTGCTTAGATTATCATCCCTTCCAATTCAGATTTGATTGACATTTATAGAAAAAACGATTATACCCAAAATAAAAACATATACTGTATACTGTTACAACACTGCAGTAAAGAATTTATACATTATGCATGGATCTCCATGCAAAACAGAGACAGTCAAATCCCAATTTACCCATAAGTTTCAATTGTTGGTTTTTTTTAAATAGCACAGAAACTGATAAATAATGTTTAAAGTGTGACGTTCACAACAGTATTTCAGTATTCCAGTGATAATAATTTTATTGGTTTTAACTGCCTTTTAACTAATTAAGCAAGATTAAAAGCCTTCCCTTCTCCCCACTTTGTTTGACTTTTTCTTTGAAAACATTTCAAAGTCTGATCTCACTTAGATCACCTAGGTGTTTTGTTGAAACCTTTTTTTTTTTTCCCCCAGAAAAAAAAATGTAAGCTTTGAGTCAGCAGTGATTCAAAAGCTACATAACATTGTTTCCTGAGAAACTGAATTCATGTTGAACTCAATTTTGTACAGAGAGACCGCACAGCTTTTGGATTAAAAGAAAGTTGCACACTGACAGTTCAGTGCATGGACAGCAAAAGGTTACCTCTTTTTAAGGAAGACAATACAGCCATACCACTTAATTTGGAAGGGGATAATTAAAAACTTGCTGTCAGTTGCAAGATATCACCTCATCAGTAGAGTGATTATTATTTTCTTTTTGTACATTCCCACTACCAAAAATGAGTTTCTAAATATTTAAAAAAATGGATAAAACATGCAAAATAAGTGAATAAAATGATAGGAGTTATGGTCTGCAAAAAAGATGTTCCAGCAGATAGTATTCATGCCAATTTTTGGTCTTCGGGTTTCACACCAGAAACCAAAGCTGGCAGCTGAGGCTCCCTAGTTTTACCACGAGAAAGCACAATTCAGTGCACACAAATTAAAGACTAAAGATGTGTGCAACTGTGTATTAAGCTGTATAAACAACATGAAACTACAGAAAATGTTTAAAAAATCTACTTAACTGATACGTTAAGAACTGTTTTTGAAACCTGTGGTAACAGTGATAAGTGTAAAGCACACAGATAAAATGTGAAGAGTACAGACTAAATGATGGACACACTCCAAAGCACAGCTGTAAAACATGTAGAATTAATCAAAGTAATAATTGAGAAAAAACACTCATAATAATCTAATTCATAATTTGTGATTTAATACACACCTCTTGTTTCTACAGCATGAATACATTTCCGCACAAAGTTGAAACCTGCTTCATTTAAGAACACTATAAAAAGAAGAAAAACAGGTAATTCTTTTCTAACTTGTTAATACAGAAAATCTCTGAGTTTAGCTAAATTCATGTTAGTTATGGAGGACGGATACACATTTATCCATGAGATTATGATACTTATTCAGTAATAGTATTCTTGTAGATATATCCTTAGCACTCAAAATCCAACTTTCTAATCATTAGTGTATCATTAGAAACACAATATTCTACTGTCTTTCTCAGAAACCAGTAGCCCCTCTATACATACAGATGAGAGCCTATTGCTTTACAAGGAGATGACTGTACTCCCTTCCCTCTGCTGAGGAAAATGCTTTTAAGAGTTCAGGACCTACATTATGAACAGAATATATTTGTTGGTTTTAATACAACATTCTTTGTTCCTTGCACATGCACATAACTGCTCATAAAATGGTAATAGTGGAAAACAATCTTTGTCATTGATTTTAATTAGTGATCTTATTTCAAGTGAATAGATTTCTCATTAATTTTTGTATCTTCAATGCCCGCTTCTCTGACTGGCTAAATAAATAAGATGTTAAAGCAGCATATTTGTCACCATTAAAATAAACACCATCATATGAAAAACAGACATAGTGGCTTAAATTTTGGATTTCCAGAGTCTCAAATACACCTCCTATAAAGATGTATGTCCATATCTGACACATCTCTCTCTCTGAGACACATAGATCCACAGACATATTTAAATTATTTTTATGTATTTGTATCAATATAATATTATGTTAATAACATATATGTATTAATATGTTAATATAATTATACACAAAAATCTCCTAGTATCTTTAAATACTAATTTTATTACTCAGTGTATGTGTAATAAGTGCATATACACCTAAAACCAAAGAGATGCGATGGGATGAGGTGAGCTGTATGAGATTCAATCAGGTCAGGTGCCAGGTCCTGCACTTGGGTCACAACAACCCCATGCAGTGCTACAGGCTTGGGGATGAGTGGCTGGAAAGCTGCCCGGCAGAAAAGGACCTGGGGGTGTTGGTTGACAGCCGGCTGAACATGAGCTGGCAGTGTGCTCAGGTGGCCAAGGCGGCCAACAGCATCCTGGCCTGTATCAGCAATAGTGTGGCCAGCAGGAGTAAAGAAGTGATTGTACTCTGTACTGGTGAGGCCGCACCTCGAACCCTGTGTGCAGTTTTGGGCCCCTCACTACAAGAAGGACATTGAGGTGCTGGAGCGTGTCCAGGGAAGGGCAACGAAGCTGGTGAAGGGTCTGGAGAATAGGTCTGGTGAGGAGCGGCTGAGGGAACTGGGGTCGTTTAGCCTGGAGAAGAGGCTGAGGGGAGACCTGATCGCTCTCTACAACTACCTGAAAGGAGATTGCAGTGAGGTGGGGGTTGGTCTCTTCTCTCAAGTAACAAGCGACAGCACAAGAAGAAATGGCCTCAAGTTACACCAGGGGAGGTTTAGATTGTACATTAGGAAAAATTTCTTCACCAAAAGGGTTGTCAAGCATTGGAACAGGCTGCCCAGGGAAGTGGCTGAGTTGCCATCTCATGAGGAGTTTAAAAGACATTTAGATGTGGCACTTATGGACGTGGTTCAGCAGTGGACTGGGCAGTGCTAGGTTTACCATGGGAATCGATGATCTTAAAGGTCTTTTCCAACCTAAAAGATTCTATAATTCTATATACGGATATTATTTCAACACACTGGTATGTATTTACATTTAGGTGTACACACTGCTGATAGAAACATTTTACAGATTTGTTAAATACATTGTAGCTTTGGAATCAATCAAATTTTCTTCCAATTTATATTTGATAGTAATATAAAAGTTACGTCTTTCTCACAGTTTACATAGCTTAGGATGTGCTTTTGTGTAACCCTATCATGTAATCCAACACACTGTTATTTCATAGCAATAGAAAGAAAACATATCTAGAAACCAGGACATTACAGAAATTTAGCAGTATTTGGTAACTCTACATAAATAAAGAGCTTACTTTCTTCCTTCTTGCTAATAATGGCTGGCAGTGTGTAAATCTGTAAAAAAAAAAAGCAACAGGTCAATATTTGTGCTTTAAATTCTTGATTAATATGTTTGTTGGTAGTTGCAACATGCTCTGTACTAGCTGGCTGCTAGGGAAAAGCCAATCTTGCCTTTCACCTTCTCTTGATGTTTACCCCCAGAGCACTCACCCAGGTTAACAGTCCTGTACTAGGATAGGCACCTAAAATCTGTTAGAAGTCAGATTTGCAGACTCCAAATGGGTTAAAGTTCAATACAACTGCTGTTCTAATTTCTGTACTGTTTCAGTCAAGCAAGCAGATTGTAAAAACACTCATCTATCTCATAAAACTGATAAAGATTTTTTTCCCCTTGGATACAGGTCTGGCATCACCCTCATTCCATGACTATTTTAATAGCAGATTAATCGTGGGAAGAAATCTCAGACAAGCCTGTCTCATAGTAACTTTCAACACATTTTTACAGTCTCTGCAGTGCCTTTCAGGATGGTCCTAACTGTTTATTCCATGACACTGCCAGAAAATGGTTTGTCCTTACCAGTGCAGAAACTACTGCTTCACAAATGTTATCTGAATCATGAATCCTATTAGACAACATGTTATCATATTACCTAAACATTAAATATCCTAACATAAAATAATAATATGTAAATAAAGGCTTAAATTCACTAACAGCTCTGCATTTCTACTTTGTACCCATCTTCACTGTGTACTTGTGATAGGGTCTCACAAAGAACAGAACTGTATTTGCCTGTACTGTAACAGAGTACCCGAAATGCATACTAGCTTCTTTCTTTAATATGTATGCCACAAAGCTGTAGAAAGAAAAGAAAATGAAAAAATATCCTTACTGGTTCCTTTCCATCCATAGCTTCGAGCCAAAGTTTTCGGTTGGATTCTGAAAAAGCTTGCAGTGTGATGATTCCAGGTCTGTCAAAAACATACACACACATTGAAGTTACTAATTTCTTTTTCTCGAATAGTATCCAAAGTCAGAATCCAAATGCATATTGACATGAAGTAAACACATAAAAGACAGAGAGAAGTTAAAGAAAGTTAATAGCTTCTGACACACCTCAATAACTTTGAGCTAGATTTAAAAACAGGTCTGCTTTTTAAATGTTCAGTACTGCAGCACGTAATTTTAGATGCCTTGTCCTAAATGTTATAACCCTCTAATAGGTATTAAGCACCTCCATATTGCAAGATGAGTTATATCTGCAAACAGGACCCCCATACAACCCATTTTTCAGTGGGGAGATGCTTAGGGTGGAAAACTTAAGGGCAAGATCTATCAGCTCAGTTTGAGTAAACATGTCTGTGCCTGAGCTGGTTATCTACGTTCCTTTCATAGCAAATGAAGAGAATTAGGTACTTTCAATCTAAAAGTCATCATATCCCAAAATAAACAGTCAAAGTCAGTCAAAAGAAATGTGCCCTAAAATGGTTGCCTAAAAAGAGTGCTTTGAGATAACATCTCAAGTCTGGAGATGAAAAGCCAATTGAGCTGAGTGCTGTCATGGTGCAGGAATTTTTTATTTAAGAGGATTCATAAAACCAGTTCTTTCTGCTAGCTGCGCTCTAACTGCTATACAGAAGTTAAAAAGGGGCATATCCTTTCTGTTGATGAAGCTTTAACATTGTATGGAAAAAGTAATGGGAACCAGTGAAGGCATAAGGGAACCAATTTTGATCTTTTTCCTGGAATAATTATATTAACAGACATATAAATACAAAGAACTAGTCTCTATTTGTAATCAAAGACAAATGAGTTCTTTAAGAAATGCTTTTAAATTAACTCATTGATTTGCCAACACAGAATGCCCATGAGACAGTCCATTTTAAAAAGTCCTACTGCTACACCACTGTAATAAAACTTTGAGCAGACTGTCTGAAACTCTGATTTTTCTATGGTAGGTTCACAAATAAAGGACACTATAGTTTTTATTAGGTATTCATCTTCCACCAAAAAAATAAATAACCTAAACCCCACCAATCTTTCCCACCTCTTCCAAAAGACCTACATTGTCACATTGTATTTAAAAAGCATGCAAGAAAACAACTGGAAAATATAAAACATCAAAATGTGTGTTGACACACATACATCAAACCACTCAAGGAGGAGTAAGCCCTGCCCTCATACATAAAAGTGCCAAGCTGAGTAGCTTATTTGCTATCTACTATCATAAGTGTAAAAAGATAGTTAATTAGATTAAGACGTGTAATAGCTTTTCTATTTTCTTAAAGTTTAAGTTTATTTCCATTTTAATATTCCGTCACGCTACCTATGCAGAGATTCTTACCTAGGAATTTTTCTCAAAAACATTTTAGAAATAGAAACTGGGTTTTTTTCTTTCTTTCTATTGTGACTATTGCTTAATATTTCAGTTGGAAAACTGCATTTATACTTATAGTCCCTTGGTAAGCATGTACAGAAAGAAGAGAAATTTCTGACTTTAGAGATATCCGCTTTTAGCTCTGTGTTTCTAATTTAATCTGTTGGACAAGTTTACAGTCATTGTATACCATGTTTTAACACTCACACATCTAATGCTATAATCCCCAAGTATAATTTTTCTCACATAAAAAAAAAAAAAGGAAGCCCAAAGCAACTCCAATAAATTTTGAATGATGTAACCTCTAGAATAGTTTTTACATGAAGTCTGAGCTGAATGTAGGTGTGAAAAACATGTAAGCAAATTTTACATGAATCACAGTGTATGTTCCTCCATTAGTTGTTGACAAGGGTTTCTCTAAGTTAACAGAGTTCTTTCATGAAATGAGATCTGCATGGTTTTCCAATGTTTTAATAAAACAATATTTCATATAATGTTTCATACAATGTTGCATGTAACAATGCAAGGATTGAATTAGCTCTGTGGAATAAGGTGTTTGGAGACGTAAGTTACCCATAAAATCTTGCAACAATATTTTGAAAACTGGTGTGGCTGCACATTTTTAAGAAGAGCTCTTTCACGATGAAAAGTCATACCCTCATGTCACTAAGGAAATTTTACTAATGTCAATTACCTTTAAAATTTTTCTGTATTTTGCAGGTGATGTCCAACACAAATTTTAAATTTAAATTTAAATGTAAACAATATTAAGTCTTGAATTCAAAATTAGTTCAAATACAATCATTATCACAGTCTTTTCTTTTTGAATCCTCAGTATTCCAGAACTGTGTTTATATTTATATTAACTCACTCACATTCTTGGTCATTACTGTTATCAGTAACAGCTAGTGCATTTTCTCTTTCCTGGGGCAAGAGTTTTACCAACACGATATCCAGAAGAGATTAATGTTCCCCTTGTATATGAGCACCCACCAAATATTTCTAGGCATTTCATAGTCTATTTGTCTCCTCTGCTGGGTTGTACAAAAAATCGCTGTTTTCCTGCTGAATACCAAATCGTTTGGAAAAGTGAACTTGCTATCAGCCTGTGAAAGTTAGATCCTTACAATAATGACCAAGTAACTTTGTATTCTACTCCCCTTTCAATCTTCTGTCCAAGTTTCCAAAATGCCTTTAACTTGTAGGCCACGCACATTTGTAACCAATGAAAATGTCCAAAAGGAATAAATAACATGTAAAAAGTGCCTATAACCATGTCATTGATGAGAACTTGGACTGCAGACGGAACTAATTGTTCTGTGCAGTTCTGCTGAACTGTGGACATTCTAGTAGAGTAAGGGAGAGAGAAGGGACAACACTCGTGAATACATTACAATGGTACTGCCACAGATGTGTGTATATAAATGCAATTCTACTTAGGAACAACTACCAATTTCAAACTCAAGCTGTCAATTCAAGCTTAGAAGCTTCCGAGAGATCAATTAGTCCCAACATTTGTTCATATCAAATTTCTATGTCTTGAACCTGAACTCACTCATAAATCTATTTTAAAAAAATAATGTCTTATATTTGAAAGTACCAGAGTAGCCTCAAAATTATCACATAAATACAGCAGTTCTGAAGGGAATTTAAAATGATAGCAATAGTCATAAAAAATTTCTTAAGAGACAAAAGTCAGTCAATGCATTGTATTTTAAGGGAAAAATTAATTCACTATTCCTCTTTATTCCCCAGCTTGAAAAGAATACTTTTACAATGAACTGTTTACATATATTTCAAATACAGAAAAGCTGTTTTCATCTACCTTCTATAATTATATTATCCAGGAATATGTGAAAAAACAATAATTGTAGAAGTGATTTTCAAAAAAGAAAAATTATGTGCTATCATAAATTTCTGAAAGAAACAGAAACTGGCACAGAATATGCTTATTAATAAGTATTTATAAAAATATTAATGATCTGTTCCTAAAAGAGGATAGTCAGGTAGTCAGTTGTGCTACAGATTCTGTAAGAATCCGTAACGTAGTTAAGACAACACATATGCAGTGTAGAGAATTTTGTTAGAAAAACAGGTTTGAATAAACAAATACTAAGTCTGGAAAGCCTAGTTTGTCTGGATACAAGCATTCTGAGAAATATGTGTTCCTGTTACAGGAGGAAGTATTATAAATTGGTTGCAAGTGCTTCTATTTTTAATTATTTTCAATTTGTTAACACAATGAAAAAAATTCAAACCTCTCAAATACTTCAATATCGAAACAGAAACGTTTGTCAATTGAATCTGTCTTTCTCCTGATGCAAGATTTTAGCTTGAATATTTCTGGTGAGCTTGTGACAAGACCATTCTATAAAACAAAACAAAACAAAATTAGCACAGGCAGTATGCTGATATACCTTGGCTTCACATCTTAAATGTATGAACACTCCAAAGAACATGTATTAAGATAGGGATTAAAATTAGTTAGGAACATAGGCAATAATTTCTCTGTCCATAAAGTAAGACTACAGTTAATAGCTTTCTGTTACATATTTGTTATTTAAGCATTGTATTTCATAAAACACCCTAAAATTCAACTTCACAAACATCTGCATATATAACATGATCATATGTTACATGTTAGAACAAATATATAATTCTGTCGACTATCCCATGCAGATAACAAGATTTCTAAAGAATAAAGCTGACTAAGTCCCACTTCTGGCTGCCATCATTGTGAGGCCACACTCTAATGCTAGAAAGGCTGATGCAATCAGGTGAGTTTCTGAGGAACGGAAGAAAGCAAATGTCACTCCAGACTTCAGGAGGAGCAGGGAAAAGGATATAGAATAATAGAATCATTTATGTTGGAAAAGACCTTTAAGCTCATTGAGTCCCACCATAGACCTAACACTGCCAAGTCCACCACTAAACCATGTCCCTAAGCACCACAACTACACATCTTTTAAAGACTTCCAGAGTGGTGACTCCACCACTTCCCCGGACAGCCTGTTCCAACGTTTGGCAACCCTTTTGGTGAAGAAATTTTTCCTACTGTCCAATCTAAACCTCCCCTGGTGCAACTTGAAGCCATTTCCTCTCATCCTATGGGGAACTACAGGCCAATCTGCATGACCTTGATCCCTGGGAAGATGATGAAGTGAATAATCCTGGAAAGCATTTCCAAACATATTTAAGGACAGTAAGGTGACTGGAGTAGTCAGCATGGACTTAATGAATAGAAAATCATGCAAGATCAACTTGATAGCCCTCTACAATGTGATGGATGGTCTGTCAGTGGATGACAAAAGAACAAAGAATATTGTTTATCTCAACTTTAGCCAGGCTTTCGACACTACATCCTACTACAGTAGGATGTTTCCTACTACATCGTCATAGACAAACTGGTGAAGTACAGTCTAAATAAATAGATCACAAGGTGGACTGAAAACTGGCTGGACTGCTGAGGTCACAGCAGAAGTTCTGCTGCAGCCAGTCACTAGCGGTATGCCCAAGGGGTCAATATAGGGGCCAGCACTTTTTAGCATGAATATGAATAATCCCAGGCACCAGGACAGGCTGGGGCTGACGGGATGGAAAGCAGCTTGGCAGAAAAAGACCTGCAGGTCCTGGTGGGCAACAAGTTGTCCATGAGCCAGCAATGTGCCCTTGCAGCAAAGAAGGCCAACAGCCTCCTGGGCTGCAACAGACAGAGCATTGCCAGCAGGTCAAGGTAGGTCAGCCTCACCCTTATTCAGCACTGGTAAGACACATCTGGAGTGCTGTGTCCAGTGTTGGGCTCCCCAGAACAAGGGAGACAGGGATGTATTACAGCAAGTCCAGCTAATGGCTACTGAAGTGACTTAACGACTTGGAGCATCTGTCATATGAGGAAAAGCTGAGAGAGCTGGGACTGTTCAGCCTTGAAAAGGTGGATCATATCAGTGATTTATCTAAAAGTATCTGATGGGAAGGAGTAAAGAAGACTGAGTCAGATTCTTCTCACTGATGCCCAGTAAAAGGGCAAGAGGCAATGGGCACTAACTGAAATACAGGTAATTCCATTTGAACTTAAGAAAAAGCTTTTCTGTGGTGGTCATATGCCAAAAAAGGTTGCCCAAAGAGGTTGTGGGGTCTCCATCCTTGAAGATTTCTAAAACCTGACTAGACTCAGGCCTCGCTAACCTGTTCTGGTGGACCCTGTATTGAGATTAAACTAGATGATCTCCAGAGCTCCCTTCCAAACCTCATCCATTCTATGATTCTGTGGAAATATTATTGATTTCCTGTGCATTTGGAATCACCACATTAGAGAAGTTTTTTAATATGTGGTTTATATACATTTTAAAAGAAATAGTTATTTATTTAATTTATCTATGCTATACAAGACATGCACTGCTTCATATATGAAAAGAACCTTACACTTTGTTCACCACATTCCTTTCTTTTAACAGTTTCTGAATGCTTAATGTAAAAGATGGAATATACAGTTCATGTATGCGTTCCTGTATGCGCAACTCACCACTTTTCCACCAGATTTTGTTTCAGCTATACTCATTGTAAATGTTTTTGTTCCTTTATCGTAAGTGCAGTAATGCTTTACCCATGTAAATCCTAGAGGTCCTAGATGAAAGACAGAGAGTATTAAAAACAATAATTTTGGCACTTTGTCACTATTTAGTTGGAGTTTATGACAGAGTAGAGAAATGAAACATAACGGCATCCACATGTAGTTTACAAAAAACAAAAATTCCCCTAATTATTTAATTTGAACATGCTATTCAGATATAATCTTCAAATATTGCAGCTTGATACGGTTGCCCAACAAAGTTCCAGCAGACTGATTTTCTTTGGCAACTGGATGGGTAACAGCATTTTACTAGGGTAAACAGGCAGGAGACAGGCAAGCTCCTGAGGATTTTTCTGCCTAGGAAATACAGTTGAAGATTTTATCAACCCCAGTGAAGCACAAGGATTCAGTATTATATCCTTTCTCTGAGGGAAACCTTGAAGTCTGGTATTAGATCCAGAAAACTGGATGAAGTCATGAAGTCAAGAGTGCCTTTCCCTTTACTTTCAGAGTTCTTGTCAAAGTTAACACATGCTTTTGGGGAGTATCATAGGAAGGCTATTCTTCTATGTTACCTTATGGGAGTGGGTAAAACGGCATTGGCTCAAACTTATGTAGTTGAACGCTGATGGGTGATTTCATCACATGAAAGGAAAGGAAAGAAAGGAACACCGCACTGTAAAACAATGGTGGTTTAGAGATGAGGGATAAACCACTGGGTGGCATAGGTGGTGCCTTCAGCAAGAAATATTGGTCTTTTATGCCTTGGAAGGTGTCCTGCTGGGGAAGAGGGGGCTATAACAGTGGTACACAACTGATTGTGTCCACAAACTGACATGCTCACAATACCAAAGTATAATGTATAAGGGATTCACTAGTCTTTGATTTAGACGGCCGTACATGAAATCTACAGCGATCCACAAGTAAGTGGATATATGCCTTCAACCCAGACCTTTGCTCGGGCGTTGCTGTGAACCTTTAGTGAATCTAAACACAAACTCTCTTGATCTTAAGCTCAATGGTATTTTAAACTTCATTCAGTAACCTAGCTTAGATACAGGTATTTATAATGTGTTCTTTGTTGTGAGAACATGAAGTAAATCCTCCCACCATTTTCATAATTCTCTTTGCATCCTAGACATACAGCTAAGATCTCCCACAATTTTCAGGAAAAAAGTCTGTTTACTGTAGTGCAGAGAAGCTCCTGGATTCTTACAGATGCATCTGGAGGACTGGTGCACTACAGAGTGTGACTGCTCCCTCTTGGGCCAGAACATAATGACTATAACTGCACTGGTTAATAAACAGTGTTGTCAGCGTTCACAGAGACCAGGTAACACAAAGTTGTAACTTGGAAAAAACTTCTTGATTTTTGAGGATAGGAAATTAAGCATGGAGGGTGGGATAGTCTGTGCAAGCTTATCTCTGCAGTAGCAGAGTAGAGCCCCATTTGTTTTACTAGCATTGACACAGCTTCTGAGCAGTCAGCTGCTGAGACTAAACACAATGGCTGTGTGAAGAGGTACCAAGAAGGAAAAGGATTTCTTTCCTCTTGGACAACATTATGCTCCAGAGCCTTGCATTCAAACACAGCTCCTCTCTGCAGAGCCATCACAAATGAAGGTGCCAAAGCAAAACACACACACACACACACACACACTGCAGTATTGTAACTACCGTGTCAATTCAGAATAGGAAAGGACTGGACAATACTTTCAATCCACATGTGATTTTCCAATTCATTTCAATGGGAGTTATATGATATTGATTTTTTCAAAGTACAGCGTATCTGAAACTTTTAATTCTTTTTAAAATGCAAGAGCTTTGAGTTAGAAAAAAAAAAGTATTTTAAAGGTTTTGTGCTTGTTTTGTTTTGTTTTGTTTTTAAATTTAAACAGCTAAATAAAAATGGAAGGTGTTGAAAACAAATGTAGTAGTTTTGCTACAGTTACAATGGTTTTGCCTTCTAAATGTAGACTTCCACAAAGGTAGTGGATATACCAGAGATTGTATCAGTCATATAAGCCGGGTGTCTGGCAATCCAGAAATGGAGACATGGGAATTTACATGGTCTGTTATGCCAAGTCAGAGAAAGTTCTCACATTGCCTGCATTTTGCAGGAAAGTAATGTCATGAATTGAAAAGTCAACTGGTTACCCACCCTCATAAGTTAGCTGTTCCGTTCCTATATTTTAACTTATTTTCGCTTAGCAAAACAAAATTTATAATTATTCTACATCAATTTTTCCTCTGATGGCATTTCATTAATTCTTTTAGTATATATAAGAAGGATAAGCACTCTCAAAGCAGTTTCAGAGGAGTTTAGAAGTCACTTGTTTTTCATTAAAAAATTCTAGCCAGACACCTGCATTGCAACTTTAAGTCTGTTACTCATGACAGTCTGCCTGAGTGAAACCAATTTATGGCCTACGGTCATTTTTTTCAAAAAAAAAAATTGACTACGATCCATAACAGTAATAAATATATATAGGATTTACTCTCAAGAATAGCAAACATTTAACCCAGTTGCCCATAACTTGATAAGAGACTGTGGGATGATGGTTGCGGGAAAGTAAACCTGCATGACAAGGAAATATACAACCAGTACCTTCCCCACTGACACCGAGATTACAGACTCTGCTACTCTTACTCCAGAATAAACTAATGAACAAATTTCTTTTCAGTAAGAGGATGTCAAGTTGGCCTCTCACTATTTAATGAAGCACAGCATGTGCCCAATGCTTCACTCCTCTTCTCCCTCCCCCATTAGGAGGGCTCAGTGTAATTTCCACTTAACACAGGTTTCTTTTATCATTATTACTCAATTAAAACATAGAGGGTGTTCTTAAAACTTTCAGGTTACTGAGGGTAAAAGTGGCTGAGGTTAACTATGATAAGGATTGAGGTTTCTTTCTTTTAGCTCACACATGGAATAAAGATTAATTTCATTATGTTGTTTGGAAAATCAATTATCTATAATTCCATGTAGTCTCTTCAGTTATCATCTAAATGGGGAGCAGTGAAGAAGATACCCTCAAAACTGAGGTCAAGTGGGACCAAGTCTAACACGGGGATTCTATATCTGGATGCCTTCTACTTATTTTTAGATTGAGAAATCAGGTGCACAGTTGTATTTAATAATTTTTGCATGAATGTCAAATTGCACAAGCATGTACACAGTATATCAAAACACCGTTACATACTTTTTTAGTGTCAGGCTGATTCCACAGCAAATAGAAAAAATGAATCAATAAATGTATAAATCTGGGTATCCCATACAATGAAAACTATTTTACTGAGCGTTTTGCATGATCCTGTCTAACACAGATACTTTGGCTTGGTTTTCTATACTGGTTAGAGTGTAAAATAGTAGCAGATGATGCTTCAGGTAACGTATAGTTTTGAATTCTTTCATTTGACTTTTCATGTATTTCCTGGTTCTGTTTTCATTCATAACATGATGTTTTGATAGGCTCTTCCAAGCAGTTTCAGACACGTATGACAGCTTTAGTTCTATTCCTTCATTTAGTTCATCACTTCATTCTCATGTCTCATGAAATGAATAAAACACATGTATAGATTTGCAGCTATTTTGAAGCTGACAGACTGTATTCAGATGACTTTTCTTCTTCTTACATCTTTGTTTTCCATTATGTGCATGCTCATTTACTTTTAAGGTGACTGGGTCAGTGGAGAACCCAGGTACAAGGTGGAAGTTGCTCCTTCTGGGTGAACTATGGGCCCTGTTGAGGCAGAGAAGGTACAGAAGAGAGCAGTTTGGCAGGAAGAGCCAAAGCAGAGTGCTGGGAGCTTGCAGGTTCTGCCACAAGCTGTAGGGCAGCCAGACAGAGCAGTTTGCTACCAGTCAGCCACTGGGGTGGCCAACAGCAGGGACCTACCCATAAGGAACCAGGGGGCTGGAGTTGAGTTGCTTACAAGTGTTTTGATCACCATTCCATCTAACGATAGCTAGTCTGAGTGCTTTTTGAAAAGTCAAATGCTTATTTTTCTTTTAAACCTCTCAATCGTTTGGAAAGCAACCATAGCAGAAGTCTGCAGGCCTTCAAAGACAGAGCTGTTGTGTTGTTCTGCTAACTAAATAATTTTCTTGGCCTTGTATTTGTTGCTGTGCCTTTCTAATCAAATTAAAAGGTACAACTGTTTTACTCACGTTTCTCCTGCACGTAGAGATAGCCTTCCATTGTCCACTGACTTGGGGGTCTGTAATCCTGGTTGGCTGATTTCATTCTCTGCATGAGTCTCTCCACTTCCTGCCTAGTGCTTTCAAAGTTATTCCGAGTCTAACACCCAAAAGAGGAAAAAAAAACAAACCCCTATATTATCTCATGCAATGAAGAAATGATTATTAATAATGCCAAGGAGACTGTACTGGAGACAAACAGAAGCATTTGCCTGAGACATAAAAGGGGGGAAACCCCCCCCACCCAATAAAGAATACTACTCTTCATCACTTTAGAAGCCTAGGAATAACATAGTAATGAAGAATTCAACTTAAGCATACAAGTCCAAAAGAAACTTAGTTGAGAATAGTAACATTCCTTTTTCTGCAGGTCACTAACCTCAGAAAGGAGGTAATTTCATATCTTTAGGTATGCTTACACAGTATTTTGCAGACAGATGAAGGCCTTATCTCCGTATACTCTAGGATATGCAGACAGAAGTCAGACTAAACTAGAAGCTGCTGACAGCATAGCCCCAAACCTGAAGTAGTAAATCACACTGAATCACTTGAAGTACAGCACAGAAAACACTAGTTTGGCTTAATGCCAGGCTAATGTCTCTAGACAGCTGTGGTCTCTCCACACGTAGAAGAGACAAATGTACTGTGTATCCATATCTTCAGTAATGCCACATGTCAGGATGGTCAGGTTACCAGCACTGTCATGAACATTTTTTGACAGTTAAGTATAAATAAATATAAATATGCTAGGTAAGGAACAGGTCACAAGTGGCAGAACTGTGCCAAAAGCATGGAAGTACTGTGTCTGTCCTAAATATCACGTGTGTAACCAGGCATCTTGCCAAAAAATCAACTAGGTACAAAGATGGGTTATTCATATTTGCTAATATCTATATGCACGTAAAGGGACCTGTTTTTGCTATTGAATTCAGTGAGGCCAGGGTTTCCCCACACACACCTAGCACAGCATAGTAGAGGAGAATTATTATGAGGAGCCAGAGGTTTGATAGGTTCCTAATTTACCAGATGTTGAGCACTTTGTTCCTACAGGTAATAGAAAAGAATCAAGAGTTTTGTAATGTTTCTGCAAAGTCATTTTATGGACTCTAACCCTGACTAGTCAGAAAGATACTCTCAGGACTTTATACATTGGTGAATATTTTCCCCTTTTTGCAGGCCATTCATGGAGCTGCACAGTTGTACAACAATACACATGTTAAATCTTCTTATTGAAGACAAACATTATTATTAGAGAGGGAGGTAAAATTCTCTGAATTTTTCAGATTATATCTTTAGGGTTCAGACCAAACTTAACAGAGGTCATTTTGAGACCCTGAGGAGGGACATGCTGTTGAAGGGAGGAATGTCCCCATTTTGAGAGCTTATTTCTGTTTGTCTATTAAGTTTTTAATTACTACTTTTAAGTAGCCAGGACTTCAAATAAAATTATGGAAAACAAAGCCAAATGGACATACAAAGTACACCACTGGCCAGCTGAAACAGTCAAAGTGACAACAGGTCATGTTAAGACATGGTGACCTGTTAAGAGCTGTTGGTCTGCCACTATTCTGCTACTCCTACAGCTGTTGCTGCTCCTGTTCTAACCTGTAGGACAATTTTAAGAAAAGAAACAGCAGTTCAGATCAATTATTCTCCAAGACCTTAACACACGATGCAATGGAGAGAAGTACTTTTGACAGCTACAACAGACAGGCTGAATGCAATTTTCCCTTAACGCTGTCCTCAGTTTGTCTTTTCCTCCATAAATTATTTCACTTCAATCTGAGGTTGGGTGATGCTCTGAGGGACAAGTCAGCAGATAGCCCAGAAAAAGCCCAGAAGAGAAAGCTGTAGATCTAGATTTGGAGCCAGAATTCAAACTTCCGTGTAACAGCAGTGAATAATGTACTGTATCTCATTATATCTTCTTGTGTATGTTTCTCTGATGTATAAATATAATAAAAAATAATATCATAATACACTGTTCCTTCTGCCTAACTGTATATCTCCCTCTACCTCTGTAGCCTATTTACAACTTAAAGTTGTAGTCATGTAATATTTAAGAAGAGATTAAGTTTAACTATCTCTTAATTAACATTGAAATTGAAAAAATCTTTTAATAATTCTGTTTCTACAGATATGCACATAGAAGATACTAACATATTCTGACTTACAAAGCCAGTTTTGGTCTGTGCTGTGGGCTCATGGAACTTGCCATATTAAAGTGAATAAATCTCTGGACTGAAGCACGTTTTTCAGCCTTCCACTGAAACTGTGCTGTGCAACAACACTGACCCCTTGTGCCTTTATCTGAAAGAGTCTTTGTAGCAAACCAAAAGTAGCAAATACGTAATTTGAAAGGACAAGGGGTTGAGGTGTCTACAGACAGAAAACATTTGTATTTTGATCCAAAAGGAAAAGGTTAATCACCTAGGAAGTTTTGCCTTATTTCCCCAGGCAGTGTTTTAAATGGGATCTATACCTACATATGGACAACAGAGATAAAAGGGGAGGGGGCTACGGAGGTGTGCTGCACATGTTTAAGTGCAGGACTCCTCAGAATGCAGATCTACATTAACAGTGCTAAGGCAATACCATCTTCCAACTTTGAGCCAACATATGTGTCTCTAATAGCAAGATGCTACAGGCAAAATGTCACCATTTTCTTCTCCAGTAACCCACAGGGAATATCAGCTGAGCACAGTAAGGTGCTCTTGTACTCCCAAACCTGTTTCATATTTCCTACGTTCAGTGGCCAAGGCACTATCCACAAAAGCTGATGTCAGATCTTCTAAACTGTTGTAGCTTCTTTGACTCTAGTAGAGCTACAAAAACTTCTGTTGAGTGAGTATCTTTTCTTGAAAGAATGAAATAGAAAAGAAACAGAGTCACCCCAAAGTCACAGCATTTGGAGTAAATGATAGAACAACAGAATTCCTTCACTTTTTTTTTTTTTTTTTAATTTATTCTGTACTTTGATGTTACTTGTAATGAAAAACATAGGGCTGGCCCAATATTAACACATTGAACTTCACTTTTCGCTTTAAAAAGCAAATGATAATGGTTCCAATGCAAATCAGGCGTAAAAATGTTTTGTATCTACTTATTTGTATGTCCTTGGAAGTGTGACATCTGAATTACACAGTGAAATAAATATATACTTGTATACAGCAATTATGATGAGTGGAAAAGTGTGTTGATTAAACATTTTTATTATTACTGAAAGCTATGGAATTTTTGTGCGCAGTTAACCTTGTATGGCTCTTCCTACCAAATTTAGACCAATCTACAGTGAAAGATCCATTTGCTCAGCCGAGACTGTCTCCCTACACAAATAACAGATCTTTCTTCTGGTGGAATGTAACACTCGTGGGAGATGCTCACTGTGGAGGAAGGCCCCATCAGTTCTTTGATGCTCCACAGAACAACCAGAGAATGGCTTCCCAAGTATGCTTTTTACACAGTGGGAAGCTAGCAGACAGCAGGACAAGCTTTTTGTGGCAATCTGTGATCTTAAACAAACTGCACCACTCTATACCAGCTGGAGCATCTTGGGGACACACACTTACTCCATAAGACAGGTTCTACTCTCAAGAAAGCATTTACACATATTTAAACCTATCCAGACTACTCTGTTTTCTAATCAAAACTTGGCTGCTGTTGTGCTTTTCTGTTTCTCGCTCCCAAAATTTTGACCTGGAAAACACAAATTAACTATCCAAAGATTGATTTTTCCAAAGCTATTTATTGACAAGAATCTCAATTACATTAACCTTACCAAAAATAACTTTTACCTATTCATATATTGATTTGATTTCAGCTTTCTAAAACATTGTAAGACTTAGAGTTCCAATAAAGTGCTATGAGTCTACTTTAATGTCTTGAAATTAAATAAGCAAGCAAAACGCTGTAAATACAAATCATTCTTACGTTCTGCAAATTGAACTGTAGTTGCTGCTTGTATGGTGCAAACTCCTGAGCCAGTTCATATCCTTCATGGTAAAATGTAAATAATCCTTGAAGAAAGGCCAAGAGCTGAAAAGGTAAAATTGAGAAGCATGATATATTTTTAACGTGAGCTCTTAATGCTATATAACACAAAGATAACATTATAAGGAATAGGTATTGCCTGAGACAATTAAAAATAGTTCTTAGCAACTGCTACACACTTTTTCTATTCAAGTGAATATAAGAAAGCAAAAACTAAGGACAGTTGATTTCCTGCTAGTTTTCAGAAGCAAAATACAGCAAACCATCGGCGAAAACGTTCTGTCTTAGCTCCTGGAACACTCTAAGCTTTCATTACTCACAATAGCAAACCTTTGCTGACCAAGGAATCCATGGTCAGACCTTAAGAAAGAGAGGCGGTAAACAGGCTTTTGCATCATGAAGTTGTCATTTTCATAATAATTTTATTCACTGTCCTTGTCATTTTATCCAGTATTTCACCCGGAGTCTTTGATGGTGTGATTTTTCCAAGTTCATACTTTCAGACTTCAAGGATTTTTTTCTTCAAAATATTTTTTCTCATTCTTCATAGTAATTGCTTGGGCTATGACCTATTTTCCACAAATGAGACTCTTGAAAGTGTGTTTTGGACAGCTTAATACAACAGAAGAAATCCAGACTATTTCTTCCTGCTTTGAACAAAATGGAAACTCTATCTGGTATGTCTGTGATTGACTCCAACAGAACAGTTGACATCTGTACGTATCCAGGTGAAAGTTCTTTTTAAAGTTTGCTTTAAAATAATGTTTAGGTAGTAGAAAAAAGTGCAACAAGATTTTAGCTGTGAATCAATGGATTCCTACCACCTACTAGTTTAAAAAGCCTTCTAACTTATTCTAAGTTTTAAAAATGTTTTGATATTGCTATAAGTTGTCTTACCTGCTATTAAATAACAAGCATTTAACTTTTTATTATGGACTGTTTTCTTTGTATAGTTAATATAGCTAACAAAAAAACAATTAAAGAAAAAAAACAGAGAGATTAATTTGGATATACAATAACAAAAGCTGTAACAACAGGACAGATTTATCTTAGTATGTTACAGCCACTGAAAAGCTAATAATCCAGGCTAAGTAATGGGCTGTCCAGGCTGCCTCCTAACTCAGTAAAAAACCACAGGTATTCAAGCGCATAATTCTTTTTATTTTTTCAGACTTCTCTCTCAGGTTGGGATGAATGATCCAATGGAAACATTTATCTCTCTCCATCGACTATTGAAGTAGCCTAGGCTCAGGCAACAAAACTGCCATCATTCATATTTAATGCACTTTTCTTTGTGTTACCTGTACCATAGATTACTGTAAGTGAAACAGCTCAAAAATGTAGCTTTTACTGTGTTTATATTTTCTTCAAATTTACACTCAGCCCTACTTGAAGAAATGTGGTTAAATTGTTCTGCCTCCCTCCTTCCTATCGCTCACAAAGAGACTGCTGTACTAAGGTAACACATATATTTCAGGGGAATACTAAAATAATATTTTGCAATTTTAGAGCACCATCCATTCCAGCGTTGCAAGACATTCCACACCCTTTAATGAGCAAACTTCCACAGCTTGACAGATAAGATTAAGGACACAGCACTCTGGGCAGAGGAGCTAACATGATGACGTGCTGTTACCAGCCCAAAGCCTTGCTCTCCCCTTCCCGTTCCTCCTTTCTCTCCCCACTCAGCTTTGTCATGCATCCCACATGTCCTTGTGCCAGCTCTGGCATCACTGAGACCTTCAGTGACCATCCCTGCCTTGGGAAGCCTGCTGTTCTGCTTCCTTAGTAAGTGAAAGCAGTTCAAGGTTAACAGGCCATCAGTGCTGGCACAAATAGAAGCATGAAAGCATGGCTGGGAGAACAACTTCACCCTTGGTTTTTACTGGTATTGCAGGATCAGATGAAACCCTGGCCTCAGGCAAAGGTGGTGAAAGCCCATGGCTGCCCAGTAACTCAGTCACAGAGCCTGGAGAACTGAGAATATCCTTGGGCATAAAAGCCACTTTTTGTGGGGCCTCTACAATGTGTTCACACCCATTCCTGAACTGTATCCCACCACCAAACAAACAACAAAGGCAACACAGTCAAGTGAAAGGCTCCACAGCTTGTGTAAATTGTCTCAGCTTTATGTGATCATCTGTCCAGCTGAAATCATTGTATCAGCTAAAGACCTGGCCCTGAAAATCTCTTACTGCTTATTCAAGTGGTTCTGAGGAAGGTCCAAATACAACAATTTATCCTAAAAAGCTCCAATTATACAGACAGACAGAAAGATTGCTATAATTTTCAGGTTTACAATGTAATTCTAGAAAGAATTACATATAAGAAAATAAAAGAAAGAAAACTAATCTTCCTTTTTTAATGAATAAAGTATAAAATAAGTAAATTATAACTAAGGCTCTGTTCTGGCTCCAGCTGCGCAATGCCCGTGCCCACATTCTAGATCTAGTTACTCATGAGCGTCTCCAACTACAGCTCCTTCAGATACAGCAGCATAACTATTCCTGTGCTTTTTCTGACTTCGTTCAGTGAAAAGGATGTGGATTAACTTAACCTTAAGTAGGAGCCTGCTGCTAAACCCTTTCAACTAAAGGAGCACCACGGGAGTAATATGAGCACTCATCTAAACTACAGCCAGACCAGAATGTTAGAGCACAACAAAATTACAATAAAAGAACTAGTGGGAGAAAGTTTCAGTATGTCATCTCATGCCTGAATTTTAAAGGTCAGTTTAAAGGGCATTTTAGGAGAATGTAATATAAACTGTTTAAATTTCAGCTTCAATACTTCCAGAAAACCATTTTACACCATACAAAACACTTTACAGAGTAAATGGAGAAATACTGAGGAAGAAAATATTTAACACAAGATGGCAGCAAAGCTGAATTTATCAGAAAGCAAAAATAATAGCAGCAAAAAAAAAAAAAACCTGAGAAAAATTGGAATACACTTTAGTTAAAGTACACCTCAGGTATTCTCCTAGTTGTGCATTGTAGAGGATCTGGCCTTGAGGTTCTCTTGGTGAAATACTCTCCAAGCACTTAGAAAAACGGGAATAAAAGAAAAGTAAAAATATGCTTATTTTCTGCAAGTCCTAGACCAGCTTATTCAAGTTCTGTGTTGAAACAAGTGACACTGAGGATGGTTTTTGCTTCTAGGTATGTTTCACTAGTGGTGGAAGAACAGGGATCAGGAAGCATCCTGTACCCAATGGGCCTATGCTTTTAAGGCGTCTTCCATCAGGACAGGTACAGCCATAGCATTGCAAGGAAGAGATCTAAAAGCCAAGGACTTTTGCTCTAGGCTTATGCTCACAGTGGGGTTTCCTTGTTGCTGGTGTTAGAAGTGGCTCTGCTGCTAAAGGCATTTTCACAAGTTTAAAGATATTGCATTAAATAATAAAGAAAAGAAAACCAGCCCTTTTTTCCTTCAAAAAAGATTTTCAGAATCTATTTTGAGGTGGTCTTCACAGGTAAAGAGGTTATTTGTTTCATCAAACATCACATACAATGCCTGATACGCTCATATCAATGATTTTACATTTCAACAAGCGTCTTAGAGTTATCTCATTCCAAGTATCTAATCTAGTCACATCAATAAAGAGTGAGGCCTGAACTCCGTCATACAACACTGCTGTTCACCACCCCAGTGCCGCGAGGATTTCAACACAGAACCTGAAACAAAATCCAACTACTTCTTGAGACTTTATTTATTTTTATGTAGAGCTGGTGACCTCAAGACTGCCTGGTCGTTTCATTCTCACAGGAAGAAGACTGTACTTAGGTTTCGGATAGGGAAGGAATTTAACCTTTGGCCTGCTGCACATCAGCCAGAAGTCCCTGTCTCCCTGGTTTCATTTTATTTATAACTAGATAGCACTTATTCATCAGATTAAAGTGAATGTAGTTAATAATATAGAAAATCCAAGAAAGGGGAAATGAAGTTTAATGTCCACAGTGAAGTCTCATGGAACTGCATGCAATTACAGGCAGGGTTTTTTGGGTTGGTTTTTGTTTTGTTCTGGTTTGTTTTTTTCCTTTTCTTTTCTTTATATAAACACTTCTGAGCTTTTGTGACATTTAGTGGACCACCCCTAAACATTTCAGATATTTTACTGCTTATGAACTCTACAGGCCAAGGAAGTCCTGGCATCACTGAGGGACAAAGTGGAGCTCTAGGAAGGTGTTTGTATTTCTCTTAACAAGTGTCATACCCTTAGAAAGTGGCGTTGGTTTGGACTAGCTTTGTCACTTACTTTGCTTTGTTGTTTAACTTGCTGTAAAGTATATTTTAACACTAATTTGTCCTTGAGAAAAAGTTTAAATTCATGATCTGTATGAAAAGCTTTAGGGTTTTTTTTTCCCTTCAGAAAAAGTCAAGATCTAGGACAATCACAAATAGGCACTGTCACTTACTCACACCAGTACACATTAGCAACTTGAAACAAGATGCAGAGAACAGTAGAGAAATCCAGGGTCTGAGGAGCAGCTGCAAAAGTTTACTCTAAATACTATAATCCTCTATTCAGAGTATGAGTCATTAGCATTTTGTACCTTAAAATCTCTCCCCACTCTCCTCCAGGAAGAAACTTACTCCACTCTTACCAACTTCCACTGTCTTACTGTCCTAGGTGTAACCCACCTGGCAATTTTTGCTAGGCTACTTCTCCCACTCTCGTTCCCAGACCATCCTTATCTTTTAGCATAGACAAACTGAAGATCTTGGAAGGAGCTTCAGCAGATCGTTTGGTTTTCAAGTTCTATTCCCATGTCATGAACTTATCCTTCTTCCACATCACCATCACAATTTCCTCTTTCACTGTACTAACAGCCTTTCTTTTATTTTGTTAAGCTCTCCTTCAAAGAGTCTATTAGTAACATGTCAGATTGAGAATTGTATGGAGATGTGACACTGAGATGATAAATCGGAGACATAAGCAGCACATGCACTAGAATGCCCCACAACCAGCAGAGCTCCTGAGGAGGAATGTCTATATAGACACACCAGCAGGCATCTTCTAGCATCTGAACATCTTTAGAGCACACAGAGGAAAATTAATAATATGCCAATTCTTTTGGTACACGATTTTGAAGTGTTAGGCTTTGTCCTTATCTACTTGCATCTATGAGCACATGCTCATACTTCCAACATCACTTACATAAACAACGCACTTTTAGAAAGCCTATTTTGAAGACATTTTTATTTCTTTGTCTCATGGTATTGCTGATGTGTATTATAATTTATTTGGCATACTTTGCCTTACAGGTTTTAGTATCCCAGCATGTTGTATGCAACAGACTAGAAACAAAAAATTAAGAATTTTGAAGGTTCAGAATTCTAAAACTGATCTTCTAATTTAAGCTCCATTCATATTCAGATTGATTATTAAAAAAAAATCACACCTGGAGCCAGAAGACACTGCCTGAAAAGGCTATTATTACCCAGTCACTAAAGTATTTCCCATACCTTCCTCTGGAACATCAAGTAGCGACCTGTGTTCAACAAACAGCACACTCGGCTAAAACGCCTACTGATTTGACATGGGATGGTAACTGATCCACTCAAAAGTAAATTTTACCTACTGGAAGTGCACACATGGTGACAAAAATACCCAGGTCCACAAGACTGAGTTTACCAGTAACCTCCCCTGCTTCCTTTCTCAGTATCAGCATTGATAAATTGATAAATTGCTCTTTCATTTTGGTAATTCATAGCTGCTGCTATGATGGCTGACATAGCATGGGGACAGCTCGTGGTCAAAAGGATAGAGCTTAGTATCCCCAGCTAAAATATATAAAATTGAATTTATTTTTCCTCTTTGGCTGGCACATAGGATGAAAGATGCTCTATTTTAACAATATGCAATTGCACAATAATATTTCCCAATGTACAAAGTCTTCTCAATACAGAAAGTTTCTATCACTTTAAAGGAGCATAAAGTATCCTACACCAAGGTCAGAGTTAGGTCAAGATTGCTAGATTTTTCCAGGATGTAAGAGTTTTGCAGAAGTAGACAGAGAGAGACACTCTGGATTAATGTGTGACAGGCAGAAAAATGTTCTTATTTAGGAATCCAAGCAAAGTTTTAGTCTCTAAGATTTGGCAGCTGCATGCCATAAAGATAGGATTTCTGTAAGCACTGCCTGCTGAATCCAGGTTCATTAGTTTGCATCAATGTCAAACATTCACTATACAATACGTTCTCATCTCATGGAAAGGAGGCATCTGAGAAGCTCTTGGTGACATTGGATGTTCAAGATGTAATTCAACCTGTTCCATAGTCAAGAGTGCTGCTTCAGTGAGTTATGAGGATGCTGGAAGATGGTGTGGAGAGAGAGAAAAAGTTATACTTGTCATGTTCCTCTTTCATAACTGATGCTCTGCTATGCTCAATATGCTTAATGGGAAGGGACAGATGACACTGGAAGTTCTCTGTCAACGGCTACAGGTACTGACTAACTCAGGCAATTGGCAAGCTAGTCCTGTATGATATAGGCAGTAGTAATACTACTAATATGCCACAGAAATATGCTAGCACATCATATGAAGCAGCTTTTGGCACTGACTGACACAGAAGATAGTCGGGGGGGAAAGACGGATGGGGGGTGTGTGTGGGAACACAGTCCAGGAGAAGATCCCTGATCTAAATACGGACTTTGAAATGCAACTTTATCTTCCACTTTTACAGTTTGTCAACATATGTCTTATTTTATGTGCAAAGTAAACTAAAGACAACTGACTCCACTAACAAAAATATAAACTTACCCATCCTACAGAAAACCTGATTTTTCACTTTATTTCATATATAACTTGGAAAAACATATGTGTACATTGCCTATATGGAATATCTAAATCCAAAAGCTGTCTCAAGAATTTCAGCCTTGAAACCATGGTACTAGGAAACATCCATTATGTGTTGCACAGACACAACATTACATGTTGTCCCATTAAAATGTTATGCACACTCCAAGTCATCAGACATTTCACTTCACAGTAGATACGATACTCTTACACAATCCTTTATTAAACATGGAAAGTGCCCAAGCCAAGAACTTAATGTCTGTCTATATACAAACAACCTGCAATCACAATTTAAAAAAGGAGCAAAAAATAGATATTTTAAATTAAATTTTCAGCTGTAAATGCATGCACTCTAAAGAAAATAAAACTTACAGGTTCTACAAATTCAAATTTCTTTTTCTCTTGTACTTCTTGAATTTTAAAAACATATTCTAATGATGCTTCATAAAAGTTTTGATGTTCTCTGTCAATCTGTGTATCTGCCTAAAAGACAAAATGAAATATAAGCAATATTAATTTACTCTCATGATTGTTTAAAACCAGATTTTGTCATTAACAAACAGATCTTCCAAGATTACTGTACAAGCTTCATGGGGTTCAGTTTTCTTCCTGAAAACTAGAACACCTACTTAAAACAGCTAAATGCAAGTTCAAGAAGTTAACGTTACACATTTTATCCTCATGCCTTTTCCCCCCACTCCTTTTTGGTTTCCTTTTCCGTTTTGCACTTTAATATGCTAGTTTTTAGGAGAGCCTGGAGGGAAACAAAAGAAAGATGGCAGCAGGAACTCTGTCTCTGGTATGTGGCAAGTTTAGAAAAAGAAATAGAAAAGAGTAGGATAGGAATTAAGGAGGGACAAAAAGATAATTATTTCTGTTGAAATGTTTGAGTATCACATGCACTGAAATAATCTATTTCTCAGCTTCAAATACCTTCCTAAGAAGGTATTTTCTTCCTTAAATAGATGTCTTTAACAATGACATCTTGCAAATTAGTAATTCATAGTATGAGTCACATGCTCTTGGAATATAAACATATTTAAGTTCTTAACCTCATAAATAAATTATTTTTCATGTTTTAATTTTCCAGTGCCAAAAGTACAAGGCAATACTTGTCAGAAGTGCCTGAATAATACCACCCGACACGAAGATCCAGTACCAAAACAGTGTCTTCGGCCTAAACAGCTAAAGAATTAACTCTTATCAGCTGATAAAGAGTAATAGGCTTTTATCCTCAAGTTAAACAAGTCATGGTAGAGGGACCTAACAGACAAGCAGTGTAGTATGTGGATAATGCTTAAAGAAGAGACGCAGATTCCATTTTAATTCATCCTTCTTGTAACAAACCATTTTTGTCAAGCAAATCCCTTTTGGGCTGCATTAGTTAGGTTTCAGACCTAGGTCAAAAAGAAATTTTATCAAGTATCAACAACATGAGTAAGACCAGTTGAGCTATTTTTGATGTATGCCAGTTAAAATACAGCACTATATTTCTGTATACCCTCTAGTTCAATTCTGGCATTAAAAATAACAAATATGGGAAAATTGGAAAAGCTAGACGTTGTCTTTCCTTGATAGCAAACATTAAACCAGCAAACATAAGAAAAGAGATTTAGTACTTTTAACACTACAAATGCAAAAAGTCAGTGTTTTCCTTCAGGCAGGAACTGGTCATCAATAGCACCATGCATACTTAACATTGCTTCTTTAGTCAAGGACACGCCACTATCGTGATTTGGCCCCCCAGATTCTTAACAATATCGGTCCACTTCCCTAGCACAGTGTTCTAACACTACTTCAAAGCATGGGCCTCAATGCTATATTTCCAAAGATTCAGTACTAGCACCTCCTTCCCACATCTATAAAAAAAACTAATCAGGAAATCAAGTACACAAACTAATATTATGAAGCAGAAATCAAGCACTCAAAATTTCAATAATCAAGTGCTTTATCACAGAATTAAGTCTGCCATGTGCCATTCATATAGTGTGCCTGGCTACTGTTTTCTTTGATACTGTTAATAGTTTTATTTCACAAAAAATATATCACAAAGGCAATGCTACATAGCTGAACAGAATCAGGTGCCACCACTCTGGGACATGATTCAGGAAGCCCTCGCTCACACAAGTGCCATCAATAAGCACTTGAGACAGACCTCAGATCCCACATTTAATTGTAAGCAAATAATAGAACCTAGTTTCAGCAATGAGCTCTTTCAGGCTTCATCTCAGAAAAAAGTATTTAAACACCTAATTAAATCCATCTCTATTCTGAACAGCATTTAAGCAGATTGTAGTTGTAATGATACTTATGACAACTAAGTGCCATCTCAAATATGGATGAGCTCCTAAATTAAGGCCATAATCACCACTAGTGTACAGGGACTAAATCATTTGCAAAATATACCTTCTGTAGAAGCTTATGAATATGTGTGAACACCAAAGATTCAGATTTGTAAGAATCACTTTGACAGTGATTCTGAAGTTTCAAAAGCTGAAAGGATTTTCACATGTTTTTCTATGGCTTCAAACTGCATGTAAAAAATAATAAGATTTGATGGATATGATTTTGAGTTTCTACCTATATTCCTAGTTATAGTGAGTAATATTTTCATTGACATAGGATATCAGTAAAATGTATACCCGAGCTTCACATATGCTTGGAGACTAAAGCCTTTGCTCTACATTTATGCCTGATTCTGGAACAGATTTAAGAAAAATAAAATCAGGAGTTTATTAACTTTTACATATCACTCAATTCTGACCATTTTCTGCTTCACTGTGGACTTCTGCAGGCAGTGAAAAGACAGTATTATGAAGTTTCTTTTTGTTGCTAAAGGAGAAAAATCTAGTTAGCTATGTAAACTGCATAAGCAGTCTTGCAGGCTCTTAAAATATCCAACATGTTCCAATTAGATGAATATATGCAAACCACTCTCTATAGAGTATGTTCAGACCATCAAACTTTCAATGCCTAATTAAGGTGCTCTCAATTGCACCTAAGTGAGATATGTAAAATAGCTGAGGACAGTATGAGAACTACTCCTTGCTCATCCCAATACTCTTTAACCCACATAATGTCACAAGGTACTAAGAAAACTCAACAATTCAAAGAAACAGTGGGTTAAAAAAGGAAGTAGTATTTTTCAGTGTGACAGTAGCAGCCAAAAAATGGTATTCCCATCTCACTAAATGCATGATGTTGGCCTGAAGCAAGGACGTCCCTGCACTTGCATCGAGCACTAAAGCCCCAGACACCAGCACTGCTTGGTTCTTTGCCTGTGCCCTGGCTCTGCTGTGGGCTGCTCCTCCCAACTCTGTCCTGGACATACAGGCTATACATGGGGTTCACCCAAACCACTCTGGATGCAAGTCAACAGCTATCACTTGGATTTCTGGCCAGGAACTGGTGCTTGGCCCGCTTTTATTTATGATACAGAAACAGGGCAAAAGTCTCCCCAGTTAACATTTTTTGTTACTGATTTGCTATTGTACCTTCTACTTATGGTAGGTCCGTGTTGCTGATTCAGCACACCTAGAGCTGCATAAAGAGATGACAAACTATGCCCTAGATGCTTTACAAGCGGGCATCCAGAGAAGTAAAAAAACCTCAGCCTCAGCTACAAGACTTTTAAATCCAGAGATGTCACTTAAGGACACAGTGGAAAAATTTATTCTGGTTTTCCATTAGTTTACACTCTTGAGCCAATTCCATTGTTATTCTACCACAGTTTATTAGATTCACAGTTGTTACTTTTCACTTCAGTTGCTGTTTTTAGACTGTAATTATTTTCATGTCTCAAGAGTAACATATTTTATTTTATTTATTTTATTTTATTTCTATTCTAGAGTAAATTGGTGCTTAAGTTCACTTTTCAACATTTTGATAAGAAATTAATTTTCTTTTTTTTTTCCTCAGCTGGTGCTTAGCCTCTACCAGAACTGCTTCTTCATCAATACACAGGATACTTAGGAAAAGTGAAAGCTGTACATATAAAACTTTGACATACAAGTGGAACAATTAACCACCTCTACATAACTAATGTTGCAGCTAGACTGATTATTATATAGACAGCAATGGCAATTCAGCAGTATAAACATCACACAAATTTTGAATTGCTACGCCTCATTTAATTTGAATCATAGTATTATTGGGAAAAATGAAAAAAAAAAATCCTACATTTTGTGACTAAGTGATGGTCACATCTTCTGTGAAAACTCCATCTGGAAACTAACCCCTATAATTTAAGAGTCTCTGTGACAAAAGTACTCCCATCAAAATAATTTTTAACTACTTTTGGCACAAATCCCAAAGTGTCATTCATATCAAATTGCTGGTTTTACTGTAATTTGCCTCAAAGACGAATCATAATTGTTTCTACCAGCATTCTGAAAAGCCCTGGAATACTCCCGTTAAACTAGAAGTTTTCATGTTTCTTTTTTTTTTTTTTTTTTTTAAAACAGAAAAGAATTAGCCATATAGACTCTTCAAAGCTGAAACTGTGGATACATTTTCAGGTCATGATGCTGCAATCTCAGAATAAGGTGACAGAGAGGAAAAAAGAAGCATAAAAAAGAATCATTAAAGTAATTTCAGTTCAGTCTCCCAGACTGAAGTTTATGTGAAACAGAAGCATAATTTCACTGAGCAATAAATTAAGTATCAAACAAAGCAATTTCAAATATTTCAAAACTTTCCATATATTCCACATATACCTTATAAAAGTCACATTTTTATTGTAGTAATAGCATTTTGTTATTGCAAGCAATAAACATTAGCTATACTTCACGTACACAAAATTGTACATGTAGAGCATTGCCTTGTCGAAATATTTAACTCTTATTAAGGTCATATCAGTCCCACTCAAGAATTTATGTTCAAAACAACCATGACCACAAGAAATCACCACAATTTCACATGAAGAAAACATAGCCTGTCTTGAAGAGAACCAGATTGTTATCATGATCTCTATGCAAATACGAAACTTGGTAAGAGTGTATTTAGTGCTTACATCTTGCAAATGAGATTCTTTCTTCTTTGCTGATAAATTTAAGTGCTTTTCTAGGATGGAATAATATTTCTCACTTTCCTTGTCAAACTTCTTCTTCCCATCCTGAAAAACAAAACATTGCCAAGTCAAGTATTTGACTAAATACCACAGCTAATTTAAATTAAAAGAAATAATAGGTGTCAAAATACCCCTGGTTACAAAGCCATTTTTGTTTGTTCTGCTTTTTTTAGGGTTTGATTGCGAATTGTGGCTGAAGATACTAGGAGGACTGATTCAACCTTAAGCAGGATTTTTCCCATAAATAACAAACCTGTACAGGAGACTCACATAGTTTCCCATAATAAATATATATGAGGTTTTATGCAGGTGGTATCTTGCTAAGCAGACATTTAATGCAAAATAATCTTCCCCAAGCTTTATAAATGTACCTACCTGTCACACTGTCTTTGCTGAATAAAACATTGTGGAACAAATCTGATGATGATACAGGCCTATCCTTTGCATTTGAGACTAATATGCCTATTTTCCACCCACACTTAAAATATGAGGATGATGGAAAAGCATATACGTGTTTGCAAAAGAAAATTGGTCCAAAAGTCTGTTTCCAATAATGTTTTGATGTGTCTGAATATTTAAGCTTGTCTCATTTAAAAGAGTTAGTCTGCTTTTTTCCTTTCCTACTCCTCTTAAGTTTTTCCCATCATGTGCAGATAATCCTCACATTTCTACCGTAAGACTACTTTAATACATGATAATACAAAAGAAAGCAACTGCTATGCCTAAATTAAGAAACATCTTATTTTCTGTAATCTAATTTAGATTTTATACTTCAAAATTTTTTCAATTGGCTATTCTGAAATTTAAATCTGAAATTTAAGAAAAAGACAGCTTTCTTAAAAGCTTTTCCATCTAATGATTAACAAGTTGAATATTTTGAGAAAACAACAAAACTCAAGATGACCAGTCCTACTTACACATGTGCAAAAGCTATTAATGGTGGAAAAACTAATTACTGGACATAATGCAGCAACATGAGGTCATCTTCAGAACCATAGTGATTCTTTTCCTGACCCCTTTCTCCCTAGATATTGTTATATACAAAACCAAATAACTAGCTTGTGTTGTAGTACCGCCCTGTTTTATTTTGTCATATCATGGGAAAGTCAGGTCAGTCAGAGAAATAAAAAACAGAAGGAAGAATTTAATGCCATGAATGAAAACTTAGCAACCAGCTGTAAAAATAAACCACTTACTGATCAGCTGCAGCGACTAAAGTTCACAATGGTAATTATACTATATTATTAAACACATCATATACTTTCTATCCTGTAAAAAGTTCAAATACGTTTAGTATGAAAAATATGCACAATTTAATGTTCTCATTACTTCACAAAAGAAATATCTTCAAAAGACATCATAAGGAAAAGAAGGCACTTGACCCAACAAATTATTAATTAACAATACAGAAAAATTCCCAATGCCTTCTATATTTAATTGCAGTTATGCAGATATGAGGGAAAAAAGGCAAAAAGGCAAAAAGGAAAAAAGAAAAAAAGAAAAGCTTGTATTTTGCCTAGCAAGGGAAAAGAAGTTATATGAATTATCTTCCAAAATCATTTCCAAACACATTCTTTAAAGAAGGCGGCAGAAGGCAAGACTTGCCAAATGACCAATTAGCCACAAAATCAATTTTGTGGGACTGAAATCACAAGTCGGTTCCACAGCCACAGTTTTATCGGGAAATTCTCAAGTGCCAGGTCTTTATGATCAAGCAAGAGCAACCCGAGTATTTCACCATCTCCCTCGCTCACAAACAAAATTCAGTTCAGTTGATCACACACCACAGATACGTATCTTTTGAATAAAAGGTGCAGTTAGTTGCATACTGTCTTATCTTCTGAGACATGATGTGAAGGTGCTGGACTAAAAAAAATGAACTGGATTATTTTAAAATCCAAGTGACACAGGTGGCAAAGTCACCACCTTGAGGAAATTCCCAAGTCAAGAGGAAACTCAATTGTAGCAATGAAAAATGCAAAAAGAATTACTTTTTAATTTTTTTTCTATGTCACTGAAAGTTGGGAGTGTGGTCTGCCTGATCACAATATTGAAGCTTTTGGTGACAAGGTGCTGGAGGTCACTGGTAGATACCTTGTCCAGGAGACCATCTGCTTCAGAAGGTAACTTGCTGTGGCTTTTGACAATGAGGCCTGGGTGCAGATGACATTATGCCTGCACATCTGGGCTTGACCTTGTGCTTGCCTTTGCTGCCTCAGAGGTTGGACCAAAGGAATGAGACATGGAGCCACGGGCAAAGCTCTTGCAGGAATACCTGTGTCGGACAGTGAATCACCCAGCCCAGTGAGGCCAGCAACTCCTTCCCTAACAGATTTATGATATGAGCAGTAGGCATCTGTCTTGCCTCATGAACTATTCGTCTCAGAATCAAGTTGATACACAGGTAAATGGATGATTTGAAGTCTGGTCAGCCACTTGCGCTCACATTAACATAACCTTTATAACAAGAGTGGGAAAAGAGTCTGAAGCTGCTTGGTCAGAGTCAGAGAGAAAGGTGTGAAAATGGGGCTTGGCCATCTGAAATAGCTCCTCTTCTATCATACAGCATGTCAAATGCATGTCAATGCCAAGAGTAACCATTTACTTATCTAATGTGGTTCCCAATGCACCAAACACAGCCACCTGTATTTTGTGTTAACATCTACAACAAAACCTGTGAATTACATATCACATTATCTATTCTCCTTGTATGTTAAAAGGAAAACACAGAAAGTAAATGATCACATCTAAACAGACAGAACTCTATCAAGAAAAAAAAAGTCAATTAAACTAATTGTGGTTGCAAGACATCTTGTATCTCACGTGAAGCTTCACGATCTCCATGGCACCATACCTGAGGACACACAGAATTTGAAGGCTCTCTTGGTCTTCTGCCAGCAGTGCTGGCCTCCTCCCAGACTGCACCACTGTGCAGTAACAGATCCAGTCAACTACTAACTTCATAGTTTTTAGATCAGTTATGTTAAAGAGAAAACTAACAATTTTGAGTTTCCTTGCCACCAGGACAACTTCTGGCCCAAGCACAGTGTTTCCAGGGATAGAACATTCTATTAACTTCTTCCTTTCTTTCCAGATTTTAACACAACAAAATTTCTCCCTTCAAACCTAGAAGTGGACAAAGAATAAAGAGAAACAGACTGAGAATAAAGATCACTTGGCAGTTTTGACTGCATTAGTGTCTTTACTCAGTGATACGTCTGGGAATAAGGGTGCAGTGTCAGCAGCACAGTGTTTCTGGCACTGTACTATCACTCAGACATGTTTCTGGGAAAAGTCTAAAAAACACCGGCCCCAAAAGGTGAGTGAGTTCCCTTTGCTTGATAGGTCCTCTGCTATACCAGTAGAAAACACGTATTTGAATGTACTGAAGACTCTGAAAACTGTTTACTTCATAAAAATTAACAAAAAATAGATACACTCAGAAGCAGGTGATTCATTTTCTGGAAGAGAAGAAACATGTCAGTTTATGCCAAGATAACCTCACACACTCAGCCAGTGACTCACAGCACACAGGCACATCCTAAGTGGAATCACAAACTTATGTCATTCCAGCTTTAGCCTTTCCTTTGCAACCCTCAAAACACTCTTACACACAGCTGCTGCCCAAATTAATCATCTGAATCCTGGTCCCAGCATCTCTGCCCAAGAGACTAAGAATCCTGCTTTTCCACATGCCAGGAGGTTTACAAAGAAAGTTTCCATGCAAAACTATCTCCTCAAAGCTTAGGAGACAGAGGATTGCATCTGCCTCTAGATTCCACATTGGATCAAACCCCAAGGAGAAAAGATATGTGGCTGGATAAGACAGCTCTTGCTGTATTACCAGGACAGACAGCACCAGCCATGACACAAAGCATAAGGTATGTGGCCATTAGGAAGATGCTATTCCTGATCTCTGCACTACGTCTCTTATTCCCTTCATCCACCAGCTACCTTTCTTCCTTGCATGTCTTTCCTGCAAGTAATCCTCATCCTTTCTCTTTGCCATGGAAACTTAGCAATAATTTCTGTCAAAATATCAGCTAAAACATACGAAAAACCACGTGAGACAATTAAGAGGAAAAAATAAAAAAATCTAAATACAGAAAAAAAAGAAATTACAAAATATTAATCCTTGATGTATTTTACACTGATGTATGTGTCATCAATATCTTTTGTATAGACCAAGTTCTGCAGACTCTAAGCACTGTAAATTTCTCTCTATAGTTGTTTAATCATTCTCAGGCCACTAAGCCTTAACTCAGTTCAAAAATATTTACAGTTTTAAATGCTTCAGATTTCTAACAACCCCATTAGGAAAGCCCTTAACCAAACGCTCAGCTTCCAGCATGTAATGGAGCCTTACTACCTTCCAGTACCTTCTTGACAGAGTCAAGTCATGTTACACCACATCCAGGTTTAATTCCTGGTTTTGTTCTCTCTGCTCAGTTTTCCTCTATAGCTTTATTTCAAAACTGATTAAACAACCTCCAAAAAGAGAAAGTTATCTTTTCAGAAATAAATTTTGCTGAAGATACCACTAATTTTAGATGTGTCAGTTAGAAGTTTAACTCAAAAAATGTTCTCCTATCCCTCTTGTTTTACAGATAGCTATGGCTTTGAAAAGATCAGACATCAATTATTAAAAAGGTAACTGAATTGAGTCAGATAATTTTTTTCCTGTTCAGAAAGATTTTGATTCCGTGCTGTGACTAACCGTAAGCATGCAATAAATCACTGGCACAATTCCTACAAATTTTAACTACAAGTTGTATTTTTGGATGTAAAGTATAAATATTTATTATTTATTATTTATATTTAATATTTCTTATATTTTGAAGCTGACTGCTCTTTTCCAGCAGAACATCAAGAAATCAGATTTTTTTTGTTAGTCTAAGTTTGCCACTACTTTGTGTGCAGTATTCTATGTCAAAACTGTTACATGTATCTTCATAATTATTATACAAACTATTTCTCTTTATTTTTCATGAATAGCCTTTGCCATCCTTCTTATTTCTTTCTATTTTTTCTAGTTGCAATGACTTTTGGTGCTATACCAAAGATATTAGCACATCTTAATAAATCTTACATTTGTCCCTAAATAAATTTTTTTTACTTTTTTTTTTATATTTAAAGTTTAACATGCTAACCTTTAAAACAAAAAAAAAACCCGTGCATTTTGTTCAGATTAATTTTCAATAACAATACCCTTGCACAACCACAAATAAATGTGTTTTGTAAGAGGTGATTTTAAAAGGATGAAGCAAGGAAACAAAAATAGAAAACACTGCAAAGAAACTATTTGGAGAAAAATTTCAGTGCGAATCCCGTACTTAATTAGGAAACAAGTGAACATTGTGAAACATGGCTGTGACGATTTCTTTTTTTCCCCCCACCCAAAATTAGTACATATTTTTCTCACCAACTCAAGTTGAGATGCAGAAACTATAGAAACTGGCACAGAAATGCAATAGTAAGACTCAAATATAAGACACAATTGTCAGTAAAAGAAACTGAAGGCAATGGTGAATCCGCTGAGATCAATAAAGCCACATCCCCTTTCTTTCTCTTCGACAACAACTGCAAAAATGTCAACATAACAACAGACTGGAGACGGTTCATTGCTGGAATTTCAGACTTCAAATATGTTTTTCAAAGCCACCTTTTTCATTACCTTTCAAACAAAAATTCAAAATTAATTTCTAAAAAGTTACTGGAATTTTGTTTGGAATTGTAAATTTGGGGGATCATCTCTTTCTAAGTAGTAGGACAAAGAAAAGTAGAACTGTAGACTAGAAAATAAAATAAACTTAATATTGGAAAGACTGCTTTCAGCTGAGATCCTACGGATTTCCTGGAAAATGTGAGATCTGAGTCTCACAACTTCTCTTCTGAGGAGAAAAGAAATAAATTCACTTTCCATTTTCTTTTGCCTGATGTTCTGCTTAGAATTCTCATGGAGGAGTTGGTGGGTTGGGGTGGTAGTAGTTTATGGTTTAGTCATTTTAATAAAATTGAAATTATCATAGGCATCTGAGACCACAGACTACATTTTGATAGATGTCTGGATGGGGGGACTTCTTTTTCATAAAGATTTTGATTTGTTATGTGAATGCTCACAGTTCAAGATAAAGCCAAAAGAGATTTTCCACAAGGAAAAGTGGAAAGGGGGTATAAAACTCCTTGCCTCCTCCTCCCAATCAGAATTTAACATATCATGAGGCTGTAGGGTTTCTCCAAATCTGTGAGAAAGCTAAGAGGTTAAAGGTCATAATTTATATATTGATAGCAAATAATATTAAGTAGAACAAAGCTATATCACAGTTTATAAAGAAATGATTGCTGCTTAATATAAAATAGGGTTCATTTAGTCATAAATTATGACTTATGTTACTCATAACTGCTAGTGAAAACACTTCCAAATTGAAGCTGAATGCATAATGTAGAAAATGACATGTCCTAACAACTATAAATCTTCAAAATAATTCTTTACTAAAAAAGAACAACCATATGCAAACCATGAATATCCAGAAAAGAACATGGTGTAAGACACAAATAATTATAATAAAAAGAACATATTGCAACTATGAAGTATAACAAGGCAATAAACCGGGAATACAAGAGTGTTTAGCAGCACTAAAGCTATGAAGACAGATATTAAAAACTGACAGTTTAAAAAATAACCTCAATTAAAATCAGGTAAGAAAGGCATAAAACTAAAACATACTTTAAACAACCTAAAACTAATTTAAGTTTAGGATGGAGTTTCACATCTGTCTAAGATACTGAATAACCCTGCAAGAGATAATTTACTTTCAGGTTCATAAACTTCTGAAGAAAGCTTTCTTTTCTCTTTGTAATGCCTTGACAGATCCAAATATCAGGTATCAAAAGTGTTTCCTGGAAGACGAGAATCATAGAGCCATTTCCTAATACTTCTCTACGTAATTCCAACAGATGTGTGCAGATAGAAGGTACTTATCAGTGGAGACTAGGAAAAAAAAGGCAGAAAAGTTTCACTTTTTCTATGAGATCTAAAATTCTGTTCAAATTAAGAAGTAGTTACTATTCAATGAAGAAATGTTTTTGTAGGATGTAATTTTTTTTTTCTCCAAAAAATTCTCTCTTGAAATGGAAAAAAATATTAAAAGTTCCCAACACTGCTGTGAAAAGACATGCAAACCTGCCAGTGTTGGCAGGTTGCAAAGCAGGACACATTAGACTCCCTGTTATTCAGCAGCAGCGTTGTCTTGAGTTTATTTGGCATTTGAAGACTCCAGGAGTAGCTGTTAGATGTCTGGGAATCTGTTAAATCCCTGCCCAAACAGCATGACTGGTAAGTCTACACACATAATGTAGTTTTATTGTTTTTACTGTCTACTAAGTATGAAGTATTTTTGCTGGAATATCTTATTTAGGATATTAGCATGTTACTGCTTAAATAATATGAAGAAGCTTCCTAGAAGAGCAGAAATTGACTTTTTAAACTCTTCTCTGAAGCAGGTTTAGGATAGTTTTCTGAAGTTGAAAATGTTTTAACATAACAGCAAGAGGGTCTCCTGTTCCTGTGCCAAAGCTTGTGACTTTATACGATTTAAAAAAGAAAGTTACCCATGCTCTTTAGGAATTCAGAAAGAAGCTTGAATTAACTCTGTATACTTCATTAAAAGTCATATGGAATAAACTGCTCGTGTCATTAGCAATGAAGGTATTTGTTAGAAATCAGTATAGCTATATATGCTGAGTAGAAAGTAAATGACCACAGAAGATACAAGCCAACCCTAAATCATCACTTTCATGGTAAAGGAAAGAAGCCAATTCAGATTTGGGGCATGCTATTCTTCGTGAAAGTCAATCAGCAATACTACCTGTTGTGATTTAGAATATTCAAAACGCTGAAGTCACTGAGCTGGCAATACTATCGATAGAAACCTATTAAAGTTAATGCTTACAAAATCAGACGGAGAAGAGACCTTATCTGCTTGAGTAGAAAGTAATTCTATTTTTTTTTTTCTCATTATCTAGTTCTAGTACAAGCTTACAGAGCTTCCTAAAGTTCATTTAAAAAACTTCACAAAATCCAAAACCAATGCCTCATTTCCATAAGCATCAAATTCCATTCCGTTCAGATGACAAAGTGGGGCATACAGAAGGAAAAGAAGGTTTACAAGAAAAGACAAACATAATACCATCGCACAGGTCTGGTGGGTTGCAGCTGACTCTTCAATGGAAATAGTGCCACACAGCCAGAAGAAAAGCAACATTTGCAATGGATCTACAATAGAACATACTGAAGTGGTCTGGTCTTACTCATGGGGAACAGGCAGCTCCAAATTTTGTCTAATCATCCACGTCAGCACCTGGACTAAGTAGGGACAAATCTCTCAGCTTCACCCATGTTTAGACAGACAGAAGTTGGCCTTTCAAGTTTAGTAGTCATCCCAACTTGCTAACCAATGTTGCACCAACAGTAAAAAAAGGTTTGTTTTTCTTGATTGTCTAATTCTCATACCAAGGACAGAGAAGATAGACTTGGCTCTACAGTTACTAACATAAGTGCACAGAAATGCCACAGATATGAGATCCAGCTATGTGAAGTGTAGGCACAGCACAGGGCTGCTACAGGCTCTACAGCTTTTGTAGCATGATGTTTGCACTTGACAGTAAGGCTCGCTTTCATTCTAACAGTCAGAGCACTGAACTTCTTAACTACAAAAAGAACATCCGATTTTTATAAGTGTATTACACTAGTCAGCAACTTCCCTTGTTCTCCATGACTGCCTCTTTCCTGCCATCACCGCTTCTCTTTGTCCCCATTCCTCTGTCTCCCTAAGCAGCCATCACCGATTCCCCAAGCAGCTGCCTTGTTGGCATCCCACATCTGATGTTGCTGCTCTCCTCGCCCGTGTTCCTCCGCTCAGCACTGACTTTCTTTCCATCCCATGAGGCACACTGCCATTTCAAGTTCTCCATGCCTCCTTTCCTGTGCTAGATTCCCTCACAAACAAAGTGCATTTCAGGAATGTCCCAGCATGCCAGTAAACTAAGATGTGTATGAAAAGAATATTTCATCTGCAGAGTTAGCAACTATCTTCTTTCCTTTGTTGACTTAAAGAAAATGCAAAAAAACCTGCAAAGAACATAATGTCATTCAAATAAAGCATTTCTGACAGACTAGCTAGTAATATTACATACTCACTGCTTTATTTTAAAAGCAGAAGATAAAAATATTTCTTTCTTAGTGGTAATTTCTTTTTAAAAACACTCTTTGGGAATCTCTCCCCTGTCTATGCCAACCAATCGGCTGACACTGCTGACTTCAGCGTGCCAGCAGCACATTCAGCACAGCTCATGGTCCCACGCCACCTTCCACGTCATCGCAACAGGACTGCAACACTGATCTGAGGAAGCACTTGAGCCATGTTATGAGAAAGTTTTTAGATTAATACACACAACTGGAAGCTGTGCTGTTTACAGATAGGGAAAAAAAGGAAACAGTCTGGGGTTAATGTCAGAAGTGATTTTGTTTTGTTTTGAAAGTATCTATTTTCAGAGTCCCTCTTACAACACTGATAAAGGAACACAAACTACCACGTTGGGGTGAAGAGTCATGCCTCCCCAGTGGTGTTGTTAAGCTCAACCAGTGCTCTCCGTTTACTTCTTAGGGAGGGATGATCTTCTCATCAAAATAATCATCTGAGACAAGTCCTTCTTGGCAAGCTCCACAGGAACAAATGGTTCTGTGGTGGCTACTGTAGCTGAAAGATCCTGAAATAATGAAGATGGTTCATTTGGCAGAAGGATGGGGCTCTTAGTGCTCCCATATCTACACCGAGATACATTAAAGTTTCAAGCAATAATGCCCATCTTTTGTTACAATATGGAAGTGATACTTTCCAGCTACTATCACCCACTACACTTGGAATAGAGATATTTTATACTCCCTTTGCCAAAAGCAAAATTGCTATAATGGTAAGAGAGTGCAAGTTTGTATATTCCCAGGCCTCTGCAGAATGTGCTGCAAAGATAGAACAACATACTGGATGAAAGGAAACTGATGGTGATACAGCCACGTGTTCCAATCAAATGATTTTCTGTTTAGAATGGAAAATGGAATTCCGCCGTTGGTGTGGAATAAAGACTCATAGACTCAACATCATCAGACTAATGCCCAAACACAATAGATCTATTTTTAAGCTGTTGTTTTAAAGACACCACAGAAGAAAGGGAAGCAATGGAGAAAGAGATCTTCATTTTCCCAAAGACTGCTGAAGAAAACCCCAATGTGTTACAGAATAAAATTAACTTATAGCCACGTAAAAAGCCTCACGATTCAAGTGTTAAGTGTTTGGTACAGCTGTGGCACTATGCAACATCCATGAGCACAACTCTGAAGTAGTCCCTGTTGGCAAAGAGAATGGAGTTGCCTTTCTGAAAACATGACAAATTTGGTTTAACAAAGGATGCCAAAATTCAGAGTGGAATATTATTTTGAGCGTGGCAGGGGAGTAGGTGCCATTGACAAGCTGAATGGAGACTGAGACCTTGTGCAGGGAGCAGAATACTAAACTCTCTGCTTCCTCCAAGACCTGTCCTGCTCTGTGTCACAGGCAATTGGCCACTTCCTATATTTCTCTTAAATCTCTCCTGAGATTCTTGAAGAGTCTCATCAACAACCTTGAGACTTGTTTTTCAGGTGTGGAATGTAATCCTCTCTACGCTGCAGCTGAGAGCAAGGCTAGAAAGGGCATAATAGATGCGTACTATTATGAGAGATAATAGTACTGAGATAAGCTTTTGGGTTTGTTTGGTTTTGTTTTGTTTTTTTTAAATAAAATTTGAGAATATTTGCTAAATCCTCTATGCCTCGAAGTACTATACAGTTCAGTTCCCTTGTGAACTGGAAATTAAGTTTGAAGGTGAATGTCCTTACTTATACTTTTAATCATGGCTCATGAGTCCAGCAGGATTCTAGCAGCTGCACAGGGTCAGGATGCAACCCTCCTGAATCCTTCCTGTGACACAGATTACAGTGGGATGATTTAAATTAGCAAGGAAAAAAACCTTAATTTAATTAGAAAATGTGCATGGTTTCTTGCATTTTTATGTTCTTTTATTGTTTTCCAATAGAAAGGCTGACACTTGCTACCTAAGTTTTTATTATTTTTTTTGTTTGTTTTACTACCTGTAGGTTTTTTAAATATAAATGGTTCTTTTTGACAACAAAAATACACTGCATACTCACTTGAGCAATTCCCCTGATTAACATCTTTATTCTAAGCCTCCGTTCTTAAATGTTATGGCAGAATACGGTAAATTACATCTCCTATTTACTATAAAGGACTAATTTATTAACCCTTAATTTATATCTGTTTTCTTTTGGATGCAAATTAGAATTTTATTGAAGTGCAGAAAAAAACACAGTTTCAGAAACTTGTTTTAGTCAGTCAGCCAATTAATCGTACTAACTTTTAAGAGAAAGAATGCTTTTAACAGAATTTATTAAAACAGATTTTGCACATCATATTAACTGGTTTACCAACAAACAATTGCAGTTAATGGATTGAACTCACAGTTTTTAAACACTGTGTCCATAATCTTTTAGTTATGGGATTTGAGTTTTTGCTCTTGTTCTTTAGAGCAATACACTAGGAGTGAAACAAGCTTTTAGGATTGCTATCTGTTTTTTCTTAACTTCCTAGAAGATGCTCAACTTTAAACGAAACAGTTATTGAAGTAAACTGTAATCAGAAAATAATTTTGCTGCATTTGCAGAATGACAAGAGCTGTCCCAAGTAGATTAGTTGCTTCAAAAAACCTCTGAGTCCAGCTGCCCAGCCAGAGATATCTCCCAGCTTAATGGTTTGGCTTTCTGCAGAAGAAAAGAAGACTGCCTGAAAAGATGAAGTATGTGCACACCAGGCTTTTCAGCACTATTTTTGAAACTTACCAAAAATTTCATGTGCAGAAGCATAAAAGAAGCAGTGGCTAGTCATATCATTACTACAATTGTTTCTACTTTAAAAAAAATAATTTTAATAGAGATTATCAAATTGATGCAAGTCTTCACAGCTTCTTATTTCCATAAATTTATTTAGATAGCTATATTTTCAAGTGAAAATGCATTCAATCTACTTTTTAAATCATTTTTATACTATACATTTTCATTAAATGCAAATGACAAAGGGAGAAGCAGACAGCTGCAGCTGATAAAGCAACAATCCAGCTACTCCAGATTTTAGTATCTGGGTCAATTCACAGAAGACTCCATATACAGACACTGAAATCCAGAAGGAAACAAAATCAAGATGAAATAACATCAAACATTTTAAACAATATTTAATATGAGGAGGTTTTCAAATTTTCAACTTTTCCTACAACTGTCACAAACAAAATTTTCCATTATAAAACCAATTTTTTTTTACGCTTAGCTTTCTAATTTCTCAGTTTTTGCATCTGTCAATACCAGTTTAAATAAGATACCGGATTACACAACATATGCTGAATTATTTATCAGATAAAAATTATCTAGGACCAACACCTCAGAGTTAAGCGTATGTATAAATGCAATTTACAACTGTCTCACAGTTCACAAACTTAATCCATAACTCAAGGATTTATATAAGTAACAGAAAACCTAAAGAAAACTTGTACTTCTCTATCTACCAGAGATAGATCCCTAAAATCTTGTAATATCTAAGTTTGCCACTTGAGATTTTTATCAGTACAGCATATTTTTTGGTTTACAGCTGTGTCATGACCGTTGAGTAGCCTCAGTTCTCCATGCTCAGTCATTTAATCTTACACTTTCTTCCCAAGCCTCCAATCCTCCTCCTCCATCTTGGCAACACCCCCACCTACAGCAACCTCAAGCTGTCTCAGCACCACAAGATTTTTTTTTTACCTGGTTATTACCGAAAATAAAATAACAGAGTGATCTCAAACTGCCTCTTGGGATCTTCTAATTAGTAACTTCTCTCAGACATTCTCTCCCATAAACAAAACTCATTGCCCTTTCCCCATCAGCCAGTGCCTTAGATTTGGTTTTTTATACTAACCCCCATCTAAAATAAATTATAATGTCTCACATAGAGTGCTTTAAAGGCCTTGCTGAAACAGAAATAGGTTTGATCCACTGTGTTTCCTTGCCTATAAAATAAATTATCTTATCAAAAAAGATATCAGGTGACTGTGGTAATAACCATTTTTGGGAAACTGTGTTGCATTTTAACTCAAAATATTTGGCCATCAATTATCCTGGCCTGGCCTCTATTTCTGCTTCCTTCGCCTGGCCCCCTCCCCTCTATTGTTCAGATTGACATTAAAATATCCCCAAACTAGTGGACACAAGTACCAAACCTTCAGTAACAGATGCTGTTTATACTGAAACATCTTCCACTGTACCTACTAGAGCAAGGTCATTCACTTTTCTCAGTTAAAGGACAACAAGTGCTGTAATTGACTAGATACCAAGGAAAGCGGTTCACAAAATGGGCATTCTGGCATTTCTAACTGGTCCCAGATACCTACCTAAAACTCTGCTTTGACAGCTTTCTGACAGACTTTAAAAAATGGGGTTATTTTTGTTTCTTTTATGCTCCTCAACTTCTGGACAATCCAAACAAAACAGAGAGAGCATGCCAGCTCTTGCACGCCTGCATCACGTGATTATAAATGTGAACATAGACGCAGGAAAATTAACCCCAGCATTGAACATGGATTTGTTTCCCAAGTAGAAAGGAATCCATGGCTTCAAATGAATGAATGAAATGAAATAATAATAAAAAATAATCTTCCTGGCCAAAATAAATAATTTTATGAAACAAACAGATGGAATTCTAAGGAGGAAACAAAACTCTCCTTTTTAAGTCTTAAAACCAAAACTGCTTCTGTTGTCTTTGATCTGATTTCAGTTGTACTAAAGGTCAATGAACATTGGAACAAATATTGCGAAATACTGTAGTCAATGGATGAAAAGAAACATGAAAGTTTGGCCTTATTGTACATAACACATCACACAATGATCTCACCAAAGTTACCAGCTGGGGACTTGCAAACCACATTTACCAAATAAGGCAAAATGCTTCGTGCCTGAAATCCTTTCCCAGTTACCTCACCAGGCTTTTGCTCGCGTTTCTACAATAATTGCAGAGGTCATTTTTTTAAACTCAGATGGAGTAAATCAACAGGCTATCCAATGCAAAGCTGGGTTTGTGTAGTCTCTGGAGAGAACTCAGCTTTATTTAAACTGAGTGTGTACAGAAAAGGAAGAACTGAAATATGTGCAATAAAAACAGAAGAGCGAGTAGTATAAATCGAGAAGAGCAAGAGACGTAGATTTGTGTGTTGCTGGTTTGATTACAAACACTAATGTTTTATGGGGAATGTTTCTCAAATTTGTTGGGTACCTTTAGGTTTTCGAAGTGCATGTGAAGAATTTATCTTTAACGTTATTCTTGAGATGTCCCAAAAAACACTTGAACTTTGCACTCTGGGTTTATGCTGTCCTTGTATTTAAAATACAGCTTTGTAACATCAACAGGACATATTTTATCCTCCACATTCTCTTTGATTTCTGTGATCATATTTATTGCCTAAACGATACAGCTTTGAAGAAGGAACAAGATATTCAGATTTTCTATATTAAACACAACAATAGGGTAGTCCTACCTAAGTTCACTGTGGTAGTAAAAATCTTGCAAAGTTACTTAGTATTAAAATAAAATGGCGATTGTCATAGTGAAAACCATCACTAATTTACAACATTTTATCTTTTTTCTCCTCTGTGTTTGTGGAGGGGAAGGGCGGTGGGTGGGGAATTGCTTGTTTTTATCTCCAGCTGAATTTTATCTGGTGCTTTAGAAAAGAAAGAAAAAAGCCTAGTAAGCACTCACTCTCATAATCTTCCCCTCCCCAAAATCAGACAGTAGTACCTAATATCATTTACTGTTACGTATATTGGTAACACAACTACCCAATAAATTTTCCTCCACAAAGTTGGAAACACAACTGAACAGGGTACTAAAATCAGTAATTTCAAACTCCAGTTAGAAGAGAGAGAATCCAACACTCACTACTCCTTATAAAGTCCACTCTCACAACATAAGTCTGATCGCAAAGACCAGCTGCTTGCACCTCTAGCTGCGGCTGAAATTGCCAATGCAAAAGGCATATACAATTAACCTCGCGCTTCTATACCTAATCTCTTAAAATGTAGGTCCATAAGATGTTATGAAGCAAATTAATTGTAAATTCACAGCTCTAGAAATATATAAGAAGACATAACTATCAGCTATCCTGTGGAGTCTGCACCATCTCAGCCTCTCTTTGGAGCGGAACACATACACAGAAATGGTTTTGATTTTTTGCAGGGGAGAGGGATGATAGAAACAGGAGTTTGGGTTTGATTGTTGTTAGTCATTACTAGAGGAAAAAACAGCTCAAACCTGGTATTTCAGAGCAAAAAGTAAGAGTTGATATACGGTCCATACAGCTGACATGTTTAGAGAAGACTTCAAATAAAGAGTGACATTCTCAGTGTACTGTGAAACTTGTGCTGAAATCTGAGCAACAACAAAACTGTCTACGTTTGGCTATCAGTGCAGATCACCCCAGAGGAGTTCAAAGAGCCAAATCTCTGTGCAAACCTTCATTATCTGCAGATTAATAACTAGCAAGCTCAATTCATCCCATATTTATAAGAGTTCATAAATGCTCTAGAGTTGAGCCCAGCGAACAGAAGTGGAGGTAAGCAATCTGACCATGTACTCTACTAACAATGGTTTCAGAAAGCCCAGATTTCTATTCTATTTCATACCAGTCTCGTTATTCCTAGATGACATGTTGCTCTTTTGTAATTTCTAGGAAAACAGTATTAAATTTAATTAATCTCTCACTTCTTTGTGTTGATTCCATTTAGTTAAAGGCCAACTATAAATGCTTCCGCTGATAATCATTTCAGAGGTGAATGTTTGTATGGCAATCTGGGTTATGCAGACAGTCTGAATCTCATTTTTGAGCTTGACAGTTGAAATCCACGAGCAGTGCAAGAAAAGACGAATTTGACATTTCATGAAACAACGAGCTTGGAGAGCTCTCTATATGGTACTAATGTGTCAAGCCAGTATCCTGGACTGCCCAAAACACACACAGCGCTACATAATAAAGTGCATTAGACACTGGAATAAGAGTTAGCTAAGCCAGGCTCTCTGCTCTCGCCTGAACTCATTCAGTACACTGTTGTGTGACCACAGACAAGTCAAAATGATCACTGTTTCCACAAATTATATAAGATGGGCAAATGCCCATATTTTATCTGGAAGGGATATGGAAAAGAAACCAGCTGTTGTGACATACCAAAGAGAGAGAACTCAACCTGTCCTCTAGTGGCCTGCCTTTAATGTTAAATACTTGCTGATTAAATAAACAAAGGAGTAATCTTCAATTAGATCATTAAATATGTGTTGACATCTACTGAGTGATATGTTCAAAGGAGACATGAGTGTCTTACACAGTTCTGCAAAGTGCCCCATGAGCTGCCTGTGGTTCATCTCTCTGAGGTACCAGGACAGTCAATAGTATGACAGGTTGGGCTTTCAAACAGGGCTCTCTGCCCTTCATTTGGGGGTAATGAAATGGTAACACAAAGAACTGAACAACACAACTACAACCCACTGAAAACTAAAAATAATTTTGTGCTGGGATTGAATTCGGATTTGTGCAGCACGGTAAATAAACTCCCAGCCCTGCATCTCACAGCAGCACAGGGGTGGGACAAGAAAAGAATGCAGTTGTACACAAAAACATATCAAGTAAGAGGGTAAAGAACATCCATTTCAGAGAAACCTGACCTCAAGTTCACAGTAAAAATACTTCTCATTTACTTAGTTCCTGTGCGGAAGCAGCCTCATCTGTTTGCTACACATCCACAATATCAGTACAAAAAGTATAAAGCTTCCGTCTCCAACAGCTCTGTTCTGAGGTTTGAGTACAGCACAAGCGCAACCTCAGCTACAATATCAAAGAGTTTGGGTTTTTTTGTAGACATTTAACCTTACAACGGAAAATTTCCCAGAAAATTTTATGACCTCTAATACAAGATGCAAAATGCTTCAGAACTAGCATATTTATGTAGACCAAAGGAACTGTTACTAACCATACCCCTAATTGACTACTGCAGCCTTTATGCATCTCTCTGAGATTGTGATCAAAGCAGTCACTGATAACCAGACTCCAGGATCAGACTGAAAATAGCTCTTCTAGACTAACAGTTCATTCCAGCATCTTTTTCCCCAATACATCTGATTTCCTGGTATAGACAACCTGCACTGTTTCTGTAACACAGATATAACATTTTAACACCAAAAAACTGGCTTCAATCACCAACTGGAGTACTTCCACCATGGGAAAATCTCGGGGCAATATGAAGATGAATACTCTGTCAAAATGAATATGAATTACTGCACTGCATCAGCCATGTAAAGTGGATAGAGAAAGCAGAGACAGAAAGAGAGTATGCCTAAAGTGCACTGACTTCTTTCGGTCTTTATACTTGAGGGCCACTGCACTATAGCAGCTGTTTGAACTCTCTGTGCGGGTCTGCGTTAACCCAAGATGCAACATAAGGTAAATGCAGACATCAGAAGGCGAACACAATTCCAGACGGCAAGAATGTGCAACAGCAGCAAGAGCGGTACCCTATGCATATTATCAGTCTTTAAACTCCGTTTCTAAATCATCTCCTTCTCTGAAGCAAAGAATCCAGTACAATTTAGTAACACATTAACGAGGATGGCATCAAGTATGTTTGAATACAAAATGCCTGTTTTCAGTCCAGCCTTCAAAACACACTGATAAACTCAAATAAACATGAAATGAAAAAGAACTGTTTCCACAGTCACTTACTTTTGCTGCTCCTATTTGCTCTTTACGAAATTTCTCCAGTGGTGCTATTAGCACATCATTAGCATTCTGGATCTGCAAAGTTAAACATAAAGCATATTTTTTTAATATAGAATATTTGCAGAAAGTGGAGTCATTGTAACTCTGCCAACGTGCAAGATTGAAAAAATCATGTCCGTAACATTCTGGTAAGAGCATATGGGTAGGAGTCAAATAATTATGTTTTCTTTACATAAAACATACAACACACATGTTCACTAGTCCATTATGGAACATTTCCATGAATAACTAAAGTAATTGCAATGAATGATGTAGTACATTTATCTACAAGAAGGGTTTTCTGGTATTTTATTTCCATTTCTTGCATCTTGCCTAAAACCAGATTAGAAAATGAAAATTTCCAGGAACACATCGTGGCAGAACAGAGAGGACAAACACAGTAGTACTAACAGCCCTGCCTAAAAAAGCTTATGTTTACAGAATCTGAATCTTTGACAGTTGAATTCTTTCACCTATTTCTTTGGATTATATACCTAGTTGTACTGAATAGAGGAGAGTAAGGCAAAGAATTATAAAAAGAAAAGTGGACAATTCATAAAACACTGTAGATTGAAGTAATTAACTTTTCCATTTTTTAAAGTAATTTAAGATGTCCTGCAGCTATTTTTATCACTTTAACCTAAACCAGGGTTCCTAATGAATCACAGTTTTACCCTGATGGCCTCTGTTTATTTAGTGTAAATCCAGTCCTGGGAACTCCTCTCTGAAGACCATTCCCAGCAGTGACCACCCAAAGTGGTCCCCAGTCATCTGGGCTGCAAACACACATGCAGCAGAATACAAATGTCAGCCATGCCATTGCGCCACTCACCAAAAAATGGTAGCATGATTTCGCTATGTGCCTTTTAGGGACAGGCAGAATAACTAACCAAATTGACTTTACCGCAGAAAAAAAACAGAAGAGACTAAAACCTGCCAATACATCAGAAATAAAGCATAACAAAACACATTACAATATACTATTATACTAACTACAGGCAAAATTTTAGCTTTTCTACATGAATAGCTTTTTTCTCCTCACCAGTCCAGTCTTTACCATACTCATCACATTCCACATTTGGGCCTTGGCAGGTTTGGAGGTCTGGGCAAAGCTAACATGTACCCAAGCCAAATACGAATGAATACAGCTCTTGTGACTCTTCCATAACAATAATTGATAAGTTACATTGTCAGTTGAGCACAAAAACTCCCCAAAAGGCTGTAATAATAAACATATAGAATAAACCCATTGAAACACGAACATGTTTTCTTTCTCCCCAAACTTAACATTGCAATTTGAAAGACCACAGAATCACCGCATCTCTCAGTAGGGCAAAGTTTCAGGAAAAGTTGAGACTCTCTTTGACATCCTAGTGTAACAAAGTCCAAGACAGCAAAGCCAACCCTCGGCATACTCAATGATGCAGTGATCAAAATGTACTACATTTAAAAATAAAAATCAGGCACAGAGAACGAGGAGGAGTGTTTTCACTGTATTCACTGAGCTTTCACTGCATTCAACACCCTTCATCAGTTCAACTGGAACAGGCTACAAAGCTACGTTATTCTCCAAGTGAGCATGTCCCAAGAATATATAATTTTTAGGCAACATCTAGCAATCTAACTGAGACTCAAGAATTTCTACAAGGCAAAGTGCATGCACTTCACAAAAGATAATTTCTATCCCAATGATCACTAAGTAAGACAGATTAAATTAACAGGGGTGCAAAATTGTAAAATGACTTGCCCACAGTCAGGCAGAGTTGCAGTGCATACATTTGCAAGCAGCAGCTGGAAGTTTTGATAGCTCACAGAACATGTACATGGCTCTGGGCACGTACAGAAATCACAAAGGCTTGCTGGAGTCACTGGTACAGAAGTGTGGATCTATCTTTTCTTTTTTTTTTTCATGTATAAGTTTTTCTCTGCCTTTTAGATTTGTTGCTATATACAGCAGCAATATATTAAATACCTCACAGTTCAACTAAAAGAGACATTCATATTATTGAAGCATTTACTACCGGTACCAGCAATCACTGCTAGTCCTGTTGCTAATCATTGCCAGTCAAACTTAACTCCACTGGAGCTAAATACGGCTCTTCCCTTCGCACAATGCTATCACATTTAGGCAGCCTCCACACCACACCAGGAGACTTCGCTTCATGTATTGCTCTCTTGACAGCCTTAAAGTGACTGAAACACACCTACAATGCATCTCTCAACGCTGCTGCAAAGCAAATGAAGTATCTTGGAAAAAAAGGATCCTGCTTCAAACACTGTGGAAGAACATATCCATAGGAAGCATACGGCACTGGGAGGAGTCGTCTGGGAAGTGAGTGGCTTTGCTGGGCTGAAGCACAATGTTATTCACTCCCACAGTTACATATGCAACTGGGAATGGACAGTAAGTATCACAAGGCTAATTAAAAGATGTTACACAGTTCTGTGCCTCTGAATAGATCTGCTGAGCCACGTCAACAGAATCATAGAATCATTTTGGTTGGAAAAGACCTTCAAGATCATCAGGCCCAACCATTATGCTAACACTGCCAAGCCCACCACTAAACCATGTCCCTAAGCACCACATCTATACATCTTTTGAACACCTCCAGGGATGGTGTCTCCATTACCTCCATGGGCAGCCTGTTCCAATGCCTAACCACTCTTTCATTAAAGAAGTTTTTCCTAAGCTTGGCTGCAAGATTCTACTGATGAGAGCCCTGATGTGGCAATTCATCTCCCAGCAAAATCAAGAGCCAGGCAAGTAATTGGCTTTGGCTTTGGGGAGGGAGAACATGCCAGCAAAGTACCAGAGAGAATCCTGGCAGAAGCATTTCAACAGCTGGTATTACAAGGTGCGGAATGCTCTGTGAAAAGACTCACATCGATTTCCATCATGTTGTGCCTAGCTGAACCTGAAAATTATAGGGAAAGAAGAATTTTTGCTTTACATATCCATTTATTCATTTCCTTTCATTGCCAACTGCTATCACTGCAATTACTTTACATCACAGTTTCCTTGTTAAGAGTTACAAATTGGCATACAGCCCTCCCCTTCCCCCCAATGTAGGATTCTAAATCTTCCACAACCATTTCTGTAGAAATCCGATTGCTTTAGATAATCTGAAATTTTCACTGTGTGGTCCTAACAGAGTAACTTTCTTCTTGCCAAGATGATAATCCTTCTCCTACTCAGTTATTTGCTAGGTTGAAATCACAGACACTTGGAACAGGCAAACAATGTCAAAAATACTGTAATGGTTTCTGTAAATAGCAACTTCAGAAATCCACGTTGTGTTTAAAATACAGATCTTATCTTTAAAAGCTTATTCAGATTAGTCACACCTTTATAGAAGTAATACTTTCTTGATACAACAGTTATTGAACGCTACACAGTTCCAGCTCCCAGCATGGCTAATATGCAGCAGTCAATCAAATACTGTGGTTGTTTCTCATTTGGCAAAAGCACTGGTCTTCCTCCAGAAAAAGAATGAAAAACAAACAGACAAACAAAAGAATCACGCAGTTTTAACTTAGTGTCAATTCTTCAGTCTTTTTCTAATTAACATGGTAGACAAGTATTAGGCAGACATAATAAGAAAATATTACTTTGACAGTCGAGGGAGCTACATTAGACCTAGTGAAAAAGAAACAGATTTTTCTGAACGGAAGAACTTAATCAACTTTTAAACTCTGGTATGTATAATCCCGTCTATTTAGCATTACTAATAAGAATACCATTAAAATAAGTACCACCAAAATCACACTGAATTTGTAAAAAAAACTTGAAAAAGAAATATTTAAAAATTGAAAATGATTTTTCTAAGCCAGCTTTGACAACTTATGAGGTCATTCTCTGTTTGCATAACTGCAACATTTCAATATGCTCTGACAGTCTTCAAGCCAATGTGGTGAAGCCCCTTAAGCTGTCTTTTCTGATTCATTGCTCTGTCCCTGGCACTGTCCAAGGCCAGGCTGGATGGAGCCGTGAGCAATCTGGTAAAGTGGGAGATGTTCCTGCCATGGCAGGGGGGTTGGAACTAGATGATCTTTGCGGTCCCTTCCAACCCAAACCATTTGATGATTCTATGATTTTCCACCTTTCCAAACCACTGTCTTTCCTTCCAGAAGTTAGCTGTGAAATTGAATTAACATACCAATAATGAGATTAAACTGTGGTTTTGACACATCACAGAGAAATACCACATCTATACTTGGAAACATTTTTGATTAGCAATTTTTTAAACTTCTCTTCCTTACTAAAAGTTTCAATTATCAGTAGAATGAAGAAAAAAATACAACATCAAGTAACATAACCTTATGAGAATCATAATTATTACACTATGCTAGAAAGAGAAGAATAAAATTTTTGTAAACATATCTGAACATTTCCATTTCTAGATTTTCTTAAATTTAAATCAATGTTACTTTTTTGAATGAGTTTTCTAGCCCTGAATTTGGCACAGTATATGATATGCAGACTGTACATCCATCATTCCTCTTCATCTTCTTTTACTTAGGTAGCACCAGTGGCTATAAACAGAAATCTAACTAAAACTTTAATGAAGCTGCTTATTCATTATTAAATACTAACACAGAAATGTTAAGCCCTGAAGCACTTTACAAGGTTTGAGATTCACCTGGCAATCTACAATGTTGAATTGCAGTAAAAAGAACAGTTAATACATTTTGAGCTTTATATTTTGGTTTGTAGAGCTAAGAACTAGGTAGGTCACAAGGAGAATTATGTTTACAGGATTCCCAATTGCCAGAAGATGACAGCAACAATACCAAGCAAGTATTTTTACAGTGACAGAATTAGGAATTAAATCAAGCTTATCTGAATTATATAAAATGCTTTAACTATGAAAAACTTCTGGTTTATATATTGTATCTGAGAAAGACATTTTTTTGCTCCAAATCTGCTATGAGTACTTTTCACTGAAACACAGAATTGTTACACTGGCATATGGGAAATAAAATTAATTTCCCTGAATGACTCATGAATTCTGAAAGCTGACAAACACTAATTTGCTTCATGTTGGTAGAAAACTTCTAGAACATACCAATTAAAGTCATTCAAAGCAGGCAACAAATCTCATAGCTAATATATTCATAGTAATGCATTTCTAATGTAGAAACATTGCTCTGCTAGATAAAAAGAATTAATGTAACTTGAAATCCTTCTCCCAATTCCTAACAATTCCTAACATCTGATCTGTCAGAAGAAACACTTCTTTCAGTCTGTGGCCTGCACCGACAGTTCCTAATCAATACAACTTCAAACACAACAGCAGAGACCAAATACAGAAAACCAGGTATTTATGTAACTTAGTTATATATCAGGTTTACATGCTACAAAAAATATAAACATGTAATGATAAAACATTGGTCATGTATTTAAGCCCTCTGTTTTTATTTTAAAAGTTAAAAAGTGAAGTATCGCATAAAGTTAACAATGTGAACTTCAGCGCCTGTAACTACTTGACCTTAGTAGGACAAACATTTTTACAGCTTTGTACAGAAAACTCTACATAGACAAATCACATACTTGGAAAATAAAAAATGTAATATATTTGAAGTTACCTTAATCCCTCTCACATTTACAAAAAAAAAAACCAAAAAACCCAACAAACATCAAACTAGCAATGCCAGTTATTTCAACCACAAGTTGAAACTGAGATGATGTTAAAGGAAGTTTAGATTACAAAGTTTTAACTACAGACTAGTAATAACATAGGTTGGACACTTCCACGTACAATGTGTAATGCAGTATTCATCTTCTTGGCACAAACCTAGTGCAATATCAAGTAGTCTTAACACATCACCACACGGGGATGCTTATAAACCACAGGCCAATCAAGGCTGGGAGTTGTTATATAGAGACGAATAAATTATTTTTCTCTAAGTTTTTTTAAGTGAATGCTATTTTTTAAATTTTCTATATTGCATAGCTTATGTTTAAAAATAAATTACTATAGTGTCATACCTGAAAATGACTGTTTCTTGAAATGGTCAAAAAATTACACAGGAGAGTAAGCACAAAGACTGCCTTTAGCACAGAAAGGCCAGTCTCCTTATGGAGTCCTCATGAAAGATTAGAGGAAGAAACACTCCTCTGAAGAACAATATACCTAGCTTCAGAAGTTAGGTCTCCTTAAGGAGCTCTTCTTTTCTACAGATTACAGAATAAGCAGAAGAAAAATCAGCCACCCTTGGATAAAGTTGGTCTTCGTGAATATTCCTGGCCTCACATTCTACTGTCAACTTTTTAAACCAAACATTTTTATTCTAAAAATTACACATTGATATAAAGTGTATATATACACAGAAAAAAATATGGTATGTACACACAGTATTTTAAACTTAACATTGCAATTATAATTTCAGTTTTTCTGTATCTTGACTTTGCAATTACTCGGTAAGGGTCTTGGCAAATAAAGGCTTCCTGATACATTTTTGCCTCAGAACATTCAATTATAGGTCAGTGGATAACCTAGATTTGAAAGCTTTATCTTTTCAAGTATTTGCCATCAGATTCTGACCTGTTTTTTTTCCCTTTCAGAAGTATTTACTATTCCAGAAACACAGATTTTCAGAGAGATGAAGATAGGAGTTTCATTGAAGCCTCCATATTCTAGAGACAAATATCCTACCGCAAGAATGGTCTGTCTTTTTACCTCTGCAGCCTCTAATGATGTTGTAGTACTTTAACATTGGATATCAACTCCCGTTCTGCTCCCATCAATTCCTCTTTCTATTTCCAGGCTATGAAAAATTGACAAAGTTAGAGACAAGTACAGATGCTGTATCCACTTCTGTATGAACCAGGAAGAGATCCTGAACTTCCCTGTCATCTGGGAAGTGATATCCTTTAAGGTTCATCTGAAAAGAAACTGGTGGCATACCCAGTTTTTTGAGTGATGCTGAGACAGAGGCAAGTGCTACTAGAAAGCATGCAACCTCATTTATGGGGAACTCTATTTGATCTTGAAAAGTAGATCATTGGTGAGACCTTAAGATCTGACACAGCTTAGGATACTTTTGATGGAATTCTGACAATCCAATATCCTGACCAAAACGAGAAACTCTTGCACAGCTCAAATCTTTCTGGCACAGAGAAACTTAAGGTGGGGACTGCAGGAGAGAGTGACCCTAACACTGCCAAAGCTCTCCACTTCCACAAGCAGTTTTGCCTTAACTCCACTCATGCAGGACTCCTTTGCTGGAGGCATCAGCTCACCACTCCTATGCTCACCAGCCTTCATTCCTCCCCTCTGCCCATGAAGCTTTCCTTCTTCACGACACTGAATTCCATGCAAGCAAGAGACCTCCAACTCCACAGTTTATTCCCCTGATATATTCAAATCCCACAACAATTAGCCAAGTATTCAATCTGACCTGCTGCCCTTCCTGTGACTTGATGCTTAACCACGGTGACACTGGAGGAATTTAAAAGGAAAAAGACAAAAAAGAAAATTCCAAGAGGAGTGTGCTGTTGAACCAGAGACTGAAGAAGAAGGGAAAATAAAGTTTTAAAAGCTATTTTTAAAATCAGAGGTTTAGTTCTGTTAAACCCTTCAGTTCAAGCAAGCTACTGCAGAAATTTTTATTATTGTGCATATTGCAAGACAGTGCATCTTTTACACACATCAAGATAACAATACTGCTCTTTAATACAAAGAGACCTTGCACATTTTCATATTTTTTTCACTTCTTTTTTGTGAAAAAACCTATTCTCCTCTTCCAGACAGAATTCAACCCTTCACAAAATTAATAGCCTACCAATGTTAATTTTAACTCTGCTTTTTCCTCCACCAGTCTCCAGTACAGGTAAGCTACAGGGCAAGTTAGGTAAAGAGTATCACACCAACTGTAATTAAGACAAGTAGTAACAGAAAGAAATTACATTCCCAAGTTGAGAAGGAAAAAAAACATTTCATCATTCTTGAAAGCATGATGATCACTAGGACTGTACTTGTACCATTTTGTGTGCTCATTTAACAAAGAAAAGCCAAGGACCTCACTGAGGGAAGCTAATTCAAAGAATACTCCCAGGACTGCACCTGAAGGGGAAAAAGAAATAAAAAATAAAGAAAATAAATAATCAAAATCAAAGAACAAACAGTCCCAATCATGCTAAGAAGATTGCTAAGCACAGTATAAAAACAAGCAGAGTACTGTGACTATCTTTGTAATGACTAACGATGCGACCTTGTCTCATAAACTGGGGAGAATATCAAATACCAGTAGGTCCTCTCAGGCTCTCTCTCCTGTTAGGTAATTTCCTTTGTTCCTCCCAAGTATCAGGCAAGGAAGAAAATGTTATCATTTGCAATCCATACATTTTGCAAGCTCATTGGCAGGAATGAGTCAGTACATGTCATTTCAGAAACACCCATCATACCATCTTCCTTCTTTTCTATTTTTAAACTACACACTATCCTATTAAGCACATCATGTAATTAAAAATAATTAAGTTTAAAATACTTTCACATTATATCAGTATATGAATCATTACTAAAGTGTTTATATAAACCACATTTTATACATTTTACACCCATCAGTCTCAAAATTGAGGCATATACTTTCTGAGCTGTTTCCACATGCTTCTAAACGGCGCGAAGGTGACCTCTGCTATCTCAGATGAGGGTACAACATAGTGAGTACCTATCAAATACAGCCCAACCACTCTTAAGCATCTTGCCTTTTTTGTGGTTTCTCCATTTCTATGGCAAACTGCAACATTTATGGTACTTCAGCGCTCAAAGATCCCGAGATCCAGTACCACCTTTCATAAAAACAGTAACTTGATTCTCTTGGAAGGAAAGGAGCCACCAATATCCCCTGTGTGTGCAACGACTGTGGAGCAGAAGTTCCTTTCTTCCGCCCAGAAGACAAGCCTTGGGAATGACCCTGTAACCCCGGACCTTTGAGACCACTCTATACTAACACTGGCTAACTTTCTTAAGGGCCAACAACAGAGAAATATGAACTCTAAGGACTGGCATTAAGAGACGAGAGAAAGAAAAAAAGTATTTTTGAGTTCAAATAACAGCTCCCCCACAAAATGTAGGAACTTTAAGTGTTCCCTAATGAATCAGTCCATGCACCGCCAACAGAAAGAGCTGACAGAGGAGATTACCATCTCAGTAACAATACCAGAACAAACAGTCTCAAGAACTTACCAGGCAATTAAGTCAGTAATGTAACATTAGATATCCACAGTTTCTGCACTTGATACAGTCACATAAGCTTCCCTTCCCAATCAATAGCAAGGAATAAGCACACAATTCCTGTGATCCATTTGGACACCTTTCAGACAAGATGCATCGCATCATGAAATTGCCAGGTTGTCTGCAATCAAACACAAGTTTACTGTTCTGCTTCCACAACGGTAACTCTGAGTAGATGTATAAAGACTAAATACAGCATTATTTAGATGTTTCCAAAAGAAAGCAAATGGATGTCTGGGCCACTGGGCCTGAAGTCTGCTTTCACTCAGGGATATTGCAAATCTATTTTAAAGTTTTATGGGATAACCCAAAGAAATCTAGCACTGGGCAGAAGAGTCGCTTTGCATCCAGCAAAAAGCAGCTAGATTCAACAGAGAGAGTGCAAATGTTAAAGACATTACAGGATTCACTAAAGGTTACTGTTAAATTAACTTCACAGTCCAAAAGTCACACTCACAAAGGTATATGGCACTCCTAATATGTAACCAAACAGCTGAACTACAAACGCAGTCGTACTCCCAAAGTGATGATGAATAAATTACCAAAGTACTACAATCAACAAAACAGTGTAACAAATTACTTGCTTCAGAATTGAAAAGAAAAAAAGCTTTTAACTGTAAAGTGGGGCTAAATAAGCACATAGAAGTTATATTTTATCATATTAAGTAACACAGAATATGGCTTATTCTTAGGCACAAAACGAAATAATATTTTTATACCTCTCGATTTAATTTTATTTAATTAATTCCCAGCATAGTTATTACAGTTAACACCAACCAATATATGTGTGGAGTGCTGAAACAGATACATTCAAAACTGCTTGTCTGACCTAGGCTATTTTGCCCGTTAAAATCCAAACTTGACATTGCATGTCACTTCGCTTTAAGATGGGACATCATTCAGTCTCAGAAATAAGCATTCTGCCCTACGTCATGGAGTCCCATGGCAGCATGCTGCCTCTACTACTGGTGCTTTGTGTCATTGATGGGTATGAAAACACTCAATTCAGCAGCTGACCCTGGAACAAGGGAGCTAACTGCTGTCTTATAGAGACAGGGCTCATCCAGGGAGCTCACTGAAGTTGAGAATGAAAACCAACAGAAAAAAACAGATCTTCAGAAATCAGAAGCTCCCACCATCTGACCCTATTCACTTAACACTGTTCCAGAAACATCTGAACATCATTATGTTACCCAATGGCGAGGTATTATAGAAGTACAGGACAAGTTGCCAACAGAACAAATATTTAACAGAAGAACTGTACGGGAAGTAACAGGTCTTACAAATTACTTCAAGCAGCTCATGTTTGGTTTTCTTAATGAGTTGTTCATCTCTTTATGAACCGCAACTATAACAGACAATACTTAATGATTGGAAGACTGGACTCTGATTTTAAACATTGCTCAGTGAATGACAAGACACATACAGAAGGACAAAAAGGCACTTAGATGAGAATACTTGTACCATGAAGTTACGGCAGCAAGTTTCATATGCACCTCCACGGTTCTTGTTTTGCATAATGAGGCAGATTATTTCTGGCTGCCCTTGTCATTGCAGGCAAAAGACAGTAAAGTTAGCCACAGAATTTCCGTATGTTAAAAGTTTTTAAAGATGGAAGAATGGTGTTTGGCATATCTAGATAAAGTATATTATCTACACATTCATTTAATACTTCTTTTTAATGCTAATTCCCTTTCACTATCTTGTTCACTCAATGCATTCATTGCCTGTGATGTCTCTGGAGAGAAAAGCTAAATATTCGTTCCATCTGTTTTAAATTCAACATTTGAGAATTTGCAGTAAGCTTGAAACATCTTTGTTGCCTTATAAATATTTAAAGAGAAAATATCATTATATTTAAACTCCCAGAATTGTTGTTATTTTACCGCAGTTAAGTTTTAATGTTTGTATGCGAATCTGTTTTGTCATAAATACAAGATTCTTGGACATTGTCAGACCACTAATAGTTCAAGCACAACTTTAAACAGCACCAAGAAGCAGCTACTCAATTCCCACAGTTTGTACATGGAACAGAAATTACATTTATTATAATCACCTGCTACTAAATGGTCTGGTTTGACAAACCAAATTTACTGTCAAAGACATTTTAATAGGTAGTGCTCAAACTGTCCTGCTCAGTTGAGAAAGTGCAGCAGATACATATTATCAATCACTCCAACTAGCTGTAAAGTCGGAGGCTACAAACCTGCCACATACTCAGTGAAAAAACTGCTTCTGATAACATGTAGTGGCAATGAGATGTCTAATGTGTTTTATAGACAGCCTTAAAAATTATTTACACCATATAATACAATGCCATCTGCGTACAGAAAGTAGATTTGTTCTCAGAGGAATACTACGCACCTTCCAAGCATTGAGAACTGCTGAAGTGAAATTGCTACAAAGACCTTTCTGTTAGTTCTGTTTTATATCTTCAAGATGCACAAAACAAAGCCTTAAGAAAATGGATACTGATAACAGTCATGTTCCATATATACACACATGTATACGTATTAATGTATATATGTATGAAGTCAGATATTCTCTTATTTTCTCATAATTCTTTACTTTGCTGCAAATCTCAAAAGACTGCTAGGTTTCATTTCCTTTTTCGATAGTTAAATGAAGAGACAGGTAAAATACCTCAAATATTTGACCAAATAATGTCAAACCATATCTCTTCCTGCTACCATCATATTCAATAGTATTTTATAAACTCAGATTACAACAGGAAAATGATGTGATGCTAACCTTTAAAAGTGTCTTGAAGTTTTTATTAGACTGTTAAAATATATTTAGTCCTTTATAAAATTATTATACCAAAAATTTACACTTAAAAAGTCTTTTAAAATAAAAGATTACATAACAAAATATATACTTTTAGCTATTATCATCTACAAGAAACACAAATATAAATGAAAACAGCTTTCAAGAAAGGCAACACAATACATTTTACAAGATAAACAAGGAAACGAAGAAATGAAGAACAGCAACTGATAACAATTCTACGAATGCTAGTAGTACATTAATGGTCTCAAGAAACTGAATGACAGATGTTGTTATCAAGACAAAAAAATCTATCTAAATTACTAAAAGGCATGGCTAGTTTTATGCCCATTAACAAGCATATAGCAGTTACATGTGTTAAACGAAAGGAAATCAGATCTTAGACTTTAAAGTGTTTGCAGAGTGAGCACATAACTTCCCTATCCTCTCCCACTCACAGCATACAAACTGGCAAAGGAGTCCTGTGTTTGTTGAAACGTTAGATACTCCTCAGAATAAACATCTGTGTACAAAAAGGGCTCAAACACATTCAGATAGGTTATGCTCTATAACGTAGTTGAAGTGTTAGGGGAAAACTTCCAAAAATTAATATAATTAAAAAATGATTAATTTTAAAATTTAATTCTTCCCTACATCTTCATTTATTTCTCCCCTTTCCCCTTGATAGTCTGAATAGAATAAGAAAAAATTGCACAGCTTTTCTCATGTGTCAAGTCTCTATTCCAAATGTCACACACTATCCCAAGTATTACAAGTACTGAATAAAGATGTAAACACAGGCATGTTGTTAATTAGGCTTCATGGGGAAATTAGGATGCAAAGAATGGTCTCAAGGGAATTGTCCAGACATGGATTTTAACAATGCTGTTATTGCCCTCCCACAGCAACAAAATTGACTTTATTCCTCTCACAGTATGCCTTGCCAAGAAATGGATTTGAATAAAGAGCCCTCATTAGCAATAAAAGTTTGGAGGGTGGAAGTGCTGCTTGAACTCTGCATTGCTGAAGTACATGCAAGGAAAAGCACTTTGCTGAATTACTAAGTGTCTGCGCAAGCCAGTCCCAGCCTGCCGGTCCTACTGTGTCAGCTGCTGCTCCTGGGTTCTTAACCAGCAGCAGAGGAATAAACTTGTAGTATCCATGCACTGATACGAAAGCTTAGCATATCAGCCTTCTCTACCAATTGTGAAGCTCACAATGGCTATTCAGACCTTCTCAACTCCTAGCTAGGTGCTGTAATGTGCTCTGGGAGATGCTATGCAAAGGCTGATAGAATAATGCAATGAATATTAAGCTCAAACCTTTTTTACCGGCTCCCTGTTCGCTTCTGAGCAAAATTTAAGGTGTTGGTGACTCTTGAGTGTAGTGGCTACGGGCAGGAAAGTATCTAAGAGTTATTCAGAGTTGCTCAGAAATCTCCCTGCTGGTATTCAGAGGACTATTACCTTAGTGACAGCATAAAATATTTATGTTTTACTACTGACAGCATCACTGAACCAACCTGAAAACGAAGCATGTCACATCTACTTCAAGCAACTTTACAATTCTGTTGACGCATAAGTTCCTCTAACACTACCTTTATTAAGCCATCTTTAATTCAGGTTCTCAGGCCACAGCTGTACATCTAAAATAGGGTGCCTAGATCCATTATGAGAATTTTTCACTACAGCGCAGTTCTAAGAACTGAGTTTTAAATGAACAGCACAAACTACAAACCTGTCTCTGTGAGTCGGTAGTCTTTAACAGCCAGGAGGGTTCATACAGCATTGACTACCCTCCTTTTAACTAACGTAGCTACTGTTGTGTGCTAAAAGCAAAAAGCAGAACTCAAGATTCCTAACATTCAAAAATAATACTGAACCTACGATATGTGAACTCATTATGAATATATCAAATGTGCCTGGGGATTGCCTACAGAGGGACTTACGATCACTCCTTCAGCTCAGCTACAATGATTTAACATCAGGAATCTGAAGGACAAGATGTTTAAATCTGTCTCTGATTAACGGGGAGGAGGGACTCCGATATAGTTACATATAATCCACAGAAGGAAGTGACCACTTGAAAACTGGTCTTGTCCAAAAGGAAGGTAAAATACATTTATGGTCACACTATAAGACATGTTGATCCAATAGAAAACTGTCACATGAGCACGTTTAAGAAAATTCCTGTTGGAGGCACTGATAATAAGTCTTACAAAGCATTGAAGTGTCTCGTCTTCAGTGTCCTCAGAAATTAGACGCCAAAAGGCATGAACTGGTTGTTCTTCACTTACTTCCTTTATTTGAGGTTTTAAATAGACTGACTTAACATTAATGGCAATGTTAACCATTACCAAACACATTTTACTGAACAGGCAGTGAAGGACTCTGCAGTGCCAAGCACACGGACACTCAGAACTTCACTGAAAGAGCAGGAGCAGTGAGTGGACACTACAGAGAACCTGGTTGCTTATGAATACCTGAACACTACGTGGATTGATCATTAAAATGTAAGATTCAAATGCAGAAAGCACTGTACTTTAAGGTTTCTGCCCCACAATATTTTTCATTTATATGAAAAATATTCACGTTAACCCTATAGGAGTTTTAAATAGATTTACAGAAGCTAATGGCCAGGAAATTAAAAAGGGGGAAAGCCCAGCTGACTTATGCCTTGTAATTGATTGTAAAAGCCCACTAGAAGATAATATACTGGGACAAGTGTGATGCACATATCTGGGGCTCCATTTTTGTGTCTCCTGTGCATTCATTCATCTCTTTTCAGGACACACTAGTGACTTTTTTTCCCCAAAAATCCTTTCACATAACAAAGGCCATGCATGCCACCTGGTCCTTCATTACACAAGGACACACTTTAAAGAACTTCTGAATTCTCTGTGTCCTGTACTCCTGTTTTCCCTTCAGGAGGTGAGAGCTCAGTGGGTTTTTTTTCACTACTGTCACTTATAACATGACCTGGAAACTCTGTATATCTCCCTTCTGGCCCCTCTCTCTCAGTCTCTCCTGTCTCTTTGTCTTGTTGCTTAGCTGTGTCAGCAGAATTACTTTCTACATAGACAGAACCATTTTATAAAGTGTTGAAGAACGCATTTAACTTTTTATGATCTGTGAAAAATTACAAAGATGACTGAAGCTGGGAGGTTTCATAACTAAAAGAGCTACACCCTTTTCCTCCTATTGGTTTTCTGGTTTTCACCAAAATTATTAGCTTCTGTCTGTCAACAAACTGTGTTGTTCAAAAGTAACTACCCTGTATCCAGAAGTGAATGACAGAAGACAATTTGAACACAGCACTTCAGGCACTTTTAACTAGAAAAATCCTTTGCTGTGTGTTTTCCATCTACACTGTATAGGCACTATTTACATCACCTGATGAAAAAGAACTACCTGGTATTAAAAAAAACCCAAAACAACCCACAAAAAACCCAAACCAACCTGCCCCCAAGCTTGTTTTTTTATCTTTTTTTCTCTAGCAAACCCTTGAAAATGTTTAGAAAACAGACATAAATCAGCAATGGATGCAGTCATGGTAGGTAGCTAATCATCCAGTAAGAGATGTCATTTCTTTTTATGGCTTACTCCATGGATGGCAACTCAGTGAAAACTGTAAAAGATAAAAGTAATTGCAAGCACAACCACAATGAAGGAAAACCAGCTGTGTACTTTTAAGTTTGGGAATTTATCTTTCTATCACTACCATTAACAGAAACAGTGCACGTCTCTTGACCAGGCTGAGTTCAAATCATAATGAAAGCAAAAGAGAACTTGAGAATGTCATTTCAGATAGCCAGTAGAAGAAAACTTTTCTGTTTTTTCCTCGCTTTATGGCTTTCCAAACAAACAAAAATAACCCTCAGCTTGGATGTTTACATTACATATTATCAAGGAGGAAATGGCTACATAAACACAGGAAGCAGCATAATTGGAGCACAGAACTAATTAAGAAAAAAGAGATCCAGAATTCAAGTACACCTATGCTTCACAACATTTTAAATGGTAAATTATTCTATTGAGTACTTTATAAATGCAGATATTTTACTATCATACAAGTATCCTTCACTTCTTAAACATTTATCACAAGTATTTTTCCCCATGAAGAAAAAGTAAACACAACAAAACCAAACCTTCTTGTACTGTGGGGGGAATCTTCAATGTAAGAAGTGAAGGAATCTCTGTTTTGGTGGAGAGTTTGTCTGGCTTCTTTATTTTTACTTTTTCAAAAATTCAATGCATTGACAGTTACAGAAATGACCTGATTAAGATAAATCTTAACAAATAAGCAACAAGATTTACTTTACAAAGTCCCTATTACAAACCTTCCCAGACACTTTCACTCTGGCTGTTAGACCTACTTAAGAGTCACCCCAAATCAGTTCCGTATGTTTATTACTTTTTCTCTTTGCTTTTCCAAATCCTGATCTGTAAATTTTGTGGCCAGGCCCATTTCCCTCACTGTTCAAGATGTCAACAAAACTTCCCCAGAGTGGAGTGAATGCACCCTGAAGAGGCCTCCTTGTGAGGTCCATTATGATGTAAAGGGAAAGTTGGAAATCAATACAAGAATAAATAAACACTTAAGTAATCAAAGTAAGAAATTTCTGACTTACTACGAAAAGTAAAACCAATGTTTTTTAATTAGCATACATTATCCCTTAAGAGATTTTAAGCTGTCAGACTCACCACAGCATTTATTTTAAAAAGCTTAATTTGTCAGAATTCCTGAAACTGATTTTAAACATGATTTCCTCAAAAAAAACCCAGAAAGCCAGAGTATGGGTGCCTTCTTCCTAAACAGAAGCTGGAGACATTAAGGAGATAGACAAGCTGTGCTTTTGTGACAGACTGCTAAAAGAGATCAAGAGCTTGAGTGCCTAAATGTCATCAGCAGCTTCTTCTGAGTCCAAAAGAAGAACAAACATCCCAAAATTTTAACTGAAATAAACAAACAAAAAAAACCTAAATGAAAGTATAACAGTGAGGGATAAAAATAAGCAAATGGATAACCCAACAAAGAAGCCAAAATGGTGGCAGAAAAGTTTACTAGAGCCAGGGTTTTCTTTTAAATTTTCCAAGTTGCCAGAAATGTTTGTATTTAACACAGTGATTCCTTTGGTTTTTCTTTTCTTTAAAGGAATAATCAAACAAAAAATGACCAGCTACAGAACTCTCCACAGAAATTTAGGCTTCTAAATACTAAACCCAAGCCATTTAGAGCCTCACACAAAATGGTCTTGGGAAAGTGTCATGGCTAATTAAGTGACTCTTAAATTCAACTAGAAAAGCAGATATTCGTTAGAGGTTGTCCAACTTTCAACTGTTTCCCCTTTTCCCCATAATCCCTAACTTGAAAAAGAGGGAGTGGAAATCTTCTTGAAAAACACACCATATTCTTAGCTAGTTATCATGATGGGCATCTTTGAAATAAGTTACTAAACAATACTTAACGACAATCTGATTAACCATGGTTAGGCTAAGAAGGATGCATGGTCACTGAGTAATACAAAATACTTACTCTGTTTCTACATTACATTTTCTAACACTTGGCTCAATCTCAGTTTGTGTCTTAGATATTTCTATTTTCCTTGGCAAAGTATTTCACAATGTAGCTCATCGTGAGGAAGTTTTCCTGACATTCAGCCTAAATTCCCTCCCAATTTCTTCCTGTCAGATGATTGCCTCTTAGCTAGATGATGTAAGCAGCATACACAGTTCCCCCACAAAGAAACAAAAGTTCAGCTAATAATGTACAAATGGACAAGTTAAAATTCCTTCTTTTCAGGAACTCATGCAGAAAAAAAGTAAATGAGACCATCTGAAAAAACCTGTATGAGATCCTGAGCTCATTCTTTCATCAGCTCATTGCTTTTACACTCAACAGGTTCTGAAAATGCCTAAGTAATAGCATGAGGACAAATACAAAAACACAGAAGCAGGTAAGTTATACACACGTAATCTATACATATGCCTAGGTATCAGTCTACAATTTGAACAATTATTCAAACTCTGTCAATGTTTAATCCAGAATGATAAAGACACGGCATTTTTTTATATACATATAAAAAATCTTGGCTTGTTACGAATCTCTGAGTCGAAATTTAGAAAGATGTTTTTTGCTTTTAAAGTGCTACAAACATTAAAGTGTTAAAACATTTCTGCTACTGTGATTTGTTTGGTTTACCAGAACACTGAAAAAGCTTGTAAAGGATGTATGAACTACTTACATACAATTTACAAAAATACTTTCGACATACTACTAATAGCTTGTGTAAAGTACAGTCAGTGTGAATGCACAGCTATTTGTCATGACTGTCATTTAAATACAAACGTTATCACTATCAAAACTTCATTCCTAGTATATGTAGATCCAGTAAATCTATTTAATAATTACTGTAGGGAAAACAGTATTAGATTTTAGGTGCTGCTAACTCCATCAGTTTTATAAACTGATTTGGAAATTGGACCTTCCAAATTACAGCAGACTGCAATTACATTATCACAGCTTTGAAAAGACACCTGATTCCTGGGATTGATGGTCCCATAACAGCTTTTGCCATTTTTAGGATACTGTGCTAGACTAATCTTTTCTGAAATTTTCTTATACCAGCTGGGTTGCAAATGTAACTTTGGCTACCACGTTAAAGGCAATGACAGCTGTACCCCTTTAAAAAAAAAAAAAAAAAAAAAATCTCGAAACACTGTTTCTTTTCATGATAGTCATTACCATAACAAGTATTATTCTTGGTTTGTCATTTTGGGAACAGGTACCTCGGAAACAAATACCTGATGTAGGCCCATGAAATTAATTTCATACTAGCAGGTTCTACCTTAATGGAAGTTTCACCAGAATCACACAGAAAGTTACTACTTGTATTGCTTAAAATACAAAATGGGTGCACCTGAATATGTGTTTGGTAAACAGATGCCAATCCACAGACACTCCAGAGTTCAGATGTTAGAAGTGGCTTCTGACTTCAGAGATGGTTTGAATAAACACCTGAAGTGCTTTCTGTGAAACCTGTGCTGGTTACAAAATTGATTCCCAAACGAGGTGAGGTAAAAAGCTCTAGAATGTGACAAAGAAAGGTTCATACACAACTGAGCACAATGCAAAGCTATGCAGGCCCATGAACTCATCAACAATCTCACCATTTTCCCCACCTACCTTCTTATTTATTTTGCAACTGCCATTAATTAAGCCCTATTTCAAATTAAAGACTGACAGCTTGACAGGCAAGGTGAACAGTTTGGACTGGAAGTGTTCTTAACTATTGAGCTACCTACCTACTTTTTTACCAGTCCACGCGTTCACTTCTGTGTGAGGTAAAAATACTTTATCAGTGGCTAACTGGTGGCTATGGGGACTAAGCGACTACGTAGGCACCAGTTTATTAGCAGTCACGTAATAACTGCCTGTGAAGCTGAAAACTGATTTAAGCAGCCAGAGAGGCTTGTGCTGGGAGTACAGCTGGCCCTGCAGTCACTATTTGTGACCAATCGGTGCTACTTTCCAGTATGAAAATGAATTTTCATCTTCACAGACACTGCAGGTCTCCATGGGTCAATTCCAGCAACTGCAAAAGTGAGGTTAATACCTACTAACCTGTACTATTACTATTAGGAATCAATTTGCTGCTGTGAAATAAAACACTGAGAAAGGTAGTCTGTTAGTTAAATGCTTTGCTTCTGTGCCTTGTCTGGTTCTTGATACAAGAGCCATGTCAGTATGCAAACAATTCAATATTCATTATCTCTCCAATACCATCAAAACCAAGCCCCCAAAATAATTATTAAAAAAAAAAGATAAATTAAAAAAAGATAATACATTGATGTTAAGGAAACTAGCTATTTGAAAAGAGGAATGTAATTGGAAGTTGTATTTTGTTTTAACATCTATTTCATGAATGAACATGTCCAGGCATAAAGCCAAAATCAGCCGAGCTGTTTGTAATGGTACTATGCCCAGGAACTGTTAACTCCAAGATTGGAAGTATGTATCCTTTCAGGAAACAAAAGCACGTGTATGAACATTTAAGCTATTTCCTGGAAGAAAGAAAGATTAGCCACAGATTTGAACTATTCAGAGATAAATGAACTTTTATAGGTACAGGATCCATAGAAAATCTTTAAATATGTCCATGCTATTGATAGCATTAACTATCTATGTGTACGGTGCTCCAGTATCCCAACGTAAAGTAGAAATGTGCAGTGTAGTTGTTGAGGCTAATTCCTTACAACGACAGGAAGAGGTTATGAAGTTCCTTTAAAAAACAGGCATAACAATAAATAAACTAATATGAAAATACAATGTCCGAAGTTATAGAAAAATATGAATTTATTTCATACTGTGAAAGACAATTTTATAGCTGCCTACATACAAAGCTTTACTGACAGCTGACACACAGAAAAATTTTCAGAGTTTATTTAAGCCTCAAATGCTGAAGAATTATAATTTAGAACGTTCTGCCAATTGTCAGTGGTGAAAGTTCAAAATGAGTGTTGGGAAGACCACACAAATTTAAGAATGGGATGCAGGACATGGGATGACATGTCATGACAAGACATTTAGAGAAAAAGGGCTAGAAAAGGTATCAGATACATGTTTCTCAGTCTTGCAAATATGACTAACAACATAAATCATTTTAGAAAGCTCTCATTTAGCTTGTAAAAACATCTCAACATTGTGTAAGAGCCAGCTTAGAGGGTGAGAAAGGTCTAGCATGCTTTCTTTAAAGGTAGCCCTTTACTGAAGGACAGGTATCCAAAGAAGAAGCTCTCACAATATTTTAATCTTTAAGGCTACCAGACTCTGTGGCCCCATCATTCGAAACTTTCTGCAGGGCCGTGTGACAGATTTCTGCTATAATTTCCTTTTAGTATCAGAAAAAATAACCTCTCTCCTTGACCACAACTAGTTGCAAAAGCAAGGCTGCAACAAACACTGCACCGAGAGCTAGATTTGCAGGCATATTTTGGTGGTCATGCTAGCTTAAGCAGAGTTTGCTGATCTTGCATTGCTCCTTCATGCTCTCCTTGACTTCTTCCTTTGCACTCTGTTGTTGTGATGCTGAAAGAGTCTGTGGCAACATGGTTGAAAAATTACCAGTAAAAAGTTTTGTTTGTTTTGTTTTGCTTTTAGCCAGGTCAGTTTGCTGAAGTGGGTAGATAATGAACTGGCACTGCTGCCAAATAAACAGACAAAACTGTTAATCTGTGTCAGTCTTAGTTCAAAGTAAAAAGCACTTGCTCAGGGAGATGCATTTAAGGAAGTTTGTCAAAGTAACAATAATTGGAGCTTCTACAGCCATTTGAAAAGAATAATAAAATCAATCCAACTGTTCTGCAAACCTTAAGACAACATCCTAATGAGAACACTAAATTTGTGTGTAACACAGCAACGGGCCCATGCAGATCACACAGATTCCCTGAGGAAGAATATCTTGCTTTCTTGTGAAAAGGCGATGGTGGTGGGTTCTTGGTGTTTGTCCGTTTTAAATAAAGGCATCTTTGATTTTACACACCCTTCGGTACATAAAGTGCTTGTGTTTTTATACAGAACACTGAACAACAAATACAGGGGTTTCAGACTATTCTGGAGATCAGACTAAACAAAGGAAAATTCAAAAATAAGTTGTTTGTAGGAATGAAATATGTTTTCTCATACTACTGGGAGAAGTGCAGATATATTCAAAATCCATTTAAAAAAATAGTAAAGTGGTAGATTGCCAGGTAACAGCATATTCTGACATTATTACAGGCTAGTAATGGGTACAGCACATACCCTCTGCTATGAGCAACTCCATTCCCTCCCTCTGCAGTCACAAAATAAATGCTTAAAACTTTAAGGCTGATCCAGCAAAACTCGGGTTCCTTTAGGAAACACCTTTCTCTTTTCTCTGTCAGTCATCTTAGAAGTCACTTGGTTAGTGACTGTGTTGAAAGCATCTACAAGCCAAAATAGCAGCTACCTGCATTTCTGTGAAGACTAAAACGTCATTAAAATAAACTCCTTCCAGCCACACTACGCAGTGAATGCCTCTGAAAACACTTTGGGCAGTTGCTGTCCTGTAATGCAAGTACAAGCATTGAAACACAGCGAACGTGGAATGAGTATGTGAAATTGAGAACAAATCAGATTTATAAAATGAGCAGTAGCAGGCGGCTTTCCAGCTAACTCCTCATTTCACACTTTTACTGAAGGGAGGATTTAATCTCTCTGTCTCTTGATGATACTCTTCAAAATTGAGAATGGCAAGCAATCTCATTTTGTGAATGTTCTCTCCTAACTGAAAAATGCTGCAAAGTAAACCAGAAATTTTCAGAAATGTGGCCATGCATTACTGTTTTACTGACTGGTTTTCAATAATCACTTCCTAATCTTATCACAGTCATTGCTGATTAGTCAATTAAGAACTGTGAAGAACATTACTAAGGAACCAAGCCAGCTCACCAGGACACTATAAAAATCACGGGACTGCTAACAGCAAGCTGTTAAATCTTTTAATAAAATGCTTCATAGACCAAAGATTAAGGACTCCCTGCAATCATTTTATATTGTAATAGGGAACAACCATCCTAGCACCTTCCTAGTCAGATATCCGTAGGGAGCTAAACGCAAATACAAGCAACCCAAATATAGAAAGCAGGAGAAACTGTAGTGGTTAACTGAATCAATTACATTATTCTACAGTGTAGTACTCCTGCAACACACATTGTATTTAAGATGAATGGATCTTCTTCATTTCCATTCTTTGCAGAAAACTGAAGAGCAAATACTATAAGGACACTAACTATCAATGCCTTCTTACTAAGACCTTGTATACTATTTGTATAAGATGTTATAGGTACATGAATGTTAAGAAGTATTGTAAAAAAGGACCAGAGCTAGTAAAGCCCCTTACCTCCACTCCCCTTTCCTTTCCCGTGGAACAGTTGTCCCAGGTCCTACTCACAGTCTCTTGGCCCCATCAAGACAGACAAGCACTCCCTGTTTGATACCAGCCACCAGCCAACACAAACCAGCAGAGATCAACGGAGAGAGCTACACTTTCACACTTTTGATAAAAAACGTTTACTACAAGAAAATAACTATGTCACAATTCAACGCTATGACAACTACCTTGGAAAATAGCAAAGACTGTCTCTAAAAATAGTCAGATTGCTTTCTTCCTCAACTAGTTAGGTACATGAGGCAGCAAATTATCTAGGACCTGGCTGAGCAGGACAGGATGCAAAAGGCCTTGCACATGCTACATTTCTTCACTACAGACATTCACATCAATAGGAAACCACAATTTCAAAGGAAAAAGAAAAAAAGTAAGAGAAAGTTTATAAGAGAAAGTGTAAAACACGAACAGTAGGTTTTCTGTTGACTTCATCATCATAAAACTCCAAGTAAATTCTTTATTAATGGCATCGCTCTGTCATGGCAAAATTATTCCAGAAGTACATTCTGCAAAGTTAAAGAAAACAAGGACCTATATTTTCCATCCCAGATGTCAACAGGTGGACAGTACCATGGATGCAAGAGGGACCAGTCACAACTATATTCTAGTGAAATTAGTTTGATCTTTCAAATATTATCATAATCAAATGTCACAGGATGACTTCAAGATTTTTCTTCGTTTTCACAGAAACAATGGAACAATTTCTTTCAAAGAATGAAAATTATTAGAAAAATTAGAACTACACTTTAAAAAGATTAGGAATGTACCAAGTGTAAAACTGAAAAGTAACACGTTCCATATGCATAAAAAGTGAGAGTTCCATATGCATTCCTAGACGCTATTATTTGGGAAAATTTTCAAAGCTGACACAGTGTCATCTGGAAGAGCCTGCTAATGCTTTGTACTAAAAGTACCCATAATTTTATCTCCAAATTGTCTGGCCTAGTATGTGTCTTTTATCTGGGGAAAGTTCGAAAATGTCCATGCATATATACAGATGTTAACCTACATTAATGATAACAGAATGTGAGCTGTTTACTTTTATTACCCTGTATTTTTATTTTCTTTTAATTGAGCACAAATGCTAAGAAACATTCACTGAACACGAATATTTTTGTATTTGAGTGGTGCAAAGACAGCAAACAGGATTCCTTCTAGCTCAAGACACAGCAAGGGGGAAAGCTGCATTGTGAGTTCTCCCTCAATAAGAACACACCAAAGGATCACGTTGCAGGTCTGCTGTCTAGGAAGCCTGCATGAGAGAAACATGCCTATAACTTCTTGATTTCATTTATCAGTTATAGTGGTCACAAGTAACACCTGTAGGCAAGTGCAGATAGAGTTCCTACCTTTTTGATAGCAATTATATCAAAGAAATTACTGTTGTCTTGACAGTAATCCTGGCCCAAAAAGTCATCATTTTCCTTGAGTGTACTGAAGTGAGGGGAAGGAGCTCAGAGAAAGTCAGGGCCAAAGGAATTATTTTTCCAGCTGGATCACTTCTCCAATTGTGTTCACTATACAGTCACACAAACACTTGTACCAACACAGCAGGGAAGACAGGACATTTTCTTAAAGGGTCCAAGAAATACTCTAAAAATAAGCAATTAATATGAATACAAAAACATTCTTCCAGGTGTCACTGAACTTGACTTGAGTTACCTCACAGTTTTTAAGTTACAGTAGTTGTGACACAAAGCTGACTCAGATTTGGGGCAGAAAGCTGGTTCTGACAACAACTCATTAATTAAAATTGTCTGTAGCACAGCTCCTCCAACCATTCCAGAGCTAAAACACAGCTGAAAACCATACACTGCTGCTGACTACATCCTCTCTCTTCTGCAGTAACTTCAAGGCTAACAAGCAAAAGCCTCAACAAAATAGTATTACATATTTCAAAAATTATAATTCATATTATATTATGTAAGGTATTGACAACCTATATTTTTGCCCAGAAAAGACAAATGAAAAACATAAGCAAAAATTATTCTGTAAACTAAAATAAACGGAATAAATTAGCATCTTCCACAAAAATTGAAGATTCACGCAAATTAACCATCTAGGAGGCAAAAATTCACACATGTCCTCAAGAGAAACATATGCACACACTGTCAATAAATTAATTTTCAAATATCTGCTTAAGGTTGACAATATCTGAAAAGTTCCCCTTTCTCTCCATAGACTCCATAATGTTAGTCTAGACTGGAAAAACATAGATGACTACAGCATACATGCAACCAGTTTGGGATCTGAGAGAAATTCCAGCAGGATGAAAAGGAACCAGGAAGACAGTGGGGCTGAAGATACTATACTAAGCTCTCCAACACTAGGAAGTATTCATGGCTTGTCCAAAGACTTTCAGGAGCAATGTACACAAAAAAAGGGATGAGGCAGCAACCACAAATCTCTGCACTCTGAGGCACAGCTGTACTTAAATGTTGCAGATTTGGTTTTCTTCTAGCAAAGCAGCTACCCTTTGGAGCTCTTAGAAGGAGACATTTCCCCAAACCAGTCCTTTAGATCCCAACTTCCCTTGCTTAGAAGGCAAAAGAGGACTAGGACATAATCTGCTGATACATTGCCCTACTCTGCAGACCTGTCCTGTCCACTTCCAGGCATGAAAAAATTATGCTGGTGAGGACACAGAGATTTGGCACCAATACATCTAACCTGCACACAGAATAAATTCCCTGGTAATGTACTCGGTAACAGAAGAAAAAAGGATGAGGTGGGTTTTTTTCTTTGTCTTTTTCAGTCATTTCTCAAGGTATTTACAAATGGCTCAGATCAGGAAGTGGAGCAGAAGAGTCTCCGATAAAAGGCAATGGGGGAACTGGGTACCAAGCAGGGTTATATGACATAAATGTTCAGTTATATCTGAAGTAAGACTTGAAACGTTTGTTTTGGTTAGGAAGTAAGACTGACAACTGTACCAGCAAGAAGAAAAAAAAAAACAACAAAACAACCTCATTTCAAGGGTGGAAGCGTTGACCTGTTGCTGAAGACTAGTAGGTCTGATCTGCCAAAAATTTTAAAGAATGCCGAGATATGTCCTTGAAATTAATGAATACCAGTCCTCCAAATAACATTGATCTAATTTATTTGAACTAAAGCTACTCAAAGTGTCCTCCTTGCAGAAAGTCTCTCCTCATCCTAAGCCTCCAGGTGTCTAGCCTTCCTTTTTGCCTATCTCTGTATCTTTTCTAGTCTACATCATGCTTTCTGACCAGAACTGCAGATAGCAAGTATTCAAAATGGGGGGCCACCAAAAAGGTTTATGAAGGCATGCAATTTATTTTCAGTAATTTTCCCAATGATTTCTAAAACTTAGCAAAACAAGAAAATAATGAAACCATTCAAATCAGTATTTTCCTATCTTGCACAATTTCATTTACCAAAGACATGGTTTTCTTCTGCAATTAATATTAAATATGCAGCCTACTATATCTGGGGTAAAAGGAAGAACAGCAGAAATAAAGAAATGTAGAAATAATTTTTATAACAAGATAGAACAATTCCATTCTGATTTACTGCTCCTTGGTCAATAGAAAGCACAGTTATTTAGCAAATGAGTACTTCCATATTACTAGTCTGATCACAAATTCAGAAAGTCCTTCCAAAGAAGTTAGGTTAACAACACAGTACATGCTACCTTAATTGGCCAATAGGGTATGTACAAGCCATCTTAAGTGTAAGGAAAAAACCCAACTCCCCAAAAATCAGCTCTGAGGTGCTTTTAAATTAATTTTAAACAGTAAAAAGCGGGGGTGGGAAAAAACCCTCTTATTTGTGGTGTCGTTCTGTTAATTGCAATAATATGCTTTCAGACAGACTGCAGTCTCAAGGTGGTTTTATGTGATTTTATGATTTCTCCCCTTTATAAACTGAGTAATAAGCAGCACCTGTGGATAGAAGACTGCTTATTCTTCTGATGGAAACTGTAACCCACTTCACACTATAGGGAAAAGGTTAATTCTGTTCAACAACATGCTGTGTCCTTCGGTATCTGATTTTATGTACCATTCCATGGATAACTGGTTCATTTATTTTTCTTCTAGTGCAGCTTTTGAAACTGAACATTTTGATGCTTTCCCTAGAAGCAGATAGCATCAGACCCCTTGTGTGAGGGCAAATACAGAACCACAATGAGAACATCCAGTTAATACAAAGAAAGTCCACAACAATGAGATACTCTCTGAAGCATGAAGATTATGAGATACAGAGAGACAGATGTTAGAAAGAAAAATATTCATCAAGCACAACTATCCACTTTAGAATTTTTGTACTATCCCCTGAAGTATTTAATATTGGTCAGGAATTCAAAGTAACCATACACATCTCACTGATTCACAATGCCGGAGAGAAAAGCTCTGGGACCATTCATTGCTCGCCAGTAACCCATAAAAACTTTGGTAAATAGCAAGGAATGCAACAGTCAAGAGCCTATTTCAGTTCAGGATTTAGTAACTCAGAAATAATCAGTTACATTCAAGATAACAAAACATTCAAGAGAACACATTCAATGCTTCAAATTGATAGGGGATATCAAGGAAGAGGAAACCAGTAGCATGAACCAATTCATCTATTTTTATGTCAACACAGCATAATCCTATGAAAGGAAAATGAATTAGTATTTTATATCACTCCCAGTACATTTCTCTTTGTTATGAAGTTTACTAACAATATCAAATGAATAGGAAACATAAATAATGCATGAATCTCTAAAATAAAATAGCATTATCACTTACTTAACAGAAACAATGTAAATTCAGCAAGAGAGGAAGGAAATTATTTTAAGTAAGTTCCCTTGATATGGATCCAAATATTCACATGAAATTAAATTATAGCATCGCTATTGTTCCCTAATAAACACTGGGAAATAGAGGTCATTATTTTACACTCCCTGGTGGCTTGTTGCTGAAGTCATTGGAAAGGCGGTGGGGATGAATCTGACTTTTTATCCTATTTACACTACTTGTAAAACCCAAGAGTCAGATCTGTTTGGTTGGGATTTTTTTAACACACCAACTGCATCATTAAATTAACACCACCATGAAACGACAGTTATCAAACATAAGGCTGTATATCATAAAAAGATGCCTTACGAGTTACTTTTTCCTTTATTTGCTTTTCAAGGGGAAATGCTTGGTGCATGACCTCTGTTTTTTCTAAGACTACTAGTCCATTTTCTAGCTTCAAGAAATAGAAGACAAGGATAAAACAGACTTCTAATAATCACCATATTATTGCTGTTGCAAATAATAATGGCTGCAAAGCTTTATTCAACAGAATATTTATGTGATACACAGTTTTATCTAACCTAGAACTTCAGCGTTTTCCCCAGTAATACTGTTCATCCTGCTTCATTAGCTTCTTCTAAAGAAAACAAAATTAGTTCCTTTCAGTTCTTTATGCAAGAAGGACAGAAAACTTGCTAAGCACCTCTCAAACTATTTCCTTGACCATTTAAAACACTTGATTTACACATCCAGTGGTTAAGCACTGCGACACTCTCTGCATTCACCAAAACAAAACAAAAAATGACTTATGAAGAATTTAATAGGCATCAGATGGTGATATGAAATAAGTTGGTGATATGAATACATACTTTCCATATTCAAATCTGATTCATGCACTTATATGCATACTCATAAATTAATAATATAAAATTCAAGGCAGGAAAACAAGATCATTAGCTGGTAAATAAAATTAACATCTGTTGTTCCATATTCCTGTACATCCAGGATTTGCTGATGCAATATTGTCTTTTACTGCCACACCTCAAGAATTATAAGTTGTAAATGGTATGATGAATTGTATCCATAAAGAGTCTCAACACTGACTAGCTGTTTTTCCTCCAAGCCTTCTACAAAACATTAAACAGAACAAGCTTTTATTTTTTTTTAACCTTTTGCACATTTTCTCTTGTTACACAGAAGTAAAGGAAATCAAATTTTTAAAGACCTGCATGCCCTGCCTCAAGGTTTCCAGTCAGCTGAGAACTTTTTTCTAAAATCACTAAACTGCAAATTGATTGGCTTTAAGTGCTTCCAGCAGAGGAATCAAAGTGTACACATAATGCTCCATACTTCCTCAGAAATAAGCAAAAAGTTTGAAGATTTCACAGTTAAATCACAACTTTGTCAGGCAGAAAACTCTTATTTCTAGCAATCTGTTCAGCACATAGCATGGTGCACTGATCCTCACTGATCCTGTATTGTATGATGGCATGCAGAAAACTGCAGTAAGAGAACTGGAGAATAAAAACCAAATTTGACAAAGGTGATACTTTTAATACTTTAATGTTAATAATAATTAAATAAATTCCACCAACATGCAGATCAAACTTTTTAAAAATAGAGAAATTCTAAGTTTGATGAATTTTCTTATTCAAATATCTACCATGATAACGGTGTCCTCGATGCTCTCAGCATGAGCATTCAGTTTAAAGAACAAACAGAATTTTTCAATTCTATTTCAAACTCAGTGAAAAGCCGGATGCAAATGATTTCCCATCAAGTGTAGCTTCTCTACACATGAATACTATTTGCCACTTTGTTTACACTGATTTGATGATTGCATTCTACTACACTTACAGCCATTTGCAAAATATTTTTCTGTGAGACTGAGATCCCACCCAAGTCTCCGACCCTGCATTGGGATCCAACAGCAGCTATACAATCCATGGATTCCCACTGAAGTCATACTGAAATAGAACAAAAAGTATCTTTCTATCCATCTGTTCTTTTTCACTTAATAAAATTAATGTTTTTTCCCCCTTTTAGTCTAACAGCCTTCCTACAAGACTCAAAGTAAAATGTTACATAGAAAGATCAAATCATAAACCATCGAGAGGTCAGAAACGTCTAGAAGTGAAAAAGGGAGTGACTCTGAGGAAAAAAAAAAAAGAAAAAGAAAGAAAGATAAAATAAAGGGAAATTATGTATACATATTATGAAAGACTAGCTAGTTTGAAAAATAAAACCTTCACCTATTCATTGCTTTTCCTGTTTCTAATAGTTAGCTCACAATGATCTTTAACCTAAACTGGGAAGCTATTAATTTGAAATATTGTTTAGCTAAGTAATAATAAGTGTTCTGGTAAGTGTCTTTTAAGGTGGTAAGTAGGGAACAGTCACCTCAGTCTCCCATCTACCCCAGAAAAAACATTTAGCACGAAGCAAAAACATTGCACTTTAACAGGTTTAGGTGATATCAACTATGCAACTGTACCATATAAATGTTTATGATTTTAATACTTTAAAATATTTATGTAAACAGAAATAGGAGGAGACTATTCTAATTCTATGGTTATTTACTCCTATGAACTCTATGTAAGCCTCTTTCTGGATTAATAAATTTGCTCCAATCTGAATTAGAAAATCCTTTTCCTCACCTCCTTAAGTATTCATAAGAGGAAGTAAAACCAGGACAGACGTAGTCATTGGATGGATTTGAGCCAGTTAAACTTTCACAATATTTAAAAATCCCCCTACTGAGGTTAATCCTTACCTCACTTCTTTAATAACGATTGACTTCCAAGGAAGAAAAAAACCTAGTTTCATTGCTTATGTGGAAATTTTTTTAAAATATTTGTACAAGAATACACTTAAAACTTCTTTAACAAAGCTACATCTGAATAGAAATATAAATTAAAGGATACTGTAGATTCATTAGTATGGAAACAAAGGGAATAAGAATACCATAACAAAGGACAAATCTCACAAGTCTGATCTCTATTGTATTTTGCAAGAGTTTCTCAGGGGTGATGAAATTGGTTTCTCTTCTTACCACTTATTTATCATATTCTTAGATTACTAGTGTACATTCACTGGACAACACTGTAAAAGTATTTAAATATAAATACAGATCTACATTTCCACTATAAGCTCTTTGTTTACACTTAACTTTATCGTTGTGCCTTGTGACTAATAAGAAAAGATAGGGGAACTAAAAGATACAGCAGCAATCAATTTTGGGGGGGTGAGCAGGGCGGGAGGAAATTGTGAGAAAACAGTTTTTCAATTGATGCAAAAGTACTTGTTTGAACAGTCCATCAAAAATTGCTGCAGTCTGTACTAGCATTTTTCTGCCTTTGCAGAATTTAAAGTGATTCTTATCAAATACTTACACATATAAAAAAAATTAAAATAGCATTTCAGGAGGAATAGGAAAAAAGTATACTATTTTATACAAAATGAGGCGCAATGCAATGTATTATTGCCAGCAAACTTACCAGTCGTCTCCTCTCCTCTTCAACAGCAATCAGGAGCCGAGCAAACTCTTTCAGTGACTGGGCTGAAAACAAAGAAAAATAACATCGTGGTCAAAATTACATTTTAGGACCAGAGGAGCCCATTATCTCGATTGAAGCTGTAGTGATAAGATACTGTTCTTATATACTACTTCAATGAAATCAGTAGTCATTAAATGCACAGACTGAAGTAAGCAGCAGGTCAAGAGTAGGTAAAAAAAAAACAAAGGAAAAGAACTTGAGTCTTAAGTTTCATGTGTATTTACAAATAAATTTTTTAATGGAATATGGCAAACTGATTTTCCTGAAATACGCAAAGATCAGGCTCAAAACTAAGAATTTTACAATCAGCCACAAGATTTACTTTAGCACACTAGAAGCAGAAAGAAACTGCAAAGGGAAAATATTGTTGAAGTACAGCAACGAACATTTGCTAGACCTACGAAAAAAATTAAGATAAAAATTTAAAAGTTAAATTTTAGAAGAAATGCATTACTTATGCTAACTGTTTAGATTTCACAGCTCTTTGGCTCTTTGGCTTTATGTTTTACAAGGACAATCTCTCAGGTGACGAGAACAGATGACATTTATAGGCAAGCTTTGAATTCTGTTACAACTGTGAGAGAGTCTTCGCTTAAAACTGCCTTCAAATATAAGTCAAAGGGCTTAGTGAATGTCAACAGAAATATAATAAAAGTCTTAACCCATAAAAGAGGGCAAGAAAGGGGAAAACGTTCGAAAACCTCTTAAGGCTTCATTCTCATGTAAGCAAGCAGTGCAAATCTCTCTAGAAAAATCTGTCTTTCAGTTCATATTACTTTCTCAAGGGCATGTGGGTTATTCAGAATTCAGCATCACAGTTCCACAGACAAAAATGCCAGAGAAGAATCATGTGAGAGAGATAAGTAGCTCTTTTGACTTTCTCCTGATGTGTCTAGCAGAAATTGCTGCCAATGACAGGATGCTAAATTTCACGGTTTAAAGCTCTGATCTCAGAATATATAAGTCCTATAGCTTCTCACAACAAACTTGAGGCAATCTAAAACATCTTTTAAAGAGGAAAAAAATATGGAAACAAAACTTGCAGAATTTCTCAAAAGAACAGGCTTGAAAAAGTCTTCATAGTTAACCAACATAGACTGATGAGGGTACGCTAACAGAACTCATGTCCTTTTAGCTATTTTTCCATCTTAAGTGTTTTTACAAAATGTGTCAGTCTCCAATAATATGGCATCATCCCCTCTCAAACTCCCTGAAAGATTTAAGGAAATAAGCACATTTTCTGGAGGATCTGCTGTGTTCCAATACCTTCTGAGAGGGAACTGGTATCTAGCTTGCCTTAAGTGCCTGGTCATCATTCATGAATTGCTGCTTAGTTTTTGTACCATACCCAAATAATTTTTATCCTTTGTCCCAACTGTACCTTGCAGAGGACACCCTTGCATTCTTCTTGCTCTTTTAACTTCTACAGCTGAAGAATACCTTGCTGTTTGTTCTCAGTTCTTCTACAAGACCTTATATAGTATACTTTTTGCAACTGTAATGATATACCTGCATATCTTGACCTCTAAGTCATTCTTTGCTGACAAATTCTTTTTTCCTTATTATTACTCACAAGCTCTGTGTTAAGTCCAAACACACCCAGTAAGTTAAATGTCCATCCAGTTGGGTCTTGAACCTTTTCCTTTAATATTTTTCTGTGAGAACACAAAGACCAGCAAATTTTGCCATGTTTTACTTAGAAGAAATTCTAAGCCTCCTGCATGAACTTCTGAACTCCTTGACTCAGGCTGAGTTAACTGAGCCCTTCAGTTACTGACTTTCAGTTACTTACTAGCTCAGCCTTAATCAGAGTAAAATTTTGATATCAAGAACTTCGTTTGCTATCCACTGAATTAACTTGGTCTCTTAAGACTCAGCTCATAATATCCTATCTGTCAAAACCAGGTAAAGAAATAGATGATGAACTGACTGGTTAAGTTAGCTGGTAAGAAATCTGTTGAATGTTATGTTCAATAATATCTACGTGCCCATTATGAAATCCTAAAAACGAAATAAACAATGAGCCAAACACACATGGCCAAACTATTTCTTATTTTCACACTGACAGCCCCCAAAATTTAACAAGAAACCATCCTTGCCTGTAGAAAACAGGACAGAGTAAGTTGTTCATCCCTTCCACAGGTGTCAGAGTGATTCTTTACCCACCATTAAAAAATAATAATCTTTTCAAATGAACTAGATAAACATATTGTTTGAATTTTCTTACCTATTCAGGGAACTAGGATGCACTCTAGAAAAACAGATAACATTATAGTAAAGCCAGCAAGAGAAATCGTTTCCAGATTATTTCAGTGAAATAACTGGTCATTTTTAACCGCAAGATAATGTGTTACTGAAGTCACACGGTAAAACTCCATTCCCCCTCCTTCTTTTCACTTTCTTACTGTGGAGACAGTCACAATGACAGATCTATTTCAAAGAGAAATGATCATACCAAGCACTATATCTCTGTGAAGCCAGCAGATCCAGAACCTACTGAAATTTAAGTTTTCCCTATCTGTATGAAGCCTTATGGCACCCTTCACTTAGGTTTCTGGTCACATCATTAAAACCATCCTTAATATAACAAAGGCTCATGAATTTTTTTTTCTTCATCATCTGCAATAAGGAAGTTAACACTTTACACCTTTCTGCAGCCAAGCACAAATACTGCCAGTTCCTAGCCCTAAAGTAGGGGCAGGACTTTATCTAATTCAAATAGAAAGTGTGGGGGACAGGTAGGTAAAAGCAATACAGTTGTGAAGAAAAAAAATCCTCTCTGGTCAGGCAATATTCAGCATTTTAGGAGTAAAAAGATAGTAAAGGAAGAACAGCAGGAAGCAGAAACTGGGCAGAAGAATGACTAGAAACTGTGAGGATGAAGGAAAAAAAAAACCCAAACAACCCAGTTAAGAGAAACTTTTGATTCATCCTCCTAATTTCAAGGCAGAACCAGAGGGGATTTTAGTTTCAAAGTCGAAACTTTTGCTTAGGATTTAAATAAAACCAGGACAGAGAAAGAACTACAAAAATATGTTCTGTAAGTGTGCAAAGCAAGATTTTCCTCAATGTTTAATACTAATATAAAGGTACTACAATGTCACCCATACAGTGCCTCAGTCTTCATCTTCTCTTCCTTGCTGCCTCACCTTTGGGGGGATTATAAAGGTCAAAGTCTCACTAAGAGCACAGAACCTACACTCTTCAGTAGCCTACACTCTTCAGTAGCACTACAACAAACCATTCCCCTAATCCTAGAGACACTCTCATTGCGGAGACACCTTCACATCAATACTGACTACGCTTCCACTGCCCAACACCCACGTCCACCCTTTTTGTGCCAGTCAATGCCCACGAAGCCACGGAGCATCCTTTCCCAGCTCAGAAGGTGCACAGTGAGACCAAGAGCATTGTGTAACTCAGACTGTAATGAAGGATGCATGCCCAGTATGCAGTCAGAGATCAGCAACATGGCATCTCTGGTGACCCCACTGGTTCTTCTGCCCCAGCAATGGCACCACGTAACATCAAAAAATGCTTTACCACTGCCAGCTCTCCTACAATACCAACGAGTATTACAGTACTACTGAATCTTTCATGTTATTAAACCCTTCTTCCCATACAACCCCCACTCAGTCTGACCTCATTAAAAACCAAGATCTGTCCCCAGAGAACTTCATCTGTGCTGGAAGCTGCAGCGGAAGGTGGTAAAGGGAAGGCAAGACAGCCCTTGATCCTTTTTTTTCCAGCATACGCTTCACCCTTCGTCCTCCCCTCTTTTCCCACAGTCCCCCTCTGGCTGCAAACAGGTCACAGCTTTGGCTCACTGGGCCTGGGCCGGGCAGATGAAGGAATATGAAGCAGAGAGCTCACTGTGGGGCATCAGGCTGCCCCGGGACAGCTCGCACACAGGGCCGCCCGACAGCCCTGGAGAGCTGGGCAAAGGCATCATGCCCCTCCACAACAGGGCCGCTCCCCCCCGCCCCTCAGGATTTCAGCACGAACTCAAGGGACAGGGTACACGCATTCTGGATTCCCAGCTCTCAACTGGAACCAAACAAATATTTCGTCAATAATAATCTGAGGGAGTTTTGTGTAGTTAAAAAACAGATTTAAAGTCGGAACCATTTGTGTCAGATGTGGCCCACTGCTGTCTCTCAGAAAGCCTGGGCATTCCATGCAGGCTTCGCCATCTTTTCTTACTAAGGCTGCAAATTTTTTTTTTCTGCCCTTCTTTTTAATCAGAATAGACACAGAAGAATTAAAGTGAACTTTGTAAATACAAAGGCGGGAGGGGAGGGGAGGAAGAGTCAAGCATTTTAGAAAAGGAAATGTCATGGGAATGTGCTGATAAGAAACAAATTCTGAAAACATACCAATAATATAAAGTGCAATATGTAACCTGACATATTAAATAAAAAGGTATTTTTAATTATTTTCAAAAAGGATTATTGTTGTTGGTGGGCTATTTTAAGTAAAACAAAGTGCTGCCTTAATACTTTACTCTAAGTCATTAGAAGACACTAGCTTACAAAATCCAAATAGTTTTATAGTCTGCTTTTTATTTAAGGGCTATTCAAAGGCTTGTAAGATACACTTGGCATCATAATGGAAATTATGCCTGTGAAAAGCAACGCCCAACAAGTAAAAACAATTGTATATGTATGCAGCTGTACACTTGTGGTCTCATTCATCACAAGCAAAACAGGTCACCAGCTGTTTTCTCTAGAGTGCTCCAAATCGAACAATAATTTGCTGCAAAATTTCCCTTGTTCAGGAGAAATAGCTCCCATTACTTTATTTAAAAAAACCCAACACCCTCATTAATTTTAAATGAAAAAATCTTTGAATTAATTTGGTTCATAAGGAAGCAAACTAACAGTACTGACAGCTTAAATCTTAATGGTGTAGATCAACGCTGTCTTTTTTTTCCAAAAGATGCATGTGTTTCATTTGGTTTTTCATCCCTATAATCTCAAACACACAGTACAGCTCCACAAACAACTATACTCAGATAGTCAAGAGAACTGAAGCTCAGTGTAGGACTAAGTGAGCAAGGGAGAAATGAAAAAGGATAAAAATTTATTTATCTGAATTTATAGAATACATTATTAAAATATGCCTCATTTATGCTCTAGAATTCTGGTTTACTGCATTAAAATCAAATAATAGCAAAAAACTCATGTACTTAATAAACTTTATGACGTTTTTGTTACATATTTGTGTAGAGAACATAACATCATAGCGCATCATGCCTACAGAGATTACTGAAGCTACGCTATCAATAATTAGCTTAATACAAAAGAGCACAGTGTTACACAGTACTAATATATGTTACACACAATAGGTATGATGCCATCTATATTTAAAGAGAAAAGGAAAGCAATGTATATGAAAACTAGTAGTTTTACAGGGCCAATACTGAATTCAAAGACATAAAGCCAAGTTTGGGAAGCAGTGTTAAACCTGAGATAGAATGGAAAGTTTACCATATAAAAATAAATGTTCTCTTCTGCAAAATGGAGTGTTGGTTTAACTTATACTTACATGTGCAGTCTTAAACAATGCATAGGCAATTTTTAAATACTCTAGAGTACACTAAACAACGTTTTATAGTATTCTAAGCAGATATCACCACTATCTTCAGAAACATGAATGCCAGCATGGAAAAAATATACATACAGAAATATGTAACTTGTTCTTACAACATCTTGCCATATAAGAGGCAAAAATGTGCAAGCCTGCCAGAGATTTCCTTAGATCTTCCTGATCTAACTGGGGAAATGCCAGGACTGTGCTGTACATTGCTCCCGACACACTCTGGCAGGAAGGTCAGTCAAGTACATCCTCTCTCCAGAACTGGTCCTATCTAGCACAGACATACTACAGCAGGCTCTGAATTCATGCTTGAGCACGAACTTCAACTACAGCCGCCAAGGGAGTTTTCCCCAGTAAGTAATACATTACCAAATCAGAATTCAAGATGGACTTAAGACCCATAAGGAAATTTCCTAAGGATTAATACTTGTTTACTAGACTTCAGCGACAAAGTAGAATAAATGAGTGCTGGGAAGGCTAGGACAATACACTTTCTTTTCCAATTCTAAAATGAAAGTAAATATATTATTAAACAGTTACTAATTTACAGATGTATTTCCAGAGGTTTTAATGGCTACCACTATTTGTAGCCACAAATGCTATTTCAAGCATTTTTAAAAAACAAACAAACAAAAAAAAAAACCCACCAAAAAACCAAAACCAGAACATCAAATAATATTTCCATCCTTCCTTCTCTGGCTTTAAGTCATTTTGAAAAAGTACAGGGCGGGTGGGAAGTAAGACAAGGGGAACAACAGACGGTTTCCTGATCAGACAGAAAAATCACAAATTTCAGATTAACACTGACAGGCCACCACAAGCATCTGGAATAAAGAGACAATAATCTGCTTTCTCATTACTTTCTACCTAACAAGAATTGTGGATGTCATAAAAGCCACAAAGGATCTGTAGTCTACATCTGAAGGTAACTAAACTGGATGTCTCAAAACATCACCACTATGGCAAGTTTTCAACACGCCAAAATGTAAATCCGAAGGAGGACTGTCTTGAAATACGGCTTGCAAAGCCTCACACTCTCTTTGTCCTTCAGTATGTTGGCTACGAAATTAAATATAGCCTTATCTTATACAACACAGATTTCCTTAACCACTGTCACAACCCGGACTGATTTGTTAACAATTCTTTTTCTTCCTTTTTATCTACTGTATAAAGCCTATAAAAGTGTACAATTATCTACAGCTTTAAACGGAATTACAGTTTAGCCCAAAGAGAAGAAGCTGTGGGATCAACACCTTAATCCATAAACAGAAATAAAGAATAATTTGTGCAATTTATATATTTATTACATATAATGTTGACTGGGCTTGAGTTCCGCTGTAATATAGTTAAAAAACCAGTAGTGTAAGACAACTGCTACATATTCCTACAGAAAATAGTTGTGTTTTGTTTCAGTTTTTTTAGATTTTTTTTAAAGAGATTTTCAGAAAAGCTATATTTGGACAAGTACATTTCTGCTAAATCTTTCCAATTATCGCTTAGGTTTTCATTTTTCAGTGGCTGCTGCCATTTCCTCTGCCACTTCTACGCTAGGTCTGCTTCCCTCACTTTCCAAGTGGCAACATTTTTAGAGAAACTTCAGTTTGGAAGACTGAGCTCAGTACCATAAGCAGTATTTACTGAGAAACAGAAGAGAAAACAAAAGAAGGGGAGAGGCGCACAGGATTTGAAACCTTTGTTTTTCTTACCTATTTCATCCTCTTCTGGGTGTCATTCCCAAGATATAAGAGGAAGCAGAGTAACCGCTTTCTTTTGTTTAGGTTTAAGGTAATATTGCTTATGTATTTATGTAAATTCCAGTTTGTAAGCTAACAGCACGTCAGACACGCTTTAACTTTAAGCTGAGTGATGGGCTCAAAAAGCTAAATTACGTTAGAAGATTCCACTGCGGAAAAAGAAGTTAGAACAGCAAGATAATGGTTCATTTCTTCATAGGGTTTCAGTTTATTTAAATCTGGAAAATTAACATTGGATGAGCTGCCTTATCCTCCATTTGGTTTCTCTTACTTCTCTAATCTGCGTATCAGATTTTATGGATCTGTAATAAGGACCTCATTAATTCCTTTAATCTGTGTTTACATTTACCACAACCTCCATAAGAACAGGAAAAAAAAGCTATTTGTACCTTCCCATAATACAATGAAATGTACTTCTGGTAGTAAATGACACAGGCTGAAGCAACAATTCAAGTGTACAGGTTTTAAAATTAAATGGAAATATTCTGACAGACACTCTCAAATTGAGAGTAAATTCCGCCAGGAGACAGTGGTTTAAATTCACAACCCAAATAACCACAAATTTCCTTGAAGACTTCCATCATGGGAAGGTACACAAAAGTAGAGGCAACTCTGTCTGGTCTGTACTGCTCTTATGATAGAATCAAGACATACCTAGAGCAAACAAAGTGTAGCAATTTCAGACTCAATAAATGAACATTCTTATTATTTGCTCCATAATTTATCTAGTAGGTAAACTCTGCAAGGGCAATGTTTTTTATCAAATAGTACCATGATCTTTCAGATTTTGAAGCAATTTCTACCTAATGCAGACTTTGAACTTTCAACTCTGATGAACTAAAAATTAAAAAAAAAAAAAATTCCAGCCAATTTAAAGGATGGTTTAATAATAACCATAATGGTTAACAAACAGTAACTATTTCTGTAAGAGTTAGACCCTCCCAGGGAGCAGGACTTACAGTGGTAATTTTGTTTCCTGTGGCAATTCCCACCTTGAACTTGAGGAAATGTACTTTGCTAAATTTTTTCGATTCTTGAAAGTAAGTGTGCTACCTTGCAAAAATAAATCCAAATTTGCCAAACAAATCCATTATACATCAGGGATTAAAAGTATGAGACAAAGAGACACAGAGATGAAAAATGCCTGGTTTAAATCTTCTACAAAGAAATTATACAAGTAAGGAAGCAAGAAAAATGACAAAATTAAGACTTTTATGCCCAAATCTATGCGTCAAAGACTACATATTGTTCTCCAAGTATGATCACATCTTCCATTATATACTGGCAAGCAAAGAAATTTATCAGAACACAGCTACTGAAATGTGTGTAACACAAAGTAAACAAAAAAAACACAAGGCTTTTCCCTACTTCATTTGAGTTAAAGCACTGTAAACTCAGAGCAAACATGGTGGTATTTTGTCATCTATCTCGTAATTTAGAGCATACAGGCTCTTTGTAGTATTAGGACACAGAGATAGTAATAAGCGCTCCAAATGTCCCATGAAGAAATAACCAGCAATGAAACTACCACAGATTCAGTAACAGTCTCCCCGCTTGACCTCCCCTGGTTTATGGCATTCAATCCATATATGGTTTTAGGGAGTGTTCCCCATGAGAAGATGTTCAAAAGCCCTTCCATTGCTGGCCATGTACCGGGCACAAACATTTCCCCTGACCAGCGTTAGGGGTTTTGTCACACAATAAAGGCAAGACAAACCAGTAGAAGAGGCCAGCAAGTTTCACAATAACAATGGAACCTCCTGTCTGAGTGTGCCTCAAAGTCTAGACTAATATGTGAACAATATAAGGCAACAAATCATGATCTCAGCTTAATCAAGCCCAAAGCTTTGCAAAATGTATTTGCAAGTACAGTATAATATGTACATACCATAACAGGCAACTGGAATTTTAACTCAAAAGTATTTTCATCTTGCAACTTAATGAGCAAATATAGCAAGGTATTTTATGAAGGTTTTTTTTTAAACATATGTAAAGCATAAAATGTAGAGCCACTATTAGAAGTAAAAATCCTTTTCCCTGTTACAGAATTTTATCGAAACAAACCTTTGTCAGCATAAGTATCTAAATCCAGTTACAAGCAGTATCATACTCAAGAAGTCTTTGTTATAAAAAGTAGCTATTGAGTCACAAATATTTCAACAAACAAGTATAAGCCTTGTACAAATGTTAAAACAATGCTTTGAGCCAAGACATTTACACTTTCTACTCCACTGTTTTCAACTAAAGTCTACAAAAAACCCTGCGTGTTTATAGACAAACTAAGAAGACTTGCAAGAAAGTCAGGTTATCTATAATTTTCAGATCCACACTCAGCACTTCTCAAACACAATACAAGGAGAGATAACCTTAAAACAGGCAATGTTACACAATTTAAATAAATCAAATTACTTGACCTAATAACAGTAAATTGCCATGCCCTACTCATGCAGAACCTCACAAAGCAAATACAAGTAGAAAATTCTAAATGGATGAAACAAGGGCAAAACATTTCCTAAAGTCCTGAAAGATTTTTGAAGGTTTTATAATGGTTGTCTATCCCACGGTATATTGATAAGAACAAAACCAAAACAAATGCACACCAAACAATTATCCAAATACCACAACCACACTTCTAACACGTTATTAAAAAACAGCTGCAATACATCCACCCTGAGTGAGTGTTCTAGTCTGATTATAAACGCAGCAAATATTCTGATAATATATCATTCAACTTGGAAATTTATCTATCTTCTGCAGCATGACTTCTTCAGCATAACAATTTTTCAACACAACTCTAGCAGAGCTGTGGTAGAAAAAGCCCACTCTTAACTCTGTCAGCCTATAGCACCTCTCCCAAATGTGGCATCCTGAAGTGACAGCAAAAACATTTTAAATCATCTAAGCAATTTCTTCCATTTTGTTAGGAACATGGGACTAAATGGATCTCCCAAGCAGTCACTTGCTCTCACAGAGCACTATATCAAAACCCTTCCACAAATTAGTAAATCACTTTTCTTGTCTCTCCCTTTTCTTCTACACTTCTGTGAAGGAGTGCAGGCCTTTGGGACTAGCTATAACAAATCTTCTGTTTTCACCATGTTCTCACAGAATAAAGATATAACAGTTTTAGTTGTCAATAAGAAATACTGCCTCTCTATGCCACTACAAAACAGGGTTTAAAATTATTCTATCTGCCAAAGAGAAATCAGCCTCTCTTTCCACCTGATGGAGCCACGTGCACATCAGTCCTGGGGCTGAGCTCCATAGCTCAGCAGGGCATAGGGAACAATATTCAACACATTATCTTCTGTCCAACAGGTATGAAGTGATCTTAAACTGACCCTAGCAGCTTGAACTGGCACCCATTGAACCTAACAGCATAACTTCCTATACTGTAAAAGCCCATTTAATGCAATTAATTCTTACCTTAACTAAATTAACCATTAACCTTTGACTTGAACAGATCAGACTTCTCCAGAGTTGACCGATATCCACAGCCTGTCAGAGGACGAACAGTTTTAAAAAACATGGAATATTCAGAAATAGATAAGATTAAAGGTGGATTCTGGTTAAATGAGAGATTCTTTCAATCTTCTCCTGCTTACCTTTGCCCTTCGCCCTCCCCAGTCCCACTAGAAAGAATTGCAAAATAAATTGACTACGAATACAAATCTTTCATTCTAAGAAAGTAAATGCTACTTCATGCTCAAGTTTTTTGAACAACTGAGTAACAAGACAATGTGGGAAATAACCACTGGGCAACATACTAAGCTGCAAAAGTAATATTCAATCCTAGCATTCCATAAACAAAGGAGTTAGAAGTAATTACGACTACATTTCCGGCTTGCCAATCCCAGATTCTTCAGAGGCACATCCATACTTTAAATGAAGCAAAAAACCCTAATAGTTCAATCTTTCCAGCTGTACAAACCTTATTTGTGTGTGGCTCTTTGCGGGTGCTGAAATAGCGGAAGTAAAAGTGATGTATTCAGAATGCAGCTGAGAATCATTAATACTGTTTTTCTGATTTGTAAACTTTAGTGCATTTATTACTTCAATGATCAAACACTTTAATTAGGAAAAAATATCAGCAAATACTTCAACAAATGTTAGGTTTGCCACAACAGCTTTGTTGAATTTAGGCCTACAAAGGCATCAGGGACTTCCTGTGCTTGAAATTCTATAATGTCTACTGAGGGTTTTGATTTCAGAAAGTAAAAGTCCTTCACCTTATTTTCTCAAACGTGAAGATGACTATCTCAAAGCTGAGTTGATCAAACCACTATCTGTTTTCGAAAATGAGTGCCTATTCCTCAAGAGGTACACTAACTTGACAACTCTGAAGTGTTATGCCTTTTTACTAGAAGTGTATTGTACACAGCAACAGTACATATCAGTTATTTTCAAACCAACTCTGTAAGGCAATTCTCTAATCCTCAGACTGTCTCCTCACAGGCATTCATTCTTCCACTGGGATGCCCAACTCTAGAAAGAACAAAGCTAAGTGATGAAAGGGAAGAAGAGGTATGTTGAAGGCATGGAATAAGGACAATAAAGTAGAATGCATCTACAAGAGCCCAGAAGATCAAACTATTAATGAGGGAGACAACAGATACTTCATCTTGATCCATGAGTGGCCTGCACTTGTTTACTTCTCTACTCAGCTGTTCAGATCAAATGTTGACTCATTTAATCTCCTTAGAATGATCCAGGACAACCATAGGTATTGTTGTCCACTGCCTGCATCAATCTCCCTCTGTGAACAGCATGAGCTCCAAGGCAAATGGCAGCCTGAGACACCACAGTTTGCAGTCCAACATAATAAAACGAACTGGGCATTTTGGAATCCCTTAGCACACCAGGATATAAACTGCAGTGACTCTGGAGATCTTCTATGTCACGTCCAGCTACTGCTGCCACCAAAGAAGGGTAGGACAAACAGAAAGGGCAGTGACTGCATCAGCTACCACAATCTAATTTTTTTCATTTGAATAAGCATCTTAAGGTAACAGGGAATGAAGCATGCAAATTGTAACAACCTTCTGATATGTATCTTGGAAAAGAATAAAAATCAAGGCCTGTGTTGTTGATCTTATCTTACCTTTTCCTCCTGCACAGATAAAGGCCTATTGTAACACTATTTTATTTCCTGCTTTGTCAGCCTCATTTGACCTTCCACAGCAAGGACAAGAGCTCTGGGCTGGACCAACAGAAGGCCAACCTTCTCTTTCTGGTGCAGATGCTGTTTTGAAGCCTCTATGGGATCCTAGCACTAGCATAAAATCACTCATTTCTTGGAGTCAAGAAACAACAGTGTTCCGGAAACAGGCGGTATTTGTTTAAATCTGCAACAGGGATTAAAAAAAAAACAATAATGGCAGGAACAGTTTTAACAGATTTTAAACAAATACTTTAGGCATTTCACACCCTGATTGTGCTGAGTTCCTCCCATAATTTGTTACTATTTAACTTTTGTAGATAAAAATAGTCCAATAGGAATACCAAAGAACTCTGTCCTGTGATTCAGATCTTACAGGTAGTTTATGCAAGTTCCTTGAAGGTCACCTAAAAAGTTAATCTTAAAATTTATTTTCCCACCTGGAGGAAAAAGAGCTGGTAAATCTAGATAGGTAATTACTGTGGAAAAACAGCATACAATCTTGCTATGCAAATTAACTCTCAGCTGCAAATAGCTTTCTATGCTAATTCAGGACTCAACCCTTCCCCACCCATCCAAAAGCGTTTTGTAAATACACTTATCTCTTAACATGTTCCGCAAGGTCAACAAACTCAAGTACTACAAAAGTTATTGGGATGATGCCTACGATAAAAAAATCCGCCCCTGGAACTGTACCCTCAAGGTGGTGGCAAAATCCTCCTCCTTCCTTGGTTTGGATAGGGCAGTAGTAGACCTGAGCTGCTGGCATTCATTTTAGACTTAATTAGTATTTGGTAATTCCATTCAAAAACCTGGTTACGAACGGGAATTCAGTACAAAGTAGGTAGAATATTAACCCTAAAAAGAAGTTCCTTGAACATCAAAGCTAACCTCAAGTGATTAAGGAGATGACCTGCAAGATATCCAAGTGATTCAAACTGTAGGTGGCTCAATGGCATTTAATAAACAATTCTGGAACAGCCAGGCAAATTCAAGAAGCCATTGTACACCACAAACAATTGCAACAGAGTGGCTTGAAATTGTGAGTAGCCTGACAACTACCTTCTGAGGTTCCTTATTAGCCTCTAAGCGGCTCTAAAAGAGAGGCTCTTAACTTGGAGGCTGCAATGTCCACAAATTGGTTTGTCAAATTTTGCCTTCACACACTTTAGGCAGGCATAAAGCTCCTATAAATCCTGGGGGTTTTGTTGTTTTTTTCGTTTTAATAGAACATTGCATGCACAGTTTGTACCACTACAGAAAATGGAATTTGTCACCTCTTAATGCCAATTTACCTTTTATATCATTATAAGACATGGGGGAAGGGAAACTTTCTGGTTGTTTCTCTTATTTGTGCAGTTTTATACACAACTTTCCCAAGACAGATCTGTTTGCTGCCTTAAATGACAGGGTGCTTGTCCTCTGGCAGGCTCTCCAAGAGGGTAGAGCAGCTGCTATCTGAAAAGCATTGTGGATGTCCAGTAGAAGCAAAAAAGAAGATTGAGCTTTGGCATTGTTGCCCAACTCAAACAAGAGCACCTTAAGAACACAGCAATGGACTCTAACAATCAACTACTATTAAAGTTTTTTGTTCGTTTGTTTGTTTCTTTAAAGTTCTTTCTCCTCAGTAGATTTTAGTGGGATTTTTCAAAGTTCAACTTGAAACTAACTGTTGCATACAACATAATTGCCTGGTATGAGTTAACAGTTCTGTAGACGGTTAATTGCCAGCAATTTTAATAATCCCATGAACGGCTTGAGGTGTGAGTCAGCAAAGATCACATGAGTCACAACTGCTAGCAGCAAGAGGAGAATTCACTTTCCACAAGGAAAGATATCACATTTATAACTTCTGATCTATTCCTTGTGACTCAATTAATAATGATTTCATGGATCATAATAATCCTATTACATTTCTAAATCAAGCACCTGATGCTACCTGAAACATCTGTCATAATCTAATTCCCTTCAGGGGAAAAAAAAAATTCAAAACCAACAGTGACAATGAAATACACATGCCTTTCAGTGTTTTTTCCTAAATAGCAAACTAATAAAAAACAGATACTAAAGTAAAATGCCAGAATATCAGAATGTATTTATTTTTCTTGGTTTCTTTTAATTCTGAAGAGCATGGTCTTATACTGCTGATATTAAATCTCACTGATCTATAATTAGCCATAATACAAAATAGACAAGAACTTGTTAAAGAAACAAGACAGAATTCCACTGAGTTATGTTTATTATTCTCATCTGTATCAGCAGAAGAAAAGAAGGATAAAACCAGGGAGATTTCTGAGGAAGGAATCAGATGACACAAGCTAGATAGTACTTGGAAAGGAGTAGCTGGGCAAACCTTCTCCTCGCAAAATTTATTGCCTGCACAGCACATACAGAGGAAGAAGACACTTGTTCATTAAAAACACCGGTTTTGCATATATCCTATCTGTGTAACATTTTATGTTACCTATAAGTTTTGAAATGTATAAAAATCATGCATCTATTTTTCAGAAAACTCTCACCAGGCACGACAAACAACTCAACTCCTTTACGTTCACTCATTGTCAATTAAAAGTATTTAATCTTTGTGCAAAATATTAATTGCAAAGGGGGCTGAGAGCAACTATGCACAGGGCGACACATCTAAAAGAGTGAATGGCGAAGTGTTGTCAAGTCTTGCTTATTTCAGACTGAGAAAAGTCCAGTAAGATGGGGGAAGTAACACCCTCTCCTTAGAGTAAGGATAAGACCTTCATTACGATGCCTTTTAGTATTAATGATTCACTGTCATTCATCATGTTATTTTTGCTTTAAAGATGCCACTTTCTGTATAACTTTTAAATTGCACAAAAAACCTACAGCTTGGCTGAATCATATGCAATGGGAGCTAATATCCATGTTCTACTATCAATTAGTATGGCCCTTGCATTGCTGCAGATCACATGCTGCCATGTGCCTTTCAAAACAGAGGAAGAGATAACACTGACAATTGTTGCTAGCTGTTTATTTTTTAATGAGAAAAGCTAGTAAATCTGGGAGCACTGTTTCCCAAGTGCAATGTGCTGGCAAATATCTGAAAAAGCTTTTTATAGCATGAATCCTTTGATGTTCAGTGTTTAAAAAAAAATGAAGTTGTAGATGATTTGAGGAACAAAACAGTGTGCTTATTCAAGAAAGTCAGGGGAATAGCTTACAACCCATGCACAAAATGTCTGGCTCTAACTGGGCATGTTATATCTGCAAGTGGCTACATATATAAACCTGGGTAACTGGCAAAAACGTGGAAAGATTATCCAAAGTGCACTACACAGACACAAAGAGACCTGTAGATTTTTTTTATTAAAGAACAACACACTTCTATGGAAGGATTAAACATTTGTAAATAAAAAGTAAGAAATAATAAAAATTAGAAATCAAAGATAAGAATTAAAAGAACATTTTAAAAAACCCTGAAATAAATAACTGGATTAAATAATAGACTGACTAAAATGAATATGAAGAACACCATCATAAATCCGTTTGTATTGAGTGTGTCCTGGAGCTTAACTAAAACTACTTCTTGTGTATTTTGTGTAATGGGCTTATTGGAATAGATGATTTGTATAAAGAAAGCATATAAAAAGGCACAGGTTACAGGAACTGCAAATGAAACTGAATGCTGTTATTGAAGCTCAGGTCGGCAAAAAAAGATGTTGCATTTAGTTACTGAACAGAAGCCTTCAACTCTAGTATTGCCTAAGAAGAAAAGTTCATGGAGCTATCAGCTTAGTTCCAAATACTCATTACTGGTAAGTGGGGGTGGGGAGGTGGGGGGATTTTATTTCAATTTTGAAAAAAGTTGAAACTTTTTTTAACAGAAATAATCACATGCTGACAGAAGAAGCCTTATTCAGAGGGTGAATTTCCAATGCAAAGGTGGATTAGGGTGGACTTGCAACACTAAGCTTGAAATAGAATTGTATTCTAAAATCTTCAGAATGTAGTCCCGGTATTAAGCCCCTATGTATATGGTGGTTTTGCACAGAACTTATCAAGTCACGAGTATCACTGCAGACTGAAGCAAAACTTCCCAGTGGCCTGCACAGTCGTAGATATTCTTGAAAAAAAAAAAGGTGAAGGTAGAAGGAGGCACAGAGAGCAGGATTCATCTATACAAAGCTGTCTTTGATGATAAGCAAACATCTAGCTTGTTGGGGCATGTTAAAGATACGGATAAATTCTAGGTCACTGCTCTAGGGAGATCAAAAATTGAGCTTTACCCTATAAAAGCACACAGTATCATTCAAACTCTATTAGACTTGAATTTGATTCCTGTCAGTTTACCTTTTACTCTGACAAGCTTCTTTGATGTACATGACAATCCATCAGGCAATGGGTGCTTTAGAAGCTAGAAATCCTTTCTTTGAAGCTCCAAGTGAAATAAATCAGCTGTCAAGCTTCATGAACTCTGTTTTTTTCTAAATAGTTTTAAATGCCTGTTTAATATCCAAACAATAAAATGTCTTGTCTTTGCTACATTTAGGTTACAAGTAAAAGGAAAGCTGTCTTTGTCCTCAGTCACCTCATTTTAAATGCAAAACTTTATGTCTTTAAAAAGGTATTGACCAACCCTAAGACATATAAGTGAGATACTATAATTTAGTTTAAATGCACAAAATACGTACAAGGTAACTTTAATAGACAAGAAATAACATGTAGAATGCCAAAGAGTGCATACATTCCTTTCATTTTTGGTCTTTTTCCAAGCTTGATACACCTGAAGAATGTATGCAGTTTTATATCTGAGTAGAAGTAGCTCAGTGGTTTCATTCCCCTCCTTTTGTATGTCAGTAAAATTAAACCTCCCTTCCCATCCCCCTGCCAAAGGTTAGCAGAAGAGTGACCAAACACCAGCCATGTTTGATGAGTCTCCTATCACAATGTTGTAGGGTGAGGATGAGGCAAACCTTGCAGGTGAAAGCAAGCAGCTCAGATCTTTTGTCCAATGATTATTAACTCAGTCAGGAAAAAAATACTGAAGAGAGAGGAGACTTGAAAATAGTTTATAGTAAGAGATACACTTGGAAAAGCCTAAATCTTAGTTTCCTGTCTGCATTACACGGATTTTTTAAAAACACACTAACAAGTCCTATGTTCCCTCTTGTACTGAGAAATTATTTATTTTTAGAAGCATCTACTCTTTAACAACAATCTTCTTTTCCTCTCAGATGTTTTGGGAGAGATGTGGGGGCCATGTTGTATGTTAAGACTCATGACATTGATTTAGCCATTCCAAAAATGGATTATAATCCAAGTTTCTCACCAACGGGAGCCAGAGTACTCTTGCTGCTGTGCTACTGCCCAAAAGTATCACTGCAACCACAGCAACATCTTGCAGTAAAGAGTGGCTGGATTTCTGAATCCTGGAAATATTTCCAGGATTAGACTGCTGAGGAAAGAATATTTTGATGATATTAAAGAGGCTTACATTCAGGACAAGCTGAGGCATTCAGTCCTGCAAATGCAGAAGTTCTGGGTGTGTGCAGAGGCAGAACATTAAGCAGCTAGTAAGTTTTACTGGCATAAGTTCAGACAACTATATGCTTAGGAATGCAAAAGTTGTAAAGAACATATTCCTGGTTTTAGACCCTTAAATACTTCCTCTGTCTTACTAGGTTCTTAAGTGTTTTTTGCAGACCTATGTTATTTCATAGGAAACTGGCGTACTTTTTAGTAGCCCAATGAAAACTGTCTGTAAGTTAAAAATAGCGCAGATTTAGAAGATTCGCAGTTGACAAGGTGCTGCTGAATACTTTTCTCTACAATGAGCCAAGCTACGTCATGAAGACATAGTTTTTTGACATGTGTTTTTAGTCTTGCATGACTTCTACTTACTTACTTTTCTATTTTTGTTACACGCTCTATTAAAAAAAAACAAACAAACAACAAACAAAAACTGAACTGCCCCACTATATTTGTGATATCATATCAAATATATAAGAAACAATATAAAAAGTTACTGCAACCAGAGCACATGATGTACTTACCAATATTAATTTCATCATCAGTTTCGGCATCTCCAATACACTCAAACTGGAAATCTTGTAAAGACTGTGAAAATTTTTGCACTGCCATGGATAAATCTATAATTCAAGAAAAAGAAAAAAAAAAGAAAATCAGAATTACTCCACAACAACTTCACTGGAGCAAGGTTTCATGCATTTCTGCATGAAACATTTTTTCTGTTTACAAAGTTTCCTTTCTAGTTTTTTTTTTGGACAGTCCCCACTGCCATTTCAAAGTCAAAGTATCTGAGATATACCAGAAAGCTATGAAACACGCTTATGCCAGATTTCAAACATTAATACAGCACTGTGCTGAAAACTCAAGAACTGTTATACTTCTTGAAAAGTAAAAAATTAGTATAAGAAATGAATGTTTAGTGGTAAATTGCATATGTAAGTAGACCATTGTTGTTTAAATACTGCAAGATTAGTTTGCAGATTAAAATAAAGCTCATGACAGTTTCTTTCATAGACATTATCAAAAGAATTACATTTTAACTATTCTAATACACTAAAACATTATGAAGTGTTATGCAAAAGCTTTGTAAAAAAAAAAAAAACAATTAAAGGGGAAAAAAAAAAACCCACAAGTGCTTGCCAACCAGCTTGGTTGTCCATGGATTATGAGCACTATTTTCACTAAATTACACAAAGTGGACATTCGGACCAAAGAAGTGTCAAAACAATCCAAACTTCACTGCATAGGATTGTACACACTCCAACAAAAAAAAATTGTAAATACAGAATATCAGTGTAGTGACATAAATCTGTTCTTTTCTTTTTTAGGTACTAATGGCAAATGCAGAAATGAATGTGATAACAAATAAACTTGGTCAAGACTTAAAAATGCTACCAGTCCAGATGAGCTCAGAAAACCAGCAACAGTTCTCTACATCCTAGAGGACATATCTACAGTATTTATTTTGAAGGTACGAAAATCAGCTATTAAGATTCTTATATTTGCTAAATCTAATTAAAAGTCATGGCAAGGACAAGTTATGAACAAAAGTCAAGTCATAAATTCTGTTTCAAAAGCATCATGCATCTGTCTCCATCCTTGGGGATGTTCATAAGCCATACTGGGCAACCGGCTCTAGCTGGCCCTGCTTCATCAGAGGCGTTGGACCAGATGACAACCAGAGGTCCCTTCCCTTCTCAGCCATTTTATGATTCTGCTATTTCCTTAGCCCTCTGTTACTGTAAAGCCATAAATACTCATTTACTCAATGCTGGACACAAAATTAGAAGGCTGTCAGGAATAAAACCTAGCATATAAAAATAAAAATTGGCCTAATGTCGTAAATCAAGACACAAACACACACAAAAAGTGTCATTTAAATTTGAGCAGTCTTCAACAGTAAGAACCTTCCACTATCCTAAATGAAATAAGGGTTGACAAACTTTCAAACATGTCCAAATAAGAATCCACACAGTAAGATGACTGATTTTTTTTTTTTTTTCAATTAAAGGTAACCATTATCAAGCCATAGGATCCCTGCCAGGATTTTGCCCTATCCCTGGTATTTACTCAGAGCCTGCTGCTTTTGTATTTTCACATGCAGCTATAGAGTACATCAGTCCAACAAGAAAACCAGCAGTCATTAAACAATACAGACATGAACAGATTTTTTTTCTTGTATCAGTAAGGAATCCTATATGTTTATCTGATAAATAACTAGGATGTAAAGAACTGGGTAAATGAATTCCATATCTTTTTGATAAAAAGCATGGAAAACAGGAAAGAATGCTCCTCAGAATTACTGCATCCTGACTGAACATTTCCCACTGTGCTGTACATGAAGATTATTAAATGTATCGACAAATTAAATGTATTAACAAACCAGAGGCTAAACACAAAGTGTTTCCAACTGTTTGTATAGATGAAAACAAATTGATCTTTATAAGCTGAAGCACTCCATTTTATGCAAATACAGCATCTTTGATATCCAAGTAACTGATTGTTCCATAGCTGTGCAAAAGATCTAAACTTGAATTTGTTCACAGCATGGTTCTTTGAGTTTAAAGGGAAGAAACACAGTTTTATTCTTGGCTCTTCCACCAAGTTACTACACTGAGTTCTAAACCCTTCTACAAAATTGCTGCATACCACTTGATGCCAAAAGGAGTAATATGGCCTTAAGGCAATTGAATGAAAAAGATTCTATATTGCAAGTACGCTGAAATGTAAAAATTAACTGTCACTAATAGGAATGCAGATTTATTTCATCTGGACAAATTAACAGCTGCCCACAATGACCAGCATCTCTGTGAACACAAAAGGAAATGAGGGAGCATAGCCTCTCCCCTATCACTCTTCTATGCAGGGCTCACTGAAACAAATGTAAATGGAAAGGAAAACAAATGATAAAAATATCCAAGGTGGAGTCTCCATTTTATATCCTGGATTAGTCATACACAGATGACGATCTCTCTTTCACTGTGTCAGACAGTGTTAATATATATGTTTTGAACCTGAGGAAGGCATGTTTAACCTAATTCAGATATAGTGGGTATGAAGAATGTAGTAAGAACTACAGAGCTCATTAGATAATTTGATAAAATCATCCAGAATGATACCATTGGTGATTTCTGCCTCTATATGAGACTCATTCTAACAGCTTGAAAGTATAGTAGAAGACACATTACTAAGGTTAAAGACGTTCAGTGTAGCAAGGAATAAAATGAAGTTCCAAGGTCAGATGTTTCCTGTGACACTAATTTACAGGTTCTATACAAAGTTAATTTTACCTGAAAATATACATTAAAAAAAAAAAATTATTCTAAATTATTTTACAGAAAATTATAGCTTACTTGGACAGCTACCTAGAAGCTGTAATAGGAGTTACTCTGTAAGAACTCAAAGCTCAGCATTGCAGTTGAACCACCAACATTTGACCAGTGGTGCAATTACTTATATTTATCAGTTTCTTTCTTAGGAGCATCATCACTTTCGCTGACTGCAAAATTCACCTAGTCACAGAAAGGACCAGTTGTGCAATAAGCAGGCCTCCTTTAAGAGATACAAAGATTCACAACTGAATTAAATCAGATTTAAGAGCAAATGCCTCCTCAATCAAGAAGAGGCAAATGATACTGCTACCTCTTATCTCATCTGGACAAAAAAATTAAAAGAGCAGAGAGATGGAGCAGAGACCTTGTCCAGCTTTACAAGATGTCATTTATCACTCTACGTCCCAGAGTCTTAACGTCACCAAGAGCCCTCAATACATCCTGCTCCTTCCACACGTCAGAAGGTAAGGTAAATCACCACACCAAACAAATAACCTTTTTATCATTTGCAAGCTATGTGGCATTACAAGAGTCGCTCTTACTCAGCTTCTAACATATACCTCTTGATAGTCATTTCCCTCTTTTTGTGCAGTCCACATGAACTAGGATATTTCACTTCACCCAGGATAGAAATTCTCTTTCAAGCTGCCAAGTGATCTTCTAAGTTACTATAAAAACCTTATCAGCTTTATTGACTAACAGTACAAGTCTATCACCCAGGGAAGGACGGCTGCTTGAAAGTCTCAATGATACCATAAATGTTCTTGCCCCTGCTCTTCTGCAGGCACTCAAATACTGTAATCTCTCTAGATGCCAGTGAAAGAGTGAAACCACACCCTGTTATCCCTCAGTTGTCAGAAGGGTGAATTTCTAACCAGCAATTCTGTTAACATTTCTTTTCCGACAGTACTCACCTGCACCTTTTGTTCCTTGTTTTCCCCAACTCCAAAGGAGGATTCAGTTCAGTTTTGCAGTGATGCATACAGTCAAGAGTAGCTATTTACACACTATGTACAGCCAGTGGAAGGAGACAACTGAGACAGAGTTGCCTGTTTTAGTAAGGGCTGAAGCAAGCCAACCAGCCAGAAAGATTTTTTTTTTGTGGAGCTCTGACAGAGGAAGTACTAAAAGAAGCATACTACAATGTGACCGGAAACAATAAAAGGATAATTGCAGCTTAACCACAAGAAAGTAATGTAATACCAGTATTAAATATGGATACATACAATACCAACCCTCAGTACCATAATGCTAATGAAATAATTATAAAAGTCATCATCCGTTTGGGAAAGTCACAAAGGAGTCAGGAAACATGTTACTCTATTGTACTTCTTCCTGAAGTTTTATATTTTTGATCAATCTGCTTAACATATTTACCCAATAAAAATATGGAAAAAGCCTCTGCACTATCCTAGAAGACAGGTTTATTTAAGATTCACCTTGTTTCAAATTGCCAAAAAGGAGTATTTAGTTTGAACTGTAATATATTAACTTATTATAGGCTTCAGATGAGGACATGCTGGATATAGGATGATAAAATTATGATGCAGTCCCTTTGTATCACTGGAATGGTTCTTATAGAATCATAGAATCATTTTGGCTGGAAAAGACCATCAGGTCACTTAAGATCATCAGGTCCAACCATTAACCTAACACTGCCAAGCCCACCACTAAACTATGTTCCTAAGCACCACATCTATACATCTTTTGAACACCTCCAGGGATGGTGACTCCACTACCTCCCTGGCCAGCCTGTTCCAATGTCTAACCATTCTTTCAGTAAAGAAATTTTTCCTAATATCCAATCTAAATCTCCCCTGGCACAAATTGAGGCCACTTCCTCTTGTCTTGTCATTAGTTACATGAGAGAAGAGACCAACACCGGCCAACACAGAGCAATAATTTCTCCCCTCAGCCTCCTATTCTCCAGGCTAAAACAACCCCAGTTCCCTCAGCCGCTCCTCATCAGACCTGTTCTCCAGACCCCTCACCAGCTTCGTTGTCCTCTGGACACGCTCCAGCACCTCAACGTCCTTCTTGCAGTGAGGGGCCCAAAACTGCACACAGTACTAAAAGTGTGGTCTCACCAGTGCTGAGTACAGGGGCACGATCACCTCCCTACTCCTGCTGGCCACACTATTGCTGTTACAGGCCAGGATGCTGTTGGCCTTCTTGGCCACCTGGGCACGCTGCCAGCTCATGTTCAGCCGGTTGTCGACCAGCACCCCCAGGTCCTTTTCTGCCTGGCAGCTTTCCAGCCACTCATCCCCAAGCCAGTAACATTGCATGGGGTTGTTGCGACTGAAGTTCTTCAACTTTCTTGTCTTAGATTTGTTAAACAGATCATAAAATAAATTCTTATACAGAGGCTCGAGGATGAGGAGAGAGCATTACAACGAAGTGATGAAACAGTGGGTACTATTAGCTGAAGGATGAAAGAAAGAGTATATTAGTTTTGGCACAGCCGATCACATCAAGGAAACTTGACAAGATTTCTACAAGTTGGTAAGCACAAAGAATTTTTTTGGTTGGGGTGGGAAGGTTGTTGTGTTTGGTTTTGCCAGTCTGATGGCTGCAAAAACAGAAGAAAGACCAAGCTTTTGACAGGAGTCCAACAAGCTCCAAAAGCAACAACTTTATGCACTTGCAAAGAATGAATACCCCTACCCTAGTAACAGCCTGCGAGAAACTGTTCTCAGCAAATACATTAAAGCCAAAGTCTTTCTACTTGTTTACTTACAAAGATGACTTCATTAGCAAATGGATTTCCAATAACCCCCACTCTTCCTGACTGATGTCAATCATCCTGGAAAAGCTTGGTATCATTCACTGGGTTAATAAAGAAAAACAGCAGTTGAAACCTAGTGAGAAGATTAAACATGCCTAAATGAACTCCTGAGCGCCAGTTGGAATGCAGTAAACGGGACTTCAAACAACAGACGCTCTGGCTAAAATAGCAACAGCAACATATCTGGTGATCTGACACAAAGCTAGTTATTACCGTATGGCTTCAAAGACAGTAGAAGCAAAGGGGCGATGCCTGAGCTGGCAGGATATTAGAGGCAATTCTTCAGTCAGCTGAATTTCAGGACAGTTGAAGACTGGAAAGGGGACGAAGACTGGAAAGGGGAGCACATACAGTCACCTTCGGTGTTTCAAACCTTTGGGCTGTTTGATTCCACTACCATATATGACTAGATGCATTGCGGCGCCGTGCTTGACGAGCTATCTCATTTGGTCATGCACTGACATACAGGTTTATTAAAACCCAAGCTACTCAACAAAACTGAGCATTAAGGAATCGTAATGTGTAAATAAAACACAACACAAACTGAACAATATTGCCAGAGTACTTGATAAAGTGGCATGTGAAAATGCAGAGAACTATTTATCTAGTTCATTGACTTTTACTCCTCAGTACCTGAAAATGAGTCACTGTTGTGGTTTGTTTGATGTGGTTTTTTTAATTGCTTTACAAATAAAATTTATTTTTTTGATTTATTTCATAAGCAACTCTCATTCTATAAACAATTTTTCTGGCTAAGTTATTGAAAGACTTGAAAAAGTAGATTTATAACAGAGACACTATCATTGTGAAACAGCAGCTATGAGCAAGATTTGCAGCATTCTCACTGCACCAAATGACAGAAGCAAGGAAACATTTAAAAACTCATACAAGTGAAAAAAGGGCTCTCAGTATTACAAATACAAATCTGTAAAACACTATTTATCCAGAAAAATACTTGTGAGATACACATCTCCTTAAAAACTCTATGACATGCTTCTTTACTGTGAAGATCAACTGAGAACTGCCCTGGTTTTGTTATGTTACATGAGAATGAGCTTCATGGAGGCGAGCTATATCAACAGCCAGAAATAAGTTGGAGGAACAAGAACACCCCACTGAGAAGCACTGAACTTCAACAGCTTCTGTGTTTGCTATAGTCAGTTTGATTGTAACTAGAACATGTCACAGTGGGACATCTTTTTCCACATCATAGACTGTAAACACAGCAGCTAGCAGTACAATTCTATTTAGGCAGTATGAATGATTAAGCAGTTAAAAGCAGAGATCATACAAGATTGTGTATATTACTACTATATTTCAAATTTCTTCCTGCCTTAAAGACTTTCTCATTAAAAATCCCAGCTTTATAGTTGCTGGGTCTCAATTCAGAAAACAGCATCAAAATGCATTTTCTTCACAATTTGCACCTCTTTCCACTCTTCATCACTGCTTTAAAATGAAAAATAAACGAAAAATCAACAATCATAGGTAACTGTCACATACAGAAAATCTTCCAATTTCATAACGCGTATGACAGCAGGTCAGCACAAACAAGTGGACCTGTAAAGGACTTACAAATTAGCCCAAAGTAGCAATGCTGAGTATGGGGATGTTGGCACATACTTCAGTACTGCAATTAATTCCCTCAGCTGTACATGAAAAGAATTTTGCTGCCAGAACAGGTAACCCCAACTTAAAAAAACATCACCACCATGACAAGTGTCCATAACACCTATAGTTAGAAAGTAAATTAAAATGCACGTTAATATACCTTTTAAACACACACAAAAATCTGTAGAGTCAGCTGATACAGCTTCTGCCATGTTTTGTTTCAGGTGGCTTTCAATACTAGTCTTTCCTATCACGCACAGTTCATAGCCTACAGCATTACATGGAATATTGTCCACGGCACTTCCATTTTTAGAAGTCTGTTTGATTAAATTATTTACACACACACACTTGTTATTCTTTATTTCTCAGCTGAATTAACTTGTGGATCAAATTAACTTTTCTGATTGCCATAGAAAAGAAGGATACAAAAATGAACTCATGAGAAATTATATTTTTTTCCGAATTTCTACAGAAGAATCAAATTTGGCAAAACACAGGGCAAACTGTCACAGAAGACAGGCTATCTGCAGGGGTAGATGGAGCTAATGCTGGCCACTTGCCATAATGCCTTCTAAAGAAGCACAAGAAAAGACCACAAGGGAATACAGAATCCACTGCCCAGTGCCAAAGATTTTGCAGCACAAGGGCCATTGCTCTGTATTGACACAGTCTTTCATTGTTGCTATCAATGAACTCTTTATTCCCTTTATTTGCTAGCTTCATTGGTGTATATTCTTTGCCAACTTGCTATTCATGGAACAATAATAAGCAACTAAAATAAACAGCTCTCTACCCCAACAATCCCACATTACTTTTTCACCTTAGGCTCAACATTTTGCTCTTAATTTCAGGGAAGCTAATTTCTTTCTCACTGTCTTCAGGGAAAGGACATCAGCAGAATACGTCAACATGTAGCCCATGCATTGCTGCATTCCTCTGGGGTTAAATAAGGCGCTATAGCAGTTCGAAATTTTTCAGTGTCGTTTCCTTACTGATTAATATTTCCATGAGAAAAGTGCATAATTTACTTTCTCATTCTAGTAAGCACTGAAAAATCCCCTTGATCAAATGCAACAAAATCCCCCCTTTCTTAATACTATGATGCAAGAGCTATTGAGAAGTCCGTATCTTCTATAAACGTCACAGCTATTCACACTGATATTTCTAAGTCCCAACTTCCTTATCTTAGAAACTTGTGCAATACTTCAGATATTCTTAGTATTTCTCTACAGTTAAGCACTAAATCTAACACATTCTTGAAAAAGACACCCCAAGAACAGTATATTGATGTTTAATGAGAGGGGGATTTTTTTAGGCCACGTTTGCATGCTTACTTGATAAAATCACACTAAAACTTCCCAGAAACATCACTGTTGAACCAAATACTATTATACAGTCAAAAGACAATGTTGGTAATATTCCATCCCTCTTTTCATTAATCCTCTCCTTACCCCATCATGTTACCTACATCATTTCACCTGTAGATGTGGAAACAAACCTTGTTCATATTAATTAGAAGAACAGAAAGAAGTGAATTTTAGTTTAGTATGCAAAAGCTGTAAAGTCTATACAATAACTAACTTGTTTTGACTTTGCATAGTTATAAATAAATGAAAGAATGAAAATGCAACTAAAAATGTATGGCCTATAACCGTCAATGTGGAGGACAGCATAGTATGTACTGCACATCTGCTTCTCTAAAGTTAAGGCACATACATAACTTCATAGCTCTTTGCCATATTAAGTGGTGTCATTTTATTTTCTTTCTATACTCCCACATTCTTGCATTTTATTTCTCATTACCTCATAGCTACAAAATCCTTTCTTTCTCAATATTTTAGTTTATAAGACTGTTCAACAATACTGCTGCATTTGATTAGAAAACAAACTGACTATGCAGGGAATTACTAGGGTCTAAACCTTCCAATCACCAAACCATATTTACAGAATCAATGCAACAATAAAACCTTTATAAGTGACTAATCACACGGTTAAATGCAGAATAGAAAATTTTCCTTTGCTACCAATTGCAATTTTTTTAATATTTTCCACAAATACTGCTAAAAGTTTCAGAAAGCACTTGGTTTCATTTCACTTTTTAAATCATAAAGATTTGCTGTAGGGTATAACTTAGTCCTATTTCTAGCATATTATTATGTTTTTCTAAATTACACTTAACCAAACATTTCTATACAATGCCAGTTTTGCAGATATGCTTATTTTTATTCAATAAGATTTTAGGCCAAAACCCACAGTAAGGATTTCAATATTTCCAATACTGGAATATTCCAATATTTCTTCTCTGTTAAAGAAGAATAAATCTTTGAAAACAAGCCCATTTCCCATTTTTTTCTACTCACCAATAATTGAAAACCAGCACTCACTCACCCGCACTCTTCCAGTATTTTCTCTGTGTCCGTTGATAAAACTACTCTGTAGTTCTGTATCAGGAAGATCTCAACTCTTTAGCCTAACTTTTTAACCACTCATAAAGCACGTGAAACATACCTGAGAAGAAGCTAAGATTATATCTGATATAACATACAGTAAATAATCACTCCTTATCCTCCTCCTTGTTTAAAGATTTATCTGATATTCAAGTTGCTTACTTCAGTCAAGGTCCATATATCACTCTTTTCCTAAGCTTACTGCCTTTCAGTACATTTTGCTACACTTTCCAGAGAGATGCAGTTTGCTGGTTTCCAACTCACTAAACATTAATACTTGTGCAACATCTCAAGTTGGTGTAACTCAAGGCTGCTTTAAAATCTCAGATACAAGTGTACAGCCTCTTTCAGATGTCTGTAGAACTAAGGTAGATAGTACTCCAAGGTTTTCAATTCAAGGACACAGAGCCATGTGGAACTGTTTGGCTAAGATCAAACACTGCACACATGCTGGTTTTCTCCCTTTTTCAAATACAGTTAATTTCAGGTTTGTTTCAACAGTCATTTGAATGACAACTTAAAGCAGCAGCCTTAATGTAAGATTATACAGAAATCCTAAAGGACCGGAAGAAGCTAGAACATTAACTTTTTTTTTGGTTTTCTTTTTGTAAGTTTTTTCCATATCTTCTTCTATACCATTTTACTTTAAATTCTGCATCATTTTCTACCACTCTGTTATCCATCCTAAACTTTCTCCCTCCAAATTTACTTTGACCCTCAACACAGTTTCTCTTGCTCCTTCTGGGGATTTTAAATGCTCTTTCATGATCTTCCACATTCTTCCCCCACCCATGGATGTTTAATTTCCCAGAACAGCATCAGCCTTTTCCAGGGAACTGGGTCCACAGCCCAGTCTTCCCTCCCCTCCCCCCTTTCATTGAAACAAGGTTTATCAGGCTTGCTACGTAATTTCTCACTCCTCGTGACACATCCTGGAGACAGTGAGCAGTGTGCAGGCAGAGAAGCACCACAAAAAAAGGACAGAGAAACTAAGAGCAGATGCTGCCAGAGGTTGAAAAAGCAGAGAATGACTTCCTGTCTGGCAACCAAGGAGTTGCCAGAAAAAACATGGGAATTCCCAGATTTCTAGTACAATGTAAGGTATTGGTGCATCAGATGGTCTTTTAATAGTATTTTAAAATACAGTTTTCTCTGTTCTTAATCTTACAGTACATCCAGAGAAATTTTAAAAATGCATGTACCTATTCATAGGGAGTGAAACGCAAAGCAATATATGATAATATAATTTCACAATATAATTAAAGCCTGTGCTGCAAAGCATTTGTAAGGAGCCGCAGTGCTGACTATTTGGGAAACACCGGTTCTGTGCTGCATACATGCACGAGTAGAATGAGATGCAATTTCCCCACTACTACCCCTACCCAAGTATGTATCCAAGAAAAAAAAAATAAAATAGGGTTAGTTAGTTGTGGTATGAATGGGTAGCAATTAAAAGACTGCTCCTAGGAAAACCAAGAATAAGTCACTGCAGCCATTATCATGCAGATTTTTAGCTGTGAAAATTTCTGCAATATATCTTTAAATGCTTTTATGTACCATGATTTTTACATTAACTAGATTCCCCTATTCTGCGAAAAGAGCTGCTCAAAGGAGGATCGGTCACATTGGTCTGTGCTGGATGGCGGGGGAGGGATGAAAGGAATGAAAGCAGTTATCAAGGCATTTGTAAGTAGTGAGCTCTTGGAACAACATTAGAGTTGAGGGTCATGGGAAACAGAAGCTTTGCTCACCCTTCTTCCTGGCAAAGTTTTCTGCACTTGGGCAACAAAGTAAAATGTTTTGTAAGAACAGAAGGAGAAGGAGAGGGAAAAAAATTAAAATGTGTATATATAGCTCATTAAAAAAAAAAAAAAATACTACCACTTTGCTTTAAAGGAAATGAAACACTTTCTATATGAAATTCTTTCAGGCTCTTAGAGCTCAGGAATACAACACTTGATTAGACTCCTTTGATCAGACAACTAATATCACAGTCACATGAACTTCAGTACTGCACATAACAGGGTTGTGTGGGGTTTTTTCCTAAAAGACTGACACACACACACACAGATCTAAGTAACACTTGTTTAGAGAGTCAGATACGCACTTCTAGACACAGAAGGCAGAACTGAGACCCCATCAAGCAGAATTTTGTCCAGTGAAGTTAAATGGCACTAGAAGTCTTTACCAAATTTGTCCTGAAGGAGTTTCTTGCACTCAGATAAAGCCAATTCACTATGTGGCTACTTCTCACTGCTTGGGGAGAACAGATATCAAACTCATCATTTTTATAGAGCAAACGAGCTTAATAGGCTAGTTAAACCCTCTTCTACCTCTAAAATATGAAAGGAATTCAGAAAATGCAGATATGAGCACCACGAAAGCACTTAAAAGCCTTAAAGATACATTTTTGAAAGTTTAAGTTAAATCACTTGCAGCATCCTAAAGTAAAAAATCTGTAACCGAAACAGCTACATTTTAATAATGAGGGGAAAAACCAGTCAAACGAAATATATTTGATTGAATAATGAAACGCACAATACAAATCTGTTTCACCAGGTGAGCTTCTACTTGTACAGCTCAGGAATCAAGTGTCCCCAAGAAGTTCGGAGTTAACTCCAATTTGCATGTGACTATTCCCTTAGCAGTTATGAAATAGTTTTTGTATCTTGCATACTTTCTAGTTTTAGTGCATTTGGCCAGAGAGGGAAAGAAATAAACCCTGTAAAAAGCAGTAATCATATGAAGTTTCTTTCTATATATAAAACTATTTCAAAGAACAGGCTCTTTGTATTTTACAGGAAAGAGAAGAAAAACCCTCACACTCATTTTGGTGGACTCATTTACTTAATTAGCTTCTCAGACAAAAATAAGGAACTTTAATGATCTTCTGCTGAAGTCTGCCTAGTCTTTGTTAAGTCAAATAACTTGTAAGAAGTATCAACTAGGCTTCTACACATTTCATCTACTGTTTTTTTCAACTTTTAATTCTCTGGAATTTTGTTCTACTTTCCCATCACAAAAAGATTTAGGAACACATGACAACATCCTCGTTATCTTCCTGGCGGAGTGATATCCTTTAATTAATAATCTTACCATCCATTAGTACTAGTAATGTTTACATTACAGCATGTGTAATGAGTTCTGGAGTAACCATTATCATTCACAAATGAGACCTTGTCATTAAAACAGATAAGTAATAACTAGGTTGTTTTATTACCCTACACTGAGGCCCTGTCAAGACACAAATTAAATATTAGTAATTATTTGAAATCAGGGAAAAAGGAACAGAAACAGAAATGTCATTAATGCCACTCCATCAATACATGGGAGACCTGCATTTAAACTTACGTACAGATTTTGTCTTACTCCTTGACACCATCTCAAAGTACCCGGGAAAGGTACAGGGAAATTGGGCAAAGGTAACTGATAAGAAAATGGTAAGAATATCTTGATTAAAGATATGACTCACAGTCATCAACCTGAAAAAGACACCTGGGGAGCCATAAGAGCTCTACAAAATCACAAGCAGTACAGAATGGTGGCTGTCTCTTCCAAACTGAAAACAAAAGCCTATCTAACATAGCAAGAAGCAAGCTCAAAACAAAGAAAGAAGATGCTTTTTCTTAAAACTCATAGTTAAACCATGAAGCTCCCTGTCACCGGATGCTGTGGATATTAAAAATTTATGTGGGTTCAAGAAAGGACTAGACAAGTTCACAGAAGAAAAATCCACTGAGAGCTATTAAAGACATAACCCCTTGCTCAGGAAATCTTCAAGCCCCAAACCACCAGAGGCAGTGGAAGCATCACTACATTCTGCCTGCTTTTATTCTCTACCTCAGGTGGTCAGTGCTGCATGTGAGAGAAAAACACAACTCACAGCACAGCACTCACTCATATCTAGAAACAGGATAAAACACCAGATAAGCCTCAGGTCTGACCCAGTGCAGTCGTTCTTATGCTCTTCGTAGGAAGGTTTGGACACCTACGTCTTGCAATAGCTTGAATGACTCAAGACACTGTTAGCTGATCACCACCATCTGCTAGGAGGAGGTTATCAATCTCATGAATAAGCCAATACACCACCACAGATAAGCACTCTTCAGACATCTATCTACAGTCACCTATTTTAGCAATAGACAACAAAGGAGGAGGAGGTGAGTTAACACTGCAAAATGAAGGCTCATGAAGACGTTCTATCTTGCTGGCTGAACCATGGGAGATGTTCTTCAGGGGATGAGTGATGATGGGCAGATGGAAGCTGGATCATCTTTAACTGCTCTAGCATCAGAGGAGGGGGACCACTATGCCTTTAGTCATATTACAAGGCTGTAATTCTTCCAGCAACAACCTGCTTACTAATTTGTGCTTTGAGGTACACTAAGCAGTAAAAATAACTGCATTAATAAATAAATAGCTGGTAAAAGTTGATTTGGCTACCAAACCCAAATGGCTTCAATGAAGACTGATTATACAGCTTTACTCCTTTCACACTCTGTGCTTACACACACATATTATCTTCATCCTCTTCCTTCAAAACTTTTCCTAACTTAGTTCTTAGCACAACAGTGGTCACCATGTGCACAACTATTCAATACTTGTTTTTTCCTCAGAGTTCGGTATTGCTCTCTCCTCTTCTCCCACTATTGCTTACTGCATACCATACAAGTCCTGTAATGAATACACAATTATCTCAGCCTTCATGCAAGCCAAGTCTAGAAAGACAGCAAAAGAAGGATATTTCTATGTCATATGCAGCACCATTACCCTATTTGACAGATGGAGGTGCTGAAACAAGACTGCCTAAGGCCACACACCGAACTGGTGATTAGGCAGACCCCTGTGGTTCTCTGCTTCATGCCCATTATTCCAGATGCCATTCCTTCAGACCAGGAGATGCTAACCAGAGCTGGAAAGAATGCAGCTCCTCACACTTCCCTGTCACAAAAGCTGCAATTTTTTTCTTCTGAGGGGGCATAATTTAAAAAAAAAAAATAAAGTTTTATATTAAAAGGAGAGAAGTAAGCCCTAATTTCATTTAAAAAAAGGCAACACAATCTTGTTCTAATCCATTTAATGCAGCCCCTACAGAATGCCCAGTTACTCCAGCTGCAGCAGTTAGTGCTGTGTATCTGTTTCAAGTCACTCTCCACAAAAATGAGGAACACACCACATACAAACATGCTTGCTCACTTAACAGCTACTTGCTAAACTTTAGTTCAAGCATTTTCTAAAAAAAAAAAACCAAAAACAACAAAACACAACCAAACAAATAAGACTGAAACAAAAACAGGACAGAACAATTAAGGTTTGTACAATTAGACTCTGATGTTTCTTAATCAGAACAGTTTACATTTTAATAACTTTAATACAGGGTTTTTGCATAAAAATGTTTCCATTATTTTTAAGATGCTGCAGAATTTTATTCCTTTTCTGCAAAATCATATTATTTCCCACTAACTAAGGTTAATTCCCACTAAGATTTCCATCTAACCTCATCACAGTTCAATCTCAGAAATCAATATTATGGGGAATATTGAAGAGACAGAAAATAGAAAGCTTCTCTGCTTGCATACAAGTTCTAGAGGAAGTCCGGACAGGTTTTCTCCAAGAGAAATGGGAAGAATTCCTTCTTGAAATATATATACCACACTGGAATAGCTGATAACAATGCCTTCGGAAAATATCCACCCATCTTGTTTCCACACACAGTGGAAACGTCAATAATAAGTCAGTAATTCATTCGTAGGACAAAAAAAATAAAGTATAAATGCTATGAGTCTGAACCAGTTATTTGCTATTAAGGTATTCATAACAGAAAATTTAGTGTTAACCCTAGGACTGTATTTTTATCCAAAGACTAGCTGCAGAATGTCCCTGACATAACCATAGCATCATTTTCCTTCCAGCATGCTGTCAGAAGTTGCATGTAAGAAGGAGCACAAGCTTTATGTGGCTCACAGTTTGTTGTCTGGATGGATTTCCATTCCAGCAATGGATTTCCATTCCAGCACATCCTCCTCTCCCTTTTCTCAGTGAAAAGCGGCTTAAAAGAGTAGTAGATGCCATTTCAAAAGCCCAGCAGCACTTAATATACTGGCTTCTCTATCTCCCATTTAATACAAGTGGGAACATTTCCATGAAGTTATACTTTCATAAAATCACAGGAAATCTTTGCAAGATTAAAACCAAATAAGTTCTGTAATTGGATGCAATTCTGAAATCAATTTGTTTTAAAACAGAACTGGAAATCTCTGTAGGGAAAAAAAGTTCCAGTTAGTCTAGGCAACATTTGTTGTTTACAACAAGCAATATGAACCAAATGGACAGAGCACAAACATGGTAGTCCTGATTTCGGACACTGCTTTCTAAATGCAGTATTTTTTCTTTTCAAAAACATGTAAAATGCTTAACTGCAATGGATAGTCCTTTCAGAGCTCAACGTGATTGACTGTAATCCTGTTTCATCTCCAGTTGAACACGTAATGAAATACGAATCAACGAACAGCCTATGATCCTTGAATTACTCAAGAGACTGCATGAGAAGCCAAGTAAAACACCTTCTTCCCAAAACATTCTTGTTAGCTTCCTTGACATAAGCAAACAGAGCACATTGAAATATCTGCTGCAGGAGGAGGAAAATGTAGCACTAAATTGGGGGTTTTAAAATTATTTTTAATTCTTTTATTTAAAATTACAGCATTCAATAAGCAGATGGTTTTACAAATATCTTTGGATCTAAAGTGTAGGTCAAATCTCCAAAGGAATCAGTTATGTTTTGTTAATTATTTCTGCATTAAAGACCCCCAATCTACACATTATCAGGAGAGTCCATGATGACTCCTGCTGACTGTTCTAATAGCTCACCTATTAAGGGCTGTGACTCTCTGGCTCCCTAAACATACAATGTATCATAACATCTCTTATCAAGCCAGTGATTCATGAAGACAGGCTTGCTAAATCCTTTTACAAGCACCTTCCAATACAAAACAATACTCCTAGGATCCACTCTGCACAGACAAAAATCCATAACACTGACAACTGGAGCTACCTCAATGTGAGGCGGTCACGTTCATTACTCAGCAGCCAAAGAGTTAATAAGTTTAACTTTGATATCACACCCTCAAGCTAAATATATAAATTAATCTTGTGTGTTGTGCTGTCAATTTTCGTAATGGCTGGAAGAGAAAATAAAAAAAGGTCACTGGGGAATATTAATTATAAACTGGGTAAAGACTGTGCTCAAAATTAGGCAAGCAGTAATCATAAATAGCATAGATGAGAGAACTAATATGAAATTTGACATAAATAGCCTCCTTGAGCATTATTTTCCGATTGATTTTAGAGGCCATCAAGATACATACACAGTCACTAAGAAAAAGAGCACCAAGTCAAACAAAAACTAGGCACATAAAGTGCCAATTTCTCAGTAATGACACTCAGGTTGCCTTTTTTTTCTTCATTCCTTCCTCCACCTACTTTTAACATGACAAATGAAACTTCTCTTCCCTCAGAGAAAAACAAAATCCAATAATAACCCTCAAAAGTTCTGTCTTAGCAGCAGAATTTAGTAAAGTTTTCAGCTTAAAAAGTCTTCTTGAACCGAGTTTTCCAGGGGCTAACAGATTATGCAGCTGCTAACTCTACCAGTTGGTACACAGCTTCCCAAAATACACCTAACAAAATTATTTCAAAATTCATGGGTTTGTATTACTGAATGAAAAAAATAGAACATGTTTCTGGGTGTGAATAAGAGTCAGATTCCGTTTTTCATCATCTCTGCGCAGATAAGCAAAACAGAAGGGCTTCAGAGAAATTTGGCTTCTTAAAACTTACAGGCTGAAGCTCTGTTAACTTTCAAGTGTATGTGTAAATGATTGTTGCAAGAAAAAAATAAATAAAAGTACTGCAATAGTATAAAAGAGTACAGTTACCTGAATATTTCCTTATCACCATTGTCTGCACAACTGCAACAGGCCCTCGTAGAACTCTTCCCGATAAAACTTATTGCTGACACAAGTTATTTTAAAATTAAATGCAGAAGGCTATGCAACACAGACAACATTCAAAGTAACAAAAGATAACCTGAAAAATACAAGACACAGTTTTTTCTTTCAGTAAGAACTGTACAGTAACAGAATGACAGACTTAGCATTAACCGGAAATGACGCATAGAATGAAGACTGCTGTAACAAACTCTGAGATACTAGAGACACAGTATATAGTCCGCATTAAAAAGTGATAGACAGAAATTTATTTATTACCTGCCTTTAAAAAACATTTGATAATTTCATTCAGCATTGCAGTAATCTGTATGCACAAGTGAATATCTTTATAATAAAATTTTGTATTTATATTGAAATTTAGTTTTGATAAATACTTCCACCCTTTGCAGAACATGTTTTCACAATGTTCTAGGATCACTTTTTTTGCTACGGAATTTTTTATTTTAAAAGATAAAAAGAAGAGCAGAGTTATTAAGTCTTTTAATTGTACAAGATTCTGACATCTTCAAAAAAATTCCTAGTGGTACACCTAAAGGCCATAATGGGGAAATATTTTACTAGACATCATTCATCATCATCTTCTGGGTGTTCACTCCCAAGAGTATGGAGAAAGTCTGGTATATTTTTAAGTATGGAATTACTAAAACAGATTTTTCCCCACAAGGCATAATCTACATAATTCTTCCTGAGGACTGCATCTTGAAAAGGAGAACTATCCTGAGAATCTGAAGAGGAAAGAGAGGGAAAAAAAAAAAGCCTAACCTTTTTGATGAAAGCATAGAAGAAATAGGGATATTTACAAACAGTGCACATTACACTGTCATGATTAGTATTTCCTAAACTGTCAGTGTTCGGGCAACCTCTAGTATCTGTGTTAGTTTTTCCTTCTCCCCTTTGTCTGGAACCCTGAAGACTGAACCTGGTTGATGCTTTCTGGTTACTTTAGAAGCCGCAAAGACTCTCCCTTCTTCTTGAACCCTTCCAACACCACCTTTTCAAATACTTCTCCATTTTCAAATGCTAGCATTAGCATTGAGTTACTTTCTCCAGCTTCTGGGAAACATTGTCTTAGTCCAAAACCTCTCCAACACAAAGAGGGAACAAAATGAGTTTTCTATGCTATGGTCATCTTACTTTCCAAAAACCTACCTGCTTGGACAATGGCTATTCACAGTAACCATTTTTATTGTCCTCATTTGAATGCATAATTTACTGAGTAGACTGCACCTTTTTCGGCATACAGTTTAATAAAAAATTCATCAGAATTGTGAATCGTAAACAGGAAGATCCCTCAGACAGCACAGACTAACAACTCCAAAATCACTTCTCCCTTCATGTTATACTTTCAAATATTTGGAAATAGCTACCAAGACAATCTCAAGCTTTATTAAGCTACTGCGGAGGGGCTGGCAGGGGGAGGAGGGGGAAAAGATGCATTCTGTCTATGGGTTATTATTTTTCTAGGGAAGGTCTAATGGAGGAAACAGAGAAAAAGTTCAAAAGCAATGGGACTCAAAACCAGTTTTTAGGGTTAAGTATTTGTCTCAATAGAGCATTTTGATCAATAGTACATAATGACTAGAGAAAGGTGGCTGCCTAGAGCTCACACTCACATTCAGCAGAAGAGGTGGCTAACAACAGCTCCAAAAAGGTCCCACACAATTTCCTCTAAAATGCTTCATAAATTGGAATTGGTATTGTCAGGAAGTGTTTCTATTCATTGATAAAAACAAAAAAACAAGCCCACAATATCAGGCCCAGTCAAATGACTAACAGATTAATGAAGACTATTACCCGACATGGACATAAATCACCTAGATTAAAACAAAACAAAAAAAAAAAGCGCAATGCCAAGGGGTCCTTGCACAACAGCTTACACATGTATTTCTGAAAATCACATTCCAGGAAGAATTCAAGAGCTTTTAGCTCTTGTTCTTCCATACACCTGAAAATATCATAAGCAACCTACATAATCCTTGTAATATTTTACAATCCTAAAACAAATCTTTTCATTTAAAGATCAAGGTAGAGCAATAGTAGAGCTGTAGGGAGGGTAGCAGAAGACTCTTTTCTCAAAGCTTCAGTTCTGCTAAGTACTGAATTCAGCAAAGTGCATATTCCAGCTGAGTGAGAGTATTCATCTCAAAAGAAACACAAGAGCATGTGGGCTTTAAGCCAGTAAAATATTCAATGATCTGGAATCTCACAGGATAGACTTACCAAACTGGTTTCACAACTGCCAGCAGAAAAAGGCAGCAACAAGTACTTAACGCAGCTTCTTATAACAGAATCAAACTTTAGTAGATTTTCTGTATTATCACTATCAACATTTCTCTTTCCTGCCAAATAATTCCTTTCTGGATCTCAAAGGAGTCTTACTATTTATCAGAGCCATCAAAAAATCTGGAGATCAGATTGGAAAAAGGGTGTTAACACTGAGTAACATATTTTGCTGCTGATATAGATGTTTATAATCAGCTTTCATTTTTTCCTTTCTTGAAAAGCAGCAGAAGGATGTCACAGCCTTAAATGTTAGGGAGGTAAGAAGATAGAGGAAAATGAAATTTAGGAAGCACACACTAACACACATAGCCAAAAAAAAATTACACCCACATAGTGATGGGGTCTACAACAGCTTTAATACTCTGGAAAGATCTTGGAACCAATGTAGGCAGTTCTTTTACAACGGCAACTCAATGATCAGCAACAGTCAAAAATATTAAGGCTTATTAGAGAAAGAAAGCACAAAGCAGAAATTATTTGATGTATTCACTCTTAAATATTCCATGAAAATGTTTGCAACCTCTCTCATAAAAGGGCATAGTTACCATAAAGAAGGTACAAAGAAGGTTGACAAAGGATAACCAGAGGGACAGATTTGCTTATTTAAAAGCATAAGCTAACTGGACTAGAACTTTTCAGAGTAGCTGGGGCACAAAACCTGCAAGGAAGAAGAAAGAAAAGTCTTAAAAAAAAATCCAAACCCACATGAACAGGACAGGCAGTGCAACTAAGCAACAGTTACTATTTCTCATAGAACAAAAATCGTCGTCATCAGATAAAATAACCAAGCAGCCAGCACGCAAAAAAAGGAAGAACTTTTTGTCCCTGCAGCACACACTTAAATCATGAAGCTCCCTGCCCGCTGTCACAGACTGCTGTGTCACCTGTCACTAACAGGACACCTGGCTTCAAACCCAGCTTAGAGAAAGCCATTTCTGAAAAGGGGTTATATGAGGACACTTGGGGGAACTTTAGCAGAAGGCTAGTGCAATGTAGAGGTTCTCCTCGTCTGACATATTTTAGAAGCTAAGTTCTTTTCTGTGGGTCACCGACTAGTCAGTTTTATTCTGGAGGTCTGAAGGCATGACTGTGCTGAGACTGCAGAGATGCTGACCCATCCCTAAAGTGAAGCAGATTCACAAAATCTGAAACTTGTATTTCAGTAATAATAGGACTTAATTACCGACTGCATTAATTTGTTCCATGTGGAAACAATCAGGTTTTGCAGAAGTGGAAAAGCTCTTGTGTCTTATCATTTTAAGTTTGTTTGTTTGTTTGTTTTTAAAAAAACACCAACAACAAAACCACAACAACTTCCTACATATGTGACATCCCTCTATAGAAGTAGAAACCAGCTTTTGGAAAGACCAAATTCCACACAGTAGCTCTGGATCTCTCAAATAGTAAACCCACAATAAATCCCTCCTCCTAAATTTCTCAGAAAGGCATAAACACAATCCTTACATCGGAATGAATAAGGAGTTAATAGAGTATCAGACTTCACATTTAAAGAGCCAACATAGTTTTAATGAAGTTTAACAAAACAGTATAACAAAATTTCTGCTGAACAGTATGACATATAGCAGAATGACAAGTTCTACTGCACTGATAAGTATTATCTGAATAATCTATTTAGCTTCAGAAAAAAAAATGCTGAACTCCTCCTACTCTATTTTATTTAAAAAGTACTAATCATCCATTCTAAGATCCAGCTCCTACACTATAAAATGCCTATTCTAGAAGTATGCAAATCAAACAACTTCTTAAAAACAGTATTTAACATGTTTATAGATAATAATGTTTCTTTATTTTAAGCTACAGCCACATATACAAACTGAGATGGAAGTGAAACTCCCTGTAATACTTAATTGCCGCTTAAATTACTCAACACCTGCATATATACAGTGAAAGACAGGGCATATGAAATTACTATCTATACAAAGATGGGCAGAAGATAAAACCCCCAAAACCACAGGCTTCATTTTACTGTGGGACAACTGAGACAAGAAGAAAGCAAGAACTTGGCATTGAATGGGTCTAATTTTTATATCTGCCAAGAATCCAGACGTGGGATTTGATACGCAGAAACTCCAGCTCCCACTGGTACAGAACCCTTTCCTCATTCACTGCACTCAGCCCCTCACGCATACCCCACAAATATGGGGCGGGGGGGGGGAGGCGGAGGGAGAAGAAAAAAACCCCTGAGATTTGAATCACAAAAAAAAAAATCCCAACACACCAAGCCATCACCCCCCATAAAACATCACCTCACTACCGTTCACTAGTAAGAGTAACATTGTTCGTATTTCAGTCCATTTGTAGGAATATATCGTTGTTTAAGTGCCATTTTAATTTACAAAGGGACAAGAGAAGTGTTTGTCAAAATATCATGAAATTCCTTTGAGTACACTAAATGTTCAAGATAACATTGCAAAATTGATGCTTAATCCAGCAACACAGTACTTGGTGCTTATAACGACTCCTCAAGACAAGTGACAAAAGTAGGCATGAAAGCGAGGTTTTATTGTAAAATAGACTTAAAGTCTCAAGGTGTATTGAAAATTGTAGCTTCTCACAGAAGACAAATCAAAGAGGCTCTGGAGTGCCAATGACAACAGGAATTGTGACAGCGTAACGCATATTTTACTGACAAATTATCTGGAAACTGTCACAAAGCTGGTGGAAAAAAATAAGTGATTGGCAATGTTATTTTCATAAACTTAAGATGATTACCACTGCCAACAAGATTTGTGATATGTTGCATTAAGAGACAAGAGTAAAAAACCTGCATCAACAAAACAAAGAATTACATCATTGCTGTGGCAATGTAAATAAAGCAAGAATAATCACATGTATTTCAACTTCATAGAGAAGGCACTAAACAGAAGAAACAGTATCATGTACAGTTACCAATATTGCATAAGAATATAAAAATCAGAAGTTCTTCAGTTTGTATGGAACCAAAGGAAGTGAGTGGATACTGTGAATTTGTGGGTTTAAATTTACATAGACCAGGGACCAATTTGTCTCTAAGAGTAGGGGGGAAAAAAGAGTAGGGAAATTGTACCTGTTAGAAAACTTGCATTTTTTCACTTCCTAATGAAACCTGAACAAGGAAATGCTAAACAAATTACTTAATCATGGCCTTAACATTTCACCTCAATCCTGCAATCTAGGGATAAAGGAAAGGTGGTAAGACTTAGACTAACATCTCAGTTCCCTTCTCCACAGGAAGATGAGTTGTGCCATACTGGCTAGGGTGCAGCTGATGGCATCTTCAACGAGCTAAGCAACAAAAGATAGAGCTTAGAGTGCAAACGCAAAAATCCTCTATGAGTGTATCAAGAAATCTTTCAGCATACAAAGAAGATTTGGCTATGTAAACAGGAAACGTACTGCTGTGCCTACACCCCTCTTCATAAAATGAAATATTTTGGATTTCTCATTTGACCTTAGGCTCCCAAACAGCATGAAGATGCAGCAGCTCCACGCTCACACAGCAAAAAGCCAACTATACTGACTGTATGTGTGAGAAAACTTCATTAAGTCTATTGCCAAGTCTTACATTTATGGGTACAAGAATTTGCTTGGAGACACATTTCTGTGTTTTTAAATCAGTGCATCTGTTTATTTTCCCAATAAACCGGTCATGGTAGTAGATGAAAAAGTAATGTATGTATGAGAACTACGAGAATGTTAAGATGTTTGAAGTACTTCAGACAATCTGTATCTCAACAGACCAACAAAGCTAAGCTCGTAACCCCACTTTTCCTAACACTAAGGACCTTTCAAAGAAACGTTGGTTTTGCTATCTTTACATACCAGTAGCATAGCAACTTGAACTGAACATACTTATTTAGTGTCTGTATATAATGGAAATAATGGTAGTATTACCATCTTTGACTGTTTGGTTTTGTTTCAATGCATATTTGCACATGCATGTATAAACCTAAAATAAGCCACCCAGTCTAGTATTCAAAACTAAGAAGTGGAAAAGAAGAAGAAAAAAACAAAAAACCACACAACCAAAAATGAAAAAAAAAGAAAACCATCAAAACTCAAAAAAACCAACACCGCCTCCCCAGATGGTTACTGCAGCATAACACCTCCTTTTCAAATCACATAATGATGACACCGAAGCAAGAAGAGTATCAGAAGGAACTATCTGAGGCCTCACTTGAAAGCATTTTAAAACATGATAAATATTAAACTATAAAACGTCTTAGGGATGTATTCTTCCCAGAGTTCAAAGCTCCACATGTACATGTACAATCAAGTAATGTAAACTTGAAGACTTGAAGGTAGACTGAAAACACTTCTTTCTAAGGCAAGAAGGAACCAATATGATCAACAAGTCCAGCTACCACTGAGCAGGAGTTTCAGGATATAATACTTCAAGTCCAACAGGTATAACTGAATGGGGCTGCATCTTGGAAAAAAAAAAAAAGAATCCAAACAAATTAAAGAGTTTCCAGCAATGAAAAGTCCATCACACTCCTAAAGAAATCTCTTACTAGCTTTAAAGTTGCACATTTCTAATCTTAATTTGCAGAGCTCCTGCAAACACTACGATCTTCACATGCCTTGGTCTGTTAGATAGAGAAACGTTCCATCAAGGTTCTTTTCTGTGATATAAATAAATCTTTAACTTTCTCTTCAGATCAAGCAATTACAAAAAACAGATGCTTTGCGGGGCTTGCGGTTTCCAAGGAGCTTGAGCATTTTCATATGCTCTTCATATGTTCAAAGGGTCTTCTCTGACCATTCACAATTTTTCATCATTCAGAAAACAAGCAGCAGGACCAGACTCAACACCCATAGACACAACAAATACAGCCAATATCCATTAAACACTTCAACCTGTACTTGCAGAAATCATACATTTCTGGCATCTGCCAGTCTGCAAGCTCTTTAATAAGCCATATTCAGCTTATTAAATGTACTCATCTTCCTCCTCCACCAACCAACTACTTTTCTTCACTGTTAACAGGCCTGTAGGCATGCCACAGTCGCTATTTCTTGCCTTGCTGAAATGTTCCCAAACAGATTATGCAAGAACAACAAAGAGTGGTTTGCTGTGATTTTAACAATTTTATTTTCAACTATCAAAAAAGAAAAGCATTTTCCAACACAGAAGTCTCACTATACTTTTTAATAACAAAAAGCAGCAGCAACAGAATTCCCTTTAAAAACTAGAGCAAAATACTGGCAGTTGTGAAGGATGTTGATGCATTCACTTCCTCGCTACTTCAGTTGTACTGAATTACATCAACAAATTTATTAAATTAAGGTAACGTATTCTAATATCGAATCTGTAAAATATATCCAGTTAGTAATTCCTACACAAAGACTTCCTAGTCAAAAATCATCTCCTCCGGTATCTGTGACACTTAGAAAACTGCACAATTTATTCTCAGTTTCACCAGCACGCTTGGGCAGCATTACGCTGAAACTGTGAGGGAAAAAAAAAACGGGGGGAAATAGTAATATCCATATCACATTTCAGTGGAAATACATGCACGTGGCTAATCAAAAATTAATATTCCTAAAGATTATTTTAACCCCATATACTTTGTTGTGGCTTAAACCAATTCCTGTTTAATTGGATCTCTTGCCAATGGAAGGTAGCAATTTTTTTCCTCAGATCTTTTTTGAACTATTGGACCTGGCCCTGGTCTCCACCATCTGGCTCCTCAAAGCACAACTCAGGTGGAGAATCCAACCCATAAGACACTGTGAAATGCCAGTCCCCAACTCCTGAAGGCACTGACTGACAACTATTAATAAACCTTTTATAGGAACACCACATACCATCAGACAAGATTAACGAAAGAATCTCCAGGCACACAGAGAAAACTAAAATCTTTGTTATAAGCTAACTATAATTTTTATTAAGGAGCAACTAGACAATTTGTCTTTGTCAATGCTAAAACAGACTCTTTATAGAATTAGGCAAGTTAATACATCTTAGAAGGTAAAATATTTGACAATACGTTATGAATGAAGGCATGTGTTTTTACATATACACGTTGGGTTTATCAGCCTCTCGAAGTTCTCACTATTTCTGCTTTTCCCCAGAATAAGGGGATTCTACCTCTCCTACAGTAAAGCTCAACTCTTACTTATTTCAGTTTCACAGAAGGTAAGCTCCACAGCTTTCTAGCCTCACTGTGTATGCGGGCTAACTAGTAATTGACAAGAGGGACAAGGAAGGGCATTTCAATTTTTTTTTCAAGTATCAGTATACAGCTTGCTTTAATGGTAGTGGTAGTGCTTGACACAAAAAGGTTCAAGAAAGGAACATTTTTTTTTAATAGATAATGTCAGGCTTGGAGCAACCTTTTTCAAAGCAGCAAGTTCCCCCTGTATGTCTCCTGCAACTTGTAAGTCATTTTAGCCTTAGAGGGAAAATAACCACCCCTCTACAATATTCATGGATTTAAAATAACATTTTATACAAATAGTACATCTCAAGAGATCTGAGTTCGTGTGTTCTCCCCTCCCTCCACTCCTCCTCTTCATTCGTAAACAAAAGTTTAAAGGCAAATAAGGTAGGACAGTAAAGGGTGAGAAGATGCAAGGAAGGGACTTAAAGTGAAATATAAACTTACTGAATGGTGCAGTCACAACGTTCCTAAGGCCTTGATTGCACCAGTAAATCTAGGAAGGCTTTTGAACACCAACACGCACCACCACAACATTGTATTTAAACGAGGGACAGACAGATTTATGGCCTGCGCTTTTAAGAACTGCAGCTTATAAGAACTGATCCACACACGTTTACGCTGACATTTTTCCACCTCTTGAAATGAATCAAACTATTATAGCAGAAAAAAATGTTAAAATTCATCCAGTTATCCCTTCTTGTGCACTTTCAATTAGCGATCAAAGAACTTAGTTGACTCAAAAAGAAAATGTTTTTACTGTGAAACCCTACCCTATATATTGCTTGTTTTACCAAGAATTTGTGCATGGCAGTGAGACAGGGGCAAGGGTGAGGACCTGGGGAAGAAAAGCAAAGACTGTTTTTATATTTGATAGTTTTCTAGAAGCAACCAGGTTCTTGCCCTGGCATATTTTGCAGAAAGCAGGACAAGGTCATCATAAATGTTATATCCTTAATAGAAGAGTAAACAGGTCGGCTGCGTGCCCACCTCATCCGAGATTTACAATAAAAGTTACAAGCCTTTTCAGCTTTTAAATAATTCATTCTCCTGTTCCTTTCCTTTCATAAATTCATTTCTCCCCACCAACAATAACACAACAATTCTCAAACAGCCATCAAATACCTGGATGGCAGCTGCTTGTGAAAGAGGAAACAAAAGGTGTCTCTTCCAAGTAAAAAAGTACTGGAAGCACTTGGAGAAGAGCTATATTGGGTTTACAAGGCAAGGTTTTGGTAGCAAGGGAGGAGGGCTGCAGTGGTGGCTTCTGTGAGAAAGCACCAGGAGCTGACTCCGTATGGGACACAGACAATTCCAGCTGGCTCCAAGTCAGACCCATCACTGCCCAAAGCTGAGCCCATCGTTGAAACTGGTGGTATCTCTGTGATAACATTTAAGAAAGGGTAAAAACCACTGTGCAGCAGCTGGGAAAGAGGAGTGGGAAAATAGGAAAGAGTGAGCCCTGCAGATACCAAAGTCAGAGAAGAAGGAGAGGAGGAGGTGCTCCAGGCACTGAAGCAGATTTCTCTGCACCCTATGGAGAAGACCGTGGGTGGGTATGCAGGTTGCCCACCTGCAGCCCGTGAAGGACTGTGCTGGACCAGATATCCACACTGCAGCTCATGGAGGACTCTCCACCACAGCATGCAGATGTGCCCCAAAGGAAGCTGCAGCCTGTGGAGAAGCCATGCAGGAGGAGGCTCCTATGGAGTGAAGCACACGCAGGAGCAGGTTTTCTGGCAGGAGCTATGGCGCATGGGGACCCCACACTGGAACAGTCTGTTCCTGACGGACTGTACCCTGTGGGAGGAATCCCATGCTGGAGCAGTGGAAGAGCACAAAGAGGAAGGAGCAGAGATGAAGTGCTATGGACTGACCACGACCTCATCCCCCTGCACTGCTCAGGAGGAGGAGGCAAAAGATTTAGGAGTCAAAGTCAAGTTGAGCCTGGGAAGAAGGGGGGGGGGGGGGGGGAGGGGGAGGGGAAGGTGGTTTTAGTTGTGGTTTTAGTTGTCATTATTCTACTCTGTAACTAATGGGCAACAAACTAATTTCCCCAAGGCCACTTTGTTTTGCCTGTATCACTGGTAAGTGATTTCCCCGTCCTTATTTCAACTCTTGAGCTTTTCATCTTATTTTCTCTCCTGTCCTGCTGAGGAGGAGCAGCGAGAGAGTGGCTAGGTGGGCATGTGGGGGCCAGCCAAGGTCAACCTGCCACAAGAGCACATCTCTTTAGTTCCCAAAGAATAAGATTATTACAGAAAACAAGACAAATCTAACTCAGCACTAGAAACTTGCATGTTAAATTTGGCTGTAGTTTTATGTGCAATTAAGCTGTCACTGCCATCAAACAATAATTCAATGTTCTGTTCCTATTCTTCACCCTACCCACCAACTTCCACAATCGTTTCCATTCCCAGGTTTCCCTGTGCTCTGCCAGGTTGAGCGATTTCACAGCTGCATAATGAACCAAACTGGGAAACTGGGACACATGGAAAATTATTCAGCAAAGATTAGTAGTTAGTTTAGCTCCCTGATCCAGTAGAGCACACAGGTGAGCAAACAGCAATGCTAATACTACTTACAGCACAGAAATGGGTGGAAACAAGGTCTGGGAGTGGGAAAAGAAGAAGGGGCAGGGTCTGCAGGTTTTCTCTTTGTTTGTTTATCAACAGAGCTGCTTAAAACTACACAGCAAAATGTGTTTTCAGACAGATGCTTTCCAGTAACCTCCTTTGGACAGAAATTCTGGGAGAACTACGGTGCAAGTCAACCGCTTTTGACAGGAGAGGGCATAAACATAGGTGCTAGAATACAAGATATAAGAAATCAAAATCACTGCACAGTGTGACATCCAGTAGACAACACATGTGACCACAGTTCTGAAGCAGAGGAGGAAAAAAGCAAATTCACACCTCAATCCACCTGATATACTGTGAGCCTTCATTCTCATTTGGTTTCTCTAGTAAGGGACTGGCCTAGACTGTGGAAGTTTTGTGAATATATTACTTGACAAAAACCTGTCTGACAAAATAACCTAAAGAAATCATATGCTCATTCAGTTTAAAATTAAAAACAAGAGTAAGAGAAAGAAAGAAGCCTGTAACAAGAGTTCCACATTTCAGAAAAGCAAGATGTGAGCAACCAAGGGAACCTGAACATAAATCCATGGGCCCTGATGGGATGCACAGGCGGGTGCTGAGGGAGCTGGCAGAAGTCATTGATAGACCACTCTCCAACATCTTGGGTAAGTCATGGGGAACAGGTGAGGTGCCTGAGGACTGGAGGAAAGCAAATGTCACTCCAGTCTTCAAAAAGGGCAAGAAGGAGGACCCGGGTAACCACAGACTGGTCAGCCTCACCTCCATCACTGGAAGGTGATGGAACAACCTGTCCTTGACGCTGTCTCTAGGCATATCAAGGTTAAGAGGGTCATTAAAAGAAGTCAACATGGCTTCACCAAGGGGAAGTCATGTTTGACCAACCTGATAGCCTTTTATGAAGTCATAACCGGGTGGGCAGATGATGGTAGTGCAGTGGATGTGGTTTATCTTGATTTCAGTAAAGCATTTGACACCGTCTCCCACAGCATCCTCGCAGCTAAACTGAGGAAGAGTGGTCTGGATGATCGGGCAGGGAGGTAGATTGTGAATTGGTTGAACAAAAGAAGTCAGAGAGTTGTGATCAATGGGACAGAGTCCCAGTCGGAGGCCTGTATCTAGTGGAGTCCCTCAGGGGTCAGTACTGGGACCAGTACTATTCAATATAGTCATCAACGACCTGGATGAGGGAACAGAGTGCACTGTCAGCAAGTTTGCTGATGACACAGAACTGGGAGGAGTGGCTGACACACCACAAGGCTGTGCTGCCATTCAGCGAGATCTGGACAGGCTGGAGAGCTGGGTGGGGAGAAATTTGATGAAATACAAGGGCAAGTGCAGAATCTTGCATCTGGAAAGAACAACCCCGTGGACCAGTACAGGTTGGGGACTGAGCTGTTAGAGAGTAACGTAGGGGAAAGGGACCTGGGGGTCCTGATGGACAGCAGGATGACCATGAGCCAGCCATGTGCCCTCGTGGCCAAGAAGGCCAATGCATCCTGGGGTGGATTAGAAGGGCTGTGGTCAGTAGGTCGAGAGAAGTTCTCCTCCCCCTCTCCTCTGCCCTGGTGAGACCCCATCTGGAATAGTGTGTCCAGTTCTGGGCCCTTCAGTTCAAGAAGGACAGGGAACTGCTTGAAAGAGTCCAGTGCAGAGCCTCAAAGATGGTTTAGGGGGTGGAACATCTCCCTCATGATGAAAGGCTGAGGGAGCTGGGTCTCTTTAGCTTGGAGAAGAGGAGACTGAGGGGTGACCTCATTAACGTTTATAAATGAGTAAAGGGCGAGTGTCAGGAGGATGGAGCCAGGCTCTTCTCGGTGATGACCAATGACAGGACAAGGGGCAACGGGTGCAAGCCGGAGCACAGGAGGTTCCACATTAAACATAAGGAAAAACTTTTTCCCTGTGAGGGTGACAGAGCACTGGAACAGGCTGCCCAAAGAGGTTGTGGGGTCTCCTTCTCTGAAGACATTCAGAACCCACCTGGACACATTCCTGTGTGACCTACTCTAGGTGTTCCTGCTCTGGCAGACGGGTTGGACTAGATGATCTTTCAAGGTCCCTTCCCACCCCTAACATTCTGTGACTCTGTGTCGTTTTGTGAAAATGCAAAGGTACAACATGAGTTACCTTGTCGCACGTTAGTTGCAAGAAGAACAACTCCACAACCTACAATGAAATCAGATTCAACTGAATAAATGATAACGGAGATGCAAGCCACGAATCATGGACTGGGCAGGGGGTGATGGAGGGTGGAATTAGTATTCAACTATCCCTGCATACTGATGTATTTTAAGAAGTTAAGATAACCAGGTTTGGTACCAGAAACTAGTGGAACTCCAATAGCACAAGAGCTGTCAGCCACCAGTGTGGTGCTGTGGCACTCCTGCAGCCGCAGGTAAAGCCCATGCACTCTCACCAGGCACTAGGTAGTTTCAGCCTAATTCAAGATATTCCCACAAACACAACAATACTGAGAAAACTATCATTTTGTGCATTTAAAAATACAAACCAAAGTAGAATTCAGAAAATAAGGAGAAACAGCTTTTTAGTCTATAAAAGCCAATAGGGAACACAAAGTAAACGTGGCCAATGTGCAGTAAAGAAGACACGGAAACAGACACAGCCTAAAGATTGAAGTATGATCCAAGCTAAAATAAATATTCAATCTTAATTTTCAGCAACACTACCAGTGTGAAAACAGCAGGAGAAATTCATAAGAATGAGTATATTAAAAATGCAAATTTGTCACACTGTTACACAGAAAAAGAGAGAGATGTGTAAACTCAACCAGTGGTTAGGACAGATACAATTTCACACTAAAACTTGAACATATGAAAACAGAAGACTTTGTACCCAAGAATTTTAAATTTATCTAATCAAGGGCTCTGTTCTCATAACATAGCAAATATATGCCTATATTTAACAAACAAATATAATGATCCAACACAAAAGGTCCATTAGTTTGACCTTAAAAATCAAGCAATTATTTAGAACACTGTTTGAAGGAAAGAACAATTAAAAGCTTAGAAATTGATAGAAAACAGGGTAAAAGGCAACATAGATTTATCAAAGGTAAACTGCATCAGATCAGTGGATCTCTCTCTGACACAAGGCAAAGATTAAAAAAAAAAACAAAACAACAGCAAAAAAACCCACGATAGAACTAATCAGCTAGTCACCAGTAAAGCACGTGATACCATGCTACAGTGGCAGTTTAATCATTATGGCGGAGAAGATAAGAACTTCTACAGAAGCTATATAGATAAGCAGCAGCTAGCAAAAAGCTTTGCTGCAAACACCCAAAAAGAGCAATGTCATTATTCGATATTATTCAAGCATGATGTTGAGACTCATCTGACTTAACATTTCCACCCTGACTTTGGGAGAGCTTGGCTGTTACCACAGAGCAGGGAGGCATTACTGACATGGAACACTGGATTCTCATCTGTGAAAAGCAGGGAAAGAGAGGGAAAAGGGACAGAGGAAGAGAAAAATTATACTTGAGGTGTCCTCACCTAGAAGAAACTAAAGGAAGAAAGAAAGATTTTCCTAGAGCACAAAAGGCAAAGAATAACTAAAAGAAGAGGCTTATGTGTCCTTGTAATTCTACAGGATCAAATCACAGATTCATAGTATCATAAAATACCAGGTTGGAAAGGACCTCGAGGATCATCTGGTCCACACTTTCTCAGCAAAATCACAAATTGATTCTTCTTATTGTTACCTGTTTTCTTTTTCATGATATTTATTTGACTTCAAGGCTCTTCACAGAAGAAAAATAATCCTATTGGTGATACTACTTTCATTTACGTAATATCTTTCCGTGAACAGGAATACCTTTGCAAACAGACACTGCCATGCAAAACTCTCTTCTTTAAGCAACCTGAAAAATATCAAGTAACATCAGTAGCAGAACCAACTGTATGACCTGGGCATTGCAGCACCTTGTGTCCTGCTTTGAATATGAAGCCAAAAGAAGATAAGACTTGTGAAGACATACAGAATTTCCATACCATTTTCCCATACCTGAATTATACTAAGCAAAACACCAGCACAACAACAACATGTTTAAGCTTTTGGTGTCCTCTGAAATACAAGTTTGCATAATTCAGGACAGGGAAGTGATTTAAGTTGGTAACTTCCAACTGATCTGAAAAACTATACTGTAACATGGCCCAGAGTTCATAATGTGCTGTGAAATATATCACCTTTCTAATGAAAGTTATTTGCACTTCACAGGATGCCAATGGGAGGTTAGATTACTGCTCAACACTAGTTCAATCTCATATTGATATGGAAGAAGGTCAAGCTATTTTTCTTCAGTTTAATATTCACTTCATTGCTACTGCTTCTAAGATCCTGAAACTTTTTCAGCTTTTATTGTTGAGGAATCCATAGTACCACATAATCAAAAGAAGACCATACATTGATTTCATTTAATGAATCAATGTTCAATTAATGCTCTCACAGAATATGATGAGCAAAGATCAGACCTGTGAACATTATTATACCACTTTTGTTTCCCCTGTTTTTACTTCTAATCTCCTAAATACTTAAAAGCAAATTCAAAAAGGCTTTGAAAAGAGCTATAAAATGACCAAGAAACCAGAGAAGTTCTTAGGAGAGAGGATGAGAACAGCTTGTTCAGTCTAGCAAAAGGATGTGATTATTCCCCAAGCAAATCCAAGTAAACAACAGTGCAGAAATGTTGAGTGAAATGAAAATGAGCATAAACAAGTTTGAATTTCCAGATTAAATTTATTTTTAATGAGTTACTCAACCCTCAGAGTAACAAGGTTCTAGAATAACCTTCTGGTAGAAACAGTAGGGATAAAAACTGTTTTTGAAATGGAATTTGAAAAGTAGGCATTACATGATGTAACACTAGCAGGAGATTGGATTCAATAAAGAAAATCCATGATACCCAATTCTCCCATATTCCAAATTTATTTATAATTACAATTTTGAGACTATAGGAAAAAATAGAAGGCCAAGGACATAGCACTGATTTACATATCACTCAGTAGAAAGGACTGTATTGTCCTCTGATTTTTCACAGAGGATGAATATGAAGTTATTTACTATTACAGGAAACTGCAAATTGCTGTAGCTCTTCTGCCCATGAAAACCCAAGAGATCTGTACAAGTTCAGTGACCACAGCATCATATTTTCCATTGTAGTAAAGACAATATTCGTGAAGCAGCTGGTCTCTTATTAATAGAATTCATTTATCTTATTCATAGCAAATGAAGCATGCAGTAGACAAGCCAACTGGCCCATTAAGAGACCGATTACATTTGAGCTTTTCAGAAATCAGTTTAAAAGTTTGAAAATCCTAATTTAAAAAATTGCACAACACTTTCTTAAATCAGAGACAACATTTCATATGGCATTTGAAACTCAAACCCATTCCTTTTGTAACCTGACACAATCCAATTACAAAATTTCTCTCAAGAATACCTGTTTCAATATTAAGGCACAAGAACACCCACGTTGAGTCATTCAAGGATTTTATTAACACAGTAGTCATTACTGACAGTATGGGAATTCACTTGCAGGGATTCTTGGTTCAAAATGAAACGTCCTGTGATGTACAGAAAATGCTGTGCTCTGTAACAATCCACCACATACTAGTATTTATTTGCTCCATATATATTTGGCTGAAGATAATACGATACAGACTGCAGCTACTTTAAACGCTAGAGGAAGCAATTAAACTTCTCTAGCCAAGAACCAGCTTATTGTTGGTATCTTTGCATGAAAGGCTGAACACTCTTGGAGCTGGTCTTGAAAGTTACTTCCATAATCCATATGTAACTTGGACATCAGCAGAAGTTGAGCAGGACAGTCCCAGTGCCTATCAGAAGTAACAGAACAGTGAGGGGGCAGACGACTTCAAAACATTACTGCCAATTACTAAGTTTCAACTTCCTTTTCGTGGGAAGCTTTTTTTTTCAATTGGTAAAGGAATCATATATTTAGAGATAAGAAATTTAACTGTTGTAATGCCCTGCCTCTCACCCAACCCTAACATGAAAGACAAGTTACACATTTTTGTATTATATGACTAAAATAACAAAAAGCAACAAATTTTCAAAGGCAATGCGAGTTATTTCACAAATTCTCACTAGTAAACTACACTTTTATAGTTTCATGTTCACCATCATAGTATCACAGGGAATATGAAGAATCAGTTGTTTTACTTAGAATCTAAATCAATAAAAGAGAATTATTGCTATCAAACTTGAGCGGTTATTATTCAAGGAAGTCAGTCCTGCTCCAGTTAGAATCTGGAAAAGACATTGTAAAGATATAATCTCACGAAAATATGCGAGGCCAAGATATCTGGGAAAATGCATCTCTCAGGAAAGCTACAAAGGGGGGTTTTTTACATGAAAAAATATTCCCAAGAGAGATAACAAGATCATAGGTTCTTATACTGTAATTTTATCCTTTTTTTTTTTTTTTTTCCCTAGCCAGCTAACCCCAAAAATTTCCATACATATAGACAGGTTCATCACTGTATTCTTATAATTAGGTTTATGAGAGAAGAAAATAATCCCTAAAAACTGTATGTCAAAACAGATTCAAGAAAGCATTTTCTGTGTGGAATTTCTATAAAACCTTGGTAAAATATACCCCCTCACACTGCCCGCAAAAGATGGGTTATTTCCATCTTGTGCCGGTTTCTCTGTTTCTCCATATGTTAAGTAGTAAAATAAAACTGCTAATGATTGCTACTAAAATACAAATTCCTAAAGATATCTGATAAATCTTATTTATATTACAACACAGCTCTGCATTACTGTTTGCATCATATTAAAACACTTTAAAAGGTATAGCATTACTTAAACCAGCTGCAAATCCACTGAACTTTCAACCATTTAAACCAAAACTCATGTAGTTCTCATCTTTGAATACATGAACTTGTTGCTAAAATGGGACTTAAGATGGAGAGAGAAGGCCTCAAAAATCAGAGGGAAAAACCAAAGGCTTCTGCACAGCAATAAGCCATGAGATCACCTGTACAAGATGCACATTAATTTTTTGGACTGCTTATACAATATTCATTAACTTTGGCAGAACAGTAGGCCTACTATGGAAATCAAAAGCATACAAGTATTTCTAAAATGAACTTTCCTATATAACCTATATGACAATGCCCTAGACTAGGTTGCTTTTTCACAAGGCAACTACAAAAAAATTACAAAGTATGCTACTGGCAAAAAGTACAGGAAAAATATACTTGGTGTTTTAACTGAAAACAAGCTGGAATCACTAAGAAGAAAAAATTTCAGTTCTGCTTCAGGAGTCCAGCTAAAACTGGACCTCACTATGTGAAGCATTTAAGGGTATGCACTTTAAACATGCATCTGAAAGATCTATTAAATTAGATGCCTGAAGAAGTTATGAAATCAACAGTTACCTAATAATCAAGAAAGCCAGTTGTAACAGGAAATTATTTTTTCTAAAAAGTTTTTTTTTTCCTAATTCATAAGCTAGCAACAAAGAAACCCTCCTCCAGGTGCACCAAAGAAAACTGTATGCTCCTACTTAATTGTGCCTACACAAACAGTCAAATCTCTGTCAACAGATAACTTTTTAATGTAATAGGAACACCTATTTTATGCATAAACTAAGCCTTTCAAGAGATAAGAATGTATTTAGTACCTCTGTTGATCTGAAGAAGAAAATGTAGTTTCTCACTGCAAATACTAGTTGTAGGACAAGGCTGAAGTGAGCACAATGGCCATACAAACGTGATGCTAACACCTAACCAAACCGGACCATATAATCTGTGTTCTTCTAGGATACTCTCAGAGTCTTACATATTTAGAAACAGAAGAAAACAGTGAAAAAAAAATGCTAGGAAAAGGCTGCTGAGGATTTGATATCAGTCCTAGCATTATCGGCTCACACTGCATTCACAACAGTCAACTGCTGCTTCATGATGCACAGTATCACAGCTCTGCACACTACTTTGGAAAGTGGTACTCTTCAGAACAAACATAGCAAAACCACATTAAAATAGAGTCTGACCTTAACTTGGGACCACTCCAATTGAAAAGCAAAATGTTTGCATACTACATTAAGCGTATTTGTTCTACTTTCAATTTATGTGGAATCTCTTGTCAGGTATTCATAAACATGTCATTTTTACAATAACTTCTCAGATACTGGATCGTGTATAAATTAGTATTTTTTAACTTTTGTAGTACAGAAGTTTAATTCCACCTGAAATAACATGCACATACTGTAGTTTCAAACATCATGTTAGATTTAGGCAACTTTAAAAGATTTTAGTATTTTCTAACTGCATTAAGTCAGCTTCAGCGTCTCTTCTCTAAACATGGTCCGGAAGGACATTTTTCCAAAACTCATTTCCACTGAAGCTCTGCAGCACAGTCTGGATTTTTCCCCCAAAAGAACTGATTCTCCAAAATGATACTTAAATGAAAAATCCTAGATCACCAAAAGAGATAAAACGTGGTAAACAATACCTGTTGTTCTCCAGGACTTGTAGGTTAGTAAACATTCAAAGATCAAATCATAAGAGTTCATCACTGAAATCAACTACTTACTCCACTGTTTGATTAGATTTTCAAAGACAATTAAACATAAAACAAAACAAAGACCCTTACACCAGTATTTTACACTCCCTTGAATTTAAAGCTGAGTAGGAGTAGATAGTGTCCTTTAACAACTTAAAAGTTCTCTACTCTAGGAAACATACAGTAGCACTACTTGCCGTAACAGGTACATTGTCCTTGCAGCATCTACACCAGAGTTTGTATAGCATAAAGCCAGGATTTCTGCTTTTTTGACAAAAATACAGACATTTCACCAGTTGTCCTAACACAGGAACTAAGGCAGTATTCTGTGGAAGGCATGGTCATGAAACTAAGGGATTTGAAATGAACAAAAGAAGAAATATTTCTTACTACACCAGACCAGACCTTATTTTCCTAAGGCTAGAAGACACTATAGCACACAGCATTTTAAAGCTGCACATAGAATACAATAAGCATTGTGTCAAACACAATAACATTTGAACTAAAAAGTTTTAAAAGTCAGAAGAACTTGCAAGTTCAGTAGTCATTACTTGAGACAGAAATACTGCTTCTCCTTGAAGAGGGAGGGACTTGTTAAACATGTAGGTATAGGGTCTAAATCTAGCAAGGACTCACAAGTAATCTTCACAAAAATAATGGGATTACTCAGTTCAGAATCAAGGTCTGAATTACTTCTCAGGAGTGATATTCCTTCTACAGCAGTCTGACTTTGACAACTGAAGAAGAAAGTTATATTTGTTCATTTTTGATCTGGAATAAAAAGCAGGCGGTTTCCACTGCTAGTCCAGGTCAAAAAAAAAGTACCCATGTGGCATCCTAACCTGTCATTACTATTTGTGCACCTCATCTTATAGGACCAGGTTTGTAACAGTAGGTTTTTATTAAACTTACATTTTTACTACTTAAAGCTCAAACTTCCTGTTTTATGGAGAAAGCTTTTCAGCAAAAAGAAAGACTTGAAGTACAACTGAAAACCAAACTCTTTTGCTCTGGAAAGAAAAACGTACCATTGAGTTTTTAGATACATACCTATGCACATTTTCTATGTATTCCATAATTTCACATTCTGTGGGCATAGATACAGGAATTTATTGAATTTACTACAATTGCACTTAAGAAACTAGATTTGTATCCAGCTACTCACTAAAACAGAGATGTGTCCAGAAATACATGCACTTACATTAAAAAAGTCTCAAAAAGACAGTAGCTGCTTTGTATAAAAGCAATCCTGTAAGTAAACCACTTACAGGCAATGCATGAACAAGTACAACTAACATTCAGTCCTACTGTTGACCAAAACAAATCTTAACAATTTGACCCCCTATCCCAGGTAAAGATGTAAACTTTGGGTTTAGACTCTCTGTTAGCATCAGTTAGATTTCTTACGAGCTCAGGAGCCCAGAGTAACACCTGTTCCCTGTCCACAAAAAGAACAATGCTGCTTACCCTTCACCTGACAAGAACTAGCATACCGTGTCAATGTGGCAGATATTTTTAGGGATTAAAGGGATTCTTTTCCTTGAACATCTCATGTTGCAGCACAAGCAGCTGTAAGTTACTTCTCTGCTCTACTTGAAGGAAAGCTCTGGGCAACAGGTTAAGAGAGATACAAAGTGACTTAAAGACAAGAGGTAGGTGGCAAGGAGTTACAGGAGAAGAGGGCAAGCCGAGTCTACGGCTCACTTTATGCTCTTCCAAGCATGAGGGCCGTTTTCACGCCCTGAGAAGCTGTCAGTGCCCAATTGACAGAGCTTTAAAAGCACGAAACTGTTCATCCTCATCTCTTCTTTCAGAATCTTTCAAAACACATAAAAATTAATCTACTACATGAAGACTGGGGGGATGTGGGGGAGTGGGAGGAATGTGGGGTGCGCAGGGTGTGCAAGACACAAACTCTCCATATAAATTCACTTCAGGGTCTTGCTTTGCCCATTTATTACGGGTATCTCCACTATCTAAAGACTCCTAACTAGCAGCCAACGTCCCAGAACGAGACCCCTCGGCAGCACTGCACGCCTGGTCCCTACAGCGACCTCCACGGGGGCTTTCAGCCCCCAACCCTGAGGCTGGGCTCTTCCCCCCACCCCCGGGCGGGACCACCGCGCCCGGCCCGCTCCCCCCGGCAGCGCCGGCGCCCCCGCGCCGCCCGCTGTCCCCGCCGGGAGGGGCGCGGCCGGGCCCGCGGGCCGGGGCAGGGCCCCGCGCCGCCCCCGCTCCCCCGGGAAACCCACCCGGCCCCGCCGCGGGCAAGGCGAGGCAAAGCGGCGGGGAGGGAGCGGGGGAGAAAGTTTACGAGGCGCTTTTCATCGGCTGCCGGCAGGGGAGCCCGCTCCCGGCGCCCATTCAAACAAAAGAAGCCCCTTCTCCTGCCCGCCGCCCCGGCTCCCCCGCGCCCCGGCCCCGCCGTCCGACTCACTCCGCAGGGCCCCGATGAGGAGGCTGCCGTCCTTAATCAGCTCCTTGATGAACTTGTTCGTCCTCTCCAGCTCGATCTCGTGACACTTTAGGCGCTCCCTGAAATCCGGGCTGTCCAAGTAAGAGTCGCTGAACTCCAGCGTGGGCAGCCCCATGGCAGCGGCGGCCGCAGACCCCCGGCCGGCGGCGAAGGGGCGGGCGGCTGAGGGAGGTCTGCACCGAGAGACGGCGCTGAGGGCAGAGGGGAAAGAGGGGGAGAGGCGAGGCGAGGCGAGGCTGCCTCCGCTTCCCCGGAGAGGCTCCCGACCCGCTGCACCGGTCCCCTCAGCGCCCGCCGCGCCGGCGGCGAGGCAGACGGCCGTTGGCGGCGGAGGCGGCGCGCTCCGGTCGCTGTCACCCAGCTACATGCTGCCCCGGGGCACCGCGGGCTGCCAGCGCCTCCGCCGCTTCCGGCAGCGCTCCCTCTTCCTCTCTCCCCGGCCCGAACTTCAGTCTGAACCTCCCCCGGCCCGGCCGAGGAAGCCCTCCTCCCGGCGCGGCATGCTCACACGCCGGGGATGCGGCCCCGGCAGCGCCCGCCCCTCGCTCGCCACCGCCCCCTCCGCGCTCTGCCCTCCAGCGGCGGCGCGGGCGGGCCTGCTGCGGCCTGACTCGGCTCGGAGTGAGGGGACGGGGCGCGGGGGTCCGCACGGCCCCGCGAGGGCCAGCGGTCGCCTCCGCCTTTGCCTGGGGCTTTGGGAGGCCCAGAGGAAGGCAGGGAAGGAGGATCCACCGCAGGGGGAGGGAGGCTTAGGGGTCTTTAAAACCGCGTGCTTGGAGGTGGCCGGTTCATGTCAGAGGCCGGTTCGTGTCAGGCAGATGTGGAGGAGAGAGCAGCCCGCCTTTGCTGGGGCAAGACAGCTGCCAGCCTGGTGTCTCCTGCCACAGCTGGAGGAGCAGCTGGTGCCCGGGCCTGGAGCAGCCTGCCCGAGCGTGCCTGCTCTGCCAGGGGACCTGCCTCGGCTGCCCGGCACGGACCCGGTCGGCCTGCCCGGGGTGCTGTGCGGGCCTGTGCCGGGCAGCGCTCCCAGGAGGTGGAGAGCGAGAGAGCAGTGCAGCATAAAGGAGGAGGAGGAGGAGGAGGAGAGAGGGAGGCCGAGACCAAGGAAACACAGAAGATAGGAACGTCCATGTTCTGCCGTGGCAGTTGGTTGCTATGAAGGGGTACAGCTGAGCCAAATTCATCCTAAAGAGGACCATCAAGAAACTGCAAGCCCGGTACCTCCAACAAAGTTGTGGTTTTCCAAGTACGTCAGTGGGCTTATCTCAGTAAAGAGAAGCACTTTGGATGATTCTTGTATGTTTATCTGGAGTGATTTTTCCAGACATACTGAGTTAGTATGCAAGTATGTATGCAAATATAGGTACTGGGTTTGAGGAGAGCTATCCAAACACACCTTCAAGTCACCTGGAAACAACCATCAAGACTGGCCATAAAAATAATTGTACTTCAGGACAGCCCACCACTTGCCAAAAATAGCTTTCAAGAAGATGACGTTGTCTTAAAAGTTAGCACTGACAAAGTGCACACACTCCTACCAAATCATTCACAGTCTCTGTATTTACACAGTTTAATGGGAAAGTCGAGGAAGGCTCAAAGCTTCTGCATGTTGTTCCTTGATGCACTTTGTGCTCTTAACACTTCTCAACCATTTATCAAAGCTCACTTCTTCATTTTCACAGTGTGTGTTTGTGACTGTCAGAAATGCAGAAAAGAGGCTACAATTTCTGACCATATGCCCTGCAGAATTTGTTAAAGTGAAAGAAATAATAACCCTACGTTTTTGCAAGGACAATCTGTGAGGTAGCTGTCAATGTTGATATTAATAGTTACATTGAAGTCTCTTTTAATTCACAGTGATTGCAAAACTTTGCTCATCAACATCTTGCCTGAGACCAATTCTTCTTTAATAATAGGAAGAATAAGACTCCAAGTGACTGTGGGATTAACAAGTTTACTTCCTTGCTTTTTCAGGCAGTAGCATGTAATCTCACTTGTAAACTAATAAACCTCATTTAAAATTCAGTTGAAGGATGAGAGGATGGAAGGATATTCCAAATAGATTTTTTCTGATTATTAAAAACCTAATTTTCAGCCTACATATATTCAGTCATTTTAAGCAGACTTGTTCTTCCTTGTGCAAAGCCTTCGACACTGTCCCGCACAACGTCGTGGTCTCCAAATTGGAAAGACATGCGTTTGATGGATGGACCACTTGGTGGTTAAGAAATTGGCTGGATGGTCGCTCTCAAAGAGTTGTGATCATAGGCTCGATGTCTGAGTGGAGACCAGTGATGAGTGGTGTTCCTCAGGGATCGGTACTGGGACCGGTGCTACTTAACACCTTTGTCAGTGACGTGAACAGTGGCATCAAGTGCACCCTCATCAAGTTTGCCCACGACACCAAGCTGTGTGGTGAGATCAACATGCTGAAGGAAAGGGATGCCATCCAGAGGGACCTTGACAGGCTTGAGAGGTGGACCCAGGCCAACCTCATGAAGTTTAACAAGACCAAGTGTAAGGTCCTGCACCTGGGTCGAGAGACTCCCAAGCACAAATACAGGCTGGGCAACCAGTGGATTGAGAGCAGCCCTGAGGAGAAGGATTTGGGAGTGCTGGTGGATGATAGGATGAACATGAGCCAACAGTGTGCGCTTGCAGCCCAGAAAGCCAACCATGTCCTGGGCTGCATCAGAAGATGTGTGGCCAGGAGGCTGAGTGAGGTAATTCTGCCCCTCTACTCTGCTCTCATGAGATCGCACCTGGAGTACTGCATCCAGCTCTGGAGCCCCCAACACAAGAAAGATGTGGAGCTGTTGGAGCAAGTCCAGAGAAGGGCTACGGAGATGGTCAGAGGGTTGGAACACCTTTCCTATGAGGACAGGCTGAGAGTGTTGGGCTTGTTCAGCCTCGAAAAGAGAAGGCTCTGGGGAGACCTTCCAGTGGCCTTCCAGAACCTGAAGGGGGCCTACAAGAAGGCCGAGGAGGGACTTTTTACAAGGGCCTGCAGTGACAGGACGAGGGGTAATGGTTGGAAGCTGGGAGAGGGCAGGTTTAGACTAGATACAAGGAAGAAGTTCTTCACCCTGAGGGTGGTGAGACACTGGAACAGGTTGCATAAGGAAGTTGTGGGTGCTCCATCTGTGGAAGTGTTCAAGGCCAGGCTGGATGGGGCCTTGAGCAACCTGGTCTAGTGGGAGGTGTCCTTGCCATGGGAGTGTCCCTGCCATGGCAGGGGGTTGGAACTAGATGATCTTTGAGGTCCCTTCCAACCCAAACCATTCTATGATTTTATGATAGGTGGCTGAAAGGATGCTTTGTCTTCTGCCATGTTTGTTATAGAATCATATCATTATTCTTTGATCTGGTTCTAGAATGCAATAATTGTCTCTAAGCCTTCCATATGACTGTTAAATAAAAGAAAATACTAGTTTCCTTCCTCATTCTCAGAGTTCTTGTCTAGATCTCTTTAAGTTTGGTTTCTTCATACTTGATCATAGTTTACTGAAATTATACACAAGACATTGTTCAGCCACATTGATGACTACATTACTGCACTAAACACCTTTGATGAAGGTTGTATTTGTCTGGTAATCAAGATGGCTCATTTCTTACTATATAATGTTCTCATCTTCAGAAGTTCCATAACCTCAATGCTGCTTTTCGCATCAGGATCAAGAATGGAAATATTAATGAGATCAATACTAATAGGGTACTCAGCAACATTTACTAAGATCTTTCCTCCCACCTGGCAGCCTCCCTCCAAATAAGTTACCCTTATCCATTTAACTGGCTCTGTATGTTTGTCAGAATAATCTACATATTCCTTAGCTGAACTGAGAAGTTCCCAGCATACAGCGTACGAAATATCATGTAAAAATCCTATTAGTTCACATGTACTGCCATTCCCTTTTTGCAGAAAAAGCTTTTATTTTTGAGGAAATAGATTTATTAAGAATGATCTTTGTTTCATAAAGCAATATGCTATCAAATAAATACCCAACCCTACATTATCTTCCACTATCAGAGAAAAGATTTCTAGTTAACCTGTGGACTTAATGGGCATGTTTGGCTGCATCTGGAGGAGGATCTGGTAAATGAGTGATTTGGCACACCTACAGAGAAGGCAACTAAGAAGAAAATCTTGATGAAAATAGAAGTCTTAGTATGGCGTTTGTGTTGGAGTTAGGTGGAACACTGTAATTTGCTGCTTTCTAAAGAAAACAATGTATTTGAAGGTCTATTTGGAAAGTATAAAAGGTCGAAGCTTTATGGTGAGCAGGAAATAACAGTATTTGTCTTTTTTTTTTTTTTTTTTTCTTTCTTTCCCTGAGAAGATACTAGTACAGGCCTCTAGCAGAAACACTCGATTTCAGGACTTCAACAGATGGGAGAAAGGGGAGAAGCCTGGACATACCAGAAAGCATCTTTCTTGAAAACTAGCAGTATGCTAAAAGAGGGTGAACTCTACTGAATGTCAACTCGTTTACAGAATCACAGAATGTTAGGGGTTGGAAGGGACCTCGAAAGATCATCTAGTCCAACCCGCCTGCCAGAGCAGGAACACCTAGAGTAGGTCACACAGGAACGTGTCCAGAGAAGGAGACTCCACAACCTCTCTGGGCAGCCTGTTCCAGTGCTCTGTCACCCTCACAGGGAAAAAGTTTTTCCTTATGTTTATTGTGGAACCTCCTGTGCTCCAGCTTGCACCCATTACCCCTTGTCCTGTCATTTGCCATCACCAAGAAGAGCCTGGCTGCATCCTCCTGACACTTGCCCTTTACTCATTTATAAACATGAATGAGGTCACCCCTCAGTCTCCTCTTCTCCAAGCTCAAGAGACCCAGCTCCCTCAGCCTTTCACCATAAGGGAGAAGTTCCACCCCCTTAATCATCTTTGTGGCTCTGCACTGGACTCTTTCAAGCAGTTCCCTGTCCTTCTGGAACTGAAGGGCCCAGAACCGGACACACTATTCCAGATGGGGTCTCACCAGGGCAGAGGAGAGGGGGAGGAGAACCTCTCTCGACCTACTGACCACACTCCTTCTAATCCACCCCAGGATGCCATTGGCCTTCTTGGCCACGAGGGCACATGGCTGGCTCATGGTCATCCTGCTGTCCACCAGGACCCCCAGGTCCCTTTACCCAACGCTACTCTCTAACAGCTCAGTCCCCAACCTGTACTGGTCCATGGGGTTGTTCTTTCCCAGACGCAAGACTCTGCACTTGCCCTTGTTGTATTTCATCAAATTTCTCCCCACCCAGCTCTTCAGCCTGTCCAGGTCTCTCTGAAGGGCAGCACAGCCTTGTGGTGTGTCAGCCACTCCTCCCAGTTCTGTGTCATCAGCAAACTTGCTGACAGTGCACTCTGTTCCCTCATCCAGGTCGCTGATGACTATATTGAATAGTACTGGTCCCAGTACTGACCCCTGAGGGACTCCACTAGACTGGGACTCTGTCCCATTGACCACAACTCTCTGACTTCTTTTGTTCAACCAATTCACAATCCACCTCACTACCCGATCATCCAGACCACTCTTTCTCAGTTTAGCTGCGAGAATGCTGTGGGAGACGGTGTCAAATGCTTTACTGAAATCAAGATAAACCACATCCACTGCACTACCATCATCTACCCACCTGGTTATGACTTCATAAAAGGCTATCAGGTTGGTCAAACATGATTTCCCCTTGGTGAAGCCATGTTGACTTCTCTTAATGATCCTCTTATCCTTGATCTGCCTAGAGACAGCATCAACGACAAGTTGTTCCATCACCTTTCCAGGGATAGAGGTGAAGTTGACTGGTCTGTAGTTACCTGGGTCTTCCTTCTTGCCCTTTTTGAAGACTGAAGTGACATTTGCTTTCCTCCAGTCCTCAGACACCTCACCTGTTCCCCACGACTTACCCAAGATGATGGAGAGTGGTCTATCAATGACTTCTGCCAGCTCCCTCAGCACCCGTGGGTACATCCCATCAGGGCCCATGGATTTATGTATGTCCAGCTTGCTTAATTGATCTTTCACCCAGTCCTCATCAACCAAGGCAAACTCCTCCTTCATCCTGACTTCGTCTGAGGCCTCATGTGTCTGAGGCTCCTGAGGACAATCTCCAGCAGTATAGACAGAGGCAAAGAAGGCATTCAGTAACTCCGCCTTCTTTGTATCATCTGTCACCAGGGCACCCACCTCATTCAACAGTGGGCCTACATTGCCTCTAGAGTTAGTTTTGTCTGCAATGTACTTGAAGAAGCCCTTTCTGCTGTCCTTAACCTCCCTTGCAAGGCTTAACTCCAAAGCAGCCTTAGCTTTCCTGGTTACCTCCCTACATCCTCTGACAATAGTCTTATATTCCTCCCAAGTGGCCATTCCCTCCCTCCATGATCTGTAGACTCTCTTCTTCCACTTGAGTTTGCCCATCAGTTCCCTGTTTAACCGTGCGGGTCTTCTGGCTCCCTTTCTTGATTTCCTACTCACTGGGGTGCTCTGATCTTGAGGTTGCAGGAAGTGGTCTATGAATATAAACCAACTATCTTGGGCCCCTTTACCTTCTAGTACCCTGTCCCATGGGATTTCCCCTAGCAATTGCTTGAAAAGGCCAAAGTTGGCCCTGCTGAAGTCCAGGGTTGTGATCCTGCTTGGTATTCTGTTCCTACTGCGCAAGATCCTGAACTCCACCATGTCATTGTCGCTGCAGCCAAGGCTGCCCTCAACCTTCACAGCTTCAGCCACACCCTGCTTGTTAGTGAGTCTAAGATCCAGCAGTGCTCCTCTCCTAGTTGGCTCATCCACCATTTGCATCAAACAGTTATCATTGATGCACTGGAGAAACCTCCTGGACTGTGAATGGCTGTACAGGCCTTCTAGCAAATATCTGGGTAGTTAAAATCCCCCATGTGAACCAGAGCCTGTGATTGTGAGGCTGCTGTCAGCTGCCTGTAGAAGGCCTCATCAACTTCCTCATCCTGATCAGGTGGCCTGTAATAGACACACACAATAGTATTTCCCATGCTAGCCTGCCCCTTGATTCTCACCCACAAACTCTCAGCTTGCTCCTCATCCACCCCTGAACAGAACTCAATACTTTCTAGTTGCTCTCTCACATAAAGAGCAACTCCACCTCCTCACCTTGTTGGCCTGTCTTTCCTAAAAAGGACACAGCCATCCATGACCACATTCCAGTCATGTGAGCTGTCCCACCTTGTCTCTGTAATTGCCGCCAGATCATAATCCCTTGACCACACACAGATTTGTAACTGCTCCTGTTTATTCTCCGGATACCTAAGTAGGTACAAGCACTAGCCCCTTAAGTAGAAGGCTCTAGTAAATGAGTTAGCGTGATATTATCACTCGCTGTGAAGAGATGAATGAAAAGTGAGATACTTTTTTTCTTAACCCTGGGGAGCTTTGTCCTGTTTCATCCAATTCGATGTTTGTTATGCTAAGCTTATCCTGAAATCTTACATGTTAATGAGGTCAGATCAATTAGTGTAGATTTCTCCTTCATCTTAAATGTAAACACTGAACTATAATTTCCAATCAATGGCCCTACTCTAACTCTAGAGGATGCCTGGGGCATATTCTTATCCCAGTCCTATTAGCTGGGTTGCCTGGGAAGAGCAAAGGAGAGGTCTGTGTTGGTACTGCTTGCTGCAGCGTGTGTCCCCTACTCGTACAGGGAGGAAATGGCTGTGTGTGCGGTCCTCAGGGTTATGGCTCTACCTAGCTCTGTTAATTTAGCAGTTAATGCAGACAAGGACCATGACTGTCTCTTGTCTAGAGGCAAATATTTCAGAATAGAGACTCTTCTATATTTCTTCTGCCTCAGTGTACATAATTATGGGGAAATTGCTTATAGAGCTGTGTGGCATTGCTCTGCCTTCTGAAAACTGCTGCTTTCCCTTGAGAGGCTGTGGGATTATAGGCAAAAGAATACAAGGACACTGATGCTTGTAAATCCACTTGAACTTCTCAAGGATACAAGATTAGCTCTGTACCTATATAGCACAAAAAATACTAAGAGCATAGAAAACCCCGCTCAAGTAATTATTTACAGAGTATTTAAATTTGTTTCAGCTTCTCTGAAGATCTCATTTTAACTAAGTTTCCCATTGTTTTTTTCATGGGAATTGGCAAGATTCTCAGTAACTTGCTAGAATAAATGCTATTAAAAGTTTTTGGTTTCTCCTTATTAAATAAAGGTTCTAGATGCTAAGTTTATATTGGCTAGCAGTGATAATGTAAAAAAAAAAAAATTGGAAACAGATAAAAATGAACCACAGAAGTAAATCTAAGTTTCATAATTCTTTATGAGTATAAACTGAAAGTGATACTACTCTCTCTGTCTGGAATACAATCTCTGTGTTGTTAACTGATTGTTAAATGATATAGCTGCCAATGGGTTCTGTTTGTTTTGCTGTTTTGTTTTTTTTTACTGCAAGTTAACATTGTCAGAGGAGGAGAGTAGCTAGCCAAAATCATAGTTTAGAAGCCAACCATGTAATTTAGTATGTATATGTCATGTTATCCTGAGATATTGGTCTCTGTGCACAAAGGTCTACTCACATATGCATTCCTAGCAGTGTTTTAGATTGTAATCAAGAATATTTCTTGAAAACACTGTAGTCTTTTTAATATATGAGGCAGATCTGAGTGGTTTGGAGAAGCTTCAAATAGCGAAGTTCAAAGCTGAAATTAAAAATAATGTTTAGTAACTCTTATGCAGTGTTTGTTTAAGCCTCCTGGGTACTTCTCTGTTGAATCTGAATATTCCATAACTGGCTGTGGCTCTGCCTTCTGGTATGCTCAAAATAGCATTCACCTGAAGTAGGTACCTAAAGCCGTGTGAGTTACAGACACTTAGACAAGCAGCTCCCAAATCCCAGATGGGATTGGTACAGTACAAGTAACTGAGTAGGTGAGGGCTACTCAGCATTCTACATGAAGCAGTAGATGAGGCAGCTTAAAAATCACAGCAAGGTAATGAGCACTGCCAGTTTCATTTATATATCTTAGTAGATAAGCGTTTGCCTACAAAGTGGGAAAGCTAGATGTTGGGTACCTTGATTCACCGTGTCCATCTCTAGATGGCCAAAACTTCAGACAATGTCTTGCCTCTCGTTTCCTCCTGACAGATTTAGGGAGCTGCATTCAGCATGGAAAGTCGTTGGATCATTCTCCATGTCTGTATCCTACAGAGAATTACCCCCATGCTTTAGTTTTCACTCTGGAAGCAAAGCATTTGAGAGATAGTAGATGTAATATCTTAACTGGAATTTGATTCACATATTCTTTGCTGTGATTCTGTTATAGCCTTTTGTCTGTCTTATCCTGTAAGTAACTTAGATACTTTATTTACTATAGTTTATTGGATATAAGTAAGTAAACAATGGGACTCTAAAAATCATCATCAATGCGAAAAGCAAGATGCTCAGTTTTAACATCAGCATCCAAAATTATTCTTTCACATCCAGAATCTGGTTTGATAAATGGATGCCACTTGTATCTTGTCACTTCTATCACTTTGAACATGAAAGAAACAGCAGGCTACAGGCAGATGTAATTTTTACAGGACCAAGCAAATTTTGGTCCTGCCCTTCATCAACTGGCTGCAAGTTTATATTAGATAAGAACTGGGTAACTACGTGGTGCTAGATGAGCTAAAATGCAGGGTATATTCAGCTCAGCCCTGTGCTAACACCTTTGCATAGTGTTTGGGTCCAAGTGGATTTCTGTGGTTACTATGTCTATATGTATATGTCCACATGTCTATACAGTCATTGAGAGAGAGGAATAACAGAAGATATCTGAAGGAAGCTCAGTCGTTTTGGAAGATCATGGTAGAAGGCATGCCACAGAAAGCTGAGCAACAGGGGGAAAGTGGACAGGCGTCTCTGCTGTCTTCATTATCGTGTGTCCCTCCACTGTATGGAAACTAGATAGATAGCAATTGCTGTGTAGTGGTAACAGACATCAGGAGATGGCAACTGGTAGAGGATCATGCATAAAGTCTTTGCTATGGTGCTTGGTTCTCAGAGCAGAACTATATCTACAAATACAGGGCAGTGAGATGGCATCATTTTCTCCAGCTAGTAGTTTCACAGTATGATTTGCAGGTACATAAGATTTAAAGGAAAGTTCTTTATAAATTTCTGACTAATCTTCATACCTCACTGTTTGTAAATTTGAAGTAATTGTAACCTGCATCCTGTTTAACTCGGTGAAAAAAGACACTAGTTTATCCTTGCTATGTCTGTCAGTAAGGACACAAAAGTTGGTAGGGCCAAGAGCACCTGGATGTATCACATTAGTTGTCATTCACTGGAAGATCTAAGTCCTCAGCATTCAGTTCTTTCTAGCACGTAATTTGCTTTTATATGGGCTCAGCAGATAACTGTGAAAAAAAAGATCAGGAAGTCTTTTTATGATACAGTATCATCTAGTTTTCTCTGGGAGCATTGAGATCTGCTAGATCCACCCTAGCAGAGCAAGTGTGAGAAGCAAGGTGACTCCAGTAACAGCTCTTGATAGTGGGCACTAGTAACAAGCAGGGTAGGCCTGTTGTAGTACTTCCCTGTGCAGACAGAACACACTTGAAACGCGCATCCAAAGGGCAAGTCTTACAAGCCTCTTGGCAGTCATGAAGCAGTGAAAGCATTTTGCTAAGTAAAAGGCTGGATTCAGTTCCGAAAGATAAATCTGGATTTGGCCAAGTTAAACACTGTGATAGAAATGCTGAATGACACACGAACTACCAGTTTACCAAATGCGATCTCTCCCCTGAAAACTAACATTAATTACAGTAAAGTTTACTTAGAAAATAATGCAATTCAGGATTGAGAAAATACATAACAAATGCTGTTTTGAAGTAAGTCTTTAAGTATTTTTTCATTGGTCTAAATGTGTGTTTATGGAGGTAGATACACCTGAAACTAAATCAGCCATTTTACCTGAATGCCTTTCTAACTCTCTGTTACCTAAAGCTCTGCTTTTGTGTATGTGCAGAAGTGCCTAGGTCTTGATGGGCTAAGTAGTTTTTGAGTTTGAGTTCTGCTTGAATCCAGGAAAAAGGTATTCTTTATGGCATATAAGGGCAGAATAACTTCTATGCCTAGTGTTTAAAGCCTACAAGGACATGTTCTAGTCCCATTCTTCTCTAAAAACTAGTCAAGGAATTTATGTGAAAGCCGTTAAGTAGCAGTCCTAGGGTGAAAGGCACAGGCTATGACTTTGGGTGTCTAGGGTCGAGTTTAGAACAAAATACATGCAGTGAAATATATTTTTCTTCTTACAGGTAGGGAAATTAAGACAGATTAGTGGGCCAGAAGCAAGTTGCTTCCATAAACTTGTCTTCACTTCGAGATTTACTAAAATACCTATTGTAGAATAGCAGTGTCTCCTTGAGGATTTACAGCAAAATGATCATACTAGAATAAATTTGGGATAGCTATTTCAGTAAATCTCAAAATGTAGTGCAACATTAAACTCTGTAAGAGTATTTTAGCGAAACTTATTCTTACTCTTTCTTTATAAGGGAACTCTGTTTCTAGCATTGTTTTTCGTTTACTGTATAATTGATTACTGCTATGATGTGGGTTTTTCCCTTCTTCCTCTGAAATCTGAGTTACATTTTAATTTCCAAGATATTGAAGTGTTTACTGCCAAAAGTAGGAAAGTGCTGCTTGTTTTAGTATAAAACCAAATCAAATAGAAAGTGAAGTCTGTTTTTAATGGCTCCATCTATGAATGCACAATAGATCTTCATGTGAACAAGGGAAATGTGCACTTTCTTTGAACTCTGTCCTCTTCTCATCAGTGTTTCATTTTTTTTTTCAATTCATAATGTTTTCATTACATTAAGGGAACAACAGGGTAGCCCTCCTGGAGATAGTGGAATCATTATATTTCCTTGTACTGTAATCTGCGGGGTAACTTGTTTTGTTTAAGTCCTGTTGGTTTTGCATTTCTTTAAAAAAAACCTACACTTTTTTTTTGTTGTAACTGCTCTTTCTTAGTAGCAGTTTCAGAGAGTGTATAACCAGAAATGTATTGATAGTCATGTCAAATATATTAAAATATTTAAAAATAAATAAGTCACATATAAAGACCTATGAAATTAGGCTATTATAGCTAACCTGAGTGATTCTTCATGTAACTGATAAAGACTCAGAATGGACAATAGTGTGGAAGTGTTGAAATTGAATTTGCTATGATGTAAAACAGTTCAGATTTCATTTTTCGTATCAGTAACTTAAAATTGAGCATTACTCAATGATACACCCATATTTGGGAGAAGATGGAGAGAAGATACCTGTTTAAATATCCTCAACCTATTGTACATGTGGCCCACAAAACTATCTGATGTTGCTGAGAGCCACGGGAAATTAAGTTGCTACTGAAGTTGGTGCTAGTCTATTTTGCTATTCAATGTAGAGTCACGTGCATGTAGTTCTTGTCTAGCATTGTAATTGTGGAAATAGTACTGGCTGAAGACAGCTACCTTAAAGAGCAGATGCTCCTAATCTGGTATTCTGAAATTAAATTAGACATTGATGAAATTATGTATTTTGTTGTTCTCTCCTCCTAGTACTGGGAAAGGAATATTGTGTATTTTTTCTATTGTAATAACTCTCCATTCCTCCTCTTCCCCACGTTTTTAATGCAGTATGTTTTCCTGTAAAAATATAGAAATTTTAGGCTAGAAAGGATCAAAGGGAGCATGCAGTATGAATTTCTTCTCTAAGGCTCAATCAAGTGTACCTAAACTATCCGTGAGAAAGAACTCAACTGCCTATCATCAATAAGGATATTTTCTTAATTTCTTCAGATAGTATCTTCTGGTGTTTCACCACCCTGCTGAAAAGCTTCTCCAATGTTAACCTTGCTGTCAATAGTATTTCTTCTTTTTCTTCTCCCTTGGACATGAAGAATAATTGATGATCATTGTTTTTCTGACATTTTTACCATGTCTCCTCCATCTTTTTTTCTAGACGAAACAAACTCACTGCTTTTTGTTCTTTTTTCAAGAACTTGTCCTTTTTTTAAAAGCTCTTGCTCTTCTATTAAAAAAAATCAGATTTCTCTCTAATTTCTTACTAGACGCATGGTTCCTAAACCAGACACAGAATTTATCATGATGACTCACCAAAGCCAAATTTGTAGGGTTAGTTCTCATTGCCGCATCCTAGAAGGAGATGGCTTTTTGGAAGGACATCACCATATAAACCATTGTATCTCTAGCCCATTTCTGTCACCACCATCTAGCTAAATATTTCTCATTCTGTATTTTGTGTTTTCTGTATTTTATTTTCTCACAATTGCACATTATTTTGTTATTTTATTTGGCCCAAACCAGTAAGAGCGAGCTAGTTATCTTACTGATTTGTCAAAATAATTTTGAATTCTGATCCTTTCACCAACAGTATTTTCTATTTCATCATGACTGGTTTCGATAAATGAAAATTGAAATTTTGAAAAATCTCTTTGGGAGTTGTGCAATGTTCTCCCAGCATGACAGGGAGCTATTGAAAACTGCTTGTTTGAAAGTGAGTTTTTCCAGCTGCTTGTATACCCTTCTGATGCTAAGCCTCATCAGCCTTGTGCTTTAGGATGCTAGTGCAGGCCAACATTTAAAAATTATACTAATGTCGAATTTTATTGCACCTTGTTATTAACTAGGCCACTTTTTCTGTTGAAAGAAAAAACTAAACAGGCTGGACATCTTCCGTGCTTGACAAATCCATACCAGTGGTTTAATATTCCATCTTCTAGGTATTTTCACTTTCTCAGCATCTTTTGTTTCTCAGTAATGTCCTCACTTTGTCTTCCTGTTACATCTTGTTTCTAGAACTTTTTCATTTAACCTTTTATGCCACATTGCATCCCTCACTCTTAGCTTTTATCGATATGTCCTTGGTCTCTTATTTTTATCCTGGCTTTCAGTTTTTGTATGACTCTTCACTGTTTCAAGCTATTGAAGAGCTCTCAATGCGCCCATGATGGTCTCTGCTACTCCTGCTATCTGTCTTTTGCTATGGAATAGTTTGATTTACAAAATAATCTTTCAGTAATCCTGCCTGTGCTCCTTTCTTCTTCAAATTATTTCAGAAAATTACTTTACTTACCATCTCTTTGCTTGCTGAAATCTGCTTTTCTGAAAACTCTTGCCCTATTCAGCTACTTTTGCAATCTTTCTTTCATTAGAGTAATGACATTTGTCCTTTAATTATCACCGCCTAAAGATAATTGTTTGTTCTTTCCCAGGAGTGAGAACTGTATCGAAAAAGAATATTGTTGTGAAGGAATAGACTGCTCTCTAAAATACAATTTGTCCTTTATATGTTCAAAGCACGTGGCAGATTTATCATCTTAAAAAAATAATCCACTTTTTTGCTACCCTTTTAAGAAAAAAATGTTTCTATTAAATTTGTGGATGAAAACTAAGGTTTCTGCAGGTGTATTGAGAACTGGTCTGTAGTTCCAATGGAGAAGTGGCTTGAGAAAAAAAGGCCCCCAAAACGTTATTTATTCGACAAATGTAAGTGCAATATTCTACACTTACGTGCAAATACAAGATAATGAGCAACGGTTTAAATAGAAGTTTTACATCAATCTTGAGGTTATAGCAGATTCACAAGCTGAACTTGAATTAACAATTCAGTATCATTATGAAAAGCCAGATTTTGTAGCCGCTTCATTGTAACAACAAGCTCTGAGATGGACTTCCTTGTCCTCTTCTCAGGTACAGTATTTCAAGAAGGCTGTGGACTAGGTGCAGAGAGATAAGCAGGGAGCAGTGGTAATGATCAGAGATCTAGGAAATGAGGAAGAGTTAAAAGAAGGTAGTGTGTGTTGTATACAGAGACAATACTCAGGGGTGATACAAGACTACTTTAAAGAGGAAGGAGTATCTGCTTTATATGTTCAGTTTAGATAGGCAAAAGGTAATTGGTTTAAATTGAAGCATGAGAGATAATGGCTAGTGATAAGGATACTTAAATGTTGGAATAGTCTCATTTATTCTTAATAGGTATAAATGAGAGAGCACTTGCATTTTTTCATAGAAAATAGTCTAGTCCATCCTAACCCCTAAGTAATATCAATTGTGTATAAAGCAGAAAATCTCTCAAGGTTCTGCCTATCTCCCGTTTTCAGGCTACTGCATCTCTAGATTACATCATCTGAATTGTCCCATTTTCTCTTCTATGGATAGCTCCTAGCCATGGCGAATTTATCAGATTCCCTGAGAACTGAAAACATACTTGAAATCCTAATGTTTGTGTTGCAAAGGTGTGAGGTCTTGGCCATCCACATTATCTATTTTTTCAAAGGGTAAGCTTAATTAGGCCTAATTGAAAGCCTATTGAAATCAAGGGAAGTTCTGACTGTTTTTATTGGGCTTTGAATCTATTCTTTTTAGCTTTGTAAAACATCTTTGCTTTAATCTTGTCATTCTAACCCCAAATATTCATTGAGTAACCTGTCTTTGTCCAAAGATGACTTAATTTGGCATTTTTTGCTGAAGTCACTGGAATAAAAACTATTTTTGCCGCATATTAAGATTTCTTCAATGTTTCTTTCAAGCATTTAAGTTTCTGTTGAGAAAATACCTCAAACTTTCATCCAAGTATTTAAGTTGCTGTGGGTGAAGAATTTTTGAAGAATTTTCTGGGGCCCAAAACTCTATGAGGGCAGTTGGTTGCTGTGGCAGATTCTCAAAGTGAGTGTTTAACCTTATGCGTCTAGAAGAAACGAGTATGTTTCCTCTTCCTACACCCTTGCCACTTCAAAGAGAGGTCTCACTCAGTGTGCTTGAAAAAAATGCTGTTCAGTTTTTCTCACTTGATTTCTGCATCTCAATCTGATGCAAAGGAGAGGGAACCCTGATTTGGAAGAAATCCTGTTGAGCTTTGAGTTGTGATCACGGCTCATGAGAAGAGTGGTAGGATTCTGTGCAGTCAGGGAGTTTCACAATAGCAAATTATATCTGTCTTTTCAAGAAAAAGAAATTTTTGAAGCTTTACCATTGTCCATGTATTTTAAAGGTTGGGAAATTACAAAGCTACAATCACATATATAACTGAACTCTTCCCTATTGTGCATGTATCTAGCAGTGAAGTTTTTTAGTAGTGTTAACAATTTAATTTTTTTATTCTGTACACTTGCAGGCTTATAGTGTAATTGCCAGTGTGTCTTTGACTTACGCAGCACAAATATTTTTAATGGATCTTTTATCCTAGGCTCATGTCTCGAAATCTCTTAGAAGCTACTGTGTAATAAGTTCAGATGTCTTTTATGAGGATTGTACAATTTTAGAGGCTCTATTTTGAAAGCTGGACTGCTGCGCTTTGATAATATCTGTCATACAGGATATTAAAAAAAAGCAGAGTGACTGTAGTAGGTAGTCAGCCTCTCACAGCTTTGCTTTGTCAGTGCTGTGAGAAAGTAAAGTACCATTCTGAAAGAGAGCTAAGGGAAGTGACTTAAATGACTTGTTCAAGGTCTTATTGGAAGCCTGTGACAGAACATGGAGCTAACTCACATATTTTGAGTTCTGTTTTAGAGCTACAGCTTCACGATTGTGATATTTCTCTTGTTCTGATGGGCAGTTCAGTAAAGTTAGTGATTGTGTGAACATGATTCTGTGTTAAGAGTTAGTATTAGGGATAAATTATACAGTTCTCACTCACCTGCTTAAATAAACTGATGCAATTCCCTTTTAATGAAGAACAGGTTCTATTTTATGAAAAACGTGGTTGCATAAATGAAAAGAAACATAATCATACAGTATTGTGATAACAGGAACGTGGAAAACCAGTTTGAGGTCTGAGTGAAACAGTAATGCCCATGATGAAAAATGTCCTCCAGGCAGTAGCAGAATCTTCCAACCACATAATGTAGGTCTTCTCAAAAGAAAGGGTAGTCTTATGGCTTCAGATTGCTGAGGCAGAGAGACAGGACAGAGTCAAAACAGAACCAGAGGTGGACATATGCCAAAGGAACAGCATTTCTTATCCAAAAATCAAGAGAAAACATGCCAGTCTGCAGTGCCTCTGCCAACAGGCTGTCATCCTAGCTAAGTCCAAAGAGGAGGCCTGTCTGTGGGTTCTAACAGTGAGGAGTTGCCCTGGACTTGGTCTCTGGTGCGATGTGATATGGAAGAGGAAAGGTTGATTTTGAACTTTGTAGACAGAAGTAGGTCACATTATCTACTTCTTTAACAAGAAAGTCATTAAAAGTGAGTTACTTCATGTTGGAAATTTTTACTCCCCTCCCATAAACAGCTGTTTTCATTATGCTTAAACATCTTCGCCTGAGGTGTGATCTCTATCATGTCATAGGTTTTGTTAGGAATCACTCTCTGCATTGGAGGCCTTAAGTGTGGGGGAGCAGAATGCTGAGTAAGCAGTATCTTCACACACCTGCAGATATCTTGCTTTCTAGCTATTACCTTTCTCATCCCACTTCATGTATCACTGCCTTCTCTACTACTAATTTAATTTCAACAACTGGATGTTTAGCTTTGGTGGATATTTTTTCCATGTGAATTTGTACCTTAACTGTGGTTTAATTCACATCCAGAATATTTGGAATGACGATATCTGCTTTTACTTTGGAGTAGATCTTCAACTCTCCTTAGGCAAACTAAACAGCATAGACTTCTGTTGTCACCTCTGTTTATGTCATTTGCCTATGATCTCTTTATTCTCGGTTCTCCAATTTAACATTAACTATAAACTGTTTCAGTCAAGGATTGTCTCTTTCTTATGAATGTGTGTGGGATGCTTATTACAAGAGAATGGTTCTAAGTGCTACAACAATGAAAGCAAACAACAACCCTGGATCTAACTCATCTCCTTTATCGTGTAATTACAAAACAACTCATTCTCTTGGAATTGGTTTGATCATGCTAGTGTTCATCCCATGAAGGAGAAATTTTGTGCTGATTCAAAATGCAACTAGCATTTAAAATTCAAAAATGCCTACTTGTGTTCTGGTTAGCATTTTCTATAAAAATTCTGACGAGTAAGAGGATACAAATGTCCCCATACCACTTTTCTAAAGCTTTCATACTGAAGAAAAAACCTCAGACTTTCCTGGGGTAAAGTGAGCAACTGAGTGATTGAAGTATTCACCCTATATGACATTTACAGACTGCTTTTCAGGATGCTTCATGCATCACATGTTAAATACAAGAAAAAAAATACTGCAATGGCCCTGAAACAATGTGCAGAACATGATGGAGCAGAGGTCAAAACCACTTGTGCAGGATGTCTGTAGCTTTGTGTGTGTGCGCTATGGGGTTATAACACAGCTTCAGGAAGACAAGAGTTGTATTAGGGATAGAGGGGTTTAAAAGTTTAAAGCTCTTTTGAGTTGAGGAGGGCTCAGAAGTCTGGATGCCCGCCCTTTTCAGAAAATACTCCATCAGTTTGAACTGACGTTGCCTAAGAAGTGTAAAAAAATAATAATTTAATCTTATTTTCTTTTATGAAAGGACTAATTTTACTGTTGGTACAGTGCTTGAATTGGTCTGTCTCTGTTAGGCAAATCTACAGTGCAATACACAAGTATAGTTAATGTGGCATCTAAGCTGAACTGCAGCTAGCTCCACAGAAAGGGGCAGTTCAGTGCTCTTCCCTGCCTGCAGCTGCCTGATTCTGACCTTTCCTTTGCCCACACCTTTGCCTGACCTCAGGGGATCAGGGAAGACACACTAGCGCAGAAGTAACCCTACAAAAATGTTACCAATGCCAGGAAATGGAGGGAAATGAAATAACGCGTTAGCTTAGCTGAACCTTCGATCTATGTTGTTAAAAACCACATGACTGACTATTTCCATAAGGGTTAGCACAGAAGCAACTATAGGCTTGCTTTGCCATGCCAATTGATTGTCTGGGTATGTGCAGAAACCAAACCAGAGAGCCATGGAAAATTTTCCTGAAAGAAACTAATTTTCTTAGTGCTAATTTAGGCAGGAGTTTTGAAGACTGTCTTACAGGACTTGTACATCAAAATACTGGGTTGGGCATCTCCTAGTTTATGACCATAGGGAACTTCATGGGTAAAATGTAGGTGCTTTCTGCATTAAGGAGCCTCTAATCTTTTAGATCACGTTTCCTAAAATGGCATATATAGGTACCTCAATTTTCATCCTGCTACTTGCAGTTTCTGGAAATTAAGCCAGGGTAGGGTGCTCTTCTTTCATTGTGGTGACCACACACAGAATCATTTGCCCTAATTTTTAAGGCAGTTTTAAAAAAGCTTACTTAAAATGTCTCTATGGTTTTAGTGTTTGTAATTCATGTAATGTATCCTAAACCCATGTGATTTAGGTCAGATACTATACTGCTTTTTGTTGTTTAAAAAAAAAAAACAAAACCCAAACATGGAGAAGATGAGAAATATATACTATGTTGAAAAAAGGATAGATTACATGGAAGAGTAAAGTCAAGCTGGTTTTGGCTTCTGTTATGTAAAAAATAATGCTTTGGTAAAAACTGTAGGCTGCTTTCAAGTAATCATGTGATTTTTTGTAACTCTAGTGAGTTTGCTTCTTCTTTTGCCAAAACAGTGAGGCGTAACTACAGAGAATCACTGTACCTGAAGCTAGTTTTAGTGCCATTGATATTTTGACAGTTACCTGTGAAATTCAGGGGGAAAAAAACAATTCTGTTTCAAATTAAATTCAGTTTCAGGTAATCCCTTTCTTACAGCTGTTGGCGTTTTCTCACTTCCTTAAATTAAGTGCAGTAGTTCTGAAAGTGAATCAGCTTGGTCAGCATGTATCAAACTAGTGATCACCAGCAGAAAAATGTAACAAGTGAATACAGACAGTTCACACTAATTAGAAGGAAAATCATTATTTTTTGATTCAAGGAAATATAGAAGATGACCCTTGGGCAACATAAACTATGAATATGATTGCTTCTACTGCTGTATTGAGGAATCTTGTTTGTTTGAGCCTTACATACATCAGCTGCAATGACATTTCTTTTGGTATGAATGCAAAAGCATAGTACCTGAAGCTGCTTAACTATAGCTAAATTCAGGTTTGTTTTTTGTTTTTCTGGTGTTTTGTTGTTGTGGTTTTGTTTTTTTTTTTTTTTTTTTTTCAGGCTGGAATCTCCAGTTTCTGATTGATTTATTTTTAATTTTACGTTAAAACCCCTGCAATTTCATGTTAATTAGTTTGAACATATATTCTCTGGCTTATTCAGAGAAAGTGTATGAACGATGAATAGTTTACATTGAGAAGAAAATTTTCTCTGTCAACTTGTAAGCATTCTCTGATCTTTATAACAAGAAATTACAGTATTTATACGTTTTTTTTATGGACATTTTAAAATATTTTTGTAATATTACCTATAATAAGAGCTTCATTAATATAGTAAATGTCACACCCGCTTGGATGTTAACAAACAATGTGATTTTTCGATGGAGGTGCACACCACGTACCAGAAAAATACATATTTTTCCCATTTTCTGAAAAATACAGGCTGATTCAGGAAAAAGGGGCCTCCACAAAAAAGAAAGAAGTTTTCTTAGTGTACTGCTCTTGTGATCTTTACCATGAAAAACCAAAAAGTTAGAACCATAAAATTAAAGCACACCATAAAACAAAACCCTGTGTCTAACGACATGTCTTTCAGATATCTTCACGAACAGATTTTTGTAGCTCTAGAAAATAAGCGATGCAGGATCGCAAATAAGGTTAATGCAGATTTAGATTTCATGGGTTTCCATTCTGAAAGCTCTGCTGATTCAGCTACCCAAACCTGTAATATGCTACAGTAATTGTATATAAAATTGCTGCTGTGCTGGCCTGATTTTGCTGCTTTTGGTTTACGTGCTTAACATTTTCTGTTTTCTTTGGTGTCCCAATGCTGTGTTTAATATAAAGCAGTATTCGTACAGATGGAGAAACAAAGTCCAACTAGAGTTCTGTGTATTTGTACAGACCTGAAGTACCATTGCCAGTTTTGTGACACTCTCGATCCTTGAACCTCTGTGTACTCAGAATCTGCGTGGGCTATTTGCCATGTATTTTCATTACACTGAGACTGGCTACTTTTGACTGCCCCTTGCTGACGCTTTATGTTGGGCATTGGGGAGGAACATAATGAAGTTCAATAAGGGCAAGTGTAGGGTCATGCATCGGGGGAGGAATAACCCCAAGCACCAAGTACAGGCTGGGGGTCGACCTGCTGGAGAGAAGCATTGTGGAGAAGGACCTGGGAGTTCTGGTGGATCACAAGTTGACCATGAGCCAGCAATGTGCCCTTGTGGACAAGAAGACCAATGGTATCCTGGTGTGCATTCAGAAGAGTGTGCCCAGCAGGTTGAGGGAGGTTCTCCTCCCCCTCTACTGTGCCCTGATGAGGCCACATCTGGAGTCCTGTGTCCAGTTGTGGGCTTCCCAGTTCAAGGGACAGGGAACTACTGGAGACAGTCCAGCAGAGTTAGCTACGAAGATTATCAGGAGACTGAAGCATCTCTCTTCTGAGGAAAGGCTGAGAGACTTGGGTCTGTTTAGCCTGAAGAAGAGAAGACTGAGAGAGGACCTTATCAACACTCATAAATATCTAAAGGGTGGGTGTCAAGAGGATGGGGCCAGGCTCTTTTCACTGGTGCCCAGTGACAAGAGGCAATGGGCACAAACTGGAGCACGGGAAGTTCCACCTCAACATGAGGAAAAACTTCTTTACATTAAGCGTGACAGAGCACTGGAACAGGCGTGCCCAGAGAGGTTGTGGAGTCTCCTTCTCTGGAGACATTCAAAACCCACCTGGACGTGGTCCTGTGCAACCTGCTGTAGGTGAACCTGCTTTAGCAGGGGGGTTGGACTAGATGATCTCCAGAGGTCCCTTCCAGCCCCCACCATTCTATGATTCTGTGATTTTATATCTTTAATTGTCACTTATGCAGTCTTATCTGCTTGCTATCTTATGAGGTAAACAGTCTTGGGCCTCCCCACTTACATGGGAGGCTGCCAAGAAGTCTGACTCATTTATAAAATACAGGACTTTTTTGCTTGTTTTTTTATGGCCTCTGTTACTGTAATAACTTCAGACTTTCCAGTTTTTATTTCCAATTTATGTATTTCCCCACAACAAGCAAGGCGTGGAGATCCCTCATTTGCTTTGTTCCTCAGCCTCCTTGGCATGGTAGAGGGAAATGTTGGTGGATCAAAATAATATGGTTTGATTTTACCCTTGAAGTACATGGTGACTTCATTCTCTGCTGAAAGTGTTAGAATTATAAGCTGCATAGTAAGAAACTTTATTATCCATTCCTGAGAAACAGGATCTCATCGATTCCTCTGAATGCACCCTCTTAGGGGACCAACCTTTACACAGACTTATTTGGCATCTTGGGTGATTTTAAGTTTTCCCCTTCTATTGTGTTTTGGTTTGTTATATACGTTTGACATCAAAATTAAGTATCTTCTGCAGTCCAGCTTCCAAAGGATGTGTATGCACAACTGTACAAAAGTGCCCTGACAGCCCTCCAAGATCCCTAGTTCATCCCACATCTTTCAATGCTCCCTGCAGAGTTGGGCGGGTATGTGCCTTGCTGGATCTAAGACCTTCAGCTCCAATTATTCTTGCCACACATCCCTAGTGGCTGTTTCCCCTCCTTCTTACATATAGTGAGAGCAAGAGCCTGGTGTCCACCTTCCTTACATGCCCTGACTTTTTGAGCTGATGGGAAGACATATCTCTCTTCTCACACCAAAGCACTCTGAAGGCTGCTATGGAGCCAAAATCCTCAACAGTTTGTTATTACAAAGGAAGGACGACCCTGACTGCCAAGAGGATCGCAGAAACCAATAGGTAGTCTGTGAAGAAAGTTGGCGTGTTGTTAGAGGACTGAGTCATGAGACATTTGGAACAAAATGCAGATATGATCTACATGTAAGTAGCTTGGTCTTTTCCATCCAGATGTAGGTGAAGGATGTGATATCATCCAGCTGAAGGCTGTGCTGGATTTCTAGGAGGAAGTGATGGTCTGAGTTCCCAGAGGACATGCTCTGTGGGACCTGTCTTGTCCCTGTATTCCTCTACACTCAGGTTTTGATAAAATTTCTATCCAGGATTGGGCACTTGTGAGGATCCAAATTGCCAGGGAAGGTAGATGCCTGCTGGCAGAACTGGTACATTTACATCAACAATATTAACAACTCAGTTGCATCCTTAGATGCATCAGGTGATTTGGCAGGACTTGGTGACCTCAGCACATCTCTGGCCCCACAGCTTGAAAAGAGAATTAGGATGCTGCTGATGCCTGTGTGGTGGTTGGAGACTCAGGAGCTGGATAGGTGCCAGCCTCCAGCAGGGACACAAAGTGCCTGCTTGCTTTATTCACAACATGCTGGAGGAAAAGCAATGGGAAAATGAATTTTTTGTCAAATTCTTGTGTCCATCCCTAGCTTAGCCACTGCTATACCCAGCATAATGATTGCTGTGAATGCCTTTCAAAAGCCTATACATGCTTTATCCATTACATGGAGTGAATTAGACATCCAACTTGGAACAGTTGCTGCTATTTCAGAAGCAAAGTCCCTTGAAGCTAAAGTTAAAGTTGCGTCCATGACAAGCCTTGCACTCTTTATAACTTCTTTTTTATCCCTCTGGAAATTGTCTTTGACTCAATTTTTTCCTTGGAGATTCATGATTCCTAGTCTTCCTCCTGAAGTAGTTTGGCTGAAAATTAAGAACCAGCAAAATGCAATGTAAGCCCATTAGCCTGCCTATGAATTTCCCAAAGCCTATATTCTTCTACATTTATCCTGTCTTCCTCAAAAATTTTACATATATCCCAAAATCTTAACTGTAGTCCAGTCACCTGTTGTTTGTTGCCTTCTCAGATTAGAAGAACTTCTCTCCTCCCCAACACAAACACAGGCAGACACACACCTGCACCCTCCCAGAAAAGCTTTATTCCATAAAGTCCTATGCCTGCATTGGTTTGGACTCCCACCTTCATGGCAGCTACTCAGGTCCTCTCAAGAAGTCTCATACTCTTCAGGTTTAACAAAGCAGACGTCTGTTATTCTTTCACTAACCATGGGGTAAAGGACAGTGGTAAATGCTTCATCATGTTTTCCAACCACTGATGTGAGACACCAATGCACAAATCCAATTGGCAACATCTGCCATCAGATAAGAGGACATAAATCAGTTTATATTGCCATTATTTCCCTCACGTATCATTGCCTAAAACCTGAGGGAGAGGGAGTCAGTGTATCACTATTAGCTACTGTTTTCAGCAATGGGAGGCTAGGATAAGCTCATCGATTTAGTTCTTTAAATTATATTTTAATTTATAAATCAGAAGTGTATTTGGTGCATATACTGAAGAGACTAGAGCCAAGTAACTTGTCCTTATAGCTGCAAGTGTTCCCTGTGCTTGTGCAGCCTTCTTTAGTACTTTATTTTTCCATGATACAAATGTCAGTGCCTTAAGGGAACTAATATGCCTTAACTGCCCTGACCAGCCTCCCCTGGGACCTTCACCCATAGTTGCAGCCCATTGGTCTAGGAGGTCATCTTAAACTCATGCCTGGGCAGCCAGTTCTTGTCTGAGTTGTGTTGTAGGTTGTGATCTTGTCTTGTGGGTGGATTCTGACCTGTGCTTGATGTTTATTGTCTCCAGTGCTGTCTTCTGAATGGACTTCAGACTTATCTTTTAGTCATGTCTGCACTCTGGTGCTGGCTCTGCTGCTTCTGACTGGGCTGTCTGGATGGACCATGCTGTGTGTGGGACTGCTATGCAGGCACAGCAGGACTATGCCTTGTTTGGTAGGGACACTGCCTGTGCTATGGTCACCCTTGGGCTCCTGCCTGTCCTCCCTCATGGGGCAGCCTGTTCTTGCTGCTCCCTGCCAGGGAGGGGTGGTTGCAGCTCACCATGTGGCACTGCGGTCACCAGACCAGATGTGAAGGAAGCACAGCCAGTATGGGCAGGTGAGTGGGATAGTCCCTCTTACTGGCAGACAGGAGTTAAGCTGCATTGGATGTGAGGTGAGCTTACACCTTAGAGATCCATCTCTCACCACAAGCAATTTTCTAGGGTTTGGTTTCAGAAAAAACAGTATTTCATCCAGTGCTTTGAACTTTATGGTCTCTTGTCACTTAAAGTGACTGAAAATCCATATTGAGTTTCCTGTGCTGGTGATTTAAGGGTACACGGAAGTCATAGCTTTGAAAATGCTGGCAAATGTTTAGGTGGAGTTTGGAGGTGACCTTAAACAGGTTCCTCATTTAGTCAGATCACCCTGGGTGAAAAGCATGATTGATATTTTGTTTTTGTGGGGTCCCCCTCCCCCCCTCTTTTGACCTTACCCCCAAAGTTCAGGCATGTATACCTTTGAGTAGCCACTTGACTTATTTCTATTTTTCTTCTCTGTCATTATTATAGCTTTCATTAGATCAGTATCACTCTGCTCATTTGACTGGGAATTTTCCCAAGGAGTGTGCCTTGCCAAAAGTAGTAGTATTTTATGACAGATTTACATGAGAACAGGTTTTTCAGGTTCTTCAACTTCTTTTTTATATAGATACTTTCACCTCTCCAAATAATTGCCAGCCAGCAGTGCAACCAAGGACTGTGGCCAACATACACTTGTTGTACTTCCAGAGCCTTTTATCTCCCTGGAGGGGTGCTGCACATCTGATATGAAATGGTTGTTTAAATTACTAGTATGATGAAAACTTGAAATACTTTGTTGTTTCCTTTCCAAAATGTAGGTGGGGAGTGGGGGTGAGGGGTGGGGGGCGGACCTATCACACCCAATGGTTTTGTTGAAGGTAGGAATGTTTGCAGCTTGGATTCTATTCTTCCCCAAAATAATATGTTGTGTGTGTGTGAACTCATATTTAGTACCATTGCTTAATCTGTGAATGATCCTGAATATGTGCTTCTAACAGGGTGGCTTGTCATGCAGTGGAAGATGACGGCCACAGAGAAGGTCATATTGCAGTTTCTATGTCTTAGAAGGGATAGGATGAATACCTTCTTCCATGGCTAAACCTTGTCCCACGGCCTAGTAGACAACACCCTTGTACACTGAGAGCACATGTGTCTCAACGGTGGTGAGACACTGGCGCAGGTTTCCCAGAGAAGCTGTGGCTGCCCCCTCCCTGGCACTGTTCATGGCCAGGCTGGATGGGGCTTGGAGCAACCTGGTCTTGTGGAAGGTGTCCCTGCCCATGGCAGAGGGGTTGGAACTAGGTGATGTCTAAGGTCCCTTCCAACCCAAAGTGATATGATTCTATATCACTTTACTAGTGAGGTCCCTCCTCTGTCCTTAGTCTCGGATTGTGGAAACTGCAGTGGAAGCACTGTCGTTCACCCTTACAAATTAAAACTCTAATCTGAGGAACAGTTAATTAGGGCCCAATTGTGTCTGACTCTGAGTCTGTAGCTTGAGCCTCCCAACAGACTGTAAAGTTGCATGAGTGCCATTAGTAGAACTATAAGCTCAAATGAAGGTGTGTAACCATATCTGTGTTTGAAAAGCCCAGCTGGTGTAATCGAGCATGTAGTTAGGCAAACAGATCTGGATGTGCACCTTTTAAAACCCTCCAGTAAGGCTGCACTTTTATCACTTGTTCCCTTTTGTGTCAATGTGTAGGAATAGGGGAATTAAACATTATCATATTTATTCAATTCAGATTTTCAGGTGATTTTGAAGAACCACATCTGAAACTCACAAGATTTTACTGAAGAACTGTATGATTTAAGAAAATGTAAACTTATGATGTGGTTTTAATCAGCCAATATGTAAAAACAGTTTTAACCTGATGTATAAATAATCTCACAATTTAAATAAAGAACATGTAATGAAATGGATAATATTGCTGAAATGAGCATTTTGCTTGCTAAAATGAAATCTTTCAGCCATTGATTTCTGTACAGATTTTTTCCCCTGCTTTGTATATGTATTCCATATAAAGTTTTAATGTGCCTATGCATTTAACTGTCTAAACATAATTTTTACAGTACTTCAGTGGATGCATAATAAACAAGTACAAGTTTGAAAACATAGCTCTTAATAAAATAAATGTCGCATATGACATTTTACTTAAATACTATGGATCTGATTTTTATGTTGAAAATACTACAATTTATACTCAAATATTTATTAAGCTTCTCAAACATACACTCCCTCAACGTGAGCGAACTACTGTGATAGAAATGCTCGTCTTTTCTTTTTGTGCTCACATAACTCAGTCCTAAGATGCCCTCTACTGGTCACAGCCAGCAGGCAGTCAGCAAAGCAAAAGTGTTTAAGGTTGGGAAAACTAATGTGATAGTGTGAGTTACAGCACAGTTTCTGGATTTTGAACGAATTCCTTATTGAAGTTATTTAAAGTTTATGACTGTATAATATGGAACAATCTAAAAGGGGAAAAAAATAACTAGTGCTAGTTAGACTTAAAAATGTTTATAAATAAAAAAAATATATTTTCTTGTACTGGAATTAAAACGCTTTTTTTTAACATCATCTCTTTTTTTTTTTTTCCCCCACTCCACAAGCAACATTATGTTACTGAAGCTAATAGGCATGCTGGGAAAAAATGATGAGTTCTAACATTGATATTCTAAAATCTAAAATCGTGGAGCAAGGAGAAGCCAAACGTGTAACATAAAATTTTATCTAGGGGAGAGTAAAGGGTTTCACCACTGGTGTTCACTGGTCTGTTGGAGTTGCCTTCCCTTAGCCAATCTGATTATAATGTATAAGTAGAAAGGGGAGACCTAAATTGCTTTGTATTGTACTGAAGGAGTAATGAGCCCAGAGAGTAACATATCAATTCAGTCAGGTCACTGTACAATAGACAGCTAAGTGTGGTTTTGGAGTATGCATACAGTGATGGTATACTGCTTAGTAGCGTGAGAAGACATCACCATTAAAATCTTTCTGAACTTTTTAAAGTCTTAAACATGGAAAGTGATTGATATATTTGAAGTATAAAATATTATGCCTTTTATTTTCTCAAAGGCCTTCTGTTTAAGATATATGAACACATATGCATGACTCTTTTCCTTGATAGTCTTACAGATAGTGAGAGCAAGGTTATGACTTTCCCTGTTAAAGAGAATATTGGCACAGACTGAAGATACTTTGGTAATTCTTACCATTAGAGTAAGATCCTGCTTCTTTTAAGAGAGGACAAATTATTCAAAAAGTTAAACTGCATGTTTGGAAATGTCCCATTTCTGTTATTCATACCAGCAACCATGGATCTGGGAAAGTATAGACACTCTTTAGTAGTGCTGCAGCCTGACAAACTTGTAGTATCATCAGATTTTTAAAATATTGCCTTTAGATATATTTCTGGTTCATGGAAGTGTGTTTGTGTGATGACTTCATCTGACTTTTTTATGTCAGTTTTGTAAGTCTCACTGATGTCTATAGAACAGTAACTGATCTTTAAACTGCAATGTACCACCAATTTAGTTTCAATTTCTGACTGTAGCAGTGTCATGTAAGTCTCTTGATGTTTTGTTTTGTTTGGGTTTTTTTTGACACAATGGTACTCATCTTTTGAGTATGGTGACGTGATGGTTATAATGACAGAACCCACATCTTTTAAGCCCCTTAATGACATGGTGAAAATTATGGATCTAAAAGAGCTATATCATGTAGTATTCCATTCTCACATTAAGGTGTCCACTACTTAAGTCTCATTTCCAGCATACCAATTCCAGTAATTTATTCCAGTCTTCTGCACTCCATTGTGTGCTCCTAATGCGGTAATTGTGTGGTCATAGGCATTTTTGAAGGGATAAATGCTGTCATTTAAATTTGACTGCATCTACAAACACTAGAACATAAGAGACTCAAGTTACTGTGGACAGCTAATAGCACAAATTTCTGTACTCAGATGTAAACATTGGTCTTTTCTGAATCTCCAGAGCTTTCAGGATCGAGAACTTTTCATCAGCTACCACACTTTGTCTTTTCTTGAAAGAATATGTACTTCTTTTGTCACAGAATCACAGAATGTTAGGGGTTGGAAGGGACCTTGAAAGATTGAAAATCAATAGGGCTAGAACTTCAGGAGTGCTGACATACTACTTTGTGATTTGAGAAGCGAGAAATACTAATGTGGTGTTTTCAGAGTGGTGAAAAAATGGCTTGGAGGAGGCATTTGACTCTTTAGTAAAGAAAGCACTATATTGTCAGACATATATGGCAGCAGTGGTGACTATTGTATATGTACAATATACAATATTGTATTGCAGGAGAAAATAGGAAGAGAAAAACAGAGGGAACAAGTGAAAATACCAGTATTCTAGGTCTTTTCAGTCAAAGTATATCTTTTAAATATGGAACTCCATCTTCAGTAGCTTGCGTGGGCTCAGACAACTATTAGGGATGTTGTTTCCAGCAATATTCATACTGCCTGTATCTCACTTGCATTGATCCCCACTCTAAGACAGAGCATTCACGACTGTCTGTCTGAAAGTCTCCGTTTGAGAGACTTTCACAAAAAAATCCTTCCAAAATCCTAAAGTGCAGGCATTTGTATTATTAATTTTATATGCCTTGGCATAAATCTGAATGTGTGGATGATTTATGATTAAAAGTACTTCAAATAATCTGTGAGGTAATACTGTTATATTGTCTCCATAACTGTATTATCCTTTAGGTTGATTTTAGAACTCTATGTGAGTAAAATGAAAGCAGGTAAAAAGTTAATCTTGAATGGTGTGTGACAGGCTTAGATTTTTTGTTGCTGTATTTCTTAAACCTTGTGAATAAATTCTGAATATGGTCTAGACTTCTCTTGTAAATTATTCACAGGTAAAAATTAACTTACTATCTGCAAGATACCATTATTGTTCCGGACAAAGAGGATTGTCAGTGTATTTATACAGCAGTGATAGTAAGAAATTGCTTAACATATTCTAGACATTTTAGATGCATGGATTTGTGTTATATGTATTAATGTCTTAACCTACCACTTGCAACAGTTACCTTTCTTCTCCGATACAGATAATCAAAGCAAGGCTTGTTACCAAACCTCCCAAAATCTGAAAAGAAGCACAAGGAGAAGAAAAGTCCAACTCCAGCTGGAGAAATAGTGCATCTTTAATACCATGTTCTAGCCAAGGCCATGAACTGAATAGAGCTTAGCAACATTTTTCAATTCATTGACCATAAAAATCTTCCTCCTCAGAGGGAAACAGAGGTCTGGAGACCAAATAGAGAACCATCTTGGGTGAATTTACAGGGGCTTAACAACAAGAAGCACACCATTCAGTAAAAAAAATCTAATATTTATTTAAGCAGTCTGTGTATAACAGGTCCTGGCCCCTGTGTGACTGGCACCATGGACTTAGGGGAACGGGACACTCACTCTAACCCATCAGTGTGCCCAGTGCTGGTTAGTGGCCTATCACCTACATAGCTTTTTGTACAGTCCTGGATGTCTTTGGATGCCCCTTGCTAGGACTGTTGTTTTCACTACCTATTGCTTTTCAACTTAGGCAGTCCCATAAGCCATCAATAGTCTCTTGATCTATGTACTCCCAAGACAGTCTCTTTGACTATCCCCATACCTAAAGCTGATTAATAGGCATTATTTGGGTCCCTGTCACCTTCTGGCATCCTGCTCCAAGTGTGTTAAAAAGCTTTAAACTCTTTGTCAGCAATTAGTTCACCCTGTGACAAGACAACGTAAATAAAAATTACATGTGTTACGATGCTTCAGCCGCAGGCTTCTGGTGTAGTTAGATCAAATCATTGGTAACTCCTTGCATGCACTTGACTGGGTCTATCACTGAGTATAAATGCACAGATAACCAGCAAGCAATTCTAAAAATGCTTGTATAAATTAACTAGGCTATTTTTACAAGATAACAAATGCAGTTCTCTAGTCACATGCTCTAATCTTTACGCACATTCCATCCCTTTCAAGAATTCTCAGGATTACCTATGCATCATTTGCATCACAGACCTCATTAAGGTTCTTCCTTTAACATTTGATAATTGTTAACACAAGTAAAACATATTTCTGTAACAAATAAGGGCTAGAGTTTTCAACAGCATAACATGCTGATCTAAAATACCCCACTTTTATAAACTGCTTAAAGACTGTTTGTGTTACTCCATTCCTTAGGCCAATAGTAGTTGCACTACTTTTGTGTTTCTCAGAACCAGACGCTGTGATATTTTCCAGTCATCATCAAAATGTTGATCTGGTACACATCAGAAAGAATTCAGACTTACAGAAACAAGTATATTAGGAGCTATACTTCTCGGGGTTTGTATTTGAGTAGATGGCTGTAAAAAGATTTTCATGGACTGCAAGTCCTTATGGTATGATTGAACTGGTAGTCTAATCCTGTCAGCTTGTCACTGATCACATTTTGTGATAATCTAGTCCAGTGCTGTCAGTATTGGACACAAGTTACATGTTGCTTCCTTGTATTTTCTGAATGTATTAATCAAAATTAGAACTTTTTTTTGGTATATCTGTGTAAGTTGGTGTGTGAAATCTGCTTGAACTGCTAACAACATTCTACGAGAAATATTGGTATTTGTGCTGTCACCCTTTAAGATCAAGTAATTTATCTCAAGTCTCTTCAGATACAAGTCCTGAACTGCTGTATATTTACTTGGAACCAATTTTTTTTTTTTTCCTCCTTCTTCAATCAATACCAAGTTTTCTCATAGGAAAAAAACAACCAAGGCTTTGCCATTTAGGTACATGAAAAAAGATAATCTATGATTTGGAGCTAGTAGTTCTTCACGATTAGTATGAAATATGTTAGAAATTATGTATGTATTATATGCATATTTCCTCTGTGAATGCATGCAGTAATAGAACCTACTCTTAGAATTTTAACTCCTGACTTCTGACCCTAATACACTTCAGAAACATTTTTGTCCATTGAAGGCTGATTAGTAGTAAAGGCATTTTAACTAAACTGAGTTAGTGAATTATTTCTCTTTGTTAGTGTAGCTTCAGTTGTGCAGTATAGCTTGATACTGCCATCTAAAAATTTCAAGCTATTATTTCGCGTAAAAGTAATCATAATAAAATGCTGGACCTTAATTGAAAAATAACAGCATAACCGAACAAAGAGTACAGTTGAAGTTATTAAGCAGGCCAGACCTACTGATATGCTAGGTCTTTTGTGGAAGTAGCAGAGCTTTCCTGTCCAAAGTATTTGCGTTTTCCTTAGTTTTGAAATGTGTGTTGAAAAATATGGTTGTCTAATCCACCATATTACACAATAGCATTTGATACCTTGTTTGCTACAATATGCTGCTTCATGTTAGAACAGTAAAAGAAAAGTCATTATTTTCATAAAGCAGACAAGAGGGAAATGAAATCTCTCTCAACAGCTGAATGCTGATGAGACTCAAAGTTCCATTAATTGTCACTTGCATCTTTCAGCTTCTTCTAATTCCTTCTTGGTATTGTACAAGGTAAGCCTTTAAGTCAGCTCCTCATCTGCTAAAATCTGCCCCGAATACCGCTGCGACTCAGCTTATGCCTTTATGAAGAACAAGAGGCCATGCATACTCTCCTGCATACTGCCTCAGTAAGCCATGCTTTCAAGATGTGCTTTCCTTGTCTATTCCACCATTCTGTAGCTTTACAAATGTCAAGAGACTCCTTGAATGCTATCAGGAAAGTGGTCTTTCTACTCCTGCTGAGCAAATACTCACATTCTGTTATGTAATTTACTAAATCTTCACAGGTTTTCAGACACCATAACTCCACTTCTTAACAGCTTGTCCAACTCCATTATGTTCCTAGGTCTCATGCCATGGATCCATTACTCGGCTTACTAATGTACAATATCAAGGGTTTATTCATTTTGGAATGCTTCCTTCTTTGCACTGTTAGCTGCCTTAGCTCCCCTCATTGTATTTGTAAAAAAATTTGCAGATAAAATATTCTAGTGCATTTTCTTGCTGTTTACAGTCCTGAATTGAATTAGTTCTACTTTAATTAGGTCACAGAGTCATGTCTTTATTTTGGTGAGGGGCAGGTGTGAGTGGAAAGTTAAGCTATAATAATTACATATTACAAGGGAAAAAGTGTCCCTAATAATTCAAGGAAGCTGTCTTATAGCACTGAGATTTCATAAAACATGTGATCACCATGTTGTAAACCATACAAGCTAGGCAATATATAGTTCTTACTGAATGCGTGTAATAAGAACAGAGGCATATATATTTCCCTTTTCAATCAATAGGGAGTGTTTCAGAGTTTTCATTTTGTCTCTGGTCAGCAGGATTATTTTATCTGATGATGTAGCTGCCAAGAGTAGCCTGCTTTTGGTCCAGTCAATGTTTGAACAGTTGACAGTCCTCATATTTTGACTAGCATTGGAAAATAGTAACCTAAACAACATGTCCAGTCCTTTTCTCAGTGTGAGCTGCCTGTAAATGTTGCTGCATGACTTGTCATATTATCATAACAATAGGAATTTTTCCATTCAAGGGACCAGATGTCCTCAAGGTTGAACTTTATATATCAATTGTAAAATCTTAATGGTTAAATCTTTTTGTTTCAAAAGTTATTGCAATGATTTTTCCTCATGTTCTGTCTCTGTGACAATGTCCTTTTTCACTCCACCCTATTGTACTATTCCCAACACTCCCTTGTCTCCCCAAATGTCCTTCCTGCACCTAAACTTTTCTTCATGCTGCTGTTCCTGATCTTCCTGGTTTATCAAAATGGAGAGAAAAAACAAGGAACCTACCTGTATCCTCTGTACAAAGTGGGTGGAATTTAATTTTGTAAAGCTGTATCTTCACTTATTGACCGGTACCATCAGCTATCCACATTATATAGGGCAGCGGAATGTTTGTAATGCAAGGAAGACATTGCTGTCCCTGGTTCCTCTTTCTGCTGCCATCTGTGCCTGAAGTGTCAAGTGGTATTTTGTGGCTGGAAATAGAACAACCTGCAGGGAAGAAAGATGCCATGGTACACATCAAATTTATGTGACAGGAACAGTTTCTAAATGCCTAAGTTTTTTTTTTTAATCTCCTGTTAGAATTTTTATACTAGCCCATCAGTCTACCATATACCTCATAAACACTGTATATTTCTTCTGATAAGAAACTAACAGCTGGCAAACTTATACTAAGAAGTTCCTCCACACGGAAGGACTGAAAGGTAGTATTTGGGGTTTTGATAGACAGATAGTGAATTCGGTTCTCTTCTAAGTAATAATTAAAAAACCCCAAACTATAGCCAGTTGTAATGAGTTTGCATGGCAAGGTTTTGGTAGTGGCGGGGTTACAGGGATGGCTTCCCTGAGAAGCTGCCAGAAGCTTCCCCTATGTCCAATACAGCCAGTGCCAGACAGCTCCATGATGGATCCACTGCTGGCCAAGGCTGAGCCCATCAGTGACGGTGGCAGCACCTCTGGGATAACGTGTTTAAGAAAGGAAAAAAAAGTTATTGTGCAGCAGTAATTGGGTGAGAGAGAGGAGTGAGAATATGTGAGAGAGACATTTCTGCAGACACGAAGGTCGATGAAGAAGGAGGAGGGGGAGGTGCTCCAGGCGCCAGAGCAGCGATTCCCCTGCAGCCTGTGGTGAAGACCATGGTGAGTCAGGCTGTCCCCCTGCGGCCCATGGGCAGTGGAGCAGATATCGGCCTACACCCCCTGGAGGACCCCGTGTCAGAGTAGGTGGATGCCTGAAGGAAGCTGTGAACCCATGGGAAGCCTGCACCGGAGCAGGCTCCTGGCAGGACCTGTGGACCCATGGAGAGAGAGAAGCCCACGCTGGAGCAGGTTTGCTGCTAGTGACCCCGTGAGGGGGGCTCACGCTGGAGCAGTCGGTTCCTGAAGGACTGCACACCATGAAGGAGACCCACGCTGGAGAAGTTTGTGAAGAACCACAGCCCCATGGGAAGGACTCATGTTGGAGAAGTTTGTGGAGGACTGTCTCCCATGGGAGGGAGCAAGGGAAGCATGTGAGGAGTCCTCCCTCTGAGGAGGAAGGAGAGGCAGAAAACAACAGTTTGATGAACCGACCCCAACCCCCGTTCCCTGTCCCCCTGCACTGCCTGGGGAGAGGAGGGAGAGAAATTGGGAACAAAGTTAAGCCTGGGAAAGAAGGGAGGGGTAGGGGGAAGGTGTTTTAAGATTTGATTTAATTTCTCATTACTCCTCTCTGAGTTAATTGGTGATAAATTACATTTTTTTCTCCCCAAGTAGAGTCTGTTTTGCCCATGCTGGTACATGCTGAGTGATCTCCCTGTCCTTATCTCAACCCACGAGCCTGTTGTTCTATTTTTCTGTTCTCTGTCCAGTTGACGAGGGCGAGAGTGATAGAGCAGCTTTGGTGGGCACCTGGCCAGGGTCAAACCACCACACCAGTCTGAAAAAAAGAATGTACTTTTCGGCTTGATGTCTGAGATTTAGAAAACGTCTAATATTGTAATAGTTGCAGTAAAATCACAGTGGCTGCCAAGAGATCTTTTGTTCATCTTTAAAAAGTCTGAACAGAAGTGCAAACCCTTTGCCTTGCTGCTTGTCCCTGCTTTAGTCACCAGATCTAATATCTTGCTGATTAAGTAAAAGCCTTGGAAATTTTATACCTTGTGTTATATGTGGACCTTGGCTGGCTGAGAGGTACCCACCAAGCTGCTCTATCAGTCCCCTTCCTCAATGGGATAGGGGGAGAATAAGAAATAGCAAAGCTTATGGGTCAGAATAAAGACAGGCAGATAACTCACCAGTCATCATCAGAGGCAAAACTGGGGGAGAGAGACTCAACTTAGGGAAAATTAAATTCATTTATTGTCAGTTAAAAATAAAGTAAGATATTGAGAAAAGAAGACAAAGCTAAAATCACCTTTCCCTCACCCTTCCCTTCTTCCCAGCTTCACCTTTACTCCATTTCTGATTCTTCCACCTCCTCCCCCGTGACTGACACAGGGGAATGGGGAATGAGAGTTGTGGTCAGTCCATAACACTTCATCTCTGCCGCTCCTGCCTCCTCACAGTTGACTGCTCCAGCGTGGGATCTGTTACATGCGATATAATCCTTCATGAACCTCTCCAACATGAGTCCTTTGCATCGGCTGCAGTTCTTCAAGAACTGCTCCAGCATGGGTCCTTTCTATGGAGTGCAGTCCTTCAGGAACGGACTGCTCCAGTGTGGGTCCCCCAAGGGCCATAGGTCCTGCCAGAAAACCTAATCCTGCATGGGCTTCTCTGCATAGGCTGTAACTCCTACCAGAAGTCTGCTCTGGTATTGTCTCTCCACAGACTGCAGCTTCCTTCAGGGCATCTCCACCTGGTCCAGTGTGAGGTCCTTGAGTGGGTGCAGGTGGATATCTGCTGCACCATGGACCTCCATAGGCTGCAGGGGGACAGTCTGCCTCACCATGGTCTTCTCCACAGGCTTGCAGGGGAATATCTGATGCAGTGCCTGGAGCACCTCCTCCCCCTCCTTCTTCACTGGCCTTGGTATCTGTGGGGCTGCTTCTACCACATTTTCTCACTCCTCTCTGTCCCAGCTGTTGATCAATTTTTTTTTACACTTTCTTAAATAAGTTACCACAGAGGTAGTACCAGCATTGCTGATGGGCTCAGCTGTGGGCAGCACTGGCTCCATCTTGGAGTTGTCTGGGACTGGCTGTCAGACACATGGGCAGCTCCTGGTGTCTTCTCACAGAGGGCAGCCCTGCAGTCCCCCACTACCACAACCTTGCCATAAAACCAGTACATTGTACACCTTCTTAAAAGGAAGTGGAGTACTGAAATTCCTTCTAAATGTTTATAAAGAGCCCTATCATCTTTCTTCAATGTCTGTTGTTTTAAGAAAGTGCTACTATTTTATCCTCCAAAATACTATTTCTAATGAAGATAATATTTTGTGTTGTCACTGACAGAAGCATATGCATCACATAAATAATGATAAGACAGAACGATTTATTTTCTGGCTGAAAAGAATTTTACCACTTTGTCTCCTACATTAATAATGGTGGTAAAATTACTTTTTTCATATCTCTTCTCATATATATATTTTTTTTTCCAAGTTGAGTTAGATTTCTGTTTTCACTTGAAATGGTGAATGTTTTGGAACCTTCCTTAACTAGGACTCTGGAAATCTTTGGCATAGGGATCAATGCTGTATCTGAGATTTTTGTTAATAGTTTTTTTTTCTGTATTTCTCTCTTCAAAGAATGCTTGTTTTGCCGTCTAGGCAGAAGCTGTTTAGAAGCCATAGAAAATGGCATACCAAGTTCTTCTGTTACTAAATGACTGATATGTTAATAATGTTTTGGAAAATTTGCTGGTTTTTGCATAGGTGCAAGTCAGCAATACGTGTGGAAATATGGGAAATTAGGGAAATGTACAGCAGATGATGTATGATTGTCTTCTTTCTATGAAATGGATTGAGAATGGGTTGAGAGCATCCCTGAGGAGAAGGACTTGGGGGTGTTGGTTGATGAGAAGCTCAACATGACCCAGTGATGTGCGCTTACAGCCCAGAAAGCCAACTGTATCCTGGGCTGCATCAAAAGAATGGTGACCTGCAGGTCAAGGGAGGTGATTCTCCCCATCTACTCTGCTCTGATGAGACTCCACCTGCAGTGCTGTGTCCAGCCCTGGGGCCCTCAGCACAGGAAAGATATGGACCTGTTGGAATAAGTCCAGAGGATGGCCACAGAAATGATCAGGGGGCTGGAGTACCTCTCCTATGAGGACAGGCTGAGAGAGTTGGGGTTGTTCAGCTTGGAGAAACCTCTAGGGACACCTTAGAGCAGCCTTCCAGTACTTAAAGGGGGCCTACAGGAAAGATGTGGAGGGAGTTTTTGTGAGGGCATGTAGTGATAGGACAAAGGGTAATGGCTTTAAACTGAAAGCGAGTAGATTTAGATTAGATATAAGGAAGTTATTTACTGGGAGAGTGGTGAGACACTGGCACAGGTTGCCCAGAGAAGCTGTGGCTGCCCCCTCCCTGGCAGTGTTCAAGGCCAGGCTGGATGGGGCTTTGAGCAACCTGGTCTGGTGGGAGGTGTCTCTGCCCATGGCAGGGGGGTTGGAACTAGGTGATCTCTAAGGTCCCTTCCAACCCAAATCACTCTATGAGTCTATGAAATATTTTTTAGTTTATCAACTTTAATGTATGCAAAATAAGAAAAAACTCAGTGTAGCATGGCAACACACTCTCTTATGGAAGGATGTTTTACAACAGCAATTCCGGTAATGAACCTGATGGAAACATGTCTTATATATTACATAATGCTATTCTTAGTTCCTAATGCTTTGTTGAGAGAGATTAAGCTGAAATTTGTGCTGTCCTTGTTATACAATTTATTTAATAGTACAAATAACTTTGCTTCTGTCACAAGGCAAAAAGCAAAGAAGCTCATTTCCACCACTTGTGACTTTTTAATACTAATAAGGACTATCCTTTGTGACAACAAATCTGACATGACTATGCCTTTATCATAGCATCACGTAATTACAATCTTAGAACACTACTGGGAACAGTCTGAATCTGTCGTCTTTAGTGTTCCCCGATCAGGTATTTATACACACTGATAAGATTCCCCTCAGCCTTCTCTTATCCAGGCTGAACAGCCCCAGCTTTCTCAGCCTCCCTCGTATAACAGGTGCTCTAAGCCCTTAATCACTTTTGTGACGCTTTGCTAGATTCTCTCCAGCATGTCCTTGTCTCCCTTGTACTGGGGAACACAGTACTGGACACAGCACTCCAGGCGTATCTCTTCTGCTGAGCAGTGGGGAAGGATCAAGTCCCTCAACCTGCTGCAGTGCTTTTCATAACACAGCCCAGGATGCTGTTGGTGCCTTTGCCATGAAAGCACATGCTGGCTTATGGTCAACTTGGCATCCACAGGACCCCCAGCTCTTTTTCTTCCAAGCTGCTTTCCAGCGGGTCAGCCCTACTGCCTCGGTCTATTCCTCTCCAGGGGAAGACTTGACATTTCTCTGTGTTGAACTTCAGTGAGGTTCCTTTCCACACATTTCTCCAGCTTTTCACTGTCTCTCTGAATGACACCACACCCGTCTAGTCTGTCAATCACTCTTCCCAGTTTTGTATCATCTGCAAGTGTGCTGAGGCTGCATTCTGTCTCATTGTCCAGGTCACTGATGAAGATGTTAGACAATATTGGCCCCAGTATTGACCCTGGGCCACACCAGTAGTGATTGGCCTCCAGCTAGACTTCATCCTGCAGATCACAATCCAGTCCAGCAGTTCAGACAGTTTTCAGTCCACCTCATTGTCCACTTATCTAGTCTTCTTTATCAGTTTGCCAGTATATCTTTAGTCTTGATCATGCTCGATGTGGAATAACAACCTCTAGGAAGTTGTGTTACTTTTATAGTGTGGTTTCTAAGTTTTTTTCAGTGATACCATCATTGGCTGGGGACTTCTTACTGCTGAAATGCAAATGGAAGAATCTCAATACTGCTTTTCTCTTTCTTGTATTTATTTAAGACTGTTCACAACCCAAGTTCATAAAATAAATTCTGCTTTTGCTGATCTGCATTTTAAGGAAGGTGAATAATGAGCCCATTCTAGAAAACTGATGTCCCGCAGGAGTAGATTTGCTGTGGGGAGTATAGGGAGATTCTCCCTTCATCCTCATTATCACAACTGGCTGCAGCATGACCAATCCAGGTAAACAGACAGAGGAACTGCCTTGTGATTGTACACCCTTTCCCTCTATTTAGATGACTTTGTGATGTCTTCTGTATTTCAGTAACAGATTTTACTGAAATACTTCCCTGTTGATACGATATCAGGAGATATTTTACTGTGGAGACATGCCTTACTCTGACTCTTAAAAGACCTGTGGTGGCAGCAGCCTCTTGTGCAGTACATGAAAAGTTCCAGCCTGTAGCTGTTGTCCTTTTTAACACTTTTTGTATGGGTTGTCTTTAAGGAAAGCTCTCATATTAGTGTCTGCCGCATGGTCTTGTTTTGCAAATTCCTGTCCTTTTTTAAAAAACTCTGTTAATATTTTCAACAACTTTCTTTGCATATTTAAAAAACATATTTAAAAAACTTTAAAAAACAAGGACTATAAAGTTAGGAAATCCTTATTATTTCGAAGTAGTGTTTGTCTCTGGAAAGGCAAACCCGTTTTTTTTCCTTGAATGGATTTCATCTATTACTGGTAGCTGATTTATTTTTTGAATGGTTTTCCATTTTTATTTTTTAATATAATCTATATACTTTTGCTTTATACATTGAAACCCTGGCTCATACTTAAGTGTCATATTTAATAAAAAGTTTGTCGTGTTGTTTAATTTTTTTTTAATCAGAACTATTTCTCTTCCCTTAGATATACATTTTCCAGTGAAGGTCTAAAAGCAATAGATAGTTATTCCATTGTATCTGTCTTTCACAAGTTTGGAGACCTAGACATCTAATTTTCAACTTGATTTATAAGTTTATGCAGCTGGTAATGAATTTATGGACATTGTCTCTTTTAGACAATATATTCTTAGATTAATCTCGCAAACTTCTCATTTTCAGAAATAGTGCTTTTTTTCAAGATCCTTTGTGTTGCAAAGAAAGTTAACACTTTCCTCCTGAAGCAAGATGTTTGGGGAGAAATTCATCGTCTCCTTTCAATGAAAGTACAAGTGATCAATACTTTGATATGTTGTTTTTCTTTTTGTTCGTTTCTGCGATTTTCTTCTCAGTTCTTATGCATGAGGAAAGATCTTACATTTAGAAGTTTTCTGAATTTTTCTTTCCAGGCCTATTATCAGTACCGAGTTTTTCTTCTTCAAAATTAACATTTTCATTAGGTTTTCCTATGATGAAGTAAAATTTTGTTTGTTTTCTTGGTTTATGACCTCATTTTTATTTACCGATTTGCTAAGAAAGGGCTGGGCTTAATGCTAGCCTAAAGTTCTCTCTAGTTCCAGTCTCTTACTCAATGTTTGGGAACACCAGTGTTGATGGTTTCCTCTGTTTGATGCTGGAATATCTGCCGTAATCTGTTGGTAGATTAGTGGATATTCCCTTGTCAGATAGAAAAGAGCATCTCTCTCTTTTTTTTTTTTTTTTTTTTTTTCCCTGAAATGGCAAGTTATTGCTTCCAAAGACTTCAGAACATAAAATGAATCAGCAAAACAAGATTTTTTTTTTTTCAGTATAAAAGCTTCAGATAAATTCTTCTAGAACTGGGGCAAATGAAGGGATTAACAATTAGAGATTAGCTATTTGCTAATTAGCTGTTAATAAGAGACAAATTTTCTCTGCCAGCATATGTATCATCTGCTTTGATAGTTTAGATAGCACACTGGAAAAAGTTATTTAACCTGAATTATGTCATTGCTGAATAGTACTTGTATTGCAGCTCAGCTAGTTGAAGATTTTCAAGTGTATTTTGAGAAATAAAAAAAGAAAATGGAGGTACTCAGTAAGAAACTTCTCGCACAAGAATGTTTTGGTTTTCCATTTGAAATTATTTTATTTTGTGAATTATATATAAAAAGTTGCAATCAGTAAAATGTTTTGCTTTTCCTGCTAGGGAATTATTTGACCAAACTGAAGTCAGGAAATTTTTATGGAGAACTATAATTGCAATGTTTTTATAGTTATTTTTTTCTTCTTATCATTGAAATATACCTGTTGCATAACATGCTGTGTTGATGATCTGTGTGTCTCAATCTTTGAAATAATTAAAAATGTGTCAAACTTCTCTCTGATGTAATTGAAAGAACTGGTAGGAAAGTTGCTATTATAACAATTAAGAATTATGGAAATACAGACCAAAACCAAACTTGCTTTTTGATTTCAAATCAAATTTGTGCATTTCAAATGAATTTGGAGTATTTTCAATACACTGAGACTAAAACAACTTACACAAAAAAATGGATTGCACTCTGGGGGAATCTGGCTCTTAATCAGTGCTCAGTATTGTGGGAGAGGACTGATGGAAGTGGAAGTTGATTTCTTACTCAAACAAAGTTCCTCTGGTGGTAACGTCCTCCTAAGTACAGAGCAAATTATCTTAAAATATGTAAATTAAAAGCTATCGTATGCTTTTTTCTGCCTCCTCTTAGTATGCAGAATTAATATTTTCAAATAATTTTGCCGAAGTTCATATTTTAATTATTGTAGGGCCTGTCTATACAGCGCACTATATCAGTTACGAAAGAACTTGAATGAAACTAAGTACTACAGTCTGTTTTTTAAAACTTTGGACCAATTCAGGGAGAAATGTAAGCACATACACTGACTTAACTCCTGGTTGACCCACCTTTCCACAATCTTCAGTTTTTCCTGTACATGAGGAAAGCAAGGAAGGAAGTTTCATGCTCGGACTTTGTGTGCGCCATGGACATATTGGTCAGTGCAGCTAATAATCAGACACCCAGTAAACCTATTTTATCACTGCTGACACTAATTTCCTAGTTCAAGGTTTAATTTTTTCCCTTCTCATATGAGTTTTGGCAGAATTTTTTCCATCTAACAGCATGTAAGTTTATAAATTGAAAATTCCTCAGTCCTAGCCTGCTGTTTTGCTCTGAGCAGCAGGGCAGTCAAATAAACAGACAAAGCACTGGATAACTGACGGACATGAGATTTATGAGGGCAAGTTTAAGTGCTCCTCTAAAACCAGTATGAAAGCATCATTAATCATGCTGGATGCTGAGCCAGTATAAGCAACTAGTTACAATTATATTACTCATTTTAACACAAAAGGTGAACTTTTCTCTGCTTTCCTCTGCAGGGTTCTTTGCACTGAAAGTACATCCAGCTTCAGCCAGAAGTCTTCCTTAGTAGATTACAAAAAGGAGAGAGCAGGAGGTTTTAAAATGATAAAATTGAAATATTTCTGTTATTCCATTCTCCCCTTGCTAATCTTCAGTCTGCAAAGGTATTCTTTCATTAGAAATATATCCCTTCCTTCAATTGTAAACTAATGGCAAGTTTTTCTTCTGTTAGGGGATACTCTACGCACTAAGCAAACAGGCAAAAGAAGACCAAAGTAGATCTCTGGGTTATCCATTCCTCTACAGCAGGTTACTAAAAGGACACACTGCCTCTACCAAAACTAAATTTAGAAGCATTTCTGTGGACCACTTGCACTGTCTCCTAATGTTAGTTTATCAATCCTTTAAAGATCTCGCCAATCAAAATTACACTGAACATTCATAAAATAAAATTGCCAATAGAAACTTTTTGTGTTGTCTTATTGTTCCTCCCTTGCTCACTGTAGAACTGGGGAGCAATAGTTTTTCCACCTATAATTTAACTGCAGTCATCTGGGGACTGATTCATGCTAACCAAGGCCTTTGAAAATGAAAAATGCAGTTCTTCGATTTTATGGATCTAGATTTCAACTTTATGGATGTAGGTTTAAAGGCCTTCACTTCTCAAGGACTTGCACATCACAAAATTCGAAAAGAATATACTTTCCCTTTACCTAATTGCTTGTTTCATGCTGTTTTCAATCAAAGTAGAGATTAATTTTGAAGACTTGTATTTCAGTGCAAAAATTTGAATAAACTTGGGTTTAAACCTGGAATTCTAGGAGGATCACATATGTCATCTTCAATTCCATTGGTTCTAAGTCTTTGCATGCTTCTTTATTTAGCTTTTCAAGTACAGACAAGAAAAGTGTTCAATTTTGGTCTTCAAATAAATACCAATCTCAATTTAATGCAGTTTTCTTTTAGTTCAAGGTGAAATTTCACGATGGACGTTTACTTAGATAATGAAGCATCTGTATTAATTTTTAACCTTTGCATCAGCAAAATATGTTTCATGGAAATGAGGAAGTATATCTTCAAGTCAAGATAAATGACAGAAAATGTCTTGTTTTGTACCTGGAGGTACTTTCTGGTCCATTATGATCCTAGTAAGAAAGGCGCTCAGACTCTGTAAGGTATCATTAAAAAAGCTATTTATTAGAGTTAACACTACAAGAAGAGAATAGTATAGGTAATCTTATGTCCCTTTAGATGCTTAAAACCCCAAGTGCTGTAACATTGAATGGGCCTCCAGCCCCCACACAGCATGCCGTGCAGACACCATTCATTGAAGAGATTATCCACTTTTGGTCCTTTGAGCTACTCCTTGTTTTCTTAGAGAAATGGCTCCATTCATCATTTCTACTCTCAGACAGGAGGGATGTTCGCATGAGAACTTGTTGCTGTTAGATAAAAGCAAGGCCAGGCAGGTTGTGTAATTGCTGGTACCAAGTGGAAGCTGCCTGCAGGCTCCTCCATTAAAATCAGCCAGTTGTGTGTGTCCTGCAGCAAAAATTTATGCAGGAGAGGCCTGAGGGCTGTGCTGGTCGTGCACGTGCATCATCGTGCCATGTACAATGGTCGAGCAGTCAGGATCACTACACCACTCTGTAATGATACTTTACTAAATAAGTTGTATTTCAAAATTGAGTAAGGATGTGTTGATGCCTCTATACTTCAAGAGGCTTTTATTTTTCTCCATTTCATGGGTAATAGGATAAATCAGGTTCCAAATGGGAAACACCAGGCAAGCTGCTTGAATTCCTTGTTAAGTCCACAAACAATTTGTTAGGTGAATAAACCGTAAGTGTTCTTAAATCATTTATTCAAATACAAAGTGATTTATAAAGTTAAAGTCTGCTAATAAATTGGTATCACAGAGCTGGTGAAACACATTGTGTATGACCAACTTTGGTACAACTCCTGTGACATGAATGCAATTACTTTATTTTACATTTCAAATGCAAAAGAGAAAGAACCAGGCAGAGAAAGCAACTAAAATGAAGTGAATGAAATGTAGTTAGAGCTGATTATTGCATTTTCATTTTTTCTTGGCTTTTAAAATTGAAGAAATGGGGGGTCCTTCTTTGTCCTCTAATAACAAAACACAGGAAGTAAAATTATAGCAATTCATGAAAAACTGTGTGTATGAACATATAATGTAGAGTTAATGGTATATTTAGGAAATAAGGATTAGAATGCAAAAATAGTAGTGCAATGAACACTCCCCATTTCAGAAAGAGTGTGCACTGAACACTGCGAAGATGCACTTTAATTATGCAAAGTACATTTCATTAGTTGTTTCGCCTCTAATAAAAACACATACAAGTGTGTATATCTATTTATCTAAACCAACAATTTATCTTATGATGAGACTCTCTCACCAGGCCTTCTGGTACTGTGAGATTCCCCCTTAATTCTGTTCTGTGAATTCTCATCTAAACTTTGTTGTATGTACAAGATGTTGTTCTTTATTGTATCAAATAATTCATATAATGTTCTCTCTCTCCATCATTTCACTCATGCAGAAGCAAGAGGTTGGGAGGGAGACATTAATGCTTTGTTGTTTTCCATGCTACTCACTGCAAGTAAATTACATTAACGTGTTAATATTCTGTGTAGAGTTCTGTATTGTGCTCCATAAACCAAATGACAAGAACAAGAACAAGAAGTCCAAACACTTCTCTGTGTTTGACATGGGCATAGTGAACATTTCTTTCGTTTCTCTTCCCTTTGTTCTGTATATAGCTCATAAGCAAGTAGTTGTTTTTATTTTTTGTTTCTGTAGTATTTTTAATAATATATTTAAGCACTGCTCAATTAAAAATAATATTTCTGAAAGCTCTATATACTGAAGATAGGACTGGGTAGTTGTTCTTTTTTTTTTCCCCATAGCAAGTTACAGAAGTGTATTGTAATAAAGCTACACTCTAGTATGAGAAAGCACACCAAAACGAAACTGAGTGCCTTAAAGAGCTTTTTCCTGGGTAGAAGATGGGAATAATAAACTTTTCATAACTGGTACTAGTGATTTTGCTGAATACTTTCTAGCATGCATGAGGCTAAACTTGGTTGAAAACAGACTAAACACCTACAAAGAACAGAATATATTGGAATATAGTAGTCTTCTATGCTCATACTTGGCTTTATGGGAAAAAGAATTGATAACACGTTCAAGATCAAATATGAAATAAAGGAATGAAAAAAGCATAAGCCCTCAATATATTTAGACTTTAAATATGTACAGTCTAAAGTATTTTTTTCTCTTTCCTTGTATTAAGAAAAAAAAATCATTCATCTTCAGTTGGACTTGATCTGGATTTCTGGTTTTGTGTTGAGAGACAGCGTCGAAACCCCGTTAATCCAGCCAGTTCTAATCATAATATGTAGAAGGCTTCAGTGCAAAACCACTCCCACTTCTGTGGCCCACAGAAGGAGCCTGCAGCGACTAGTTGAGATTTAGATCTCCGGTTAGAATGAATGGATCTCTTTCCACGTTACCTGTCACTGCAGGATTATGATGTTGAAGCATTCTGTGACTTTTACAAGCTATTTGGAAATCAAAAAGCCATCGACACAGTGAAAGAGCTTGGGTTTCAATATAGAAGAGGAAGGAGATAAACAGAGCCTTCTGCCTTCTGTATCCACCCTTCCTTTCCAATTGTACAGGACTGAAGCATATTAGTCACAGAGATTCCCTCCTGAACAAATTAGCTCCCTTGTTTCAGTGGCTGAGAAGGAGATAAAAGGGAAAACTTTGGTTTTCTACACTCTCTAAGCAGCTGGCAGCCTCAGGAGGCACTCTTTGTCTCCAACATGATATTTAGTAAAGTTTGATGTGGGTAATACATACTGCCTACAATATGAACCAATGAGAATTTATATATATGTGTAATATAGATACATATATGACATTAAAAACCTATTTTAAACTTTAACATCAACATCTTGGTATCTGGAATTTTAAGTGCTTTTATGCAGAACGAGAAATTTTTATTTTTCTGTCAAAAATATCAGAAACAAAACTGGATATGTGAGAAATTTCATGAGGAAAATGTCCAAATATAGTTTTGCCTGGCTAATTTTGTATTTTGGAATTGTTTGTTAGGTTATATAAATACTGTGACCAGGATAGCTTCAGGTCGGTAGGTAGGAAAGAATAGTTTAACATTTCTGACCTTGTTTACTATTTGTGTGATAAAAACTAGAAGTAGTTGTTATTTGATGGTATTTACAAAAATAAAATGCTTTGAAGTATATTCTGGGTTTAAGATTCTATTTATATATAGCATATAAAAACTGATATATAATGATTGTTTTAATTCATGGCACTATGATGTTGGCAAGGCCATCTGTTTAATAGTTGCCTTTAAACCTCCGATACAGTGTCATACCTGTCCATAAAATTGGTTCCATTCTGAACTGTTTTCAAATGAAGTTCTATGTACGGCCTCCTTATTAACAGTGCAATACCAGTGTAACAAAATCGTGCTAACTGATAAATAAATTGCATCATATTAAATTCTAGATTGGCAATGCTGAAAAGGTAAAAGTCATGATGAACTTAAAGAGTTGCAAAGAGAAAAATCTGTATATTCCATTAACTACTTTCAGAACAACATACAAACAATTCTTCCCAGAACACCTTAAGTAACATGGGCATACTGAAAGCTCTAATGTCCTTGGATGAGCGTAGCGGTTATTTGTGCTATTAAAGTCACTCTGCCAGAAATTTCCAGCACTTTAGTATTATCTAACACCTTCCACAGAAGGTGATTTGGCTTTACCTGCTGCCAATCTTCTCATGTTTCTGTCTTCTTCGAATTTTAGAGTGAGGTGGAGGTAGCTAGGAAAATTCTGCATTTGTTAGATTTATATCTACAATTTTTTTTCAGATATTTTCTTTCAGAGGCTTTTAGGCACCTGTCTAGTCTTCCAGAAGATTTTCAGCTTTCAAATTTGTATGCTGTAAGCAAAAATAAAATTTGATTTAAAGATGTGGAATTTGATCTTTAAGTTGAAGATTTTTTTTAAGCAAACCTGTTATTAACTATTAAGATTCTATCTTGCAGATTTAATATAATTTCCTTCTTGATGCCCCCATGTGCTTACATGTTACAACCAAAATAAGTAAATTCACTTAATTCTCATGTTCTTTGTTCTCTAATGTTATACTGAGTTTTGATTTGAAAAAGTCCTCGTTAGAATTTTGTGATTCAATTTTGTTTTGGGATGGTCTACTGTTTTTGTTCCTTGGTTGTATGTTGGTTAAGTGGTTACTTCCAACAGATATTTTATTAGCCACAGTTACATCTTCTGCGCTCCTCATGTGGAGCAACACCATGCTGTTAGGTCTAAGTAGGATTTTTTTTAAAATCAAGTGACTGGCAATGCCAAGCAGGAAAGATGTATTCTTGACACCACTTGACATTATGTTGAACCATTTGCTTAAGCCTGGTCTTAGTTTGAATGTGCAATCTTAACTGGGTGTAAGATCTGAAGTCTTAATCATGTTAGCTATTTATTGACATTTTATTATATTTCACTGTGTTCTGCAATGAATTATAATCATAGAATCATGGAATGATTTGGGTTGGAAGAGACCTTAAAGATCATCTTGAATGTTGTCTACCTTGACTTCAGCAAGGCTTTTGACACTGTCTCCCACCACATCCTCATAGGTGAGCTTAGGAAGTGTGGAATAGATGAGTGGGCAGTGAGGTGGATTGAGAACTGGCTGAAGGACAGAGCTCAGAGGGTTGTGATCAGTGGTGCTGAGTCTAGTTGGAGGCCTATGACTAGTGGTATTCCCCAGGGGTCAGTACTGGGTCCGGTCTTGTTTGATGTATTCATCAATGACCTGGATGAAGGGACAGAGTGCACCCTCAGCAGGTTTGCTGATGACACAGAACTGGGAGGAGTGGCTGACACACCAGAAGTCTATGCTGCTGTTCAGCAAGACCTGGACAGGCTGGAGACCTGGGCAGAGAGGAACCTAATGAGGTTCAATAAGGACAAGTGTAGGGTCCTGCACCTGGGGAGGAATAACCCCAAGCACCAGTACAGGCTGGAGGTCGACCTGCTGGAGAGCAGTGCTGCGGAGAAGGACCTGGGAGTTCTGGTGCACCACAAGGTTGGCCATGAGCCAGCAATGTGCCCTTGTGGCCAAGAAGGCCAATGGTGTCCTGGGGTGCATTCAGAAGAGTGTGGCCAGCAGGTCAAGGGAAGTTATTCTCCCCCTCTACTGTGCCCTGGTGAGGCCACATCTAGAGTCCTGTGTCCGGTTCTGGGACCCGCAGTTCAAGAGGGACAGGGAACTACTGGAGAGAGTCAAGCGGAGGTCTATGAAGATGATGAGGGGACTGGAGCATCTCTCTTATAAGGCAAGTCTGAGAGACCCGGTTCTGTTTAGCCTGGAGTAGAGAAGACTGAGAGGGGACCTTATCAACACTTATAAATACTTGAAGGGCAGTTGTCAAGAGGATGGGGCCAGGGTCTTTTCAGTGGTGCCCAGTGACAGGACAAGAAGCAATGGGGATAAAATGGAGCACAGGAAGTTCCATCTGAGAATGAGGAAAAACTTCCTTGCTTTGAGGGTGGCAGAGCACTGGAACAGCCTGCCCAGAGAGGTTGTGGAGTCTCCTTCTCTGGAGAGGGATACTGAAAACCCTCCTGGCTGCAGTCCTGTGTAACCTGCTGTAGGTGAACCTGCTTTAGCAGGAGGGTTGGACCAGATGATCTCCAGAGGTCCCTTCCAACCCCTACCATTCTGTGTGATTCTATGATTCTGTGATCTAGTTCCAACCCCCCTGGCATGGGCAGGGACACTTTCCAGTAGACCAGGTTGCTCAAAGCCCCGTCCAGCCTGGCCTTGAACACTGCCAGGGAGGAGGCAGCCACAGCTTCTCTGGGCAACCTGGTCCAGTGCCTCACCACTCTCACAGTAAAGAACTTCTTCCTAATACCTAAACTAAACCTCCCCTCTTTCAGTTTGAAACTGTTACTCCTCCTCCTATCACTGCACTCCCTGATAAAATGTCCCTCCCCACCTTTCCTGTAGGCCCTCTTTAAGTACCTGAAGGCCGCTATAAGGTGTCCCCAGAGCCTTTTCTCCAGGCTGAACAACCCCAACTCACTCAGCCTGTCTTTACAGGGGAGATGCTCCAGCCCCTTGATCATCTTTGTGGCCCTCCTCTGGACCCACTCCAGGAGGTCCATGTCCTTCTTATGTTGAGGCCCCAGAGCTGAATGCTTATGAAAGTAATGGCATGCATTTTCAAAGTCTACTAAGTTTATGGTAAGAGCTTTTTGCTGTTTGCTTTGCCCTTTGGTAGTTGTGCTTAGGATTGATATCTGGTAATCATATGGTCCTCTAGGTAGGAACACTGCCTGCTGCTTCAGCTCCCACGGCTTCAACCTGACCTGTTTTTTTTTTATTTCAGCAAGATAAAATGTCAGTACACTTAATCAGTCAAACTCATTGTTAATGTTTATTAGGTTATCATGGTTTGAGGTTTTTTAATTGGTTTTTAAAATTAAATGGTATATTATTCATTACTGAGTTAAACTTTTTTCCTTCATAATTTATTAAAAATATTGTTTTAAGAGGGGGTTTTGTCATACTTACATATGCAGTGACAATATTTTCATCTGCAAATATTCTTTGTGTTAGTTTTGCAACTATGCTGTCACTTTGTATTATGCTCGGTGTTCTAGTGTCATGTTTGTGCAATTTATTTATGATTTTCAGCTTTTCTTGTCACTGTGGTCTTTCCAAGACTTTTTAAGAGTTCTTCATTTGCTACTGTCTCTATTCTTTTTTATCTAAGTTGAAGAAAGCTTTTCAAGTCTGGTGAAAAGAGTTTTTGAGTCGTGACTTTAACTTGTTTATTGATGAATCCTTATATCACATTGGTCTTACAGCCTTTACATTTACCTATTATTTCTCAAAATGAAGTTAAAAAGAAAAAAAAAAAAAAAAGATGCTTGACAAATTTCTATCTTCTCTTATTTATGCAAGTTTTAGATCTTCTTGCTGGGAGCTATTACAATTGATGTAATCTATGATATTGTCATGCAGAAGGTAATCCATGTGGTGTTAATGGTGATTTCTTTTAATCCAAATGCTGTAGCTCCGTGAATTATGCTTTAGTTTCTTTGAAAATTGCTTTTGCTTTATATCATCTTTCTATTGAATTGGAAAATTTGTTTTTCTTTAGATTTTTAATCATATTGTGCATAAATTAACATCACCTCCAGATGTACTGAGGGGAAGATTTACGTTTCCTTCGTGTATGTAGAGCATTATAGCTTTTCTTGAGACTCTTGATTGTTTTGGGGTGAATGTGTGGGAAGAAGAAAAGAATGCTCTTCCAGCTGTAAGCCTGATGCTAGCCACAATTTCATTAGCACTTTACTATTTTGATTTTAAAAATGTGTGTCCATTTTTCCTTCTCTTTATATTTATCCGTCTTGACAAAAGAAGTCCCTCATTGCTGGCCTTAATGTTCTTGGGAATTTTGGCATTCCAAGTTCGTAGGCAATTGTAGAATTAACCTTTGATCTCAACTTTGTGTCATCTTTTACTGTGTAACATTGTATAATTACTGTTTTCATGTAGTGTGTTTAAAACCTGGCTCAGAGCAATTGCTGTTAATTGACATTTGGTCTATCAGCAAATTTTTCTGCTTTAGAAGTCATAATTAATGCTACTTGCTTTGGGTACTAATCCTCTGGCCTCCTTGAATATTTTATGACTCTTTTTATTCTTAAATTGCTTTTTGTCTGCTTCTGGCCATTGACATGTGCTTATTACAGTGATTTAAAATTGCATTTATTCAATTCTTTTAGCAGCAGCATTATATTGTTGCAGTTACGGTTGCTGTTCCAGAAATCTACTTTCACAGTTTGTTACACCTTAATAAAGAGCTTTTTGGAGCCATGACATTCCAATCAGCAATGCTTGCCAAGAAGAGTAGGTTGCTTCGTAGGCGTTATTTTAAAGGGTACGTTGTTATATTTCTGTAACTTCATTTAATTATTCTTTTTTTATATAGAGCCAGTAGCACAACTCCAATTTGGATGGCCAGTTCATTGTTTTTTTACTTTACCTTAAGATCTGTTCAGCCCTGTCATAAGATGGAAGATCTATAGGCAAAACTTAAAAGTGTCATCAGGATTCCAACCAAAGTACATCCAGAGAAGTGCACTACTAAATTTTGAATTATTTTTAAAAGATCATGATGATTATTTTCTTTTTGTATTTTTCTATTATTTACTTGTCTCGTAATTTTATTTGTGTTTTACATCTTAACTCCTGAACGTATCTTCAAAATCATGGCCCAGTGCTCCCTGGCCCTGCTGCCAGGTAGGTACCTGTTTGTTGTCTAGCTCAACTGCCCTAACTTTCATGCTGTTATCCACTGAGTAGTGGGGTCATGACTTCTTTGCTTCAGCCTTGTCCCATACATTTTCAGAATTCCCTATTGATGGAAATTCTGCTACACAGAGAAAAAAATTAATTGCCAAAATAAGTAATGGTTCTGGTTTTCTACTGTATTAGAGAGCAACTGGGTCGATTGAATGCCAGTCTATGTCTGATAGCCCTCATATGTGACTAGTTAAATGACGATCATTATAAGTCCATTAAGTTTTGTAACACGGTGATGAAGAACTATGGCTGATTGTTGTATCAAATCACCTGAGCCAACGCACTAACTCAGGCATTTCTCTTACCAGTGTCATCTGAGGTGGTTATCTCATTTAACAGGGAAAGACTGTAAAGGCAGGAATTGATAGAAAACTGAAGATGTTCTATATAAATAATTACTTCAGATACCAGATATCTTGAATTTTCTATTTTTTTGAGAAATGAAGTTGTTGTGTTAGCTAGTAGTTTGTTTATAGTGCATGTTTTAAAGTTACCTACTATTCCGTACTAAATTTCATACTGGAGGCCTGGAAAATTGTTAAACAAATTCTTCACAAACTATGCTGCAGTGAGGGTACGTCTTCTGACACAGTTTTATAATGAAGTGGATGTTGATAATTCTACGATACCTATTCACTGAATATTTGGATACTCTTTCGAACTAATATTTCTCAACCAGCATATTTAAGAAGGATTAAAAGAACAAATAACTTGTCAAATACAGTGAGTTATAAAGATTTGAACTTCCATTCTGATGTATGTTGCACCTCTGCCAGTTCCTAATGAAGTTATATTTATGCATTTCTTGAGAAGCTCTATGAGAAAAAGATCAATGGAAAGGTTTTTAGTAATCAAAATGAAATATATATAACATTTTGTCCAACTTTAATGTCCCATTTTGTGTGCTGGATCTGTACGCTAAGCACAGTAACCTGCGACATGCCTCTCTTTAGCATATGAGTTATTCAGGTGTTTGTAATGATATGCGTGAGCCTGCAAGCTCATGTATCTGTCATCTGGTCTGGTGCAGAGTTAACAATTCTTCCCTTAACAATCCTGCTTCTCTAATTCCATGCATTTCACTTGGAGCCTCAGATAGGTCCTGGATTGAGCTCCAGGAAAAAGGGGCCTAAGATGGAATTGTATTTTTAAAATGAATTAATTTTGTTGTATTTACCACTTTTTTATGTGTAAGTAGGAGCAAGGTCATACCCTGATGGTTTAAAAATAATGTAAAAACGGAGTTCAATAAAGGGTTTTTCTTCTCGGCCACCAGCATTTACAGAAACCTTGTTTCTCAAGTATTATCTGTTTTGCTTGTCTCAGATTAAACAACGTCAATGATGAAACAGAAATAAAAATGTCACCATTTTAAAAGCCTGAGTCCTTATGAGATACATAGGTTTATATTTTGTGGTGCTAAAATGTTCAGACCAGCCTGGTAGTTTTATTGCTTTCTTCTTGGGGACAAATAAATCAATAAGGAGAGCACTTATAAAAGCACTTCAAAGTAGGTAAGATCATAAAAGGTGGATAGCTAGTTTTAGCATTTTATTTATTTTACAATAAACTTGTAATGGTTTCTGTTGGTTTGACTTATTTTGAAAAACACCTATTTCACTCATCTAACTGTTATTTTAGTTTAGTGACCTGATCATATGAACAATGGAAATAAGAACTACCGATTTAACAGTTTTTAAGACACAAAAAGACTTAAGTATGTAGCATTTGCATGTGCACACAAACAAAAAGAAATAAAAAAAGAGAACCTTATGGTGATGAGAGTCCTCCATCTATTTTATAATAAGTTACATATTTTCTGAAAAACTTTGCAATCTGCAGCAGTTAGATGGGTTAATCACTTCTGATTTAGGGGCATCTAATCACTGACATGGTTAATTTGACTGTGTATTAGCAGTGCTAGAAAATGCACCATGAATAAAGTGTATACATTCTGAGTGGTGTTGACTTATGCTGTTTACCATTTTAATCCATTAGTACTTGGTTTTCCTAATTATCTTATGCATAATATTAAATACTCTAATTACTTGCTGAAATAGCTAACTGAACTTTGCTTCATAAAATCTAACATATGCAGTGTCTAATGTGTGTAACCATCTTGAATACTTAATTGTGTATACCTAGAGAAGTAGAAGTGAATATTGTATTTAAATATGGCAAGAGTAATAATAATCTGTGTGTGTTCCAAACAAACGTTCTTACTTATGAAAAGGTAGGATAGTTCTGGTATAAGAACTTGATGTGTTGCAAACCTGCTTCTTCTAGGTAGGCTCCTCAAATCTACCCATGGTGTAAGAGTTTTGGAAAGATTCTGTATGCTGTGTCTTGTCTTTCTAATTGTTTCATGTTGGATGTCAAGAAGACAAATCTGATGTTACAGTAGAAGTCTTCATGACAAGGCATATTAAAAAGACAGCTCTCATCAGGGATTCTTGTAGAGACCCAAGGCCCTCATCAGTTACAGGTTTTGAAAGCTTCATTTAAGTAGTAACTGACCTGAATCCTTTTCTTTGTTCAGCAGACTCTGATAGACTCGAAGAAACAAATTGTAGCAACTGAATTGGCAAGACATATGACAGTAGTCTCTAACAGTCAGATTTCTTGAACAGTATTCCAATTACCATTACCAAAAATAGTAACTACCCGTTTGCATAATTGCTTTTTAAGACTAAATGAAGATATTCATTGAAGGTGAAATGGGTTCATACAAAAGACCACAATTAACTAGTACTTGTAATTAAAGAACTTTAGTATTCACTGCCAACAACTGAACAACAAACCTGTTTGATCTGCAGAACATAGGCTTTCAAAAGCTTTTTCCTTTCAAAAATCTGTGTACTTTCTCAAAGGCAGATAAGCCTCAAGATATCTGTGAGCACAGCTTACAGACACAAGCAGTTCCTAAAATCTGGCTTGCTATGAACTTACTTGTTGCTGTATGGTTGAAGAATCAGATAGGTCTCATTTAGCAATACAATTTTCAAAGGCAAGACTGAGGACCATCAAGATTCACTAAGGACTAATTTGGTCCTGGTTAGTGTAAATACCCTGATACGGAGTAAATCGGTAAATTCATTGAAATAATTGTTTGGGATCTGATCTTCCTCCTTTCAGCTTTGCCGTTATGTTATGACCTAATTATTTTATGGTTTTTGTCCTAATGGATGGGATGATTTCATGATACCTTACTTGGACATAATGTTATTCATACAGAAGTCCAGATTCCTCCTAGTTATTTTGATTCAGTTAGCAAAAACTGTGAATAGCAAATCATTGTTCTCAATCTGCAGCCATGTTCCATCAAAGGTTAAGGGAATCAGAACCCACAGAATGATTACTATGAAGATACTTATTCTCATGATGAATATACCTGCAGTGCATAGATCCACAACAAACCAGAAATAGAAGTGACCTTCTTATTAGTGTTGCCAAGGGTAACATTTCAAAACACTCACAGCAGAAACCTAAGTGATCACATATTGTATTGTTGGGGAATTCAAATATTGTGGTCCAGCTCCCTACAAAATGAAGATAGTCTTTATCAAATGATTCAGTTTCCTGTTTTTTTAAACTCTCTCTCTCCCCTTTTGCCTAGCAGCCTGCCAAGACCTGAACACTAAAAATTACTATATCTTTTGCTGAAAATGATTGTTCCTGCCTTTCCAATACTAATTAGAAAGAACAGTTTACGCTAAGTTAGCCTTAGTTAGCCTTATTTTCCTATGTTTAATTGGATAACAATCACGGTTTCTTTCAATATTACAGCCCTCAAACCTGCTTTAAACCACAGTTCCTTCAGGATGAATTCCGAAGGTGTAAAAATCGGATTGTCCAAATATCTTTGCCGTGTACTTCAGATTTGTGTGTGTCTCAGGAATAGTGCCAATGTGTGCCAGAGCTGTTTGCCAGTATGTGTTGCCTTGTATTTGAAGTAAACATGTTTTTTGACTGGCTTAAACAACTATTTTAAAAAATATGGATATACTCACTATTCTAAGAATATACAAGGTTTATATCTATAATTTTGCTCCTTGTATGTATAGAATGATGATAAACAATCATGAAGGAATGGTAAAAGCCAATCTGACTGCCTTCTGGATAGGACTGGTCTTTTGAACCTCTCTTTCCTCCATTAAAAAATGAGAATATGTGTAATTAAGGAAAGAAGGTATAGGCAATGATGTATGGCAAATATGGCAAACTGTTCCCACCTGCTTTACATCCCTCCCTTTTTTTAGATTGATTTGAAAGGGATCACAACTGGTATTTTTTAAAATAAAACTGTGATCAGGGATATGATTAGCAAAAGAGTTGTGTTTCTGAGGGTTGTTTTTTTCCCAGAAAAAAGAAGCCTTTACATGATACATAGACCTTTTCTGGAGAACAGAGGCCTAGAGAGGTAACCCAGGGAAAAAAAGTAGATGTGAATAGCTGCCTCAAGATCGTGCCTGTGTTGCCTGTAGAGGTGCAAGCCAGCTCTTCTTCTATCCCTAAATCTGGTCTTCCCAGTTTTGGAAGCCTGTTGCCAACTTCTGAATTTATACTGTGGATAAATGGCATGGGTGGGATTTGTTTGGGCTTGAGAATAGAGATCCCTTGTGAGTAGTAATCAATTGTACATAGAAGTGTGAGTGCATAGCCTTACCATTATCATTCCAATCATCTTTGTGTTTCCTAGTTACGTGGTTATTGCTGAAAATGTTATATAGAATAATAAACACAATCCATCTTGTGCTCTACCACAAAATTCTCCATTCCCTTTCAGTTTAGTATTTCAAATAGTTTTTGAACTGTGACAGTTTTTAATATATATATAATCCATGTTTTAATAAAATTGTATTTAACAATACTGTAAATATTTGCTAATTTTTAAAAGCAGGATAGCATATACTAGGTCAAATGCTTTCTAAATGTCTGTTATGTTCTATAAAACTATATTTATGGACCAACCTTGTAATTGCACCTAAAGATGAAATCAGTTTTGCTTGACAAGTTCTTTCTTCCATAAAATGATGCTGACTGGCATTAGAGATATCTTTGTCCTTCAGCTGGATTCTAAATCTGATTTCCATCAAGTTGCTAGGCTTGGCAGAAAAATAACTGGTCCTTTGCTGCTTAGGCCATCCTGTTCACCTTCTTCTATTAGTGGTTCCTTCATTAACATCAGAGATTTTATTTTATTTTTTATTTTTTTTAACTTTCCAACAATTCATTAGTTTAATAAACACAATACTTTTAGTATTTCACACTCACTGTCCAGACACCTCCTTGAAATATTATGGAGGCTATTAAGGCAAATAAAACAAAACAGCTGAGTAAAAAGTGACTATTCCTGATGTATGTGTTTAACAATCTTCTTGGTTAGTATCTGTTGAATCTGAATATTCATTCTGTGTTATTATTTGCTGTTTTATTATCTCCATGGAGAACCAGAGTGGTTTGTGTTGGAAGGGACATTCAAAGATCATCTGGTCCAACCCTCCTGCCATGGGCAAAGACATCTTCCACTAGACCAGGTTGCTCAAAGCCCCATCCAGCTTGGCCTTGAACACTTCCAGGGAGGGGACAGCCACAGCTTCTCTGGGCAACATATTTCAGTGTCTCACCACCCTCAGGGTGAAGAGCTTCTTCCTTGTATCTAGTCTAAACCTACCCTCTCCCAGCTTCATACCTCTACCCCTCGTCCTGTCACTGCAGGCCCTTGTAAAAAGTCCCTCCTCAACCTTTCTTGTAGGCCCACTTCAGGTACTGGAAGGCTACTTTAAGGTCTTCCCGGAGCCTTCTCTTTTCAAGGCTGAACAACCCCAACTCTCCCAGCCTGTCCTCATAGGGGTGGTGCTCTAGTCCTCTGATCGTTTTTGTGGCGCTCCTCTGGACTCGCCCCAGCAGCTCCATGACTTTCTTGTGCTGGGGGCTTGAGAGCTGGATGCAGTGCTCCAGGTGGGGTCTTACGGGAGTGAAGTAGAGGGGGGAATCACCTCCCTCGACCTGCTGGCCACACTTCTTTTGATGCAGCCCCGGATATGACTGGCTTTCTGGGCTGCAAGCGCACATTACACACATAGGGCGACTCTCAATCATTTCATCTCCTGGTTTGTATTGATATTGGGGATTGCCCGAAGACAGGTGCAGGAACTTGCACTTGGCATTGTTGAACTTCATGAGATTCACATGGTCCCACGCCTCAAGCCTGTCAAGTCCGTCTGGATGGCATCCTTTCCCTCTAGCAAATGAAGTTTGCCACTCACCTTGGTCTCATCTGCAAACTTGGTAAGGGTTCACTCAAATGTAATAATGGATATGTTTCATGATTAGAATTTCTCATTACCAATAAACTTTAAAAATCTTTATTTTCCCTCAAAGTCTATCTTTAGAGTCCTTTTTTTCATATTTTATTTTGCTGCAATTCACGTTTTCGTAATTGGACAAACTTTGTGAAGCATTTTCAGAAAAATAATAGTTGTCTGAATATTTTTCTGAAAGCATTATGGGCTGTTAATTTAAATCTTTTCAGTGAATATTACAACCTCTTCAGTTTAATCTTTTATCAAGCATATTACAATGATCAACGTTCTTTCCTTATCAGACTTATTGCACATCAAGTCCAAAGTATAAAATTAAAGTTGCATGAAACCTTGTTTGTATTTCCTATCAATCACTCAAACTGATTACAGATTTGTTATTGTATAAGGCCAGTAATTTTCTAGAGTAGAGTAATTTTCTTGTCTAGAGTAAAAGTGTGAATTTTGTATATGTAAATTAAAGTACGAATTTACAGAAAGTCAATACTGGTGAAGTGTGAAACTTCATTAGCTGTTTTGATTTTACATAGCTTGAAAACACCTCATCTTCCCGACTGTAATTTGTGTAATTTGTGCCAGCATTATCTGATGGCATTATTAAGCAGAGCAAATTTAACACCAAATAATTAATGAAATACAAAACACCCCTAAAATACTAGAATAAAAAGTTAAGTTTTATCTTGGATTGACTTTTGCCTTATCTAAGTGATTTTATTTTACTTTATAATGAGCTTAATTTCCTCTGGTGTTTCAAATAATTAGCTGAATATCATAAAGCAGCTGTTACCGTGATACAAATGAAAGCTTGACAGTGTGATAAGAAATGTATGGTAAATATTATGCTACAGTAACATAAGCTTGAATTTTAGGATTCAGATTTTTTTCAGATTCTGAGGTGATACCCTGATTTAACAGAGAGTGTTAGTGAAATAGTTCCATTGATTTAATAAATGTGAAGTAAGGCCTGTACCAAGTTGACATTTTTTATACTTAGCTGACATTTTGTGTTAGGGAATAAAATAAAGAACTTTTTAAAATCTCCATAGATAAATGGCAGAGAAAGAGAATGAGAAACTGTAATAATTTCCTTTGCTTCACTCTTAATCTGACAAGTAACACATCTGACAGCTTCCTCAAGGATGTACTTGAAGCAAGAAAAGTTTATGTTGCATCAGGTGTTATGTATAAAAAAAAAGTTGACCAAATTCCTTTTAGCTTTATAGCTGCACTTTTTTTCTTGTAAAGAAAACAAACCAATTTTAATTGTATGCATTAGCATGTCTCTATACTTACTATATTTTATATTTCTAATGGATTGTCATATTTACCACTTCATTAAAAATTCGAGATTATTGCTTAAAATAGAAAGGGAACCTGAATGGTTGATTCAGGCATCCAGTGCTGAACAGGCTTCTGCTAGATACAGATTTTGCAGTGTTTGCTTAAATCTATCTGTGGTAGCTGAGATGGAGCATGCCCAGTCAACATTGCCTAGCCTTTACCAAATCAGAAGAGAATTAAGATATATTCCTCAGTTTTCCTGATGTCCTTCTTTTCCTTGGGCATCGGCTGCAGCAAGAATTTATGATGGAAACCCTTTGGAAAGCATGTGACTGCATTTTATATATTGCAAAGTGACAAAGCAGTGGCGATATTCTGTATTTCCTCAGAGTGGCTGGTCAATCAAGAGAAGCCTTGGATTGGCTCTATAAGAAGCCCAGTGTACTGCACAGACCTTAGGCCTGTGGCACAGGTATTCTATCTGCAGCCCCGCTCGTTGCATGGACCTTGGATGTATATCATAGCCTTGTCTCTAAGTCTTTCTCTGGCCTGGTCTGCTGCTTTTTCTGACTGGACTTCCCGTATGAACCCTGGACCACAGTTAGTGCTTGGTTGTGTCTGAAGTGCACTGCATTCGTGAAGAAACCTCTTATTACCACCATGCGGCCCTGCTCATGTATTGCAGGACTGTGTCCTGGTCAGTGAGAGCCCAGCTGTGACACTGAGCTCCTGCGTTGCTCGCCTTCACGGAGCAGCCCCAGTCTTGCTTCCCCATGCCACCATCATCCACCAATTGCTTAAGCAATATAATCACTTCTAACAAAGTTCTGTTAGTCTACAGCATTAGTGCATAAAGCAAACTTATAAGATATAAAAAGAAAATGGATGTTCCATGGAAAGGTAGTGTCCTTCATAGTTGAGATTCAAAACAGAAAAGAAATTAGGTGGTTATCTTTGATATTTGATTATTGATATATTTGATTTCTACATTTGGGTGTGGTTGTCCGTGATGACTAGCAACTGTTATGTTCTGGGCACAGACATGTGTATTAAAAAGTTTATCATCTATATATAGAAGGTACAGAAGAGTCTAATGTGTAACGAGTGAAAGCTGCTTCCTCAAGGTCGCCTTGGATTAAAGTCAGGTGAAAAGACTACAGAATTGTTAAAGTTGATCTTTATCCTCTGGGCCACATTGCTTCTCTTGGAAATGCATTGGAAGTATGGTACAACAACAGTGTGGGAAATGAGAAAAATAAGTTATTCAGCTAGTGTACTTTAAAAGCATTTGAAATACATTAGTGACAGCATTGGGTTTAAAAGAATCAGTTTCTGTTTTACCTGCAGCATTTCCACAATCAGTGCTTGTCTGCCTGGATAATTAAAGAAGTGTTAATTGTACCAATTAAGAAGTGAGAATGTGATTTATTGCTCTTTGTTGCTTTCCAGGTCAGAGGAGATACAATAGGAAAATACATATCCAGCAATCTAAAGACACTTTAAACTGAAATCTTTGCAATTTAGGCATTTAATTAAAAGCTTTAAAGTTTAATTAAAAAGTTAAATCAGTTGTCTATTTCTGCAAAAAAAAAACCCAGGGCTTTTGTGTTTGGATCAATTATATAACATAAAGCACAGTGAGATAAGTATACTATTTTCTGGTCCAAAGTTACAGCATTTTTCATGCATAACAGCACAACGCATAAAAATATATTCAGGGTACTAGAAGCAAATAGATATATTGTTCTATTAAGCATCATGTGAGAGTAAGTTTTAATCTAAAAGGATATATTTTGGGATGGTACAAAGACCAAAAGCCTTTTTTAACATAGTGAAAATAATGAAGAGTAAAAACTAAGTCTCCTATAATATGCTTTAAACTTTCAAAATAACAACCTTTTGCGTTTATATAGTGGTAATAAACACTCAGCCAGATATCAGAGGAGAATAGTGAAGTATGAGACATCAGTGGAAATCGTTTAATCAGCAGTGTTTCTGAGGTCATATTTTAAACGATATTAAGTAGTAGGACTTAAAATTCAGAAATATGTGATTTTATCTCATAACTTACACCTACCTTTTCAAAAGGGCTGGAAAACAGTAACAGACTTGTGAATGTCTTAGAAATTCAGAAATGCTCAGAACAAGTACGGTTGGGAGTAGAAGTAAATAAACTGACTAGAAGTAAATAAATGCCTACTCAATGCCCCTCTTTGAAAATAACAGCAGCTGCTAGATATTATTAAAAATAATTCTGTTCCTTAAGCATATAAATAAGATCAAAGTTCTTATAAACTTTTTTTTCTGTGTCAGTGAGGGACTGTTCATTTTGATAATTACTCTTTCTCTGGAGTATCTCCCAAGTGAGATCAAATTGCTAGCTAATTATTTTAAACTACTCAGACTAGCACTCTCCAAGACAATTCTGCTCTAGATAGGACTAGTCCAAATCGTGGACACAACCTGGAATGAATCTGTGCACAGCTGCGTAGTGCAATCCTTGCAAATGATGCAAATTTGTGGGGCTGCATTAGGAAAAGGCAAGTTCAGTGAACTGAAAAATGTTATCCCACATATTGCTATCCCCAATGCCATAGCCCATTCTGGGCTCATGGTTCAAAAGAGATGTGAAGAAACTGGAGATGTCTGGCAGGTGGCTATCGAGCTGGCTTGGGCCTAGAGCACCTCTTCTAAAAAGAGGGTGGAGGATCTATGCCTCTTTGCTGTGCTGAAAATGAGGGTCAAAAGCACTCTAATATCTGCCTACAACTATTAGAAATGCAGCTACAAGGATGACAGAGACAATTTTTTCTTGGTAGTGCCTGATGATCTAACAAACTGAAATGACTATGAATTGTGCTTTAAGAAGTTCAGAATAAACTTTAGGGGAAAAAAAATCCTCTAGGATATTGACGGAGCAGTGGGACAGGTTGCCCATAGTGATCCTGACCTCACTGATGCTGCCTGGTCATGGAGATTGGACTCAACCTGAGCAGTGTAGCCTGGAGAAGAGGAGGCTGAGGGGAGACCTTATCGCTCTCTACATCTACCTGAAAGGAGGTTGTAGTGAGGTGGGGGTCGGTCTCTTCTCTCAAGTAACAAGTGATAGAACAAGAGGAAACGGCCTCAAGTTGCACCAGGGGAGGTTTAGGTTGGGTGTCAGGGAAAATTTCTTCACTGAAAGGGTTGTCAAGCAATGGAATGAGCTGCCCAGGGAAGTGGTTGAGTCACTGTCCCTGGAGGTATTTAAAATATGTGTAGAAGTGGTGCTTAGGGACATGGTTTAGTGCAGGACTTGGCAGTGCTAGGTTAACAGTTGGGCTGGATGTTCTTAAAGGTCTTTCCAGCGTAAATGAATCTATAATTCTAAATTGACTGAATTAGGACTGCTAACAACAACATTAATTGTGGCATTTTGCTTTTTAAATACAGGTTTTTAACCGTTCTAACATTTACAAATGTAGTTTTGAGAACATAAATATGTGCCTTCTACTTTTGTTGGAGAGTAACACAGGTATTTTTCCATGGTCTTTTTGTGTCGCCTAGGCTCAGTGTAGAAGAAACATCATATAAATTGCGTTGAGTGTGCATACTTCCATTTCTGGAATATAATTATTATGCTGTACTTCAAGAGAATGATAGTCCTACTCTAGTGGAAATAAAGGGTAATCTGTGCCGATGATGTCATTATATGCAAAAGAATAGAATCTACTCAGAAATTGTTGACTGTGAAATGCCATGAATAGATTGTGAAATGTATGTTGTAGGTGCTGTGACGGTAGTTCTTTTATCTGAAGGCAGTTGTAAAAATCTGAAACAAGTCTTACTATTTGTGATCTGTAAGAATGAGATTGGATTTATATAGCAGTTAAGGAGTGCATGCATTTTGTAGATGTTATGACAGAAACATGTATGAAGTAAAAATTAATCACCTGCTTAATTTTATCTACTGTCAACATCAAGATTAGTGTGTTGTTTTAAAATATTCTTCTTCCCTGTAAAATGTATGACTAAATGACTGGAGTTATGTTTTATATATTCCTAATCCTAATCTCTTTGCCTTTTTCCAGCAGATTAATTATATTCGTGGACCTTTGTCACATTATTAACTTGAAAGGCCTTGATTATCATAGAATCATTGAATACCAGGTTGGAAGGGACCTCAAAGATCATCTACTCCAACCTTTCAAGGTAAAAATATAGTTTAAATGATATGGCCCAGCACCCTGTCAAGTTGAGTCTTAAAACTGTCCAATGTAGGGGAATCCACCACTTCCTTTGGGAGATTATTCCAATGTCTAATTGTCTTCATGGTAAAAAAATTTCTTCTGGAATCCAGTTGGAATCTCCACAGGATCAATTCATATCCATTACCCCTTGTCTTTTCCATGTGACTCCTTGTAAAAAGGGAGTCTCCATCTTCTTGGTAGCCACCCTTTATGTGCTGGTACATGGTAATAAGGTCTCCCCTGAGCCTTCTCTTCTCAAGGCTGCATAATCCCAGTTTTCTCAGCCTTTCTTCATATGGCAGATCTTCCAGTCCTCTGATCATCTTCGTGGCCCTTCTCTGGACCCTTTCCAGCTTGTCCACATCTTTTTTTTTTGTATAGTGGGGACCAAATCTGAACACAGTACTCAAGGTTTGGTGTGACCAGTGCTGAGTACAGCGGGATAATGACTTCTTTATCTCTGCTGGTGATGTCCTCCTTAATGCAACCCAGCATCCTGTTGGTTTGCTTTGACGCTGAGACACACTCTTCACTCATGTTGAGCTTGTCATCCAGCAAGACCCCCAGTCCACAGGGCTGCTCTCCAGCCAGGTGGATCCCCGTCTGAGCTGCATTCCTATGTTATGTATTCCCAGGTGCAAGACCTTACACTTGTCCGCATTGAACTTCATAAGATTCCTGCTAGCCCACTCCTCCAGCCTGTCCAGGTATTCCTGGAGGGTGGCTCTCCCTTCTGGAGTGTCAGCTACCCCACTCATTTTGGTGTCACCTGCAAACTTCATCAGGGTGCTCTTGATGCCAACATCCAAATCACTTATGAAGATATTAAACAGCACTGGGCCCAATACCAGTCCCTGGGGGACCCCACTTGTGACTGGTTGCCAGTTTGAGGATGAACTATTTACTACCACCCTCTGGGTATGGCCTGTCAGCCAGTTCCCCACCCACTGCACAGACCACTTGGCTAGGTTGTAATGTGTCAGTTTTCAAGAAGGAGACTGTGGGGTACTGTGTCAAAAGCCTTGGAGAAGTCCAGATAGACGATGTCCACCACTCACCCTGCATCAACCAAGCAGGTTACTTTGTCACAGAAAGCGATCAGGTTTGTTAAGCACAATTTGCCCCTGGTGAATCCGTGTGGGCTTTTCCCAAACACATGCTTTAGTTTACTTGTGACAGTCCCCAGGAGAATATGCTCCATAACATTCCCACAGATTGATGTGAGGCTGATGGGTCTATAATTACTCGGGTCCTCCCTGGAAACCTTGTAGGTAGGGGTGACATTAGCCCTCCTGCAGTCTTCAGACATGTCTTCCGATCTCCACGACTTAAAGGTTATGGATAGTGGCCTTGCAACAACATCAGCCAGGTGTCCCAATACTCTTGGGTGGATGGCATCTGGGCCCACTGATTTGTATGGGTCAAGCTCCTGTAACACTTGACACACCAACTCGTCCTTCACTGATGGCAGGTCTGTGTCTGCATCAATCTGGATTTTTGTTCCCGTGCCTGGGACCCAATAGCACAGGTAAAGACAGAGGTGAAGAAGGTGTTGAGGACCTCTGTCTTTTCAGCGTTGTTGGTGACTAGTTCACCTTTCCTGTTTAATAGTGGGTCAATACCCTCCTTCTCTTTCTGCTTGTTGTTAACGTATCTGAAGAACTCTTTCTTGAAGTTTCTGACATCTCTGGCCAATTTCAGTTCAAGCTGAGCTTTTGCTTTCCTGACTGCATCTCTGCATACCCTGGCAATGCCCTTGTAATTTTCAACAGGTAATGTTCCACTTTTCCATGTCCAGTAGGTTTCCCTTTTGGGGAAGCTGAAGTTTGTGATGCATTACACATCAGCATTTCATAGCTAAACATCCAAGATAAGCACTGTACTCAAATGTGAGATGACATTATTAAGTCTTAAAGCTCCAAAAATATACGTGAATCATAACATGAGGGTTTTCTTAGTTAGTAATAACTTGAGGCAGACTTTGATTGTGTTCTGTTACATAGTTCAAAAATGGTTTTGCATAAAGGCTGCTCAAGGCAGAGCTGATAATGAATATGATGCTGGGGATAATAATATACAGATTGTTTTCTTATAAGTTAAATTTAAGAGAATCTTTCTCAATTTATCACCTAACAACTCAAGCCAAATGTGTTTGGACACAATCATGTAGAACATTCTATAGGTTAAAACTTTCTTTTTCTACACGGCGTTCCACAGACTTTGGAATAGACAAATTTAGCCCAGGAAAGTTGAGAGTTCCTTTCTGTTAGGTAATAGCTTAATAAAAAATTACAGTGCCTAGATCTTTGTGCAGAAAGTAGGCTGCTTATTTTTCCATTCCATATAACAGTTTATGGACTTGTCAGGCTATATGCTAAGCACTGGGGGGGGGGGGGGGAAATATGCTAAGCACTGGGGGAGGGGGGGGGGAATGGTGGCATGCAATAAACAACTCACTGAACTTCTGGCTACCAAATCGGACACAGTAGTTTCATTACTGTCATCATCTGTATGAAATTTTGCTGGTGTTTCATCATCTCTGTTGATCTCATGTCTTTATGTTCAGACAGTAGTATTGATATATTTCTACAATTTCTCCTCTAAAGAGCAGAAGCCTTGAACTCTGCTGCTGTACTGAAAGAAGTCAGAAATGTGTGGATGTTGGCACTTTAACCTATTCATTCCATGGTTGGCCCTGGAATATTTTACCTACTATTCAATATTATATTGCTTGCTCCAAAGTTAAAATGTGCTTATTTAACTTTAACCATTGAATTCAAGATTAGCTTTGTAATGGGTGTCCATTTATTGGATGTAACTGGCAAGTAGTTAATGTAAGACTGTTGTAGTAGTACTGTCATATTAAGGGGGTACCTGCTTAGTAGTCCAGACTAAAACACTCTAAACCAAGACATATCTAGTCTGTCTATTTAGCATTTTCCGCTTGGTTATTATCTTCTGTCACATCTCTATTGCTTGCTTTTAAGGGCTGATTACTTTAACCATATGCTAAGTACCTTCAAATTCCATTATCTGTATTTTCATTCTGGTCAACCTGTAACTGGATATTTCCATGTCTGCAATGCTTCAGGTGTCTTGTGTGGACCTTTATTAGTCCTTTGATAGCAAAAGAAATCCTGCTCAGTGGCCTGTTGCTTGTCTGCTGATCAAGTTACTTGGGGACATCATTGTTTCCACTGCACAGTCACAAAAGTTAGGCTGCTTTTCTAGCTGGAATGCTACTGCCATTGTCTACAACTGGCACTCAGGCTTTTCACTGATGAAAGAAGTAAACATTGAACTTCGTCTAGATGTAGATGCAAAATAGAGAGAAAACACCTAAGTGAGGCAGACTGAATTACCTCCTACTGGTTTTCAGAAAAATCTTTAGATTCTATGCATTATCACTGAAGCTATTTTTGGTAGACTACATTGCCCTGGTGGGGAAAAGCTATTAAAATTTTCATTTAAAAAAGTACCTAAGTTAGAATGAAAACCATATAAATGCTCTTTTTCTAACCAAATCCAATATATAAAATCATTATTAGTATATAGTAGAATAGCATATCTTCCTATTAAAACAGAAATAAGAAATAACTTCCTTTTGGAAAGATAAGCTCCAGAGTTTACATGCATCTTGTGAATTGCTTTTTTTTTGTTGTTGCTATTTGCTTTTTTTCTGCATTGTGACTCACAGTTAGAATAAATATGTGTTTTGCATGCTGTGTTCTTGATTGTGCACTCAGCTTCCTAATAATAGACGGTATACCAGGATAATAATGGTAATGTACCGACACTCTAACATGTTCTGTGGAGGTGCAATTAACAGGCTATCAAATTGCTGTTCTGCATGACTGTTGTATAATCAGATATCTTATAGGCTAACATAGCCTAAGCTCAGGTTAACAGTGACAAAGCAATCTTCTTAGCCATTGGGTCTCGTAACAATATTTGGGCATGTGGAGCAAACTGTAAAATGGGTTGTGTTATTAAAGGCTGGAACAGCATGAAAGGAAGAATATAGTGGTTTTCAGGGAGTTGCAGGACAAATTATGTGAAGTTCTTTCACGCATCCAACACTTGGGGTGCCTCCAGGAGGTGACAAGATATAGACAAAGAATGGTAGAATGGGTAAAAACAGAGAAGAGAAACATGCCTTTGTCCTTACTGATATTAGTGTTTCCAGTAACTGACATATTTCTTTCATATTTCATAGGATGAAATAGATGATTAAATTGCGTGAAATTACTCCAATCTTGGGTTCAAGCAGTCACTCAGATGAAGAAATTGTGCCGTTTGTATACGATTCTTGCCTTTATGTTGTTGGTTGTGCAAATTTCTTTGCTGTATTTTTGATGGCCATTTTTGATAGCTGATGCATGTGGTCATGATCAGTCTGTTAAACTGCATTTTGAAATAAATAGAAGAAAGCATGAAGGGAACAATTTTGAAAGACTTTTTTTTTTATTTTTGAATTTTGTATTTTAAATTTTCACTCCTAACATTTTGATGACAGTGAACTGAGGGTAAGATTTAAGAATTTATGGGCAAACATAAATAAGAACTGCAAAGAATCTGCTAACAAACTGAGCAGAGCATTCAATGCTAAGCCTAACTGGTAAATCGGTGGCAGTAACAGCAGAAAGTCACTGCTCTGTGCCACAATGAACAGATGTGTTAGTTAGCCTTAATATGTGTACAACTTCTTAATTCAGCTGGTGTAAAGAAAGTTCTGTAATGGATAGCTTTCTTGAGAGTTCTGTAATTGCTTAATAAAGAAATTTATTTTATGGATTTTCCTGTGAAATTACCAATACTGTTATGTGCTGGTGTTAGAATACCAGATTAGATGGATCATTTTTTAGTTCAGCATATTACTGCTTCTGTTCTTTAAGAAGGTCTTTGTTACATCTGTAAATAATTTAATAAATCTTAGGGTTTCATTTTTTACCCTCAAGAATATGAATGAATTTTTTATATCAAGTTAAACCACATCTATACAGACGTGGCATAGTTACTTCAAGCTGAAATGTTTTCATATCCCTGAAGTACAAAGTGAAAAAGTCAGAATCTGCAGTTCTCTTTCTTTTCAAGAGAGAACTTCTCACCACCACCTTCTTGGACTTTGTCAATGAATAAGGTCAGTTGAAGCTAGAGTGTTAGCAGAATACATTTAACATGAAGTGTTCTGATGGATTTCAGAGGCTTTTTTTATTCAAAAGTTGTGACTCAGTAAACATCATGTGATTGTGTCTATAGTAGCTATTTTATCCTCATTTTTTCCTTTGTAATTAAAAGCATGAAACAAAACTCTAAAAAGTATTTTAAATAAGAGTTTTTAAATCTATATACTTATAAATTATACTTTACTAATAATTCTAATCAAGAATATATTGAGATTTCAACCCAATGGAAATATATATCACCCTTCAGTATTACTTCTTTGTTTTCTGTTTTACCAGATAAAGAGAAACAGCAGCCTTTTTTAGACAGGAGAGAATAGGAATGCAGTATTGTATCCTGACCCCAAAATAGACCTTAATATTGTTTTAATATTAATGAAAACAAATAGCCTTGTGAATACTTTTGCTTAGGTGTTCCTAGAAAGCCCAACAAGGGTTAATATGGTTTGTCCCCAGTAGGCAGCTAAACTCCACACTGCCACTTGCTCAGTGGGATGGAGGAGAAAATCAGAAGGGCAAAAGTGAGAAACTTGTGGGATGAGATACGGATGGTTTAAAAAGTAATGTAAAAGCCATGCATGCTAGAAAGGCAAAACAAGGAATTACTTCACTACTTCCCACTAGCAGGCAGATGTTCAGCCATTTCCAGGAAAGCAGGGCTCCATCACGTGTAACAGTTACTTGGGAAGACAAACGTCATCATTCCAAATATCTTCCCCTCCTTCTTCTTCCCCCAGATTTTATTGCAGAGCATGACATCCTATGGTATGGGACATCTCTTTGGTCAGTTGGGGTCAGCTGTCCCAGCTGTGTCCCCTCCCAACTCCTTGTGCACCCCCAGCCCACTCATTGGTGGGGTGGTGTGAGGAGCAGAAAAGGCCTTGGCCCTGCATAAGCACTGCTCAGTAATAGTTGAAACATCCCTGTGTTATCAACACTGTTTTCATCACAAAGCCAAAACACAGCACCATACGAGTTGCTATGAAGAAAACTAACTCTGTCCCAGGCAAAACCAAAACCAACAAAATACCTTTTCCTCATCCCAGGTCACAGGTTGCTGTCTATCTTTCCTAATGCTATTTGTAACATATAGATCCTGTATGCTTTCTGCTGTGACACTGCTAAAGGGTCAGGCAGTGCTTCATGGCCTCCTTGAGCGGCCTGGACAGTCAGGTGTTAGTCTTTGCTAGATGCAGATAAAATGTTAAGCCTGTAGTACATATCGTGCTTTGTACTTTTTAAGTTCTTCTGGGGAGGAAACTATGTTCACCTGGAGTGTATGTACAACTCTCAGAGTAAGCAGCCATGTTAGTGTTAGGTTTATTAACTGCAGTATTGGTTGTAGTTGCATATAAAGTGGCCTCAAAACTTCTACTGTTCCTGAAAGACCCCACATTTTCTGCACCCTGTTCTGGAATGACTTCTTTCTTCTCATTCCTGATTTCGCTGAAAATATTAAGGATTACCTTTCAGATCACCTGGAGGTTAGAAAAAAAAATTAGGATTGTCTATTACAATGGTTAACAGCCTAGCTCCCAGGGAAATCTATGATTGTGTGCCTGACAGGTGCTGAGTTTCTCTTTCCATGTTCATAACACAGTGATAGGTGTGGAAAATTGTGTTCATAATGGTTGATTCACTGTTTATACTTCTTTTACATCATTCAGCAGTCATTCTAGGAAAGCATCATTGTTAAAGAAAGTGTTTAAGCTTCTGATTAACATTAAATTACACCGTTGACTCTTGAAGTTCTTGAAGGAAAAGTTAAAATGTGTCTTGCTAGCCTATGAATAAATATGTGGGGAAAACAAAGATTTCTGTTAGTGGTAGTCTCTTTAATCTGTAAACTAGAAGTGTAACAAAATCCCACAGCTGGAAGGTAGGTACAGACAAATTCTGACTTTAAATGAGTAAGGATGATTAATCATTGAAAAACCTAGCAGTGAGGGAGGACTCTGTCATTTGTAATCTTCAGATCGAAATCTGATATCTTTCTAAAACAAAAGCTCGAGTATAGCTGAAAACTCTGGGCTTGTTGCAAGAAATCCTGTAGTGGTCAGGCTATTTTTTATTTTCCTTAATTTTAAGAATTTAAAGGATGTAATCAGAACTGAATGGGTGCTTAAGTATCTTTTTAGGGATATAGGAGTTAAACATAAACATTTGTGTAGTTCTTCTGAATAAAGTCTTGTTCTTCTGGTATGGACAAATAATTGTCTTTATGCTGTTGTACAGTTGTCAAGATAAACTTTTGAATCATATATTGATGCTGACACTACCATCACCAGTACTCTAATGAATTTTCCTTTTGACTTTATTAACTGTGCTGTTTTGCTTCCCAGACATGGGGACTGTAGCTGTAGCTAGTTTTATTACAAAAGAACCAAGCTCGGAGATGAATTCAGTAAAGCTTTGCAGCATAGTCTTTCCACCTTTTATGAAGTTGTTTACTCCTTTCAATATTATATAATTTATTTTTAAATTGTATATTGAACACAATTTATAAAGATCCATCAGACAGCTAGAAACTCACACTGGCTTCTTCCCATTATGATTTTTTTATTTCTCGTTACTCTGTACCTCTGTACCTTTGATTTGCATCAGAGCAACTGTTTTGTTTTTCTCCTTCTTTCAACCCAGGATTTCTCTGTGGATAACACAATGTGATATGTCCACATTGGAATTTTCTGATATTCTTTGCAAGTTGTTAATAGGGTCTGCAAAGTTTGGGTGTTCTTATCTTTTGTGCCAGTGATACTTGTTTCAAAGCTGGTAATATTTGTTCTTCATTTATTGTAAGCACAGAAATTTTTTTTATAAACCAAGTTTGGAAGGGGGAAATACAGCTACACTGTGGAGGTCTTTTGATCAAATTGATTGGTGGGGGAGGAAAGAAGTAACTGAAGTTACTAAGAGATAGTCATAGAAAAGAGAGATACAGGAATCTGGGTGGAAAAAAAAATTTCAGACACTGACAGCAAAACTGGATAGTAAACAAGATACCTGAAAATTGAAAAGACCTATCAATACCGTATCATTTCATTTCTCTGCTTGCAATGTGATATTTTTCTGAATATACAACCTATTATCCTCTCCAATATAGTTTTGAACATAAAATTATGCTTCCATCTTTTACTGAAACCATTTGTACATTATGCCCTAAACATATGAGTAATTTCTGCCATTTAATGACATGCATGAACATTGATACATGAAAGACTGTTACAAGCTCAGATGTATCAATAATGAGAGCCAGATAAATGGGTAGGATCTGATTGTGTAGGCATGCGTGCTTGCATAGACTCAGAGAATGCACAGCATGTTGGTGACTTTAACGGGATGCACCTGAGTGCATGGCTGCCTTTGGACAGCAGCTCTGAACCCATCATAGTGACAGTTCAGTGACAGAATTCTGGCACTGAAATACTCCAAGGAAGAAACAAGCTGCTTTGGATGATCTCTGTAGATAGTCAGACATTGCAGGGCTTTTTCCTTTTTTTTTTAGATATTTGCATTTACAGTGAAAGTTAGTAAATATATGAAAAATGTGAATTTGAGAGTTTTAAAAAATTGTATCTTTTCTATAATTTTTGTATCAGTTTATTGTAAACTGGAATTATGAATTAATTAACAGTTTAATTTTATACAAGCTTCTAAACATTTGAATGTTGTTGCTTGAAATATGGTCTTTTGTTTGTCATATTCATAAAGTTATGGTTCTCCTGCAGAAAGTCATGCTTTTATTGCTAAACAATGTGAAAGTATCATTTTAAAGGATGTTTTAGAAATACAGAGGACAAATGTACATAAAAATTTTGCTTATAAAGTGAATTGTTGTAACTCTACTTGAAAGGAAGTTCTTTGCGGGGGGGGGGAAAGCCAGTACTTTGATCATACTGATGATTTAATATTTATTGTCTCCTATCCTACTTTTCTAATGCTAAAACTGAAAATAGTTTTAGTTTAAGTTATAGCAACCAGTTCCATTCTAAGGGTATTTGCAGGTTGCTACCCTGAACATCACTATACAAAGGACAGAACAGAAGGACTTTCTTTTGATGTAAAAGATGTTTTCCCTTTGCTGAAAGGCATGTTGTTTGAATAGATCATGTTCAGAGACAATTTGTAACATTATGTATTATTCTCTAATAAGTTTGGTGGAGGATTCGTGATAAATATTCCCAAGTCACTTAAAATTATTTGAGTATCAGAGAATCACAGAATGTTAGGGGTTGGAAGGGACCTCTGAAGATCATCTGGTCCAGCTGACCTGATAAAGTAGGTTCACTTAGAGCAGGTCACACAGGATCGTATGCAGGCAGGTTTTGAGTATCTCCAGAGAAGGAGACTCCACAGCCTCCCGGGGCAGACTGTTCCAGTGCTCTGCCACACTCAGAGTAAGGAAGTTTTTCCTGACATTCATGTGGAACTTCCTGTGCACCAGCTTGTTCACCCTGTCCTGTCACTGGGCACCACTGAAAAGTCAGGCCCCATCCTCTTGACCCCCGCCCTTAAGATATTTCATAGAATAATAGAATTGGAAGGGACCTCAAAGATCATCTAGTTCCACCCCCCCTGCCATGGCAGGGACACCTCCCAGTAGACCAGGTTGCTCAATGCTCCATCCAACCTGGTCTTGAACACATCCAGATCATTTGTAAGTGTTGATAAGGTCCCCTCTCAGTCTTCTCTTCTCCAGGCTAAAGAGACCCGGCTCTCTCAGACTTGCCTTAGATGCTCCAGTCCCCTCATCATCTTCATAGAACTCCGCTTGACTCTCTCCAGTAGTTCCCTGTCCCTCTTGAACTGCGGGTCCCAGAACTGGACACAGGACTCCAGATGTGGCCTCACCAGGGCACAGTAGAGGGGGAGAATAACTTCCCTTGACCTGCTGGCCACACTCTTCTGAATGTACACGAGGACACCATTGGCCTTCTTGTCCACAAGGGCATATTGCTGGCTCATGGTCAACTTGCTGTCTACCAGAACTTCCAGGTCCCTCTCCACAGAGCTGCCCTCCAGCAGGTCAACCTCCAACCTGTACTGGTGCATGAGGTTACTCCTCCCCAGTTGGAGGACCCTACACTTGTCCTTATTGAACTTCATTAGGTTCCTCTCTGCCCAGCTCTCCAGCCTGTCCAGGTCTCACTGAATGGCAGCACAGCTCTCTGGTGTGTCAGCCACTCCTCCCAGTTTTGTGTCGCCAGCAAACTTGCTGAGGGTGCACTGTGTCCCTTCATCCAGGCCATTGATGAATACATTGAACAAGACTTGACCCACTACTGACCCTTGGGGAACACCATTAGCTGCAGCCTCTGGCTAGACTCAACACCACTGATCACAACCCTCTGAGCTCTGTGCTTCAGCCAGTTCTCAATCCACCTCACTGCCCACTCATCTATCCCACACTTCCTAAGCTCACCTATGAGGATGTGGTGGGAGACAGTGTCAAAAGCCTTGCTGAAGTCAAGGCAGACAACATCCTCTGCTCTCCACTCATCTGCTCATCCAGTCATGCCATCATAGAAGGCTATCAGGTTGGTCAGGCATGATTTCCCCTTGGTGAATCCACATTGACTACTCCTGATAATCTTTTCCTCCACATGCTTAGAGATGACAGCCAGAATGAGCTGTTCCATCACCTTTCCAGGGTTGGAGGTGAGGCTGACTGGTCTGTAGTTTCCCAGGTCCTCCTTCTTGCCCTTTTTGAAGACTGGAGTGACATTGGCTTTCCTGCAGTCCTCAGGCACCTCTCCTGCTCACCATGACCTTTCAAAGATGATGGAGAGTGGCTTAGCAATGGTATCTGCCAGCTCCCTCAGCACTCTCGGTTGCATCCCATCGGGGCCCATGGATTTATGGGTGTCTGGTTTGCCTAAAAGATCCCTAACCCAACCCTCCTTGACCAAGGGAAAGTCTTCCTTTCTCCAGACTTCCTCCCCTACCCCCAGCGTCTGGGATTCCTGAGGACCAGCCTTAGCAGTAAAGACTGAGGAGAAGGCGGCACTCAGTAACTCTGCCTTCTCTGTTATCCTCTGTCACCAGAGCACGCACCTCATTCAGCAGGGGGCCCACATTTTCCCTGGTCTTCCTTGTGCTACTGATGTGTTTGAAGAAACCTTTCTTGTTGTCCTTGACCTCCATTTTCAGATCTAATTTCAAGTGAGCCTTAGCCTTCCTCGTTGCATCCCTGCATACTCTGACAACATTCCTATATTCCTCCCAAGTGGCCAGTCACTTTTTCACATGCTGTAAACTTCCTTCTTCCATTTGAGTTTTTCCAGAAGCGCCTTGCTCATCCAGGCAGGCCTTCTGCCTCCTTTGCTTGATTTCTTCTTCCTAGGGATGTACCGATCTTGACCTTGAAGGAAGTGGTGCTTGAATAGCAGCCAGCTCTCTTGAGCTCCTCTACCTTGTAGAACCCTAGACCATAGGATTCCTCCAAGTAGGTCTTTGAAGAGGCCTCTCTTTGTTAACTCTCTGAAGTTAACTCTCTTGAAGTCCAGGGTTACAATCCTACATACAGCCCTGTTTCTTCCATGCAGGATCCTGAACTCCACCATCTCGTGGTCACTACAGGCAAGGCTGCCCCCAGCCTTCACATGACCAACCAGTCCTTATTTGTTTGTTAGTATGAGGTCCCGCAGCACACATCTTCTTGTTGATTCCTCCACCATGTGAGTCAAAATGTTATCAATGTTTTGCAGGAACCTCTTGGACTGTGGCTGCTTGACTGTGCTAATTTTCCAACAATTATCAGGGCGATTGAAGTCCCCCACGAGAACCAGGTCCCGTGATTGTGAGGCTGCTTCCAGTTGTCTGTAGAAGGCTTCGTCTACCTCTTCATCCTGGTCAGGTGGCCTGTAGTAAATGCCACAACAATGTCTCGCATATTAGTCTGCATCCTAATTCTTACCCATAAAATCTCAGCACACTCATCACCCCCCCTAGGCAGAGCTCAATACACTCCAGGTACTCTTTCATGTAAAGAGCAATTCACCCACCTTGCCTAGTTGGCCTGTCTTTCCTAAAGAGTACATAGCCGTCCATGACATGTGAGCTGTGCCACCATGTCTCTGTAATTGCAATGAGATCATGGCCTCATGACCGTGCACAAATCTCTAGCTCTTCCTGCTTATTCCCTGTGCTGTGTGCCTTTGTGTACAGGCATTTCAGAGAAGTAATTGAGCATATAGGTTTCCCTGGAGGGGTGCAGAAGGATCCACCATAGCCATGCATGCCCTTAAGGTGATCTGCCTTCTGGTACTCATCTGGGGAGGCAGCTAAGGAACAGTTGTTGCTGCTCTGCTAGACCTGGCTTGTTCACCAGTTGGATGTGATTACATGACTGTTGCCACTTTGGACCCCACCCTCTGAGTTCTTGAGTTGAAAGACTGCCTTACCATGTTTGCCAGCCTGTTGCCATGGATACCCTTGCCTCTTCCAGACAAGTGGATTCCATACCTCCCTTATAGGTTATGGTCAAAGAATGTCCTGTTGTCATAAAAGCCAAAACCCTCACGATGGCACCAGCCACGTAACCAGAAGTTGATGTGCGTTGTCTATTTCTGCCGACCTCCTTTCCTCCAACTGGTAAAATGGAGTGACAGATAACTCGGGCACCAGTATTTTTCACTTTCATCCCCAGGGCTTTGTAGTATTCCTTGATTCTGCCCAGGTTGTGACTTGCAGCATTATTCATGCCCACATGAAAGAGTAACAGTGGATAGTAGTCTGTGCTCTTAACAAGCTGTGGCACCCTCTCAGCTATATCTCGGATCTTAGCTCCTGAGAGTCTGAAAGTGTGTTATATTTGATTTGTGTATAAAAAGCATTTCTTGAAACTGGGAAAATTCAGGTTCAGTGTTAGGAATTCATCACTCATATGTGACTCAAGGAACCAGCCTAATTTTAAGGGAGTGTGCTCTACTAGCATGGCCCATTTATTTCAGCCATAGTAACTCTTAAACTAAGGGCAAAGATGTGCTGACATGAATTAGCTTCCATTAGGACTCTACACTACACATTAGTAATGCTCTGATTTTATCTGAATGTCAAACATCAGAGCTCTAACTCCTTTTCACCTTTAACAATTTCTTTTGTTATTTGATCACAAATCATGAATTTGTTTCCTTGCAGGGGAAATCCTGTTATCTTTCACTCAAATTGTAATTTTAATGACTGGTTAGTGAAGGTATTGTTTTTGGAGAAAGAGTCAGAGTGGGGTTCATACCACTAAGCTCAACACAAACATTTAAACATCTAAAGTCTAAACATCTGTATCTGAATTAGTTGTCCAACCAGTCTTTATATTCAAAAGAAAGATGTAAGACATCTTTAAAGAGACAATGCACCTGGCTAATTTTATTTGTCTACTGTAGCTGGAGATCATATCCTCCTTTTCTGTTCTCCATTGACTGTAAGGGGAGTCTAGAATATTTCACACCTTTAAATGTCTACAATGTGGAAGTACAAAGTTTGATGATGTGGATTTTGATTGTTGTGTCCAAGAAATGTTATTTTCAGATGCATATATTTTCTTACAGAAAAGGTTTTAAAATTAGGTCTTTATAGATGATAATATTGTTTGATAGTGTTTTGTGATCAAAGAAAATTTTGAATATTCTTCAATTGCTTTCTGTGTTATTAAATATTTTATTTTGGGTTAAAGAGCATCTCCTCACCTAAATATTGTTATAGCTCTTAGTTATACCTTTACTAATTTTTCTGACTAATGAGAATTGAGAGCTTAGTAGGGCAAAGAAGGAAAATGCATAAACATTATTTTTAAGCACAAATAGAAAGAAGAGGGCATAATGTCTCAGCAGGCAGGTTACTAAGCCAGTGACAGTGAGTTAACTATTAGCTAAACGCGTCTATATCGATTCAGTATTTTAAGCTGTAGGAAATGTGGGCTTACACTCTTCAACTAAGGTGTAGTAATTTTGAAATTTAATAGATTTTTTTGTAGCAGAGTAAATATTTCAGAACAGTTTTTGAGTCACCAGAATCAGGCGCATGAACTGAGAACTGAAAAACTAAGAACTAAAAAAGCTGGTAAGTTAGTACTCAGTTGCTACATCAGATTAATCTAGCTGTTCCTCAGAATAACTGTACCAGCTGTCCATGGCAAGGTGCTGGCAGCGAGGGGCTGCAGGGGCCTCTGTGAGGAGAGCTGGTTCCATTTGGCTCCAACAGCCCCACTGGAGGACACAGCAGAGCACCTCAGCCAAGATGGTGGTGCCTCTGGGAAAACATATTTAAGAAAGGGCAAAACACTGCATGGCGGTATGAAGTGTGAGAAAAAATGAGAGAGAAACATCTGTGCAGACACCAGGGTCAGTGAAGAGGGAGGTGCTCCAAGTGCTGTAGCAGAGATTCCCCTGAAGTAGAAGACTCTGGTGATGCAGGTTGTTCCTCTACAGCCCATGGAGGTCCACAGTGGAGCAGATACCCACACTGCAGCTCCCAGAGGCCCCCATGCCAGAGCATGACATAGTGGCAGAGAGGAGCTTTTATTGACTGACCACAACCCCCCATTCCCCATCCCCCTGTGCCACTTGGGGTAGGGGATGTTGAGGAGACAGGAGTGAAGGAGTAAAGTTGAGCCTGTGAAAAAGGGGAAGGTGTTGCTTTAATTTCATCATTGTTTCTCACTACTCAAATCTATTTTAATTAGCAATAAATAACATTAGTTTTTCTCAAGTTGAGTCTGTTTTGCCTGTGTTGGTAGCTGATAAGCAATCTCCCCGTCTTTATCTCGATCCCAGAGCATTTTCATCCCATTTTGTCCCCCCGTCATTTGAGAAAGGGGAGTGAGTGAGCAGGTGGCTGGACATTTGGCTTTTGGCCAAGATTAACCCACCACAGAGAAAATATGACTATTTCTTTGAATAACATATAACAATTAAACACGAGCGATTTTGTGGATAAACCAAAGGAAGCAATCTGTTTGATGCAAGGTTCATGTTGTATTCTGGGTGTTGGAGACAGAACCTCTGTTAAGGTTTGAACATGTTCAAAATTCTGCAAGAGGAAAGAACAATATTGATTGTGACAAAACAAGATTACTTCTCTTGTTATGTCAAAAGATGAGATACTGGATAGAAGAACATTGCTAACAAAAAAGAAAGAAAAGATATAACCATGAAAAAGCCAAAGCATAAAATTGCACTGAATTTAACAGAAAAGAACAGACTCTAATGAAAATAATGCCATACTGTAAATGAGATGGCTTAAAACAGCTGAAAAAACTTATTTGTATCATAGGATTTTTTGAGCATGAGAGGCAGTTCTGACCAGTCCTGGCTGTTCTCTAAACTATTGGTACTACCTTGTTTTTGTCAGTCTGTCACAGAAGATTCATTTCAAATTGTTTCCCCATCCTTCACAATGTCTTTTTTCCTCCATTGATTTGAGATCAATTTGGCACTTGGTCTGCTGATTCCTACAAGGCCAAATCTATGGCAAAAACCATTTTAATTATCTCTTTCTAATCAGACACCTAGTCTCAAATCAGTCAATATGCTGCATCATTGCGTTCTTAAATCTGCCATACACTCTGTACCTTTCGACAAGATTGATAAGGCACAAGCATGATAGTTTTGGTCTTTGGGTGTTCTTAAGGGCTATAAATAAAGGAAACAACAACCTATTATGTTCACATCTTCTGTGTGTAAATACAAAGAAGCAGAATAAGACAAGTGTCTACAATGCAAATGCGTATGTGTATATTTCTGAGTGTGGGTGGAAAGCTGACTATGCAGTGACATCATTTGTGAGACCTAGATATTTACCTTGTGGGCTGCAGCAGATTGTCTTATATTTAAAGATCAGCACTTGAAAGTTTACTCTTTGCCCTACTGTGAATTTCCTAGGTGACATTATGTAAATAACTGTGGTCCAACTTCTTGAGTGTAGATAGCTAAATAAAAGGTTGACTTTGATATGTGTTTATTGCTCACAAATTCAGTGAGAGATTTGGTAATATAAATGAAAAGTCTACTTAAATGATGCCTAAATATGCATATGTGTGTCAGTTTTAAATTATTAGTTTTACATCTCTGTGCTTCACTTTCATTAGCTGAAAAATGACAATAATAGTAACACAATACAAACATGAAGCTTGTTTTCAGTAATGTTTCTAAACTGCTTTGAACATATAGAACAGATATGTAAAAACAGATACATGGTATAAGTTACTCCCTGGTCCCTGTCCCACTGGCCTGGTCCTGATTATCCCACCTACTTGGTCCTGATTACCTTTTTTAGAACAGGCTGTTTAGCAAAATAATGGAGTAGCACTGGAATAGGCCTGAACAACTTTACTGCTCTGAAACGTAGCTGTCTATCAGTCTAAGAGCAATTTTGGATTTTGTAATTTTGTGATATTAATCAGTTTACCTCCATTAAAATTCATAAAAGGACTGTGAACAATCAAGTGACCCGAAGTGTGTAATACATCCAAAAATTAATCTGATCATGTATAGAACTGTTGCAATCGCTTAAGTGGAACCATGATATGCATCCACATGACCTTCTGATGAAAAGCATATTTTGAAGTTTTTATCAAAGCAAAATATCTGCTGCAGTTCTCCAGGCTAAATGGCAATGTTATTTTAGTAAGCTACTGTCTGGTAACCAGCCTTATTGACTTAAAATAACAGTTCACAGCCTCATCATCACTTTGTTCTTAATAACATTTTTACTCTTCTTTCTTACATATAGCTGATTTCCCAGGAACAATTAAGTCATTATTTTACTACTTTGTACTACCCCTTCTGTGCTGTAGCAATAGACAACAGGCTTCCTCTTTCTCCTCAGTGTATAGGCTTTTATTTCACATATTATGCAGTCCGATAAGTAAAAAAGTACAGATAGGTTTGACTGTGAAAATAAGATCCAGGTTCTCTCCCTGGGATCATCAAGGTGTCAGACTTATCTTTACAACTCACTATGCTCCCGTATGTTCTCATACAGTTGCCATTGAACTATGGCAGCTCAAGTGCTCCTACTCACATACTCTTTGAAACAGCCTCTGGTCTTCGCCTCCTTGCTCAACAATATCTCTTCTCTGCTTTGCAGCCTGTTTTGTAGGTCCCCTATCCAGTAGGATTTGTCCATCAGACTTTCCTTCAGATCTCCCATTTCGTTGCAAGTCGGAGCTATTTTAGCATTCTGCAGCAGGCTGAATAAGATGTTGGGTAGTCCTTCTCAGAGGTCTTAAGGGTGTGTTGTTTCTAATCCTTTTACCCCAGTCATGCCATTCTATGTTCTCAGGACAAAAGAAGGTCTGCCAAATAGTACAGTTCCCAAACTAAGCAGTTGGTTTTGGTTACTGTGATATACCTGTATAAAAAAGAAAACAATAATTTCTTAAATGTCCAAACAAGAGCTATGAAAGAAAGAGCTGCTGCCTCAATGCAAAAATGGAAAAATTTATTAAGACATAGTCTTAATTCTCTATAAACTCACAGATCTTGCTTGTATGAACATTGTGACAACTGTGCCTCAGCAACTGCAATTCTTTCAAGGCAGCAATGTGTTCTCTGATAATTGATCTTGAACAGATATAGGTGTGGTGATTTAAGATATTATCATTACAGTTGTCCAGCTTGCTTTTCTTCCAGAGGAGATTATCTACACAGCAGGGCAGCAAACTGAATGGATTTAGCTTTTCCAGTTCATAAACTTAGTATTTGAACACAGTCCAGCTTCACCTGCTGAAGTCTACTAGAGCTTGCCAGTCAGAGCATGAGATCCTTGCCTCAAATGCTGTGAGAAAAATCGACATCAGTTTGGCTTTGTGGAACAGTAAAAGTGACATGATCAGTGACCACGAACCGTTAAAGCCTCATTTATTTGTGAAGCAGTCCTGTAGAATTCCTGGCAGGAAGCCATCTCATGCACTGAATTAAGTGGAGGTGTAGCAGGCAGAAATTTCATACTACGGGAGCACTTTTGTGTTTGGGATGCTAAAACACTAATGTTTCCAGTATGAGTACTTAAAATCTTCTAAGCACTGTAATTGAACAACCCTAGTTTGACAATTTGGCTCACTGTAAAATGATTATTTATAGATAGTAAAAAACCGAATGATATCTTAGTTTTCATGCAGTAGTATAGCCACACTTACAATGAATTTTAAAAACATCGCAAATAATGAGCTACTACACCCTTTTATTTCTGGTCAATGAAACAAAGATAAATGTATTAATTTTCTTTTGCCAGTGCCTCCAAAATTAAGCACAGACAAATTATCTTTAAATCTGTCTCCAAGTACATTCTGGATACTCTATTTTTTTTACAGTGTGATTGATCCATAACTTTCAAGCAATAAAATATAAAATGAACAAAGTTTCTGAAATAGTTGTCTGACAGGCCCAACTGCAGCAGATTAGAGGCTGGCAGATGTGTGCTTATAGGCAGGTCTACATCAAACAGTTAGAATGTGCTTGCTTTTGTGTCCTCATTTGAAGCTACGTTCACAGGGAGACCACCAGTGTTATTCTTAATTAATCAGGATGATTTACTTAGAACAAGGAGACTGATCAGAAGATGATCAACCACGTGAACAGGATTAGCACAAAATGCCCTTTGCTATACAGCGAAATCTCTCTGAGCTATCGTAATATATAGCCAAATTGTGAAATATGCTTGTTTTGATGGTACAATGTATGTTGCATGACCTGCAGATTGACATACTACTGATTTTCTCCCATATAGCAAAAATCTATGAAAGTCTTCATTGATCTGTTGACTGTCTCATAGTATCAAGCCTGCTGGGTGGGCCTCAGATACTTCAACAAGGCTCTGTTGAAGTAGGAAAATGAACTTCTGTTGAAAACACAAACTTAACTTCAAAAACATGATTAACACACGAGCAGATTTGAGGAGCTGATGATACACTTTAGCATGTCATATAGTAGTACACTGTGGTAGACATGATGTAATTCTGCTGCCTGAAAGCTATCTATTTTTCATCTTTTTCACAACATAATTTCTTGCGCTATGCCATAATTTTTTAATGTAAAGCAAGTGTTATCCCATATTTCACATGTACTGCCTGCAAGTTAACAATACAAAGACTTGTCGTTCAGCAGCAACGCGGATCATTTTATGCCAAGACATTGTAAGGCACAGTTAATTTTGAGGTTCCCTTATGCATGGTCTCCATGCTTGTAATTTTCCAGATCTCTAATTCTCATTTGCTGTGGTTAGCTGCCAACTAAGAATTAAAAAGTTTTAATTTTCAGTATATTTGTTAATAAAACTTTGTTTAAATGTGTGTATTTTTGACTCATAAGAAAGGAAGCCTAATACTATGTGCACATTTAATAAGTCTCTGTGTAAGTAAGTGGCTATAACTTGGTCAACTCCAAGTGTGTTGCTTAATTATTATTACTTTGCATTTATACTTAAAAGTGCAGGAATAACAATTCCTGTGTCTCATTCTTGCATTTACGTGACTTAACCTTTCTTTTTAACTCTAGTAGAGAAAGTAAAAAAAAATATTTTGCCATTTATTCTTTATAGGTCTTGCCACAAATACTTTGGATTTTTATAGTGGAAGAGTATTTGTTGATATTGTTGTTTTGTTCGAGTTTGAGGTCAATGATTAATTTTCTAATGGAAGTATAAATTGTATTCAGGGCATGCAATAATATAAATTAATGTAAGTTTATATTCTATATGTATTAAAGCTTTCATTCAATATGTATTAAAGTTTTGACTGCTCTACTATTGAGTCACAAGTTTAGCTTAAAATCCAATTATTGCTAAGGAATTTCTTCCTTAAATAACGAGTTTTAATTGCAGTAAACTTATGCTGTGATATTTCTATTTTAATAGAAAGTTATTTTGGAAAATACCACTTTAATATGGTTTTCCTATTTGGGAATGCTTTCTATCATGTGGCAGATGATTCAGTGCGGTTTGTGGAGTCTTACAAGATATACTCAAATACTTCTCAGGAATGCAGTGAACTGGCCTAGTAGTAGTTGGAATCCTAGTAAACCCGGCTTGTTTGCAAACGTTAAAATGTGAGCCCTGACCACATTTTCATATCATGTGCTTTCATTTCATCTGGAAAAGCCTGTGAGTGACATGTTCAGTCTAAAGGTTGTTCTCTGGTAAACAAAGATTTTATCACAGGCAGGAAGAGAAAAGATTACATTCTCACTTCTGATTCCAACAGCAGGAGAATTTTGTACAAGAGATACAGTGTGTGTAGCTGTAAGGCATACTTCATTATTCCTTCTATACTTACATTTCTCCCTCTACCCCAATGAAAAATGCAGGGCCTGCCAGCATGCACATTCCTTTGTGAGCACCTGTGCCTTTCACAGCATCATGGAAAAGATGCTGTGCTCCCTGGAACTTAACAGAAATCAACTAGCTCTCTGCAGAAAACAACCACCTTGCCTCATCATTTCATTATATCCTGACACAACGGGAAAAGAATAGAAATATTCCTCTTGAGTTTTGACTTTTGCAAAACTAGGTAGTTGGGTAATGCCCACACAGATGGTGATATTTCTTTGCAAAGTGCAGTCTGCATATCTGCGAGGATGTCAGAGTTACGAGAGCTGAGTATTACATTTCGTTTGGAAATCTGTGGGCTGTTTGCCTGTGTTATTAGAAAATAGCTTCTTCCGGAAGTCAGTGCTTTTCTGGCACTGGTTTTCCTTCTGCAAAAGTTATTTTGCAGTTGATGCAAATGTTTATCTAGGTATATCACTGAGTGAGATTCCTGCCTCGATATATGTCTGGATGTGTCACATGAAAGTTTTTATTTGTACTTGCATATTTTTGTGAAGTAGAGAATAGGGATGGAAGTCTCACAGAAAAACCCGTTACAATCTTCACACTGTTCAGTGGGGTGGAGAGGCTGTTACTTTTATGTGTCAGGAGGCAGAGGAGCTTGGAGGCACCAGTGCCTGTGGAGAACACCAGAGATCACTTTTTCCTCTTTTGCAAACAGGTTTGAAGAAAAAGTGTGCTTCCCTGTAATGTAATCTCTTCCAGCCCCTAAGGTGATAGGGGTTTGCTGCACCTTCATATGGGTTGCTGTCTAAAAACTACGGTATTATTTTAAACATGAAGAAACTGATTTTTGTTTGTTTAGTTTTCAAAACACTGAAACAAATTCACCTTAGTGTTAACAGACTAAAGAAGGCAGAGCTTCAGGCATTTTCATCAAGGCTGAATTTAGCTTCACGGGAAATTCTCAAAATATGTTCAGAGGAACACAGCAGGTGTGAAGTGCTTATCTCTCACTGGCTTTCCCCAGTTTTACTCAGAAAGCCTTCTTTCTTGTCTTGTCTGAAAGTAGCCCTGAGAAACCTTCATACGGTGAGAGTATGGTATATTGTGAACATGGTATATTTCTTTCTATTTTCTGAATGCCCATGAGCTGTTTCAGGCCATAAAGTGTAACTCCTGTTAGAACTTCTTTAAAATTAATGCCAACTATTTTTCATTAAACATGTAAGAAATACTAAGACGTATGTAACAGCATTGGGGGTAAAGTGAGAGGAAAGGTTGATTAGTAAAGTATTCTAAGTTGACCAGATATGAACGAGTCCTCACAAGTGGAAGCAGGTGAGTATTAACAAAGTTACAACGCTACAAAATGTGATTGGAACTGGGGCATCAGCCTCACTGACAACTTCCCAGGATTTACATTTCAAAGGACTTCAGCTTTTGAGTTCTCCATTCAGAGGTATGTAACTATCATCAGATAGCACTTATTCATAATGTGTAAATGAGTTCTTTCTCTATAGAAAACAGGAAAAAAAATAGCTTTAAAGTCAGGTGCAGAAGAGATTGCCCTTAAGGTGGGACGAAGACTAATCTAACTAAATCTAATCAAAATAAAGCTGGAGGGCAAGAGTGTGACAACTTCTTCCCTATTTTGCTTTTAAATGCTGTCATCTATCATTCCCATCTACTGTGGGAGTCAGTGCTCAGTGGCTATTGCAGTCACTCACAACATTGGAAAATTGTTGTTCAAGTGCTTACCTTTCAGAAGCAACAAATTAGGCTTTTATTAGCCACGACGCTACTAATCTTTGTGGGAAAATGATGAAATTTCTGACCTTCATCAGTGAATTTGCTGCACTTAATGGAAAAAAAAAAGTCACTCTCCCTCCCTAGGAATATTGTGGTCCTGAAGCTGCAGAACTCCACTCCCCTATGCAGTTCTGTCTGGGATATAACAAGTCTTTGCCTCTTCTACAGAGTTGAATCACTCCAATAACACAGATGGGTTCACAGTGTTTGCTTTATGTGTTTAGCTGCATATTTTTAACTTTGGAACATAATAATTCTGTACAGGCTCCTCTAGAGATTGTTCAGAAAGACTTTGGTTCTGTGTCCTGATCAAGCACATGTAAGAAAAATGAGGAAAAACACTCAACCTCAGTGATACTAAAGTGCTTTGGACTGTGTGTCTTGTTAACAGAGTTTTAGAACATGTAAAATTCTAGAGCTCTAATCATAGAATGTTTATGTAAAAAGCTGAGCTGTATCTAACTTCAGATGTTTGATTTTCAAGGAAAAATGCAATTTTTTTTTTTTTTTGCAACAATTCTGTAGTGCTATAGCAGCACTTGGCTGGCTGCTAGGTGTCCACCAAGCTGCTCTGTCATGCCCTCCCCTCAACAGCAAAGGGGAAGAAAATATGATTGAAAAGCTCAGGGGCTGAGATAAGGACAGGGACATAATTTACCAGTTACAGTCATGGGCAAAACACACTTGACATTGATGAAATTTATTTAATTTATTTTGAATTAATAACAGAGTAGGATATGCAACAAAAATAAAAACACCTTGCCCCCGGTCGCCTGCTTCTTCCCAGTCTCAACTTCACTCCCAACTCTTCTGTCTCCTCCCACTGCATGGCACAGAGGGATAAGAATGGGGGTTGTGGTCCAGTCATAACACTTCATCTCTGCTGCTCCTTCCTCCTCATGTTCTTTCCCTACTCCATTGTGGGTTGTTTCCCACAGGATACAGTCTTTCATGAACTTCTCCAACATACATCCTTCCCATGGGCTGCAGTTCTTCAAGAAATGCTCTAGCATGAGTTCTTTTCATGGGGTGCCATCCTTCAGGAATGGATTGCCCCAGTGTGGGCTCCTCTCTGTGAGCCACAGTACCTGCCAGAAAAGTGGCTCCTGCATGAGCTTTCCATGGGCTGCAACTTCCTTCAGGGCATGTCCACCTGCTCCAGTGTGGGGTCCTCAGGGGGCTGCAGGATGGACATCTGCTCCACTGTGGAGGGCTGCACGGGAACAACCACCATCTCCACAGTCTTCTCCTACTACAGGGAAACCTCTGTTCTGGGGTCTGGACCATCTCCTCCCTCTCCTTCTTCTCTGACCTTGGTGTCTGCAGGGCTATTTCTGTCAGACTGTCTCACTCCTCTCTCCCAGCCACTGCACAGCAGTCTTTACCCTTTCTTAAATATGTTATCACAAAGGCACCACCAGCACTGCTGATGGGTTCAGCTTTGGGCAGTGGCAGGTCCAGCTTGGAGCTGGTGGAACTGGCTCTCCTGGTGTCTTCTCACAGAGGCCACCCCTGTACCCTCCCTGCTACCAAAACCTCCTCCTGTAAACCCACTACACAACACTCACTTTTATACAATTTAATCAGATGAGAAACTAAGATACAGAAGAATCAAGACATAAATATTTTTATGGTAAAGCTCCCAATTTTTAACCTCCATTAAACTCTTTACATTTTATTTTGTGAACTTGTTGTGTGTTTGTTAATGTCTTTAACAGCTATTTGCAATTCTCCTGCAGTTTGACTTGTGTAAATTTATTTCTCTGTCTGTAATTTTAACTGCTAGTTACTTAGTGCAAACACTGTGAAACATAGAAGGCTGTTTATAGATCCACTGTTCAGTTTGTGAAAGCGATTGGCCTGGGCTTATTGGATTATTTCTGTCTCAGATGTTGCAGTGCCTATATGCTTATGCAGGGTTAAAAACAGGGAGAGAAGAGGTACTCAGATGAATGAATTAGAGGTACTGTATGCATCTTCACTGGTGATTCAAATCAGTGTGGGAATGCCTATTTGAGATAAGTGCTCCTGTCATGTTATTGTGGGCTTTCTAACCTTCCAGGTGTGTGCATTTTGTTCTGGAACTAATGATTAAAATAGCCTGCAACCTCTGAAATTCTGGCTACAGAAATGAGTTACTCAAAGATAAACTATTGAATAGATATAGCTATTAGATTTTGACTCCTATTGTGCATGGTTTTATGGCATAGAACTGTAAGACCTATGGTAACATAAGTCCCTTTTATTTATGCATAAGCTATCCCGCAGCTACTATTATGCAATAGAGCTTGTGTGAGTAATTCTCACTCAATGGCTCGTGACCTGTAAGTTTCCAGCTTAGATGATGTCATGGTAATGTCCTTGTATGACCACAGTAATTTCTTTATATAACCCAATCAATGTTTCTTTTCCAGTCTCCTTTAGGTTCAATTATGTCCTTCCCTCTTCAGAGTGACATTGTTTTCTCCTCCATTTATGTCTTCCGTTTATGTCCCACAGCTACATGTGTACATGCCCTCTCTCTCTTTCTGAAATGTTCTTCTCTCGTTAGTGCATCATTAATTGTGTCTGGTAGTTGTTTATATTGTTCTAGGATGTTGAGCATACAATGCTTTCCAGAAGAGAACACAGAACAATACAGTAAGAAAATCAAATCTGAAAGAAACAGGAAAATAGTTAATCTTAACTAGCTGTTTTGGGGTTATTCTCCAGTAAACTCCACCCTGCCTGGTATACTGACCCAGGATACAGTGTCCATTCATTAGGGAATCTGTCATGCTGAGTCTTCAGTAAGGTAAATTTGTTGAAGGATTTACTATGGAACAGTGTTGCTAAGTATCTCACTTTGCAATGTAGTATTGTGCTTGCTGCCCTTAGGTTTGCCCTGATGATATGGCCAAAAATCAGGCCTTTTTCTGATGTTAAAAGTGAACGAGAAGTTGTTTTTTTGATCCAAATTACATGAGAGAGAGACAGGAATAGGACAAAATCCCTGGTAGACTTCTCTGATAACTTGAGTGACTAGGGCAGACAGCACATTCTGGGATTATCATTAAGAGATGAACCCAAACCCAGACTGATGAGTTTATTCATCTTTTCTGGGTGTCTGAAAAAATTAGAAAAAAAAAAAGTTGTGTAATCATGTGAAGGGTTTGTATCAAGAGGATGGGGTCAGGCTCTTTTCAGTGGTGCCCAGTGACAGGACAAGGGGCAACGGGCACAAACTGGAGAACAGGAAGTTCCACTTGAACATGAGGAGGAACTTCTTCACTCTGAGGGTGACAGAGCACTGGAACAGGCTGCTCAGGGAGGTTATGGAGTCTCCTTCCCTGGAGATATTCAAAGCCCGTCTGGATGCATTCCTTTGTTTCCCTTTATTTTTTATTTATGTTTCCCTATATTTTGTTCCCAGGGACAAAATATAGACTTGAGCAGAGATAAACAAAGGCTTTAAATATGAAACAATACCTGCTCTAGGCTAACCTAGTGGGGGAGATGGACTAAATGATCTCCAGAGGTCCTTTCCAACTTCCACCATTCTGTGATTCTCTGATACTTACAATTCTGTGCAATACAACATGCCATACAAACCCGCATGTTTCTTAAATGTTTCCTCATATTTGCTTGTTCTGGGCCTGAGATTCAAGTGAAGTTTTGGGTATCGTGTGGTTGACTGGTAATTATTAATTTCTGCTTTAAACGTAATTACATTGCGTACTCTGTCAATATGGCAAAGGCTTTTGTTCCAATTTCTACCTCTCCTATCCTTGCCTTTTTTTTTTTTTTTTTTTACCATGGATGTGGTATTGTGTGTTGGAGAATGGGTAATGACTGTGTAAATGCTGTGTTAAAAAATCCTATGGAAAATCATTCTGCATACAATGGCCTTTGACATCTGACCAACAACTGATTAAACCTGGGATGCAGAACTAAGATTAAAGATTCAATTATTTTACCCATGAATAGCTGAAGCATTCATGTGATAGTTCTTAATTAGAACTGAACCTAGACCTTCAGTTCAAAATGATGGATTCAGATATTAGACTTATCTGTAAAATGGTGGTAACCCATGGGGATCACACTTTCAAAGGACACATATCAAAACTTCACAAACATCAATGTATTATAAAGACACCCTGGCTTTAAATATGAAACAATACCCTGTTGCTCTTTTGTGTGTGTGTGTATAAGTCACATTTCTCTTTGTCTAGCTGATCTGTTTCAATTCTTTGGTGTTTCAACCATACAAGGCTGTATCCTGTATGCATGTCTACATGGCAGATGCTTTTTTTAATACTTTCTTCCAGAGCCGGCTAAGTCAATGTCTTTCATTTCACACTTCTATATGCTAGCTAGTCCCTCTGGATGCTTCTGTGTGCTCTTTTGATTTTATTTTGGACTTACTCTTTCAGCTCTTGTTTAATCTTTTTCTGCTCCCCAGAGAGGCTTGGTTTCTTTTCTCTCTCTCGGTATCTTTGTACTCATCAGTTCTAGTCTCTGTGACATTTGCTACATCTGATAAGGCATTATTTCCATGGAGCTATTATATGGGATTTGGAAATGTATCATCACAAAGCACAATAACGAAGCTGAATGTTTAAGGCTCTTTACAATGACAACAGTTGGCTTCGTATTGTTTTTTACAAAATTAAACAAAATACTAACATAGAAAATAGGAAAATAAAGCAGAAGATTATCAGAATAACACAGAACCAGCTGAAGTTTAGATCTGTATTCCTGATGTTGGAAAGATTAATAGAAAAGTGATTATAGGTAATTGTATATGTTGTTCATATATGTGGGAATTAGATATTTTCTCTTTAATTATAAGTACCCACACAAGTCTGTGGGGCCGGATGGGATCCAGCCAAGGATACAGAGGGAGCTGGCAGAAGTGCTCCCCAAGGAACTTTCAATGATTTACCAGCAGTCCTGGCTAGCTTGGGAGGTCCCAGTTGACTGGAAGCAGCAAATGTGACACCCATCTACAAGAGGGGCTGGAAGGAGGATCTAGGGAGCTATAGTCTGACTGTGGAGCCAGGGAAGATTATGGATGCATAACATGGCACATACAGGACAGCCAGGTGATCAGGCGCAGTCAGTATGGGTTCGTGAAAGGCAGGTCCTGCTTGACTAACCTGATCTCCTTCTATGACAAGGTGAACCACTTAGTGGATGAGAGAAAGGCTATGGATGTCTACCTGGACTTTAGTAAAGCCTTTGACACCGTTTCCCACAGCATTCTCCTAGGAAAGCTGGCAGGTCATGGCTTGGACAGGTGTAGTCTTTTGGTGTTTTGGTGAATGGAGGTAAATTCACTTGGCAGCTGGTCTCAAGCAGTGTTCCCCAGAGATCAATACTGGGGCCAGTTCTGTTTAATATCTTTATCAATGATCTGGACAGGGGGATCGAGTGCTGCCTTAGTAAGTTTGCAGATGACACTAAATTGTGGGGGAGTGTTGATCTGCTCGAGGGTAGGAAGGCTCTTCAAAGGGATCTGGACAGGCTGGATCCCTGGGCCAAGGCCAGTTCTATGAGTTTTAATAAGTCCAAGTGCCGGGTCCCGCACTTGGGTCACAACAACCCCATGCAGCCCTACAGGCTTGGGGATGAGTGTCTGGAAAGCTGCCCGGCAGAAAAGGACCTGGGGGTGCTGGTTGACAGCTGGCTGAACATGAGCCAGCAGTGTGCCCAGGTGGCCAAGAAGCCAACAGCATCCTGGCCTGTATCAGCAATAGTGTGGCCAGCAGGAGTAGGGAAGTGATCGTGCCTCTGTACTTGGCACTGGTGAGGCCACAGCTTGAGTACTGTGTGCAGTTTTGGGCCCCACACTATAAGAAAGACATTGAGATGCTGGAGCGTGTCCAGAGAAGCTGGTGAAGGGTCTAGAGCACAAGTCCTATGGGGACTGGCTGAGAGAACTGGGGCTGTTTAGCCTGGAGAAGAGAAGGCTGAGGGGAGATCATATTGCGCTCTACAACTGCCTGAAAGGAGGCTGCAGTGAGGTGGGGGTCAGTCTGTTCTTCCAAGTAGCAAGTGATAAGACCAGAGAAAATGGCCTCAAGTTGTGGCAGGAGATGTTTAGATCTGACATTAGGAAAAATCTCTTCACTGGAAGGGTTGTCAAACATTGGAATAGGCTGCCCAGGGAAGTGGCTAATCACCATCCCTAGCGGTGTTTAAAATACGTGTAGATGTGGTGCTTAGGGATATGGTTTAGTGGTGGACTTGGGAGTGCTAGGTTAACAGTTGGACTGGATGATCTTAAAGGTCTTTTCCAACCTAAATGATTCTATGACTCTATAATTCAATAACAGCCTAGTGACATATCTGTTTTCCCTTTTTTCCTCCCATATATATCACTTAAACACCTCTTCGAAACAGCAGCTAGTACTTATACAGCGTGGACCAACTATTGTCCCCGCAGACTTGCAAACAAAACACACTACATTTTGTCGTATTTCTATATTGACTGTTTTCCAGATCTTTGTACCAGCTGTAGTCATTTGTCTTAAGTTCTGAGAACAATCTTACAGTCTACTTGAACACCATAAAACCCTGTCAGACTGTAGTTGAAAATGATACCAATGAACACTGAGCATGCTTGCTTGGAAAATGGAAGGGCTTTGGTTCATCCTGTATAGGGAAGAACCTGACTCTAATTCAACGGGATATGGTAAATAACAGTTATTTGTGCCTCTTGAAATAGCCATATAACCAGGAGTGAGAGTACTGGAGGCCTGATGAAAAAGCAGGCAAAGGGGAAGTTGATTCTGTTGGATGAGCTCACAGGGCAAAGATTAGTCTGTAGAAAATGGGGTTGTACATTTTTTACTTTGGATTAGCTCTAGTCTGACCACATGACCTGTGTATGCATTAGTGGAGGGGCCATATTTGGGTCAGTCCTGGCGTGCAAATTCTGATTTAGTTACATCTGAAGGGAGTTTAATTTATTATCTTTGAGACTACTCCAGGGTGAGAAATGAAGCAATTAGCACGTTCAAGAGATTCACTTCAGAAGTGCCCTCCTGATCCAGATTAAAATGCTAATTTAGCTATACCTTTAGGCTCTTAAATAAGGTGGTCTGGGTTGTCATGCTAGTGGCTAATTTCTATGGGCTGCACATATTATGCACGAGATGTAGATAGCCTGGATCTGAAGATATGCCTTTATCTCTGCTTTGATACTGTGAAGCAGAATAAGACTCTAATCCCGAAGGAAACCTCAGAGCAACTGAAATGTCAATTCTAAATAATAACAGTAAACCAATTTTGACATGAATTATTTAAATTACAGTGTCGTAAATAGAATCCAGAGTGTGAAAAATAGAACTGTAATTTGGTCTAGCCAAGCAGACATCAAGATCTGATGCTTATTCATCTGCCTGAAGAATTGGAATTGGTGCTTTCAGTCATTTTAATAGTGGATAAAGATCCAACATCAATACAAATGGGGCAAGATCGCAGTCATGTCAGAAAGCTTATCACTGAAGTTAATTTGAATAGCAAGGAAATCTCCACTGTCTACTTTAGCTGGGGAAATGCTACAAAATTTCAATTTTAATTCTACTGTAATGCCACTCATTTGCTTTGTTCATAATTTTTAGAGAATTAACTTTATGAATTAGTTTTTGGATTTCCATTTTTTATTTGTATGGATGAAAAGAGGAATTTTCATTTCAACAGCTTTTTCTGTATTATAAATGGTTATAAATCCTATTTTCGTATTTTTTCAATATTTTACATTTTTACACAGTTCTGTCCTGAAAGCTCTGGATTAAGCAAAATTAAATAATTTTGAGCAGTTTAAATGGAACTAGAAGATCAATGGAATAAATTCTACAGTACAAATGTATATACAAGTAAAACAAAATATAGCAAAGAAATACATGTGAATACAACTAACTTCTCTTTTTACAGAATTGCTGTCCAGGAGACTACATCTCAGTGACATCAGAAACATCAGTACTGTAACAGGCAAGTGCATCATGCATTTTCATATCATATTTGACATAATCAGTGTTTAGTTCTGGCTCCTATGAGAAAGGGTTAGTTTATATTTTTAATTATTTTGGGTTTTTTCTTCCTAGTCTGTTCACCCTTTACTACTGCAGGGGACATATTTGTGTTGTATGAGTGATTGAAGACAATTGTCTGCTTGGACAGTAGATGCAATTAATTTCTGTCACCAAGGCCATTTACAATGTATAGAAAAGGTTGAACACAAGTAGACCACTGGTTATTGTTGAGGACAAGAGCAATATATTTCTTGAGCCAGGGCTTAATGCTGTGAAATACAGTTATAGTATATTGGCATTTTCCAATTGCCTTGAATCTTTGTTCTACAGACTCAACTGTCTTTGCTAAACTCCCTACAGGAAGCCACAGCTGGGGGGTCCATTGAGCAAAACATAAGATTGCAGACGTTTTAGTTTGAGCTGAGCAATAGCACTTAACTGTAGCTTAGACAGGAATGATAATGTAATATAATGTAAAAGCAGAATCAGACAAAGTAAAAAAAAACCTGTTATAATACTACTACAGAATTGTATTTGATGCATGGTGACTCACAGGGAACTGTTTTGTTACATTTAACCACACATAAAGAAACATTAAGCAAAATGATACCTTACTATTATTTAAATATATATACCTATCTTCGACATGGAAGCTCCTTAGTTTAGCTTTATATAAATTTTAAATTATTTTTCTAGGGCAGAGTCCACTTCATCAATATTTGCTTAGTGACCATTCTAACCTTAACGCTGGGGACTATTATATTTTGTTGCTACCATTTTGTAAGGAAGCAGATTTTCTATGATGAAGGGTGCAGTGCATATATGCAAATACATAGGCAGGTTTTGCCTCTAATCCTTCCTGAATAAACGCTTTGCTAGAATTTTTCACATCTAAAGATAGGTGCAATAATGTCTCCATAATAGGAACAATTCAACGGTTGTTTAAAATGATCAAATATTTAACATTTTAAATTATCAATAATTAAAAATTTAATACCTCTTTGTTAGTATTTGTCTCTAATATTTTCATATTTTCAAACTGTTATTTATGTCTATCACTAGTCTGTGTGTAGATTCAATATGTCTAATCTCTTATCCTCTGTAACAAGACCACACTAAAAGAAGAATCACACTTTTGTAGGTATAAATACTAGAAATTATGTCAACAAGTAATGGTTTAGAGTATGCAGTGTCACTATTAGTGTTCATACGATTAATTAAAAATATCAAGCCTCAAAAGTGGCTCCTGGTATTTGATTTCAATTCCACTAAAACAAAAGCCTGTGGCACGACATTCTGCAGCTGTTTAACAATATTTGATAAGACAAAGATGTTATGCCAATAGTTGGTTTTTATATTAGTTATCTGAGTAAAAAATATTTTGGGGCCTGTGCAGAATCCCTTTTTTACCTTCCTTAAATGAGAGATTGAAGTGTTTTATTTTGAAAAATAATTCTGTTTAATCTTCCCCCAAGTCCATAAATATTAACTTTAAAACTGTTTTTCAAAATCTTGTGATGGAAAAGTGAATTATTATATTTAAAAAGTGCTGAAATTAAAAGTCTTCATTCTTTATTGTGTGTGTCTGTTTTGCTGAAACCGTGAAGTTTTTGTTGGTGTTGTGCTCTAATTTCAGTAAGGCGGATAACCCACACGCTGCCACTTGCTCACATTCCCCCAGTGGCATGGGGGAGAGAATCAGAAGGGCAAAAATGAGAAACTTATGGGATGAGATAAGGACAGTTTTATTAAAGAAAAAGCTATGCATGCACAAGCAAGGCAAAACAAGGAATTCATTCCCTACTTCCCACCGGCAGGCAGGTGGTCAGCCGCTTCCAGGAAAGCAGGGCTGCATCACGTGTAACGGTTGCTTGGGAAGACAAACACATCACTCCAAATGTCCCCCTTTCCTTCTTCCACAAGTTTTTATTGCTGAGTGTGACACCATATGGTATCAGACATCTCTTTGGTCAGTAGGAGTCAGTTGTCTCAGCTGTCTTCCCTCTCAACTCCTTGTGCAACCCCAGCCTACTCGCTGGTGGGGCAATGTGAGCAGCGGAAGAGGCTGTGACACTGTGTAAGCACTGCTCAGCAATGACTGAAATGTCCCTGTGTTATCAACAGTTTTCATCGCAGAGCTAAAACATAGCCCCATATGAGTTGCTATGAAGAAAATGAAGCCTATCCCAGGCCAAACCAGTACAGTAGGTATAAGGGTAATTTTTCACTATGTACAAGTCTTTGTGACTGTCCTCACAGTGTGCCTTTTTCCAATTCCAGTCTTGTGCAGAGTACCTAAAGCACCTAAAACCAGTTTGTATAATTGGATCTGTGGCCCTGCCACTGTATGTTCCTACAAGCTTCAGCAATAGAAGTGACTGATAGAATAGAATAAAATGCATCTCTCTTCCACTGCTGCGTTAGAAGGCCATGGGCTGGCCAGCCTTAACTCGAAGACAATGTACATGGTGTAATGGGGCAGATGCCTGCTAGGCAACCCCTCCCAGCTCTCTCAATGGTGCTGTTCAAGTGTACAGCATCTTCTGTGCCTGTGACACACTACAATTTATCTAGTAATCTGTGTGCTATCACATTCCTTGTCAGTGATAATAAAACCTGTCTTGCCTATAGAGGATTTCTTAATGAAGCACGGAAGGCAATACAAGCAAAGCCTCTGTGCATTGAGGATCATTCAATAAATCACAATCATAAAAGGCAAGGAGGTAGCTTGATTTAAACATAGAGAATTCAAGACTTTTATTCTGTTGTCAGTAATGCAGTAATTCCATGTGCATGCAAAGGTCCCATGATGCTTGAAGTTGTTAATGTAATGCTACTATTTAATGAATAATGTAATACTATTGTACAAAACAGTGTAAATTGCTGCAATGTGAGGCAAATCACTTCAGGCTGATCTGGTTTGCACATGCCAGACTTCATGAAATTCTTTTTTTTTTTTTTCCATTCTTAAACTTGATGTATTTGTGCATACATAGATTACTCCTTGTATTGTGCTTTTTTTGTGATATTTTAGTGAGGGTTTTTTTGCATTGCTTTCCTCACTCCAATCGACTTCATCGAAATATCTCAAAACAAACTGTAAATATGAAGGTACCTGCATAATGTCCTCCTGATGTCTTATGTGTGGAAGCAGAGATCTTAAAATTCCTGGCATGATTTATAAAACTTAAGCAAACCCATTTCCAATACGTCAGCTGAGGACTACCTATAGCATTCCTATCTTTCAGTGAAATTGAAAGTATTTTCCAAAGTCTGATGGAGTATGCTGCACAGTGCAAGCAAAGCACACTGTAAGGATGCTACAAACAATCATTTTCATAGAATCATAGAATCATAGAATGGTTTTGGTTGGAAGAGACCTGCAAGATCATCGAGTCCAACCTTTGTCCTAGCTCTATCAACACCAGTAAACCATGTCCCTAAGAACAACATCTACCCGTCTCTTAAACACCTCCAGGGATGGTGACTCCACCACCTCCCTGGGCAGGCTGTTCCAATGCCTGACAACCCTTTCAGTAAAGAAATTCTTCCTAATATCCAGCCTGAACCTCCCCTGGTGCAGCTTAATGCCATTTCCCCTTGTTCTGTCGCTTGTTACTACGGAGAAGAGACTGACCCCCACCTCGCTACCACCTCCTTTCAAGTAGTTGTAGAGGTGATAAGTACAGGGGCACCATCACTTTCCTGGTCCTCCTGACAATGTTCTTGATCCAGGCCAGGATGCCATTGGCCTTCTTGGCCACCTGAGCACACTGCTGGCTAGTGTTCAGCCGGCTGTCAATCAACACCCCCAGGTCCCTCTCTGCCTGGCCGCTCTCCAGTCACTCCTCCCCAAGCCTGTAGCGCTGCTGGGGGTTGTTGTGGCTGAAGTGCAGGACCCGGCACTTGGCCTTATTGAAACTCATGGAACTGGCCTTGGCCCAGGGATCCAGCCTGTCTAGATCCCTCTGTAGAGCTTCCCTACCCTCAAGCGGATCGACACTTCCACCCAGCTTGGTGTCATTTTCCCTTCTGTCAGTTCTGTAGTAGTCTGCTCTGACAGATATGCAGGTTTTTTTTCTTTAGGCTTTCATGCCCATTAAAAGTGAAGGGGAAGGATTACTAATTGCTCTGAAATATGATGAAAAGACTTTAAGAACAACAATTTTGTTTTGTTTTTATAAGAAAAATAAATTAAAGTCCCAAATAAGCAGAACAAGATTAGTCCTGACAGGAGATTGTTTCCTGAAGAGTACTTCTTATGAGTGCATTTTGGATTCCAGAACTTCCATCCTTATGTTTTTCCTGAAAGGCATGTTATAATGGAGGATTTTTGTATATGCTATGTATTTTCCATTGTTACACAAACTCTTGCACCGGGAAACCTGTACAGGACTCCAACACAGTGTTAGCAGAAATGGAGAACCTGCACAGTGTGAGTAGAAGTCTCAGGATTTGGCCCATGGTCAAAAAGAAACCTTGCAGGTTTGTGTACTTTAGCTGAAGGAAATCTTTCGAAGAACACAGCTTACCTTTGGGTATATTGGCACCACTTAGCTACTGGGTTGGCTTGGGCCTGTGGCAAAATTGCTCTTTGTAGAGCTTAGGAAAGGACAGAGGGATTTAGAGAGCAAATGGGTAGTGCAGTCTGCTTTGTATCAGCTTCAGTGTGTTTTTATATGCTGTACAGTGTGGGAGAAGAGCAATGGATGTCATCTTTGCTTGTGACAACTCTTTCCTGAAATAAAATGACTAGAAGACACCAGCGCATCGTGGAATAGCACAGCGCTAACACTCACCCTGTTGGGTTTAGTTTATACACATGGTTTGTCTAGGCTTGTGTTCTCCCTGGCAGATTCAGCCAGCCACTTTTTCAAGAGGGAAATTCTCCTCTACAGTGATTTCTGTGAGCCTTTAGGAACCATGCTTTTACCTAGTTTACTCATCAGAGCAAATGCTTATAGGTGCTACTTAGAGGGGTAATTCTCACTGCCTGTTGGGATGCCAAGTCCCAAGGAAAAGATGTAAAGAATCCAGAGAAGAGATTTCAAGTCTTCTAATTTAATTCAAGACTTCCAGCCTGCTAGGAGACAAAGAAAAGGACATTGTCTGCTTTAAAATCCTTTTCTGTCTTGAGGCATAACATTATTTCTTAACAGCAGTGAGCCATGTAAGAGGTTTGACCCTCTCATTGATGAGGGATGGCAAGCTCATCCTTCAAAAGCTTAGCTTTCATGTTAGCCTGGGCTGCATTTTGGATGCATGCCACATCATCATCACCTGTTGATTTGCAAAACTTGTTTAGTTGAAATGCTTTCTTTAACAAAAAAGAACCTGTATTCCCTAGCAATGGCCTAACATGTAACTGTTTGCAGTTGATGATATTTATAGAAAAGACTGAGAACTCTTTGAGAATATTCTCATACACTTTCTGTAAAAGATGAGAAAATTTGGTAGTTAAACAAAACTCAAGCTGTTTAAACTCATTTGAGCTAATGCCACTTACCCTTCACCTCTGAGCTTGTGAATGCTCACACATACATCGATATTTTGCACATTTATTTAGATTTAATATTGCTTTTTTGCAGACTTATCTCTTTCAGGGTGGTATCGTAGTTCTGATAACACTTGAAATAAATGAAGGCTGTTCCCTTAGCAACTGCCAGTGGAATAACCTTAAAATGCAGTGGGAATAAATAAAGTAACTAGTATTTGCCGAATGTCTGAGTTTTGTGAAATATTCCTTTTAATAAATCTAGTAAATGGGCTTCTGCTGAATAAAGGGTGAGTTTTAAAATGATATATTATTATTTTAGTGTGCAGTGTAATTTGTTTACTTGGATTAGGATGTCCTGCCACTTTACAGCTGAGTAAACTGAGAAAAACTCTGAAAGCAAATTTAATTTTTACGCCTATTTATTTGTGATTTATGTTTGGGTTTTTTTTATACAGCTCCTTATACCTGAAGCCATTCACTTTAGAGATAACTGCTTATATTACACTTATATACTAGCTTATTCGCTTTCCTCACTTTCTATTAATTTACCTGAAAATGGTATTTGTATTACTTGGAGACCAGATTGAAAAGAAAATATGTCCATGTTTTGAAGCATGGTAATTGGGACTGTGAACTCTCGTCTCATTTCCAAGCTCTTTGGACATGTAGTGAACCTTACTGTATTTTTTTGCACAAAGACCTTGTAAAATGAAACCTTGATTGACACTTGTGTAACAAAAATAAATAATTATGAAACAGATTGGTTTAGAGGAGGGTTTCCTCTGACTCCCAGGCTGCTGTTCAGCTGGGTGTTGCTTGGCTTTCTGCCTCCTGGAAGGACAAGACAAAGTCCGTCTATTGCTGTGATCTAGTTAAACATGGCCAAGGCAATGGTTGGCATGTTTATTCTGCTGTCACAAAAGCCTCATAAATTCTGACTGGAAGGAAAAAATGATAAAAGTATCATGATGTAGTGCAATAACTGACACTAATTAATTTTTGATATTAAACAATTTTTACAACATAGATATGAGCTACAAAATGCTTGAAAAACCTTACAGATGCAACATCTCGGGCAATTTCTCAGATAGCTGAAAGACTGCTGAAAGGACAGCAGCGGTACTACTGTGCTATAAAACTAATACTAGTAGTTATTATACATCAGTATGTTACATTCACTGGGAATAGAATAATAAGAAAAATATGGTATGCTGATACTTTAGAGATAAAAGTTGGTATATATCAAGCTGCTCTGAGTTTATTCTTCTGAAAGCAGATAAGAAATGTACAATTAGAAGAGAGATGATGAGTCTACCTGGTCTCTAGTTCTTGTTGAATTTCAATACCTGTCTGAGAAAATTCTCAGACGATGTCTACTATGAGCAATGAGCATTGCTTCTATGGTAGAAAGGCTTTTTTGGGGTTGTTACTTTTTTTCCCCTCCTGAGAAATACAGCTGTTTGCTAATATTTTTACTCAAAAACGTTGAATGGATTTAAAAACCCCCATATATATATATATATATGCACACGGTGGACCCAGGTGATCAATCATCTTGAGAATATAGACCAAAAGCATTAAAGTGAACCTGAGACTCTGGGGAAACCTACTACAGAAGTGTAAGAACAGTTCAGATGTGTTCACCAAAGGGCTGGGCATTTTGTGCCTTTGTATATTGCAGTCTAGATGGAATATTACAAAGCTGGGACCAGGATGGGACTGAGGCTCCCAGCCAGCTTAGAATGGAAATTGCTTGTGAGAGGCTATTTCCTGGGAAAGAAAGCTAGTACTCTGATGCGTCCTGATTTCCTTAAGTGATATTAAATTGGAAGTTTTGCAACAATAAGTACTAGCATTATGTTGCTGGTGGGTCTGAGTTACATGATATGAATGCAAGCAAAAGCTGTTTTATAGAAACAGACATAAGACAGTTAATTTATTATTATCTGAAAAAGCTTTGTTTTAATTAGGCTGCAAAACTCATTCCCAGTTAGAATAATTTTCAGTTATTAAATGAAAAAGCAGAAAACATTCGTCTGTTTGAATGACAAAATTTAAAAGGAGGGTAATACTTTCTTCAGTAAAGTGTTGCTGTTGAATACAAACAACTGTACTGACTGTGTCCATAGCAATCATCTGCACTACTGATCATTAACTTCACAATGAGTAACAGTGCTGATTTATCTAATGAACCTGCAGGTAATTGTTGTTTCCTTTACTAATTACATCAGGGAAATGAGACCTGTTAGCACTGAAATGACTTGAAATGCTTAAGAAAACCTTTCTGAAGGGTAAAATGCCTGGCTATTTTTCTTTCACTTTCTGCCCTGAGATAAGTATTTTATTATTCCCCTGCTGTTCTAATTAGTGAGAAACCTCTTTTTCATCCCTTAAATAGTGAACCTTGTGTGTGATCTACTCTAGGTGGTCCTTCTCTGGCAGGGGTGTTGGACTAGATGATCTTTTGAGGTCCCTTCCAACCCCTAACATTCTGTGATTCTGTGTGATTCTGTGATAACATATTCTGGGAAATTCCCCTGCATAAGCTTGGAAGGGACCTTAAAGACCATCTAGTTCCAACCCCCCTGCCATGGGCAGGGACACCTTCCACTAGACCAGGTTGCCCCAAGCCCCATCCAGCCTGGCCTTGAACACTGCCAGGGAGGGGGCAGCCACAGCTTCTCTGGGCAACCTGAGTGTCTCACCACCCTCATTGTGAAGAACTTCTTCCTAATATTGAAATTAAATCTCCCCTCTTTCACCTTGAAACCTTTACCCCTCGTCCTATCACTACACTCCGTGATAGAGTCCCTCCCCACCTTTCCTGTAGGCCCCCTTTAAGCACTGGAAGGCCTCTGTAAGGTCTCCCTGGAGCCTTCTCTGCTCCAGGCTGAACAACCCTGTCCTGTCCTTATAGGACAGAAAATACTGCTTATAAAAACTAGCACACTTCTACTGTATTTACAAGGTAAAAAGTTTAAAATCAATCTTATATATTGAGATTATTGAAGCTGTATTTTCAAAATCTTGTCCTAGTGCAGTACAGGTCTGCTGTTCCTGCTGGTGAGGCAGGTGTGTGGTGAGATCTGCTGGGCTTCTCTTTCTCTTCAGAGTTCTGCATGAGGAAACAGGTTTCTTGCAACTTTTCTTGGCTTCCACAGATTATGCGTTGTCATAGTAGATGAGAATACCCTGGCTACTTAATTTTAACTTTCTGAAAAGAACTGGTCATAATCTTTGATCCAGAATTTCCTGTGTAGAAAATTTAACTTCTAGCTGTACCTGGGGACTTACTGGTAGGCTTCCAAGCAAGCTCTTTCTCTCTTGTAGAGAGTCCGTGAGACAGCAGTTGTTCTAGTGTTTGTTCTTGCTGTTAGAAATATCTTGACCATAATCTGATTTTGTTTAACTTTATCTTCCAAACACTGATTATTTTTACGTTTTTGCCTGTTATATCTAACATCACAAATTGCATTTCCTCTCCTGTCCCCTTGTATTTAACCTACTGAAGTGCCAATAAGCATATGAGCAATTTTTTAGCTCATCCTTGTTCAGGCATAAGTTACTATGAGGACAGACTCTTCTGTTATAGTGGCTATACTAAAAATTCATTAGGTCAAAAAGAAGTGACCTAATTGCCAGGAAGGAAGAATGAGTATGAGTTCAAATGCTTACATTATCTGGAATATCAGTTTTAGTTCCTGCTGTTGCAAATATTTGATTTGTTTGATTGTTGACTGTTGGCAGGGCATAATATCAGGACTCATCTGATGCATTAGCATTGAGAGTCATGCAACAATAGCTTAATTACCTTGTAAAAATGTGTCATGTATAGTACACTTTATGCAGAGGGCATTTTTGAGCAAATGCCAGCCTGTTATATCTACATGATCAAAAGGGTAAAAAGTCCTTGCAAAATTAGATCTCCTCATGATTTGAATTTGTTAACTTTTCAAAGATGAGGAAAATCACAAGCGAAGGGTGGAAACACAAGAATCGGAGTGTGTGTTTGAGGGGTGGGAAAATCAACAGAATAAAATTCCACAAGGTCTCTAAGTTCAGCCACTAACCGTATCAGGGTAAATGGCAGGATCCTACTTTCAAGGAAAGCATCTCATGTTAAAGTCTATATTCCCTGATACCACTGTGCTATAGCTCCAAAACCAAACTAAAAAAAAAATGTCCAAGCACTTATTTTACAACTGTCAAATACGTGAGAGCAGAGAGGATAGCAGAAGTCATCTTCCCAAAGCAGAGTTTAATTACGCAGTAAGCTATTCTGCCATATAACGAAGTGCATCTCTTGGAAAAAGAGCACTGGCCACAAAAGTCTTAGCAGCCTGCTGTTGGTACTATAATTGTAATAGAGCGAGTTTCTTTTCCATATTAGTGATAACTTTGATGTGAAAGGACAGGATGATCTTGATGTTCTCTTGCAATTTATAAAGATTTTAAGTTGAATGAAGTTCAACTGTTAGTCTTTCCACTTGTCCCCTGTTGTCTTTCCATGCCCTGAAAAAAAATTTATTTTAATTGAGCTGTGGGCTCTCAGTGCATTTTGCTAACCTAAGCAAACACTCAGTCACTACTCTTACCTTGCTTTGCTCTAAAACTGCTACATTTTGCCAATGATTTTCTTAAGGACTATAATACATCTTTCCATTTCATTATATCAAGTGTCTGGAATGCAATTTAACTTTAGAATAGGATCATTATAGAATCTAGTTTACTTTGAGCTGTGAATTGACTTAACTGTAAGTTTTAAAGAGTTATGCTTTCAAAAAAATTTGTCTTTGTACTAAATTGAAGTAATTTTTTTTTTTTACTTGAAAAGAAAAGCAATTGCAGCAGAAATGAAATAAAAAATTGAATAAGCATAAAACTGTGGAATTAAAACATTGAAAAAACATCTGACTGTAGATTTAAATTAAACAGTGCGAGACTGGCATGACTCATTTCAAGGCACCTATGATCTAATGAGCATCAGGTTCTGAAGTGAATATTAACAATTCAGCAATACTTGTAGGAATGCATAAATGTACAATAGACTTTTAATCTAAAACTCTCAAACTGCATAACAAATAAATACTTCCTCTTTTGCAAAAGTGATACACAGAAAACTACATCTACCTTTAAGCAGATCATTATTTAAACAGTCAATATTGTCTCTGGGATTCCTAAGAACAGGTTGTGATCCTGATACCTTAGAGTCTTACAAGGTAAAATACTGTCTTTTACACAGACTATGCTATAATCACATTTGGCTAGTTCCTCCATAAGATGCTATTTTCCCCCCCATTTTCATGGTAGAGTTCTGGAGGAGTGTTTTTACATTCTGCTTTTTATTTCCTTCCCCCATCCTCTGCCCTTGTGTGTGTTCTTGCGAGGAATATTACTATAACAGTTTGTCTTCTTATATGGAAACAGCTGAAGGCATGCTCATCTGACTCTCTCTCAACATTGAGCTGGTCACTTCACTCAAGAGGAATAAATAAGTTCTTTTTCTTATGATACTCATTTAGAAATAGAGAGCTATACCAACCAAGGACATCCTAACATTAATTTATCATATTTCATAAATTTACAGTCTCACATGTTTTATACAGTAAATATAATTTCTATACTCCATATTTTCTCCATGTGCCAGCAGAATATGATGTTACAGAAAGCTACATGTTCAAAAGAGAGATGGAAAGTACAAAAAGACCAGGAAATAAATCCCTGTTCAGTGAATTTCCAGGCTTCTGCCTTAAGTAGAATAATTTTTTTCTCACCATCACAGGTAAGTCCCTTCCCTTTCTTCAAACTCACAGCAGTAAAACAAAGCAGTAGACCTCGAATAATTAGGAAAGAAGAGGATTATCTTTTTTTTTTTTTTAATGGAAATGAACTTTACCCTGATACATAAACCCAGAAAATATCCCCTTGTACTGATTTTATATGCTAGAAACCTGTTTGCTGTTACCTATGCATCAGAAGTCTTTGTACCAAATTATAGGGTATACACTTAGGATCTTTGCAAGGTCATTGTGAAAGATGCTCTAACACAGATAATTTAAAAGTTTCTTCTGTGTTAAAAATCATCTCTGCCTAAAATGGGTTCATTGTTACTTAGAATTGGGTTTTACTTGAAAACTTTACAAAGCTCACTGACATTTCCTTTGAAGTAGAAGTATTTTTCAAGTTAATAACACAGTACAGTGATACACAAATCACAGCTTATTTTACGTATATTTTTTAATATTTCACTTTTCCAGTAGAATTGTCTCTCTATACCTGGATTGCACTTATAATAGGTATTCTTAGAAATGATGCTGAGTATATTGCCTTATAAATTTTGTCACATTCAGCAAAATCATTAATATTTTACAAGGATTATACCATTAAAAACATATTTTCATGAAGTGAAAAGGTTATGAAAATGAAATGTCGCACACTATGATTTTGACTTAAAGATCTTAGTCATTTACACAGCATTCTAGAATGGTAGTATTAAAGAGAACAGTCTTTCTTTTTGATAGGTCTCATTCAGGAGCCAGAGTTTCACATTTCAAGCAGCATGTTTTGTATGGAAATCACTTGGAAAAGGTCACCATCTATCCTAGTCACTTCTTGCTTGATTAGGCACTGTAATATCATGCATTAAGCAATACTGTTTTAAAGGAATTCAAGGAAAGATAAGAAACCCTAATGATAATGTCAGCTGATATTTATTTAGGTACATTAGATATGTGCACATGCCTGCATGTGTGTTTGACAACGAATGTGAATTGCATATACAACCACTGTGTCACAGAAAAAGTTTTAAACTCCTCCTACTTTGCTGCTGCACTATATGTGGAAACCCTTGGGCTGAATGGAAAACTCCTTTTAGCTAGAATATGTCCAGCTTAACTGAGAAATACAATAGCAAATATGCCCAGTTTGAACTTGAGTACCACATATAAGCATCAGTCTGAAGGTGTGAGACATGCCAATATTAGTGATGAGTATTGGAGCAAAGAAGTTATTTCAGCTTAATGTTTCGGTCAAAGAAAGCTACAGGTTCATACAGGCTAAGGACAAAAGAAGCCACAAGCACTCCTAGGTCTTTTTCCACAAAGCTTCTTTCCAGCAGGTCAACCACTGAACTGTACTGGTGCATGGGCTTGTTCCTCCCTAGGTGCCGGACCCTACCCTACAGCAGCACAGCCCTCTCGTGTGACAATCACTCCTCCCAGTTCTGTGTCATCAGCAAACTTGCCGAGGGTGCACTCTGTCCCTTCATGCTGGTCATTGATGAATATATTGAACAGGACTGGATGCAGTAATGATCCCTGGGGAGCACCACTTGTTATGGACCTGTCAAGAATTTGAGATCTGTGTACGGTCACAGGCCATGATCACATTGTGATTAGAGACATGGTGGGACAGCTCAGGTGACTGGAACACTGTCATGGATGGCTATGTCCTTTTCAGGAAAGACAGGCCAGCAAGGCAAGGTGGGTGGAGTTGGTCTTAAGTGAAAGAGCAACTGGAATGTATCGAGCTCTCCTTAGGGGCAGATGAGGAGCAAGTGGAGAGCTTGTGGGTAAAGATTGAGGGACAGGCTAATATGAGAGACGCGATTGTGGGTGTTTATTCAGATTGAGCTTTATATGATGTTGCAATACAGTTTATTTATTTCTTTAATTTAATGTCAGATATTAACTGGTATTGGAAAGTCACTTTGGAAGACCATTTTATGACTGATTTTTTTCATTGTCAGAGGAACGTTCTGGTATGTAGCCTCTTTCATGGCTTTGTCCTTGATATACTGACTTTTCCTTTTAAGGTGACTATCTCACTGGTGGATTCTTCCACTCTCCAATATCTGAAGGGCTTTTTATCTGATATTGAACATGCTAATATTAAAAATATGGACCAATATACTAAAGCACAGTCCTATTTGGAACTGAAGCAAAGGAACTAAAGAGTAGCCGAATTACCCATTTTTCAAATGTAAATATTTTGTGCTCTGTTAGTAGCATTTCATATTACTGCAAATGTCTTCAAAATATAATAATTTTTTTTAATCCAGGGGATCCTCTGGTGTATTTGATCTCTGGATATCTCTACATCCCAGTTAGTTGAAGTATATGATGACTCTAAAAGCTTCCAGAGTAGAGCATACAGCCTCCGAAGTCACTAGGTTGCTTAGCTCTGAGTCAACAACAGCTTTATTGAGGCTTGTTTAGCTCAGCTATACTGATTGGAGCATCTGGGACCACTAAAAATATATATTTTTTTTTTTAATGGAATGAGACAAACGTACATTTTCTGTGAAAACACTTGCAACAGTTTGAAAAATATGATTCATTTTCTTATAAACAGAAATGTAAAAGTTTAAAAATGAAAATGTCAGTCATCAGATCTAGAAAGATGTCTTCCTATTTAAATGATCTTCAAGTTCAATGCAAAGCACACCAAGACTTATATCAATCCTTAAAAAGTGCTAGTGAGAGCTGAATGCCAAATAGCTTCCCAGGAGGTATGTTATGCTAATCACTATGGCAATCAGTTATTTATCATTCTTGCAGACATGTATTTTCCATTTACGCTAACAGGGTGGTTGATTGGATTTTGTTCATTAAATGGGCAGAGTCAAAACTGGTCTTATAAACTGCTATTCAAGTTAATTAGTGAGTACATGTGCACTCAGAAGCAGAAAACTTAAGTTTTAAAATTATATCCTACATCAATCAGGCATCTTTTCTACATTTTACCGAAATCATTCCACTTAGTATATTTAGCATAAAAGAGAAAGTAAAAATGCTGCGTTTTCATTTCCCCCATTCTTTGGTGGCCTGGCAGTAAATGTGATGTTGGTACTCATAAAAGAGAAAGAATAGATACTTGCTTTTGCTTTGCTATCTTACCTAAAACTCTCCCAGGCACTGTGTCTAGCTCAAGAAATGGTGCAAGGATAGGAAGGTTCTTAGTAGCGTTTTGTGTTCATTCTTTTACAGTCTTTGGTTGACTAGTTATTAGCAGGTAACAAAGATGGCCTGCAAGCACTACCATGAAGTTACAACCTAAATGGTAATAATTAAAACAATAACAATTATGATTTAAAGGCAGTGGTGGAAATGCTGGACTTTGCTTCTGGAGATCCAATTTCAGCTCCTACAGTTTATGTCCATGTGGGAGGGGTGTTTTCATTATTCTGGGTACGCTCACAAGTTTTCCATTAGTACTGGTGAGCGTCCCTTTATAAAACAGAGGCAGATGTGCTTTTTCTTCTGTCTGCTGCAAATGATTTAAAGATCCAGCTGAGGATTTCACAGATCTCAAATGCCTTTTTTTTTCTAATTTGTATCATGTGTCTGGGAGTAGATTTGATTGCTCTGGCCCTGGCAATAAGGGGTATTCTGAACCAGCATCTTTTTGATATTGGATCTTTCTGTGTGAATAGTTCAATATTCATTGGACAGATAAAGTAGGATCTTAAACTTTGAATTTGAAGCACTTGCGTTCCATGGTTTTCAAACAGGAAGAAGAGGAGGTTTGGGAGTCAGTCTTTTGGAGACCTTTTTTAGTGCTTTGTCCATCGCACAGGAGAGAACGACTGGAGAGAAAGTTGGAGTGTTAGCTCCTTATCCATTGCCCACTTGTCTCCTAACAAGGACTCCAAGCTGAGGAGTCCTAATCCTTGTAGCCTCTTCCCAAGTGGCAGATATTTTAGATGATACCCTTGATCATTTCAGTTGTCTTTCACTTTTTTATTTCTATTATGTTGTTTTTGAGCTGTGAAGACCTCAAGTGCACTCAATACTAATACTGTGATAAAACCAAGGTTTTTCCTTGCTCTTAATAACCTTCCTGATGATACCCAACTTTTGCATTCTAGCAGCTGCTCTATGGTCAGCCATGAGTTTCTGACTCCCTTTGAGATTATTCCAAATCCCCTTTCCTGAGTTTCACCTGTCAGTTCCACACTCAGCATGAAGTTAGCACAGTTTAGATTTTCTTCACCTCACATTTATTGGCATTGAAACATACTTGCTGCCCTTTTCATCCCTCACTCTGTTTTGTGCAGTCCTTCTGGACTGCTTCAACTTTATCTGCCATTTGTTTACCTGAAAGCGCTTAGTGTGATCACAATTTTGTGATTTAGTTGTCCAAAGGAGATATAAGGTGGCCAGACATCTGTCACCTTACTTCTGGGCTCTGTAAAACAGGCAGCATCAATCAGAAAACAGACAGAAAGCCTGTTGCTCCCTTTTCCTGGCTGACATTCCTCCTCTATAGCATCTTGCCAAAAGCCTTGTGAAAAGTTGTTATGGCACACAGATCCTACTCTATTGAAATTCAGCAAATTAAGTTGGGAGTGCAGGGGAACAGGGCTCCCACCCTCTGCCCCCTTGTCATCTGGAGAGGGTTATGTGAACTACATAGTTTCATTTTGGATTTGGCTTGTTTGCTGGTCTATGCTAGAAGACCTATCGGCTTTTTAAAGATTATTTTTCACACCTTTTTTTAGATGCTTACAGTATCTATCTTAACAGCTGTACTCTGACTAGAAATAAGAAAGAGTTCAGCAGCCATTTAAGAACAGAAATTCTTCACCAACTCACTGTAGTTCATAAAGGTAAATATTTACTTGGCGGATGGAAAAGTTGTGGGGGTAGCTATGCCTTGAGTAAACAGTATGTTTGCCAATATGCTTTCACACCAAGGTTTAAAGTGTTGCAGATCTTTTGTGCTGAAGGACTTTCAGTGTTGTAGCTCTTAGTAAATCTTAGATTTTCAAGAAATGTTTGAGTCTAATAAAAAATGACCTGAAAGGAAAGAATCTAGCATTCTGCAAAGCAAACTTGCAGACATCCAGCAATATTTAAGCCATTTATGATCTAGGAATCTGATGGAATTTTTGCCACTGCAAGCCTGTTTATCATGCTGCAATAATACATTTGGTCAGCAACCTGCCAGCTTTATTTCCTACATTTATTGGCCAAAGCTTTTGTGAAGAGCATTAGAGACTGATATTTTCTTTTGTGGGTACTCTGGGTACTCAAATGCTTTTTTAATGAGAAGTTTGTGGTGATGAAACTCCTTTCATTTCCCATTCAAAAGCTGTGGGATTAGCATCTATTCCCCTGAGAACATCAGAAAGTGTTGACAGACAGCAACACAACTCAGTGGAAGCCTAGCTTAGTTTTTTGGGTAATCTAGTGCAATCATTCTCAGATGGGAAAAATTCTTCCTCTCTTGTGAGTTTGGAAGGGAAAAGGCTTACCCTTTCAGATGGCTTGTTGGAAGGCAAACACTGTTAGGTCAAGAGGCTGAGTGAATTCCAGGTCATCCCTGTGGTGAACTGTGCCTGTGGATTTCCTCCTCCTTTTGTCTGTCCTCTCCCCCCACCCCATACACGTGCACAGCCATTTGCTCTTTATTGCAAGACAGGGCAGGGGGAGGAAGAAGGGACTGCCCAAGGACTTGTAGGGCAGGGCAGGGTGAAGTACTACTTTTTCATCTATAACGGGGGCAGAAGAGACAGTGTACTGTGAGTGATCTGTTTTTTCCTAATAGGACATAAAATAAGTGAAGTATAACCAGAGAATATCGATAATCTGGTTTTGAATCTTCTCCATATTAGAAAAGAACTAATCCCAGATTTACGTATTACCCTACTGATCATCTGACAACACATGCAATATAATCTAGTGATCACAAAAGAGTGGCATTCGGTGTTTTCATCTAAAGCACATGTGAAACTTCTTAATTTGAACAAACATACATATAAAATGTCATCACCCAGAATGGCTCTCTCCAAAATAATGGTAGTTTTGTGGGTATATATTACTCAAGAATAAGGAACTGAGTTATACAAAACTAAGCGATTGAATTGAGGCTTCTTTTTTAAGTGAGTCAGTTGTTCCACATGGTAAAGTTTTAAAGGAATATCAGGACTACTCTGTTTTACTATCTTATCTTAAAAAGTCCCTTTTGTAGAAGATAAGAGGTGGTATCATTATGAAATAGAAATGCTTGCTTAGCCAGGCATCAGAGCAATGTAACTTAGAATAAAACTGTACTTGCTAAAGCATTGACCCAGATATGCTTCAAATACTTTCAGTATCTTTTTATGCATGTGTTTTCTATTACTGAAAGGAAATTGATGCATTTTCTCATCTTATTTTCTGTACAAAGATCAAAATATGCTCAATACCTTTATTTGTGATTAGCACATATAATGACTGTTGATGTTATTCATCTTGACAGTAACTGTATCTTTCAGGAAGACTCTCTCAAGTTTTTATTCTCTAATTTTTTTAGAATTGATGAGTTTGAGCTTAAAAGCCAGAAAAACCCCAAACCCCACCAAACCAAAAAGGATGATATATTTCTCTAGCCAGACATATCTATTTAATTATAGAAAAAGATGAACCAAGAGGCATCACAAATTTCTTTATCAGTCTTTTCTGATGACTAAGTAGGTTTCTTACACAAGCTGGGGTGCTTAGTTAATAGACTGACAGCAGAAAAGGACCACAGGAAGGAAGAATATCTGTGCATCTAAACATCTGTTCCAATTTGCTTAAGCAGCTGACACCTCTAACAAGTAATGTGAATATTGAAATTTCTAGTATAACATTTTCCATTGATTTTTCTTCTAGGCTTGTGAGTCTTTACTATATATACATACACTGTCATTATCTTGTTTAAAGTATCAAAAAGGTGAAGCTCAATAAAGGTAAAGTCAGTGCTCGGGTCTGTCTTTATGGGAATTGAGAGAAAAGTCTTAGAGCACACTCAGGACTTGTATTTTTGGAAGCAGCCTGTGTGTCAGCACGCTTAGGGAGCTGTTTGTAATAGCCTAAAGCCAACTAACCTATTGTAATAAAATGCTGTTAATTTTCTCTTAGGCCTGACGTTGTTTTACTCAAAAGCGTAGGAAGTAATTAAGAAGGAAAATGTCTTTCATCATCAGAGGAACTGAGATGATGGTCATAAAAGGGCAAGAGTGGGTTGCAGTTTGGTAGAAGTCCTGATAGGATATGGATTTTCAATACTCACAGATCTCCATGTCAGCAAAAACCAGGCCATTACAGTTTTCTGTGACATTCATAACTAATTTAATGGCAGTCCTGATATAATATGCTATTTAAGCCATACTCATCTTGTAATTGAAGTCTAAGTTCAAATGGTGACTGTGGCAATCTATTTTTATTTCCAAAACGGGCTTTTTGACTTCGTACTGTGTTACAAAGTCACTTACCCCTACAGATACATGATTCATAAAGAAGTGATTGGGGATTATTTAAAACTCAAATAAAACTATCAAAAAAGGAAAATATTTGCTATAACAGGTCATCCATTATTATATTTTTTCCTCCAAAAGGGTATGTGTACTTTTGAAAGCTTTTTTGTTGTGAGTTATCACACACAGTATTTCAGATATAAGACAAAGCAACTAAACTTTTCAATTGAACATGAAATGGCCACGCTGTGCTTTTGTGCCTGCACAGCCATGGGGTATCGGTGACACTTGAAAGAACGTTACACATGCCAGAGAGGTCCCAGAAACTGTATAGTACTTTGGTATATAAAGGATTGCCTTTGGTGGCTTCCTTAAATAGCAATTCTTTTCATTTTTTTTTTTTTTTTTTTCAAATACAGAGCTCTTTTCTCTCTGAAGCTAATTTGCAGACTTATTTTGCAATTTTTGTTAGTTATAGTTTCATGTTGAGAGCTCCAGCCTTGCGCCTTTCCGTATTTAATTATGAAATAATATATACCCAGGGAAATCAACACATACGTGAAATTAAAATAATGCCAAAAATTATTTGATTTTAATGACTGCATTGCCCACATTCAGTATTGCAGAATCATAATTTTCTTCTTGAATGTCATGTAATTAAAAGGTTGTTGCTGCTGGAATCCAAAATATTTGTGTCACCCTGTTCTCTATGACTATAATTCAGGAGCTGACAGGAGATAAGATAAAAGTCAATAAAAAGAGAATTATTTATTAAAAAGATCTAATGTTACAAGAACGGTACACAGGAACTATTATATTACTGTGTCTTCCACATTGTATATATCATTATATATAGCATATATACAGATTGTGTACAATATATCTAACATTTTCATATGGGCCATGACAGTATCTTTCTTCTGGTCTGCAAAACAAAGTTTCCTTCTAATTACTTTTTTCCAAACAGATCTTGTGGCATTATACAAAAATACAGTCTCCTCAGTGATTCTAGACTGCACTATTACAATCTTTTACATGAAAAAGGAAAGAACTTTCCTTTGCAACTAAAAAATATGTCATGGTAAGGAAACATCTTCTTCTACAAAGTAACGAATAGATAATACATAGGTACTTAAACATTTAAAACATGTTTATTAATATAGTTAAGATGCAAAATACATATTCTGTTCATGTTGAATATAAAACATACCCCTTTTTGTCCCTGCAATACAACTACATTACCTGATGGTATGTTCAGTATTTCTATCTGTATCTTGATACTAGAGATCGAGATATATCTAGATGCAGCTCTATCTCCTTATCAGACTTTCATTCTTCTTATAAAGCATAGCCATTTACTGTATTAAGAAAGTTGTTTGACCAAAACGCCACCAGGAGTGACTGTAGCCTTTTTGAATACTCTGAATTAAACTGCATTGGCAAGCAACTGTATAAAAAATAGAGGAAATTATGCTTAACTAATTTATAAAATAGCCATTTTGCTTTTTGGTTCATCACTTTATTCTTGTTTATTTTAACCTTTTGAATAACGATGGTTTGCTAGTGCATGTTCTCTGCACATTAGCAATGCTGCTATTTTACTTATGAGAGCAGGTAGTTATTTTCTATGAGTTTGCTCTATCAGAAAGGTACATTCCACATTCTGTTCTTTGATTTCAAAGGCTTTTCCACAAGTGGAGATATAGAAGGTCTCCTTCTGTCTGTATCTACAATCTATGCTTGGCTAGATATTCTGCCTTTGTTTTCCTAGCAACATGGTGACTAAGGAAATTTAAAGCATATTTTTTAAACAATTATTCAAAATATTAATGGGTAATAAAGATTTGAGATTAACCATCTCTGAAAAATTTTACTGATAAAATATTCAAACAAAAAAAAAATCAGTCATCAGTTAACTTTTTACCTACCAAGCACTTGAACTGTGTCGTGCTTTCTTGGCTACTGTTTTAAAGTTGCTAAGAAAGGGCACAGTTAGAGTGTACTACTTAAATGCCAAGTATTATTTTGCTAGTGAGCTGGCAAAATAATAAAATTTTAGACCCAGAACCTGTCAACCAAAATAGATTTGAATCAAAACTTTTAGAAGGTTGGACAGCTAGAAGAACTATGCTATTAGGACTTGCCTGATAAAGTCTTTTTACTTGATTTTTCCCAGGCAAGGGTATGTTCATCCTAGGCACAATTCCTAGATGTATGGTAGTAAAACATCCTCCCTCATAATACTGTGCACACCATAATCGTGGAAACACGCACACCATATACCCTGGAGATAATTTTGATTCAGGTTGCCAGTATGTGGAAAGGCCTTCCAATGTAGAAAAATTCTCCAAATTGTCTATTGAGTGAAAAATTTTTTGACACAGAAAAAAGTGGGGATTAAAACTGGTAGTACACAGTCCCTACAAGAATAATCTCTAGTGAGCTATAGAAATAGAGCCAATTAGCTAAATAACTATAATGATGCTCAGTAGCACTTATCCAAGTATATTTTTTTCAGACACGGCATTCTCCAGAATATATCCTACTGGAGTCTGTATGTATGTGAATAATTACATTCCAAAAAATATTAGTGTTCTCTCCATAATATGCTTTCATATATACTTCAACTTGATTACCAAATGTATAAAGCAGAGAATGTTAGTAAAAACTGGACCCAAAGGAGAAAACGTTACAACTGAGAAGTGATTGGAAAAAGTAGTTTTATCTCTGTCCTTTGCTTAATTTGTCCACTTAGCAGCCTAGTGTGTATCGTGTTTAAATGTCCAGTGGATTTTTAATTGTCATATACATTAGGAATTGACTTTTAAATTTGCTATTGAAAATAAATATTTGATTCATTTGACATTAAATCATGTGGTATTTGATAAAAACCAAACCTGATTCGTTTTAAGTTTGTGTTTAATAATTTTCTGTTTACCTTGCAATAAAATAAATGGCTTCTCTGCTCCATTTTGCTACTTTCTGAATGTGCTGTCTAGTATTGTATTGACAATTCTTTTTGCTAATTAAATACATATTCATATATTTTCAGAACAAATTCTCTGTACTTTTGCAGTGGGCTGTGTACCTAAACTATATTTTTCTCTTTTGTCAGTAGGAACAACCAGTCCTAGGGGGTGCAAGAAAAGTATTCAACAAAGCTGTATCAAACTTTGTTCTATATTTAAAAAAGGATTTTTTTTCCAAACCAAACAGATGTACTGTACTAGACACCACTGTTTAAACACCTAATGATACATGACTGGGGTCACCAAAATCAAACATATTAAAAAAGTAAAGTACATTTGACATAAATTACCTTTGCTTACAAAAGTTTATTACATACAATCTGCATATTTTTGGGCCAAGAAGTGTCCCCTCTCCAGAGGACTTTACAAATAAAGAAGAGAAAAAAACCTGATGAATTATTGACCATGTCTCCAACACTCCTCTAAGTTTACCACAGGCATTTCTATGGGTCTTTAAGCATTAGCTTGGTTTTCTGATTTCTCCATGTACATAAAACTCCATCCCTTGGTGTCATCAAGCTAAAGGAAACAACTAACAACAACAACAAAGTCTGCAGTCTTCACCATGAGGTTGAAGGAACCATCAATGCCAAAAGCAATGTTACAGAGGACGAGGAAGTGGACAACACATGTAAGGTGGATTGAGCACTTGTTACTTTCCCTCCTGAAATGAAAAACAAAGTCATTAAGGAACAAATCATGAAAACAGTTCTCAGTACATTTAGGTACAATCACAAATGTTCTTACTGGAATGAGGAATGAAACTAGCCCTTGATCCTTGTCCAGAGGAAAAAGTGGTCTTTTGCCCAGTGGCCCAGTGGTGGTTTTAGATCACAGTAGTCCCTTAAATAGTCATGCTAAGGGGAAATGTGCTATGGTCTGGTGGTGGCAACAGATTACAGGATGGGAAGGGAACCAGACTGGGTTTCTTTGGACCACAGTTGTCCTAAGTGGAACTGATCTGTTGTGCAGTCTAGTCAAAAATATCAGATTAGAGCGAATGAAAGATTTTGTGGCCTAGAGTTATGTCTCAAAAGTCACATGAAACAAGTATTCCATGGAGTAGGGGTTGATGTCTTCTGCATTCTGATGATAACACTGCAGAGATGAAATTTTAAGTCTAGATTAAAGTTTCAGTCTCAGACCTTTTGGATAGCACTCCTTAAGGACTAAAACCCAGTATTTCGTAGCATTGTACAGTGCTAGCAGAAAGTTAGAATTAAGATGCCTCGTGTTTAGGCAAAAGGCAATGTTATTTTCTGGTTGTTCTTGCCACTAAACCTTCCATTCCTTTCTTACCTGTGTAATATTGATACTTTAAACACTTTCAACATATTGCAGTAACTAAGGAAATAGAAGCTAGACATCAGAATTTACTTCATTATAACACATTAATACTGTAGTAAATTAATAATTTAATAAAGTAATATCTACTCTAGGGAGTCAATGGAACCTACAGGGAAATTCAGCTTATTCTGAAGCAGGCACATACACAGGGTTCAGCTATCTAAATGCATGCCATTTTAGCTGTACTCGATAGTACACTTCTGGCTGGTGGTCCAGAATGACGTGCATATCCTCTAAGACTCACATCAGATCTACCAGCTCCGTGCAAGTGTTTGGGATACCTTAGGATATCTCAAATGTACTTATGTGCTGATGTCTGAATATTTAAATTGAGATCAGCTGAACTGCTGTCTAGGCTCCACTATTGGTCTGTATGGATTACATCTCAGCTGAGTATAATGCTATTTGAAACACCTAGTGCATATGTAGACGTCTACAGCTCAATTAGTTTTCCAGATTTATTGTAGAAAGGGAGAGGTTTCCTGTAAATCCTCTGCTTTGTTCATCAGCCTCACATGAATGCCTCAGATACTCTTGAGCATCTCAAAGCATCTGTAACATCTTTGTCGGTGCTGTTTAACATCTTTATTGGTGACATGGACAGTGAGATTGAGTGCACCCTCAGCAAGTTTGTTGACAAGCTGTGTGGTGTGGTCGACCCGTTGGAGGGAAAGGATGCCATCCAGAGGCACCTTGACAGGCTTGAGAGGTGCGCCCATACAAACCTGATGAAGTTCAATAAGGCCAAGCGCAATGTCCTGCATCTGGGTCAGGGCAATACCAAGCACAGATACAGGCTAGGCGGAGAATGGATTGAGAGCAGTCCTAGGGAGAAGGACTTGGGGGTGTTTGCTGACAAGAAACTCAACATGACCTGGCAATGTGCACCAAACATATCCTGGGCTGCATCAAAAGAAGTGTGGCCAACAGGTCGAGGGAGATGGTTCTCCCCTTCTACTCTGCTCTGACGAGATTCCACTCAGAGTACTGGGTCCAGCTCTATGGCCCCCATGTAAGAAAGATGAGGACATTTTGGAGTGAGTACAGAGGAAGGCCATGAAAATAATCAGAGGACTCGAGCACTTCCCCTATGAGGACAGACTGAGAGAGTTGGGGTTGTTCAGCCTGGAGAAGTCTCAGGGGAGACCTTAGAGCAGCCTTCCATACTTAAAGGGGGCCTACAAGAAAGCTGGAGAGGTACTTTTTACAAGGGCATGTAGTGATGGGAAAAGGGGTAATGGCTTTAAACTGAAAGAGGTTAGATGTAGATTAGATGTACAGAAGAAGTTCTTCAATGTCAGGGTGGTGAAACCCTGGAGCAGGTTGCTGAGTGAAGTTGTGGATGCCCCCTTCCTGGAAGTGTTCAAGACCAGGTTGGATGGGACTTTGAGCAACCTGCCCCATGGCATGGGGGATGGAACTAAATGTTCTTTAAGGTCCCTTCCAACTCAAACCGTTCTATGATTCTATGATTCTATGAAATGGCACTAGTTACCTTTGCTTCAGCATCGAACTGAAGGCTCTGATTAACAATTTTATCTAAAAGCTAGAGAATTGTGAGAACTTTTTTTTTTTTCAGATAGAGAACAATAGAGTTAATGAGCATTGCTGTAATCACCACTTCAAAATATAAGTGTAACCTTACCTGAAAAAGATGGAACTCTGATCTGGGGACTCGCAGTCCCATCCCCTCCTTCACTGACTGCACAGACCTCAATGATGTAGACACCAACATCAGGAAGAAGTACCACTGCAGAGGTTTTCTGTGTTTCTATAACTTGACTGTTGCTCTGGCCTTCTTGCCTAAGTAATACCTGTGATCAATGAAGAAGATAGTGGTCATAGTGGTCATTCGAGTTATATACCAGACATTTTGTGTAGGTAACACAGTTGCTGAAATGTTAACTGTATCATGCTTTCATTAAGGATATCTTGACATTACATCTGAAAACTCATTTGATTTTACTCTCCCCTCCCCCCATTGGCTTCAAAACATTAATTGCAGAGTATATTAGCAATTAATGAATGTGAAAGGACATTAATTATGATCCAGAGTGAAGATACAGGATTTGTCCTCTACAGTGTTAGGTGTTACACATTTTTTTCCTCCGAAATGTCTTAAAATGCATTTTGGTTACCATTTGCTTCAAATTCTCATCCCCAAATTCATGTAGATATTCACATTTTTGGCTCAAGAACCCAACTTCAAATGTAAAGAAAATGGCCTAAATAATGTCCTTACTGTGTTTACCTTAGCTAGCTAAGTCAACTGAGAATAGCTCAGATCTGTCCCTGCATCTCCTGTGAAACTCAATACAAGCTTGTGGTGGGTGGGAGGAAAGAGAGTACATAGCTGTCTTTCTGGTACTTCTGTGTAAGAGTTTCTGTTCCCAGACAAAACTGAAAAGGTCAGAGAAGTGTAAAAAACCAAAGTGGTCAGCTTAACTTTTTCAGAATCTCAGCTGTTCTGGCAAAGGTTAGAGCAGTTTCTGGTTTATTTGAACCATTTCACACATTCTTGGTGATATTTCCTGATTTATCAGAGGGAATATCAGTTTGTATGCTTCCAAAAAAAACCCTACACCTGTGTAAAAACATTGAAATCATTCTGCTTTGATTCGAAAGGTTGCAGTGAATTCCACTGCTTTTTATGACTGTTATTTAAGAGTTAATATGGATTTTACTCTTTAAAACTTCAAAACTTCAAGTGCCAGATGTTACCATCACTGGTTGTTGAATGTCATCAACATGATCACAAAACAAACCGAAGTATTTGTGTTTCTGCTCCATAAAAATATTAGTTTTAATGTAATTTTAAGATGCTTCATTCTGCATTTCTCTAAATCCTACTGCAAATACAGTTAAATTGAAGTGTTAGTAGGAATTCTGTTGCAGCCTGGTCTTATTAGTAGCCACTTCTGAGTCACATATGATGAACTGATCCCCTCAGATAGAGCTTACTTAGTTTATAATAAGTAATTGAAAATCACAACACAGAAAATGTTGGGACATTTAGCTCTTTTCAATTTTATTTATTGCTTTTCATGGTGCAAACTGATTGCAGACAGTCTGTATAGCCCACTTTATTTACACAGAAAAACAAGAAAGGAAAAAAAATCCCACAAGGAAGAGGGAAAGGTAAGAAAGGAAGCGGAAGCACTGACCTTGTATCCCATTACGTCAGATTCATTAGCTAGAGGTCTGACTGGCTCCCACCCAAGAGACACATGAGAGCCATCCTGTATCCATATAATATTGCTTGGTGCTTGGCTGGGAGCTAGGGAGAAAAAAATAACATGTACATAAATGTAATTTAGAGATTGTTTCTTTAAAATAAAAATAAATGTATTTCAATCTTTCATGACATTTACAACTTGTGTTAGCAAACTCCCAAATCTGGCTGAAATTTTTAAAGATTTTTTTTTTTTTTTTTTTCACCAGAATTGTCATTTAATAGGTTGCAGTCTATTTACTCAGCCCACCCCATAAGCTCCACTGAGCTTCTGAACTTGAACTACTTTCTCTCTGTTCTTTGTCAAAAATGCCTTCTTTTCTATGAAGATAACCTTTGTTATGAATGCAAAGTCCAAAGAATTAATGTCTAAATATCAAAGCAAAGCCATGAATCAAAACCATACATGATCCCTGATTATTATACACTCTTATTAAAGGAAAGCCCAAGAGGGCAGAGGTTGCTCTCTGACTTCTCCCTTTGAGTAAAGGCACTAAGATCACTTACGGGACTTCTTGGTTGCTGCACGCACAGTTGTGCTAGGTGGTCCATACCCTGCAGCGTTGTACGCCCTCACCGTTAGGTGATATAATGTGTTTCCTTCTAATCCTGTCAGGAGGATGGATGACTCGTTTCCCTCAGTTTTGACCTTTTCTGCTGCTTCTTCCTGCTCCATGTCCTTCCAGTAATCAACCTGCCAACAAGCAACCAAATGAAAGATTAATATAGGCATCTGGGAAGCTTGTGCTTCCAGATGCTCATACTTGTTATCCTGTGGAAGGTCTTTTTACCGTTTCTGCCTTTTGTCCTATAGTCAGGCCCTTTAAACACATGGGATTTGCAGCCTAACCTTAAAGCCAAGCAATGCTTCCTTCTCTAAATGGCAAGACTAGAACATCAGCTGAAGGTATTACCTGAAGCACATTGAATTGCTGTATACCGGCATGAGAAGTAACTACAAGATAGAAGAGCAGAGGATGAAATTGTCAGGGAGTCAGAAGTATTTCAGAGAATTAAAGGAGAGCTCATCTTCACCAGAGTATCAGCCTTCACCCTGGAAAGCTCTGACCACATCAGTTAAGAAGTGTTGTGAGCAATGTTCCCCTCCTGGCCCTGTGCAACTCAGAGCCATGAGATTTCTTATCAGCGTAATGAATAGGAAATGACAGAATAGCGAAAGAAATCTTTCATTCATCTGGAAAATCTGATTTGAAGGAGAAAAAGGGAGTGGATTCAGTTTTTATTCTTGGATAGAAAGGTAAATGAAATTTTGATTGCATTTACTTTCTGGTAAATGAAATTTTGATAACATGTGTAAGCCCTTCCTTTTCAGACATAAAATCCCTAAATGATCTTTGGTGGTTCTTAGTCCATGTTTCTGGTATCTGCACTGAGTTTATCATAATCTCAAAGAGGTTATAGAGCTGAGCTAAGAATTTGACTACTCTCTTTCCTCAGGGACCAAGGCATAACTGGAAAAAAGCAGTACTGTCTCTTTTTAATTTATCTACGTGACCTACACAAGTAAGGTAATTCTTGTGGGGCTCTATTTTCCCTAACAGGAGATGTCACTAATGCGCCATTCGAAGACCTGTATTCAGCTTACTGTTATTCATGCTGAGATCTGCTTGCATTTATTCCACATTTTGACCTTTTCTGTGAAGTTGGTTATTTCATAATAAGTTATTCATATTATATCTGGATAATTTTTCCTCTGAGAAAAAGGTCGTGGACAATACAGCACTCTTGTGAACGTATCCCAGAAAATGGCGAACTAAAAAAACCAAGAAAAATCTAGAAAGACCTAGCTGCAAAAATATGCATTTGAGGTCATATCTTCACTTGAGTAAAGTGTCTCTGTTAACTTTGAACAATGGTGTATCAGTTTGTGCCAACTCAGTCTACTCTTTCAGTTGTAAAATTTGTATAAATGTCTTTTTTTATGTGCCTGCATTATCTTGTGTTAAAATGCTGTTTTAATTCTTAAGTTAATTGCAGCTCAGATAGCAAAGCTAGCTGTGGTCACCACTTGTTGTTGAAATAAGTGTGATTCACTGAGGTATTTTGCTAACTGAATGCTTGACCAACCCTATTGATATCTGAAGTAACATCTAGTCACATCTTTCCTGGAAGGAAAAAAGATTCAACAACCGTTCATTCACACACTAGGATTGAAGCTCCAATGCTTATTATCTTTGGGCAGTCATATTGCTTTAATTTTACTTGCAATGCGTCTTTAGAAACTTGACACTACGGTGAGGAATGCAGATAGTATTAAGCACTGTACGAACAGGTAGTGAGAGACAGCACGTGTCCTGGAGACCCTATCATCCAGTTAGTGAAGTCTGCTGAGCCTCTAACAGGGAAATGGTCAGAAAGGAAAAGTGATTTGCTCAAGGTTACACAGGTGGACAGTAGCACGGGTGGAAATGCAACTGAAGTAGTGAAATCCTGGTTTTAGAAAGCCAGGAGCAAAAGTATAAGTGGCTCAATATGTCTCATTGTTTATTCACAGGGCACACAATGTGTCATGTGCATGCAATGTACAAGCTTTTGCACTGAAGCTTTTTTTTTAGTATAAAGAGGTTGTGAAAACCTGATTTTCCAAATATTTGTGTTAGGACTACTCAGCTCTTTTGATATTTTTCAGGTGTTTGGAATTGCTCTCCACCACTGCTTATATGGCATTATCAGTTTGGATACTAATTATATGTTGCACATGTTAAGATTGCAAAAATAACCATGGCAAGTTCCTTATCAGTTCTGCTGCACCACATGGCAAAGGTGTTTCACCTTGTCAAAGCTGTATTCTTGGGAGAATGAATATACTATATTAAGCACCAAAAGCATGAAATACAATTTGGCAATGCTTCTTTTTCAGATTCTCCTGTATTTCAAAGCCCTTAAGTGTTTGGTCCCTGCTTTTAAAATTCCCCTTGAAGTTTTGGCATGTGAGTTTGGACTTCGCACTCAAAATATGCTTTTCTCTTTCTTTTGTAACACGCACATCCATTTGTTGATGGTCAAATGAACTAAAGGAAAAAGGGATTATAAAAAAGAGAAGTCCAATGATTGTTGACCGAGGTCGATGATGAGGGAACTTACATTGGTTTGAACCAAAATGAAGATACTGCTGATGTTTTGTTTACAAGTGCTGGACATATTTCTTAGAACATAGGGTTTGTTTATTCATACTTCTATGGATTTGGGTCTTTTAAAAAATCTTGTTATTTTCTGTAACCTTAATTTATACTGCTCGGAAGGGATTTATCACACTTGGAATAGATTTTCATTAATGTTAACTTCGAATATTGATATAGCATGAAGCATAAATCACAAAAGTGAAGCCCATATTTGAAAAATGAAAGAAAAAGCGGGGGGGGGGGGGGCGGGAAGCATTTGGTCTGTTTAATACATTATTGTTTGTGAGGTTTGAAATTTTTGCTGCTCTTTATGTTGTTTTTCATTTAGACAAAGAACAGAAAGCTTTGATATCTGATTCCCAGAAACTCATATCTTTGAGCTGGAGAGAAAGCAATAATGATATTTAAACAGCTGAATAGAGGAGATGCAGGAACATGCAACCTCCTTTGTCCTGATCTTGCGTTAAGTAATCATCAAAAGTAAATCATCACACTAAAATTTTTTTCCGTCTAAAATTTTTCCACCTTTTGTACTTACAGGCCACTCTTTTTTCCCAAATTGGTTTCTAGGGTGTGCATACATAAAAATTAATCTGATCTAATTGCAGGCCCTCTTCTCTAAATTCAATAAAGTCAGAGTTATTGTGTGGGTACTCTTTCTGTTGACCACAGAGAAATAAAGCTACAAATTAGGCATATCAAGTAAGACCCTAGATTAGGTAGGATGAATTGAAGGGGGCAAAACATACAAATGTTTCTGGGCTCTCTGATTGAGTATTTACCAAGAACAACAGTACTAACACAGCTGGAAATGAACTCGAAGAGATCTCAGAGTACAGAAAGTGCTAGGGGAGAAAGAGCAGTGAGCTGAAAGAACTGCTGGTAGCCCCGAAAAAAAAAGAGCATGATTCAGATTTCACAAAACTATTTTAAATACCATTATCAGAAAATCTATCAATGCCTTGAACTGGCACATGGAAGTAATGAAAATTTTAGTGCAACACTTAGGGCAGGAGAAGAAGTGCTTTTTGTATCATCTCAAGACATTGGTGTGACTGTCCTTCAGAACAAGATGAGAGGTTCCTGCAAGAAGGTCAATTAACCTCAGTTCCTTCCCTATCACCAAAACAGTTGCTGACTGAATAGAAGAAAGAAAACACTGTTCAGTACTTCTAGGTTGTGTGGTCTTCTCTGGAGTAGCTTGCATTCTCCACCTCTTTCCTCAGGTACTCTCTTCTCCCATATAGTCATGTACACACATGGGATGGAAACTGATATTGTACCTCAACCTTGAGGACTATCATCAAATATCTAGTCCTATTTTCTTATGAAAAATCAATAATTATGCAGGTTTGTGATTTTAAGTAATAGAAAGCCTGTAGTCTTGTAACAAGCTATTAATGATACAGACATTGCAAAAGGTATGGCTATCTTGAGGGCCTCATGAGAGATCTAGGTTGTCGTCCATACCTTACCGACTTGAAAAACAGTAGGACTGCTTTGCTATAAACTCCTGCTCATAGTCTCCAGGATTTTAGAGGGATTTGAATTAGCATATGAGTAACTTTGTAGGCAAAATTGACTCATATATCAAACTATTCAATTGCTAATTTTGTGCTTGGCAAAATTAATTCCAAAAGTGGAAAACATCAGTTCTTTTCTCCGTCTTGCTTTAACAGCTTCTGTTAGAAACATCTATACATTCTTTCTAAATTACTTCAAGGTATACTCCACTAAATTAAAAAAAGTAAAATTCCAATACCATGTAGACATAATTTTCTGTTCCACTGTAAAAACAGATAAAGTACATCTAGGAAATAGCAAAAACTTGAATATTTCTCTTTCAAAAGCCAAAATATGGTATAACCAAGTTATTATGTCAGGTAATCTTCTCTGAAAATGGCATTTGAGATTTTCTACTTTTTATAGTTTTTTGTTGCAAGTTGATCTTTTGATTAGGTTAGTCAAGCTCCTATCTCTTAGGGGAATTCCAATGAAAAAGACATGAGCTTTGTGATCTATACTTAAGTATTAGCCTTGGTTTTCTGGAAAAGAAGAAAGAAAACAAAAATATCTTTTCTTCCAGCCAGTAATTCTTTCTCTTTCCCTTCACTACCGGTAGTGAGTGACAAAGAAAATATTGCCTAGGGCTGAAATAGATTTTATAACCTTCAGGTTATGGATTCTAAACAATAAGCATGAACCACACACTATATTTTTCTGCCATTCTGACAAAGTTTTCAAGCTACTTCTACTTTATTGGAGTGTAACTGGTGTATATTTAGTAAGGTCAGGCGGACAGCTGACAAACCTGTACTGAAGTCAGGAATAATATGTGCTTTGGAAGATGCAAATGAGTACAGCAAACCTTGCATAAAAACTCATGTGGCATAACAGTTAACACTGCCTTTCAGGGATGACAATGTGAAATTGGACAAGTTACTTTGCCTTTCATTGCTCCTTAGTACAAAGTGCAAGCAGGGACGGGGTGAAAGTGGTTCACTGCAAACTTGTCCATATGTAGTAAATATTCTGTCACTTCTGTTGATTAGAGCTGTTGATTCAAATGCTAAAAAAAAAATAGCCCACCCTTTTATAATGCTGTTGCTAAAAGGCCAGGAAATGTGAAGACCATGCAGGTGGTTGTCACTGCTGTGGTGACCACAGGCAGAATACAAATTGAGACACGGAAACAGGGTGGCTAGTCAGATTATTTTTCATTCAATTTGAATTGAAGGCAACATCTTACTTGAGGTCCACAATAATTCTACATTAGGAAATAGTTGCTAAAAAAAAGATAAATCATTCATCTTTTTTATTAAAGTCACTGCATGTCTGTACATTAGCTATTCGCTATTTGGGAATTAAGGGAGTACTACAGCCTGTGTTCTACATGTTACTACATATGATAAAAATTTCAGAATTAAAATAGTGTTCACAGAAGCTAAAGAAAGTTAATCATATGGAAAGCATAAAGCTGCTCTGTACTTCTCTTGGTTTTCTTTGTTGTTTGTGTTTTGTTTTTTTTTTTTGGGGGGGGGGCAGATTTTAGCCCCCATTGTCTTGCTATACAGAGTGCTTCCTTTTTGCACTGAGGGGATGCTTTAAAGAGAAACTGTCAATATGTTAGCAAAACTGGGCTGAAAATGTGGACTTAGTGTTCCTAAGTGAATACTGTGATGCACTGAGGAAATGGCCTTAAGCTGCACCAGGGGAGGTTCAGGCTGGATATTAGGAAGAATTTCTTTACTGAAAGGGTTGTCAGGCATTGAAAGAGGCTGCCCAGGGAGGTGGTGCAGTCACCATCCCTGGAGGTGTTTAAAGAGACGGGTAGATGTTTTACTTAGGGACATGGTTTACTGCTGTTGATAGAGCTAGGACAAAGGTTGGACTCAATGATCTTGAAGGTCTCTTCCAATCAAAACTGGTCTATGATTCTATGACTCACTATAATGATCCTGTAAGTCATTATCTCCTTTTTGATGAAATCCTTCCCAAAGATGGAACTGAAAAGACCTAGTAATACTGTCCTCAGATTGTATTCTGTCCTGATGAATTATGCAGGAAAGCAGGATTTACTCTTCTGTTTATTGATCAAGGGCTGCTCTGATCATAATTCCTCCTGGGAATGAAGACAGAAAAGAGCAAACTACTCCCCAAAATATTCATCTGTCAAAAAGCAGGCAGAGAAATTCTAGCTAAATGAACAAAGATGGAAAAGCAGGGGGGGAAACATTCTCCTTTCCCCAGATAAAAGTAGTACTTCAGAAGTCTAACTCCTTCATGAGACAAGGTAGAAAGCAGCAGTGAATTATTTTTATATTTATTTTTTTGTTGTTCTGTCAATTGCAGGTCCCTGGCTTGAAATTATTAGTCTGTAGTTTTCACACTAAAATCCTAAAACTGGTGTACATCACAGTGAGGAGCCAAATTATTAATAAGGTTCAATGTTGAACAACCCTTTCTATATCAATAAAAATTTCCAAATTAATTCCTAAGAAGTTATGAGAGACATAGAGCAGGTGAGTGCTACTGTCGGGGTCAAAGTATGCTGAACTCTGAAGGTCTAAACACTTTCCAAGTCAGGAATACCACCTCTGATACAAACAGAGCCTATTGTCCTACCTGTATCAGCCATCTATTGCTAGGACATATCTGTAGGGCTAAGGTTATGTGACAAGCAGGTAAACACAAAATACGTCCAAGTTATGAAAGACTAAGTTTCCAGTGAAATAATTTTCAATTTTAGAAAGAAAATACATTTTTTATTTAAAACAAAGTTCATAGAACATTTTGAATATCAATGTGATCGATGGAAATAACGAATAAGGATAAGAGTAAAGATAGTAGTTGTAATTCAAAAGACGTTGCGGTATCTAAAAGGCAGTAACAAAACAGCCACCTTTCTGAAGAGAAAAAGACCGGTTGCAGAAAGTAAATTATTTCAGAGGATAAAAGACTGTCCTGGAAACTGGACAAAGGTTAGAAGCAAGTGGAACACTTCAACATGGAGAGGGGTAACATTTGCGAGGTGAATATCACCTCTATCAGTTACAGTTTTTTTCTCTTTATGTATAGCAGTTCTAAAGGTAAAATGGTTAGATATCACTTTTGCTGCACAAAGCAAGACATGTGCGAAGGAGTGAAAACATGTTTAATGTAAGTAAGGAGTGAGGATAAAGTACAATGAGAGAGAACTGACAGAGGTTTTGCATAGTTCAGCATGGAGACATATATGGGAAAGATACCTGGACAAATGGGGGACATGCCATTGTCACAGCCTGTTTGGATTGTGCTGGATAGCAATATGGGATTATTTAAGTATCAAGAAGCTACAGCAATCAGGTAGAAAAGTGCTAAATAGCTGTATCTAAGCTGTGGGACAAATATGCTTTCCTGGTCCTGGTTGTCCAGCCTGAGGATGTGCTGGGGAGTGTGGTGGCTCTGGTGCTGCCTGGGCACTTACACTTCCTTCCTAAGGCCATCAGTGATGGTCACCAGCCCCTAGGTCTTGTCCAGACATGCTGCCAGGGAGACACTCTGTGTTAGTAGGTCACAAGATGTCTTTAGACATCTATATGATTGGTATCTGCGTCAGATCTACATGTTTACCTGCTTTGCATTGTTACTGTAGAGAATCAGGAAGGAGTCAGCACTCTCTAAAGGACTAAAGCACATCAAATAACCTGCACTCCAAAATCAGTAAATTGAGTCTAGCTGAGCTATTTCATGAGGAGCAGCATTGACTAAGCCACAAGGTCAGGATGGGTTGTGGTGGCCCCAGAGGATGGGTTTAGTCCTAGATCTGATCTGTTCCCGGAAGTTTGGATTGTAAACTGGATCCACAGCTACAACTGGATCCAAAAGTGTGAGCAAGTCTGTTGCCAGGGCCGGTTCTCCTTCCCAAGTTTCTAAGCAGAGCTTTATTTGTGGACTGTGCAGCTGCTGCTTCCCCTCCTGACATCCGACCTTTTATAATCTGCCCAGCAGATGTCCCCCGCCCACTGCAGGATCAGAGCCCATGGATGGCAGAGGCTCTTTGCTTTCAGTCTCTTGATTGCTCTCAGTAAATAACAAGTTTGAACTGGTCACTTAGAGCTGGAAACAGCCAATACCTAATTTTCCCTGGCCTGTGAAAGAGGCATGCTGGGTCACTTGCAGTTCTTTCAGCTCTTTTTGAAGTGTCAAAGAGATGTTGTAAGAACTGGTGTTGAACAGTTGTCAAGCACAAACAAATAAAAGATGTTCTGGTGCTACAGCTGTGACCGTTGTTCTACAGCTAGTCATATGTATGCTAAACTGAGCATAATTTCTATTGAAGTTTCACTACCGCACGTGGTAACAGAATGCAATGCGAGCAAAAGCAACAAGGCTTGTCATTATGATATTCTCTGTTCATACCTCAAATCCCTGTGGTCTTCCTAGGCTTTCTTTAATATGTTTCCACGCAACAAGAATCTCGGATACAGACAAACTTGTAGCTTTGACATCGATGGGAGCAGCAGTGGGTTCTGTATTAAGAAAAATTGAAACAATAAACCTCCACTGCAACAGCTTGTATTTATCAAAAACACTGTATCTGAAACTGTCATTTACTTCCTTTATTCTACCTTAACACTCACAAGAAAGTGTGACACTTATGGGGAACATGAAAAACTGAATAAGATGAAGAGATTATTATTGTTGTATTTCTTTAGTTGTGTCGTGCTACATCAATTTCTCATCGCTGATGATGGGTGCAGCAAACTGTGACAGAATCTCTTGCCTATGATTTTTTTAAAAAAACTCTAGTATTTGTGAATCCCCCCCCCCCCCCCCCCCCCATACACCCCTTGCATAGCACTTGATCAGCCTAACAGCTTAACTTCGGCGGTAAATAGAGCATTAATTCTCTTCCTAGATTTTTAGTGCCGTTCTGTCAGCTCAGGAGTAGCAATACCTTGCTAGAGTGCTCAGTCAGTCCTGCTCCAGGATTATATCGAGTAAGAAGTGGTAACCAGAGTGGTAGTGAAATGCTACATAAAATAAATTTTTAGACCTCTGCCATTACGTCCTTGAAGTCACAGGCACCAGTGTTCGGGGCATGAAATCTTATCTCTGGTATGAGGTGCACACTGGAGGCTTAGGGCTGCAGGATGCTTTGCATATTAGACCTGACCAACAGAGTTGCCACAGTTGTGGAGACAAGGCTTGAGCACAGACAGCGAAGCACACAGTAGCAGTATTTCTCCACCATTCTGGTATAGTTCACTTGCTCAGCAAAAAGGTGAATTTGCATTCCCCTGCAGTCACAGAGCCTGCTATTTCCTCCTTGGCCTAATGTTCCTCATTACATTTCTAATGTGTTGATCTGTTCTTGAAGGGCAGGCAGAGGTCTTGGCTTTTATGTTATAGCGAGGCACATCAAAGAGCTTTCTAAAAAAATTTTTTTGGGGGGTCCATTTAATAGGGCTACAGAAAATGAGTTTCCTTACAGAACAGCCTGAGTTAAAATGATATGTTTTTCTCAGTGATCAAACTGCCTTAGTAAGATGTCTAATATCAGTCTTGACTCATTAGCTACTCTCCTTTCTCTGATCGTATTGCAGGCATTGTTCTGGCACTGCTGCCCTACACTTTTCCTCTGACATGGCTTGTATGAATTTTTTGCACTTTTTGATGTCAGATTTTTAATGTTTGCAGGTCTTTTTGATCTTCTTTTTTATTTACTTCTAAGGAAAAGAAGCAGTTCTGATGTGATGCACAAAATGGTGTTCACCAACAAGTATTAGTAGTAAGTATAAAATATGCATGGAGCTTTTCAGGTAACAAATAAAAAAAATATCTCCAGGAATATGTGAAATGGTCTTCTGAATTCAATACTGAAAGAATTGTGCTATGAAGAAATATATTCCTCATAATATGATTTTTTGTTTGATAATGACACCCTGCTTTCTATTCTATGTACTACCAAGATTTGTGTAGCAAAAGCTATTTTCTATTTTTTTTGCATTATTGAAGCAATTACCTTGTTGTCAGAAAAGATTGCAGTGGGATAAATTATTTGAGATGTACACAAAATGTCAGTTGGCAGCCTTTACACTTTCTATAAATGTAGAAATCATTTCCTCTTCATAGCATTCACTAGGGGTGGTTTATGTATTGCTCAGAATAGAAACACAGCAAATTTTCTGATATTTTTGAAATGGTTTTCAACAAATGGAGTAGTAACAGTTTGGATTTTTTTATGTGAAGAAAATGCATTTCTTACATATCCAGAAATTATTCACTGCAGTTTCACTGATATTAGACATTGAAAATGTAAGCATTCGCTGAAAGAACAAAAATTATATATTTAGGAATAAAGTGTATTGTGACTGTCTGAAAGTTTATGGAGACTAAATAGCATTTTTTATTGATTCAGATAAGATGAGGACCATATAATTTCTGATGATATAATACAGTCCATGGTTCACTCCAATGACATGCTTCATTCTGTGTGTCTAAAACTAATGATAAGTTTGACAGGTTCATTAGGTTTTCCTATAATGGTCACTGATATTATAATCATACTCTTTTGTTAGTGTCTTGGCATTATGCTAAACCTATAGGTGTCTGCCTGAGGTCATACTGCTTGAAAAAAAAGGGCCCAATGTCTTTAATGGCCCCTTTAATATTCCCTGATTGAATTAAAGATATAGCACAGCAAGTTCTCAAATGGCTGTGTGCAATGTCCGTGAAACATTTTCTTTGCATGTGCTGCAACCACACTTTAAGGAAACATGTTCAATCTGTAGGTCTTTGGGATGGCTATAATAAAGTAGGACAAGGAGTTAACACTTATTGCATTGATCTAATGTTCAGAGAGGGAATCCTGAATTTTGGTACTGGAAAGTAAGAAAAAGAAAAGTTAGTTGTTAGCCCTCATTGTGTTCTCCCTATGACCGTAAACTGATCTATTTTTTCTGAAATATTAATCCTTAAAGATTTCTGCATGATTAACATAAAAAATAAGTCCAAAGGCCTATGTTGTTTTAACTGTCTTGTGGAACAGAACCTCAGTCAGGAGTCCTCATCCAATCACTTAATATCTGTTAATTTCTCATTTTGACACCAGAAGGGATTTTTACGCACTTCCCTAATTCAAAATCTGTGCTTTCATTTGAACTAAGAACCTCAGCCTGGGTAATTGTATTATGACTCCAGGCAGTTCCACATAGTGGAGATTTTGGGACTTCAGCCAGGACCCACGACTCCGATAATTCCTTTCTGTGGAAAAATCCACAGAAGAGATCTATCAGAAGGAAAATTGTGAGGACTTGTCCCTCTTGTGTCATCCTGTAGGTAAAGAATGGTATCATCTGCTTCCTTGTTGGAAATAGCCACAGGGACTATCTTCCAAATCAGAGGACGTTCCAGTAAACTGTTTCCATTCCTGAGAAAAGCTAAGAGACATTATGCTCAGCTTCACCTCTCAGCCTTGATGTATGTTCCTGATGTGGGGACTCCATGAAATCTCTGGTGGCATGGCAGCCTGCAGGATAAAACTTCCTCCAGAATCTTGTGCTAGAAAGGGAAAAGATGGCTGATTTCCAAAACACCAAAAATGAGATGATTGATTGTTTCCTGGGCAGGCCCTTGGACTTCTCACTTTTCCTTGAGTCCTTTCTGTTTTCACCTTCTCTCTTACCAGTGTCTTTGCAGAGGACTTTAAAACAGAAAACTTAGAAGAGTGAGGAAATGAACTAGCAGTAAAGCAGTGATCAGGACTGCGGTACTGACCTCTGCCCTGGACCTCTTTTATTTAGTGGTGAAATATCCTTACTTGTCACGTAAAACTTCTGAAGCCTACTCCTCTAACGCTGCTCTCCTGCACACTTGTTCACAGTATACATCCTGCTGCAACTCTCCCTTCTCCATGGAATAACGCAGATTATTACACAGTGGAGTATCACATGGGCCTAAGGAGCTGCCTTATTCCATGAAGGCTTTACCAGCACGTCACTTACACATGGCTCGCTCACATTGGCATGTGAGTAGAAGTTGGACTAGTGGACCAATAATATTCAGGTTTTATTAGATTAAAAGTTCAGAAAAGCATTGCCACCTTATAAATGGTTCATTTCCACCAAGTGATGTGGCAGCCAGAGTTATCCTCAGCACAGGAGGAGGGGATGTGCCTACTATATCAATCACACAACTGACTTCCCATGGGGGCTAATGGCATTAATCAAAGGGTTGTTTAATAAATTCTTACATGTCAAGATGTGATTTCATTCTTTAAAAAATCGGTGGAGACAACTCTAACTGAACTCTCCAGATGGATCAGCTGGTAGAAGCAGGAAATTATTTCACAACTAATATATGCCAATTTATTAATTTTCAGGTTCACCTAAACCCCAAGAAGCTCAGCTTTAGCTATGAAATGAATTCATGGATGTAGAATTTTAATTAAAGACATGGAAGGTGTATTTAAAAGTGTGTAATTGCGTATTCCTTCCTCTAAATGAAAAGGAAAGTGTGATTTATTTGTTTGTTTGAATAAGGGCTCAGGGTGAAAAGTGAGGGGAGACGGGCCTAACCAGAACCATCTTTCATTCTGCAATGTCTTGATTAATAAACCACATCATCCACTATCTGGCCTGATGCAAAACTTCTTAAAATTATGAAGGAAGAAAATTGCAAAGGCTGTTATATGGCCCTTCGCCTTTTGGATAACTACTCCATTGGCTCAGTGAATTAATACAAATCCATACAAAGCAAGAACAAAACATCTGCGCAGTATCATTACATCTTGTATGTATTACAGAAGTGCATCTGGTGTCTCTCAGGAGGTTTTAAACAGCAAGACTGAGAGTCTTCAAGCTTTACCTTGTACTGCTCAGGGCTCTCTATTCCATATCTAGAAGCTTTTAGCAGTATTCACTATTGTTTATCAAAATTATAGAACTTTCAATTTTTGTGAAGATAATTTCATCAGGTGCCTAAAGAAGATATATACTGAAATTAACAGAACTGATTCTGAATGACCTATTGTGGCAATCATTAAAAAAAAACCTTTATAAAAAACCTAACTCATCTTGAAACCAGTTGGGTACCCTCTTTCTTCCAGAAGCTTATTTCTATTTCCTTTTATATTCTCACCTATCTCTATACTACCTGTTTTCTAATTCATATTTATTCTTGTGCTGATAGGCTTTGTCTATACTTGTAAACTAAACAGGGACAGAGAGACAAGGCACTAGCCTGAATATTGATGTACAGTTGTCCATATCATTAAATGATCCGTGGTGAAGTATTGACTCTGGCCAATTAGTGCTGCCCCAAAATATGCCCAGGAATATGCTGGTTCCTGGCCAGGCATGGTTCCCAGGAGGTGTATAAATGCAGCCAGTCTGGACAGAAACAGTGTTCAAGTCTGCAGATGTGAACTCTTTTTGGCCAGTTGGCTTCAAGGATAAAGAACGGCTGGCGTGTTTTATTTGCTAAAAAGAAGATGTAGCATCAGTGTTCTTTACCTTTAAAAACGCTTCACTGTCCCTAATAGTTTCACTGATTTGCAGACAACATCTTATCCAAACAGCCTTTTTTACTAGCACAAAATAAACAAGCTCTTCTTGTTCCTAAGCATTTCTGAATATCTTTTAGTGCGTACATCTCTAGATCCTCAGATGTAATGTATTGCCTTAGAAATGTGCCATTTCTTGCAGTATAAACTTCAGGTAGATTTTATGTCATTGGCTCAGAGACCTTCCAAAACACTTTAATTTCTTGTCCTAACTGTTAATTCCAGCTTATTAAACAATTTCCTGCTATTTAATGATGACTTGTTCCACTGTTATTTGTTATGAACAGCTTTTCTATAGTGTCTTAATTATTCATCAAAACAGACTATGATACCATTATTTCTCCTCAATTAGTCAGTACTGGGTAAAGAATCTGCTAATTATAACAGCTGGAACACAAGGTCGTTAGTTGTATTTACTATCCAAAATACTCTAAGCAGCTAATTTGTCTCATAAATAACAGTGTCCTGTAATATTTATGTAAAATTAGAAAGATCGTTCTCAGCATCCAAACGGATCAGGGCAATCACCAACTGACCTCTGGTTCGACTCCTGGTTTGTTTAATTGCCCTTTTCCAAAATGACATGGAACCAGAGGATATTGTCTTTTATCCAAACACTGGTTTTGTATTTCCTGATACGTTATCTCATCATCAGCATGTTATGATATCCAACCACTTTTACTTTCATTTTGTCTTTGCTACGTAGCTCGTACTTTATCTAGTCATCCTTGCTAATGCAAGCTTACCTGTCCATCACTCTTCTCACTACAGCCTTTTCCATCTTCTTGCAATCATGCCTTTATGCTCTATATTTCCTTCTCCATTGCTATATTTCCGATTTTCCCAGTTTTTGTCTTCCAGTGAATTAAAACCACACATAAAGACTGCATATGATTTCCCTGACACTGAAAGATTGTATTAGTAGGCTTGGCATTGTAACACCTCAGTATTTAAGCGGAATGAAGTCATCAAGAAAAATCTCCAAAGAATACATAAATGTTAGAACAAATAGTGCTTTACACTGCTTGTGTTCATTGTTTTATTTTCAATATGTTTTGCCTTTACAATTTTTATTGTCTATGGATCAAAATAATTGTGCCTGCACTGCAGTTCAGTGCTTTGGTTCGGTATGTTCTAGCATGACTCTGATACTATTATTTTCCTGGCAGAAAGTACAGTCAGAAGATTTCTCCCTGCTCTGTTCACACTCCTTTTCAGCCCCCGGGCCTACACATTGCAAAGTTTCTTCTGGCAGGCAGTCTAGCTTACTGTGCTCTCCATGTGCTCCTCTGCCTCTTTCTCTTATTAAAGGGTTCCTTTTTGAAAGGTTTGGGCTTGTCTTTTCCTGGTGTTGGAACATGTCTAGTGTGTCCTTCTGTTCCACCTTCTTATTGAAGAGAATTGTACATCTTTTTTCCTGCATCATCTGTGTATTATACTCATTCCCTCTTCAGAACTGGTCCTTGGCTCTTATCACCTCTTTTGCTTCATGAAAACATCTGACCTCTGCTTTTATTCTTCTTTCCTTGATTGTTTGCTTTTTTCCTTTCCTAAGGTCTCCAAGAAAGACTCCTTCAAACTCTTCTGCTGCATTAAGCCATCTTTTCCAGAGGGTCACATTTGTTTTTTTCCCTCCTGGGTTATTCAGCTAGTTTTGTACAATCTTTTTATCTACTTCTCCATTCTATTCTCTATTCTTCCATTACATTCATCTGCATCTTTAGCTCATGGAGAGACTTTCCCATGAGCTGTATCCTGGTGATGTTTCCTATGAAGTCAAAAGACCAATAAAGGAGAAGAAATGTCTTAAAACATCTATAAACAGTCAAGCTTTTTCTCCCCTTCAACTTTGGGTTATCACCAACATTGATCCCTCAATAACGACTGGTATCATATTATCTCCTAAATATCTGCCTTAGAGATAGAGATAAAAGGATTAGCCCCTCTATTTACTTATGGAAAAGCACTCATTTTTCTTCTGTTTTCTGAGATTCTTTAAGAAAAGCATCATTTTTTAAAGACTTCTGCTTCAATTAGAGACAGTTTGTGTAATCAGAGGGCAATTAGTTGTGTTTTCAGAGAAGAATATCTTAATATCACCTGCCAAGCTGCTTGCCCAGGCATAACACAGAGCCATCACAAATAGGCTTTGAATGTTGAGAGAGCACACAATGTGCAGTCATTGTCATACAGAAAAGAGAAATGCGTTCATTCTCAATAAATGAAGAATTTCTTCCTTGTCCAGCATGTCCTATGCAAGCTCTTGGATTTTTTCCTGTGTGCTTAGCAAAGGCAACAGGTTTTAGCTTTTAGACAAAATTGTTATACCAGTAAACAATTGTAGATAGTCTGCAGATGTGGGAAATCTTTTAATATGTAACATAAAGTTTCCTTAACTTTTAATAATTTTGTCCTAGGCCTTTATGCTAGATGTTTGCAGAGCAGTGAATTGAGTGTGTGATGAAAAGCAAGTAAGCTAAGGGTTTGCTGGATCAGCCCTAAGACCGTAATACATTGTACTGTTAATCTTTATTTAAGATTTCCTCTTCAATAGAAATCCTTGAGAAATTTTGTCTTCAGTTGTTTAGCTCCTTATGTGTAAAAGTCCATGCCTTTTTCAAACCCGGTTCCCCTTTTTCTCATAGCAAACTGAAATGGCTATTGTCTTCAGTCTCCATGTTGCCCAAAACTTAGCTGTAATAAATTGTTTCGTTATTCCTTTAAGTTTTCAGTATACCACCTAGTGTTACTCTGGAGAAAAGCTTTTTATGAATTAAGTTTGCGCTGTATTGTCACAGCATCCCATTTTTTTTTCCCTCAAATAAAAGTTTTAGAAAGTATCTATCCCCACAGAATTCCTCTTAGGAAAGGAAAGTCTAATGTAAAGACACATTCAGACACTGGAATAGCAAAGCTGCGATGGGGAGGTATTTTCAAGTAACTGAATTATAATCAGAAAAGTTGATTTCTAGAGATAGTCTCTGGGAGCATAGAAAGAAAGTTAATTTTAATGATTCATTAAGATAATTTGTAAAGTTGATGTTTTAAAAGAAATGTTAGAATAATTGATTTAAATATTACTGGTTATTTCATTTCCAGTCTTGCCCAAATAACAAACAAAGGACTACTTATTACAATGCAGCATTCAGCTTTTGTTAAAATAACTTTTCATATTTCAAAAAAAAAAATCCATTAAAGTTTTGCCTCTCTTCCCTTGCAGAACTCCATTTTTATTTAACTTTCTGATTAGGGTGTGAAATTGTTAAATAATGAAGGCATCATCATCAGTCTCACAGCATCATTTTCCATTGAGGAACAGGGAAATCAACTGTGAAGTTTCCAAGTTGTACTGGTCAATTTTTACATTTTAAAGCGTAATTGTTTTTATAATAATAAGTATACTTGGTAAAGTCATCCAAACAGTGGAACACAAACAAATTACTGGAACTGCTTTTACCAAAAACAGCATTTCTAACCTCTATAATCACTGTGAGAGAATTGTAGCAGATAATCTCTGATACATCATGGCTCCAAAATTGCACATTTATTGCTGGCTAATATGGAATAACATTTAATGTGTTCCAGCTTCACATGAAATACCATTATCCTCATACTGCATTGTTGCAGAGATGGTATGAAATTCCTCCCATCTGTACTAGGACTGTACTTATTCTCTTATCAGGAGGCAGTGGGATAACTCAAAGATAGAATAGTAAAGAACTGAAGTCTGTGATTTCCAGTAATGGAGCTGCTCAAAATATTCCCATGGATAACATTTATCTACCTTTTGTTCATACGGAAATTTTCATACAATGGCTCCTATTAATGCAGAACAACCTCTTTTATTAGTACAAATTAGTCTTTTTTTTCACAAAATACTGTTGAGAGTTATATCAAGTTGATACAGAAATTTTCAGGAAATAAATTTCATTTTTTCTTCAGAACGATTTTTATAATTCACATTTAATATTTGGACATTAACATAAATTCAAAACTTTATACTAACAAACTAAAAAAGAAATAAAACAGAAATAAATAATAAAAATAAGAACATAATTGCATTCTATGTACTTTTATTATTGACTAACCAGGAAATGAACACTCATAAGTCAATTTATTTAGTCTTTGAGCTGTCGTCTGATTAACCTATCAAAAAAAGTATCATGAACCTTAGAAACACTAGAAAATATCAGCCTTTTTTTACTAATTTTTAGAGTTGCCCAGTCTAAAGTTAAGACTACCTTTAATGTTACTTAGCACTTCTGCAAACATTTTTGAAATTTAAGATTGAAAAAGCATGGTATAATAGGACATATTATATAAAAATATGTTAATACGGTTCATAATATACAAGTTAACTTCATGTTGAACTGACCTCCTTCAGCTGAGCAGATGACCACAATAGGGCTGAAGGGACCATCTCCTTTGTTGTTGTAAACACCAACTTTCACCTCAAAAGGAGTCAGAGGTGGCACACTTTCATCTCTATAGATGAACTTTGAGGCATCTGAAGATGTCACCATTTTTTCCTTCCAGCCACGTGTTCCATTTGGTCTGAAGGCTACAATGTATCCAAATCCTTCTCCATTCTGAAACTCTTCTGACACTGGCTGAAAAATAAAGTTCAGGTAATGATCAGATGTGGTTTTACTAATCTAGAAAGCAGTCACTCAGTGGCTGACTATAATCTGGCCTGCTTCTATGAGAGTGATCCCTTACAGTTGCATTATAAGATTTTACTTATCATGCCTGGGAACACATAGGGCCAACTGCTTGTGAAGAGGAATGTTGTAAGAGATTTCCTTCATGTAATCACCATAGTTAGGTCGCTGTCCTAGGATTGAATAAGCTATTGGGCTCAGAAAGATTTTTTTCTTCTGTATCTCCCACTTTGTGGTTAATGCTTTAACAGGTGGTCTATTAGTGGAATAGCACCATCCAGTGACCTTGTTAAAAAAGTAGAGCAACATATTGGTACAGGATCCTAAAATATGATGTGAGTGACAATTACCACAGTAGGACTTTCTTGGGTTTTAAGTGCCAGCCTGTCTAATTTCTGTATCCAAGTGGTGTATCAAGTCTTAGGGATTTGAAGAAGAGCAAAGCAGACTGAGAGGTGACTTTATCAATGTTTATAAATATCTAAAGGGCAGATGTCAAGAGGATGGGGCCAGGCTCTTTTCAGTGGTGCCCAGTGACAGGATAAGAAGCAAGGGGCACAAATTGGAGCACAGGAAGTTCCACCTCAACATGAGGAAAAACTTTTTGACTGTGTGGTGACAGAGCACTGGAACAGGCTGCCCAGAGAGGCTGTGGAGCCTCCTTCTCTGGAGACATTCAAAACCCGCCTGGATTCATTCCTGTGCAACCTGCTGGAGGTGAACCTACTTTAGCAGGGGGGTTGGACTGGATGATCTCCGGTGGTTCCTTACAACCCCTACTGTTCTGTGATTCTGTGATTTAAATCTAGGGTTCAATTTGAGACAGCATATGATGTAAAAAACCTAGTTGTTCTAACTCAATCTGAGCCTTCGTGAAAAAAAAATCTCATTTACTTTTCTGTTCTCTGAGGATCTGTGAAATTAGCCACTTAAATTGGGATACATCTGCCATAAGCAGGCAGTCAGCAAAGGGATTTATCTGTTGAGAGGCTGAGCACTGCAAAAGCTGAATCTTACATGTCCGGCTCAAGGAATGGAATTTTTCATGCTAATTTACTGCCTACATTTCTTATAAAGTCAATGGACTAGTTTAGGAATTAGGCTATGTTTAACAACTGTCAGTGTATTAGGCCTATGGGAAATACCAAAAAAAAGGGGTATCTAATCACCCTCTCTTGAAGTGCCCATCCTAGATCTGCAGCTAATGAACACATGAATCAGTGCAGAGGCACAGGGGACACCAAATCCTCCCCCCTCCACATTGCAAGTGAGTGTATCATCACCAGGCACCTCACCTGTAGACACCATTTTCTACCCATTCTTCTGAAGCTGTGCACTATGTATCCAAGAAAAAAAAAAATCATGACTCCAAAGGCAGAGGAGGCAAAAACAAGACAGACTTTGTAATCTAGCAATTTGAGTTGGAAAGGAGGAGCTTTGCATCTCTGCTATACCTATGGAGTTTGCAGTAGGCAGTTGCTATTGAAAAAGCCGGAAATGCAAGAGAAGTAGAACCCTGGGATTTCACTGCAGATGCTAAACACATGGTCTGTGAATTAAAGTTGTGTGAATAAAACTTTAGTTGAACCTGCTGACTATAATTCAGGACCCTAGGTAGATTATTCTTTTCCTGAATTCCCAGAGACCCAAATACCATCTCAGTATCGCTTCAAAGTACTTTGTTATTCCTATTGCCTGTGTAAGTCTGATAAGACTTTTTCGGATCCTACAAAAGCACAGACTGACTATGCTGGAGTTATGCTAACTTACACTGTGGTTGTGCCTTACAGAAACACAGTGGCTACACCAGACAGCACAGTAGTTTGTAGTGAGTTGTTGGAGTGTTATCCAATGCACTAGGGTTAGTTCTTTAGCAGAAATTTCAACACTCACTTTTCATTTCATGGTTTTGTGTCTTTTGTTCTATCTTTTTGCCATTTCTTGAAGAGACAGTGACTATAATTTGGAATGGTAGCAATCTTTCAAACAATTAAAAAATGTAAATATGCTCACTTCACGATCTATATTTTGCACAAATGAAATACTGTGATGTTCTTGTAATCTTAATTTGATTAATGACTTTAGGCAGTTCAAGAGTGAAACAACACTGGGCTGAAAGTACTAACACTAGGAAGAACACCACTAGGTATTGATGGAAATAAAGAGTCAATCAGAAACAAAGGGGAAGGACTGACAAAAATGGCAGTTTGCGCTCCTTAGCTATAAGTGAAGAAGCATCAGCTGGCTTTTGTGGAAATAAGTCAATATATACTGAAAGTTATGTTATGGGAATTGCTAATTCTTAAATGTCTGTTGTATCTGTATTGCAGGAAGGGATACCTATGAGTCTCTGGGTTTTTTTGAAAGAAAACTTGAACCCTTGACAGAGAGGGAGATGTAACACACTCCAGTAGTGCCCCACTCCAGTCACCTGGGGAACACTATAAAGACGCTTAATATGAGTACTACATACTAATATATTGTAGCAAGGACTGGGATTAGGCCAGTTTACATAAGATACAGTTCTAGCCACCTGATGGCTTTTTTTGAGATCAGTAAATTATTTCCCAATAGGAGAGATGCTGCTGTTTATCATTATAGACTATAAAGCAAACTGAAATAATCTCTGTTTCAGCTGTGTCAGGTAGCTACTGTGAAAAAAGGCAGACATGTCAACAGAAGAGAGCCTCTTCAGATGCCCTAAAATTTGCTATTTTAAGCAGTTAGTCAGAATTCTGTGTGTCTCTTACCATCCAAATCTGTCCTCAATTTGGCTAGGCTAAAAGTTTTTTCATTAAAAACCTGTGTCTTTATTTGATGGAATTTTTCTTAGTTTTATACATATATATATATATATATATATATATATTTATGTATATTTTCTGAATCTGAAACTCTTCATGATGAATCTCAAAGTTTTTAAAACTCCTCAAGAAAAGTCTCTCTTCTATTGTGTTATTTATGATTAGCAGAGAAAGCAACTCCCACTCCTCCAATTGTCCACTGGCACAGTCATACATCTGTGTTGCATCTTGCGTCACAAATTTCTTGTCAAAATAAAGGTCTCTTTCAGGTCTTGAGTTTTATATTTTTATGCAACACTTAAAAAAAAATATTACAAGGTTTTCCTTCTCTTCTGTTAGTATTATTTCATCTAATGTAGCACTTATGTACGATCCAGAAAAGTCAAATCAACCCAAGCAGTAGATCAGGAAGACAAGACTTATGAACTAGCAAAACTTTGAACCTACTGCTGTAATGTCACCTGTTCAAACCACATGGAAATGCACATTATTTGAAACCTTAGAACGTATTTAAAGAACAGTATTTTGTGTTCGTGTCCTGCCAAGATTTGCTGTAAGGAAACCCCAGTACAGTACTCTTTACTTTGCCCTCAAAGAAGTAAACATGAAACAAAACCTTTAGTCAGAAAATTCCCTTACCTCCCATGCTATTACTAATTCATGTCGCCTTCCACTTCTGCCACTGACGTTAGCTGGAGGTGTCTTTGGAACTGTGAGCAAGAAGGAAAAAAAAACACAAACCAAAACAGAATGTCCAAGTCATTGAAGTTTTCTCCACAGTAATAAGTTGCTGCAGAACACATAAGACTGTTGATTCAGAACAGAAATAACAAACATAGCACTGTGGTAAAGAAACTTTGCTCAAGTTTCATTTCAGAGAATTCCATAGTCAAGCTGGTAAACTCAAACAAAGCATAAAATGAGAAGAAAAATTACATTGGGATAGAAGGCTGCTTAAGCACTATGTCTTCTGCAGATTAGTCAAAATTTCAATGTACAGATCATCTAAGAGATAAACCAGGAATTATCTTATTAACGTGTTTTTTAATAGACAACCCAAAATCAAATGCCAGGGAACCAGACATATTTCAGACTTCAAGTAAAATCTTAGAATATTAATAGTATGTATCTACAATTTCACAGAATCACAGAATGGCAGGGGTTGGAAGGGACCTCTGGAGATCACGTAGTCCAACTCCCCCTGCTAAAGCAGGTTCACCTACAGCAGGATGCACGGGATCACATCCAGGTGGGCTTTGAGTCTCTCCAGGGAAGGAGAATTAGAACTTCCTGTGTTCCAGTTTGAGCCTGCTGTGCCTTCTCCTGTCACTGGGCGCCACTGAAAAGAACCTGGCCCCACTCTCTTGACACCCTCCCTTCAGACATTTATAAGGTCCCCTCTCAGTCTTCTCTCCTCCAGGCTAAACAGATATAGGTCTCTCAGACCTGCCTCATAAGAGAGATACTCCAGTCCCCTCATCATCTTCACAGCCCTCTCTAGCTAGACTCTAGTAGTTCCCTGTCCCTCATGAACTGAGGGGCCCAGAACTGGACACAGGACTCCAGATGTGGCCTCACGAGGGCAGAGTAGAGGGGGAGGAGAACGTCCCTCAACCTGATGGCCACACTCTTCTTAATGCACCCCAGGATACCATTGACCTTCTTGGCCAAAAAGGCACATTGCTGGCTCATGGTCAACTCGCTGTCCACCAGAACTCCCAGTTCTTTCTCTGCAGAGCTGCTCTCCAGCAGGTCAACCCTCAGCCTGTACTGGTGCATGAGGTTATTCCTCCCCAGGTGCAGGACCCTACACTTGCTCTTATTGAACCTCATTAGGTTCCTCTCTGTCCAGCTCTCCAGCCTGTCCAGGTCTCACTGAATGGCAGCACAGCTCTCTGGTGTGTCAGCCACTCCTCCCAGTTTTGTGTCATCAGCAAACTTGCTGAGGGGGCACTGTGTCCCTTCATCCAGGTCATTGATGAATACATTGAACAAGACCAGACCTGGTACTGACCCTTGGGGAACACCATTAGCTGCAGCCTCTGACTAGACTCAGCACCACTAATCACAACCCTCTGAAGTCTGTGCTTCAGCCCTTTCTCAATCCACCTCACTGTCCACTCATCTATCCCACAGTTCCCAAGCTCACCTATGAGGATGTGATATGAGCCTTGCTTAAGTCAATGCAGACAACATCCACTGCTCTCCACTCATCCTCCCAGTCAATTATGCCATCATAGAAGGCTATCAGGTTGGTCAGGCATGATTTCCCATTGGTGAATCTATATTGACTACTCCTGATAATCTTCTTTTCCTCCACATGCTTAGAGGTGACAGCCAGAATGAGCTGTTCCATCACTTTTCCAGGGATGGAGGTGAGGCTATCTGGCCTGTAGTTTCCCAGGCCCTCCTTCTTGCCCTTTTTAAAGGCTGGAGTGACATTGGCTTTCCTCCAGTCCTCAGACACCTCTCCTGTTCACCCTGGAGAGTGGCTTAGCAACGACTTCTGCCAGCTCCCTCAGCACTCTCAGGCGCATCCTATGAGGGCTCATGGATTTGAGTACCTTGTTTACCTTAAAGATCCCTAACCTATCCTTCTAACCAAGGGAAAGTTTTCCTTTCTCCAGACTTCTTCCCCTACACCCAGGGTCTGGGATTCCTGAGGGCCAGCCTTAGTAGTAAAGACTGAGGCAAAGAAGGCATTGAGTAACTCTGCCTTCTTCATATCCTCCATCACTAGGGTACCCACCTGATTCAGCAGGTCATTAATGATTTAGAACGTTTCAGTTCTTGTAAATCTATTCTTGTATTCTTTACCAGGGAGAAAATTTTCTGAAATTTTAGAGTAACCATCCTTAGACACCCCTTATCATTTCTTTCAAAATGCTGGAAACAATACTACTCATAGTTCTTTAAAAATTGAGACCACCATTATGGCTTTGAAAGCACATATGAGCAGCTGATTTAATGAGCAATTCTTTAAAAGGAATAACTACCATCATCAGTGTGAACTGGGTTATCATATTTTGTAAAACTTCAGCAATCTTAATTGTTCCGTTGGAACAGTATAATTTCTTTTATCTTACTTAGTATCTCTAATGAAGCTCCTAAAATGGCTAATGTCTTGAATTTATTTACTGTAAGCAGGTAACGCTTGCATTCTTTATTTGATTAAATATGTCCTAAGATACAAACTTTCTCTTTTCTTCCATATAGCAATATGGAGGTCATTGGTAGATATGGACTGTGAGACATGAACTGTTAAGGCCTTATTACATGCTGTTCAGCTTACTTACGGAGTAGCATTGTGCCTTTGAACTATACAAAGAAAAATAATTTAAGTAAATGTACGCAGTCCTCTCTATTTGCCATGTTGATTATTAGCAGCTTGAGTTCAATGGAAGTACAGTTTTTACTAGATCCTAGAAGTTCACATAAAATTTCAAAATTCATTTGTGTAGTGTTTTTTGAACTCTAAATCTCCCTTTAGAGAACAGAAGCCAAATTTTGTTTTTTTCTCTTAAATGGTGCAAACACAGAAATCTTATGAATTGCTTCTGATTTACACTGTGGGAAATGATGTAAGTGCCCTTTAATCTGTGGTACTTACCAGACTGATTGGGGACATTTCTAATGTGTTAAATATCTTTCTCCAGTAAAGTTGTGTTCATCTGTTCAACATGGTGCCTTTGACTTTTTCCTCCCTCCTTCCCTTCCTTCCTTCCTTCCCTCTACATACATGCTAAATGTATCTTTCATAGTTACTGTCTGCTGAAAGCTCTTGACTTCTGTATAATCTGATGATTGAATTGCTTTGCAGTTTAACTTTAGCTAGTGGGAAACAAGTCATCCAGGTTGAGCTTGTAGTCCAAACTCCTTCTCCAGTGAATGCAGATCTTTGGTGTGGCTTATCCCATCCAAACATAACTGTCTAAACAATGAGGAAGATTGTTTAGACTCTACTGACTGGAGACATGAATTAGTTTAAACTAAGACCTAATCTTTACATGTCAAAAAGATAATAAATAGAATTGGCTTCTGGATTTAAAAAAAAAAAATAAAAAAAATAAAAAAAATAAAAACAGTCACTGTGCAACACTGGTTTGAATGTTCTACAATGAAAAGATGCAGTTGAAGAATCATCTGCCAGTTAATTAACATGCAATCGTTATGAAGCCACCTCTAATGGAGCATACTTAAACCTATTGTAGCACCCATTTTTCCTTGCTTTTCTAAGGCATTTTTTGGTTAAGTTGTAAAAATAAATGAAGTTTTTATGTAAGTGCCACATTACTGAGGAGAACATGCTGTACTCCTTTGCAGCATCCAACATGATGGACTTATTTAACCTGCAGTGTCCTCTTTCTAGAGTTTTCTTGTTAACAGCTTTGCAGACTGAAACACTATTTAAATGAACAAACGTTAAAAGAATAAAACTGTCAAAACGATGAATTTCTTTTGCACCAAACTAAAATGTACATTCACATAGTGAAACTCTCTCAAATGAATAACCATTAAAAGAATAAATGTGTCAAAGGAATAAATTTCCTCTGCACTGCACGAAAGCAGATTATACACAGTTAGAGGGGGGCATTTTGAAATGAGTAACTGTTAAGTGAAGAAAATTGTTAAAAGAAAACATTTTTTGAGAAGCACCAAGGTTATATGTTATCAACCCTTTCAGCAGCATCACCTTTATATCAGTGTTATATCTGAATTTACTCTCTTGTAACCTAAGCTTATTGCCATGCAATTAGTGACTTCCCAATCTTCAAGTTGTTAATTCTCAGCAGTGACATTTATGGAGATGCTTTTCCACCAAATATGTATGATGACTAAACTTGGATCCCAGACACAGGGTCCATGTGTCTGGGGCACAAGGACATTAGGACCTCTTTTCTTTAGTGTTTAATAAAGCTGAGAAATTCAGTATTGTTTCTTCTCAAAATATACACCCCAATTAGTGGCAAAGAGCTCTTTGCTGTGTTAACGTGTCTTATTTAAAAAGAAGATGAGAGAATGTCACCTACTGAAAAATGAATCACTCCTTGGCTTAAAACTGGTCCTTAGGATCATAAAATGTGACTATGCTTAGCTTGATCATATGTCTGTAATTCTGATCAAAGCCTTCTCACTAGCCCCTTTGTCAGCTACCTCTTCTCCCTTGTCTCCTGTTTTATTCTTAGACCATAAGCTCTTTGGGATCTTCTTTTCTTTTGTTTCTTCAGCCACTGGTAAGGGTGGAAGTTAAAGGCCAGGTCTCTCCATCATTCCAGTAATGTGAACAACAGGTAGTACTGAAAACTGTGTTCTGAAAGATATGGTGACTAGATGTACTTCACAGTAAATAATGGCTGTATGCTGGCACATGTTGATGTTGAAACCTCCATTTAAGGCAAACAAACAACAATTTTGAAATTACTTTGCCAGGATTTTTATTTGAACAGAAATAGAATTTGTTTCTTATTGTTTTCCATTTTCATGGAAGTACTGTGATACGCTGAAAATGAAAGTGAAACATTTCCCCTAAAACAAACAAAAAAACTTTTGACATTTTCTCGAAGAGCAGGGATGAAGAACATAGCCCTCAGCAGTCCTATAAAGCATTTGACAAAAAGCTTAAAATATAAATGAAGAAAAGGTGATATAGGAAGGAAAAGCTTATACATGAATCCGCAGTCAGTTGTTTAATAATTTGTGTGTATCTTATCATTACAAGCTAAATATGCATGAAAAGCAGCAGGTTTTGTTTAGGATGAAATGTATGGACAGAACTGATGTTGCTGAGGGATTTGTGTATGGGAGCACTGGTTAGAAAGTGCTGAAAACTGCTGACAGTGCCACCTATGTATTTTAATCTGTATTTAAATGTAAAGTTAGGTGAAGCTTTTGGAAGTGGTAGGTAATACCATAGTTATGAAAGCATGAACATTTTGGGGTAGATGTTAGCTTTCCTTCCAGAGTTCCACTGTGTGGTGGGTTGACCCTGGCTGGATGTCAGGTGCCCACCAAAGCCACTTTATCACTCTCCCCCTCCTCAACTGGACAGGGGACAGAAAAATACAACAGGCTCGTGGGGCGAGATAAGGTCAGGGAGATCACTCAGCATTTACTGTCATGGGCAAAACAGACTCGACTTGGGGAAAAAAATGTAATTTATTACCAATTAACTCAGAAAGGAGTAATAAGAAATAAAACCAGATCTTAAGACACCTTCCCTCCACCCCTCCCTTCTTTCCCGGGCTTAACTTTATTCCCGATTTCTCTTCCTCCTCCCCTTGAGCGGTCCAGGGGGACAGGAAATGGGGGGGTTCGTTCAGTTCATCACACTGTTGTTTTCTGTCTTTCCTTCCTCCTCAGGGGGAGGACTCCTCACACGCTTCCCCTGCTCCAGTGTAGGGTCCCTCTGATGGGAGACAGTCCTCCATGACTTCTCCAGTGTGAGTCCTCCCTGCGGTGGATTAACCCTGGCCAAAATGCCAGGTGCCCACCAAAGCCACTTTATCACTCCCCCTCCTTAACTGGACAGGGGAGAGGGAAAAAAAAAACAACAGGCTTGTGGGGTTGAGATAAGGGCAGGGAGATCACTCAGCATTTACCGTCATGGGCAAAACAGACTCGATTAAAGGAAAATGTAATTTATTACCAATTAACTCAGAGAGGAGTACAGAGAATTAAAACCAAATCTTAAAACACCTTCCCCCCACCCCTCCCTTCTTTCCTGGGCTTAATTTTGATTCCAATTTTCTCTACCTCCTTCCCCCCAGTGGCACAGGGGGTGAAACAGTGAATGGGGGTTGGGGTCAGTTCATCACACTGTTGTTTTCTGACACTCCTTCCTCCTCAGGGGCAGCACTCCTCACACATTTCCCCTGCTTCGATGTGGGGTACCCCTTATGGGAGAAAGTCCTCCATGACTTCTCCAGTGTGAGTCTTCCCATGGGTTCAGTTCTTCATTAACCGCTCCAGTGTGGGTCTCCTTCATGGTGTGCAGTCCTTCAGGAACCGACTGCTCCAGCATGAGCCCCCCTCACGCCTGGAGCACCTCTTCCCCCTCCTTCTTCACTGACCTTGGTGTCTGCAGGATGTTTCTCTCACATATTCTCACTCCTCTCACTCGCTGCAATTTCTGCTGCGCAACAACTTGTTCACTCTCTTAAATACGTTATCACAGAGGTGAAAAACGCTGTCGCTGATGGGCTCGGCCTTGGCCAGCGGCGGGTCCGTCTTAAAGCCGGCTGGCATTGGCTATATCTGACATAGGGGAAATTTCTAGCAGCTTTGTACAGAAGCCACCCCTGTAACACCCCCACTACCAAAACCTTGCCACGCAGACCCGTTACACTCCCACAGGCTACAGTTCTTCATGAGCGGCTCCAGCGTGGGTCTCCTTCATGGGGTGCAGTCATTCCGGAACTGACTGCTCCCACATGGGCCCCCCCATGGGGTCACTAGCAGCAAACCTGCTCCAGAGCGGGCTTCTCTGTCCACAGGACAAAGGTCCTGCCAGGAGCCTGCTCCAGTGCAGGCTTCCCATGGGTTCACAGCTTCCTTCAGGCATCTACCTACTCCGACGTGAGATCCTACACAGGGTGTAGGCAGATATCTGCTCCACCGCCCATGGGCTGCAGGGCGACAGCCTGCCTCACCATGGTCTTCACCACAGGCCACAGGGGAATTGCTGCTCCGGCACCTGGAGCATCTCCTCCCCCTCCTCCTTCTTCACTGACCTTGGTGTCTACAGAAATGTCTCTCTCACATATTCTCACTCCTCTCTCTCTCACTCAATCACTGCTGTGCAATAACTTTTTTTTCCTTTCTTAAACACGTTGTCCCAGAGGCGCTGCCGCCGTCACTGATGGGCTCAGCCTTGGCCAGCAGCGGGTCCATCTTAGAGCCGGCTGGCACTGGCTGTATCGGACGCAGGGGAAGCTTCTAGTGACTTCTCACAAAATCTACCCCTGTTAACCCCAGCTACCCAGACCTTGCCACACAAACCCGTTACACTGTGTCCAAAATTTTGAAAACTCCTCTGTGCTTTAGGGTGCTTAAGTTAGGGTTTTGGTTCAGTTTTAAAAATTCCTCTATCTTCACACTGCATGGCTGACGGATTTTCTGGGGTTCTTTTATAGAAAACTGTGGATTCTGGTAGTCTGTAAATATAAGACTATTAAAACATTTTGGGTACTCACTTTTAGGCAAAATATTGAAAATTATTAAATGTTTCATTTTGACATTACAATAAGTGAAAGTCATTTGTGTTTTAAAAATGGTATAAATTGAATTTAACTTCAGTTTTATTTAAAGTAGAAAAATTAAAACTTTGAAGACAAAAAGGATATTTTGGTTTGAGTTTACAGAGATTTTTATTTTTTATCCAAAATCATTATTTTATTTCTAATTTACTAAAGAAAATAAAATCTGCTTTTTGTTTAAAATCAGTTTTATTCTCCCCAATTTTACTTCAGTGAGTGAACTAAAAAAGTCTTTTAATCTACTGTAGCTCTAGATTCCTTTCTTTATGGAAAAGTAAATGTCACACTAAACCTGGAAAAACTGAAAATAATTGAAAAAAATAGTTCATCCTCTTTTTAACATTCCAATCTTGTAAAGAAATTAAAAAATGTTATTGAATGAATAAATAAGCATTTTAAAGTGTTTCTGTTTTGTATTTTTTTTCCTGAGGAAATGTCAAGTGGCTTTTTTCAATTCTGTGTGTTTTGTTTATTGTGAAGTGACAGATTCTTAATTTTGTAGCATGTCCTAACTTTTGTGCTGAACAAAAGTATTTAGCAGACAAGATTACAATTGATTATAGCATTGCTGTAGAAACACGTAGCTAGACGTAGTCCCTATCCTTCAATTTTGCAATCTGAATGGGTGAGATAGAGGAAAGACAAAAAGGAGCAAAAGCCTTACTAACCTCCTGTTTTTAGAGTAAGAAATGCTATTGTGAGCTGCCTAAAATTACAGAGAGTTTTCTGATAAGCAATTGAGTCCAGATTTCCCAAATCCCAATTCTATACTTTAATCACAAGGTCTTTCTTACTCTGCTTGAATCTTGTATTCATGAAGATATTTTCCACATGGATTTTTTTGTATAAATTCTGAAACACCTTGTCAAATAAAGCAAAATGAAATAAAATGTTGATATTGCTACAATTTTTGGCTTGAGTCCTTAATAAAATATTTGCTCAATGTACATTTGCAGGTGTTATCATAGAATTATAGAATCATTTTAGTTGGAAAAGACCTTTAAGATCATCATGTCCAACTATTATCCTAACGCTACCAAGCCCACCACTAAACATAAGGAAAAACTTTTTCACTGTGAGGGTGACAGGGCACTGGAACAGGCTGCCCAGAGAGGTTGTGGAATCTCTTCTCTGGAGACATTCAAAACCCGCCTGGACGTGTTCCTGTGTGACCTACTCCAGGTGGTCCTGCTCTGGCAGGGGGATTGGGTTACAAGATCTCCAGAGGTCCCTTCCAACCCCTAATATCCTGTGATTCTGTGATGTCCCTAACCACCACATCTATACGTCTTTTGAGCATCTCCAGGGCTGTTGACTCCACCACCTCCCTGGGCAGACTGTTCCAATGTCTAACCACTCCTTCAGTAAAGAAATTTTTCATAATATCCAGTCTAAATCTCCCCTGGTGTAACTTGGTTACATTACCCCTTGTCCTGTCATTAATTACTTGAGAGAAGAAAGCAACACTGGCCTCACTACAACTTTCTTTTAGGTAGCTGTGGAGAGCAATAACATCTTCTCTCAACCTCCTCTTCTCCAGACTAAACAACCCCAGTTCCCTCAGGTGGTGCTCATAAGACATGTTTTCCAGACCCCTCGCCAGCTTTGTTGTCCTTTTCTGGACCCGCTCCAGGACCTCAATGTCTTTCCTATACTGTGGTGCCCAAAACTGCACACAGGATTCGAGGTGCAGCCTCACCAGTGCCGAGTACAGGGGCACAATCACCTCCCTACTCCTGCTGGCCACACTATTGCTGATACAGGCCAGGATGCTGTTTGCCTTCTTGGCCACCTGGGCACACTGCTGGCTCTTGTTCAGCCGGCTGTCAACCAGCACCCTCAAGTCATTTTCTGACAGACAGATTTCCAGCCACATTTCCCCAAGCCTGTAGTGCTGCATGGGGTTGCTGTGACCCATGTGCAGGACCTGGCACTTGACCTTGTTAATCTTCATACAATTGTCCTCAGCCCATCGATCCAGCCTGTCCAGATCCCTCTGCAGAGCCTCTCTACTCTCAATCAGATCAACACTACCGGTTAATTTCATGTCATCTGCAAACTTGCTGAGGGTGAACTCTATCCCCTCATCCAGGTCGTTGATAAAGATATTAAACAAGACTGGTCCCAATATGAGCCCTGGGGAACACCGCTGGTGGCCAGTTGCCAACTCAATTTAACTCCACTTACCACGACTCTCTGGGCTTGGCCATCCAGCCAGTTTCTAACCCAGAAAAGAGTACATTTGTCTAAGCTGTGAGCTGCCAGCTTGTCCAATAGGATGCTGTGGGAGACGGTGTCAAATGCCTTACTGAAGTCCATGGTAAACATCCACAGCTTTCCCCTCATCCACTAGGTGGGTCACCTGATCACAGAAGGAGATCGGGTTGGTCAAACAGGACCTGCCTTTCATGAACCTATGCTGGCTGGGCCTGACTCCCTGGATGTCCTGCACTTGCCCTGTGAGCACACCAAGATGAACCGCTCCATAATCTTGCCCGGTAACGAGGTCAGGCTGATGGGCCTGTAGTTCCCCGGATCCTCCTTCCAGCCCTTCTTGTAGATGAGGGTCACATTGGCAAGCCTCCAGTCTCCCGGGACCTCTCCCGTTAATGAGGATTGCTGATAAATGATGGAGAGTGGCTTGGCAAGTTCCTCCACCAGCTCCCTCCACACTCTTGGGTGGATTTCATCCGGCCCCATAGACTTGTGAGTATCCAATTGGCATAGCAGATCATTAGCTACTACTTGCTGGATTATGAGGGAATCCTTCTGGTCTGCATCCCTGTCCTCCACCTCAGGGGGCTGATTACCTTGAGGGTAACTAGTCTGACTATTAAAGACTAACAAAGAAGGTGTTAAGTACCTCAGCCTTTTTGTGATCCTTGGTGACAATGTTCCCTCTCACATCCAATAAAGGATGGAGATTCTCCCTGGCTCTTTTTTTATTATTAATGTATTTGTAGAAACACTTCTTATTATCTCTTGCAACAGTGACCAGACTGAGTTCTAACTGGGCTTTTGCCTTCCTAGTGTTCATTCTACACAATCTAACTAAATACCTGTACTCTTCTTGAGTAGCCTGGCCCGTGTTTCGAAGGTGGTAGACTCCTCTTTCTCCTAAGCTCCAGCAAAAGCTCCCTGTTCAGGCAGTCAGGCCATTTCCCCTGCCGATTTGTCTTATGGCACATGGAGACAGCCTGCTTCTGTGCTTTTAAGGCTTCCTTCTTGAAAAATGTCCAGCCTTCCTGGACCCCTTTGCCCTTTAAGACTGTCTCCCAAGGGACTTTCTCAGCTAGTGACCTAAACAGGTCAAAGTCTGCCCTTTGGAAGTTCATGGTATTGTCTTTGCTGCCCCTCCTCCTTACTTTGCCAAAAATTGAAAACTATCATTTCGTGGTTGCTAAGCCCAAGACAGCCTCCGACCACCACATCACCCACCAATCCCTCTCTGTTAGTAAACAGGAGGCCCAGCGAAGCATCTCCCCTGCCTCACTTACCAGCTGTGTCAGGAAGTTATCTCCCACACACTCCAGGAGCCTCCTGGACTACTTCTTCTCTGCTGTGTTATGTTTCTAGCAGATGTCTGGTGAAGTCCCCCACAAGAACAAGGGTTGGTGATTTCGAGGCTTCTGCCAGCTGTTTGTAGAACACTTCATCAGCATCTTCATCCTGGTTGGGTGGTCTATAAGAGACTCCCAACAGGATGTCTGCCTTGCTGGCCCTCCTCCTCATCCTTAGCCATATACATTAGACTACTCCATCACAGTTGTTGAGTTCTACACAGTGGAAACACTCCCTAACATTTCTTTTAGAGCTTTTTGTATCTTTTAAGATACAGATGTAGTTTGAAGACCAACTCTGCTTAGCTGTGGAAAAGGTATGGGTTGAGGGAAAAGGGTTTGTGGCCAGCTTGGCAGAACTTCCTAATGTGAGGACCAAAGTGATGACACATTCAGCAGTTTTTTCTTCTCAGTTGTTTTCCTTTATATCTGTATTTATAGCTATAGCTGTGTATCTGTTTCCTGCAATACACATCTGGGAAACAGGGATGTTAAGTAAAAAACCTTTCACTGTGTGAAAGGCCAGCCCTTGAGTTCTCACCGTCCCAGGAAAACATTTCACACCTCATCTGTTCAGGAATGAAATGTAAAATGTGCCAGCATCTCAGAAGCTGATGATATGTTGTATTCAATGATTAGAAAACAAGGATGCCCCAACTGGTCTCAGGATTTGCATTTCTATTGTTCTCCTTTCCTCTGTATTTTTAATATTTGTAATTTAGTAGGGATAGAATTCAGTTCTATTCACTGATGATAGTGTCATGCACGGCTGTGGGACTCAATTTGAATGGCCTCCAAATCACAACATACAGGACTGAAATCTGAAATGCTGTGGCATATATGTCAGAAAAACAATTCCTTAGCTTTCCTGTTGTCTTTTAGTAGCACACACATTTGGATTCTTTGTCAATACATACTGCTTATTAGTTTGAGCCTGAAATATTATGTGTTAGTAACCTATTGGTTCTAAATATGCCCATGCAGTCAATGGTTACTGTCTTCTTTCTCTTCTCTTCTCTTCTCTTTTTGTTTTTCCCTATGGAAAAAGCACATTTTCTACAAAGGCTTTAGTAGCCTACATAATTATCCCCAAATGTCACAGATACAGCAGGTTATTAATTTTTTTCTAGAGTAAAAATAGTTATGATAATGGGAAAAGTTAAAACTTCTTTTATACAGGTCACAAACAAATAAAACCCCACTCCCACTTAAAAAAAAAAAACAAACAAACAAAAACACATTAAAAAACCCCAGTCTAAAACAGATAACTTTTTTCCTGGGACAGAGGCATTTCTTGTTATGCTATAAAGAAATTCTAGCTGAGAATAAGGACAACTTAATGGAAAAGAAGGACTTATTAAAAATAAAGCCTGTGTACAATCTGCTACTAGTAGAGTGCATTACACCAAGTTTGCATGCATGATTAGCGGGTTAAACTTTGATTCTACTCAATTTCTCTCTCCCCATGTTTCCTCATGAATAGATAATGTAATTGATGCTTTGCCCCCAGGCTTCAAATGCCCGACTGCCTTAGTGGAATGCCAGACATGTTTAAATTCATGTTATTGGCTCTTTTCACCTTGTGGACCTGTAAAATATGTATCAAGGCTAGAACTGACAGAAATGCAGCAGCTGACTATAAGTTAGACGTGCCAGAAAATTGCAGTATTATCCATTCTGGTGAAAGTAGCTATGAAAAGCAATCATGTTAACTAAATATGAACTAAGTAACAAGATCAGGATTTAATTAGAAAATTAAAGCAAGTAGAAACCTATTTATTGTTCTGTTGATTTCCTTAAAACATCCCAAGTATTGTTTTATTTTTAGATAATGTCTAATATAAACCACTCTTACTGTCTTGGGGAAGAAGTGATAAAATAAGTGAGGTGTGGGGAGAGAAGAAGACTTTAGTCTCCAGTCAAATTAGCTTGTGCCGGTAAATTACAGATGCCAATTTCCATTTAAGTATAAAATAATGAATCACACATTTGCTGCCTCTGTGGGTTGTCTATACAGCTATCATTCAGCCTGATGGATTTCAACTCTCATCTGAGCATGAGCCACAGTCACCTCCTCTGCTGGGAGGCTGATATTTCTGGAGTTTTAGGCAGTGCAGGAGCAGCCTGCCTGTTTTCACTTGTGGGCCACATCTAACAACACTGCAAATAGCCAGGTTACTCTGCCTGGGTCATGAGTAGGGAGGTTGACGACATGTTCTTTCTGAAATGTAATGTCCTTTAATTTGAGAAACCATACATGAAACCTAATGAAAACTATTACTATCTTTCCTGCCTCTTTGGCTTTGTCATCTGAAAACTATACCAAGGGTGATAATTGACACAATCACTGAAAGCTGTCTCGGAGGACAGAGCTAAACAGGCTCTGGACTTCAGGCATATCTGGAGATCAGGAAAAGGTGGCTGCCTGAATGAGGCAGATCATGAAGCCTCCGGCATTGCAAGAGTGCCATATTATAAGCAGCATGATCTTTTGCAAAGAATTGTGTGTGTAACAGGGTTTGTTTTGTTTTTTTTTTTTCTTCTTTTTAATCAATTCTTTGTTTAAAGCAGAGTCCATTGTGTTATTTTTCCAACTGTACAACTCTTTGCAGGTTCTAACAAATTGGGAAGTTATATTTCATTGTAACTCCTGTTTTTTCACTCTATAGCATAAAAAGGTGAGACTGCATCTATCTTTTTGTATAAAAATATCCCCACAAAACCCAAAACCATTCACAACTGAAATAGAAACAAAACTTTTTCTTATAAAAATGTCTTTTGAAATTGAGGCGATGGCAGCAGACTTCTGCTGTACCGTGCCGTGTTAAGCAGGCACACCAAATAAATTCAGCTTCAATTTCTCTGAAGGCTGTTAAGTTGTTTTACTGGCACCTGTCTGGAATTCAATGTCATGCTACAAAACACTCCTTACTAACATGACATTTGTGCAGCTGTAACCCTGGTAGTAAAAAGATATTCCTAACTGGGAATCGGAAAGCGTGGCCTTTTTCCTATTTGAACTTAATATTATTCAAGAAGACCTGCACTAGTGTCAGCTACAGTGTTGTTTGTCAGGAGGAGCCCCATGTACTGGAGTACAGATCGTTGCTACTTGAGTTAAAGACCCTGTTCCTTCTGATGACAGCAATAATGGAGTATTACCCAGAAATGAATATCAATCATCAGGTGAAAGTGCACCACACACTGCATGCTCTGCCTGTCCCACAATCTTTTTTTTACTGATTATTATTTTGATTTATCAATTCATTTTTACAGAGGTGAAGTTGCAATAATAGTCCAAAGGAATACTGAAAACGGATGTGTGTGAAGAAGACTTTCACTGGAGTAGTAGGAATATGTTTTAGTAAATACAGCCTTTGTTTGGTAAAGACTGGGAAGGAAACAGAAGGAACCAAAAAAACCATGACAGCTAGATGAAATCTAACATTTTCAAGCTTCAGTTTCTGAGAAAAACATTCGCTCACAGCTTAAATATGTCTCCCCAATTAAAATACTGAACCATCCTTTCAAAAACAGGGAACATATTCATAAATATGAAAAAGCATAATCCCAGGGGTGCAACCTATTACAGGATAAACTTTTTCCAGAATGTTTGTGATCTCTCTGATATGTACCACCTGAATAATAAAGAAGTTTTTCAAACATTTGGGTTCAGCAGAATTTTCACTGCCAATGAAATATGGTACAAAATCAAGGAAAGAATAATGGTAGTGAAATAAGATTTTTTTGAAAATCGTTTGAGAGGAAAGTAGTTCATGTTTTTTATTTAATTTTCCTTTCCTCCTTTTCTTAATGAAGCAAAGTATGTTGCATCTGAAGCTTCTGCTATAAAGTTATTGAGTTTCACACTGTGGGGATCTTTCAGAAGATGAGGAGGAGAGTTGGAAAGGAAGCGTGAATAGGAATCAAATCACTTCAGTGCAGTTCTGTGATTGCACAGTAAAATGTAATATCAGCTAGCAACTACACAACTATTTAAAGCACAAAAAATTAAACACATCTTATTACAACTGAAGGTAGGTTTGTTAGACTGCATCTGAAATAGCGCATCTGAGTTTGGGTGTCAAAATGAGAAAGACATTGATTAACTAGAGCAAGTTCAGGGAAGGCCACTGATATGGTGGGGCTAGAACACTTGCCTTATGAGGAGAGGATGGGAGAGTTGGGCTTGTTCAGCCTGGAGCAGATATGGCTCTGGGAGACATAACAGCAGCTTCCAGCACCTATGGGGGTGTCATTGAGGAGACAGACATGGGCTCTTCATAGTAGTGCAGGGTGGGAGGGCAAGAAACAGTAGTCATAAGCTGAAATAGGGGGAGTTCTGGCTGCACATATTGAAAGAAAAATCACAATAAGATTACTTAACTGCTGGCATAGGTTGCCCAGAGAGAATGTGCAGTCTCCCTTATTAGAGGTTTCAAAGATTCAGCTGGACAAAGCCCTGAGCAACCTGCTCTGAAGTTGGTTTACCCAGCTTTGAGCAGGAGGTTGGACTAGAGATGTCCTTCCAGCCACAAGTTTTCAGTTGATTCTGCGGTTCTGTGAAAGAAAATCAGCCTGAACGTTCTGCTGTGAATGTTTGTGAGTGGCATGTACACAGACAATTGAACTGTGTAGCTGAGGCACAAGATTAAAATATCTTAAAATATACAAATTTTATTTCAGAATGAGAGATGCAGACACATTTTGGCATTGTCACTTGTAATTCTTTCAATCTCCCTTAATGAGAATAGAGTGCATCACAACTGCTGTATTTGTCCAGAATATTTACAACTACAAAATCAGTTATACTTTCAAATTCAAGAGGAATCTTTGAATTTGACACTCTTCTATTCTGTATGATCAATAAACTACTTGCAAATTATTCAGCTGAAGAAACATCAAAACAGAATCAAAAGTGTCTAAGCCTCCTAGATAAGAAAGGAGAATGAAGAATGATCTGAAAGTGTCCTGAGATGCAATTCTCTTCTAAGGCTTTGTTCAAACCCTATCTCTGTCTCTTTCTGCCTCTTAAAACATATCTCTCTAGGTGCCTAGGGATTTTTCTCAGATTCCCAGTCCTTCTTTATATCCCTTCATTCTGCCCAAGTTACTGTCAATGATTCCAGACTTTCTGAGGCCACTGCAGTTTTCAAGAGACCCGAATAGGATATAAATGTTTCTCCTGGGCTCCCACAGTACCATCCCAGTCAGAAATATAATGAAATTTCTTTAAATGTAATAACAGTTCATAGTAGAGTGTGCATGACAAAGAAACACTTAGAGCATAAGGTATTTCAAAGCAAGTAACTTCCATGCTTTCCCTATCTTGCTGAAAGAAATTCTGTGCACCTTCAAGGAGAGAAGTTATGAAGAATAAGGGGGGAGAGGCTGATTGAGAGCAGTTGTTTGAAGAGACTGAGAAGCAGCCTGCAATCAAAGAACAGTGCAAGCCTGCCAGAGGGCAGGCAGCAATGGCTTAAGTGTAAGATTAAGAGTACAGGAGCCTGGATGGAGTAAGACAGCAGGGAATGGTTTTGTTTGAAATTTCTGTAAATTAAACAATATTCCTCTAATGAAAACAAATCAGCTCCTCATTACAAAGAATATCATGCTGAAACAGTGATGACTGAACACACAGTTGTGTGCCAGGGAGAAGAGAATAGTTCTGTTATTATATTAAAATAGTTCTTGTTTCTGGTATACATATCACCTTACCTGCTTCATTGGTTCTGATCACTCGTGATGGTGCACTTGGATCTCCGGTCCCAATTTTGTTAGTTGCCACAACTCTGAACTCATACTCCACCCAAGGGTTCAGCTCGACAGCCATAGCAGACTCCATGTCTCCACTTATTGCGTCTGGAACTGCAGACAGTAAAGAAATGTGTAGGTCACTCAGAAATCTGAAGCTCATATGCAGTATCTCAATGGCAAGTGGACTTTGTGATAAAATACGGCCATCAGAAATGATAGACATCAAGGATCTAATATGTCAGAAATCACAGCTAAGTTTTTGGCACTGTAGTACTCCTGAAAAGACACAGATTGAAGGACATCGGGGAGAGCTTTCTGCTTATTCACAGATGCATCATGGCAGGTGTCTTTGTGTTGTCCTTTCAGAGCTGTTGCTAAGTAACGTGAAAGGAATAAAAAAGGAAAAAAAAATCAGTACTTTTAATTTATCATTGTTCTTTTAAGAGTATCTGTTCCTGCAGTTGCCAGTGGTTATTATTGTGATGAGCAGGAGTTTTGAACAGTCTACTTGTGCTGTTTCAAAGTTTTTCTCACCTGTTTTTACGGTCTGCCAGCCAAGAGAAAATGGACTGCGTGCTTGCAGGTTGTAGAGGGAGATAGGGCTGTGATTGTCTGCCCCAGGACTCCAGGAGAGTGTTGCTGTGGTGTCTGTAATTTCCTCCACTATTACAACCCCTGGGGGACCAGGAGGACCTAGAAATAAAGTGGAATAATCAAACAGACCACACCATCATTGCAGATGAGGAGCAATAATAGAGGAGATGCATTCTGCAGGGACCCGGTGGAGTCCAATATCCATGAAATACAAGGGTTAAAACTCACACTACTACATCATGGAGATACCTCATTTCCATGATTTCTGCTGGCAAATTGTGATTGTTTCTACTCTTTAAATGCTGTGTAGGTAAGTGTCAATTAACTTGTAAGAGTGACAGCAGAAGAACTAAAAATAGAAACAGGTTAAAAAAAAATCCTCCATTATAACTGTTTTGAACCTAAAATTAAAGGAAAAAAAGAGCAACTTTAAGAAGATCCAAGCTAGACTGACCAGTCGCAATCACATCTTCTCTTTGTGTAAGACTTGTCAGCAGGAAAGACAAATAGTAATCAAAATGGAACATAAGTGGATGTGCTTCTTGAAGAACAATATTACTAATAACTGAATCAAGAATACAGCATTCACCCTTTTTCTCAAATTCACTCATTCAGGGAAACCGCCTGGATTACTATCCTGATGGAAGTCCACTAACTGTTTGATCGAAAGCTATTAAAACCAAAACAAAATTCAAGTCCAAATATATTGAAGGCTGGTAATTACTACAGTTCCATTAAAAACAAATAAAAAAACCACAACAACTTCTTACTTGAGAAATGATAGGATTATTTATTCCACTTAGTTGCACCAAATAAGAATAAGTTAATCACCATTTGCGTAGGCTGTATGACTGATCCAATAAACGAGACCTCTGGTAGCAAACATGACTTTGCAAAGAAAAATGTGGCTGTAATTTCCCACTCCCACCTCTGATTTTCTTCTTTAATTCTTCCTGATATTGATATTACTGGTGTTTGAAAACATACTCCATTTGAACTTGCCAAACTAAATTGGAGGCAAGGTTCTCCTCATTCAGGATCCTCTTCCACAGTTGTTGTAGTCAGATGTTTAGGGGAAAATGTGCATCTCCATCATGGGTAAATGCGGAAGAAACTTTTCTCTTGTGGTTTATTACACTTAAAATCTTATATAAGTCCTGAAGGACAAGACACAATACTTCTGTAAAATGTTAATATTATTAATAGCTATAATTGTTTATGAAAAATAGGGGTTTTCTTAACATCCAAGACTTCTGATTCTTTCCCATCCTCCTGTTGCTGAAGGCTGAAGTTTCTCTTCTGCCTCTACGCAGACGGAGGAGTGTGAAATCAGAAATGCACTACTAGACACTTTCTCCCAAAGTGGAACTGCAGGAAGGGTGATGATGGAAACAACGTTATTAATAGAAAGCAATTGTTGCTACACTTTTGCGGGTGCCCAATGCTGTTTGCATGTATCATGAGCTGTAGTGGGGCAGGTCCTTTGAATACCTCCACTCCCATGAGCTATATGAGTGGTGGTTGTCCCACTTGCTGAACTGTCAGAGCTCAGCACCTGCAGATCAGAATGGCAAACACTTGGGTCTGGTACCTCCATTTGAAGAGGCAGTTGCAGACAGGATTTCTGCAGTACTGAGCTCAGCGTTATTATATTTTAGTGCTATTTCATGCAATCAAATCTTTTACTGGCTAGAATCCTTAGTCCATGAGTAGAAAAAAATTATCTGAATATCAAAGGCTAAAAAACCCCATTATCTGAAATATTTTTAGTTGCTGTAATTTTTTTCATTTGCAGCTGCAAACAGCTTTATATTTCCTCTGATACGCCTTCAACAAAAGCATGTTTACATGAACTGTGAGAACAGTATGATCACAGTTTTGTAACAGTTGGGCTCAACAGCTTCAAAGTGAAACAGACATTGAATCCTTTAAATGAGAAAGCGATTTATGTTATTCACTTGCCTCTGTTTGCTTGGTAATCCTCTACAAGCAACTAATTGACATTAAAATGCTGGAAATATATGGCATTTAGAAATAACAACAACAAAAAATGACAAGTGAATGAAAGGGATTCAATTCCTTCAGTTCCAGGAATAGAAGAAATTTAGCAAAGTTTAGTAGTATGGATGCATGATGGAAGAAGATTGCCTCCACAACACACTGCAGTCCTCTTCACAGGAGCACAAGATACAGCTCTGTGCTATAGGAAGAAGAAGGTTTTCTGCTTTCATGGGTAATGAGCAGCTTCAGTGCTGGGAATCTCTGCTCTTGCCTTGTTCAGCCTGCTCTGCAGGTTTGATTTTGCCGCTGTCAGTGCCCTTCATTGAGTCACAAACAGCGCTGGAATAAGATGGTGTGACACCTTAGATACCTTGTGATTCTTGGCCTTCTGGTGTCCCAACTTCATTTTCAGTTGAAAGGTCTTGCTTTTCTTCTTGGGAGAAAACATAGCAGAAAGCTGTATCCTGTACACTCCTGCCTTCCTGCAAAGTGTTTGCTGTTCTTTGATGAGAAGCACCAGGTCAGGCCTTTGTCTCAGAATAGCAAGTCCTGGGGCTGATTTAATAAAATAGGGTGATCTTCAATCTCCATCATCTATTGTTTCAGGCTATCTGTTTATGTAGGAAAATACTAGTGAAATTTTTATTTCTAGCCACGAGGGAAAGTTTAAAGGAAAGCTGGGATCTTGATACAATCATATGCTTTTACTGGGTTGGAGCCCTAGGCCCAAAATTATATCATGGTCCCAAGCACAAACAAAATTGAAGGGAAATATTTTAGTACTTTTCCTCTATGACAATATTTCTCCCATGCACACCGAATGTTTCTAGCCACTGTATTATAGGCAACAGAACAAGTGTCTTGCTTATATTAAAGGATGTAAAATATATTTATGCAGACATCTGCTAAATTCTCAATATATTTTGTTGTCAGATTTCTCTCATGTTTTTTAAACCTTTTAAATGCATTCCTAGGCATGACAATGTGTCATTATGCTTTCTGAGATGTGTGCTCTTACACAGTCTGCAGGATGACTGCTAGAAAGCATTTCCATTTCCAACAGCAGGCATTCTTGAAAGTGGATTAATAAAGGACAAAAGCCTCAGTGATGACAAATGTATGACAGTTACCCAGGACCTGAGTGCTATGCAGATGTCACTCATTTTTGTAGAAAACTCATTAAATTTTATGCTTGGATGTAATCATTCATGGTGTCAGCTGCATGGCTAATGCAGAGAAGCTTTTCTCCCAAGGGCTGTGTTGTTGTTAAGGATCTCTAAAACAATTTTTTAGTTGAGAATAGCCAATTGAGGAAAAAATGCATGGTCTGCTCAAATGCTTTTCTGGAAACTACACAGAAAATGACTGGTCATAAATGCACTACAATGCAGTCGACCTTCATAAAGAAGACATTTGGGGCTGTGGTAGGCTTTTATGTGGCTCTAGGAGCACCAGAAACCCAGCATCAAGGATATTAGTCAGTTATCTTCTTTCAGAGCAATTTCATAGACTGATACTTCATTTCAGGACATATGTGACTGCATTTTGGCAAACTCGGTTTATGTGTCTTTTTATTGTTGGAATGATCATCCTGAGAAGTCTTTTAGATTATTTGCCATGGTACAATGTTAATATAAGACTTCTTGAAGACTATTGCCAATAATAGCTGTAGTTATTCAGTGAGGCAGTGCCCTTTGTGAATCCCAGAATGTGCACTGATTTACTCCACTGCTGCCTGACCAGGGTAATTCTTACTTTTGACAAACAACTAAGAAGCCTGATACATAACAGTTCGCAAACACAGATTTCTTGACCTGAAGATTTTGCTTTCTGAATGACAAGGTGTACTGGCTTGTCATCAAGATGTGAGGTCAAGAAAAAGAGGAAAAGAAAGAGGCAGTAACTACGGAATAATGGAAAAGGTGCTTGATAAAACAGGAGCTTGACTGTTGTAGCATAAATCCATTTTGCTGTGCCCAGCTACAGCAGATGATGTGTTTGCACATGGTGAGGAACAAGAGGGTGGAGAGAAGGTTTGGTGTACAGTAAATGTGATAGGCATAGTGGCTTTAGTGGATACATCTGTATCCCCAGTCCCTCCATGTGTGGTGTACCTGAGTGGTTTCTGTAAGGTAGCTACATAAAGGGCCCTGGGCAGTTGGAGATTTTATACTCCAACCAGCAGCAGGATAGACAGGGAGATTAGATTCAGGGTTGGAAGGTAAGAAAGAGAAGACATTGATGTTCCAGCCTGAACAGTCTTAACTCACTCCAGGTATGAGGGTCAGGAGAAATCCCTGCTGTCCTGCCTGAGAAGGCCTTTGGTGGTACGTATGACGTGTTGTGCTCCTTTGCCCCGATGACTTCTCTGCCCTGTACAAACCCAAAACCAGGGGCTTTGGACAAGGCAATCTTGAGAGCTGCTGAGTGTTGTGAGGTCAGATGCCAGACTGAAGTCCAGAACCTCTGAGCTGGATCTTTGTGTAGTGGCAGTTGTGACTTGATACAAAATGTATGGACAGTGCAGGGAACATGAACTGAAATTTCACCTTAGGAGAAAAAGCACCAGTAGCCTGTGAATTGCATTGTGAAAGACATAATTAGCAGGTCCCAAATAGAGTAAAAGACTGAATTTTAGACTTGCCTCTTTCATTGGCATGTCCTGCTGACTACCTTTAACACTGTGGGGCACCACGTGCCAGTTGTCTCAATTCTGGACCGTGCTGCCTCCTTCACTCTGCAATCACCAGCAGGCACCAGCACTCGCAGAACTCTATGGAGACCCATGCCACTTTCAGGCACTGAGATTGTGAACATCACTACATGTGATTTCTATTTTTTTCTTGTTTCTAGGAACTTTTTTTGACTGAAGTTAGAAGTTAGGTTGATGTTTGTAAAAAAGTTTCTTAGAAGAAAGGATCTTTTTTAAATTCTTAAAAAAAAGGTATTATAACAAAGGCCCTGTTACAAGATCAGATTGCTGGAAATGTTTTGGTCTGGAGTCTGTGGGTTAAAGGGCTGATACTCCATCTACAGTACTATACAATCTTCCAATATTGTAAATGTTTCAGCTGCACTGATATACTGAAAAGGGCCAAAGCACAGATCTGAACTCTAGTATTGATCCTATATGTTGTTATGTTGTCATCCAGTCCCTATGATAATTTCAACTCTGTGCAATTATGACTTTCTCAGCCAACACCTTGGCATGACTAATGGATTACCATGGGCTGGGGCAGATCCCAACAGGCAGTTTGTTGTGCTCATCCTGTTTTGAGAGGGGAGGGGGACCAGGAATGTAGCTGTGTGAATGGGAGCTCTGCTGTACCCATTGGCCTCAGGGAGCAGTTTACAATTATGGACATATTCTATGAGTCCAATTAATGGGGTCTGCGCTTAGGGCATCTTCCTGGCCTTTGCTATAGTTCAAATGTAATTTCAAGGACCAGCAAGAATCTGCTGACCTTGTTTACGTTCCATTTAATAATGTTGTGTTTGATGGCCTTTAAACCCAAGTACTTGTCTTTAAATTTTATTGGCAATATCACAACTCAAAGGAGCAATGTGGTCAACCTAACCAGCAGTTCCTGTGTTGTATTTGCTCCAGGTCAGTGGAGTTCAGAGGAAACATTACTTCTCTGAAAATATATCATGAGAGTGGATTTCTTGCTTAGATTGGTAGTTTTGCCAGTCTACAAGATGAATAGCTTTAACCTCTTTTTTATTTTTAGACCACAAAATGTGTACTCTTAAACCACAGTTTGTAGTCACAAAGGCTTTCATCCCTTCACACTGAAGGATTGCTCTCTGCTCCATTTCAAGATCTTACAGCTTCCAGGTAGCTGTTTGCTCTTAAAGCTCGTTTTTCTTACAGTAGGCCTGCACAGTGTGCATGGTTAGCTTTCAGTGCATAGTCTTAAAATAAGTGTTATACATTATAGAAGAAAGTTGATTTTCATCTTATTATTAGAAATTTTCCTGCATGAATGTTGTGCTAATATTTGTATAGTTCAAAGGATTTTAATTAGCTTTGTGTATGTTAAGAAGTTTCCAAGGTTGTAAAGCATTGACACGGAGAATTAGGACAACTGGACACTATTTTTTTCTTCCTCTAGAAAAGTGCAATATCTATTGACATTTATAACAATAGAAAACACATTTTGAGTAGTAAAAGTCAAAAGGATAATAAAAGCAAACAGCAGTGAATAAACTGTTACTAAAATACCCAGAAAATATTTGGCATCTAAATCTACTAAAATCCTTAAGTGTAGAACAGTGAGATAGTACTGAAAATAAAGTTAACCATATTAATGCATAGATAACACATGTCTATTTGTAACAAAACTGAGATCAATAAATTATTTATCTTTGAGTGTCTCCTAAAACATATTTTATAATATATATGCAATATAAAAATATTTTATATAAATGTATAAAATATTAAAGTACTAGATGTGCCAAAACAATTTTTTATGTGATCATTGATGAATACAAGGAAACATGCAGAAGTAATTTCTATGCATTTTGCTTATTTGACCTCTTTTTGTTACAGAAAATGGCACTTTTTGTTAGTTAGCATCTCAAATTAAAAAAATGAGCAAACTTGCCTGGCTACTGCATTACTGTAGTTCCCGTGCAAACAGCAAATAGTCTTTTTCTTTGCTAAGTGCTCCCAGACTTAGTTACCTTGTACTGTCAACCTTTGCTACAGTTTACAGTTTACAGTGTTTACATTGCAGAAAGTCAAATATTGAATAAGTGATTTTGGGACTAGTACGGTTTGCTCCTTTGCAAAGCCAGAGACCAGGCTGCACTGTATCTAGAACAAGTGAAGCAATCTGAAAGAAAGTTTGGTAATTTGGAGATGAGCTGGCTGCTTCATAGGCTGTTATAAGGCAGCGTATAATGCAACATCCAGCATCAGTCTGAGCAGTTTACAATCAATGCTACCTACTCTCATGAGTATCATGTATTGTAAACCAGCTTTACAAGAGTAATTTACAAACAGGACTTAAGTGATGGAATTTATTTGACAACTTAAAGTTACTGAACCCAGTTATATAGTATGATAAAAAGCTTTCATTTATTAAATAAATATTAAAATACTGGAGACTTGGTACCATTGATTAGGCACCAAAGCTTTCACAGGTGTGAAAAAATCCTTTAACTTCACAACCTCCTATTCCTAACTCAGTCAAGATGATCCTAAAATGAAATGTCATACAAGGAAGTGATAACCATGAAAAATAACCTACATTGATGTTTGTGGTGTCACTATCATTACTAACAATATAGAGGTTTATATAGGAAAAATCACTCAATTCTAAATGTTTGAAGCACTGTCCTCATCTACATCAGATAATAGTATGACGGTAAATTTTGCAGTGATCCTCTAATCTGCAAAAAACTTCCTGGTGTTCTTGGAAACCATTGTTCCACCTCAGTACAGGTGAAAGGGATCTCTACTCTTAACAGGCTATACAGAGCCTCACGCTGATCTTTGTGAAAGCATGGTAGACTCCCGTGTGACATTCTCAACTCCCACTATTTTTCTTTGCTGAACTGTACAGGTGATTTTATAAGCCAGCCCTCCAAACTTGCAGAAGAAAGACCAAGGAATATTCAATAACTGGATTTGGTAGATTTTTTACTCAAGCTTTTCCTTATTGCAGCCTAGGTCAAAGCAGCTCTTCAAATGACTGCATTAGAAACTGTGTTTCGAGAGCATAGGGATACTTTTTGTTAAAAGTAAATGCAAGAAGTAGCATTCCGCTCTTAGCTATGAGTTCTGCTGGTGTTCTTCAAACATTCCTGTCTATGAGTAACAGATTTTGTACTGATGAATTAAATATAGACAATGTGAAAAACACTGTTGACCTTTTTTTAATGTAGTTGATTGGAATGAAGGTCATAAAGGTTAGCCCCTTCGTGGTGTCAACGTTTTTTTTTTATGACAGAAGTATTTGGTGTTTTAAATGTCTCTACAGTGAAACATGGTGGAAGCACAGGATCATGAAGACATGCTTACTGATGAAAATATGAGTGCACAGATTGCTTAAAATTTCTACAGCATAATGGGGAAATAAGAACATAACAAGCCCTTTTTGGAAGACAGGCTTCAAAAACCAAATTAACTTACCAAGCAGGCATTGTCTTGAGGAAATCTGACACATTGCTGGCTACAAGATCACCTGAGACATCTGTGAGATGCAATTCTTCAGGCTGGTACTTGGGTGTTTAGTAACCATGTTTGTGATCATATAATTAGTGTCAGAACATGACATGCATGTTTATCCTGTATTAGAGCCTTCTGCTTTGGTGATCACTTTGTGAGAAATCAGTATAGGGACAGCTCAACTACTGGTGTGCCAATGATAGATGGAAAACTAGCCAAGCTGAAACATTCTGCTATTCTGCTTCTCTGCTATTTAATATTCACTGAAAGTTGAAGATCTTGTTGGATAAATAAAGGTTGGTAGCCAGACAAAACACTTGACATGGGAAAACTATTCTTGGACTAATGTCAAGAATGGGATTTACATTCATAAAAATCGTAAATCACTTCTGCTTCTTAAATGGCTAATGACTTCATGTACTGGGGAAAACATTTGTTGACTGTGTCATGAATACCTATATTCTCCTTTAAACATCCTTTTTTTTTTTTGCATGACAAACAGCTATTCTGCACATATTTCCCTCGGGTGAGCAAACAACAGAAGGCATAAATAAAGTGAAATCAGGCAATGGCTTGGGTGTCAGGAATGTAAATCCATACCTGTGATTTTTGTTATATTCATTCACTCCACTAAAACTATTTGACCATTAGTCATACATAATTCCTGTTATGGGATTTCTCAGAAGAAGCACATTTATGCGAGTCTGGTGACAGAACTGTTACTGCCTTATGTGAAAGGCTGTTTTCTCTTCTGGATGTCCTTGAGCTGTATCAGCTTGCCCTATATGCCTTCTGCTTCTGCTACAGGCTCTGATGACTGTCTCCCAGAAAATCTTGCAGTGTCATTTAAGGCTTTACAGCTATCTGCCTCATTGCCCTGCTGAAGAGCAAATCCAGTACAGGGGGCACATGCCTGTTATTTAGCTTCTTCCTTTCCCAATACACCCTTCAATGTATTGGCTTAAGCTGTTGACAATGGTTCCCGTGAGGACTGTGTTCCTTTCCTGAGCAGTAGCCAACTCAATGAAAGAAACAAATATTTGGGTTACTGGAGATAGATACCATAAATTGTGCCCTACACAGTCAGGGTCTCATTTGTTTTTCTGCTGACTTCTGTGCTTCTGGCTACTCTGCCTTAGAAAGGGAGTTGAACACATCTTGATCCCACCTAATCTACTGCCTGCAGGTATAGCATGCTTTTGAGGAGAGACAAGTGTGATTTTGAGGCTCAATCTGAGACAGCTAAACCCAAGATATTTTACCTTGTAGATAAGCATTGAAGTTACTGAGCTAAGCTATGAGTTGTTGGCATCACCTCTTCTGCCTTAAATCAATCCTGGCCATTGAGCTGAATTCTGTCTCTCATCCTCCCCATATTCAGAGAGTAAAGGACTTCTCTGGGGACTTCCACAGAGTCAAAAATACTGTCTAGAGGGGCTGGTGGATCTCAGATGGATGAATAAAAGATCATGACTTATTTTTTTAGGTACCTAAGAATAAGAACAACTTGTGATGATGAATTGCAGAGAATTTTGTAGAACCATATTTTGGAAAGGAAATGCTTTTGCAAGTTAGGTAGTAGCCTACTTGAATATAAACAGATGATGTCAGTTATGTCAGGACAGCAGACCTCTGAAGGTCACTGTTGACTAGCATGAGACTACTGAAATACTTCTCATTCACAACCCATTCCAAGATTAAAATGCAAGACACTTAAGCTGGAAAGCTAATGTACTGCCTGACAGGTCCAGCTGCCAGCAGAACAACTCTTCTTGATGAATTCCGTATTATTGGTCGTGTTAGAAAAAATATAGAAACAGAAAGGGAAAAATAAATAACTTGGGCTGAAAAAACAACATTTAAGGAGCAGAGAAATTACTAGGGACTACTAAAACTAAAGAGTGGTTTCTTATTTTAATATACATTATTTAATCACGTTTTCAAAGTACTTAGGAAAGTATTTAGGTTTTGCTTTGAGTGGTATGTGCTGATGGGACTCGAATCTTGATTTTGTTCAAACATGATCCAGAATATCTTTTCATATATAGTTTTGAAGTGTTCCTGAAAGAGATGCACTAGATAAAAATCATTATGGAAATAACATTAGACATGTATTTCACTACAACTTACCTAAAATCAAGAACTGTGAGGTAGTGAATTTGAAAATGGTTTTAAAAAATCTATAAGCCATTTTAGAAAGTTGCAGAATAGAAAGTTGCTGCTGTCTTAATTTCTTGTGTTCTTCACACACACACACACATACATACATATGTAGCATATTCAGAAATATTTTTGCACCATTAATTAACTTTTTGTAAGCAATAAGACTCAAAAAAGAGATTTACTTGGTACTATTCATTCTCTGTTCTTCATTGATGTCTGGTGACATTTTTGGAATTTAACTTCTACTGTATAATGCAAAGCAAAGAAGAACAGGGGCAAAAATAGCGACACAGTTAGTTCCTTGGCATATATTCAAGGGATCTTCCAGTAGAGCAACTAGCAAGAATGGCTTCCAAAAAAGATAAATATGGTTTAAGGATACTCCATGCTTTCTCCACAATAAATGATACAGAGACATTGCAATTGCTTGAAAATGCAGTGGTGAATGTCTGTCTGTTGAAAATCAGCATGTTAGTTATGAGTAATAGGAGTCTGCAAAAAGTTTGTTTCTCTCTCCTCTGTCTGAAGAGGCTGCAGCAAGATATAGTTGCCTTCCCAGCCACTTGTAGTAAAGCTCTAGAAAACTGTCCTTTGACTTAAAAATAATGCACCAGCTCAATACATAATTCAGTATAAATTTAACCAGTTTTCTAATAACAATGATTCTGATATTCATGAATATCTAAAGGAGGGAAAATTAGATTAATTTAATTTATTCTGTATGTCCAATGTATTTCCTGTAGAAATGGTGTAAGCAGAATTTTTGAGTAAAAATTACAATTATGTATTAAAAATACCAGGCGAATCTTACAATGTAACTAATATTTGAAATGCTGTTTTATGCTGGTATGACATTATCAGCATTCAAGACTAGCATTTTCTGCAAAGGCAAAAGGAGAGAGTAAGGTCAGAACAAGGATGTGCTGTAACTTCACTTATATCGGCACTTCTAAGAGTTCATAACAAAGCTTCTGTTATCTCAGTTTGGCCATGGGCTGCAACATTTAAAATACAAAGGTGTTTTGTAATATGCATAAAATGAAATTATTTTACCTAGAAACTATACTGGAAATAAAGAATAATATAGCTTTGGATTTCAGACTTTACTGGATAGTGCCAATGGGTTTTCTTCATAGATGATGACTTCCTCTGTCAGGTGGAATTCTTCAGAGTTTACTGAAATATTTATTGAAACATCTGTTGCTGCTGGTCTCTCCTCCTAAGCGATGTCTGGTACCTCCAAAAGCTAAACCTAAAGAAGTTTGAAAAGTGCTACAATTTGGTATCATCAGACAGTGTCGAATTGCAGACCACTGAGCTCACTCCATAAACTGAGATAGGGGAAGAAAAAAGAATTAGAGATACTGAAATTAAGGTGAAATGCCTGTAACAAAATAAGGAGAGACAGATTAGATTTACCTAAATATTTTAGATATTTGAAATGCTGAAGTCTGTGAAGAGTAATCATTATCAACTTTGCACTGAATGTGCCTTAAACATTTTCTGCAATACAAAACAAAAACAACCTACATTTTTTGGTGAAAGTAATACTGACACTGTAGGATCTTATTGCCCTCATTTGCAAAAGTTTTACAGATATCTCAAGGAAATTAACTACTTCAGTAAACAAATCATATCCTATAATTTCTTGAAAACTGAGTTTTACAGCAGGACAAAAGCAGTCATACAATATAAAGCATTTTGTGAAAGAAATGCAAACATTTCTTACCGTATCCTATAATTATCCAATCATAGAAACAAGAAAAGGAGAACATTCTAAGCAAAGTATATTTGAATTTAAATTCCATTAAAAAGCAGTCATAGTTTTCATTTCATCAGCAAGGTGGCATGGTAATGAGACACCCACATACATACATTCCGATACTGCTTACAACGCCCTTTTCTTTTAATCTCAAAACTCTTCCTCAGAGGCTCTCGTTTATGTAACCAATATTCTTAAAAAAATAATTTTGTAACCAGCCGGCAGTGTCCTACATAATAGCAAGCTAGGAGGTTTTTGTCACTAATAAGTTCAATGGCATTAAAGTTGAGATTGCCTTGCCTCTCCATAGAGCCTCCAGCTCCTGTCTGAGAGAGGTAAAGGTAGCACATAAGGTCTTGTGTAACTCACAAGGATGAATCGGATTTCATAAGGCAGCTAAAATGGCATTACATGTCTGTGTTGAGACACCTGAATACCACCATCTCAATAGTGCCATAGCTCATAGAAATCTGATGGTCCTCAAAGTGACTTTGTGGAAATATTTAATAGATACTTTTATCAAAATATGAAGAGCCCTGCAGTCAGCCAGAAAGATTCTTTATCATTTAAAGCATATATTTGTCCTAAAAGTGACAGATATGGGCTTATGAAACCTAAAGATGTGGTGAAATGTGGTAAAATAAGTATTTTGGAAAGATTTAATCTCTAAATAGTTTTGATTTTTTTATTCTTGAGTTTTTCAGATGTTACAAAATATCTACCTTGATTTATTCTTTACAGAATGTATAATACACAGTAAGGCTACCCAGCTGTGCTACCTAGCAGGGATCCACCTATCTTGAGATTGCAGGACCTAACACTTGTAATGCCAGTTGCTAGACTGTAAGTCCTCAAGTCCCATCAGGCACATGTGCATGCACACACACACAAGTAGTGCAGAATGCAGAAATACTTTGCTTAACAGAATGCACATATGGTGCTAATGCCCTGCTTTATTGTAAGCTAGTTGGTGTCCTAGATATGATCGAGGAACCTGAAGGACAATGACTCTTTGTTCCTGCGCATAATCAGGATCGTTAAATGACAGGTAAAGCAACTTATCAGATTACAGGGCTGGGTCTAAAGATGCAGTCAAAATTTGGTGGTGACAATTCCATGTTTGAAAAAAAAACAAATCCTTGTCATATTAGGGGGCTTTTGGTTCATTTTTTGTATCTATCATTTTATAAAACTCTGCATGGTCTCTTCTCTCAGGAAGTGAGTGAATATTCTTAAACCATTAAATCAGAGAGAATGGCTTGACCATAAGATGAAATGTAAAGCACCACATAAAAAAGCACAGGCTTTTTCATACCTATCTTACACAGGCATGTGAATGCTAATGGTCTACGTTTTAACTGATCTGGTATACCTCTTGTGCTATTACCTCTCGTAAGACTGTATGTCCATTGTTTCTCATTGTCATGTCTGCAGGTTAATTTGTGATAAAACTTCTTTCAAAGACAGTAGGTTAATCACAAATGTTTTCAACAGTATAAAATCTGAAGAATAATGCATAAGACAGATGTCCCTGAAAGCCACATATTTACATTCCCTGGTACAATAGTTTCTGGTGATTGTGTTTTCAGGTGGCACAGCGAGCATACTCACCCCTAACAAGCAGCTCCGTTTCATCTGACACAGTGTCCGCTGCGGTTTGAACCCTGCAACCGTATCTCCCAGCATGCATCAGAAGGATATTCCTGATCATTAAATCTGCAGAGGATGCTTGCTGAAACAGGGAAGAAATGGCAGTTTAAAATTCAGTAAATCTGTGTCCAAGGCAGTTCACAAGGGTTTTTTGTACAATGTGAGAAACTCATGATTGCAGCTTTCATCTTACAACATTTATGTGCCTTAATACCCACTTTTGAGGATTATCAGAACACTGCATTTATACAATATTTAATAGGGATTAAAGAAAAGGATTTCAGATTTTTAATAACTTTGACTTTGCTTAAAGCTCACTATACATTTTTGCGTGCTCAAAGAATATGATTCCAAACTAGCACAAAGAAATTCATTAAGGAGATGAACAGAAATATTTTGGATGCAATCTTTGGTATTTAAAAAGTCCTTTTAGAAATGAAGGGCTCTTTCTTCCTCTTCCTCTTCGCTACAGTTCAGTGAAATTTGGAGTATGTCTCGCTGTAGTAATGAAATTAAGATAACTTGAAGGCTAATATTGATTGATTTCTGTTAACACAGAAGAAATGAATACTAAATACGATTGAGGAAATATGGACAGATTCTCATTTTTCCTGTTGAAATCTTTATGTATTTAAATCTGAAACATGCAATCCCTGAATGAGTGTACACAGAGAAACAGTTCAAATTTTTATTTTTTAGTATTCTAGACAACAGTAATTACAATGCCTCAAAATAATGAGCAGAAAAGAGAAAATTGGAAAGTAGAACAGCCTTTTGGAGGATAAATTACTTTTGCTAAGAATGTCTGTATTTTTTCATAAGTGATAATGTTAGTTTTTTCATGTACAAAATCACTGTTGTATCCAAACTTATTGGAGTCAATAGATCACAGAATCACAGAACGGTAGGGGTTGGGAGGGACCTCTGGAGACCATCTAGTCCAACCCCCCTGTCAAAGCAGGTTCACCTAGATGTTGCTTCATCAAATTTAGTGACCCCACATCCATAGATATTGTGGATTTAATATAGTCACTACTTAGGGAAAGAACAGGTGAGTGTGAATAAAAGTCACCCTAACCATATGGTGTAGCAATTGCAGTTTATTTTGTTAATTCTGTGTCCTAAAAATACCTAGAAGTTTTTGATTTAATGTGAGCACCAAAAATTTTAGCAAATTACCCTAAGTATTTTTTGTTCCTTTCAAAGGATTTTTTTACCCTTAATAGGCAAATGGAAATAATTTGAATGTATTAACCAAGGACAGACAAAATGTCCTGCAAATATCTCTAAATTTCCATGTCATTGCTACTTTGTATGACACACGAACCTAACATGTTAAGTTTTTTCAACGTCAATGTAAAGTTTGCATAACATTATATTATGGATTACATATAGTTAATGTTTTCGATATAATATTATAATATACTACAGACAATTATTACATGAGTATAAACTATAATATACTATGCATAAATTTATTAATTGTACAAATAATAATATATAATCATGTATAATATATTGTTGTAGTATATAAACCACTATTATGTTATTCCACTATTCACTATCATACTATCTAGTTTATATACTATATATACAATATATATATAAAAAATACTGAAAATATATAAACCAGATAAAAAATATATCAGGTATTGTACATTTTAGGCAATAATATGATATGATGTACTGTTATAAATACAATATAATCTGGTAGATAATATATTATGTATTTGTTATATTGAATTATATTTACCATATATATTGCATAGTATATGTTACATATGAATAATTGATTAGATAATATATATAATATATAGCTAATATGATACAATATATATTAATGTATATTATATATATATTTCACTTTAAGAAACATTTATTGAGTATAAGCATTTATCTTCTCAGATTTTATTTACTTTGCTAACCAAGCAAAGACTGACAGTCTTTTCCTTGAATGACATATTCCCTGTGTCATAATACTCCTGTGCAGTGGTTCTACTTTGAGTCATTTTGATCCCAAATAAGTGGAATTCTACACTGCATTCAAAATAAAGTCTCACTAAGAGTGTACATGTTGATCCTTCTCAAGTTGTGCTGGAAATAAGTCACCGACTACACCTAGATTCCTATTTGCCTGTTTTTTTGGTGCATACTTATTCTCTGCTCAGCTAGATACACTCAGATCTTTATCCTTCTCAATCATTCGTAAGTTATGAGTTCCCACTTCATAATCAGTCATCCAAATGTGTATGACCTTGTGCTTTGAAGTATTACATTTCTTGTCTGTTCCCATGTGTTATTTTCATCATCTGCTGTATTGGTAGTATGTCCAATTTCATACCATATAATTGTCATTTGCATACTTTTATTTCTTATGCTAAATCATTAAAAAAAAAAAAAAAAAAGATGGAATAAGATTGGTTCCAAGATCAAATCTTCTATAATTTAGTTTTTTCTTTCTAGGCAGAAGAGTTTCCTTTCAGCACATCTTGACACACCTTCTTCAGCCAATCTTCTCTTCATTTGCATTTTTGGAGCTGAACTTGTCATAATATGTCATGTAGCACCAAAGTAAAATATTTACCAAAGCATATTCACATGCAAAGAAGGAAAAGAGAGGTGGGACATCAAGGTTGCCACTGATACTAAAGTGAATGTGGTCATGATCTATAGCTTAATAATCCTGTAGATCTAGGAGTGTGAATACAATGGTAGTGTTTTGCCTTCTGAAGTGGTCTCCTTAATGATGTTGCTGAAGGGAAGATAGACCAGTCAGGACATAATGCAATTCTTATATTCTTGCTCTGGCATATCAGAAATCATAGCAGTGGAAAAGAATATCTGAGTATTCTGCAGCACTAAATGCAAAAGAGGAGCGCACACTCCTATTAGGAGTTAACTTCAGGATACAAATTTTTTAAGTTGTCCAGCACAGCAGCATTTACTAGCCATCGAAGCAAGGGTTGCTCAAGATGATGAGTGATTCTGGTAAAAACCCTTAGCTATTAGAAGGATAAGACCAGAATCAGTCCACATTTGTCCTCTCTTGAGGGTAATTCACATTTAATGTGTGTTTTGTTATTAAGTGGGAGGAAAAGCATAATGGGTAGCAACTGTCTGATTTCACGGCTCAGGAGTGAAATCTTGGCTGTCACTTTGACTTCCAGAGGGTTCATGACTGTGTGAATCCCAATATTCTTAACAGGAAAAATATATGTATTTTATCTGCACACCTGTGTAACTGGGCAGACAAGCAGCAATTGAAAGAATCATTACTGTAAGTGGAGAGCAGTGCAGTACAATAGATCCCCATGAAACACATTATTACAGCATAACAGGATGTGCAGCCAGCATTGCTTAGGAGGCGCATGTGGAAGGAAATTAAACTCACTGTGTTTCATACAGATCAATATATGTTCAGACCTTAGATACTTGGTCATGGGAAATAATGAGACATACTAGCTTACATTTAGGTAAGTAGGAACTATGTTTGACCAGGATCTCTGAAAAATACCATGTTATTTGTTGTTCAGTGGTATTTATAAAGTGGTCTTTATGAATTATGCAGACTCTTCCAAGTCTTGAAAGACAGATTATTTTGTTGATCAGTTTATCCTGTAATGAGAGGTTCAAGGCCACAACAGGCCCTGTGGGGCGGGTGTTAAATTGATGTGTTGGCCTTCCAAATCTTAAGAAAATCTCCGCTCCATGTCATTGCAGCTGCTGCTTAAATTTGAGTGATTACAATCCAGTTTAAAAAAAAGACTGGCTAAGTGGGACCGCAGCAGTGACTTCATTAAGAAAAGTGTCTAAGGTCAGAAACTTTGTCTACTGCTTTTAGTCTTCTTTTAGTGGAAAAGGACATGATGTTTCAGCAAAAGCAGAGACATACCCTCCCCTTTGGGGAAGACAAAAGTGGGTGACAGGGATGCAAACAGTGTAGAAACATATCTCATCTGAACTAACATGAGTTAGAACAGCCTGGTGTATCAGCAGCCATGTTGTCCCAATATCATCCAAAGCTGCAATTAGTGGTTTTAAATTTCTTTGTTTATACCTAAATTTCTACTTTATTAAGTGTAGGTTTTTAAAAGCTGCTTTTTATTCCACTAATTATGCTCTTCTGTGACAGGGCGTATTTTGCAATAAGCGCACCCTTTCAAAGTACCATTTTGTTAGAAAAATCTATATTCCTTGGTGTTCTGAATATCATATTTTACACATTTAGCCAAATATCAAAAGAATTTATATTTGTTCACTATAAACTTCTGCTGTGTGGAATATATCTTGTACTTTGCTGAAGCCAAGGCTTAAAAACAAAACAATACAGATGGATTTAACAGCCAACTTCTAATGATTTTAAGGAAAGCTAAATGTAATTTTCAACATCAGCATCAACTATGGACCTACTGTAACACTGAACACACTTCTGGTCTTCACTAAGCAGCAAACAAATAATAATGCAGCTACCAATGCTATCTGTCATGACTAATGGTTCTCTCTAGGACAACTAATCATTGTACAATTCACATTATGCTCCCAAGTATCCCATTCATTAGGTTCTGGCCAGCTCCAGTGCTGAGTGCTGTGTCAATCTATTGTTCTCTCTGCTCCAGCATGGTATGTACCTTAGGTCATACTTGTGTCTGTAGTGTATCTAATTAGCTTTACCTGTAAAGTATGGCTTGAAGTAATTTTTCACAAGAATTGGTGCCACCTCTACATAGCATTTGCTTTTCATGCGGAAATACTTTGCCAAACTGAAAAAAGCTCCAGGGAGCATGTAATATGCACACTTTGCTCAATATGAATCACATTGTTGAATTTGTTTTTTGCACTCATTGCCCTAATGCTGGGGATTTGCAGAGGGGAAAAAAAAAAAGCGCCAACTTACAGAGAACTTACTGTTGGTGAATTAATACTTCTTCAGCCATCCCACATCCCCACAAAGAGGAAGTTGTATGTGGATTTTTTCCTTTCCATTTCATAAATCCTAAGAGGTTATGAATTGCTTTGCAGTAAAGTAACTTTTACATATTGTTCTTCAAACGAAGAGAATTAGACTTATTCTTCCTGTGAGAGCAAGTTCAATATCTTGAGCCAGTTGCTAGGAAACCTCCCTGTTAATCTGTCCATTCATTTGCCGAGTTTTTATCTCTAAACCAAGGTGGTTCATTCAGTATCCAACCTTTTCTTTTGAAGGCTTTGCACAAGAACAATCTATAATCTGCCTGTATTTGAAATGGAGCTCACAGTTACACAGTAGAGCACTTTTTTAACATCTAGTAAGTCTCTTGTTTACTTCCACCTAACTCTCCTATGGAACAATCAAACTTTGGTTTGATTATTACACAGTTTATCATGTATGGTCAAAGTACAGAATCGTATGTGGAAAATATATATGAACCCTAGGAACCTTAAATCATTCTCTTCTCACTATATAAATCCTAGCTTTCATTTAATCTGCTTCTAATGCTGCTCGTTTTAGACATCCATTGTCATACTTCCCTTCCACACTCCAACTGCAGTTCTGTGAAAGTAGCTCTGATTTATCTTGGAAAGAGGGACAAAAATGCAAGGAAGTTCAAAATACTGGGTAGTCAATAGAGATGATGTGGCAACTCTCAGCTCCCAGCTTCTGCACTGCAAAGGCCTGGGGTCTAGAAAGGCTGCCTATTACTGTATTGAGGATTCATGTGGGGAACTCAGCCTGGACAACATGCAATGAAAATTGTCTCTCTGCTTGGGAAGAATATGTCTAAAAAGGATAGTGAGACTATTACAAATTATCATGATTCAACAAAAGCTTAAATCAGTGGGAAAAAAGAGTGGGCAAACACTGACAGCCATTGCAGAAAAACTTTTATGATGAAAGCCTGAGGAGTGTTTGAGTAATTTCTTTACTAGGGATACAAGGGCTTATCGAGGCTTGCTGCTGTCACCTAAATCTGTTAACAGTGAGAGGTGAAGGTGCTTTCCTACAAAGTTGTTTCTATAGAGAAGAGAATGCTTGGGAGGTACAAAATCTTGAAAAGTATCTAACATTTTGTAAGGTCATATTCTGTATAAACTGAGAACTGTAAAGCAACGTTTATAATTAAATTAAAAAAGAATTACCTGGGTTGTTAACGCTATCTCACTCAGCTTAAATGATTATTTAAAATATATGGGTGTTTTTACAGATAACACACAAGTTAGGTGAATTCCTTACTCACATATTATTTGACTTAGTAAAATAGTCTTTATTAATTAAATTCAGTCAGATAAAATTGAAAAATTATTTCACAGTTGAATCTTGATTGTTTGTTGTATTTGATTAGCAATGGAGTTTATTTTTGGTTAATTTATCTGAAGCAAACTAATGATCTTACAGAATAACCTAATGGAAATGTTAGCTTTGTACCATCAACAGTAAGTGAAAAATAGCAATACAATAAAATTCTTTCAAATTATGCTGACAATTTATATGTGCATTATGTTGGATTGTTGGCTTCAAGCCAACTTCTGTTCATAATACATTTAGGACAATCTAAATGCTATTTCATGCAAATTCTCAGGTTTGAACACACCAACCACTTGCCTGTTTACTGTTTATGATGTTTACAAATTGCAAATATTTAATCTGTTAAAAAGCAGCAGATTTCTCTGTTGATACAGTGATAACAAAATTATATTCTGAGTTCTGTCTTTTCACCATGTAAGCACATTTGGAACGAAGAAGATAAAATTATTGTTATTGGTTTTGTTGTGATTAATGGTATGTGGTAGTATAATAATTGTAGTATACTAGCATCTAGGCTGATACAGATTGACTGAAGGATACTTGATATTAATCGTTACATTTTCCCCAGCTATAAGAAGTAAAAAAGGTGGTTTTCGTGGTTTTCAAGGTTTTCAGGTTTGTGGATTCGTAAGAATTATCCAGGGGAGGTGTGGACCCTTCTGGTGGCAGTATTTTTGAGCAGTTTGCCTAAAGAAATCAAGAATAATGGAAACAGTTGCTTTGGGTGAGCACTTGTGGCTAGGAGTGGATGATAAAGAACATTGAAGTGTTGGGAGTGAATATGGACAACTTTAAAGCGCAGCTTAAATTGCTGCAAAGGGGTTTGATTCATTTTATTGAGAGAAGACAGAGGAAGAGATGAAGTTAAATGAGTATCAGAGGTCAGGTAATGTGTCATGTACTGGAGCAGTTCTGTGAAATCTAGGGATTAAAAAAAAACACAAGGTTTTGAAAATGGGAAGGAATGAGAAAAAAAGATGGGATATGAAATGGCAAGTTCAGGATAGAGAGGCCTATTATACTCATGTCACTAAATTCATGTTCTGTATCTGTATCTGAGTTGTTACCACCAGGAGAAAAAAAGAAGAAAAGACTGAATAATACGCGGTACCTATGTTCCTGTTTAAAGATGCAGGAAGAGGGAAAAAGAGAGCGTGGAGCTACACATATAATTTGAGTGAAAAGGTGGTGATAGTGATGGATCAAGGTGACAGAAATGAAAGTAAAACCCATCTGGGACAAGTGTGCCATTTTGAGAACACAGGAAGCATGAAGAACAGACACGTGATTGGGATTTCATTAGCGTGCTGCATGGAAAATTTTGTGACAGCCTTATGTGAACAGAGATTTATTAGCAGGGTCCACAGATGATGGCAGACATTAACTCTAGCAAAGAAAGCTACCTAGGTGAGAAATAAAAAAGGCGATGAAGAGAGAGACAGAAAAAGAAAAAGGAAAACTCTTCCTGGTTGCCAGCCAGAAAGAGTATTCTCCTCTTGAGGCTCTTTCCAGTGTAGTAGGTGGCAAGGAGGAAGATGATGATAAGGACCATTTTTTGCCTTTTTTTTTTTCCCCCTAGAGTTGTAGCTTTTTCTTTGGGAGACCTGCTCAAACTCTGTATATGTTAGTGCTGATTGGAATGTGCTAATTAAGAGCAGTTGTTGCACAGTGATTGACTGTTAAGCTTCTGAGGATGTATAATGGTGGATAATATTTATTAAGTATTTACATAACCATTATCTAATTTGCACCCTGTGGTTTGGTTTACAAAACAAGAGACAAACTGGGCGGAAGGGCAGAGTAAGTTTCAGGCCAGTGGGATCTTCTTCTCATGAGAACCTATCATAAAGCATGATTGGAGTTTGCAGATGCAAGGCCACAAGAACAAAACCAGGAGATCAGTGGTGAAAGAACTGCAAGGGATAAATACTACCAGGAAGGCTCTGGAAAACACTGCTGCAACAGCTGGGGAGAAAAGTTGCAGTGCTGCAAGTGAAAAATAGACAGCAGAGCTGCAAACAGAGGGCTTTGGTGTTAAGAAGGCTGACATTGACCAGGTGTTCAAACAATTGGCCGTACTGTTATAACCCAGATAACACTGTACCAAGCAGTTAGATGGTCCATCAATTGCAAGTAAACAGTGGAAAGAATGGACTGTCATCAAATATCTTTTATTTACCCCAAGATTCTTCTCTTTAGAATGTTTCTTGTAAACAAGAGAAGGCACAAAATTCCTTAATAGAATAAACCAGTGTAAAAATTATCTGACTGCATTTCATGACTTTTTTATTACAATAACTTTTCAATAGTAATTGGTATTCAGAAATGTTAAGAGACTCACATTTTTTGGATGCTCAGTTATCTCCTTCCTCCACAGTACAATTAGAGGAGATGTGAGTTATCATCTCTCTTCCTTACTCTGTATTTGTAGTCAAAGCCACAAGCACTTGGGCACACCAGTTTATGTGCTTGTTTGATTCTAGGAAATGTTTGGAGTGCCCTGTTCTAATGCAGAGTGCAGGTATGTCTATAAATTCGATCAGTTCACTGGGACTGTTTAGACCCTGGAAGCAACACATAGTTAAGTGCATTATTAGACTGTGGTCTTTATTGTGTTCAGATTTTCGGTTGTAGTTAGCAGTCATAGAACACACATTTAAAAGCTTTTGACCAGAAATCAGCATTGCATTTTGTACCCTCCCAAGTTTACAAGAAACTTGTGTTACCAAAAGACAAGATAATTATTTCTTTTTTATTTTGAAACTGCTTCTGATCACTCAAGTATTTAACTGCTGCAGCGTGACAAACAGGCAAAACCTGGCAATGAGCATAGGGCTGAAATATTTGGAGATTTGAGATGGCAGTAATGGCTGTGTTCAGCCTCTTCTATCAGCAGGAAAGTATTGTGATAGACAGTGAGACAAATTGACAGCAAAGATGTTAATATAGCAGCATTACCATGAACAGAAGTTCTCTGCGCATAGAGCATGTATATTCTACAAGAATTTTGACAACTGTTGCTCTTTTCCTCAGTGGGGGGAGGAGGGAGCTGTTAAATAAAACCCCTTTAATTAATTAATTAAATTTAATTAGCCTTGTTTGGTTTTATGTCCAATAAAGAGGAAAGACATTATTATTTACATCTTGCTGTTTTAACTGATTCCATGTAATGTAGAACTTGGTGCTACCTATTTAGAAAATGCTTAGGAAATTTTAATCTTAACTTCTAAAATATGATTAAAGTACTACGACGAACTAAGGAAAGACTTGAAAGTTTAATGAAAAGTGCAAAGTTATGCTCTCTTACAGGTTCTAGGTTATCAGATTAAAGTCTTCAGTGCTAGACAGTAGTTAATATATTGTCTGGTCTGTCTCTACTGGCCTTTTCCAAGTGAAACAGTAGATTTCAAGTCACTTCCATGTGAACAAATGACCACTGTAAAACAGAACATGAGCAGTTTTGCTTATTGCTTCCCATGGTGGCAGTTTCAGTTAAGATCAAAGACCAAGATATTGAGACTAAATCACTTTCCTGAGTCTGAAATGTACTCATGCAGGTCAAGGTGAGGGACACTAAGAGCAATACTGCTGCTTACCAGCCTGTGGATAACCACAATAAATCATTTTGCTTGGCTGCCATAAAAACAGTATCGGCTCTCAAACACAGACTTGGAATAATGATAGCTGGATGAAAATCTACTCGCAAAATCAGATGTCTTTAGCTGCAAAAGTGGTACCTCCAGGACAATGTTAAAGTCAGTGGAGATCTTAGAAAATTCTGAGTAGAATTTTGAACAGGACTTCTGGATTTGGCACAAAGGACAGAAAATCAAAGTCACCCTAATAAAAGCAAGCAAGTGTATATTTTCTGTGCTCAAGTGCTCCCTGGTGTTGCTGGAAGGAAATCTTGGCAATTCAGACTTCCATGTAAAATTATTTCTATGAATTACATAGATTACACCTCACAGAACCTACAATGTTGTTGAGTCTTTTTGTAGAAAAAAAAAGACTTCTACTGCCAAAGGACTCTGTGTCAATGTAACACTTTACATTATTGCTCTGCTACCAAGGGTACTGTGGACTTATGCATGCGCAACATTTGAGATGTTTTCCTTTCCTAGAGTGCAGTCTGCAGCTGTCACTCTAGTGGAGTTTAGTCTCTTTTCCTTAACATCCCCTTAATGCACAGCTTTGTTCAACTTGACATCCTTATCACACTTATCCTCTCACCAGGCAAGTCCCTGAAGTACCTAAATTGCTGTAGGTACTAAATCCTTGATAGCTCAGTAAACAACAGCAAAACCACCCTCAATCTGTATAAAAAATTAGTTCTCAGTGTGAAAAATTATAACTTTTTTTTTTTTTTTTTGGCACAAAATCTACAGATGTAATTTAAAAACAAACAAAGCAACATGTATTATTAAGAGAAGCTTTTCCTTTTCCTTTTAATTGTAATTTCTAAAAGTATGCAATTTTAGCAACTAGAAATTCATCTACAGTCCAAATAAATGTTACTTTAGTGACAGCTTTTATAACACTGCATTAAACATCAGAATGTTCATCATACATAACACCTGGGTCTGCCACAGTGAAAGTATGAGCAATGCAACCAGTGGTGAGAGGCTGACAATAGTTTTGTTATTAGGAAAACCCATTCAAATAATGTTCAGTTTGTCAGGCTTTCAAACAAATAAACAGAACTCAAAAACTTGAACATTTTTTAATCTGATGAAGTATCAGTGTCTGCAGAACAAAATGGATGTCTAATTCTGTAACTTCATGCACAGAAAAGATATTATTTTTCTTAAATGTACTGCATTAGAAAGTATTTTGTTCAGGATCAACTCAGGCAATTTAAAGAAGTATTTAATTCAGAAACACAAAATATCAGATTTCAAGTTCCTTTTTTCTGCAGTCTTAAACCTGTGTCTTTATCACATGGTGTATCACTCCTTTGACACTGTATAGGTTAAAGGAAATTACATGTTAGGAAAAATACAAGAGTTTATTTTATCTTACTTTCACCTAGTACCTGGTCATGCTTTAGGTTTTAACAAAGAGAAGAAATGAATTTTCATCCTTGTGATTAATTCCATGTGCTTATGTGGTTAACAGAAATGATAATGAGGTCTCATTGACAGCATTCCACAAATAAGTAGTTACGGGAATTAGAGAGTTCTTGTGTTAAAACTAAAAAAAATTTCTGTATTACCACAATTGCTATTTCAAGTTTTACATCTCTCAGCAGATTCATCTTCATTTCAGGACAATGCAAAAATCAAGATATGCCTTTTGGTGAATAGCGGTCTGTATGTATTTTAACTAATACTTTCAAAGAGGGAGAAGGATGCATCATATTATGTTTCCAACAGCATTCAAGAATATTGCAGTGAGAATTGTCCTAACAGGGTCATGGTTTGGTTTATCTGTTCTGAAAAGGAGTGTTCCCCCCTCCATCCTGCCTGGAATGTGTTAATAAGTATTTTCAGCCCTCTTCCAGTTGATCCAAGCCTACCCTTCCATTCTCTCTTAAGAGTGAAAACCAGAAAAGAAATGTCTTGACTTTTAAATGAGTTAGGAATGCAAGTAAATGAAGCATGGCCTGATGATCTCTTCTGTGAGCAATCTTGTAAAGGCAAACGAGGCTAGTCCAGTCTAAAAATAGCAGGGTCTAACACTTCATTTTAGTATTTCTTTAGAGTTGCATGGTATTTCATGATTTCAACACTAGTTTAACAATGACAAGGTATGATCTAATTTTGTAATATTTTGCAAAATACTCAATTCCTTCTCTTCAGCCTTCTTTTCTGATCAGCTGAAGTTTCCTGTTTGTAAAAATGTATGTTTTAGGAAAAAAAAAAAAAAAATTGCTTGTGTGCCTCTGAAAAGAAAGATGCCAGATTTTTACTTAATTAAAAACTTTAAAAAAGTCTCTTGGTCATTTAGACATTGAACATTGACTCCATTATAAGTGATTAATACTATTTTCACTTAGTGAAGTATCAGTGGCTCTTTGGCAACATAGTAAGAAGGAAGTCATGAACTCATACTAAAATAGTTGCTTAACTCTACTAGGTTTTGGCAAAATTTTAGTCACGTCAAGATAATAAAAGGAATCGGTCATTTTAGTGAGTTTTGCATGAATATTTGTCTGAAAATACTCCCAGTATGTCATCTACCAGATTCTCACTTGGAATGAGCCTTAATTCTATCAATTTGAGGGCTTTCTCTGGTAGAAATTATATTAATGGAGAATATTTGTTGAAAGATCTACAAAATCCTATTTTCATAAAACAAGTGAAATTACATTAAACTAGCTTTACTTTGATAGGAGAAATTAATTTTGAAGTTTCCTAGTGTGAGGATTTTCCCCAGTGACTAAAAATTCTCTTTGGCACAGGAGATGCTGAAATGCACTGACGGAACCGCGTAACACATTTTAGATTTCAGATTTTGGAAATCACTTTAAATTAAATTGTAACCATGAGATGTTTTCTTGAATCACAGAATGTTTTAAACTTGAAGTAAAAAAAAGAATGATTGTTCATTCCTATATATTTAGTACTGAATTTTGAGTATTTGACCTCCTCAGATGAAGATAAATATGCTAATAACTTTTACATTAAGCTATACCTTACTAACTGTTTTCAAATAAAAAGCTTGTTGAAGTAAAACCAGATTCCCCCACCACCATCATCACAAAGTGAATATAGTCCGACTTTCATAAAGGCAAAGAGAAAAATAAATTGATTGCAGCTGACACAATTTTTAATGCAAAGTTAGTTTTACTACATTGTACTCAAATTAGACACATTAACTTTTAAGATTTCATGACCTTTGTGAGCTTCATTTTTCTCTGTTAACATAGCATGGACATTTGATTTACATTTCATTAGTGGGAAGATTGAGTTAAATGACTATAGATTCTATTTGTTCACATTAAGAGATTTCTTTCTACCGAGAAAAGTTCAAACCATTTTACATGGGACAGGTTTGAATAACTCTATCATATTGTTTGATCATACTAGATTGTTTTTGAATCAAGGGGTAATATTTTAAATTGGTATGCATATTTTTTCCCCATATGTTTCATACTGACTTAAATAACAGTTGCACAGCTAGAACCTACCTCATACAGGGGAGTGGGAAAATAAAGTATATAGTCCTTGCTATTCAGACATTAAAATATATACTAGGCAAGTAAAAACATTGGGAGGTCAGGGCATTCCAAGAGCCATGTTATCTGTGAGAAAGATATCAATGCTTATAACAACATCCTTTCTGTATTAAAATCACCAGAAGAATGTAAGTAGGATTTGATTCAAGCTACTTTGTGATCATCATATGCCTCACTAATAATAGAGTGTGTAAGTTTACACTTAGTATCTTCTTGATTATAACCACTTGAAGTAATTCTAGTGATCTGCAGTTTGCACCTCCTCTAGCTAACATTTCTTTCCAACGTTAGTGAAACCAGTTATCTTTCAATTTGGTCAGAATTTGGTAAACGGGAGACACGTAAAAGCATGCAAATTTCTATCAGTTCACAGCACAGAGATGACAAACGCACGGTCACTTACTGCCTTGATGTTTTCAAAGTGTCCACCTTCTTTTTCAAAGTCAATTGGCTGCCCATTGTGTGTCCAATAGAAAGTGACATCTAGTGTGCTGTCGTGAAGGGCTTTACAACTGAGGACAATGCTTTCTCCAACTGTTAACTCTATCTTCTTGGGAGTCAGCTCTATTCTTGTAGGTTCTTGAAATATAGAAGGATTAGGAACATTTAGATGGAAGTCTAGTTAAAGTACAAGACCAAAATAATATGACTGAGATCTGCTTAGTCTATTCACAGCTTACATTTACTGTTTGTTTCAAATACATAGTGTCAAATACTGAAATGTATTCATAATGCACACTAAAACACGACAATGGTGAACAGAAGTAGAGCCAGTTTCATTGGAGCAATAAGGCAGGACCCTAAACAGCAATCTATAGGACTTCTGAGATGATTACTTAACTAATTTTATTTGTCTCAGAAAAAAAACTTTTTTTTTTTTTTTTTTTTTTTTTTTTTAAGGCTGCAGCACCTGGAATCTTGTGATTACATGAGAATCTCAGTTTTGTCACTTAAAATAAAAAAGGATGTTTCTAAGGATACTAAATACAGCTTGAAAAATAAAGTCAAAAGACTTTAACACCTAAAACCAAACACCATGGTCATGTAAGAGTTCAGCTGAAAAGTGACAAAAATGTGGTTTAGAAATTAATTACAACCCAGTTATTTGATTATTATTACTGTTCTAAGGAACTATCTTTCCTTAGATTTTGTACTGATATAATTATTTCTTTAATCTTAAGCTTTGTTCCTGTGCAGAAAGAGGTAGAGTTGAGTTTCCAAAGCTAAAATACGTTAAAAGGAATATTGATACTTTTACTTATAGAATTATTTATAATAAGTGTTTTAATATATATGCAATCTGACACAGAAATACAATGTTTGACCAGATGGAGTTTAAACCCCCCCTAGCTTGTTGGAAGTGTTTTTTATTCTGCCTGTACAATGCTGTTGTACGGTTGGCTGGGGATTCTAAGCAACCATTAAATATTAGTAAAAAGAAATCATTATTATCATAAAATTATTTTTTTCGTACCTTTAACAGATACTGATGCAATAATTTCTGCAGATCCAAATACGTTTACACCTTGACATAAGTACCGTCCTTCATCAGACTTGGAAGCATTCAGAATACGGAGGCTCCCATGTGGAAGAACAGTTATCCTGAAGAGGATAAATACATAAATGCATAAATATATCTCCAGTCCTAGCAGTTAAATTCCATGATGATATCTTTTAGAGATAATAAATAGGATTAAGGATTGCTGCATCTGTAGCAAGGGATGATGAAGATGATAATTGAATTCTCTTCTGTTTCAAAAAGGTTGTAATAAACTCATTTTACTCCTTCTCCTTCCTTAATTCAAAAAGTTTCAGGGAGCCATCAGTGGATTAGTATCCTTTGACACTTACCAGTAGTGAATCTTAATGAACCTTCTGTAAAAAGTAAAAAAGGTGATTCTTCATAATTTGTCTTTAAAGTTTCACTGCTACATTATTGTCAAATTACATTTCAATATCAAGCACAGGCTAGTGCATTTAGAAAAAAAATGACCTTAAAAATCAAATCTGAGAAGAATGGGAAGTAAAATGTAAAAGAGGACTAAAAAAAAACCCATAAAATTAATTGTATCTGGTCGAAATATGATTTATGGCATCATTACACAGTGTAGCACAGGGACTTAAATAATCTCTGCTTTTTTGTAGGTCAGCTTTTGTTTTTTTCTTTGAGTGTTGTATGATTGCAGCTCCACCACATCTCTAGGTAAGTAACCTCACTGAAGCATACTCATGAGAAATGTTGTTCAGCAATTTACGTTTGCGAGTTTCAAGTTTTGGCTTTGCTTACACAGTATTAATCATAAAGTCCATGAAGCTACATAGAGGTGAAAATGAAACACATTTTTGCTGTTCTAAAGTGACAAACCCCCTGAATTTATTATATGTTAAATCTGCAGCCCTGGAAGAGCAGTAAATAATCACTACTCCTTTCCTGCTAGAGAAGAACTACAAGCCTAAAAGTACTTTTGAGTATCACATAGAAGTGGAGAAGGAAATGAAGGAGTGCGTCCTTCTCCTGTATTTTGAAAGTAAGATAACACCTCTCTCTGTGTTAGAGAAAGAGTCTAAGTAGGTGAGTGGCTCTTCCCCAGCGATGGTTGGATTTTTAGGTATATGTCTCCAGAGAGGGCTTTCTATCTGTTAATTTAGTGACTAGTACTCCTCTATTGAGGCTGTGATCAGAAATAATTGAGGGTACAATGTTCAGGTTTACTCTTGAGAAATATTTAACCAGGAGTAAGGCGCTTCAATCATCCTGATTAACAGGTCTGGGTTGGGCTCTTCAGCAGCCAAAACAGGAAAATAATTCCTTTTCTAGGCTAGGCTGGACGTGTTGAAATGCAAAGCTGAGTTACCTTTGATTTGAACTAGGAGTGATTTACCAGAGGCTTAAAATTCAATAAAGCGCTCAATCTAAATCACTAATATGAGACTGCATATCTTTTTTTTTTTTTTTTTTTTTTTTTTGGTTCTTCCTGAGAAAAGAATAATACCCCTTATTTTCTGACTCTTTTTGTGAAAAATGGTATTTCATTATCTGGGGTTTATAAACATTGTGGTAGAGAAAACAAAATTTCATTCCAGTGAAAAATGTACTTCTATTCACTTCAGATGAGAAACCACTCACTGGTCTCAGCAGAGAGACATAAGAAAATAATAGCTTCAAAAGTGAATGGGGCAGACGAAGGACATGTCAACTCTCAAATTCCTTAGTACAATCTGATGATATACGCATCAGTATTTGAGTCACATTATTCGTCTAAAGGTACTTTTACGGAAAACATAATTATATTATATTAAGCAAATATCTCTGTATCAGAGTTTTGAGGTTTTGATATTTTTTTTCAACAAATAAAAAGGCCTGAAATTTTGTTATAATATGTCACACCTTTGAAGAAACAATGTACTTTAGGAACTGACAGCAATGTAACCTTCCTTCCTTTCTTCTTGGCGTAAGTTTTGTTTTCCTATCAAGATGCTCAGTGATCAATGCTCTGAGGACATCATATCATTAGTATGGCAATAAGCTTTGCAGAACAGTAATAGTTTTCATCAATACACTGTCAGCATCAGACAAATGAAAGGACACTCCTACAGTGCTTACAAATTAGAAAAGATTATATGTGGTGTAAGTCCTGATATAAAACTGTTTTTCATTCTGAGTTTGGAGGAAAAGAAAGTTAGATGAATACAGAAGATTATGTAGTGAATCATGAATCTTACACATATTATCAGCTACATTTCTATTTAGCTAAAAGCTCTTGCTATCCATGAAGAAAAGAGTAACTGCTCAATCAAAGGAATTGCAAACACATTTGCTAGTGAATTATTTGGCTTAGAAATTAAAACTTTCCTTAAAATGCCCAGCATTCATCTGTTCTCCCTTTTTTTTGCATTTGGGAAAAAGCCAGAGGCTGGTTATGATGGAAACTGAAATGCTTTATTTCTTCACATAACGCTTCCTGCACACAGCAGGAACATAGACTTCTTCTTCCTGCCAATATATCTCAGTCATGAAGAGACCACCTCTGTAGTATGTCCACATATTTTAATAAGAAATACCGTAGCAAAAGTTTTTTTTAGCTTCATAAATAAAAGGGAAGCAAAGAGAGAAGAAATGGGGTTGAGGTAGAGTTAAGGATAATTCAGGGAAAACCCCCCAGATTATTAAATATTAGAAACTGAGGGAAAGATGATGATAGATAAACACCTAGAGAAAGGATAGATGAGAGATCAAGGTGACAGTTTGGAGATTATCATATTTAAGTATAAGAAAAACTCATTGTAAAGTTGTAAAGGAGATAGACGTTGTCTATCCAAGGACTCTGAAAAAGTTGGCATATCAGCTTAGTGTTACTGTAGAAAAAGAGTTTTCATCTGTGTAATAACATGAAGAAAAAGAGATGAGCATTAATGTCTTGGAGTCAATAAGCATGTTGGCTTAAGATCAACAGCAACAAAGGAATTACTAGGAAAGAATAATAAAGCTATGATAGCAAATGGATGTGAGATAAAATTCTAACTAAAGTACACCTAATGAGACTAAATTGTTATAATATTTAATAAGAAGAAACATTTTCTAGAGAAAATAAATGCAGATTTGATCTTCCATAGGCTTCAAGGATAATTTTCATGCTAAAATTCACGTAAGAACAGATAAGAAAATTTTTTTTTTGAAAGCAAAATAGTTCTTTGTACTATTATCTTGTTTTTCATAATGACCAGGATAGAAAGAAGAATGCTAGAAATTTAATGAAATAAACAGTTAATTGACACAGCAAGGTCAGCATATCAAACAGGAGGGCTTTGATAACTCAGAGCACCAGACTCATAAAAAAAGTGAATGTGCCATTGAACTAGGAGTACCATACAGCAAAGGCAAATGCATACCAAAAAAGATACCAGCTTCATCTCATTATGGAAGTATTAATACAAAAGTTGCTGAGGAAACATCATATGGAATAAGCACAATTTCAATCATTGGTATTCAGAAAGATTAGTTTTAATCGAGCTGGCACACAAAAGGATCATCAGGATGACTAGGGAGGAAAGAAAACTCTGTTCTAGAGGCTGTTTGTAAAATGAAAGCTAAGGTGTCTGCATGTGAGATGAGTCATGCAGTCATGGATCTTGTCAGTAGTCAGTGGAACCTCTATTACCAGTAAAAAGCTTTAGATGTCTAATTCACATTGTAGAAATCTACAGTCTAATATCTCAACCTGGAACTGAATCACACCGTCAAATTTTAATTTAGTTCCCTGGACTTAAGTGCCTGTTATGACCTGACATCATTTGAGGGATAAAATCCCAGCTGCTGTTCACATCGAAAGAGTGTCTTGGAAATTAATTTCCCTATTGTCCCCACTTGCTGTGGCTTTGATTTGTAAAATGAAGCAGTCTGCGCACGTGAACTTCAGCTGAAACAAAACTGGGAGGGATGCTTGAGGAGTGCGTTGCTTTTCAGCTACAGATATACATCCAGGCTGTGGAATGGGATTAGAACTATTCCAAAGAGAAACTCAGAATTAAGCAATGTGGACTTTTTGCTGCTTCTATTGATCCACACTACCTGCACATATAGGAGGTCGTAAGGTATCCAAGACACCTGCACAGGCCTAACAAATATGACTCAAGCCCTATGAGAGGACTTAACTGCTTAGAGCACAGACACAGAGGTTTACAGCAGGTGTAAGTGTGTCTTTTTGAAGTCTAGACGGGAACCAGGATGACACTGTAGGACTCTCAAAGGCAGCAGGAATTTGTGTGTAGGTAGCTGACTCAAGCCCATAGTGTAGTGTTAGAGACAGTCTGAAGAATTAGGCGATATAAAGTCTGCTAATGATGGTGGTGGTGAGCACCAAGTGTTATGCTGGTCTTTGAACTTAAATACCCACTCTTTCAGAAATCAATTAACCACAAGCTTCACTGCATACTGTATGCCCATGAAGCCAAAAAACCCCAACAAATTAATAATGAAAAAAGCTAAATGGAATTTAAATGTGAATTTCAAAGTCTAGCTGAAATCTAGTGTGTATTATATTTTTCTACTTTGATTTTATCTCTTAACAGTACAGCTGTTGGATGCCTAGTTTGCAATGCATGTGATTTTCTTGCCTAAAGTATCAGCAAGTTTGGAAAGACATATTAGTAGCATTTCTATAGTATCAATTTTGCTAATGACAGCATAAGCCAGTAAACTAGGTTGAGAATTATTACAAAACCATAGAAGCATGAATGAAAGTGTAAATTTTCTTCCTTAAAGCTTCATGATTTGACTTAGATTGTCACTGGAAAGCTGCAAAATAGACAGTAATTATAGTTTGCAGACTATTTCCAAGTGATTATTTTCACTGTAAAAATATTTACAATCTATCTAAAGCTATTGTTCAGCAGTAACACTTAAGATTGGAAACATTCTTAGTACATCTGTTTAAACAAAAATGCATTAGCTTACACAGATCACTCATTTAATCAGTTTTGTTCTTTTTTAACCAATAAAGTATGTACCAGGGATAAAGAATGTGCTGTTTTATTGGGAAATATGAAAGTTCATACGCTTTGCATGCCACTGGGAACAGAAAGGTGTTCTCTGAGACCAAGTGTCTGCTGAGAGGCTGATGGAAGGAAATTAAGCTCATACGAAATGCTGGATCTTTGCTTTTAGATGACTTTGGGAGTCCTTTGTTTGACAGTCAGAAAAGCCTTCTTTTAATTAGTGTTGACTGACAGAGAAGTAAGGAAAAGTGTTGATGGAGATGAACAGGGTAGAATGTCCCCACAAATGTGAAAGACAAAATTTAGGTTCCTTTAGGCTTCATGAGATTTAGAGAAGAGGACTGAGTAGAATATGGTATTTAAGAGTTGCTTATATGGACAGTTTGGCATGATTTTGAAGAACTATCCTTTATTTTATAGTATTTGGTTAAAAAGTAGCAAGTCTTTTCCTTCCTGCTCTTTTATGCACAGAAAACTTGTGAGAGTGAGCATAATCTTTGGCCTTATTTTGAGGGGAAGTATAAAGAAATAGGAAATACAGTCATCATTATTTTGATATAAAAAAGGGAGGTCTATTTTGCCTGCCATATTGTTGTGATTATTTTCCCTTTGGTTAATTCTTAAGAATAAATTAAACATATTAGTAGTCTGGATACTTTTACTGCTCCAGAATTACGGACAAAATATTAATTCAGTAATATATGGTACCACCCACCATAGAAGTTCTCAGATATTATTTACAGCCAGTAGAGGACATACTGGTTTAGATGGTGAAAATTCTCAGCTCTCTTTATCAACAGGGACAGTTTTACCTTGACCCACCAGGGCCAGGTTGTGCATTTGTTCTTCCTATCACATGTAAAATCAGTGAGCAAAGACTTCGATCAAGATTAAGATAATGAGGAAAGGAAACTCTAATTTTCATTCTGTCGCATCTTTCACAGCAGATTCTCACAAACAGATGCCTTGACTTTGTGGCTAGAAATTGTGTAAAAATGTGGCAATGGACCCTGGGTCTGGATGCTGAAGGAGCTGAGCAGTGGAAGCAGCAAAAGTTAGAATTGGTACACAACCTTCAGGATTTTACTGAGGACTTGTAGCGGAGACAGCAGCACAGTGTCTAGATCTTAATAGAAATGAATATCAGACAGCTTATGCTTGGAGCTTGATATTCTTCAAATAACAGAGTAAGAAAAAATAGAAGTCAAAATAGAAGTCAATTGTGTGGCCATTTTTGGTAAGGAGGAAGAATTAGCAATGAGTAGTTTGATTAGGCTGTACACATTTTTACCTTTCTCTGTTTTCTTTTTTTTTTTTTTTTAATTGTATTTTGATTTTATTTTTCATACTACAATTGATTTTTATAGGACTTTGGAGAAATAATCACAGCAATCAGGGAAGCATTACAGTTAGTTAAAAGATTTGCAAACTTTAACACCTAGTAACTGGGTACAAGAAAAGTGTAAGTTATTGACGTGGTTAGAAATCTTTCCCCTACATTTCTCATTGGGGACTAAAACCAGGAGTATGAAATTGGTTTGTGTGCATGCTGGGAATAAGAACTTTAAAGATGCAAATGGAGAGAAGCAGCACTGACTCATTTAGCCTGTGGCTCCTCACAGTGTTCTGATCTGAGCAATCTGTCATTTCACATTAGCTTGGGTATGAGATCTGTCAGTACCCTTTAATGCAGATTACAAGGAATCAGGACAAGTATTTGTAAATAGCTGAAACCTTTGTTTCTCCTTGAATGGCTGTGGTCTATCTCATTTCCCTTTGCTTTCTCTTCCTCCTTCATAATAGATGTACAAGCCTCTAACTCTCACAGAAAATGGATGTGAGTTATTGTTATATTAAAACCACTTAAGGAAGCAGAATGCCACCTACTTTATATACATTTTTTATATTATGATCCTAGTTAGAGTCTTTTTATTTAAATATTTTTGACCTGATTAGAAACAAGACTGTGTTTGGCCCAGTCCCTTGGCAAAACACAAAATCATTTGGATTTTCTTCAGATTTTCAAACATTTATAATGGTGCAGTCTTTGTTGTATCTTAGGTCATTGGAATATGCTAAGACTTATCATTAATGATCTGCAAACTACTACCAGCTCTATTTAAGCTAATGTCTGCAAACTGTGTTTTTTTCAAAGGAGCCACAACTAGGCCTCTTGTTTTGTCCTTGCCATTTGCTGTATAGTAACATTTGTGCATGAAAAAACACAGCTCTTTCTGGTGCAAATGGTGTCCACACATGTTAATATAATTTTAAGTAGCTGACACTAAAAGTCAGGTTTTGCTAATAAATGCAGCTTTTGTTCTAAGCACAGGGAACAAGTGTGATTTCTGTAGCATTGCTGAGCAGTAAGGGCTGGAAACTACTAATATGCCAGAATTAACATGGTGTCTTGGAGTGCTTTTTTCTTTGTAGAAGTAGGCTGGTCATTATTTGTTTTAATGGTGCTTTGTATGAATCACTTTATTCAAACCAGTTCTTAAACATATAGTTTTCTTTAAAGACCCTGTTAATAACATTAATGTCAATGATGATATAAAGGTCCTAAAATTTGAACATCTCCTAAGGTATTAAAATGAATCAGACTCTAAATGTAAATGGAACAGAGGTTCAGATCAGTAATCTATTACCTACAGAAATTAAACAAACAAGAAGACTTTTAAATTATTCTATATTTTCACTGCTACACTGAAGTAAGAGAGATCAGTTGGTACATTTTGAAATTTAGCATCACTTTGCTAATTGGCACCTTGCCATTCTGCTCAAATGTTTTCCCCAAAATGTGTTTCATCTTGTGTAAAGAAGAAAAACTGGGAGAAGTCCTCAGAAGATATCTGAAGGTAATTGTCCCGGAGGGCAGAAAAGGCCATTTAAGTTCTTTTCTGCTCTGCATTGTAGTACAAAAGTTCTTTGAAAAGCTTTTATAAAACATAATGAGTTTAGGATAGTATATCTCTAAACATGTTAAAATTACTCTAAAATGATGAAAATATTACTATATATTTCTTTAAATCCGTATTGTACTCTTGATAATTTAAAATTAAAATCTATTTTAATATTTTAAATAATTAAATATATTTCTTCCTTTTTGCACACTATTTCAATGTCAGAAATATTCTGCTACTTAGAAAAGGTTCCTGCTTTTCAAGGAAAAGACTTCTGTCACAATTTTTTTTTCCATGTTCCTCAGTGACAGCAATGAATTATTAATTTATTCTATTTTCCTCAGAAGCTTTAGAACTAATAAAGTGCTTGTAGGACTTCATAAATCCCCCAGGAAAAGAAAAATACATGGGAAAACTTCAGTTACTTTAAGATATTTCCATATTTCACTTGTTAGCTAGAAAAGCAACATCAGTACTTGAAGGCAGAGTTGGTATGCAAGAGGTAAAATTCAAATAGACCAAGTGCTCAAGAGAGCAGATCTGTAGCCAGTGTAAAATGACACAATTTCATTCAACTACATGGATATATTTTGATTTATACTAGGTGAAGACACAGCTCAAAACAGCCAAACTATGCTATGCTTGAAGTGTTAACTTCAGCAATATAATACGAACAGCAGAAACTTTAATTTCATTGAAATGGGATTCTTGTAAGTTTAAGCCTGTTAATTAGTTGTTTACATGGAAAGCTTTCATATGCTCAGGGCAGCATTCGTCTAGCTAAAGCACTATTATTGTAAGCTCTGTAATAACATCCAGTCAGACGGAACCTGCTTTCCTACGTTGATTCATGTTCTATAGCAACACTAGTAGAATATTAACTGCAAGTGGTATTTCCATGTAACACAGAAATGAAATGAAATCTTTCCCACCTCCCTGAAAAAATATTTTGTTAGAGATACTGCTAATGCTTTCTTGTGCATAGAAAAGTTGGGTTGATGAGGACAACTGACAACTTTTGCATTAGACCCCAGCTCTCAGAAGAAAAAAAAAAAAAAAAAAGAAGAAAACAATGTAGTTTGTAATAAATTAATATGCGTTGTTTAAGACCACCCTGATGGAACTGTTTTCTACTTTTTAGTACTCTCTCTCCCTTGCATACATAGACCGTTGGGTATTTAAGTGCCACTGTGAGCTGAATGCCATAATCTCAGCCAAGATGTGCAGGTACCAGCAGCCAAAGTGACTGCTGACTGCCTGCATGGGATGCTGAGAGCTGAGAATCAAATCATCAAGAGGGCTGTGAATCCATCCAAATTAGCCATCATGGAGGTCTGAAAAGGATTAGGGCTTAAATACATGCTTTGTATGTCCCATTGATAAAATGCATGAAAAAAACCCACAAAATATGCATCTTCTTGTCTGTCATTTCTGGAAATAGACTCTAGAATGAGATTAATCTGCTCACACTGTGAGAAGGCTGAGATAATTTTAATGATCTACTGATACATGTTGTTAATGTTTCATTCTATTGATTTCTTACTTCATGCCTTTGAATTTGAGTGTGTTTTGCAAAACTGTGGTTTCAACCATCTCTGATGTGTAATCTCAGTGTAGTTGAAAGATGGGACAGATGAAGGCGACAATGGCTGCCACATCCTCAGATCAAGCTGACTCTGCTGTCAACTGGAGAAGCTCTAATTATATTTCTGTCATACATTAGGTACTACTAGATCTTGAAAGAATGAAGACTGATTGCTTTCATCAGTCCCTTGCCTCTAGAAGAGTGTGCAAAGCCTGCATTTACTGCATGTTTGCCCAGGTGAAACTCTGCAGGGAGACTTCATTAGCATGATGAACATTCTTCTTGGATCAATAGCTGCAAGTTCTTCACTAGTTGTTCAAAAAAATTTTTTGAAGCTCAATGCTCCACAGAACTGCTTGCCTTCTAACTATTTTTGTTGTGAGATGTCCTCTATTTCCTTACTTTTTAATAACTATAATGTCTCAGCTGGAGTACAGCCTAGTTTAACACACAGTTTTCATGAAAGGTACAGATTTAGAGGAGATAGAGTAAGATATTTTTAGCACAAAAATGACTTCTGAAAATGGGAAAGGAATAATTTGATCTTGTTAGGTTTAGATTATTTTAGCTTTCAAAATAAATTTCCTGAGTTTGTGGAATTGTCAACATTGAGAAGCTTGGTAGATTATGTAACAAAAATGGCATTGATTATTATAGTGATAGAAATGACAGAATAGTATAATTGGTCCTGCTTTGTAGTAAGAGGTCTCTGTCCGCTCTCTGGTTATTCAAATCAGAGATCACCATGCTGTGAGCAATAAGGGGCAGTCCTTACTTTGCTCAATTCTGCAATAATCCTGAGTTTACCCTTGGAAATTCCAGCACTTCTTTCTTCTATCATCTTGGTTGACAGCTAAATCTGGAATAAAAGATCTAAATAATCTGTCACTACATGCAGAAAGAAAGCAAAGGATAGGGGCAAAAAGCTGTCTCATGGCTCCATTTTCACTCCAGACTACTTCACACCTTGAAACACCTTTTAACTGGAGAAATCTGTGTGATAGAACAGACTTCACAAAAAATGAGAGAAGTGAATGTGCACACCTGACAAGCAACCCTCCCTCTCTACTACCATGATGCTGCCCTAATCTAACTTGGTGATATAGTGACATTAGCTACAGATTTCTACATTGTTTGCATCCAACACCCTGACTGCATTCTGGATGAGTGTTATGCTTAAATCAGTATGTCTTGAGAACACGTGAAAGCTGAGGATTCAGAAACCTCCGTTATGAGTAGCGGTGTAGACTAAAGGATGTACTGTTTCTGCAACACATAAAAAATTGTCACAGGCACATTTGATCCGGAAGACAGCTTTTCTAGAATACTACCTTGTTTCTTACCATTGACAATTCTCTCTAATTACATTTTTTATTTGATAGTAAACCCATGGGTTAATGCTTATGCTGACAGGGTTTTGGAGTGTTCAAACTTTTATGAAGATTAGAAAAATACATATAACTGAACTGTAAAGCTGACTGAGTTACATTAACTTTCCTACATTTTATGAAAGAACCAGTCTCACCGGTGGATGCAGACATCTTGCAGGAAGGAGACAGATAGTCAGTTCAGTGAAGATGCAGCCTAAAAGCATTGGCTCAGCACAAAAATTCTTCTAGACTGTAGGAATTTTAAATGGGATTCTGACCATAATGCACCAGGATCTTATTGATACAAGTTTTCAGGTCAGCTGTGTTCATTTTGCATTCTGGAAGAGAATGTGGTACTATGGCTGGAAAACTAGGTAAAACAAGATCTATTTTTTTCTAGTGTCACAAGGTGAAATACAGTGTTTTAACTGGGAAAAGGCAGTTGAAAAGATATGTGTTCCCTCCAGAGAATTGTATTGCCACTAATACTAGGAGTGAAAAGGGTACAAATTCTTACTGACAAACAATCTATTGATTAGGGTTTTTTGAACCTTGAAAGCTTTAGCTTGCTTTGGAATGCCTTGCACTTTAGCAACGACTCACAAGATTTTGATTACAAGTTTTAATAACAGTTCAGAAGGAAGCGCTTCTCTTTAAAACTGACATATCTATTTACAGCTGTTTCACTGTGCATGAAAGAGAACAGATGGAATTACCCCAGTGACATACATCACAGGCAATACACCATGAGAGTCAATAGTAATGTTACAAGGAAAAAAATCAGGGATGATATCTGTGCTACTCTGTCAAGCTGCTCCAAAAGATGGTTCTTGTTTTAGACTCGGGTACCCCATCATGCATCATCTGGTCATTGGCCTCTTTGGGAGATACACTCTGAAAAACCAAGTGCCCTCAGGCTCCGCCTATTTTGCTTTGTGCACAAGCCATCCAACAAGCATCTACCTCCTGTCTCTCAATGCCTGTATTGCTTTTGCAGTGATGGCAAGTTGTGATAGTCATGCACTCTGGAGAGGTCTAGGAAGCCAGCAAGAATCAGTGAGAAGCACTTGGGGAGAAGATGCAATTGTTAATGTCGCGATGCTGGATGTCCACATCACATCAAGGATTTATACTGCTCTTGCTAGCCACAAGCTCTCTGACGGATGGGGTGTAGTGTCCCTGAGTTCATTATTGACTACATCAGTGGACAGGGGAAGAGCTATGGATATTGTTTATCTGTACTTCTGTAAGTCATTTGACACAGTCCCCCACAACACCCTTCTCTCTAAATTGGAGAGGTATGGATTTGATGGGTGGACTGCTCAGTGGATGAAGAATTGATTGGATGGTCACATCCAGAAGGTAGCAGTCGATGGCTCGATGTCCAGATGGAGACTGGTGACAAGTAGCATCCTTCAGATGTTCGTACTGGGACCAGTACTCTTTAATATCTTCATCAATGACATAGACAGTGGGACTGAGTTCACCTTAAGAAAGTTTGCAGACAACACCAAGCTGAGCAGTGCAACTGACAAGCCTGAGGGATGGGATGCTATCCAGAGGGACCTGGACAAGCTTGAGAAGTGGGCCTGTGTGAGCCTCATGAGGTTCAACAAGACCTAGTGCAAGGTCCTACATCTGAGTCAGGGCAATCCCCAATATCAGTACAGGCTGGGGGATGAAGGGATTGAGAGCAGCCCTGGGGAGAAGTACTTGGGGGTGCTGATCGACAAAAAACTGAATATGACTGGCAATGTGGTCTTGCAGCCCAGAAGGCCAAACATATCGTGGGCTGCATCAAAAGAAGTGTGGCCAGCAGGTCCAGGGAAGTAATTCTCCTCCTCTGCTCTACTGAGACCCCACCTGCAATACTAGGTCTAGCTCTGGAGTCCTCAGCACTGGAAAGACATGGACCTGCTCAAGCGGATCCAGGGAAGGGCCATGAAGATGATTAGAGGGCTGGAGCACCTCCCCTATGAGGACAGGCTGAGACAGTTGGGGTTGTTCAGCCTGGAGAAGAAAAGGCTCTGGGGAGACCTCATTGTGGCTTTTCACTACTTAAAGGGGGATGCGGCTTTTCACTACTTAAAGATGGGGGCAATTTTTTAGCAGGGCTTGCTGCAATAGGACAAGGAGTAACGGCTTTAAATTAGAAAAGGGTAGATTTAGACCAGATATAAGGAAGAAATTTTTTACAATGAGGGTGGTGAAACACTGGCATAGGCTGCCAAGAGAGGTGGTAGAAACCCCATCCCTGGAAGCATTCAAGGACAGGCTGGACAGGGCGCTGAGCAATGTGATGTAGCTACACATGCCCTTGCTTATTGCAGGGGGGTTGGACTAGATGACCTTTAAAAGTCCCTTACAGCCCAAACTATTCTATGATTCTGTGATTCTATGATTCATATTTCTTTATCATGGTAAGTCTGGGTACAAAACATTACATCCCACTGGTGTGACCACATACTCTCAGATAACAGAGATGATCAGTTGTGGATTGCTAATTTCAAGATACAAACTGTCATGGTTGCAATGACACATCACCAATTGACAGCGGGCATTGGAGAGGATCCCATACTGGTCTAGAGGCAGCAGTGAATTGTTGTGTGACATCAGCTGTGTCACACCTACAGACTGGTGGCACAGCAGCTGTGCAATCGTTCTAAGGTCTCTGATGCTGTAATTGTTATGGAAAACTCTAGTGCTAAAAACCAGCTCTTGTTTGTTTTTTAAGAGAGTCAAAGCAGCATTGGGGCGTTCACATGGCACACAGCTCCAAGACTTCCTGGCTCTTGTCATACCAACAGCTTCAATAAATATGCATCTTTTCTTACCAACACTGAAACAAGAACATGATGCTTCTTCATTGACACAATCTTCCCTGTTTTCCTATATTCTGTTTGCTTTCTTCAGCATTTTTTTCTCCTCAGTCTTTCCTCCCTAAATGTCTTTTCCTGCACAAAACAGCATGTTATGGCCTTCTTAACTGTTGCCCCACCTGTCTTCTGTTGCCCTACCCCTCTTCTTCCCTAACCCCACCTGCGAAACACATTATCAATGACATTGGTATGGAGCTATGAACACAGAGTACAGCAAATAGGATGAAAAAGCTACAGTGTCACTGGAGATAACCCACTGCCAGACATGCAGTTGTGTCATACAATTATACAGATAGACTAATCAGAAAAAACTATTTTATAAGTATATATAACTGTAGCAAGCTCCTTTCTCAAGATGGCAGAGAGGAGGACTGAATCAACAGAGACCTCTCTGCTACCTATATAAACGTATCTCACTTTTGCCTACAGAATTATTTTCTATAGCCATTCAAAAATACTTTGAACTCTTTTTAATTACTTCACTCGTACACTCTGAATCTATTAGGCCAGGTGACTACCTCCCAGGGACCCGGCAAGGCTAAAAAAACTAGCTTAAGCCAGTAGTGTGAATGTCTCCTTAAAGCAGATAGGTACAAATGGGATCAGTTTTGCCTGTCATTTTGTAGTTCACTATGTTGGTATCTCTCTTTGCCTGTCTTTTGAGGTCTGGGGACACACACAGTCAGGTATCAGAGGCGATGAAAAGAAAGATATTTTCCCTGGGAATACAGAGAGGACTATGTACAGAGTTTCTTGAAACCTGATGAAAGATTGCTGAACTAAAAGCAAACCTGAAGGGAAGGATGAGCATTTCAAGAATGCAGTGGATGGCGATAATCTGTTTATAGCTTCACTTTTCTGTCGCCTAGTTTGCTTCATTTAAAAAATGTTTCTTGATTTTATTCCACTTCTAAGAAAACGTAGCTCCTGTGGTTCAAAGATTTGTGGTGCTTTAGGGGTGCTTACTTTGATGAAAAATTTTAGACAAACCCTCAAAACTCTGGTTGACTCATGCTCCTATCACACTTATGTACATTTCTGCTGAACTGAGATTACACTTGTAACCTCATCCATCATTTTTTCCCTAATTTTTGAGTGTTTGAACTTGGAAGCTTTGCAGTGTTTTTCACATAGTTGCTTAGATATGATTAAAGCATTATTTATGAACTGAACAAAAGTAGTACAATGTAAAGAGCAAATTACTTTTCTTTTAATTCAAGATTTCATAGCTTCTTCCAGGGGCAATCAGCAAAAGCAAAGACCTTTTTTATAAGATTATTTTATTTACTGCTTTTATCAAAAATGGAAACCTAAGCTGCCATTTAGCAGCAGGGCTGTGGAAGGGAATACAGTAAGATGGAGTCTTTGCTACAAGGATCAGGTAAAAGCATCACTTTGAGAATGGGTTGTAGTTTAGAACCTAAAAAAGGGGGGGATTTAACTTGATAAGGCTTAACATGTGATACTCAGAAATATCTGTGTATTCAAGGTGCTGCTTGACACGTTCCAAGATCACATATGGACTTTTATTTATGGATGTTTATAAAGTACTTCAACTTCTGGCTTATCTTTATTGTGAAGGTATTTTGATTTATAATTTCAAATATTGAATCTAATGGTAATCCTACTCTAACACAAACTGTTAGTATGTATTTGAGCTAAAGCAAATTAGCTCAATTCAGCATATTTTTATAACTTTTTGAGTTCTCTACCACTAGTCTATCACAGCTATGCCTTATACTCAGAAAACTGGCCTTTCAATACTTAAAGGGGGCTTATAAGAAAGATGGGTACAGACTTTTTAATAGGGCCTGTAAGGATAAAACAAGGGGTAACTTTTATTATGAGGGTGATGAAACATTGGCACAGGTTGCCCAAAGAGGTGATAAATGCCCCATCCCTGGAAACATTCAAGATCAGGTTGAAGGTTGAATGGAGCTCTCAGTTATAGATGGAATCATAGAATCATTCAGGTTGGAAAATACCTTTAAGATCATTAAGTCCAACCATAAACATCAGTTGGATGATGTGCCTGCACATTCCAAGAGAGTTGGATTAGATGACCTTTAAGGGTCTGCTCCAACCCAAACCGTTCTATGATTCCATGAAAATAGACAGTTAGTGGAAAAGAAGAAAACAGTCTTATTTTAATGGCAATATAGAGAGCCATTGCTTTTGTCTCATACAAAAGGAGACACAATGAATGCAGAGTCAATGCTCAGCAATTTGAGCGTAGCTACTTCTGTAATCCAAGCAGGGAAGACACATTCCATGCCTGTAGTCTGCAGCAGAACAAATGGACAGCCTGACTCTTCAGTTGTTCAGCAGTGACACCGCAGTAGATAAATCAGTTTGTTAATCAGTTGGTCCTACTGCCAAACATAAAATAAGTATGGATTTGCAGTAATTATCCTTGCAAAGGGGTCATTAGTGATCACTACACCTGCATGAAGAGTTTGGGACCTCCGAGTCATTTATGAACCATGGTCCATTGACTGTTCTTTCACAGACTACGTTTTCTATCTAACTGGGATTTGCATCTAAAAGCTTTTCTTGGTCAGGCTGGAATTAGTTGTCTTTATAATTTGTCTATCCCCATTTGGTATTTATTTAATCAACAAAGTAATAATTGTCTAAATTGCTAAGCATGTCTTACCTCAGGGCTTGATGACTGTTAAACAAAGGAATTCATTAAGAGGGAGATTATTTCCATCCTTGCAAAGATATGCAAATATCAGCGAAGGTACAAGAAATCTTTCTTACTACTTTCTAAGCAGTTTCTTTCAAGGACTAGGCACTTTCATGAGTTTTGTATAGGGAGGACAGAAGATAATTTGGGATGAAGAAGATGACATAGGTTCTTTTGCAGCTTGTTCTTCCTCAGGTGGAATTCCATGTCTTTTCTGAACTACTCTGAAGTCTGGGCACTGTGATTCGAAACCCACAATCAGGTTGTAAATAAAGAAGAGCATCAATGGCTAACTAGTGTTGAAATTATCAAAGAATAAAGTACTACACACTGGAGCCCTTAGGCAATTCTATCATAAAAAAATAAAAACCAAAGGGTGAGATGAAAGATTCTTGTTCACTTTGACTATAAAGGAACCTTATAGCTGCTAGCTAATATCACAACTTCTACAATTATTTTCATGTCAAAACGAGGATGTTTATTGCTGATATTAAGCATCATTATAAACTCGAAGCCCAAAGTTTACCAGAAAGCAAGGGGTTTTGAATCAAGATATAGGTTTAATTCCACTAGTCATTTTTCTGATCTGGTTTCACTTCTGACAACTTGAAGATACAGTGTGTGAGATCTTCATCAGGTTTAGCTATGCTTTAATTCTTACAATTGAGTGATCACTGAAGTTTTTTATTTCTCTTTTTTTAGGTTGACTTTAATCCAATTCTACTTTTTCCCTTTAAAGATGAAAACACTTAACTCTAAGAATACTTACAGAAGGCTAGTCTTTCCTGGTACACACATTAATGACAAATTCTTTGCTTCTGCTTTGACTGTGGAAATCTAACCAAGCTTTAGGCAGCCCAGAAGCCTAACAGACCACTGGAGACATTCATTTCCATGTTCACCTTTTGGAGTAGGTAAATTATGAAGGAAATTTTTGGCTGATGCTCAACCTGAATCAATCAGAATTCAGTAGCCCACTACTTGCTTGTTCATTATCAAGAAAAAAATATAGACCAACAAGAAATTCTTGGATGCAACACTGACCTTGCACCATATTCTGAGCTGATATGATACAAATGTGTGTATAAAATACAAATTATACTAGTTTCCTTTCCATGTGTTTGAAAATTTGCATGACAGAACAAGATACTGTATTCTAATACTAGATAATTAAGGTTTAGATGATGTTCAAGTATTCTACAGATAATATTCTGGTAGTTAACTCCATATAATTAGCCACAGTTGTGGAAGGTTCAAATTTGCTACAGGATGTTGTTTTTTTCCCCCCAGATTTCAAGAATGCCATGGGTTTTGAAAAATTTAAAATACATTCTGGAACACTCTAAAACCTAAAGTACAGTTCATGCATTCAAAGTAATCACTATGAGAATGACATGAACAGAAAAGAATAAAGTTTGTGATCAAAGATAGGGAGTTTAAAAATTAATTTGATTGATAGGTTTTATCTGACCAAGCTTTGCAGCAAGCCACAAAATCGACTTCCTAATAAATAATGCCAAGCCTTACTTCCTTCCCTTTATAACTTATTTTACAGATCAATATTCCTATGTATGGAAATTTGTCTAAATAATTCATAGTTGCTTGAACAGAAATGCTGAATTGCTATTGGAGTATTATTTTCATCTGCAAATGTTGCCTGGTGGGCAAAAATCACCATCTTCATCAGAAAATTTCAAATATTAGGAATTCAAGAGGGTTCCATTTACAGATTGAGTCTTGTTTCATTCAAGGCAATATGCCTCTCTCTAATTACTTTATTATAGAATTACCATTTTCATTTTTGTGAATGCCAAATGATTTAATCACTGTGTCCAAACAATGAATGTCTTGGTAATTAAATAATGACTTACATTTCACTGTATGTTGTTACACTTGTTCTTGATCATCATGTTGGGACGCTAGCCATAAGATTTCATTTTGAGAAACCTGGTCTCCTGGGGGCTGATGGGGTACATCTCTCAGAGAAGGCAGAGAATATCTTTGGACAAAGGCTAGCCATCTAGTAAGGAGGGCTTTAAACTAGATTTGCTAGGGGAAGGGATCCTCAATCCACCCCACTTCGAGGCCAGAATAGGTGCCCTGGCTCTGGAGACAGATCGCAGGCAAGCAAGAGAGCACATGAAGTACAAGATAACGAATTTCAGCCAGTAAACATTCCAGCTGGCAAGTCGGCTTCAATGAGGGGCCTACTTAAATGCCTCTGTGTAAATGCACGGAGCTTGGGGAACAAACAAGACGAGTTAAGGATGTGTGTATGTAATAGGCATCACTGAGACGTGATGGGATATCTCCTATGACTGGACTGTAGGAATAAATGGGTATAGGCTCTTTAGGAAAGACAGGCAGGGGAGAAGAGGAGAGGGTGTTGCCCTTTATATCAAGGACCAGCTGGAGTCCATGGAGCTTGGCCTGGGGATAGATGAGGATTTGACCAAGATCTTATGGGTCAGGGTTAGAGTAAAGGCAGGGGAAGGTGATATCATAGTGGGGGTCTGTTACAGATTGCCTGACCAGGACAATCAAGCAGATGAAGCCCTCTATAGGAGCAGCTTCACATTCCCAAGCCCTGGTCCTCATCGGGGACTTCAGTCATCCAGATATCTGTTGGAAGGAAGGCACAGCAGGGCGCCAGAAATCCAGGAGGTTCCTGGAATGCATTGATGACAAATTCCCTCTCCAGCTGGTGGAGGAACCGATGAGAAGGGATGCCATGCTGGAACTTATTCTCACCAACAAGGAGGGGTTGGTGGCTAACGCAAAGCTTAAGGGAAGCCTTGGCCGTAGTGATCACAAAATGTTAGAATTCAAGATCCTCAGGGCAACAAGGAGAGTACACAGCAAGCTCACTGCCCTGGACTTCGAGAGAGCAGACTGACCTCTTCAGGGATCTGCTTCGTGGAGTACCATGGGATGAAACCCTGAAGGGGAGATGGGCCTAAGAAAGCTGGTCCATATTCAAGGACCACCTCCTCTGAGTCCAGGAGCAATGCGTTCCAGAAAAGAGGAAGGCAGGCAAGAATGCCAGGAGGCTTGCGTGGCTGAGCAAGGAACTCCTGGACACACTCAAAGACGAAAAGAAAATTTAGAGAAAGTGGAAGAAAGGACAGGTAGACTGGGAAGAATACTAAGAAGTTGTCTGAGCAGCCAGGGATCAGGTAAGGAAAGCTAAAGCCCAGATAGAGTTGAATATAGCCAGGGACATAAAGGGTAACAAGAAAAACTTTTATATTTTTTTTATGTCAGTGATAAAAGGAAGACTAGGGAACCTGTGAGCCATCTCCAGAAGAAAACAGGAGAACTAGTCACAAGGGACATGGAGAAGGTTGAGGTTATCAATAACTTCTTTGCCTCAGTCTTCATTCGCAATGGCACTAGCCACTGTCCAAGTTGCAGAAGCTGAAGCCAGGGACTGGGAGAAGGAAAATCTGCCCACTAGTGAAGTGAAGGTCGGGTTGGTGGCCATCTGAAGAACCTGAAGGTGTACAAGTCCATGGGACCTGATGAGATGCACCCACACGTCCTGAAGGAACTAGCAGACCAAGTTGCTAGGTCCACTTTCTATCATATTTGAGAAATCATGGCAGTCTGGTGAAGTGCCCACTGACTGGAAAAGGGGAAACATCACCCCCATTTTCAAAAAGGGAAAAAAGGAAGACTCAGGCAACTATAGGCCAGTCAATGTCACCTTTGTGCCTGGCAAGATCATGGAGCAGATCCTCCTGAAAGCTCTGCTATGGCGCATGGAAAATTGTTGAATTAATTGGTAGCAACCAACATGGCTTCACCAAGGGAAAAGCCTGCCTAATGAATCTGGTGGCCTTTTATGATGGAGTTACAGCATCAATTAACAAAGGAAGAGCAACTGATGTTGTCTATCTGGACTTGTGCAAAGCCTTCAACACTGTCCAGCATGACATCCTGGTCTCCAAATACGGAAAGACATGGGTTTGATGGAGGGACCACTTGGTGGATAAGAAATTGGCTGGATGGTCGCTCTCAAAGAGTTGTGATCATTGGCTCGATGTCTGAGTAGAGACCAGTGACAAGTGGTGTCCCTCAGGGAATGGTACTGGAACTGGTGCTACTTAACATCTTTGTCAGTGACATGAACAGTGGCATCAAGTGCACCCTCAGCAAGTTCGCCCATGACACCAAGCTGTGTGGTGAGGTCGACACGCTGGACGGAACGGATGCCATCCAGAGGGACCTTGACAGGCTTGAGGTTGGCCCAGGCCAACCTCATGACATTTAACAAGGCCAAGTGTAAGGTCCTGCACCTGGGTCGAGAGACTCCCAAGCACAAATACAGGCTGGGCAACGAGTGGATTGAGAGCGGCCCTGAGGAGAAGGACTTGGGAGTGCTGGTGGATGATAGGACGAACATGAGCCAACAGTGTGCGCTTGCAGCCCAGAAAGCCAACCGTATCCTGGGCTGCATCAAAAGAAGTGTGGCCAGCAGGTGGAGGGAGGTGATTCTGCTCCTCTACTCTGCCCTTGTGAGACCCCACCTGGAGTACTGTGTCCAGGTCCAAGCCCCCAGCACAAGAAAGACATGGAGCTGCTGGAGTGAGTCCAGAGGAGGGCTACAGAAATGGTCAGAGGGTTGGAACACCTTTCCTACAAGGACAGGATGAGAGAGTTGGACTTGTTCAGCCTGCAAAAGAGAAGGCTCTGGGGAGACCTTCTAGCGGCCTTCCAGTACCTGAAGGGGGCCTACAAGAAGGCTGAGGAGGGACTTTTTACAAGGGCCTGCAGTGACAGGATGAGGAGTAACAGTTGGAAGCTGGGAGAGGGCAGATTTAGACTAGATACAAGAAGGAAGTTCTTCACCCTGAGGGTGGTGAGACACTGGAACAGGTTGCCTAAGGAAGTTGTGGATGCTCCATCCATGGAAGTGTTCAAGAGCAGGTTGGATGGAGCCTTGAGCAACCTGGTCTAGTGGGAGATGTCCCTGCCATGGCAGGGGGTTGGAACTAGATGGTATTTGAGGTCCCTTCCAACTCAAACCATTCTATGATTCTATGCTTCATTTGATATAATTAATAGGAAACAGTTAAAATGAAATTCACAAATCCAGAAATTAAATTAACGGTTCATATACCTGATCAAAGACAGGTAAGGCATAGATAATGCACTTGAAAACAGATTTGATTGAAATGGGAACAGGATCAATTGCTACAAATATCTTTCAAAGCAGGGATATATTTAATCCAAATTTACTATTTTCAGCTCTGGAACTTATGGAGGAGCTGTGTATTTTATTTAATAGAGGAAACAACTGTTTCTAATTCCTAGTGTCACTGGTTCTTACTTTGTCATTCCACAGTCACTCTTGATCATTTTCCACCATATTTCAAACCAGATGAAGAATGGGCATTTCCATCTGATTAACCAAAATTCAGTATTAAGAGTTTATGACAGCCTTATGTTTTTATTGGCTTTCCGATGGCCTGAGAGGACAGACTACTGAATTCACACAAAGTTCACTGGGTCTTTAGTTATTCTTTTTTTAACCACTTCTGAATCAGCAGATTGCTTTTGAACTGGCTTCAGTGTTTTCTTACAAAGGTTCAGCATGTTTGGTTTCAGAATAAGCCATCTAAAAGTGCATTTATTTTCTTGTGTGCCACAGCTATAGAAGGAGCTTCTGCAATGCAACAAAATTTCACCAGTGTAGGACACAGCACTTCCATAGTGTAGGTTCTATCACTTTCCTGTGCATTTCACAGACCTTCTAATCTCAATAAAATAGGTTTGAACTCAATGCATGTAGGGAGTGAAATCACTCATGTAGAGGAATTTAGATGTATACATGTATAATTTAAAATCAATATGTTAACATAAAAGAAAAATTATTTAATTTTAACATACTAATAACAATTTCCCCTAATGTATGCTTTTCAGATTTTATATAAGATTAAGAAGGAAGTTTTCACAGTAATAGCTAAAATACCTTAATTCATCAATGTAATAACTGCTTCCAATTTTTCTTCTGTCTACCTGTCTTTGACATAGACACTTTCTCAGTTTCAAACTGGTAAAACACTGACAATTAAACTACTGGCATAACATGACTTTTTCATCATTATAACAGGTTCAGTATTATAGTTCTATTATAAAAGAGCTCGATATGCAAAATATCTGCAATATGTACAATGAAGATGCAGCCAGAATGAAGCACAGTGGGTAGCACAGTGGTAACGTGTTTACCTGAGTGCTATAGACTGCTCTGTGGCTCTCTCTGGAACTTGATGATCACCCTGTTAATGAATATAAAAATCTAGTTTCTGAGTTGCTGTCACAGACACTTGATTACTTTTGCTGTTACAGAAAACTCTGCTTCCAGCACCCATAGTATTTCTCTTTTAATTTATACCTATGAGAATTCCTTAATTCCACTTTTAGGAGGAAATGTAAAATATTTACCCTATGACCCTGCCCATTCTGTCAAAACTGGTGCTATTACATCTGTAGTTCAGCCAGACCACATATATGGCACCCCGCTTCTATTTAATAGTCTTGATATTAAAGCGTGAACTCAGTGTGTGTGCCCTGGAAAAACTACTGATGGAAAAACATTATGATCCTCATGTTCTTTATTGTCTTTCTACCAAACAGAGAATCCTGTGAATGTAGCTCAAATATTTTTCATAATCCATTATGTGGTATTTATGGCACCACCTGGTTGTTTGACCATGGCTTCTTGTAATAACTATTAGTCTGAAACAATTCAACACCTGATCAATGCGCAGAGACCCATGAATTTGGAAGACAAAAACCATAAAACTCTTGGAGTAGCTGGCTGTAAAGTTAGAACATCTGAAGAAAGTAATCCCAAAACTTTATTTGATTTTCAACTGTATTCTTTGTCTAACAAAATGTAGTCCTTTTCTTTTCTTTTGCCTTATTTCTATCCTTAGATCTCCATTGTGCAGCAACTCTGGATTAAGAATTCAGTCATGTAATAACTAAGAATGTCCCACAATACTTTCATAACTATTTGTTAAAAATATGTTGTTTTTTTCTTAGTTTTCTTTGAAATAATGTATTATAGGTAACATACAAAACCATTGATTTTTTCATTTAAAGTCTTACACACTTCATTATAAAAAAGACAAGTAAGATAGAGATGGGGTTTACTTTCATTCCTAGTTTTAAATATTTGTGATTAATGCAGATGTATGGGGTGTGATCATATAAATAGAAATAAATTTCAACACTTATTAAATATTTATTTTACCTCTATAAAGCACTGAAGCATTTTGATTCCAAAGCAGCTGCCTAATTCAAGCTTAAAATAAGAGAAAAAGAAAAAGTTGTCTCCAGAATTCTAATGTCTTCAATACACAGATGAATAAGAGCTGTACTATATTGCATAAGAGACTAAAAAAATGCCACTGTAAGGAACTGAAGTGTATGCTCAAACGTGAAAATAAAGTGTCATCTTCATTTATTATTTTGAGTAAAAAAGAAGCAATATTCAAAGACAAGCAACCTAATTCAAATTCCCAACAGTCATGTATAGATGATTTTGCCAGATCCAGCTGAGTAAACTGAATAAATAATTTCTATAAAGTTAACTCAGTAACAGAGAAATCCTTGGGTACAGAACAGTGTTTTTGTAACTGCACAGATAATGGTGACAAATAAGTCACATACTGAAATCAAATAAATCATGAGCAGTAATGAACAAAGGACTAAAACTTATAGCACATTAAGGAACATATCCAACACAGGGGATGAGGTGCCGTTCTGTTAGACGTAATTGAACTAAACTCAGACAAATGACCATGAACACAAAAGGCTGCAGCTAATAACAACATGCTGTGAAAAGACAAGGTGCAGAAACATCAGGAAAAAGTACCTATCTCTTCTAGACAGCATATTTAAAAAACATTTATTAGCAAACGTGAATTGTTCTCTTTCCCTTCTTTACTTTCTGTAATTTCTAAATCTAGACTTGTATTTAAATATCACAGAACTCTTCAGAAAGAGAATACCTCTCAAAATTTGTCAGCTGATGAAAATTCTATCGTCATTCATTATCAAAACCCAAGACTTAAAGCTGAGTGGGTGATTATTTATGTCTATAGAATACACAAGGTCACCTCTATTACTGTCTGTTCTAAAGTCTCAGAAATTAGCATACGTATGTTACAAATTTGTGTAGTAACTTAAATTACTCCTCATATATACTATTGGTAGTGTTAGGATAATAGTTGGACTTGATGATCTTAAAGGTCTTTTCCAACCAAAATGATTCTATGATTCTATGATATAAAGTTAAATCCCACCCTGCTGGAGGTGGCTGGTGTTTTCTGCTGCATAAAGAAAAAAAAAAAAAAAATAGGAAAAAGAGAAAAAAGGCAAAAGGAAAAAAGGAAAAAGAAATAAAGAAGCAGTAATTTTCAAGTGCAGATTTCCATATATTTATCACTGAAGATTAACTGCTCTGAATGTGGCTAGATTTAGACAAGACTGGGCAATGTCAGTGACCGCCTTACTTGGAGATTCAAGAGTGCCTTTAGTCCTTCATCAGCTTTCAACAATTTGTCTCCTCTTGAAGTTTTGGGAACTCATGTTCCCAACTCAGTAATGCAGGTTATCCATACTTTTTCAACACAGCACAGGTGGCAGAGACCCAGAGAAAGCAAAATAATATCATGCATAGCCAAAGACAGCTTGCTTTTCCCTTGCTGCCACCTGAATTCAAGGCAATGTACCACTGCCATGTGCTATCATGCAGAAGACAGGTGGCCCCAAAATCCCTTGAACCAGTAGGTAATCGCTATGAGCATGGAACAGCTAAGACCATAACAATCCTATGATATTTTACTTTATTTCTTCTTTTATAAGTTATTTCTATTATTTTACCCTTTGCTTGTCTCCATTAATAAAAAGGTATAGAAGAAATCTAAAACCTGAAGTCCAGGTTGTTCTGCACTCAATGGGAGTGACCAGTCAAAAGCTTGCACACCAGTGCAAGCTGGTGATAATGTATCATTTGAAAACCATTCCCTTAAAACTAACACTAGTATTCTTAAACTTTAATATGAAAAAAAAAAAACCCAAAAAACTACATCTTAGCCAGGTTTGAGTGCAGCATTGTGTTTCAGTGTCCTAAACCAGCAGCAGGACATCTGCGACAGCAGTGGAGGAGATTTGCAAGGTGAAGGAGAGAAGCCTCAGTTAATTTTGTGTTCTTCTCCTGCTTTCTTGTTTGCCTACTTCTTCCACTTTTGAAACTTGTTTCATGTTTGACTGCCAGTGGAGGGATGCAACTTGTCCTCTGAATTCATGGCTGTCTTCTTTAACATACAGGGCAGGTAGAAAAACATTTAGAATGGAAAGAAATGGATAGTTTGAAGTTCAGGAAGTAGTGGTAGGCTGAAACGAAGAATTTTGGAGAAAGCCAAAGACTGCTAACAGACAGCTAGACAGACAGTTGGGCAGATTAACATTTATAGTGTACCGTATATTCCTGTAAATATGAAGAAGGAAAAAAAGGTTTGGGACCCTCTATGAGAAGTTTGAGAACAGCTGTTCAAACTTGGTACTCATTCATGCAACTAATATGATGGCCTCAGTGCTGGCATATCTTGCAACTTTCTCTGACTTCTGATAATAAAAATTATAAAGAGAAAACACATTGTGCTATTACATTGCTCGCCAGCCAGTGATGTCTATATGAATGTTGCAGTATCTAGGTGTGAATCCTCTCCTAAAAAAAAAGAAAATACATATTTTGTGGTCCTGGCTTGGACTTCTGCCCTTTGCTACTCCAAAAAAGAAAAGATTGCATAAACCACTGAATTCAGGTCTTTTTCTTTTCACAGTGTGCTTACATAGCACAGAAGCTTGTAACTTTGCCAGAGCTATTATTATACAATGTTGCTAGAAACACTACATGCTGTGCAAAAGCAAACTGGGAAGAACTTCATTTCTTAACTTGAGACTTCGGGGAAATACCTTCTTTTGGTGAGTTCCACTGAGTTTATGGACCCTTTTCCCAATGACAAATAAACAAAACATGAAAAAGAACATAGCCTCAGGCTCCAGGGAAACATATCAGAATCTCAGCCTGTAAAATTTTGAAGCTAGTTTTGAGCTGTGTACATAGAATACAACCTAACAGGAAAAAAAAAAAAAAAAAAAGTAGTTTCAGCCCACCTTTTTTTGAAGTAACTTTAAAAAAATATCATCTATATTTGGGCTAGGATTAGAAGTAGGCAATATTTATTTAGGGTAAGATTTTTGAAAATCATGGTCTTTTGAAATAATTAAACACTTTTCACAGAAAAAAATGAATAATCCACACGATTTGGCACTGTCAGGAATAACGGTGGAAGTTAGTACTCATATACATTTCAGTCCAGTTGACAAAGGATAAATTACTTGTCTTCTAACATGTCTAAATCCTTGATGAACAACAGATAATATCACAAAAAGTTCAATGTTATTTGTAAATAGTTCCTTGTTACTCCAGTCAGAAAGTTTGAAGCGGGGTGTGGCTCAGCACATACAGGATAATAATGCTGACTGCATTGCTTTAAGAAGACAGAGACTGGTAGATGAGACTACAGACCTGTCTAGAGCAACAGTTCATCTCTAATGGCAGTGTTTGATAAATGCTTTAGAAGAAAAGCAAAGAAGTCTACCACAGACTATTTCTAAAATCCACATTAGGGATCAAGCCTGAAAGCTCTTTTAAAAGTTAATAAATATAATATATTCTTACAATTTAGATATTATTCAATTAAATGTCTAATCCTTCATTGAATCTTGTTAAAACCTTTGATTCTGTGGTTGTCTATTGTGATAAACTCTACAATGGGAATATCTGGAATGGAACAACCATAATTTACCACAGACGATAATGGGCATGATTATGAACTGCCTTTTAATCATGAAAGATGACTATACCAGATTGCATTCTGAACACAGCTGAACAGCTTGAACCAGAACATTTTGACTCCACTTTTGTACAATACAACCAGAATTAGAAAAAAGAATGTTGACTTTCTAGGAATCTCAGAAATAACTGCCAGTAAATTAATTTATAATTGTTTATCTAGACACATCTGTGTGCATGGGTATATTATTTATAAAACTACCTTTTGAAGGAAAGAGAAATCAAATCATTCAGTGTTTCTGATAACAAATCAAAGACAACGACACTAGCCAGGTGGTCATGCTTATAGTTCCCTTAATCCTTTCTTGAATGGCAGTTTAGTGCACATTCATTGTTGGCAATGCAGAGAAAATCTACATCCCAACAGTAGTCAGCCAACTGGATAGCTGAAGTGAAAACTTATACATATTGAGCTAAATGTTTAATGATTTCATGAGTACCTACTTATTGAATTCAGTCAAGTGATCTTTGCCCAGCATCTTTTAAGTCAAAGCCATTGCAAGTCTGTCTGTGGTTTTAATTTTAATTTTAATTAATTGCTATAATATAGTACTGTCCATGTGAGGAGAGTGAGTAAATTATCCAGGATTTTAAGGAAGAAAGTTGAGAGCTAAAATGTCTAAAGGTGGCTCCAATTTAGATGCTGCAAATGTCCTGGTTTTTTAGCTGACAGTTAGACAGCTAGGCTTCCCATACTACCATGTCAACAATTTTTTAACCAATATTTTATGCCAATCCATTAAGAACCCAATAATACCTCACTTAATATCATAAAGGGTAGGAAAGGGAATGGGAAAAGAAAAAACCACCAAATACAAAACCTTTTACCTTAGTCTCTCGGACTGATGCTTTGGCTTACACAGGAAGAAATCCTACCCTATCAAATCAGTAGAGATAGTCCTAGTCAGCAACTGAAAGAGCCTACATGAACTACACTGAGCCGAGACAGTCAATGAAAAATACTAGCCAGGGAACTAGAAAGTTCTCAAAGCCTTAGCACCTAAATCAAGTCTATGTTACTACTTTTAATATTCAATAAACCACTAGAACTTCTAAATTCATACGGACATTCAAGAGCCAAACTATTGGGAAAATTTTTTTTTGAAGTCAATCTAAAAACTGGAAGGTACAGTTTTAACAATTAGGTTCGTAAACTCATCCAAAAAGCAGAGTTTTTTGTTCTAAGCCTGCTTGACCCTAATGGTGTTTCTGACACCTCTGTAACCTAGAAGAAAAAAAGCGTTGATCAGCTCTGCAGTCTTCCCTGGAACTCAAGGGACAAAAGAAATAATAGATTTTAACACTAGCCTCAATTCTGACATTCTCAGCTGGTGAAATTTTGTTTTATATTCTATGCCAAAAAGTTATTCAGGACTGTTGAATCAATATGCCAACAGCCAATGAGCTTTGTGTCAGACTCAGCATTGTGTTAAGTGTGTGACGAGGACCTCCCAGCTTCTCTGTAGGTTCCAGGGCCTCTACTTCATGTTGAAGCTTGATTTCCAGACCTTCAGTGTGGGGCAGTTTAGAAACAGTATCTCCAAGTAAATTCTGCCCGCACTCAGAGTATCATAATGAGATTTCTCTAGCTCAAACAGTCTAGGATTTTGAGACCTTTTCCTTGGGCTTGGATGCTTAAATTCTTATAGTGACTTATTCACATCAGTGAGACACAAAAACTATACTACTAGTACAAGCTTCAGGTCTATGGTAACTCACCTCCATAGATGTTGAAATGTCTGGACTGCAGGCAGAACACAGCTCTATCTGTCTGTTATGTAGATGAAACCTTGCTTTTGTTTTGTTGGCCCTGTTAAACGCAAAACTGAAGCTCAGCCTGAGTGTGCTGGCTAGCACCTATTTTTTAGTTATACAGAAACCTTCTTTGAGACCCTGAGCTTGGTTCCTTTATAATGGTTTTGTTCCCTTTATCACCAATATTTTATTCAGAGATATTTTTATTTGCTTATCTAATTGCTCCTGTTGTTTCATTTAACTGTGGTTATGACTTAGGCTTTTAAATATGACCTGATGGATTCTATGAAATAAACCAAAATTTTTTATCACACATTGTTCATTTTGACCCCACTGTATGCAGTACACTGGTTCATTTTTTAATCTCTAAGATTCACATTCCTGCTAAGTGATGTAGCAAAAATCAGTGAAGAATATAGTAATTATCTTCATTTGAATGCATACATTAATGCCTGACAATTTATTCTCGTTCAGTAATAGCAAATGAGTATAGCTGACATTAAAACACTGCATTATTACCTTAAATCTGTGATTTTTCACAGAAACTCATTATATTCCTATGTATTCCACCTAGAAGGTTTAGATTTATTATTTATGAATTTGATTCCTCCTTCAACATAAAATATTAAGAGTAGTTCTATAAGCCACTAAGGGAAAGAACTCCTTTTCATCGAAGATGTATACAATATTGAAAAAAAAGGAAAAGTAAAATAAAACGGTGGCAAAATCTACTTTTTGCTTTGAGGGCTGAAAACATTCCTTATTTCTCAGCAAAAACATTAAAAAGAAACATATTTAGTTAGTTTTATCTAGCCACTAAATTATTAAATTGCTAAAACAGACTGACAACTAAAAGCAGTATTTTTCAAGGTTTCTCTGTTTTCCCACTTCCATTGTCAAGGTCATGGAGTAGATTTTGCTGCTGTTTGTCATGCTTCAGAAACACAGCGATTGCCTGATGAATAAAATCAGAAGAATGACAGGTGCAGGGAGTCAGACCTTCAGAAAGGCATATGTACTTCATTTAGTAAGGATATCAGCTACTCCCAAGGCTCAGATGAGTGCAATGGAATTTATCTTTGATCTAAAGTAAAGAATTGAGAGGACTTAAAAGCAGCACGCTTCAGTGCTGTCTTGCTGTCTGAAATTGTCACTCAACTCCAGCTCTTCCACATTCACACTAATTGACAAAGATCGTGCAACATTTGACTAGCATCTCCCTTCTAGTCTACAAAGAAGAGAATTGAACAGTGCTTTCAGTGAAATACCTCCTGGTAAAAAGTAAGGCACATTATGGGAAAAGAAGCCCTGACTCCTTTATACTCCATGGTATGTGTCTAGCAGCTCCATTTCTGCTTTATCAAAATTAATTCATCTGCTCACAGAGGTACAAAGGGGCAAACCTCGTAAAAAGATTAATATAATCATATTCAAATGGAACTCAATTATAGGCTTTGACATATATGACCAAGTAAGTTCAAGGAAAACAAAAGTAAACAGTTATAGCAGCACTAGGTAGTATCTTCCACTTCTGTCGTTTCTGTTGTATGTTAGCCTCACTGGCTGCATCAGTTTAATAGCTAGTGAAGAACCAGTGAATGCTTTGAACTTCCAATTATTTCTTAAACTAACTCTGTAACTAGTCTCCATGCCAACCTGATGCCCATTGTGTCCATGCAGGCAGCCTGAGCTCAGCCTGCTCCTGGGATACGAAGCTTGTGCACTATAGGGCAAAATCAGTGTCACATACTGTTGTGCACTGTTGGTGGAATCTGTGCCAGTCACTACAATTCTGAAAATAAACACCACTAATGCAAACACTTTTGAAAGTAACTGTACATCTTTGGCTTTGTGTGGAAGGGCTCAAAGCAGGAGAAACTTAGGAGGTCCTTGCCTGATCTTGCCCTCTTTTTCACATGCATACAGTTCTGTGGATTTTTAGGGTACCAGACCGACATCTTATCTGCACCATCATAGGGCTATTGGTCTAAATGGTAACAATTACGTCAAAAGTATTTATGCACTTATGTAATTATGCAAGGAGAAATGCAAGAAAAGTGTTGCAATTAAAAAATAACCTTATAATAATCTCAATATCTATAATTACAACAGATATATTAGTATATATTGGTATTATTAGTATATATTTTACCATACAGTACTCAAGACTAACTCTCTCTAATCACAGAAATCAGCGGCATAATCACTCTTTACATACTTAGAGCCAGGATTTCATTTTTTATAACACATTCATTTGCTTGTGGCCTAAAACTTCCTTTCAGGAACATTTAAACAAAGCCTTTATAGGACTATATTTTCAATTGTAGTCTTAAAATACTGACACAAGATGGGTTTGAGAAAATATTGAATGCTAAAATACGTTATGAACTCTCTTCAGAAGAACAAATTAATAAGAACTTCTGTTTTCATTGTATCATAATGCATTTCAAAAAGGCAGAAACAAGCTGTTCATCTAGACCTCAACTGCCATCAGGTAATTTTGAAAGTGATAAAATATGACATTAGTGTGATTAATGCATGTATTTTGTAAACAAAACAATTAAAAATAAAGCTGAGGTTTAGTTAAATTTCATGCTAATCACAAACTTTCATTAACATGGCACAGCTGAGGACATTAGATAAAAGTCCTAAGAACTGCTTGTTTTTCAATCAAGCCCCTGCTACTGAAAGTTTTGTAAATAGTAATTTATCAACTTGCAAGATAGCTCCTAATGTCCTTAAATCACATAAAATTTTAATCTAGGCTGTTTTCCTTAGTTTGTTTTTCTGTTAAATGTAAGAACAGCAGAGGTGCTGGCTGTTGAGAAGTACTATAATTCAAAGGTGAAAGAAAAATCTGAAATGGTTATTATTCCTAAGAAAACTGATAACATCAAAACAGCAGCAATCTTGTTGCCACACTGCTTTAGCATAATGAAAACTGGCAGACCAACATCTGTTGTGTTATAGAGCCTGAGTGGAGAGATTTCCCTGCTACCTCTGATTGATACTGGAGATCCATCACTCAGTACAGAGGCTAAGCATGACTAATGTATTTTACTGGTATCTTCATCCTTATTTGACAAGGGGTAAGACGAACACAGTAACATCAGAACACAGTACTAAACCTGAAAACATGGCCCATGGCTTTTAGGAATTTGTGTTCATTTGTTTGTCTGGTTTTTTTTGGTTTTTTTGTTCCCTAAAAGGGCATGATTATTTAAGAAAAATAAAATAATGTAATTAAATAATTTTGAATGGACAGTTTAGTCATAATCTGTTAATATCACTCAGAAGTGCATGGTGTTCTCTCCTACATCACATGACAAGGTACAGGTTCACATATCTGTCCATTCTCATTTGGACAGCAATCTTCTGTGGCACTATATTGCAACCCTTAAAGAGTAGTTAGGAGTTTACTGGAGGTTAGAAGTATAAGCATTTCTCAGTCTTGAATAAAACAAGTCTGAATTCAGATAGTACTTCTGCTACAGAATGCAGACTTCCTCCAAAATGATAGTTAATTCTCTACTTCTCAATTTCACCAAGTCTTTTTGGACTCACAGGATATTTAGGTAAAGAAAGAAGAGGCACACTTACGAGAATGTCACTGGAGTACTACATAAATTTTGTGTTTCTACATTATATTATAAAAAGACAATTTTTTTAAATAATATAGATTATTTTTCAAGTGAATGAAGAGCTAGGGAAAGCATTTTATATTGAAATACTTAGAGCTCCATCTGCTTGGTTATTTTAAAAGACTTATTTCATAAATCTTTTTGGGGCAAGTGGACACTAGGTCCCAAAGTACTTCATAACCTGGAAGGGAAAGGGATTAAAAGTGCAACAAGCAGGAAGCTATAGGCAAATTAAAACTAGAAGAATAAACATCAAACTGTGAGAGAGGTTTTTGCTGGAAGAAAATCCCAAAAACTACCAAGGGGAGACCAGTTCCCCATCTTATTATGCATTTGTATTAAACCTAGGGTCCTTTTAAAAATAAGGCATGCTCTAGTCAAAGATCCTATTCGGCAGGGAATTAGGAGGATCTGAGGTATAAAGCAATTCAGACTAGATTATCTAGCTGCCCATTACAGTTCTAACCTTTATAAAACTAAGGAATATTCAGTTGTTGTGTTCTTTTTGGCTTTTCTCATTAGCATTGACAAAGAAGCATAGGCTTGGCTGCCATTAGATGTTACACTGCACCAAGCCACACACTTCATGACAGAACAAAGTTAAGACCATTTAGTATAGAGGGGATATCATTCCAACTGTGCAGCTTCATGTTTCAAATGTATTGTCCCTTGGAAGTGATGCGAAGCACATAAAAAGTCAAGTTGCTTCTTTCACTTTTCCATGAATGCAGAAGTTCCCTCTTGTCTCTGTGGCTGCTGGATTTATGATACAGAATGCATCGAACTATTATAGAACCTGTCCTGAAGTAGCAGAAATTATAATTCCTTGGATCTGATAGTTGCTATCTACCTGTATAGTAAATAGCTCCTTTGATAAATTACAAAGTAGAGTATAGCAAGATTTGTTCAACGTTTTGAATTACCAGAAAAGCAGGTCTGGACTGAGCTGATAAAATCTCTTTGTTCTATTTGGTCTTTGCAGTAAATCACAATACAATACTCAGCACAGTAACTATATTTGATGTCAGCATGTTTTGTCTTCATTCAGTAATACAGAGTGTGCTAAAATTTGCTGAACATGCTAATTTGGTCTATCTAATATTTCATTATAGGTAAAATCCAAATATATCTAATAAAAAAATAGAAAGAAAACTGTGTATGATAACTAACATAGCCATTTCACTACAACAACAACAACATCAACAACAAATCAGAAGCCTAAACTCAGCCGTACCCTAGTTTGCAGTGAGGTTACAGAAGACATTGGAGCTGTGTTTATACCACGCCTGGACATGGAATTCAATGTCTGATACTACATGATAAAGCCTTTGCAGGTTTTCTGGTAGAAGGACAGGACAATTGTGCCTACTCCGGTTTCTTATAGACATCGTATAAGGTTCTTATGTTTAGGTAGTGAGAACTCTATAACATTTAAACAAAAGGCAAGATACATTCAAGTGTTCATGGAGCATATTTCATTCTCATTTCGGTGGAATCAACTGTTTCTCTTCTGACCGGAACAAAAATATGTATAAGCAGGAGTACTAGAAAGCTATTTAGCTGAATGAGGCCTTGTTACATCTCTTTTCTTTGTTTTTCAAAGGGACTTTAATAGTTTATGAGTAAAATGAACAACAAAAAAAAAGATCCTAACCATGAGAAGGACCGTGAAATGGTGATCTTGTGCAGTAGGAAGAGAATATCAAGCAGGATTATAACCCTGGACTTCAGAAGGGCTGACTTTGGCCTTTTCAAGCAATTGCTAGGGGAAATCCCATGGGACAGGGCACTAGAAGGTAAAAGGGCCCAAGATAGTTGGTTTATATTCATGGACCACTTTTTCCAAGCTCAAGATTTGGAGCATCCCAACAGGTAGGAAATCAAGAAAGGGAGCCAGGAGACCCACATGGTTAAATAGGGAACTGATGGGCAAACTCAAGTGGAAGAAGAGAGTCTGTTGATCATGAAAGGAGGGAATGGCCACTTGGGAGGAATATAAGACTGTTAGAGGATGTAGGGAGGCAACTAGGAAAGCTAAGGCTGCCTTGGAGTTAAGACTTGCAGGGGAGGTCAAGGACAGCAGAAAGGGCTTCTTCAAGTACATTGCAGACAAAACTAACTCTAGAGGCAATGTAGGCCCACTGTTGAATGAGATGGATGTCCTGGTGACAGAGGATACAAAGAAGGCAGAGTTACTGAGTGCTTTCATTGCCTCTGTCTATACTTCTGGAGACTGTCCTCAGGAGCTGCAGACCCCTGAGGCCCCAGACGAAGTCAGGATAAAGGAGGAGTTTGCCTTGGTTGATGAGGACTGGGTTAGGGATCAATTAAACAAGATGGACATACATAAATCCATGGGCCCTGATGGGATGTACCCACGGGTGCTGAGGGAATTGGCAGAAGTCATTGATAGACCACTCTCTGTCATCTTTGGTAAGTCGTGGGGAACAGAAGAGATGTCTGAGGACTGGAGGAAAGCAAATGTCACTCCAGTCTTCAAAAAGGGCAAGAAGGAGGATCCGAGTAACTGCAGACCAGTCAGCCTCAACTCCATCCCTGGAAAGGTGATGGAATAACTTTTCCTCAGCACTGTCTCTAGGCATATCAAGGTTAAGAGGGTCATTTGGAGCAGTCAACATGGCTTCACCAAGGGGAAGTCATGTTTGACCAACCTGATAGCCTTTTATGAAGACATAACCAGGTGGGTAGATGATGGTAGTGCAGTGGCTGTGATTTATCTTGATTTCAGTAAAGCATTTGACACCGTCTCCCACAGCATCCTCGCAGCTAAACTGAGGAAGTGTGGTCTGGATGATCGAGCAGTGAGGTAGATTGTGAATTGGTTGAAGGGAAAAAGTCAGAGAATTGTAGTCAATGGGACAGAGTCCAGTTAGAGGCCTGTATCTAGTGGAGTCCCTCAGGGGTTGGTACTGGGACTGGTACTATATATATATATATTCAACATATTCATCAATGGCCTGGATAAGGGAACAGAGTGCACTGTCAGCAAGTTTACTGATGACACAAAACTAGGAGGAGTGGCTGACACACCAGAAGGCTGTGCTGCCATTCAGTGAGACCTGGACAGGCTGGAGAACTGGGCGGGGAGAAATTTGATGAAATACAACAAAGGCAAGTGTAGAGTCTTGCATCTGGGAAAGAACAACCCCATGGACCAGTACGTGTTGGGGACTGAGCTGTTAGAGAGCAGCGTAGGGGAAAGGGACTTGGGGGTCCTGGTGGACAGCAGGATGACCATGAGCCAGCCATGTGCCCTCGTGGCCAAGAAGGCCAATGGCATCCTGGGGTGTATTAGAAAGGGTGTGATCAGTAGGCCAAGAGAGGTTCTCCTCCCCCTCTCCTCTGCCCTGGTGAGACCACATCTGGAATAGTGTGTCCAGTTCTGGGCCCCCCAGTTCAAGAAAGACAGGGAACTGCTTGAAAGAGTCCAGCGCAGAGCCACAAAGGTGATGAAGGGGGTGGAACATCTCCCTTCTGATGAAAGGCTGCGGGAGCTGGGTCTCTTTAGCTTGGAGAAAAGGAGACTGAGGGGTGACCTCATTAATGTTTATAAATATGTAAAGGGCGAGTGTCAGGAGGATGGAGCCAGGCTCTTCTCGTTGATGGCCAGTGATAGGAAAAGGGGTAACGGGTGTAAGCTGGAGCTTACGAAATTCCATATAAACATAAGGAAAAACTTTTTCACTGTGAGGGTGACAGAGCACTGGAACAGGCTGCCCAGAGAGGTTGTGGAGTCTCCTTCTCTGGAGACATTCAAAACCCACCTGGATGCATTCCTGTGTGACCTGCTCCAGGTGGTCCTGCTTTGGCAGGGGTTTGGACTAGATGATCTTTCAAGGTCCCTTCCAACCCCTAACTTTCTGTGATTCTGTAATTCTAACCTTGTTGACAATCCAAGCCAACAAGAGGTTAATAGATGCTATTGTGAGTTACTGACATTTAAAAAAAAAAAAAAAACCACCTTTAAAAAGTACTGTATTTACTTGGCAAGAAGGATTCCTTTGATAAAAAACAGTTGGCAACATTTCTGTGTTTTTTTAACAAAAAGAACTTCAAGCTATTGAGAAATTGATAGTCGAGGATTTACATATCCTCTTTTCCACTTATGTCTATTTATTATACATATTTTCATCATATCAACTGTCTGATAGTATCCATTATGTGTTATATATACCTTTTCAAAGAGTATGTATCACTTCTATCTTGGACACAAATCGTCACTGATACAAGACGAAAAGCAGAAAGCACGAAGGAAAGCTAGAACATATAATATACACTGTGTTCTCAGTTGAGTTGAAAATATCTTTAGAAGATGAGGAAGATATTAGCAACACAAAGATGAAGAAGACATTAAGAATTTCTATTCTTTTAAGGTGACAAACATAATCAAAGTGAATTCCCATTTGTACACAGAACCTTAGATAAACTATGATGGTTTAAGTAAAGTAAAATTAACCTATGTGTTAAAATACTATTTTAATTTAAATGTAGGCAACCTGCAGATAAGGGAAAGTTTGTAGATCACTGTGGTATTATCTCTTTTGAGGTATGACTTCTATTGGTGACAGCAGTATGACCAGTGTTGGTATGATATGATAGTAGACACTTTGGAAGGGAGATCCACCCTGCAGGAAGACCTGGATAGGCGGGAACAGCAAGCTAACAAGAACCTTATGAAGTTCAACAAGGACAAGCATAAGGTCTTGTTCCTGGAATACATAATCCAGGAGTGCTGGGATATGTGCAGCTGGGGAGCAGCTCTGTGGAAAGCAACCTGGAGGTCCTGGTGGACAACAAGCTCAGCATGAGTGAACAGTGTGCTGCTGAGGCAAAGAAAGCCAACAGGATGCTGGGTTGCGTTAACAAGGGCATCACCAGTAGAGATAAAGAAGTTGTTATCTCGCTCTACTCAGCGCTGGTCAGACCACACCTTGACTACAGTGTTCAGTTTTGGTTCCTGCTGTACAAAAAAGATGTGGACAGGCTGGTGAGGGTCCAGAGAAGGGCCACAAAGATTATCAAGGGACTGGGAAGCCTGCTGTATGAGAAAAGGCTGAGAGAATTGGGTTTGTTCAGCCTTGAGAAAAGAAGGCTTAGGGGAGAGCTTATCACCATGTTCCAGTATTTAAGGTGTGGCTACAAAGAAGATGGAGACTCCCTTTTTACAAGGGGTCACTTGGAAAAGATGAGGGATAATGGGTACAAGTTATCCTGGGGAGATTCCAACCAGACACAAGAGAAAAATTTTTCACAACGAGAAGAATCAGTGGTTAGAATAATCTCCCCAAGGAAGTGGTGGATTCCCCAACATTGAACCGTTTTAAGATTTGGCTGGACAGGGTGCTAGGCCATCTTATCTATACTGTGCTTTTACCTAGAAAGATTGGACCAGATGATCTTTGAGGTCCCTTGCAACCTGGTATTCTATGATTCTAGACATTTTATTTTAAAGTTAATTGGGATCAATGCCGCATCAAAGCGGTCGATGCATAATGTCACTTCTTTGCAATCACTGGGAGCTATTGTATGCATTTTTATATCTATGCCATTTGTGGCATTACAAGTGCTTATTCACAAATGTAAAGTTTTCTCTTGATCATACGTGACAGGACATGATGGTTCAGATGACATTGAGCACTCCATCTCCTCTGTCACAGAACTGTGTTGTTCAGGAGCACAGTATTTTCCTTGACACTTGAAAGCATTTTTTTTTGCAGAGATTATTAAGATATCTGTGAGAAAGGAAGAGGCAAGGTTCACAGACATATTTCACTTCCCTCAGTATAAGCTGAAGTGAAGCATCAAATGTGTGAAGATTAGTGCAATTTACCATGTTTGTAAGAGTAAAAGCTGCCTACAGGCTCGCCACACGTGGGAAATCCCCTGTCAGTCAATGGCACCAGGGGAGATAATAAACCATGAGAAAACCATCCAGACAAAACTTAAGACTTGACTCACTTAAGTCTTAACATGTTCACCTGCCCTGAGAAATGTGCTGAAGCTGCGCAAGTATGCCGCTCTGCAACATGCTGTGCAGTGGCCTTTACAAGCAGGTCAGAGGACAAACAAGACATTTTAGTTATGTTATTTCTAGGATGGGAAATACAGGAAAAGATAATATGGAAAAAAATGCATCAACTTGTAACCATAAGAAAATTGTGCTTGAAACACAAAGCCAGTAGTTTGCCAACAATATAAGAAACAGAAAATGTAAGGATTATTGTCTCAAGAATGCTGCTACTTAGAATGCACATTTTTTTTTTTCTAATAAACTTGTAATAATTCATAACAGTCCAGGGTCCCAAGCCACAAGCTACAGAAGGAGATTGTCTCTTTTTTAGAAGAGAGGACAGATTCTGGGTAAAAATGTTACCCAATTCTAAGTTTATTTACTTCATTTACAGTTCCTATTATAGCTTTGAGCATTGATAAAATCACGAAGGAACAATCCCAGCATATTAGCTCACAAATTAGCAACAATGACACAACCAGTGAATTACCAGAACAAAGCTCACCATTTCATTAGTGACACACATAATTTCAAGATAGACAATTGTTAAATCTGTTCAGATATTTTAATTTTTTTTTTCAACAGTTTAAAAAACTTATTAGAAACAGACTTATCTTATAGTTCAGGAAAGCAGGAATTTTCTGCCACATATCCTGGTATAAGGCTGCAGTAGAAACGTTTGAATCACTTGAAAATTAATACTTTTAAGTTGAAAATAAATAATTCTAAAACCTCTTTTTAATTGAAGTAATGAAAAATATGAAAACTCAATAGGTTTTATCTGGCTCAAATTACCATAATGCCATAGTCTTTTCATCGTATTTCATCCAATACAAACCAAAACTAATCTGTCCTGTGCTGGGTAGTTGTAACTTCTTGTTTTCTGTATGTAGGGAAATTAGTGAAATTCTGAAAATATGATCTCAAGACTAATTTTTGTTTTGATGATGCTCTCTCCCAAACTCAGTTTATTCCACTGTGGCAATATGAAGCCATACTTTTTTCCCCCCCCCAAATATTTGCTGTTAATTTTATTATATATTGAAAAATAATTTTATTATTTATTTCAAAAGTACATCAAAGTACTTTGTCAGCCTGGTCTGATTCAGTGTGTACTCTGCTTTGATCACAATTAATTAAGTCTAGTGACTTTCCAGGGTCCCTTCCAACCTGAAAGATCCTCTGATTTTATAAGTGATTAATCTTGGAAACTTCTGCAGTGTGTGTAAATTGCAAATGTTATTCCCATCTCACTAGTCAGGATGAGAATTCCAAAAAGTTAAGTGACTTAGGGCAGTCCTTGTCAAAATCAGGTTTTAGTCCCCAAAGTTCCTGTCTGTTCATTCAGAGAGACAACATCATACACCATCACTTTAAGAATGTTTTCTGTAAAATTTGAAGAAATTTGTGTAGTCTAGTGTATGCATAGTACATATGTAAATAGTATGAACCCCACGATAAATATCCAGTATTTGCCCCACAGGTACAAAGAACATTATTTATGATTAACATATATTATTGCAGGTATTTCATGTTGTAATAAACATGGAGGAGAATTTCTTATCTCTTAAAGTTTTTAATGCAAATGACTGTTTTGCTTCCTATTTTCCTGTATATACCATGTAAGAGGAGATTTTCTGTAGTTTAAGGGTTAAGATCCTTAGAAGAGAGTTTTGTGGCGTATCTCATTAGTTCTGTATTTTTGCTCATTCTCCTGAGTGGGGTTGACAGAGGTATCAGACGATTCCTGCTATGTGCTCGTTCAGTAATTGTTGAAGTCAGTGATCTTACAGAGACCTTATCCTCATTACTCCAAATGGGGGTCACATTATGTTTTTCTACACTAAAGATCAGTACTGTACAGCTCAACATCTTAGAAATACTTCTATCCTATTCTAATTAGCCAATTGAAGAAATGAAACATGTTGATACTGAATTTGGTAATATAGAAAGGAACTTGAAGATAATTGAAAGAAGGTAGCAGTGCCACTAAAATATTCTTATTTTAATAAATGCCAGTGAAAATCAAAGATGATATAAGCTGAAAGATATTTTTTCTTTAAAGTCCAGCAGCCTATGATTCTTTGATGATGAACTTCGCTCAGTACCTATAAGAAAAACAATCTCCAAATTATAATAAAGGTATTCTGAACCCTTAGATAAACATATTTACACTCTTGTTTCAGTCTATAGGTATTCAATCCCCACTTAACTGGAATAACAATTATGCAAATTTTTAGCACGGTTTTATCTTGTGGTTATATGCAATTCTTAGCATTAACAGAAGGAATATAAAAAAAAAGAAGTTACAACAACAACGACAACAAAATCCATTAATTCCATAACAAGGCATGCCTCCACATCCAAAGGAGAAGTGGAATATGATCGAAAGCAGTGTAATTGCTGGATTGAAGTCAGGAAATTTACTTCAGTGCCAAATCAATTACAGATTGCAGGTGTCCAGAATTAATTAAAATAAATTACTATAAATCAGGCGTTAGCTATCTGCCATGAGTGAAGAAAAGCAGAAAAGAAAATCAAAATAAAAATTTATTTTGTTTATATTGAAACATTGAAAAATATCAGAAAATCAATGTCGGAAGCAAATTTGTACATTGTTTGGCAGGCTTTTTATTCTAAAATCTAAAATATTTTTGAAGGTCTCTTCTCAAATTACATTAAAGTGTGCTTCATTTTTAGTGATGAATTTATACCGAATGACTTTGCTGTTTCTGATGTTTGCACATTCTGTGTCAGAGATTAGAGATAACACAGCTAACAACCATCAAAATAACCTGAATTCTGTATTGCACATACAGAAGCTTCAGTGCAGGTAAATAAATACTGATTTAGATTTGCAAGTACATAGAAAAAAATATTATATGCAAAAACATTTAAAGATCCTTAATGTTAGAAACCGTATATATAAAAGTGATACTATGTAAATATGTATAAAAATTTGTCAATATTATTCTCTGTCATTAAAAATTGTAAATTTTTGAAATCATACAAAAAAGACAGTTCAAAGGTCAGAAAAATTGCTGTCTTATAGAAGTCCCTATAAAAACATAGAAGTCAAAAACCAAAACCAATGCATTGTGTTTTCCTAAATCTTAGAAAAAGGATTGGACAAAGTCAACTTCTACCTCCACAAAGTTCCCAGGACAATGAAGTTGCAATACACATGACACGAGTCACAGCAATGTTATTTTTGCTGTAATGGGAGACTTTCCAAACTAAAATCGTTGGTGAAATGATCAGTTTCCAGTGGTTCAAAGATCTATCTGAACATCCAGTACATCAGAGCCTTGTTTCTTCCTTTCTCTGAAGCTAAATTAAAGCTTAAACTGCAACTAAAAAAAGACAAAAGAGCAGATAAAATTCCAGGAAGACAGAAGAAAGAACATGAGAAAAAGCAGAACTCCAGACAAGTGTACATACTCTGCTATAAGCACAGTGGCATGAAGAACTTAGTATTAGGGAGTGAATAAATCTGATTTTGTAATCTCGTGGCCTTGAAAGTGAAGGTCAATTTGAGTAATTGGGGCAGGAAAGTCACTACAATTTGGAATACTCTTCAAATAGAAAAAATCTTAGATCTGTGCCCAAGACTCTATCTGGATTTATTCTCACAGAAAACTGCATTTGGTGGTGAGGTCTTGAAGAGGGGATTTGTCTTATCTCAGCTACTTAAGAGTGTTGGGCCTCACCTAAACTACGTGTCTGGTTCTCTGTCCCTATAGTGAACAGACAGAAATAAGACTATCAGTTCATATCACTAGTCTTGGATGAGTGTTTTGGGCTGAGTGCAGCACTCCGACCAGCTCTTGCTTTACTGCTTACCAAAAGACCAGGTGACTGGCTTAGAAAAAGAACCCATCTTCTGGATAGCTGAAGCCTGGTCTGACTCAAACCCTCAATCTCTGCTGAGAAAGGGAAAGTAAAACCTGTTTTGCCCAAAGTGGAATATAAGGCAATGCAATAGTCAGAGACATAGCAGTTCCTGTGCTGACAGTCACACCTGCAGTAGTCGTGGTGACCATTAAGCTCATGAGATTCCTGCTCAATAAAGCTGTTCCTCCACAAACACTCTCCTGCAGTCTGGGCAGACACTGAGGAGGATGAAATCAAGAAGCTGCTGCTGCTGAATACTTGGCGTAAAACACACGAAGACACTCAAATCTTTATGACAGGGCCACATAACATCTGAATGAAAAACTAGGCTGACAGTGGATATCAAAATGAATCCAGTGCAGTTTCTGGTTTTCATAGACTTCTGGTTCTGATCCTTACTAATATTTAAATCAGGAAACAGGAAAAAGTATATATCTATGTGAGCATTTAATATATCTAAGTGTATTTTCATATACGTACATAATGTGCCTAGCATTTTTGATTAAAACAATTGTTGTGCTGTATTTTAGTCTTGATTGTACCTTATTAAGATAGGTATTCTATCAATAAAAACTATTGGGTTTGGGTTTTTTACGTCCTGTGATATTTGGTGTAACATGTTTTTTTAATTGATAGTATTTATGAATTCAAAAGGGGCACCTACCAGACAGGCCATTTAGCCCAAGATAACTGAAATGGAGAAAAATTACAAAAGAATTTGATGGAGAGGAGAGGAGGGAAATTTGTGTTGTGCACAGGAGCAGAGAATGAGAGAAAAACACTCTGGAGCCAAGGAAAACGAGGTGGCACTAGCTACAGCATCCCCAATGCTCATGAAAGCATCTCAAAACACAGTGTGGAAGCTTGACGTATTTCTGAATTGCATGCAGGGATGGTACGGGTCTATAAAGTCCCTCTGTCTTTTCCTATGTGATACATTACACATGCAGTTCCTTCTGCCTGACAGAAGTGTCAATAAATTTAGTTACCTATGTTATCTTGAAGAGGAGAAAGGGTGAGAAGAAAGCATTGTAAGAAGAGAGCTACCAAAAGCAGTAAGTCTAGTCAAGAAGCTATTAGCAATGAACTTCTTTAGTTACCTGTGATACAAATCAAGAGTCCAGCTTTTGAACTGACTTTTCAAATAACTTCACTAAAAACACACACACTCGTAAAACAAGGGAATGACAGCTGAGAATGTGAGAAGTCTGTAAAAGAGATGAGGAAGAGAAGAATAACAACTCAACATTATGAAATGCCAGCTACTAGACAGGCTCACTGTATCGTTTTAGTGGAGACACAAAATAATAGAAACCTTGCGACCAGGGACATGACTCTTGCCAATTTGGGGGTTTGTGTGCTGTAAAATATCTGTGAGTTTCATTTCCTTCTAGGTTTCTGGTTTGAAAGAGGAAACATTATATGACTCAATCCTGAGTACCACACAGTCTAAATTACAGCCTCGTTTTTCTGCTAGCTTGTTTCACACAGCTCCTGTTCACACACCATCTGTTTCTCAGGGCATAATTTGGCCTCAGATCTCGTCCACCAAATCAAATCTTCTTACTGTTTTTTAGAGGCAACACACAGAAGCAGATAGGTAGTAAACCTGCATCATAGTTACAACCTGAGCCTGAAGATGTTTAATAAAATATTGCGGACTAAAATGTCTGTTCTCATATATCACCATTAATGCAGTAAATGGCTCCCATGACCAATTCCCTGTTTATAAATCACAAATTATGAAGATGTACCAGGGTGATCAGATCAGTCAGTGGATGCTTAATTAAGTGCACAGTTTTTCAAGTGCTATTTATAAACAAGCAGAAGTAATTTTTCTCCCGCAGTAGAAAATTAGAGTTTAGATGATGGTTTACTAATTAGATTAAGATAGACTTTTTTTGGATTATATGTTCAACTAAGAAATGCACTTACATTATCTCACTGAAAAAGTGCATATCAAATCCTACACTCTTTTATGGACAGTGTTTAGCATTTAAAAAGGATTTGATGAGAGCTTCAGCATGTGTCAGAGAAAGTATTTCTATTGTTTTCATGTGTCGTATCGAATATCAGTCTCACTAATACCACTAATAATACTTCAAAGTCTTTTATTGCACTGAGTGTCTTGTAACAAGCAATGTGTCCTGGGACAAACTGCCAGTGCAAACTTTTCTACACAGAAAACATAAACATTTCATCTTGACTTCCGGAATCTAAATAATGAATTCCATTTCTTCCATTAAGAATGAAACTTGCTTACATAAGCATCATTTGTTCTACCAACTTGCATCCTCATCTGGGAACTGCATGTGCTTGAGCAGTGCCTAGCACAACGGATGCTGAGCCAACATTTTATCAAGTGTGTTATTTCCACATTTTTGGTAGCTGAATTGTCAAAATAAAAAAAAATTATTGGTAAAAAAATACGCAACTTTATTTGTTACTTTCCTTTCCATTCAATTTTCTGGCTTGGTTTGGATTATGAAATGGCCTTTTATGAAATTGTTGATCTCAATTCAGATGTTGACAGATGAAGTTAAAGGACTACGTACAGATCAGTCAGGTTATGTTCTGATACTTTTTGGCTAAAAACTAATGAACTTATGAAATGACAAGCAAGGTGGCTGTTCAATATTTGCTATCCTCTGATTTTAGCTGAATTCAATTTTTCACCTTCTTTGATCTTTCTCTCATGACTTTGAATAATTTGTATTCATTGAAATATAATGTTTTTTCTATATATAAACCTGGGATAGAAATCCCCTGGAATAGTTTCAAATGCTAAAAATAATCAGCTTGGATAATATTCAGTCAGACATTTCAGTTCCTTCATCATGTTTTGGGCTCAGCCAGTGAATCTTTTAATGGGAAACTGATATTTCCTACAAAATGAAAAAGGTGCCAGTTTGCAGTTCTTTAATTGTTTCTCGTTTAGGCCTTCTCTGATGGCAGCTCTTTGCTCAAAGGTTAGTTTACTGCTAAGAATGTGACAACAGCAGCAGCTTGTAATTTGTCAGGACTCCTTGAGACTTCTTTTAGTTGCTTCAGTAAGTTTAATGCCTATCCTTAGAGTCCCTTGTGTAGAACCTTTCCTATTGATCAGAATCCTCCACTTTGTGAGTGAAAATTCCAACTTAACAGTACCTGGATAATAATGTCGCAGAGCAGTCTACCGCAGAGCTCCACGGAGTGCTGTTAAGAGCCTGGGGCACCAATACTCATTTTTTCAATCACCCTGCTATAAGAATGATAGCAGCTGCAGAGAAATTTCTAACCTTCCATAACGTTCATTAAAAGCGTAGCAGGTGTTTCTTTTTCCCTAGTAAGGTTTCAACATAGTAGTAAAGAACATTAAACCACAATCTAGAATAAGATCTTCTTGTCCTCAGCATTTAAAGAGAAAGGAAATTGATTAAAACAGAGTACATTTTCCTGCACTTTGTGCTTACTTAAGAGCCACATGTTTTGTTGGATAAGATATTCATGATAAATCTCAACATTCTTTTACCTTTTCCTCCATTTTTTGCTTGAAATGTATATTGTGGAAATGTGAATGCAAGCTTTGCCATTTGCAATATCGCCAGTGAAATGCTTCAGTTGCTTCCGAAATTAAACTCTTAATTTTGTAGGATGGTAAAGGCTCAGCTAGTTAAACAGATGATAGTGATTTTTGCATCACATATTGTTTTTCCAGATGCTTTTAAGGCACAATTAATTATACAGTTTTGATGTTTTCCTCTACCTTAAGAAAGTACCTGTCTGATTTTCTTTTGACTTCCACATAGAAGTTAAGCAGAATTTTACTGTAATTTTCTGTGTCCAGAGTATCCTTCCCTTCAAATCCTTCCCTTCAAATCCTTCCCCTCCACCCTCCCACCGTTCTCTTACCCACGCACTTCCCAGATGGGGCTGATGGGGCAGACTGTGTGTCTGCCTGCAGCTTTCTTGATGTAATAAATGCTGGCCCTTTGTTATTGTGCTCACAACATGGTGCAGACTGGTGTAGAATCATAGAATCATAGCACAGTTTCAATTGGAAGAGACATTCAAGACCATCGAGTCCAACCTTTGTCCTAGCTCTACCAACACCACTAAACTATGTCCCTAAGTACAACATCTACCCGTCTTTTAAACACCTCCAGGGATGGTGACTCCACCAGCTCCCCTGGCAGGCTGTTCCAATGCCTGACAACATTTTCAGTAAAGAAATTCTTCCTAATATCCACCCTGAACCTCCCCTGATGCAGCTTAAGGCCATTTCCCCTTGTTCTATCGCTTGTTACTAAGGAGAAGAGACCGACCTCCGCCTCGCTACAACCTCCTTTCAGGTAGTTGTAGAGAGCGATCAGGTCTCCCCTCAGCCTTCTCTTCTCCAGGCTAAACAGCCTCAGATCCCTCAGCCGTTCCTCATATGAGATATACTTCAAATCCTTTACTAGTTTGGTAGCCCACCTCTGTACTCTCTCCAGTTACTGGGAAGCCCCAAACAGAGAGAAATTTAACTGTCGACGTTATGTTCCAATAATGCTTAAGTACTGAATATATTAGAATATTTTAAAATAATAAACTTCTGAGAGCTCATTTCTTTCAGTTTGATCAATTAAAGAAGTCTGTAAGTTGCAGGAAGAATCAGATCTGGAATTGGGCAGACATCTTTGGAGTATTAGCAAATAATAAATGCCTCCTAAAATGATGTCACAGTTGGAGACTACAGTGTGGATTGAATAATAAAAATTAACCATGGTTAATGCAGTTATTTCTGAACATGATAGAAAACTGACTGGTTTTTCAACTTTTTTTTTTTTTTTTTGCTGTCTCAATCCTTGTGGATACAGAACCTGGGAGCGAAGGCAGAAGCTCAGTGACTTGATTGCAGATGAAACCTTGGGAAGGTATTCACTGGATAAAGGAAACTGATTTTTATTCTCAAAGCTGCAAAACATTATAAGGCATTTGTATCCTAAGGAAAGGGAAAAACTCTCTTGTGGGAAAGGGCTCAAGAAATAAACTGAATGAATAAAGAGTTTGAAAATTACCACAGAAATTGGGAAAGAGGTTATAATGGAGGGAAAAGGGAACATACAGAAAGGCAAATCATGTTTTGCTACACACTGAAAATCAAATGATTTATTGCATAGGGAAGTAAAGCAGGGAGAAAGAACAGCTATTTGGGTCATTTGAAAGGAAGACAAAATTAAGCCTCTAAACCACAGTACTTTCTGACTTAATGTCCTTAAATTCACGTTGAATGGAACAAATCAATGTATAAAAATAAGTGCTACTCTGAATAAAAGAGCCCTCAGAGTATAAGAGATAACACCCAAAGTTATCCTTTGGCTTTTCTCAGCTGACCTCACATCACTGGGAAGCTAAACGACTAAGGAACATGACTGGCTCTGAAGGGAAATGTGTTGTCCATGGAAAGAAAATCAACTGAAGACTGGTCCTCTGAAAACGAAATCAGATGATTCTTCGAGGTAAATGCAAACATCTTTTTTGATTTTACAAAAATGATGAACTGAAAAGGGGAACAGGAATTCCTCTGTGCAGTACCCTGGAGAGAGCTACCAGCAAGGTAGAGCTGCCAAATGGATGACAGGGGGAGAACACAATGCCACAAGTTCAAGACTTTTTGATATAGGCAATATGCTTTTTGTCTGTTCATAAAGTTGTGTGAATGGCAGTGCAGTAAATGACACATAACAGTCATTAAAAACGGCCCATGATTCCCATGTGTGAGTTTAATTCCAATGAAGTGGTAGAAATAGTAATTTTTTTGATTTTATATGTTGTATTTCCTAAAATGACACTCCATTCCTGAAAGCAAATTATCTACATTTAAAAAAACTCACGAAAGTCAACACACACTCACAAGCAAAAAGTAACAGGCAGATAGGAGTTAAATTAAAATGGATTAATTACAGAATTAAATGTTAAAAAATTGAGGATATGATCGTCAAATGAACAGTGTTCCCAGTTTTATTATCTGACCTGTGTACAGTCAATCTTATTACACAGTTCTCTACACTCTGTCATCCTGTTGGAAGTGTCTGAATTAGTTTGTTTCAATATTATGTTTATGTAGTGACAAATTTTTCATTATAGGGCAAATTACATTCAACAGAACCCTTTGCTAAGGAATAAATTAATTTTTATAAATAAGGATTCATTTACTGCTGTAGTTGCAAATATTTCTATAGGAGTTTGTATTAGACACAAGGTATTCTCTTCAATACAAAATCTGGTTTATACTTTTTGGTATATGCTTTTATCTGAGTGTCATGTGAAAGTGCACTGGAGCCTTAATGCAGAAGCCAAACATCAAGCAGGAACTATGTCTTAAAGGAAAAAGCACATGTGCTTGAAGTCGACAGTCTGAATCACATGAGTCTTTTAAGCTGATATTAGTTTAGAAACCACTCTGTATTAATGGAGTATCAAAAAGGATGTACGATATCTCTGAGTCAGTATTCAGTGGACAACAAAGAACTATTGTATTGGCCTTGATCCTGAAAAGGGCCACAGAATGAAAACCCCAAGCAAAACATAACAGCATGACTACAATAACACTCTGTGCCTTGCATGTGGAAATGAGGAAGTGTTGAAAAAACTGATTCAATGCAAAATCACCAATAAGGGGGATATGGTTATAAAAACTTCAACTGATATGTCTTTCTGAATGCTGCACTTAGCTCTTGAAGTACTAGGAATTTTAAGTCTCCACAAATACTGCTTTTCATCTGAAGGATATTCAGTACAGAAAGAGTATGGTGCCGTTTATGGCTAATTGTCATTAAACCCAAGAACTCACAGTGAAAAGCAGTATCTCTGTTGTCATATAACCCAGGCAATATAAACACAGAGGGTCTTTTACTTCCCTTGTTTTTACCTAGGGAAAAAATGTAATAAGTATTATAATTCCCATGACAAGTTGTCAGAGAAAAATTAGGGCATGGTGGGCTCCAAGACATGGAATGTTCAGAGCTTCCTGATGCATGAAATGAAAATGAGGAGAAACACTAGAGCGAGGAGGTAGGCTGAGAAAGATTTGTCTGCAGCTAGAGAGATGTCAGTCATAAAGTCTGAACTGTTTATCATAATTTCTGCTGAATCCTCTTAAGGTAAATTAAAGGTACATTAATGTTAATAATATTTTATTTTTATTTATTGGAAAGCTTGCTTGCAATATAGGTGATTTTGCTTTCTGAGTTGTAAAAGATTCTGTATGTCTGTGTGAAATAGCATGCTATTTTTAATACATCTCTTAGCAGCTTACAAACACATCTTTGGCACCTTGCTTTACCTTTCTATGAGAATGTAGGCTGCCTTCTGTAAAGAAAATCAGGGTTACTCATTATAGGTTCCTAAAGAAGATTTTTAACATCTAAATTATGTTTATTATTTAGATTGTTAAAACAAGCACAATAGGGTTTGTGCTGCAGAGAAAATAGAGAGTCCTTCAAAGAAATGCCCCGTTTTCTTCAGTTCAATGCCTTTAAAATCCAAAAATGCTATTCATCAAAAGGTAAAAGTTATGTAGAAAGGAAAATTTGGGGATGGAGAAGAACTGGACCCACAACTCAACCACAAGTGAATCACTGATTATTAAACCATATATGAAGAGAGGAGTACAAGGTGATGCATGTCACTGTTGTTGCTGTGCAGTGTTTTGAGTCTTCATGTCCTACAATCTTGTTTGGCTCTTCCATCACCGCGCTGCAGAGCAGCCGCTGCTCTGCACAACCCTCAGTCCAAGACCATATATTGCCTGATGCAGATTCAAGCTTCAGGTCAAACATTCTCAAAGGTGGTAAACCCTCTCCAGCACTGAACTATTGCTTGCAGTAAAGGGATTTCTTTCCTCTCTTTCCTGATGAAAGAAATTATATTTTAGCTTGGATTTATAACATGGGGTAATTTTAAAAGGCGATTTAAAAAAAAATAAACTTATTTTTTGTTTAGAAAGATGATCTGGACATGAGATGAAGTGATCAGGAAAGTATTAAGAAAAAAGTAAGTTGAGAGTTTGTTTCTATCCCAGATGAAACAAATAAAATTGGACAACAAAAAAATCAGCTACAGATCAAAAACAGTTTCCAAAGAAGTAGCTGTTACTGCTACAGTTCCCATCTTTTGGGAGCTCTTTCTGGCATCTTCTGGTGGCTTTCTGTTGCTGGTGAGGGTTGTCTTCTGGAGACTTTTGCTTCTATCAGCTAACAGGAGGATTCTCTCGGCTGTTTTCTGGTTAGGGGAAGTCCGTGCTTTCTGTCTTCAGCTGACTGCTGTCAAGAAGTGACCCAAGCACCTCTTCACCTGGTGCTTGAGAGGCAGCCATGTAACTGTCAGGCTGGATTGCCACTGACAGAGACCTGGCAATTGTTAGTGCAGCAGTGCATGCAGACTGAGACATCAGGGAGAACAGACAGGAATTTGACAAGGTCTTCTCAGAGACCCTGAAGAGACAAAAGACCAAGCTATGTGAAACAAGACATGAGGGTCAGCTAGAGACTACTCTTGAACAATATATGGAAACTCTCAAGACAAGGGATACTGGAAAAGCATGACTTCAGGCAATAGCAGTCGTCTTAGATCTTGGCCTGCAGATCATTTACACCTGTAGATCTGCACCTTCATCACAAGGGAATTCTTTGGCTGCGTGTGGGGAATGAATTTGTTGCACTATCCGTTTCAAAAATCTAATCAGTGATTAAATCTAATCAGATATAAAATTCAACTGGTGACTGACTAATAGTTGGCATCCCTCACACACTTATAGAGGGGTCACCGCTGTTAACTGGTCTTATAAATGGCCTGTGCAATGGCAAGGAATGCACTCAGCAGGTTCACAGATGATAACAAATTGAGAGAGTGCTCAGAGCAGGGCTGCTATTCAGAGGGATCTCAACAGGTGGAGAAACGGGCTGATACAAACCTCAGGGTCTTTAGTACACTTCTAAATCTATAAAGAATATGTCTGTGCACAAATAAAGACTAAGCATGACTAGGTAAAAGCTGGTCTGCAGAGAAGGACACAATGTGTCCTTGCAGTAAAGAAGGTCAATCACCTTCTGAGTTGTAGTAAAAATGCATCTGCCAAGTTGAAAGAGGCAATTCTTCCTCTCTTTTTGACACTTTTTCTGTTGGGATTGTATCTAGGGCACCAAGTACAAGAAGAACATTGACATACTGCAGTGAGTCCAGAAGAGAGCCACAAATATGGTCATGGTCTGGAAGCACATGACATGTAAGTAAAGGTTGAGAAATGTTTTTTGTTTTGGCCTGGAGAAAAGAAGACTAGGGGTATATCTTAGTCTTACAAACACTTAGCAGCTTCAGAAAGTGCATTTTCTGATTCCTACATAATCATACTTCTATCATAACATATCACCTTATTATGTTGGTACAATCCCGTATCACCACCTTCCAACAACCTTAGATGTAACGAGGAGATTTTATGCATTGTGACCTTAAGTCACACATATGAAAATAACACACTTTTCTCACAGGTCTTCCTGAGCTTTTAACTAGAAACTGTAAATTCTTAATCTTTTAAGAATGTTTCAATGACTTTAGCACAGTTAATTTGATGATACTATGGTAAAATTGAAGTTATACATTTTTCAGCTTTAGGCTGACTATGTCTGCTGCTAACACTGACAAAGAGATAATAGCCAGTGAGCATAATACAAAAAGCTTATTTGTGACTGTGTACAGAGATTACAGGATATAGCGGCAGGGGAAGAAAATCAGCATAGTATATTAGGTCCAGTGAAGTGCTACAGATATTAATGTCAGTGACAGTTTTACTAAATATTTTTTAACAATATGAAAAAAGGGTATATTAATCAACTTGGAAGCCAATACTTGTTAAAGTTTAAAAACAAAAACTACAGAAATAAATTTTTAAAATGATTTAGCAAGAGGAAAGTGCAAGGGAAGAGCAAGGTTGAGGAATGCTCTTAAAAGTCATCACAAATATGAAAAGCCTCAGTTGTTTGCTCTTACTAGAATGTTTTCTCTTATTTCAAAGCTATTCTACTGAACCGAAGTGTTGGCATATTTTTAACCTTCCTGTGTGCATTACATTTATGATTCTTTTCCCTTTGACTTTCTTTTCATTTATTTGCTGTAGGGACAGTAGCTGCATACAGCTACTGAGAAGAAGAAAGAGAAACAGAGCAATCTCAGGTACATATGTAGAAAATCTACTTCCATGGAAGTCATTAATATCAAAGTAATCTGATTTTCACTGATGCTAGTAGTCTGCCATTGCAAATTTGGTGTTATACAAAACTAGATCATATTAGAAATAGTTTCTTTTGCAGTAGTAAATGAGCTTACAATTTACAAATAGTGATGGATCATTCATGTTTTTGGTTTTCATAGATATTTTGAAATTCTTGCCGCCTCTCTATCATTTATTAATGAGAAACATTTAATTTAAGGTTCTTTTAAATTAACCCCTTGCCCAAAGGAGAACATGGTATTGACCGTGTTAAAGACAAGGAATGTAACTTGTAATCAGTAATAGTGTGGCACTGATTTGTGATACTAATTGCCATATTACTTAAATAAAGGAATACTTTGTCTGTTGTTATAGATTAAATGCTATAAAAAATTTCACAGTGAAGCAAATCTGAACCTCAACAACCACAAAGACTCATGTTCTACAATGCTTGAAAATATGCAAAAGTGCAAACATGACCTAACATGTCTTTTTTGCTGGATAAGATGTAGTTTGTTGCCATATATTAATTAGAAACATGCCATTGGGACTGCTGATTGGATAGTAAATTTATGGTCTTTTATGTATTGAAATCTGTTCATAGAGTTAGACAGATGCCTGAAAATCATTGATCGTGAGAGAGTAATTTTTTTATCATGGCTATTTGGATTAATTGTAGCTGGTTTTCTAGATTAATGTAATTCTTCTTTTGTTACTGATCCCATCAGAAAGCCAGTTTCCACCACATCTTTTTTCTAGATATCAAATCACTTGTTTAATTTTTTGTATACAATTTAAGTTTTGGAAAGCATGTCTAACTTTTTCAAAATATGCCTAGACTTGTTCTTCTTCTCTGAGAGCAATTAACATATAAATACTGACAGTCCATGAATTTTCAAGACTGACAGACCAGAGAATGTCAGAATATAATGTAAGAGAAGATGCCAAATGCACCACAAATTCCCTTTAAATTTTGAAAATTAATAATTAATTTCATAATATAACTACAAAGATCACTAAGTCTTGATGCAATAGGTGATAATCTGTTGAAAAACCACCCTAACTAATTTAGATTTATGACAGATAAGGAAGAATATACACTAGGAAGGTGGCTTTCTAATGCAAAATGAGTTTTCACAGCCCATGTGTAGAAGAAACTTGTAGTCTCCGCACAGATCATGGATACTGACTAGTAGACCTACCAAAATATTGAGCATCACTTGAAATTTAATTTAGCCCTTTATGTGCTATAAATTAAAATATACATTCAAGTATATGCTTGTATTTTGGAGTCTGACAAGTTTTCTTAATCCAAACAATCTGAGTTCATTTCACAAATTTCTTACAATGCCTTGGGAATTTCTTCTTTAACATTCTGTTTCTTCCTAATTTAAAAATAGACTTGGTGCCTACAGACTTTAAACAGTTTATTGCTGTATGGTAACATGTCACTGAGCGACAGTAATTATTATTTATCATGTTACTATTTCACTTTGACTGATTCAGTGATAATGCCCAGAGATTCTGGCTGAGGTAAGATTTTCGTGCTGCGCAGTTTAAACAGTGATTATTTTTCTATCAGGAAAATAAATAGGCATGTTCCTTCCATATATTGAAGACAGCTATCACAGAACTTTTTCTGTCCTATTAAATGCTGTTAGCCTTTAAAACATGATGGCAGTACGCAGACAGCCTAGCAGGAATGGCTTTTGGCATGCACAAACTCTTAAGATTCCTGAGGACCACTTGGGGACAGCTACGTGATGCAGGCAAAAATCCAGTCTGGGACTAACTGCTTAATAGCATAGCCGAAGGCATTCCAGTGCAATCCCAGGCAACATTACAAGTGAGCTTTTAATTTACTTGTGTAGGTAAATCATCTCCCTTAACTGGTGTACAGCATATACGGGCACAAAAATGTGAGACTTGCTTTGTGTGCTGTCCTGGACACTGCTGTGAGCACCTGTCTTGATCCATGGCCAGTCACTCTAACCCTTCCTCGGCTGCTCTGGCATATGCACACCTGCATCTGTGTCACCAGCTGACAAGGGAAATCCTCTAGCAAAAAAATAGCCCAGGTGAAATAAAGAGGTTATTTTTCATCTGAATCAGATCCCTAAATCTTTTAATTGTAAAGCAAGAGGCCTGAGACAAGGGAAGGAAATTTCAGCAACTTAACTTTGTCACTGAAACCAGACATGACTGCACACATACATACAGAAAAGCAAATCTCTTGCCTAAGGTCCACAAAGCAGGAAATATTTCAGGCATGATTGGTACTTGACTGTTTCTTTAATCATGTTCTCTGTAAGAGAGCATGAGTAAAGAGTAAGAATTGTTTAGGGTAGTGGCCAAAATCATGGTGTTGTCAAAACTCATCTTTTGTAATACGATCAATTAGTAAAACAGTGTTGCTTTTCAAAAAGATCCTTTTTTTGTGAAGGGATGGTCTTACCATTTGTTTTTACTATTTAGTCAAGATTATATTTTTTTTTGATTTTCTACTTTATAACCAGATCTCTAATTCCCATTATAAGCCTGACACAGCTAAATTAGACCATGATTTCTGCAAGTTTAAAATAAGTGAATTGTGGAACTCTCTCAGGAAGATGAGTTTCTGTCATGCAGCTTCTCTTTCTTAATGTCCTCAGCATTTTCTCTCTTCACGACTTTTTGATCATTAAAGTGCCACTTGGGAATCTGGGGATCAGCTGGTGACATGAAGTTAAGTGCTTAAATTCCCAAGAATTTTACATGAAGTTTCTATTAAGGAAAAATTATGCTGAAAGTCATAATCTGAAGAGCCTGAAGCAAAGAAAAACCTTTAAGTCACTGATGACTTGTTATATTCTCTGTGTGGTGCACAAACAGACAGCAATTTATAACTACAGCAGAGAAATTAATCAGAGTTAGAATTCATGAACTGTTTGCTCAACTGATAATTAGGTGAGTTGTGTAAGCAGATATTCAAGGCATATACAGCCTTGAATACATATCTTGTGGTTGTTAGCAACTTAAAAAAGGTTGAGCTCTTCAGCTTTTTCTTTTCAGTAAGGCTATGGGATATATATATGTGGGATACTCACAGTTCAGTTGCCAAGAAAAAAATTAAGAAATGCAATTGTATGGAAATACCAAAAAAGCAAGGTCGTACAGGGTGGGGCTTAGCTCCGTAAGTATTAGTGTCTAGTCTGTAAGTGCCTGAAGAGGTCCAAAATACCCACATGTAGTTAATGGATACTACAGAGTAATTATGTGAGACTTGTACTCTGCTGGCAAAGCAGCTGGAAGCCAGAGGGGTTATTGTAGGGAACCGTATATCTGGTTTTACACAATTAAAGCCCATTTGAGTTGAAAGTCGGTAAGATATGGTGGAGCATTTCTTCAAGTATCAACCCAACAAGTGAAGAAGAGACTGTTTTTCTAAAATAATGTATACTTCAATGCACTGTTACCTAAACATATGCTTCTGTATCAGAATCAAGCACTATTTCCCTACAAAGAATCAGCAAGTGCCTAAATAGATGTATAACAGTGTATGATGCACTGTGTTAAGGAGAAATAATAGAAAGCATTGTCCTGAATAAGATTCCTCTGAAGAAAGACTGGGATTTTTCAGTTCAGAGAAGTCATTTAGGATCTTGTAGATAACCATTTCCTTGAATATAACCACAGAATTAATTTGGTAGCCCATGGTAAATGCTGTTTGTTGAGCTAATTGAAACTCATGACTGCCCATTTTCTTCAGATATTTAACTGGGTAAAAAAGTAAAATCTTCAATCTGCTTAACAGTCTGCTCCTGTAGTTGGATTAATTCAGAAGATACTTCACTATTTCCAAGAAGGAAAAAAAAAAAAAAGGAAGGGTAGCAGACTAAGCTACTGTGCTGTCTGAGTGGCTGATCTCACAGAGGCAGAAAAGCTTGTGCTGCATACAAGTTGAAGTCTGGTGACACTTAGGGACAAATAGACAAACTGAAAATTACAGTTCAGTGTAACTTTCCACCCATTTTACATATATACTTTCTTTTGCCTTCACAGTGTCCAGTTTTCAGTTTAAACAAATGTTACATACCGCAGTTAGATGGAACTGAAATTCTTCTGGAAGGTGACCACCATGATTATGAAGGAAGCATATAATATATGCCTCTGTTACATGCAGATAATGTTCATATTTAAAACTATAACACAACATGTACTAACTGAAGCACTTCATAAAATTAAATACAAATTTCACCTGCAAAATCAAATACATTTTTTTTCTTGTTTCTGCTCTGAAACACCCTCCTTTTTCTTTTCTCCTTTGTTTTTTTTTTTTTTTTTCATAGCAATTGAGCTATAAAGCCATTAAAATAGGAACTTACAATGGAAACACTGACAGATTCTTAAATATAGTAGCGTGAATAGTAAAACTATAATAACCTGTCAAAACTGGAAATGAAGGAGTCTGAGAGACCAGAAGAATATAAAAACATGTCCATTTCTAAGTTGAATGATGATATTTTTAGATTTAAGTGCTCTACGCGTTTCCACTAATTGCATAGGAAAGTGTGACAGATGAAATATCTGGGCATACAGATGACTACTTCTGTGGTTCAAAGATTTCAGTATTAACCCAAAGGTAGGTAAAAGTCAATAGTCTCAGGCTTCCCTGTGTCTCTGTCTAGCAACACTGTAGCAATCCTATATTAGTATTTGGAATTTAATGTCCCCATATGAGATCCCTTTGCTCTCTTCCTTTTCTCTGGCTTCTTTCACAGCTGCTGAATATCAGAGAAACATAACTGAAGGAACACAAAAGGATGCAATCTTAGTTAAAGGCAAAATTTCAGCAGCTTCAATACACTGCCTTGTGTATTATCTTACACACAGCTTGAACATTTTGTCCCCTCAAGTGGATTTATTCTTCATTTAGTACATATAGACAATGGTTCTCATTTAACACTACTGTTTAGTGTTTTTCTGTTCTTCGTAGGTCAGTGTGTGGCTTCAAATTTTATATCTGTATGACTATGAAGACAGAATTTCCACATTAATATTTCTCTATGTTCCTAATGCCTGATATCTTCACAAATATTCGTGTCTCCCTGTTTTCAGTGTCCACTAATTTTATTTGTGATATTTAAAAACTGATTGTCAGAGCACTCAATGTACACCTTCTACAGGCTTCTTTCTGGCTGCCAACCTGTCTCAATGACCTCAGGTGAGGCACACAGTGAATGAAGAACATGTCAAGCAGACAGTAACTTTGCTACATGACAATACACAGTGGGCAGTTTTGTATGAGTAAGTAAAAGCAACATCTCAATTTTATGAATTTTGGTAGCCAAGCAGGTTTGGGGCAGATCTGAATGAAGAACTTCATGTGTCATGGAAGAAGCCTTGATATTAACTCATTATATGGGTATATTCATTATAGATCAGAGTTTCCCAGCTGGTCAACACACTGATCAACTGATACACACACTGATGGGAGGGAGTAAGTAGACAGAGGCAGTCTGTTCTCCGTGGTGCCCAGTGATAGGACAAGAGGCAATGGGCAAAAACTGAAACACAAGTAATTCCATTTCAGTATCAATTCAATTTAAACATAAGAATATATTTCTTTGTTACTGTAGGGTTGATCAACTGGAATACGAAAAAGTTTCCCAGAGGGACTGGGGTGTCTCCATCCTTCGAGATACTCAAAAACCTGACTGGACATGACCTTGAGCAACCTGTTCTAGGTGACCCAGCTCAGATTAGGGGAGTTGGACCAGGTGCTATCCAGAGGTCCCTGCCATTCTCTGCTGTTCTGTGATTCCTCGATACCATTCAGAGAAAATAGAATAAAAAGTCTTTACCCACTTCCCAAACAATAAAGTAACCACCACAATATCTACTGCAGGAATAAGGCTGTTGAAGTTTGTGTTCTGGCCAAACCCGGGCCAGGCTATTGCATTCAAACTGTCCAAAATTCCCTCTGCTGCTTAACCTGCTGAAAGTTTTCTTCACCTTTTCTTCAGAAGTCCTTCAAATGAAAGTGTAATGAAGGAAACTAATTGCTCCATTAGAAAAGTGGTTGAATTGAAGTGGCAGATGGAGTGTTTTTACTATTTATTTTCCTCACAGAGATGCTGAATATATTTAGGTCCTCAGGCAAAGTTGACCTTGGACCTAGGTGGATGAATATGAGCAATTACACAATGGCCACAGAGAGGCTGGCACTGTTGTTCTGCTCACGGTGATCTATTGTGAATCTGCCCTTCAAGGACTGTTAATGATTTGTTGCAAAGCTTGTTCTGTCGTGTGAAGGAGAAAGCTTAGACTGTGACATTTGGAAAGGGAGCAAATAAACTCAGAACAAACTCAGAACTGTGTTACCAAAGCATACATATATGTTTAGTCATCACTGCATTTATTTTTTTTTTTAGATTAAATATTAATCTGCACCCAAATTGAGATATAAGAGAAATATTGATAAAATAAGCATTATTATTTGAGAAGCTTCAGCTCCAAAGCAAAAAAAGTAAAATAAAGCGACACAAAAATGGCACCATAAAAATCCTCAATCACCCATTTGTTGTTTATATTGTGCCTTTTTATTTTTTTTTTTTTAATTTCTTGGTATTCTGAATGGAGAAGAAAGACTAGGAGCCGAATAGAAGGCTTTGCACTGCTGGAGTGCTTTTGAATTATTTTAGTTTAACTATAATTAACGGATATGTAATGGAAATAATTATCTAGAGTGAAAATTCAATGTAAGTTTAATGAGAAGAATATTTTGGACGTAGGAAAAAGAACAAAAACAGGTGAACAAAGACTTATGATGCTTTTTAATACTTATGACTCCTAAAGTATATCTGTTTAAACATCAGCTGCAGTCACTACTACAGGGCAAGCTAGACAACAAACGTAGGTGACTTTAACAAAGTGATGAAACAGAGATTACAGCTCAATATGTAGAATTTACAGAAACTTGAACACAGGAACTGAAAGAATTTATAAAAAATGTTTGTCCAGAATTTAGACATTGACTTTATTAGCATTGCTCATGATTTATATTAATGTAACTGACAGCAGATTCCAGTCTGTTCTGCTATGGATTATAAAGCTTACTGCCCACATAAAATAATGTTATTAAATATCACTTTTGTTGTACTTTTTAACTTGATAGTTAAATTTTTAAAAATATTAATTAATTAATTAATTAATTAGAAACAGGATCCTGACTGGCTTTCTGATCTCAATAGTCTGAGTTTAGGTCTTGTTTAGAAACTGATGCTAAAATAGCAAATGAGGGTTTGATTACAGATGAGGAAGTAGCTGATTGGAATATTTCAGAAACTTCACAAAAATCTTTGTTATCACTGTACTCTTGCTCAAGGACCCAATTCCTCCTATTTACGATATAAATGAAAGTTACAACCAAACATTTTATTACAAATCAAAGCATAAACCCTTTTTTCAGACTTCGATTGCAAAATAATCCACTTTTCCATAAAACTAAATCTATTTATGAACTAACAGATTCAAAAGTTTTTTGAATTCTTATGGACTAAAAACCTCAATGTTCAAGTCAATAATCAGAGTACACACTGTCACAGGCTGCCATAAACCACACACAGTCATCTATCAGCATATGAGACAATAAAGTCCAGAGACAACTTGTTAGTAAAGATAGTTAACAATTTTAATTATTGTGAGAAGACTAATGAAAATATGCAGCTTAAACGTGTTTACCTACCTACACAACTCCCGTTGCTGTTGTACTCATATGTGTTCTAATTCCAAAGTAGAAGTATAACAATAGCTTTTTTTTTCCCCCTCCTCTTAAATTTTAGGTGAAAATGCTGATGAACTTATGTTTGTTTTAATATATTAAGGACTTGCTGAGATGATTATATATGAAAGAGATTTGAATTTTACATTTAGTTCATTTCAAATGCTGATAGTGATCATTATCATTACAAGTGGCATTCCTCAGGGGTCGGTATTGGGACCAGTGGTCTTTAATATCTTAGTCGGCAGCATGGACAGTGGGGTTGAGTGCACCCTCAGCAAGTTTGCCAACAACACCAAGATGTGTGGTGCTGCAGGGCAAGGATGCTGTCCAGAGGGACCTGGACAAGCTTGAGAAGTGGGCCTGTGTGAGCCTCATGAGGTTCAACAAGACCTAGTACAAGGTCCTACATCTGAGTCAGGGCAATCCCAAATATCAGCACAGGCTGGGGGACGAAGAGATTGAGAGCAGCTCTGGGGAGAAGTACTTGGGGGTGCTGGTAGATAAAAACTGAATGTGAGCCGGCGATGTGCTCTTGCAGCCCAGAAGGCCAAACATATTGTGGGCTGCATCAAAAGAAGTGTGGTCAGCAGGTCCAGGGAAGTAATTCTCCTCTACTCTGCTCTACTGAGACCCCACCTGCAGTGCTGGGTCCAGCTCTGGAGTCCTCAGCACCGGAAAGACATGGACCTGCTTGAGCATGTCCAGAGGAGGGCCACGAGGGTTATTAGAGGGCTGGAGTACCTCCCCTATGAGGACAGGCTGAGACAGTTGGGGTTGTTCAGCCTGGAGAAGAGAAGGCTCTGGGGAGACCTTATTACAGCTTTCCAGTACTTAAGGGGGTCTACATGAAAAATAAGGAGGCACACTTTATCAGGGAGTGTAGTGATGGCATGAGTGGTAATGGTTTCAAACTGAAAGAGGGTAGATTCAGATGGAGCTAATTCCTTTTCTGGGCTGGTTGACTTGGCAAAAATAAAACACACAATATGCACTTGATAGAAGCAATGTAGAAGAGGAATAGGCTGTGGCAGAAAAGATAAAGATATATTCTGCTGTTCTAACATTGCCTTTAGTCAGAATGCTTTTTTTCCATCTTTAATGGTTTAACATTCTATGCAAACTCACCACGTGACAGTTCTTAATGGTTTTTACTGGGATTTTTATCATCAGTCTACAAAGACAGACTTTAAAGTATATGGATGTGCTCACTGTGTCAGATTATTCCTTTCTAAAAATGTTTTACACCGTTCCCTTCTAATGGTTCCTTCTCAGACTGCCTGAAACATGGAAACACACATACTACTGCAATTGATTTACACTTTCTTTCCCAAAATCACTGCTTCCGCATCTCCCCTTAATAACTCCGTTATTGTTGTTTAAAGCGTACTGTAGGTAGAGTCAGAAGTGAGTTACCTTGAAACTGATGTTCCCCTCAACCCCACCCCTCTATAAAAAGTAGATGCAGGGGGACTGTGTGAATGACACAATATGCTCCCTGAACAGCTGACTAAAAATTAACTTGAATACAATCCATGTCTTTCAAAGATTTGAAATAGTTCACACATCTTTTTTTCTTCTGTGTTTCATCATTTCCCATTCCAAACTCTGTCAAAATAAGCAAGAATCAAAAGACGCAAATATCAAAAATGTATCTCCAGATCTTATTTTTATGAGTTTTTAACTTCAGAGTTAGACTATGTTTGGACAGACATCAAGTAATTATCGAAATGCTTTACTGGTCTTGGATTAAAATGTGATTTACATGTGGTGATCAGAGAAACTATAGTGAGTTTTGTGTAGATGAGAGGAAAAGGTCATGTAGTGAAAACAGTTAACTGGGTAGCTACAGCATAGAGGCATCAGTCTCAGAATGTTTGATATTATCAGCATCTTTGTAATATTGTTCTGTCGTATCTAGTCAATATGTACTATACAACTCATACCTGTTAGTAAAATGTTGTATATAATGCTGTTTCGCTCAGCCCCTCCAAAGAGCCAATATGGTGTGAAAAGTCACCTGTTTTTCCTTCTCAGAACAAAACAAATGGCACGAGATGAAAATAAAGCTCACCTGAATGAAATGGCTTTTGCAGCTAATGAGGACAGATGTGCTCTACTGCTTTCATCGATATTGCACATATGAACAAAAAGGCCTTGCTTCTATCTTTTTTGACTAATGCCATACAAGTCAGTTAAGAGGTTCATTCACACACATCACCAGAAAGAAGGTAAGATTGCTTTGTGTACTTAAAGACCATGTGCAGGGTGGCGAAACTATTCTAGTGTATCGGCCTGCAATCTTGTAAACTGCAGTTACAGCTGGCTTTTAACCTGCAGTGTTTAAACTATGTTTAATGTACAGAGCTGGACGGAACTTATTTAATCAAACATATTCTGTTCAATAGATGTGCTGATGAGTATAGAAATCATGTGTATAATTAAATCCTATAATGGAATTGTGTTTGTCGTCTCTGAATCATTTAAAAGTGATTATTAGACAGACTTCCATTGTGATCAAGCTGCAAATCTGCCTTATTAAAATTATTTCAAATGAATAAGCACATTTGATATTTTATGTGGTCCTGACTACTTCAGCCTCTTTTCATCTCTCCGCATCTCTAAACAATCTTAAGACTTTTCATTTCAATATTTTGAAAACAATAGTCACTACTGACAGACAAATCAGCTTGACAAAATAATTATGCCATACTCATTCTAACATATGCATGTTCTTGTCTCTTGCTGTATTTTCATATTATATCACAGAATCAAACATGCAAACATAACATTTATTTTACCGAACAGGCTTCTGACCTCTTACTCTCCCTTAACGCTTTGTCTCCTTTCTTCCAAGTGATAGTTGGCTTTGGAGAAGCTTGTGGCTTGCACTCAATGACAACTTCTTGGCCCTTGGTAATAATTATTGTTTTCCTCATTTGGTTTAGGGGGAAAGTGGGAGCTGAAGCTGTTAAAAAGAAGTACGTTAACTCTACAGAGAACAGTTATGACTTCCTGTTTCACTACATTTTAATAGAAGATAAGAATAAAAGATCTGATTTTGATGATAGAATCTCCATTTTTGGCTTGGAAATTATTACACTACAGATTAGATGGAATTTTACAAAATACTTGAAATCAGCAACCAGGACTAGATGGCAGGCCTATAACTTAATGCAATTATGAATTAGTGAGATGTCCTTCACATCGGCACACTAAAGTAAGATTCCTTGTGAAATCCAGCAGCTTTAGAAATTAAATACTACAGTTGATTTAGCTATACCTTTTCCAAAATTTTTGGATTTCATAGATAACTTATTAGAAGTAACTAGTTCAAAATTAAAAGAAGTTTAAATACCAGATCTATCCAAAATTCACTCTCTAGTGTTAATTCTTACAAAAAGTACTACTACTGTTAGAGAAGTTTTATTGCTTTCCCTTTTTCTATCTGTCTGAATATTTTGAATTGAAAAGTGAGACCTTCTTAATAGAAAATATTTAACAGGAAAATATCTTGTTCTTAGTATTTCACTATTCAAGAAGTTCCACTGATTACAATACATCAGCTAAGGTAGTAAATATATCACAAAATGATACTAATTACTGTAATTTCACACTAAGAAAGAACAGTATTTCTCAAGTAATCTGTTTGTGTTTTTCTTAAACTGGTTTTGCAAAACCAAAGCCCTCCCTGCAATTATCTCTACTAAACATATAGGAACATATTACACTCCATTGCCTCAAATATGTAGGAATTTCCTGCCATTATTTTGGGTAATTTTCATACCAGAGCTATTTATAGGGACAATTTATTCTGTTCTTTTCCCTTTAATAATCCAGAAAATTAAACACAACTCCTTCTTTAATGCAACTTTATGGTTAAAATTTAACAGGGATACGATTTCACAAATGACAAAATGAAAGACTGATTTTACTACAGCAATATATAATGTCCATTTCTGATATTAGAGAACACCAAAGAAAGTGTACAACTACCTAATATAATAGGTATACGTATTTTATAATAGATATAAAAAGCAGAGCCAGAGAACATTATAACCAACAGCGATCTCTTTGCTGACTGTATCACAAATGACAAAGGAAAGTGATAGAAAGAGAATAATCACTGACTGTAGGTTTTAAGTTATGGCTAGACAGAAGGAATTTAAAGAATTATCAGTGAAATTCTAATGTTGGCCAGCCAGGAGATAGTAGCAATGAACTAGATAGGTTATTTTTCAGAAGAACCAGATCTCAGCTCAAGTGTAGTATATTATTTCAGTAAATTCAGCTTTATTCTTCATTTGACTGGGAGTTTATAAGCATGATTCTCAGGTGCAGGTTTTAAAATTTGCAAGCTTCGAACAGTGCAGAGACCTCTAATCTCTGATATGGCCTTTGAATTACTTTGAAAGACACTTGTCTTCCAGTTGTACCATAGTCTAGTAAAGATCTTGTGACCCTTACAAGTCTGTGTCATTTAACCTTGTGTGAGTCCTCATATCACTATTGTCCCATCGTGTGTTACCACAGTTTGCTTTAAAAGAAAACTAGTGTTGGAAAGACATGTTTCAAGTTTTTATTCATTGAATCCCTTTTTCAACTTTCAAATAACGACTTTTTATTTTATTTCCAGGTAACACTATGTAGCGTGTTTGCTTTAGTATGGATGATACTATCTCAAGCATGTATTTTCGAGTATTCAATCAGTTCTGCTGAATTCACATGAAATTTTTACACCTTTAAAACTAAGATCATGCTTAACTACCTTTGAATAATGGCCTTGGTAGAAATAAAAACTTATTTTTAACAGAGACTAAAATGTATTTACTTTCTCTAAGGTTCTTCTCCTTATTTTGAGAGGCTAAAAAATATTTTTCCATTTATTTGAACTAAATTAGCCTTATATGAGAAATAGTAACAAAATGTAACTGAGTAATTTATGAAAGAAAATTTTCCGTTAGCAAAATGACCTGTGCTCTCTCAGGCAAAAAAGGACCCAATCACACATAAATAACAAGAATAAAAAGCAACACAATTTGCTCTTCTCTGGTATGTTTGGACTGGTAGAAGCTGCTCCTTATTATAACAGAACAAGAATAAACGTAGCAGTCTTTTCTTTTTCGATAATACTCACCCAAAATCTTCAGCTCGGCACTGGCATAAATGGTGCCATACTTGTTTTCTGCTAAGCATTGATACATTCCAGCATCTGAGAGATTCACACTGTGTATCATCAGAACACCATTAACCATCTCAATCCTGCTCTGTAATGGAATAAAAAAAAATAATTCTATAAAAGCAAACAGGCACGGGAAATTTTCTGTGCTATTAGCTTAAGGTAAAGGGACAAAAGACATCATTAAGCTAAAATAAGACTGGGCAACAAATTTCCTTGTCCTTACACTTTTCTTGTTGTATAAGGAATGACAAGAATAAAGCAGATGGGGGAGGGCAGAAAAAAGTCCAAAAATATTTAAAGGTAAATAATTTTCAGTGCAAGTTCGCTGTCTCCGAGGCTTGCTTTTGTCTGTTTGCTTGTTTATCTGCTATTACACTTACATGATTTTTAAAAGCAGTTCATCCTGGAAACTAATGAGACAAGAAGTCACTTGTGGGTGTAATATATCTGGCGATCTTCACATCTCTAGCAAATGTTTGGTTTCAGTCACGGTACTATTTTCATAAAAGTTGTTATAAAAGATTGCTTGTATGAGTAAGAGTGAAAGGGTTGGATCACCTTCATCATTAGTGCAAATTTGTTATTTGAAAGGTCCACTAGTAGAAAATAGTTACCACAGCTGGAAAAGAAGGGGCATTAATAGCTGTTTATTGAAATGTGTACTTCATCGAGCTGTGTAATGAATAATTTGAACTGCTATAAAACATCTCTAGGTTTTATTACTATAGTTGTTGTAGGTTTAATTAAAAATTGATAAAGAATAAAGTCTTTGGCAATGCAGACGAAACTGTGAAAAAATTCCTCTCTGTTGTAAGACCCCAGTTTAAACTGAAATTTAATTTGAAATTTCAGAGCCTAGTGCAACTAATGATTTGCAAAATCAGAAAACCAAAAAGTACACGTATTTAAATTGCTTCAATTTCAGGACCAATAGCTCCATCTAAAAAGGCAGAAATAGAGGAAGTAAAGGCATATAACCTTATTTTCAATGCTTCACAGCTTCAAAAGTAAACTGTGTTTATGTTTCCTCTCTCATTGTTTGCATAACTGGTTGATGTTCACAGACAGAAGCAACATTCACTGAAAAGAAAGATGTTATGTCTTTTGTATTCGTAAATCCATTTATGAACTTATTTATAAATGGAGACATTTTTTTCCCAGAATTGAACAGCTTTATTATAATCTTTTCTTTACTCTAAATACTTTAAGACTATAAAGATGGAAAAATGTTAGGCAAAAACCCACATAATGTGGGGTGACTTGTTGATAATTCTGTGAAAGAAGCAGAAGAAAGTGGAATAAAAGGAAGACCATGCCATAAGTGGTCTTTTAAAAGGAAAAGATAATTTCATTTAGATGTAAGTCTAAACCATATCAGGTGACTGTTGTTAAAGAGTTTACATTCGAGGAGTCTCACACAAAGCCTTGACGGCGAGTTCTGCTACTTGCAAAGAATTAATGGAGTTGAAAACCGACGAAAATATCATAGTCATTGTACCTCTTACATTAGCCTGCTAGTGTTTTTAAAAGTGTGATTATGTACAAAAGAAATGTGGTAAACAACATAACATTGGGGGAAATATGAAGGAACCTGATTGAGCAAATACGGCACCTCTCTGAGTTCATAGAATCATAGAATCATAGAACAGTTTCGGTTGGAAGAGACCTGCAAGATCATCGAGTCTAACCTTTGTCCTAGCTCTACCAACACCACTAAACCACGTCCCTGAGACAACATCTCCAGTCTCTTAAACACCTCCAGGGATGGTGACTCCACCACCTCCCTGGGCAGGCTGTTCCAATGCCTGACAACCCTTTCAGTAAAGAAATTCTTCCTAATATCCATCCTGAACCTCCCCTGGTGCAGCTTAAAGCCATTTCCCCTTGTTCTATCACTAGGGAGACCAGACTGACCCCTTCCTCGCTACAACCTCCTTTCAGGTAGTTGTAGAAAGCTATAAGGTCTCCCCTCAGCCTTCTCTTCTCCAGGTTAAACAGCCCCAGATCCCTCAGCCGTTCCTCATATGAGACATGCTCCAAATCCTTTACTAGCTTGGTAGCCCACCTCTGTACCCTCTCCAGCACCTCAATGTCCTTCTTGTAGATAGGGGCCCAAAACTGGACACAGTACTCGAGATGAGGCCTCACCAGTGCTGAGTACAGGGGAATGATCACCTCCCTACTCCTGCTGACAACACTGTTCCTGATACAGGCCAGGATGACTTTGGCCTTTTTGGCCACCTGAGCACACTGCCGGCTCATGTTCAGCTGGCTGTCAATCAACACCCCCAGGTCCCTCTCTGCCGGGCAGCTCTCCAGCCACTCCTCCCCAGGTCTGTAGCGCTGCTGGGGGTTGTTGTGGCTGAAGTGCAGGACCCAGCACTTGGCCTTATTGAAACTCGTGGATTTGACCTTGGCCCAGTGATCCAGCCTGTCTAGATCCCTCTGTAGAGCTTCCCTGTCCTCAAGCAGATCAACACTTCCACCCAGTTTGGTGTCATCTGCAAACTTACTAAAGGTGCACTCCATCCCCTCATCCAAATTGTCAATAAAGATGTTAAACAAGAGTGTCCCCAGCACTGAGCCCTGGGGGACACGACTTGTGACCAGCCGCCAACTGGATTCAACTCCATTGACCACAACTCTCTGGGCTTGGCCATCCAGCCAGTTTTTCACACAACATAGTGTTTGCCCTTCTAAACCAAGAGCAGTAATTTCTCTAGGAGAACGCTGTGGGAAACAGTGTCAAATGCCTTACTAAAGTCGAGGTCGAAGACATGCACAGCCTTTCCCTCATCCGACAAGTGGGACACCTTGTCATAGAAGGAGATCAGGTTTGTTAAATAGGACCTGCCCTTCATAAACCCATGATGACTGGCCCTGAACTCTTGGTTGTCCTGCATGTGCTGCATAATGGAACTCAGGATGATCTGCTCCATCAGCAGAGTTATTGCTATCTTTTTATAAAGAAAAAAATTAAGATACAAATTATATAATATCACTATCTAAAAGGAAAAATATTAAACATACTGTACATTATAGTACATTATAGTACAATGGTAGATGCTGTTGCAGACCAAGATCAGGAGGTCATGTCTCCCAAATATTTCAGAAAAATGGAGAGTTACTGATGAATGCTTGAGGTGGTTCAGAGGGGACATGTATAGAAAACCTGTCTGTATACTAACACTTAAGAAACTAATACAGAAAACAGTAATTTCTGAAGTACTTTTCAGTACTTTCTTTAACTGACTTTGAATGAAAGAAGAAACATGCAACATATTGTTATGAAGAAACATGCAACAATAGACTCCTTGTCTAATGTACCTGTGGCCAGAGAGGAGCTCCATTTTTCAGCCAACGATATGTGGGCCTTGGCTTTCCAGTGGCTTTACATTCCCATCGGAGCTGATCTCCACTGTCTAACTGAGTATCATTAAGTTTCTCCACCCAGTGTGGGTAGGCTGCAAGAAAAAAATACCACACTGTACAGAAAGCATAAAAAGAGGTAAGTCTCTAGCTGATATGCAAAGACCTAGTCAATTAAAGAGGTCAAATTATGTCCTTTACAAAGCTTGGTTTACTGTCAGAGAGAAGTACATTTAAACAAACAACTAAAACCGAAAGAGAAACTAATAAAATTAACGAAACTCCAGAACTTTGAAGGAAATGTTGTAACGGCACCAGGCAGAGATCAGTATTATGACTAGGAATAGAAGTCTGTCTAATTTGACAAAGTCCAATGGATTAAATTATTATAAACCAATGGACTAAAGTACTATATATCAATGCATTCATTATTACTGAATATAAGAACATTTGCTTCGTAGTCACAATAGAATATTTAGTAACTTTGCAAGACCTAAACTATTTAAATTTTGGTAAGGAGGTCAATCATCATAGACTGTTTCATGTAGTTTTCTCAGTTTGCTAGAAATCATGATTTATTTAGTTAGGAATGACTGGGCATTTGGTAAAGTATTTGCACATATTGTTGTTAAAATGTCTTGAGTTTAATTCATATTTCAAGGGAGAAAATATTTTTAATGTTTTTAAGCACAGAAACCACGAGATTTCCAGTTTTCATCAGGAACATAAATTACACAGTAATTCAATGTTAAAACAGTCTTTTTTTAAAGGTAAATAGTTAAGTGTAACTGTGATCATTAGTACCTAAATTTCATGTAATAATCTGTTAAAAAGCAGGGAATATTTTTTGCAAGGAAGAAGATCTTTAATGCAACAGTTGATCAGATAGCTATACGTAGGATCTTATAATTTGGAAAAGTCTGTATTACTCAGTGAGAAACTAAGTATTCATATGCAGAGATAAAACTGTATGCTTAAAAGCCAGCTTTTGGATTTTCATACTGTAGCAATTTGTATAGTACAGAGGATGATAGATGAAATTAATTAATTTAAGGATATTAAATATTGGATGTTTGGGTTTTTTTTTCAAATAGTAGAGAATAAGTAGCTAAAAGGCCTTCATTGCTAAAGGAATGTAAAATTCTTCTGCTTGGTGTGAATAGAAGTCCAGATCTGTCACAACAAAGTTTCCGCTTCAAATGTCGGATAATTGATAACGTACTTAAACATGAGGAACTGAGCTTAAAAATAAATCTTTGTATCTAACTGGCATTTGACAGGTTACCAATCAAAGACGTGAGAAGACATGAAAAGACATGACAGGTGATTAACTTCTTCTAGCTTACATCTCGTGCATGGTTGATAAAGAAAGTGAATGAGGTGTCTATCAGTCCTAAGCAGAGAATAGTCTGCTTCAGAGACTGACCAGACTGTTGTCAGAAGCTGGAAGCATATCAGAAAAAGAATAATTTATTTTTCTTTTAGTAGAAGAAAAGAGAGATAAGATTGACCCAACCTAACTCCCAAACCTATGACCAAAACCATCTGCTCCATTATTCTTATTATAGTCAAGACTGAATCACTTGATTAAGTAATATCGAAGGATCCCATGAAATCTTCAGAAACAGTTTGCTGGAGTCCCTGCTCGCTTGCGGTCTACTAATTGTGCTAAAAATATAATTCAACTGTATAGTTGATGTTGTTTCCTCTTTTGAGTGTTTTGATGTGCACAAAGGAATCATGCTGAGAAGCAATTATTGCCTTTGAAAATGAGTACACTAATAGGATTTTGGAAGATGTGACACTTAGATGTGTAACTAAAACTTCTTAAAAGTTAGCCAGTGGTGCCATAAAATCATGGGGTTTCAAAGAGGTGCTAAACTGTTCCTACTTATATTTCATTCTTTTCATTATTTTGTTTTCCTGAAAGTTGTACTGTATGACCCAAAGCATATCTAGTCTCATTTTTTGATGTTGAATTTGTTCTCATCATGAACCAGAGCATTCAGAATTAGAGTGTGCACCTGTTTACACTGAAATAAAACTGTCTCTCCAGGCCTGGCAGCAGAGTTGTTCTCCTCAGTACACAACTGCCATTCCCTACCCTCTGTCTGCAGGTGTCTTGATAGTAGAGTCGTGGCATGGGTTTTTCTTTGTAACCACAGACCTGCAAATGACAGTAGTATGTTCGATTGGTTTAACAATCTTTTGTCATTAGCTGGGGTATTTCTACGCTAAATTTTCTCCTCATAGCCAACACAGTGTTTGGATTCATAATTTTCAAGCTGTTGTACTTGCTGTCAGCAAAGGCAATGATTCAGATTCCCACCCCTTTGAGAATAAGGTAGCAAAGCAATAGGTAGATGCAGCAGGAATAGAACTAAATGCATGTCTGAGAGAAATACTTTTATCACTTTTCGGCTACCTTTCCTCTCTCTATGTCCTCCTTACTTTACCACAGAGAGTTCACTCTCTGCTCATTAGCAAGAGTAACTCTCCATAATATGATAACACTTGCTTTTAAAACCCTGTCAATAATTTTAAAAGTGAAACGTTTACCTGGACGTATAAACTCTGACTCAGTGTATTATTCTCCTTTTTTTTTTTAAACAAAAATATATTAACTTCATCCTGATATACATGTGGGCAAAGAAAAAATCCATAATTGCACTTAATTTTAATTAGAAAATAAAAATTCTAAGAAGCATTTAAACAGATTTCAAAAGTGAAAGGTTTTTATAAATGCAACATTCGTCTTGGGGAACAATGGGTGTTTGCCTGGTTTTTATCTGTCCGGTGATGAGTTTTGGGGTGAATGTAGGAATAGAAGTGTGTGTTTTATTATTGGATTTTGTGGATATCGTACCATAGCTTTATACAGTGCTCCTGAGATTTTAAAATCACCATCCAATCCCTGATTTATTTTATGCTGCATTTCTGAACCTGTTTATTCAAGGATGTCAAAATGGTTTACAAACACAAATTGGCAATAAATCTGCAAGCTTACAGGCCAGTTTTTATATCCTTTGTGCAAAATGAAATTCAGATGCAGAAAACTCAGCTTACTTTCTCAAATTATTACGCAACTTTTTGACTGAAAGAAGATTAAGGACAAAATTTTGCTTGGACAAATTACTTCAGATAGTGTCCTAAAATGTGAATAAGTACAGAGTTTGGGGTGAAAAAAATTGATTTTCTGGACACAAGGTCCATTGGGAAGTATACAGTAGGAGAAGAATAGGTAGCTATCAAAGTGACAAAGATAAGATAGCAAATTTAAACTGAAGGTGCAATTCTGACCACAAAAATCTCTTCCTCTCTAGCCAGTTTTACTGCATGGGGCTAGCCTGTAGTGGCACCAGTGGAATTTCTTTCATACAGTTTTTATAAAGAAATGATTAAAATGGTTTTTAAAATCAGGATGGTCTGTTACGCTGTGTTACAGAATATTCCTGCCCTCAGCCATTTGTTCCACTCCTGTGTTATGGCAAACCTCCCCTCCTGCTGTGGCAGCAGTGCTGCTCGTGGGGCACTGCTGTGAGCAGGATTGGAGAACTGATCTAGCCAAAAGAAAAATGGCCAAAAAAGTGGTATTGTGGTCTACCTCACATCACCACCTTCTGCTGAACTGACACTAGTGAGTAGGTAACACAGTAGAAAACCCATGAGGTTCAGAGTGAGAGAGGAGCAGGAACTGCACAAACCATCGCTTACTGTTGCGAAAATGCTGCTAGCCAGGATTTGTGGAGGAACCGTGATTACAATTTCTCCACCCACATTTTAATTTTTGTTGTCTCTTCTATTACTCAATTTGAACTTGAATAAAGTTTCTTGGAAACCTGCAGGATGAGCAGATCATTTGGGGAAAAATCACACCTCTCAAAATAGGTTGCAGCGCATATGAGGATGTCTTGCACTATCAAAATTATGTTTTTAATGCCTTTGTCACTTTTACAGCTGAATTTACTCTAAGTGCTGAGACTACAACAGCTGAAATTGTCAGCATCCAGAATACCACTTTCTGAACAACATCGGAAGTGTCAGCTGCATCAGGCAGTCATGGTATATCTGGATTGCAGCGTCAGGTAAGAAACGAAAAATCACTAGTTTGTGACTAAATGTGACCAGACAGGCAGACTAGGCATCCTGGGCTTTCTCCAAAATACTCTGACCCAGATCAGATGCAACTGATGAAATAAAGAAAATTCAAACAGACAGCAAGTGAGTTCCTACAGAGATATGCAAATTGTGAGACTGCAGTATGACACAGCTGGTCCTACCGCCTGCTCTGAAATTTTACAAGAAACCCCTGGTAAAGAACGATGGCCTACATCTGAATTTCTGAGCCAAAATAGTTGTTGTCTCCTGCAGGAATAAGATGTCAGTGAAAAGACAATGAGCTTAAAGGTAAATAATTCATGTTGACAGTTGTTATGAATAAGAGGTACAGCAGGAAATGCTGTTTCAAGTAATGCACCCCGAATACTGCCGTATCAGCTGTCAGCAAAGGAAGCTGACAATTTCATAAAGCAACATTTGGCTAAACTGACTCAGATCTGGTTTTTGACTTACCTGTAAGATAGTCTAAAGTTTAGTAATAGACCTACAAGAAACTCAATTATATACTAGTCCCACGTATCTGTCAATCAGAGGAATGAGACAATCTGAAGTGGACCATATTTCTATAATGTTAAAGAAGTTGTTCTAATAGTATTGTAAAAAATACCAATTAGATCAAATTGTTCACTATCCATAAAGGCAGTGACTGTAAAAAATTTAACAATAGGAATTAAAAACTCGTATTTCTATCTGGACAGAGTAGAACAAAACTGACATAGAAAATGTTTTCTATGGACTCCAAGATATGAGTATCATCTTTATTTTTGCTCAGAACAAAAATGTGTCTAGGCTAATGAGAGAGGCATCATGTTTGCTGTGATTTTGTGCCACAAGTCTGCAGGGTGCTCTTTAGGAAATAATTTTATTTTCCAGCATCTTAGTTTCTCTCTTGAACAGCACCTTTTATATTCCTTTAACTTTAAAAGAGGGAGGAAGAGATAATTGTAACAGTTTTATAAGGTGCTTTGGCATCTAGTAGTTTCACAGTTCTAGAACACAGCTAGTAAGTGTAAGAGCAAGGGTATATCTTATAAATCAAATTTAATTTTTTTGAATTTCAAACATTTTAAGAAATGCTGTCAAAAAAGACCAGGCATGCTGCTAAATGTCCCTGGCCCCCAGGTCCCTAGCAGGAGCTGCTATACTTTCATGGGATTGATTGACAGTAAGAATTTGTAATACCAGAGAAATATCGCTGGGGTATTGGCATAGTAGGAGGCATCAAAGTAGGACTTTGCTGTTTTCCGTAAAAGCCTTATGAAACCTTTGCTGCCAGTGCAGTATGGATGGCATGCCCAAAACAAAACCTGCTAACTACCATCTTTGCCATCATATATTTTTCCGAGCATATACCAAAAAAACATGAAGACAGAAACTTCCCTTGGCTTTAGGTGGATGAGAACAAAAAGCAAGGAGAGAAGCATCATCTCGAGATATGCTGTTGCTCACTAAAACAGAGGAGTTAAGATAAAGACATTGGAAATCTAGAGAAGACAAGAAAATTGATTATGCACCTGGAAATATTGACATATGTGGAAAATAAATAGATAACAATAGATGATCACAGTCTACGGTTATTTGATGAAAGCGTGTAACAGAATTGCATATAGTTAGTAGTGGGGAGAAAGCACTACAAGCCATGGGCTGAAATCAAGAAAAGAAAAAGAAAACTGAAAAACAGGAAAGACTCCTTAAAGGTATTAGCCTGAGGATCTGTCTGAACTGCAGCAATTAGAATTCCACTGACTGCGACATTTGAAGACAGAAAACAATTCAGAATCTGAAAGATTCATTGCATGATCTCCCGCAGTAGACCTTTCCTGCTAAATATTTAAGGCTGTAGGATTCATGGAGTGATAGCAAGTGATGTAGCTTTAATTGAGAAGCAGTAGGTGGGACTCAAGCATACATTCAATGTAAGGAAAACTTTGACTCATAAGTATTAAGAGCATGTCTTGTACAGGCTTTTGTTTCTAGCCTCTAGGATGCAGCAACATATATAAAATTAATTATTTTTACTTGTGCTGGTTTTGGCCGGGGAAGAGCTAATTTTGTTCACAGTAGCTAATATGGGGCTATGTTTTGGATTTGTGCTGGAAACTGTGTTGATAACACAGGGATGTTTTCATTACTACTGAGCAGTGCTTACACAGAGCCAAGGCCTTTTCTGCTCCTCACACCACCCCACCAGCGAGTAGGCTGGGGGTGCACAAGAAGGTGGGAGGGGACACAGCTGGGACAGCTGACCCCAACTGACCAAAGGGATATTCCTTACCATATGGTGTCATGCTCAGCAATAAGAAGCTGGGGGAAAAAGAAGGAAGGGGAGATGTTTGGAGTGATGGTGTTTGTCTTCCCAAGAAACTGTTAGGCATGATGGAGCCCTGCTGTCCTGGAGATGGCTAAACACCTGCCTGCCCACGGGAAGTGGTGAATGAATTCCTTGTTTTCTTTGCTTGTGTGCGCAGCTTTTGCTTTACCTATTAAACTGTATTTCAACCCATGAGTTTTCTCACTTTTACACTTCCGATTTCTCCTCCATCACACCAGAGGGGAGTGAGCGAGTGACTGTGTGAGGCTTAGTCACCAGCTGTGGTTAAACCACGGTTTTACTAGATATTTTTAGTTTCAGGTTGTGTTTTTTCTTTTCAACGTGATGCATGATTCAATTTTTATTTATGCTCGCTCAAAAAACCTTTAGAAAGACCAGTCTTGGAGAGAAAATATTCAGGACTTTCTGAAATCAGAACCTTCAGAAATTGTGCATGCCTATACTGAGAATTTTCTACAAAAACAGAAACACTTCTCCGATTCTCATTCCTGTACAATGAATTTGACAAAACTCAGCACCCAGGCATAGCAAGGGTGAAACATTAATAAAACTGTGATAAAAATCCTAAGATATTTCTAATATTGTTTTATGACAGATACATCATGCTTAGGAGAAAAAAGATAATTTCTAAAATTATACTGATACTTTTTGAAAAACAAACCAAACCCATAAACATCAAACATGAAACTGTCTTTAAGCCAGTTCTTTGAAGGAGTCAAATTTATTTCTATTATGAATTTAATACATTACTAAGTAATAAAAATATATAGCTTAATTCAATACTAATTTATTTCAGAAGAAAGATATTTCGTTTCTACTGCAACTTAGCTTCCTCCACAGAAAGTTAAAGCCCTAAGTGTGGACAAAGATTTCGTGGATAATTCTGATTCTGTGCAGTTACACTTACTGTACACTTGCAGTTGTCCTCTGAAGACATTTCTTCCACGAGAGTTTTCAGCCTTGCATTCGTACATTCCTGCGTCCTCTAGCTGCACATTAGGTATTTCAAGTACAGCTTGGGATTTTCTCAGGCGGGCTTTACTTGGATTATGACCATTAACTTTCCTCCAAGAGATTGTTGGCACAGGGCTGAAATATTTAATAAAATTACTGTTAGCACTCTTCCACTATTGAACATATAGATTCTGTTATCTGGTAGTTTAAACACTTAATAATCTAAGTAGCAATAAAATATAGCCACAATTAAGGTTCATATAATGCTTGATATACCTCACTTTCTGTAGGGACTCCTTAATAAATGGTTTGCTACATGGAATGTGTCTCTTTCATCCACAGGGGAGGCCAAGTTTTTATCGAGATCAAGAAAAATCACTTGATCACTTGAAATACTCTCTCTAGAGCTTCTTTAGCACTCTGTGCTTTACTCCTGAACACTTCCACTCGATAGGCTAAAAAAAATAAGAACTTCAAAACCTGGATGAATTTAACAAATTCCAACGCATCCAAATTTTCCTGCAATGAAATTGCAGTTCAGGACATCAGTAGATGATAGTGTCCATCTAGGTGGAGGATTTCAGTGCCACTACATCTTGGTACAGCTTGTGAATACACACCATTTCTTGCAAAATTGTCCTTTATGACTCTCTCCCATGGAAGAAAGACATGTATGGAAATCAAATCACCCTTTTTTTTTTCTTAGTAAACAAAAAATCCCTGATCTCGTTTTCTTCAGCACTCCAATCATGTATATCTTTTTCTTTTTATAGTTGGTTGCGGATCATATGATGGGTGTGGATCCTGTGAGTTCTTTATTTCCGCCCTCTGTATCACCATAGAAGCTTCATAATTTGCTTGTTATTAATCTTAAATTGCTTTCTTGATAGCTGATTTCAACTTTTGGTGTCCTATAGGTTTGAGGACTGTTCTATACAGCTTGTATGATTCTAATTTACAAATTTTGATCCCTATTAGAAGTTATTTTACATACTTTTCAATTAGAAGATTAAAAGAATTTCCCATTCTTATCTGTCACAAGTACTCCAACCTCTTCAATTCCAAATATGAAGAATAAATAGGATATTTCTGTCTCTGATGCACTAATAAAACTTACTGTGTTTAGCCTTACCATTTATGATATTTCTTTCACATCTTTAGCTACATATTTTGATTTTCTATACTTTGATAGTTATTTATATATGTTAGAAGTAGTACAAATAATATTAGTTTGTTAAAAATAATTCTTTTCCATTTATTAGCTCTCATATTTTATTTCTAATCACACACTTTGACAGTCAAATTTATGCTTTTTCTTGAGTGACTTTCTGGAGAATTTTTATGTCTTGTTTTGTGTTCATCTTTCAGTGTAAACTCCATATATGCTTGTACTCTTTCTATAGTTATGTCATGACTGTTGGCTGCAAAACAGCCACCGTGGCCAAGTGTTTCACTTAACTTTATCAGTCACAACACAGGTCCACAATAGGAATACTTTATGCTGGTACAGTGCAATAGTACTCAGTAAATACTGTTTTATGAATGAGGTAGGTGTTCAGGTACACTTTATCTGGCAACATAAAGGTGCCATACTTGTTGCCCATTTTTGCTTATCTGCCCTTCAGCCGCATTTCAAGTAAAATCAGTGGCAAAAATGCTTTTGTTGTATTGTCATGGAAGAAAATCATTTCTGCTGAATAGAACTGAGTGGAATTATTTCATAGTGTATACTTCTGAGAAACAATGAGGACATTATAAACCACGAAAATTGTCTCATTTAGCTGTTATGAGATTATTCTGAAATTAATGTATTTAGAAAATTTCCTTTAAATTACATTTAACTATTTTTTTTTTTTAAATTTGCTTTCATGTCTGTTACAGAAAGTAAATGTGTATAACACAGTAAATAAAGAGCAAACTTGTTGTTCTATGGGTCATTTAAAAAAACCCTCACTTTTTTCTTAGTCAGTATGAGGTAATAACTGGAGTTTTTCAAGGAGAAAAAGTTACTTTAGATTTGTAGATGTAACAATTTTCAAAGAAAGTACTCCCTAACTGCAAATCACTGTTCGCAGACAACTTGTAGTTCTGTTTAATGAAGCTTATTTTCCTTGCATAACTTACAAGTGAGGTATGAATTTTACATCTGAAATAAAAATATACCTATTCCTCCTCTGTGACTTGTGTGAGAATGAAATGAAATATATCTGAGTGAGGATGTGAAAGAATAACATTATGTGACTGTTCCAGAAAACTCATTAAATCCTCAATAAAAGCTAACATATGCACATATTTTCATCTTTTCAAATGATCCACAGCTTTTTTTTTTTTTAAAAGGAGCAAAAGTAAAAATGTCTCTAACATTAATATGAGTTTAATGTAAGATGCATAATTGCTAAATCTTATAATCATTATAATCCATTTTTATTTTGTTTCAGCAGACATCCATGGGAATATAGTTTCCTTGTTTATTATAACCCTGTTCACAGTCGGCTCCGAAGAGTAACTTTATTCAAGCTTCAATTGGGTTCAAAGAGAAGATTTCTCATAATTTTTGGAAATAATCTGTTGAATACTACTCGTAAATCTTAGCACCAGTGAGGAAAAAAATGCTACTTGACTTCAGAAATACCATAATTAAACTTCTTATTCATCTGAACTGAAATAAAATTTTTAAGAGGTCATTGGTGACTGTGATAGACATTGCTGTGGGTTTTTTCCCTTTGAATTGAAGAAAATATGAGTTATAGTTTTACATTTACATCTAGAAGAAATTATAAGAATCAATTATTTTCAGCAGTATATTATTTGGGACAAGTGTTATTGAATTTGATGAAAATTCTTCACAAATATCACTGGAAACAAAAACGTTTTGAAAAAACTATTGGATGCAATTTTTCTTTTTTTTTTTTCCTTTTTTTTTTTTTTTTTTGGGGGGGGGGGGCAGTCTCCCGTGAAAAAGAACAAAGATTAGATCTATATAGCATATATTTATTTCAGGAAAAGGGTGAGAGTAATGTCTGAATTTTAAAATACCTTTTCCATGGATCTGAGTTCCTAGTTTTTCAGCAATTTCTTAAATAAAAATGCATTGGTCACTTTTTCTATATTTGTTTAGTACAAATTGATATGTTCTTTTGAAATATTTTACCTTCTACTCTGATTTCAATTCCTCTCCACACTATTTTTCTTTACCAGGCATTACTGAGCTGTGCCTTCAAACACACAGGTACATATCATACTATATCTTGAAAACTTCTGCATGTTTATGCATTTGAGACTAGAAAAATACTTTCTCCGTATGCCCTCCAGCCTTACAATTGTGTTAAATGTCTTATAATTAATACAGGATAATTACATAGGATTAAAATGTCGAGGATACTTTCAGATACTTTCCAGAAACGCTCAGCAATCATTCACACGATTCTACCTTTAGAATGTCCCATATAAATCTGTTCTGGTCAGATGCAGAGATTTAGGAGACAAGATATTAACTTTTCCTTTCATTTAGCTATTAAAAGGTAGTTAATACTCATGAAATATAGCAGTGGTGGATACTGATGATTTAAGGATAGAAATAGAATAGAAGGAAATGGTGATGAGATTGAAGCCTGCGTGCAGGAAAAAATCTAGGTCTGCAAGTCACGTCAACACACATCCATGTCTGTACTAAAAAGGTCTGACACATGTATCAGTGTCATATGCTAACACAGATGGACTTTCCCACCATTGCTGGCTTGCTCCTTGCACAGAGCAAGGACAGTGTGTTTACTTGGCTGCATGTCCAGCTCCACGTCATTTTCTTCACACTTGAAGGCCTAACACCTCAGAGCATCTATAACATCTAAAATATTGTTAAATGGATAATGATTCATTGTAGTGATTCATTATTCATAGTGAATTACAGTCCAGAGGCTTTTCTTTACTGATTGATCAGAGCCTAAACTGTTAGCTTAAACTTGATCCTTAACTGTTTTACAGATAAAGTTAGATAATATAACTGATACTTCTAGTGATTTCAATGATTTTTCCAAATTCTTAAATTCAAGTTAATCATGAACACAAGACCCATTTGATTAAGGTGTAATCAAACAAGAGAACAGAAGATCCACAACATGTGAGGTATTGATTTCACAAGTAGTGAGTAAAGGGGAAAAGCTATTCTGCAACTTTTTGTTTCTCCATTTAAAAGTTAGATAAAGGTATTTACTCATAATGAAATCAAAACAGCACAGCTAAATGATGAAAAATGTAATAAAAAAAGCGATGAACATCTCCTGTGGATTCAATGTTGGCCATATTGCAAAATTCCATATTATATTTTTGTCATCATAGTATATAGATGTTATATTGTGGGATGGAGGAGGTGTTGAGTTACTATAACTGTTAAATGAGGACGGAAGCTCTGTTTTTTTCCTCAACCATCCAGTGACCCTTTTTTTATAGTCTTTGTATCACCCCCTACATCATCTTGCTGGCTGGAGGCACTCTGAAATAAGTAGACATTCTTCTGAAAAGTATTAAAGGCATAACAACAGGTAAGTTGTCTCCAGTCTGTCACTTGATCAAGGCTATTGAGAAAAGAATCTGAAGCAACTTGAAAAGCAAAAGACGTATATGACATCTACTGTATTGGTATGGGGGGATAATACATGAAGAATCCACAAATTTAAGTCAGAGGAGACAAATGTTTTGAAGCAGAAAATTTGCTTGCAAAGGTGATATGTTTTTGGCAGGTGTTCATATGGATTCTCAGGGCTGAAGTACTACAGTACCACTGTGTTTAATTGCCCTGTGTAAAGCTGTTTTTTGCTGGACTTTCTCTCATGTAATTTTGCTCTGTTACAAATTTTGTCCAGGAAGAATTTTTGTAGGTAGCACATAAATCTAGGATTTTCTAACTCTATGTACAGATATGGCCAGTGTCAGAATTTGTTTTCTTCTGATCCTCTCAACCTCTGACAGAGAGAGAAAGCCTGCATATGTGCTTCTGGAATAGTAATTTGGAATGCAAAAAAGTTCTCCTCCATCTTTAAACCTAAAGCGAAGCTGTGTAAGTTACTAAACAACTTTTAGTAACATTTACAAGTTTTCTTTGATGGTTGTGAGAGAGAAAGGGAAGGGATTGGTAATATTGCTTCTTCAAGAATGATGTTCTACTGATGAGGACTTGCAGTTTGGTGGGGTTTTTTTCCCACTTTCCCTGTGCCATATGGGAAAAGCAATTAACTCTAAATTTGTGGGTGTAAGTATGAAGCACGTAGTCAGAGTGAGGCAGAATGAGGCCTGAGAGTGTTACTTGAGATTTACCAGGTTATTGCATTATTATGAATGATCACAATATTTGTAACAGCATTATTAAGTCTATGCAAGAACAAGTCCACTTAAAAGAAGGCAGAAATCAATCCAGCCTGAAAAATAGGAACAAAATCCAATCTTGGTCTAGCACATTGTGATGTAAATCATTATTCAGTATGAGCTAAAAATTAACTTTAGATTGATGAAAGTCTTAGAAAGGTTTATTTGACATAAACAGTATGTGCTATCAAAGGAAAAAAAAAAATCCTGGATCTATTTGTGCCTTATGTAAACAAACTCTGCTTGAAGATGCCATGTTTGCGTTTAAAAATGTTCCTTCCTCTCATTACAAGTTTATCTCCCAGGGAAAGGACACCTCTACTTATAGCACTGACAAATGCTGTTCTATTGAGAGTGTTCATTTCCCTCTTGGGACTGTTTCATTAACAGTAAACTTTAAAAACAGCTTACACAGCTTCCAGGTTTGGCAGCTGACAGAATTAACAAAGTCTTTTTCCTAAAGTAAGAAGTGGTGTGAAGGGGCACAGAGGAACATGATTTCTCGTCCTATGGGACTTTTCTCTATCCTGAAGTTTGATTTTGCATAAATAACTATATTTTAATACTCTATGCCATGTTTTCCTTGTTTTAAAAAGAGAAAACAGACATTTTATGTGTCTGTGATGTGAAGACGAAAAATAGAACAGCATGATAAGAACCGTTTTTGAGGGTGAAGGTAAATTATTACCTGTGGACTTCTACACTGTGAATTTGCATAATACTCGATGATGCTAAGATGCTAGCACTCCTTGTTGCCTTAGTAGTAATTCTATATGTAGGAAAAAGATTAAATATTTGCATCTCTAGTTCCAACAAGAAATTGGATGTGTAGCATCTAGAATGATTTGCTCCATTTAATGCAAGCCAGGGGTCTTGGCATGTCATTAAATTGTGACTACCATAATACATTTAAAGGACAAGTCAAAATTAACTTCCTCTGAATGCGAATTATTAAATCTGGTTAGAACTCTTCAAACCTCCAACCTTCATTTATCAATACAGTGATCCATCATGTCCTTTCATACTTTGTTTTGACTTGCAGTTTCCATGCAGAGGGTAACAATGTATGTGCTACTGTCACAGGATTCAGTGGAAATGAGGGCTGTAATATGCTCTCAATGTTCTTAGTATAGAATCAGGCTATCTGTAATATCAAGGGTGTTTCTGTGTGTCATCATCATTGTGGGAAGAGGCAAGAATTGTTTCGTGTTCATGGAAACCTATAAAGAGGCTTAATCATTTCAAAAAGACAATACCTAGAAAGGAGCAGCTGCTCCTACTATAAAATATATTACTATAAATAAGTAATGTTGGATTTGCCAAGATCAGTCAACAAAAGCATGAAAGTCGGGGAGACCGGGGCATAGTTTTAACTGGTGGACTGAAAAAAAAAGCCGTATTTTACAAATTTGAAGAGCAGAGAGGGTTAAGTTTTTTCCTTTGCAGTTAAGAAACAATATGGTGCAATGCTGGAATCTTCTATTCACCTGTGTTGAGGGACCAGATGGATAACTGCATGTGTTAGTCAGAGAAGCGTGCAAGCTGGATCTGTGACTCATTATAGGATTATTGTTTGTGAATTTTGTGTTCCTGGCAAAATTCATATATAGCTAAAGTTCAGAGGAAGAAAAGAAAAGAACCAGGTGCTCTGAACGAAAATGCATTTCTTGGGCGCCTTTAACTTTCCTTCTTTTCTGAAATTAGTCTCTTCTTCATTACACTGTTTGTGAAGCACTGACCAGACCTCACAGAAACATTCTTTTAATACACACACTTTTTACACCTGCAAAATGATTTGTAATATCTAGAAGCCTTCTAATAGTCATTACTGACATTAATATGTCATTGTCTTTATGAGCAACACCAGCAAAAATAACTTCTTCAGATACTTCATGTAATTCTCCACAGTTAGAGATATGCCCTTCACCAGATCATAAAGAATTTTTATATCACCACCCTGATCTTTGCTTAGATATTATATTCACCTATCCAAACACTTTTTGCTTTTATTTCTGAATATTGAAAAATCTATTGTAAGCTCTCTCTGCACGTACCTATTTTGTAATGAAAATATATGTAGTGACATAAAAAATAGCATTTTTAATAAAGGTTTGAAAAACAATTTAAAAAGTCTTTTAAAAGAAATCCAGGTCAAGGACATAAAATAAAGTCCTATATTCCATGGATTTAAAATGTTGAGATCGTTATTAGAATTGATTCAGAGTTCGTTGGTTCAAGAGAACATTTTAAAACACTTCCTACACTTTAAGTCACTAAATTTCATTTGCTTGTGTGACTTAAATATATGTAACTTCACTTTATTTTTATTTTAGTTTATTTTGAAAGCAAGATTTAAAAATGGACTATCAGCTGAGTTCTTGCAAACCATATTACAGATCGGAGGAATGTTTATAGCTGAGCTGTAAATGTCTTCAAAACAAAGTTTACAATAGAATTATTAAAGCAACATTAGATATAGCAGCATGAGCCATGCTTCTGTCATAATAACCTCATCATAATTCAGTAATAAAAGGAAGTCAATATCTCTATTTTATTCTTATCTTTAACTAAGAATACTTCACAATGAAAACATAGTCTTGACAGCAGTAAAGTGAAATAAGGTAGTATTTAGAAAGAATATTGATATACCCTGTAGATGTTACTATTGTACACAAATAGCACGAGCACAAAACAGTCTCAAAAATACAGAAAAACAAGCATATGAGTTGTAAGAAAAATTATCTGTCAACACTGTTCTCTAATGATTCTTTTGATTAAAATCTCTATGTGCTGATTCATGTGGTTAAAAAACAACCATAGGGAAAAAAAGAAACAATCCTTTTGGACGTCTACATGGCCCAGGGATCCTATTTTAAAAGCAAAGATTGAAAACTTTGGTAACCTACAAGTACAGCAATAGCCCACATCCTCTAATTTGTTCTAATGAGAAACAAAATGTGATTACTCACTCAAAATTGGCTATTCACACTATTATAATACAAACTGTAGCCAGAAAACCAATGAATTATGATGTTTAGATGGAGAATAAAACAGAAGCTGCTGTATGGTGTGATGCACGACTGAAAACGCAGTGAGGAAAAGGCTGAAGTGTGAGGGTCATGTAGGGTGTGTGCATTATACACAATTTGACATTAAAAAAATCTTTGTGAAAGACTGGGCGTAGAAGAGTTATTTAAAAAGGAAACAAGAAGTTGACCTAGAGTTATACGGCAGGAAAAAAAAAAAGGGAAAAAAAGAAAAAAAAAACCGATCATTTTCTGACACTTCCTTTTTCTTGCTTTCCACTGAGGGCAAGGCTCTGTGCTTGTTGAGGAGGGTTGTAACTCACAGCTTTTCACATGAGCTTGGACAAACCAGTCCTATATCATTGATCGAACTATGAAAACTTATTCATTTTGAGGTTTTTTAAAAAAAGCAATGTATTTCCATCTACGCCTGCTTTAAGTCCCATGTTCAAATAATAGTAACAAAATCACTTATGAGGTATCTATACTCCAAAGTCAGGAAATGTTAAAGAATGCTTGAATGGCCATTAGTGGAAGTGCTTCATTAATGAATACTTCATATGGTGGGGACAGAACTTGAAGTCCTTTTACTTATCAGCACCATTACTTTCATATGCTTTTAATCAGGAGTTAAATGAAGATACCAGAATTCTTCCTTTTACAAAAATACAGGAAAAAAGAAATGAATTAATTAACCAGTTGCCTTCCGATGTTCTAGGAAATAACATCAGTAATATTTGAGAGAAAACGAAAATGTTAACGTGCTGTCATGTAAGGCAGTGCTGAAGAAATTGAATTTCTGGTACAGGGAAAGCCAGGAATCTGGCAAGGGTGTCAGCTGGGAAAATTGTGACTTCTTCACCAGAAATCCCCCAAAGAACAAGGTCATGATCTGTCTTCCTGATCTACATAATAAACTTAAGTTCTGACCTTGAAATGTTGGACTTGGTAGAAAACCAGGATTATCTGGACTAAACCCAACCACTTCAGTACAAATAAGCTCATTTAATAGTTTTAGCAAAAAAATTAGCTTGTCTTTTTAAACAACAGATGACACAAGCAGTGAAAATTTTATTGTTTGAAAATAAGCAACTACTGCATAGATTTATTTTTTTTAATAGAAATGTCTCAGATTTTTCCACTCAGAAAGTTTTCAAGGACATTTTTTTCTTTTCTTTTTTTTTTTTTAATTATTATTTTGACAATGCTTAAAGTAAATCTTAATCAGCATTTAGCAATTACGTAACTAAAAAGATGTAGTTTTGTTCTGATGATCAGTTCAAAAAACAGAAGATGTTAATATTTTCTTATTGCCAGGGTTTTTTTTTAAATTCTTCTTTTTTTAAAACAGATGATCTTCTCTTTTATTAGGAAACAAAAAAAAAAAATTAAAAGTTCCTAATAAAAATGACATAATTAAACGGGTGGCAGAAAAGTATATCTGTATGATATATACAGATATATATGAAACATAGATGTAATCAAAACACAGGTTGTTGTGCAGTTGTGGCAGTGAATATGGCTATAAAAACAACCTTTCAAAAAAAATGGGCCAACAAAAATATCTTGCACAAATCACAAAACATTACTAATTGCAAATGCATACTCTGACACATCAATACAGTAAATTTTGACTCTGTTTTGTCTTCTGTTGTACCTCAGCAGTAAATCATGGATATATGCAGTGATTTTTAGCCAATGACTGATGCTCATTATAAATAGCTTTATCTAATACAAGTAACATAATTTTGAGGTATTTCACTCTGTTATTAGTTAGAATTATTTAGCAACAGTAATGTCTATTTATAAGTGGCATCAGTAACACAATATTTTCACTCGTAATTGGATCAGCTACATATTATTTGGGTCACAATAAAATCCTTCTCAGAGAATTTTTGTCTGTCAAGCAATTAAGACACTTGATTTTAGTTTGGAGACAAAAGCTGCACAACTCCAATTTATTTAATTCCTACAGCTATAGTGAATGGCAGTTCTAAATAAACACTATTAATAAATCAGTGATCTGTAACTAAAGACTAGACTCTTTCTGGAGTATTTGCCAAATGTCTGCTTCAGGAAATCTCACTGGAACGTCTGTCATTCTCACAATTACAGCAGAGAGAGAAGAGTGATGGTGTCAGGCAGCTAAATTAAGGCATGAGAAAACCAGCAGCACATTGTTTTTGAGGCTGTAACAACTTCTGTGTTATTTACAATAAGAATTCAAAACACTAATTCTCAAAATGCTAAATAAAGAAGCAATAAATTAGTTGCTGATTTAGTTTGGTAATGGGTACCCATGGCAGTGTAATAAGAAAATATCCTTACAAGATATTTAGAATAAGAGATGGGGACAAAAAATTAAAACAAGGAAAATGAATAGGAAACCTGATGCATTTCTACCTCCCACCTCAGCCTCTAGGTTTCAAATGTCATTTAGGTAATTATTACCATATCAAGTTGAAAGCCGTTTCAACTCAGCTGATATGATTGTGCATTAATGGCTGCGAAAAGAAGATAAGGAATGAGCATGGTAAAAATAGCTGCCCATTACAATTACAGCAAATGGGGTGAACTTATTAGATAACCTTAAATTCCTTGATCATTCAGGTGGTTTTGGGTTTTTGTTTATTAAAGGTTAACACCAAATATGAATGTGGGAATAAGCTAATTGGAGCCTTTCCTATCAACCTCCACCTTCCTTATGTGGCTGTTTGAATAGTGATTGACTCTTTTAGAGAGTTTGCCAAATCTCAGTGTGCTGATGATGGAAGGTATCAGCAACTGCTTTTCTTGCCTGTCAGTGATGGTTGTGAAGGACAACGTGTGGCATACCTCCTTTTCACAGGAAAGTGACAGTTCACTTGTAATCTGTCAGCAAGTGCAATTTAATTCCAGCAAAATGAAGAAGAACTGTCACGTTGGTTACTGCTTCAGCTATAGCCAAGAGTCTAAAAGGTCCTTGTTGCCAACAGTTGACCTGGCAGAAAATTGGATAGTGTGGCTGACAGGAGAGCCTGGAGCCACCACCGTCTATAGAACAGCCTTTTTCCTCATATAGTTTAGCATTTCAGGGAATATCTCAATTTAGTGTTTTTCTGACCTCATATATTTCTTTCCTTACCTTTACTATATAAAACATAAGACTTCTGTTTTACCCTACAGAAGTTGTCCCCTCACACTTGCTTTCTAAACTACTGCTTACGTTTATGATGAGAAATGAATTTGCAAAAGCCACTGTCACTGTATAACGGTTCCCTTTACGTGGGCTATAGTCTCTCACATTTTGTTTGGACTAGTTTGTCCTGTCTCTCCTCCAACTTCACTGGACCTAAATAAATACAATCAAAACGCTTTGTCAGAATTTCTCTGTAAGTTTTTATGAATACTTTCTGTTGACCTGCTCACTGAGAGTATCTGGATGTTGATCAAACAGGAAAAACAGCCAGGAAGCAAGTTTAAGACATATCCATCCCATAAATAGGAACCGTTAAGAGAAAAATCTGAACAAAATAATCCAGTGACCAGTGACACATGAAGATCAAAATGACTATAAAAACATTTTTAAAGGCCTCTCAGGTAATAGAGACAGGCTTTGAAAGGTTGCTTTGAAAAGCCAGACCTGTTGAGCAAGCTGGACTGGTCATCCTCATGAAAATAGGTTATTGTCTTAAAACCTCTTTCCTCTTATATTTTGTTCCTACTTAGATAAACAAGTAAGAAGAATTGGTATGGAAGATACAGTACTCCTCAGACTAATTGATTTGTGAAGTTCCTGTGCAGGAGTTACAAAGACAAATCCTTCCACTATTTCTTGATCAAAGCCAGGCTGTAAGAAACCTATACGTGCCTTGATAAGTTATGAACTACAAAACCAAGCAGGATACTGATATTGAGGACCATGACTTCAGGGGGTGGGAGGGGAGATATCCATAGGGAATGCCACTGTAAAAAGGAACTGAAAAGAATTCAATATAGTGAGATTTCTTTCAACACTTCCCCCCCAATTTGATGGGACATTTTTGAAAAAAAACCACCCTTCATATCTGTTTATATATCTCTAGTGAAACATCACTGATAGAAGACCTGTTTTTAGCTACACACATGTGCAGAAGAAAGAATAATTGCTTTGAACCACTAGAATTGCTTCTTAGTTCTGATGTATGCTACCTTTGCCACCCTTGTTCTTGGCAACAATGATAACAGTAAGTGCCTCAACAAAACTGAAGTGTAATTTAATTTCATTCTGTATTCTGTAATCTGAATGGTTTATAGGAGTAATTTCACTTCTTACTTAATTTATGTGAAATAGCAAAGAGGTATTTCTAAAACCTTTCTTCCCTAAACTCATTTATCAATAAACATATTAAAAAAACCCTTGACATGAATACTAAACACCTGTTCTCTAATAGTGCTGTTAGGTCAGGCAGAAACCTGAGAATTAGCAATGCCACAAAGTGTGTTAGGACATGTTTAAAATTATGTGCTCTTAGCTTCATATATAAACTGTTTGTCCAACTATGATATTTTGGCAGAGTAAACTCTAATTTACTGGTTTATAGTATCACAATGAATAAATGGGTGAGTCTGTTAAAATTTTCAATAAAAAAAGCTTTCCTTTTTTTGTTTACAAGTATGTTAATTTTCATTTTGACAGGGAGTCTTTTAACTTGAATGAATTACTGTCCACAGAAATGGCTGGGCAGGGAATTCGTAATTGGCTACTTAGTCAATTGGTTACTTTGTGCAGGAAGGACTGTCTGTGAAAACAAAATCCAGCAAAATAATGAAACCACAAATTAGGCATGTCACATCGTAATAAACAGTGATATCTAATCATGAAAGAATCTGTACTTACTTGCCAAGTGCAAAACACTCCATCTTAACAGTAGTTCCCCTTGCAGCTGTAACTGTGTAAGGAAAATGGACTTCGATTTTTGGTTCGTATTCCCCCATCACACCTGGAAAATAAGGAATGTTTATAATATGAAATATCGTCATTTTTTCATTTGTTGCGATTATCAAAGAAAAACCGTGCGGCTTGCTTTTCTGTAACTGATCAGCAGTAAAGCTAGTAATTGATGGAGATAGCCTCATTTGATCTGATCCGCTCAGATCCAGTACGTACTCTAAAATGCTCTCCAGAGTTAGCAGCAGTACAACAGTGAGCTTAAGAAAAAGCAGTTATTTTCTCAAACATGGGTTAATATCTACATTTTGAAAGATTAAAGCAGGCAATCAATTTTAGAAGGGTGAGACTTTTCACGGAACAAAGCTTTGTTTACTGGTGCAGTGAGAATTATGACAAATAAATCAATATATTGTACTGTGTTCAACTGAGGAACTTCTAAGCCCAGGAAGAAAAACTCAAATGATGCATTTGTGTACGCAGATATAAACACAGATATGCAGAGACATCTAAAGTTCAGCTATTTCATTTTCAGTGACGCATTCAATTTGGGAGAAGACAACACACTTATTTCTATAAGATTCAACTAGAAAAAAAAATCAGGAATGTGAAAAATATAAACACTGAAATCAGTAGATTTATCTGGAATTTGCTGTGAAGTGACTGGCAGCTTTGGAGAATCACAAGAGTTTAGGAAATGAGAAATAAGAAGGGAAAAGAGGCAGGTTTCATAAGGTAAGGTGAGATGTTTGTATTTGATGCGACTTAGGGAACATCATAATCAGCACAGCAGGAGAAGAATGTGACATTAACAGCTGTGTTCGTTTATACAGGAGATGTATAAACGTAAGTGACACTCAGGAACTAAAAGCTACAAAGCTATATTAAACAAAAGAAGAATTGTTCAGACTTTTAAATGAGGAAAACTGAATAAAATCTGACTTGTGGACACAGTAGCAACAAGACAAGTCTAGTGTAAATCTATAAAAATCAATCAAGTTTCCAAAGAATTCTAAACCAAGAAAATAGGAACAAGAGAAAAAAGAAAGGAGAGAAAAAAGATGTCTTATGCAAGAAAGAGGAAAGAAAGGAGCATAAGGAGGAACATGGAAGTAGGGGAATATAAAATTTGCAGCTGGGAGTAGACAAGCTGGCAGAGATAGACGGGAAACCAACCCACAACCTATTAGAGTGAAAAATAATATATAAGGCTGAAATGGCAAAACGTATACTTCTAGTTTGTCAAATGTTCCTCATGGGACTCAGGAGTTTCCAGTGGGCCTGTGCTCTCTTCCTCTTGTCCCACAGGCTCCTGCAGCTTAGTCCTGGGAGGAAGTCTAAACATATATACATTTAAATATGTATTTGGGGCTTTAGTTAGAAAATCTAAATGTGTCTGATACATGAGTCAAATAACAGAAGTAGAAAGCATAAAACTCTTTTAAATTAAACAATGTAATTCCATAAATATTGTGGTTTTGTAAGTAGCAGATTTTTAAAAGAAATGTAGTCAGGCAATTATTACATGTACTAGCAGCAGTGACCTCGTCTTCCTCAAAAACATGACTAAATCAATGCTTTGACATTACTTTATGAACTTGTGGAGAAATACTGCCCCTTGTATAAAAAGGCAGATTCTAAACCAGGTCTGTTATTAAAGCTTAAAAAGATATTTTTTTTGTAGAAAAAGGAAATTAACCTTTATGTCCTGGGTATTAAAATAAATTCAGGGCATCAACCAAATTGTAGCGAATTAAAATTTTCCCTAGCTTAGACTGAAATCATTCCTAGTCTAATCTTTCATAAAAAATATATTCCCACTGGTTTGTACTGTGTCAATAAATTTTACAATTTAATTGCACTCCTTGTGACTTCTTTTACTGTTTTTCAGCTTGTTTTTGTGGTTATAAATAGCAGTCTCTGATTTGTCTCAGTTGAGTCATTAATGGTTTTATAAGATATTTGTCATATCCTCTTTTATCTGTGTCTTTTACAGACTGAAAAATCCCAGACTATTAATCCTTGCTTACAGTGAATCTTTAATAAATTTGCGATCATTCCTAGTGCCCTGTTGCACCATTTCAAATTCCATTCTATCATTTTGAGATGGGAAGATGAGATCTGCACAGCAATATTGAAGCTATATATCTTTCTATCACTTTTTTTTTTTGCTTAAGGGTTTTTTTGGTTTTGTTTGTTCCTTGTTGCTTTCCTCACGATTCAGTTCTATTTGTCTTTTTACACTTGAGCTGATGTTCATCCACAATGGCACCCTAAAATCTCAACTGATAATATCTAATAAAGGTATTCTATTTTTAAGTTTAGGTATTATATAAATTTGTACTGGGTGACTTTGTTTATCACCTATTCATTCTATTATCACAATATCCTTTTAGAGCTCTTCACAGTTAGTTTTAACCATCCTTAACAATTTTATATCAACAAGTTTTTCTACCTCTGTGTCCATTGCCTTTCCAGATCATTTATGTGTTGAATGGTGAAGTCCCAGAAAAGTATTCTGAGGCTTCACTGACAATCTCCCAGTTCTCCAAATTGATTAGATACTCCTTCAACAGGTGGAATTTTTTTATCTGTTGTTAATTCAAAATGGGGCTGCTCTTCAATCCATCTGAGAATTTCATTTCTTTGACATGCTTTGAGGAGTGACCCTGTCAAGAGCTATTTGAAATGAAAGCACACAGTGTTACCTTGACCATTCCTATTCATAGACTCTCAGACTCTTCATGAAAGTTCTATACAGATTGAAGCATGACTTCCCTCTTTAAAAGCTGTGTTTGTGGTATGTGACTGGATGGTAACATTACTGTGTGGTAATGTGATAAACACAATCCTACTAATTGTACTTTTCTATGTATTTTCTATCAAAACACTTGACACAGATGTCAGACTTACTGGTCTGCATTTCCTCAGATGTTCCTAGGAGTCCCTTTATTTTAAAAAGCAGCTTTTACACCTACACTTCTAGGCCTGAAGCCTGGTGGATGGGCCTGAGACCTGATGGATGTAAATGGTATATCCCACTTCCTTCCACAGATGAGCTTGGCCTTGGGGATTTGCTAGTAGTTGTAATGTCAGTATTTCTTCTAAAATTTTTTTGATTGAAACTTCAATTACAAGAACTTCAGCCTTGATGGGGGAATTTCCCTAAATTCCCTTTTAGTAACACTACTGAAATTAGTTCATTTAGGTTTTATGATGCAGCCTTGTACTTCTGAGGTGTTCCTTTTAAATCTCTGGCATCTCTTGGCTGTGCATATTTGCTGACAGGTTTTGTGATTCAATGAATTAAAAAAACCTTTTTTTTTGCTTTTGTGTAAGACTTCGTTCCTGAAAATCATTGTGTTGAATTGTCATAAACTATTAAACATTTTCCTTTTTTAGCCCTGAAAAAAATGCAACTTAAAAGAGGACTAAATTATTTTTGCCTTTAAAATAAAACAGAACTTATGAACACATCTGAGGGACAATGTCATCTTTCAGATCTTATGTTTTAACTTACACTAACTCCTTTAGTAGGTGCAATCTGTATGAGTCTTGAATGTTCTTTGCAAGTCATGCCATCATTTCATATTCCTAATGAAACACTGATCTACTAATTCTTTTTCCATGTCATGTTCTTTTGGGTTATTGTTATACTAGCGAGCCACATGCCTGCAGCAACTGGCAGAAAATTGTAGAAAAATTACTGAGCAATTGCTTGGTGTCCCTATGAAAATTAGGAAACAAAAGTCTATTATGCAAAGGGATATTTTTCATCGTTATTATTTATGATCTTTGAGACCAAGGAGGCCATTACAATTGCATAGACATGTAGGGAATTACCTTACCTTCCCACATTACACTATAATTGCTTTGCTATGGCTGTTGTACCTTCAGGGTCTTTATCTTTCTCAATTTCTGTTTTGGTCACTATGAGCTAGTAAGAGTAAAACAACCACCATCTCCATTTTCATCAAGGTTTTTGATCATTTGTGTCAGATGTTAAAAGAAACATGAACTTTTAAGAAGTATCAAGACCTTCCTTGAGCTGTGTGCATTAGAATCAAACTCTCTGACTTATATACATGACTCCCTTTCAGAGGTTTGGTTAAGACCATAAAAAATTCTCTCAGTCATTTTTTATTTCCAGTTATCAAACATGAAATATAACAATAAATAAAATTGGTCAGCACAGAATAAAAACATAATATATGAATTTCAAACAGCTAACAAATCACAGAGCTCATGTGGTCTGAGCACTACACAGGAACAGGGAGCCTTTCTCAATGCTCCCATGTTCTGCCTTCTCACGAAAATACCTCCTGTTGGACAATTTTTATCTTTCCAGAGGTGACCCACCATGATTCAATCTTCCTTAGGCTAATTAGTTAGTTCACTACAGTCCCTACTTAGCAAGCTGTACCTTTCAGTTGAGTTCTGATCTGTATCTGACTTACCACATCACAGAATCACAGAACCGGGGAATGGTAGGGGTTGGAAGGAACCTCTGGAGATCATCTAGCCCAACCCCCCGCTAAAGTAGGTTCGCCTACAGCAGGTCGCACAGGATTGCAGCCAGGCAGGTTTTGAAAATCTTCAGAGAAGGAGACTCCACAACCCCTCCTAGCAGCCTTTTCAAGATGTGGGCAGATCTTGAAATTTCGTCTGGGGTTAAAAAGGGGATTAAAAGCTAAACTTTCCTGTTTGTTGAAGTAAATCTCACACCTGGGCTTTATTCTGAAACAAGTTGTCCCACCGTACATTTCCCAGTCTCTGGGTCTCTGCCCATACGAGAAGGAGAGCTGTATATATTTCTGTCCAGCTAGGGTCTTCCCTGGCTGGGTGAAGTTGAACTGAGATGAAACACTAATAAACTTTCTGTAATATCTCTGATTACCGAAAAAGGCACTGATTCAAATGACTGCACATACTCCAGGACTAAGCACAGCTTGACCTTTTTAGAATTAATGGCTTGTTAGTCACATAGGCAGAAATGGAGCTTAAATTTAGACAAGAGGTGATTTCCCTATTCCCTCCTGCAGATATTTTTTTACAACAATGCAATTATCACAGAGTAATCATTACATATTCTTCAACTCAGGTAAGGAAAAGTCTTCATAAAATCAGGTTTAATTTTACTAAGTGATTTCATTTAACACGTTAGTTCTCTAACTTGGTTGCAAATCAGTGACTGGAGTTCAAATCTCTGATACCCAAAGTGTCCTATGAACCCTTGGCTACACCGTTGTCTTCATTTTAGTTTTCCATCAAAGAATAGAGATGACACAATTCACTAAATCACAACAGTGTAATACACACTGCTTGTGAGGTGCTTACATACCACAGGATTAGTTGTAATAAAATTTCAAACATTTACAGATACTACTACAGCTAAAACTGTTTACATTATTCCCTGTGGGCTGTTTGATGGAAATGGAGAATGGAATAAAGTAACAAGATTAGTTTCTGTTTGTCAGTCCTTTCAGCTAAGAACAAGAGCTACAGCCAGGATATCAGTCATTATCACTTTGAAAAGGACTGCTCTACCTCTACATTTAGACTGCCACTCCATGAGTTTTACAACCTGTCATGGTTCAAGCCCAGCCATCAACAAAGCACCATAAGGCCACTTGCTCACTCCTCCCACCCCTGGTCGGAAGAGGAGGAGACTTGGAAGAAAAATATAAAACCTTGTGTGTTGAAATAAGGAGAGTTTTATATGACAACACAGGGAGAGAAGAAGCAATAATACTAATAAAAAATATCCAAAGCCAGTCATGCACAGTGTAATTGCTCATCACCTGGAATCTGATGCTCAGTCCATTCCTGAGCCACAATCCCTCCTCCCCCTGCCCAGCTCCCTCTGTTAGATACTGGGCATGATGTCATATGGTATCAAATATCCCCTTAGCTAGTTTGGGTCAGCTGTCCTGGCTGTGCCTACTCTCAACTTCCTGTGAAAATTAACTCTATCCCAGCTGAACCCAGGACATAACTTCAAATGAAGAGTGTAGAAAAATTGTGAGTCTATGACTGTATCCACACAAGAAGACTTTCTACCTTCATGGGTAAAAAAACCCAGACTGCTAAGAAATCATGACACATAATCTACTCCAGCTGTGTAGAGGCTAACACTTCTGTTCCATTAGTCCTTTACATATTAACTAACCTCCTAAATCTCCCAGAACATAAGCTTCCATAATGTCTCCTTAAATTCTTTCAACTAAAATGATTTGTGTTTGTTTCAAACTGTTTGAGTAATAGCTCTTTAATTTTGAATGGAACAGGTTACAGGGAATACTTGAGTAAGTGGCTGATAAACTCTTAAAACAGTAGCTAGAAAAGAGTATAAGATTCCTAGCCAATAACATTAGAATGCTGGGGAGAAAAGAAAGCCAAAGATTTCCTGTACTCAGGAGAAAGATTTGGCACAGATTTGTACTTGCCATTATTTTATTAGCAAAAGATACAAACTCCATAGTTCAGTGAGTAAGAAAGTTTGCCTGAGAGCTTTGGGTGACATTGCTGATCTTAATCAGATGGTACAGGAATGTTAATCTGGTTCTTTTACAGCCTGGATGGTGCTGTAATCACAAAATAACTGGGGATTCTCAGTGCTTTGGATGTTCCTCTCAATATCTGGGAAACCACTTGAGGACTGGTGAACTTCTGCTACTGCAGAAGAATTTTCTAATAATTTTACAGATCAGAAATTGAGTTTCCTACGACATCTTAACTATGATCTATTGTATGAATGTGTATCCAAACCCAAGAAAACTTTGACTGAGAAAGTATGGCAGGAATGTTCATGTATAATTTCTTCTCCTATCAATAATCTGTGATGCAAAATAGGTTTGTCTATTGTGTGGGTCTTTTTGTGACAAATGACTATTTAGCATTTTCTCTGAAAACCTGCACCATTAAATGTCCCCAAATATTTATTTGGATGAGAGAGCCCTGAATACACACATTTACAATGACAGTAAATTCACAGCACAAACCAAATTAATTCAAATATAATGATGATATCCACCATTACACCCTGACTGCAGTATAAATTTTCAATGCATTGAGAAGAATTTATTGACTCACCTGCCATTAATCTTATTCTAAATGGAAGGACCAGCACCTGCTCTAAGTCTTTAAAAATTTACTGCAGGAATGGTTGTTTTATAGTAACTGTCCACTATATTCCTTCCACTTAGCCAAGTTTCGAGCTATGAATTTATGCTTTGAGAAGCCCTAAAAATGCACCTGTGAAATTGCCTTCTGCAATGCACTGAACACTGAAGTACCAACAATGTTTTCATAAGTTACTCAGAGAGCAAATCCTATCACATATCACTGGATGGAAAGACGTCTTTACCAGAATCTATTGTAGTATCAAAGAAAATTTAGTAATTTGGTTTCTGGGAAAAAAATGCCTTCATGAATACAGGACAAGAAAGGAAGAAATTCTTCTTTACAACTAGGGGATAAGATGTAATGTACTAATTATTTCTTATTATTTCTTATTATTTCTAATTATGGAGGTAAAAGTAGTTTACATTTAACCAAACCAAAATGTTTAACTAAAGCTTAAACAAAACTTTACTCTGCCTGCTATAAAATCCATCTTTATATTATACTCAATTTCACCAGTCTAGCAGTTACTCTGAACTCTGTCTAGAAAATCCTTTCTGGAAATAGTATTCCTATCATGAAATATTTTATAAATTTATTCTTTAGAAGGGTTATGTATATATGTCATATATACTCAAGAGATTTCTATCCCTCTTAAACAGCAAATACAACTAAAAGCACATTTTCAAATGTGAGTAGGTGAGTTATGACTGAACTAAAAAGATTTGGGGCCAAACGCTAAGAATGCAAAAGCAATGAGGTAAGCTCAGAATAAGCAATGAGGGGAGCAGTGGTATTTTCTCTAGTTCTTCAAATGAGAGGCCAAAATTTCTAGTCTACAGTTTAGGCTGCAGAGACCTCTGTTTTCCTGTATTTTAAAACATCAGGCAGTAACTATGACCAAGGTTTCTGGCTCTCTCTATGTAGGAAAGTCTTTACTGAGTCATAATTTAGACTTCAATCCATCAAATTTCTCACATATATGTAATTTAGCATCTTGTGCTAAACCCAGCACATCTGGCATTGGAAGAAACCAAACTTCACTCTTTGGACCTTCGGAGATGAGTGAGGGTGTCTGAATGGGTTGTATACAACATTCCAGTATGAAGATTTGTGCATATATAGTTGTATGGGAACATGATAACATGAACATTTTCACTGACTATGTTTGGATATAATTTTTCAGGGTAGCCATACCCACCAAGAAAAATCAGTACTATACTAGAAAACATGCCATCTTGCTTGAGAGGACTAAGAATATGAGTCAACAAAAAGCCAAAAGAACTATCATTGCTTTTTTTTGTTTGTTTCAATTTGTTTTTACGGGGGACAAGATTGTGCTGAACTTGGCACAAGAAATCTGTGGCAGATTTCTTTTAGGCATCGCTGGCCAATGTTTATTGTTCCTCCTTTCCAATTGCTTGCTGTTCATCCAGGTCAGGCTCACAAAAGCTATTCAGAAACCTGGAAAATATAATTTAATCTAAATGATTAGGAGGATGATCTAATTTTCATAGGGTTTCTAATTATGTTCCTGATGGAATGTTCACAGTTCTCAAAGAACATAATTTCTCCTATAGTAAATGACATAACTGTACTTCAAATATGATCTTAAGCTCTTTTTTTAAAGTTCTTTTACAGGATGAAAACAAAATATCCACTTTCCAGTTAGGTACCAAAAGCATCCAAAGTGTTGCGGTGTCCGGAGAGGAATTTTTCATTTGGTTTTGATCGATTAGGACACAAAGTAGTCTTCCTCTAATATTCATTGTTATCTAGTTAACTGGAAAGTTCTTCCTAAATGTGAAATGTTTTCCAGTTAAGAATCCTCATATAACTGCAAATACAAGTATCTATTATTTCCTCAATAAGAAAGATCAAACTAACACTAGTATTTCTCCTCCATTAGCAATAGCTATTGAAATACTCATTGTTTTAGACACGACAGCAACAAATCATCCTTGTTATGAACTTACTGCTATCCTAACCTCAACCAAAACTTTCTCCTGTTCACAATAAAATTATTTCACTATGTTGATAAGAACATCAAACTGACAAGTCATTCTTATCTGAACATTATGCCATAACCTACAACTGCAAAGCAAGCAGTCACTTGTGAATTTGTATCTAAGATCCCGAGACAGTAAGACGCATAACATTAGCTATGACCATTCTTAACAATCTGAAACCATTCATAACTATAAAGGTTAATTTCATTATCAATTAGCAAAAATTTTAATTTAGTGACCATTAATTAAAATATTACCAACACACTTGTCTGAAATCTTAATAGCGACAGTTTGACGCACATCATTCCTAATCCTGAGTTGAATTTAGAGGAATATTTTTCATCCAGATAATTTGTTTTATGACCTGTATATTCTGTGTATAGATCAGTTAACTCTTTCCTTTGTGTAAATGTTTCATAAATCATCAGGAGGAGAAGAAAACAAGAAAACATGAGTGCATAAGATGTACAAGATGATACGTGTCTAGGAGCTTAAATTACTTTAGCTAATTAAAAAAAAAGCAAGAACTTAATTTCCAGCAGGTAGTGTTTCCATAAACTAGAGGTAAAACTTAGCAATTAAAACACCTTGAAAGGGTTTATCTTAACAGATCTCAAAGTAAACTAAACTCATAGTAAAGTGCTTCACAGTGTAAGAGGGTTTTATATATATATAGACAAAAGATCATCCCAGGATTTTTTCTCTATGTTTTTTTTTTAGGCTAAATCTTTTACAAATAGTGACTTTGAACTTTTTTGTGTTGTTTGATAGAGCACTTGAGTCATGCTCCAATCCCTATAAAACACTATGTAAGGGGTTATTGTATAGGAGCCCTCCATAAAACTTCCTACCTACCTATAGATTTTCACCAAGAATTTCAGGTGGAAGGGCCAATGGTGCTGACTGTAACAGACTTTATAAATGGAAATGAACACTACTATTTTGAAAAAATAAAAAAAGCACCCATCCTCCTCCCCCCGCCCCCTGTTCTATTTATTATATATATCCTTGTTTTCTTTTTTAATTAAAATAAGAAGACACTTGAGGGTTTTTTAATCCTGAATTTCATCCTATTGTTTTTTACAACCTTGCAGTGGGATCTAGGCACAAGAGCTAGTGCGAAACAGACAAAAATGTTTCTTCAAAATACTTGTAACCCATGAAGGCTGTATTTTTGTTACAGAAAAGCAAAGAATGTGGGAAATCTTTTATTTTCAATTTCATAAGGACCCATCATTAAAATATCTCACTGCAATTTTAAGGGGGAAACAATATATTTGCTACAGCAGTAATCACTGTCCAGCGACATAGTCACTTTAACAGCCTTCCCCTGGAGCAGCCCTTGTGTACTTTGATGTCTGTGTCAGTGCTCTCAGTCTTGTGTGCTGCTAGAGATCAAACTTGATTTTGCCCAGACAGTTTGGCTCTGCTGGGAAAAAATCAAAATAGGATTATTTCAGGTTTGAGTTCTGTCCTGGAGCATTAAGAGGAGTTCCCACAGTTTCCAGACAGTCTTGCATAGTTTTTATGGACTTGCACAATTCAGATGTGAAATGTGACTGGACACTTAAAAATGTAAGTTAGTGAACTTGCAATGTAACCTAGATGATAAAAGCAACCTACAAGGTCTCAAACTCCAGAGAACCTGACAAGATTGAGTCATAGCTAGATAAAGTATTTTCAACTCCCATTACAATCCAGGTATGCTTTATCTCTTCTAGAACTCAGTTCCATATGAATAAACACACTAGAAGGTAAAGCTAGTAAAGCAAGTAGGAAAAGAAAAAGGAAGGGAAAATCTGCCAGATCCTAAATATTAGGGTTAATCTTTAAGCAAACCTTTTTAATGCTGATTATCAGTTAATTAATAACTATCACCATTCTTCAGGGATGGAAATATTCTATGTCTGTGAAACTGTTGTTTTTACTCTATTTTTATTTTTATATATTATTTATTACCCTACTATGCTATACTGGCCCTTTTTATTGCTTAATTTCCACTACCGCAGAAATTTCTATGGCTTCTGTCAAACTTTTCTTCCTGTTGAGAAAGAGATCTTTGGAAAACCCAGTGATGTTCAACCTGAATAGCAACATGCAGAACACATTCCATCACGGAAAACTCAAAATGAACATCCTTAATAGCTTGATAACCATACGTTCTATCATTGTGTGAGACTCATAGAATCACACAGAATTAATCAATAGAATAAGGACAGACAAGATTCAGTTCACAGAACTATGATGACATGGAAAAAATTTGAAGGTCAAGGTCTGCATTCAGTTAGATGAGACTATGTCTGATACACTGATCTCTGTTGAGGTATAAACTAATTTGCTCTAATGAAACACAGTAGAAAGTGTCTTCTGATGTCTGAAATTCTACGGGTTCTCTTTTTTTCCTGGAAATTTTACCATAGCAAAGCCATTAGGTAGTATCTACATAGAGATAAAATGAAGAATTACTTATTTCTCTCCTGTATAGAAATAATATTAAAGTTAACATCTTTACAAGAGAAATGAAAAAGATAAAGGAAAAAAAAAACTGGAGTGAAAATGTGTGAACTTGAAATATCTGTCTTATGCTATCAAGCATCGAATGTTTTATACTCCCTAGGTTTCTATTTCCTAAATTTGAAGAGGCTTTCTGTTGTTTTCATTAGTCAGGATAATTTACTGCTATAAATCAGCATCCAAGCCTGCAAAGATCCATTTTAATAACCCTGGTTTTTATTTGTAAACAGTTATTAAGTAATTCCTCAAAGTTTCTAACGCGTTATAAAGGCAGTTAATGAAATGATGCATAATTTTATTTCCTGCTAAAACTTTTTATCTCCTCAGATAGAATATTAGTGTTTTTATAACCCAGCTTGAAATGAAATTGAATTGTATGAAATGACTGATTGTCAAGGACATCTGAACAAATGAGTTATTAATTTTATTCAGAATTCATTGAAGGATTTCTTGATGTTTTTATTTAATTTTCTTAATATCAAGGAGATAAGATGCCCTTTGAGAAAATCACAGAAGAAATAAAAGTTTAATAAAAGCCCAGGAAGTTTCTACATTCTTACAGAGTTTGACAGAAAACCTTAATATTATTCTGTTTCTTCCTCATAGATAAATAGAGACCAATGTTGTCATAGGAGTGTTTTTTGCCACAAGCTGTCCAGTCCTGTGGGTACAGGTAGTGTTTATATATCAAAATCCAAGAAGAATGATAAATATATCAAGTAAAATATTTTTGAGTTAATGATACATATGTCCAGAGAATACAGACTATATAAATTGTTTCATTTATATAGTGCCATTTGTGAAAGCTGTTTAAAACCACAAGCTCTTCCTGTAGTTTATGACAAACGTGCTGACTGAGTAGGAAAAGTAGTCCAACCATTAGAACTCAGAAAGCTGTATGATTTTTAAACTTCAGTGAATATTTGAAAAGTTGAAAGTGATTCAATTCATTTTATAATCGAAACACTTAAAAAAGTACAAGCCACATTCAAAATCACATAACAGAACTCAGTGACATAGTGTCAAGTACATTTCAGATACTGGGATGTTGGTTTTAATGCCATTCTTAATTTCTCACTTCATTATTAGAGTTCATCCTCTGCTGTTTCATTCTCCCCAAATTACTCTAATTTTCTTTAACTCTAATTGGCACCTTTTTTTCAGCAGATATATTAACCCATATTTTGGAGTATAATGTATATATATATTAAAAATTCTGTCATCACCCTTTAATAATTGTCAATGGACAAGGCAATATAACCTAAAGAAATTTCTACCAAAAAGAAAAAGTACAGTACTATTAATGGAATATTTCAATTGTGGTCCCATATAGGTTTTGAAAGGCCCATAATATTGCGTTCTGTGGAGGAGGTAGAACAAGGCAGATGTCCTAAATAATAAATATGATTTAGCGACCAGAATTTTCCTGAATATTTTCAAGGTATGTTTATGGATACTGCAAGTTTAGGTAGAAAGTCTGTGTCTCTTCACTGAGAAACTTGCTCAGTCATATAGGAAAGCAAGCAATTTACTAAGAAATGCTAGCCAACTCCTTTATAAAAAAGAGTTTTTTCAGAAATCCCAACAGATAAAAATTCAGGTGTGAAAGCCTAGTAGAAATTTATGCGTGTGAAAAAAAGAATCAGGAAATTGTTGAGGAGAGTTCGTCTATTTGCAAATGCCTCCCCAATTCTTCAGTACAGTTCAGAAGGTTGGATTATCACGGTTATATGACAGCCAGCAGTGAAACATAAGTCTGCTTGAGGCTGGTATATACTACCCACTCAACATTTAGGAAAATCTGCAGTTTTCCTTCACAGATTTTGTTTCTTAGCTCAGTGATGTAGACCACTGCCTTTATCCTTATTTACTCTCTCCACTTCTTATACTGTATTGTGTGCCTATGTACTGTCATTGTGATTTGGATAATTAATCTGTTGAATTTCTACACAAAACTGGAACCCAATGAAAGCATGAAGAAATGTCATGAAGGACCAATAGAGAAAGATATGAATACTGAATATGACAATAAAATGCTAACTTTTTTGTCAGAGTTCAAACTGATTAAAAAGACAGTTAATGTTTGGGTTTTTTAATTTTTAAAGGTTGGTATTGAAAAGATCAAGTCTGCTATGTTAATTCAGCTAAGCTATACACCTGAAACTCAATAATTTGCATAAGTAATAAACCAGCAAAAAACAGAATAGGAAATAATACAATAAAACATACAGGTTTTTGCTGAGGAGGCTGCATGTTGTGCAGACAGAAATTTCAACTTGTTGCGATGAATAAACATTAATTTAATTCCACTCTAATCTGTGAACACATTTTTTACTTACTCTGTTAAAGTCAGCCATCTGTGTTTAAGTCCAGCTTTTGTAATGCTTCTGCAGCACAGGACTAGTCTTAGTTCTAGAAAAAGCTATAAGCAAGACAAAAGCCTTGGAGTCTCTTTCTCTCTCTCTCTTTCTCTCTGATTTATGTAAGTATAGATTCACATATGCTGAATTACTGAAATGTATTTCTGAAGAACTAGAAAGCAACATTAATTGTGGAACATCTTGGAAAAAAGGAAAAAATAAGCACTTACAGGATTATTAATTACTATTCTCAAAAATAACATTATTTTGACAGAAAACAAAACCAAAAAGTAATTATCATGTAATAAATATGAATCTTTTTGCTCCAAAAGAGCAAATAACATGGTTGCCTCTATATGCTGGTATTCCAACAGAATCAGAGTTGCATATATTTTATATTGAAATATCATACAGCTCCATAAGAAATATTACTGGAAGGTGTTTTCTTTTGATTTTTGGGAAAAAAAACTCCTAAGCCACTTTTAGATAATAAGATTTGGATACTTATTTACAGAAAAAAATACTGCAGTTATATGCCTGGATGAAATTTAAAACCACCTGGGTGGTGAACTGCCATCGTAATCAAAGCTCTTGTCGTTTTCTTGGTGGTACTTAATCAGTGCATTGTGTTGGAGCCTGGAATTGTAACAGGTCTTTAGTACAGAAACAGGTAAGTAATACAATTTCTGTTCAGTTGTCTAAACATGCGTGCCTTGTGTCACCTGAGATGCGTGAGTACATATCTCCTGGCATCCTGCTGCTGGTCTGTATGCCCTACCTGGTATTTGCCAGCCAATGAGGATGATGTCTCAGATGCCTGAGAGTATCTCAGTGTGGCAGTGGCCACTTGGGTTGAGGCAAATGAACTGAGCTCTGAGGAAACAGACACTGCTGAGAAAGGAGATTTGCTTTTCTCTGTCAGTGACAGAGCACCAGAATAGCAAGAAGGAGTAACTGCTCTAAACAAAATACATCAGGAGCTGTCAGATTGCACCTCAGCCTTCAGAGGTCTAAACATTCCCACAACTGTTAGATGTTTAAAAAGAAACTGTCTCCATGAACACCTTTCCTTTGCTGATTTCTGCAGTAAATGCATCCATATATTGAAAAACAATAAAATCATGGTTCTTAAATTAACTGATATTTTTAGCTTAGTATTTTTGCTTCATTGTGGTACCCAGAAATAACACCTTTCTTACCATCATTTCTCAGTGTCAGAGGTGTAGGAGGACTCAAAACTCTGGCATTTGTCACTGTATTTTTTACCAGGCATATATAGCTGCCAACATCAGATGTTTGCACCTTGGAGATGTAGAGATTGCCTGTCTCCTGAGAGATGAAGCGTCTGCTATCTTCTGCCACAAAAGATGGGAATTCGTTAAATACCCAGCTATAGATGATCTCTAAAAGAAGACAAGGGAAAAAAAAAAAAAAGAGAAAGTAATTATGGAAACAATATTGTGTCATGTTAATGGATACACTCAATAAATGTTCATTAACTTTATCTAATTAATCCAGAAAAAAAAGCTAAAGCCTTTTTCAATATTTTATTTCTTTGATTTAGAATTGAAGAGATGAATTTTTTCTCTCCTTGGAATTTTCAAAAGCATATAAAGCTTGAGTTCGCAAGTTCACTGGGAAGACAGATTAATTCAGGAAAAATAATTAAATTATTCAACAGACCCAGAAAACATCCATAAAATATTAGATAAATCCCTTTTCTAATCTTCAGGTCAAGCCAAAAATAATATATGAAGCATTCTTTTCTCTACTTCAAATTGGCAGTGTAATATATCAAGATGCTTCCTATAGATCTAGGGATGGCTTTTACAAGTGTGTGCATAAACAGTTTCTATTCCGAATGTCTGTTTTTAAAATCTATAGATTCTAATAACTGTTCAACTTAGCTTGCAGGTAGTATTACTGTACTATACTTCTATCTTCGTCTACATCTGCATCACTGAAGAATTACAGAACCCTACCTATAGGCTGCTTAAATCCCTACAATCAATGAATAATTCCTTAAACCAAAGTGACTAACAGCTTTTTCTCATAATCTGATGGATCAAAGACTAATCAAAGTGATTTTTAAAAATTATGAATAAAACCAGTCCCTTGGTTCTTATTTTTATCACACGAACCATTCTGTTCACCTGAAAAGTGTATACTTTTCACTTTATACTTGTAATAATTGGTTGAAAAAAAAGATTATTTCCTATTATTCCATATGAGATGATATCATGATTTATTAAAAACCTAGATGCATTAACATCTCGGCATTAGAAGTATGAATAAAGTTAATGAGATTCTGATTTAGCAGGGAATTCCTTGCAGGGAATTATTCATGTGGAGTTCCACCAATTCAGACTTTAAAGCCTTAGCCTTATGTATACTTTTTTACATGTTATTCTTCTTTCAATCTTATCTTCCCCTGTTTCATTTTGTCTTCACACTTTAAAAAAAATATTCTTTACTATTTAAACTGCACATTATCTATAAGGCAATTGTTTTTGTAATCTGCCTCTGCGGTATTTTTTAAAGAACTGATTCCAAAATCAGAAAAAACAAAGCTAGTTTAGGTATATAAAGTCCCTATTACTGCTTCAAGATGCAAACTGCTCCATGGGTGCAGCAAGTTCCAAGCTTTTAGTCTCAAATTTCTTAGGTAGCTACTCTCAGCTTCAGCAGCAATATGAAGACAGTAATTGCACATGTGTCAGTCTGGTTCTCCCATACTTTTATCCCCCCAACAGTCAAAATGTTTTCTTGGAAAATGAAAGGGTCAAAGGGGTGAGGGGAAACACCTCAAAATTTATTTTTTTCGGAGTGCTTTTCTGCTAATGATAGGAGAGGAACTGCTCTAACTGTTAATGGTACAAGAAGTGTGACACACATTAACATCCTACCCAAGTATATACCATAGCCAGGTGTGCAATTTGACTATTACAGTACGGAAAGCATTAGAAATTCCAAGAGATTTGTCCTTTCTGTCTTTATGCTGCACTGTTCCCTGACACCATGGTCAGAAAGGAATGGCAAGTTACATCGTGCAAAGTTACATGCCACAAGTACCACAGAAGTTCAGTACAGGAGCACATGCAAACTACAAGAAGAGAGTCTTGCATTTAAATATTATCTGAAATCCCACTCTTCAAAATGATAAAATACTGAGTGAACATTTTGAATTTCAGAACAGGAAGCCTAAGACCGAACAGATGACATTAGGCCTGTTTGTACACAGCTCACTGAAGTTGTTAGTGAACTTCAAGCCTGTATTTTCCTATAATGGTTTATATTAAAAGACTTTAGAACCAGTGTCATATGGCTAAGCACAAAGCACAACTATCATTGTATTAAATTTTAATAGGAGAGCAAACTCCAGAGATGCATCTCAAGCCTGACAGGTAAATAACAATGTCCTTCAAAAGATTTTGAAGATAAAAGTCAGTTCTACCAAAATAAAAATAAACCAAACTACAACTGTAAAATCAGGAAGTAGTTACTCTACATATGAACTTCTGAAGTCATCTCCTTTTGAGAAAAGACTGAGTGAATGGTTTCTCCTGTACTCATTTTGCTTTCACAGGGAAGAAAAGTTTAAGTGAAAATAAGAAACTGTGAATATGACAGTATACGGAAGTTCAGAGTATTTTTAAAGAATATATGCTGAGCTTACTTTTTATTTTTATGCCCATCTATTTTATTTTTAATGTGACACCTATGCCAAAATCACAAAGATGATGCAGAGCCCTTCCTGGAAATTACAGTTGACTGCCAACACAAAAGAAACTTTTATGCAGATACTATTAATCAACACAAACAGAAACAGAGTAAAAAGACAGAGAAATTATGAGTTATAGAAGCAGCTGTAAATTGGCATTCTCCTGTGGCTCAGGCTGGAGGACTCTTCTGCTGGTAAGTTCTATTATATACAAAATCTTGGTCTGAAAATCGTTTAAGTAATTTTGGTAACTGCAAGACCGGTATTTCCTTTTATGAATGACCAGTCTTAGTTACAGAATAATGTCTCCAAGGAGCTTTGTACTATTTTCATTTGAAAAACCTTCCAAAGGTCCAATTTGTTTCTATGTTTTATTAAGTACTTTTTAGCGGATTATGTAGATGAAAATCTGGGTCAGTTGGTGATAAGGTAGTAAGAAGAGAGCATCTATCTCCTGCTGAAATGAATTTATAGTATGAAATTTTGTTTACTGTAATTTCTTAAATTATTTTAGTAGATCTATTTTCTCTGTTTAGCAACACTAATTCCTGAACTGTCACAATGTGATGTACTTCCCATAATGGATGAAGCTGGAATACTGACATATCAGCATTTTTGTTAATGCAGTATTGTGCTTTTGGAGATAGCATTCTAATGCAGAAAATGTCAGTACTATGGTAATGCAAAAGTCTTTCTGTCATTGTGGGTCAGTAAGAAATAACCCCTTAAGTATAGTAACGAGAGCTGTGCTGGAAGCATTCAGATAGTACAAAATATTCACTCCTGTTTGTTAGTGCCTGAATGTTTCCCAGATTTGCTTCAAGGCTTTTCTCCTGAGGAATTGCTTGTTTCGTCCTTTTAACATGAAGTTTCTGGATGGCCTTTTCATCAGTGAGCTAAATGGTATTTTGGGTGACAAGTGAAGATGTAACAAGAAAATCGCCATACAAACTCCTTTAAGGCCTCCTAAAATATAAATGTACAGTCCATACAATGGTTAAATATTGCATCTTATAGTTTTTGTACAAGAAATAAGTCTGTTTTCTGTCTTCTTTTTGTGATGCAGTGGAAGATACAGTACTCCATCTCCTCCAGCATCCTGTTGGGAAAATATATTCCTCATCCTGTTTAGGATTTCCTCTGATAACTCAAATTCCACAAGATGGCAGTACTTGATGAATAAATGGTACTGATGCCTGATGACAGCCAAATTCTGAGATAAACTGGAAGTTTTAGCAACTCTGAAGAAGTTGCTTATCTTTTTATTGATAAGAAAAGCAACAAAACATGCACTCAAGATTACAGGCTGAATTTACTGTACATAGCTATGAACCATGATATTTGCATGATGGCTTTGCTTTACAATTCAGAAATACTCTCCTTAAACAAAATAAAGTATCAGGAAAAATATACACTTAAATCTCCCCTGCTGAAAATATGAAACCTTATTTTTTCTGAAGCCCAGTTTTCATCTTTATCAACACACTTGATATTCGGATATTCTGTGTACCTGCCACAGAATAAGGGTGCAATATGTGGCACCCTCTAACGATGGAGAACACTTCACATGCAGAGGTGGAAGGCTTCTTTTAGATAAGATAAATGATAACAATGGGTTGTTCCTCCAGTCTCCCACCATAACCAGATAAATAATTTTGGTGCATTTCTCTGTGCTGCTGTGGCTTATTATCAGTGCTCATTAATCCTCCAGGAAAATATTTAATGAAGGTAATTTATTTGTTGCATTGTAATGCACCCACATAGAGCAAACAGATATTGTCAATTTATCAGCTAGCAATGAAATTGCTTCTTTTCTGCTCTGGGGGCTCTGTATCTACTACTCACTTACCTGAAATTCAATTCTACCAATCTCATATTTACCTATGTTCATACTTAATTACAGCGATAAATCTTCAAATATCTTCTTTCTTATAACCATTCACACAACAAATAACAAAAAAATATGGTAGAAAAAGTCAGTGTACTGCCAGGACTGATCTTGTACTGGAGGATGCAAATATTATGTTGTCATTACCAGAGTACACCAATGTAGACTCATTTGTACATTTGTCATATATGAAATGTAGCCAGTCATTGAAACCTGTGAAGACCAATGAAATCTCTTTGTCATATATAGACTCTTTAAAGAGACCGCATGGTATACAACAAAAATATGGCTTCTGGGAAAGGATGCATATTTGATCATCATGGTGCGATTTTCATATTAAAAAAAAAAAATCTACTCCAGAAAGAATAAAAATATTATGACCAAAAGGAACTCAAAACCACGTGTACTTCAGGCCCTTCTTTTGCCCTCAGGCAAGATCAGGTATTCTCAGCCCGGTCTTTAAAAATGTCCAGTGAGTTAAATTCCTAAATTTAGAACTTCAGAATAACCTATTTCATTGCTCAGTTAATAGACAGATTTTCTTAATATTTGTGTATAATTCCTTCTTTTCAATACTGTTTGCTACTCATTCAACTTACTATATTGAAAGTATTGAAAACACTTTATTGATGACCTGTATTAAACTTTTACAGTCACAGTGGAAGACCATTATTCTTGTGTGTATCAAGCTCCTGTTTTTGAAGATGGATAGGCCAAATCTCTTCAACTTTTCCTTAGAAGTCGTGGTTTCAAATCCTTTACTTCATTTTACTGTTGTCATCTCTACTACTTTTCTACATCTTATAATGTAAGGCCCAAAGTTGGACATGATATTCTGTTTGAGACATTAACAGTATTGATAACTGGAGTAATAAGGTAGCAGTTGTCTCAGTATGTCCTAGAACTGAAGTATGCAATTTTCCATTCTACTAAGTGTTCAATTTTCTGTAATAGTAGGATTTTTCTAAGGAAGAATGTACTGATCCTTCTGGATTCTCACTCTGCACTCTGCAGTGACTGTAAGCTCTTGCAGCTAGGAGTCACTCACAAATGCTAATATGGTTTTCTTTCCACTAGGACACTAATACTTTCAGAGAAAAAAAATTACATTTGATATGATTTGCTCTTGACAAATCCATATTGACTGTTTCTTAACATCTCATTATCCTCTTATTGCCTACGAATTCGGTGTTTAATATTATGTCACAGTAACTCTGCAGAACTCAAACTCAGCCTCGTTCTGGGCCCTCCTTTATCTTTTTTTAAAAAAAGACATTTGATTTTCTTAGATGTTTTGAAATAATTTTGGAGATACCATATTCTCAGTAACCTTTTCACGTAAAGGAATGTTTAGACATGCTATAGTTTCAGAATTTAAGGCCACATTATCTATATATTGTTGTCTTACGTAAACACAGAAAACATGAAAATGATGTAAATTTGTGGAAAAAAAAAGCTGATGGTGGAAACGAATTTGTGGTTAGGATTGCAAGAAGTTTTTTAAGGACGAAAAATACTGGGAAGAGAAAACTTTGACCACAAGACAGAAGAGCTGCAAACAGGAAGTTTAAAAATCTTTTGAAAGCAAATAAAAGAATTCCAACAACTCCATTATTGATACTCATCTGTTCTTAGGTAGGAATGGAAATCAATGTTTATGTACAAAAATCCTGAATGTTCCATATAAATTGATGTTCTATATTTTATGATATACCAGGTAATGCAGATGTCACTGCATAATGCTATTTTCTATGAAAAGCAGAAAAAAAAATATGGTAAAAAGCAGTAGAGTTAAGCAGTCTAAATAAGTAATAGCAGAGAACTTAATTCAGAATTTAAGCCTTAGCATTACAATTCTTTTAATCAATACTACTGACGTTATAGAACTATTAAAACATCTATGGCCAGCAGGAGGAGGGAAGTGATTGTGCCCCCGTACTTGGTGCTGGTGAGGCCGCACCTCGAATCCTGTGTGCAGTTTTGGGCCCCTCACTGCAAGAAAGACATTGAGGTGCTGGAGCGTGTCCAGAGAAGGGCAACGAAGCTGGTGAAGTGTCTGGAGAAGAAGGTCTGATGAGGAGCGGCTGAGGGAACTGGGGTTGTTTAGCCTGGAGAAGAGGAGGCTGAGGGGAGACCTTATCACTCACTACAACTACCTGAAAGGAGGTTGTAGTGAGGTGGGGGTTGGTCTCTTCTCCCAAGTAACAAGCGATAGGACAAGAGGAAATGGCCTTGTGTTGCACCGGGGCGGGGGTTAGACTGGATATTAGGAAAAATTTCTTCGCTGAAAGGGTTGTCAAGCATTGGAGCAGGCTGTCAATATCCCTGGGGGTATTTAGATGTATAAACATGGTGCCTGAGGACATTGGACTCAATGATCTTAATAGTTGTTTCCGCCTTAAGTGGTTCTATGATTCTATGGGTAGTAGTTTTCAAAGTGAAGAATCAGAGACAGTTTTGTACCTGCATTAAGAAAGGGTAATCAGAAAGACCCACATCATTATAAGTTCATCAGTTCCAATCTTAGATGAAATAATTCAATGACTGATATGAGAGTTGGTTAATATACAGTTTAAAAAATAAGACATAATAATACAATATTGGAAGAAAATAAATCTATTCAAACTAACTCAGTTATTGTTCTTTTTATTGATAAAGAAAAGTTTCTGTAATGTACCTAAAATTTCAAATTTTATTAAAAAAATGTGTTGATTAACAAGAATTTGAATAACCTAAAAATTAACTTATTGTGCCTTGAAAGGATTAAAAACTGACTGCAAATATGATCAAAAGGATCGGGTCCGGGATTCTTTGTTCTCTACTGCTGAACATTTTAACAATTAAAATCAGAACCACGCAGCTGTAATCACTGATCTACAGGACATATAAAATTTGGCAGTGACAAAAGTGCAAGATGAGTCACTGGTAAACTCTGATTTGGATAGCTTATTATTAGAAACTTTTTTCATAATGGAGATTGTGTTGAATGTACAGTAACACAAGTTGTTTATTTCATAATAATTTGAATGGACAAGAATTCTGTGTTAATGACTAACAATTTTGCTCATATGAAAAGTGTGACATTAGACAATAATGAGGATATTGTTTAGTGCTCAGGAAAACATACCACTACATAGAATATTTATACGGAAGAATCATTTTCTCTGACAAGAAGTTCACCAGAATATAAAGTATTTTTATTCTCCTTTTTTTCTCTTTCAGACTTCACATCTCTTTTGTTCTCTGATCATGCTGTGATACTTGATTTTCTCTACATTTTAATGGCACTGGTGTGATACTCCGACATGGTCTATTTCTTCTTACTTAAGTCTGCTGCAGGGGTGAGCACAATGAAAAGTTATACTCCGGGACAGCATTACCTGCAGTGAACCCCAGAATCCTGCACCCAAGTGGGTTGCTGCATGACAGTAGTATTAGGTTGACGGTTGAATTGATGATCTTAGAGGTCTTTTCCAACCTTAATGATTTTATGATTCTATGAAAATTTCATTTTATGACCACTGCAAGGATACCAATAGATTAACGAGTTTCAAAGACTTAACTCGGACATTCATCAAAACAAAAAAAAAACAAAATAATGATAGAGTGATGATCCAAATTTGTATAATATCACTCTGTCAAGTACAAGAGTGATTTCATCTCTTTTTCAGCTGGGAGATGCTAATCTCTGCATCTGTAGCTTTCCTCTATTCATCATGTAGCAACAGAAGCTCTGTTAAGAAAATTCTGTAATTTGGCTGAAAATACTCACTAGTACTCCAGTTATTGGAGTATCAGTCTCTTAAGGAGTTTATATGTATGTTTCAGTTTGGCTTTTTGTACTTCCAAGAAAGAAAGCAACTTAAATTTCTCACTTTATCCCTCATTCACCTTGATTCATAATGCCAGGATGGCTTAATAACAACAGAAATTTAATAATAGCAGAATTTAATAATAGCAGTTTATTTAACAAGTCTTAATTTCAGGTTTCTGGGTGTAGAAATGGAAATAAAAGGTTATTGCAGTTCTAGTTGATACTCCAGAACACAATCTTTTCGAACAGCCTTCACCACTCTTTACATGGTGCTGTCATAGAAATTGTATTGGCAAAAACTGAGTACTCTGAGTCCTTAGAGTCACCTTTGTATGGATGCATATATTGAACTTAAGATATGCCCCACTGCCTCTCTGCTTTATATTCTCTTGGTGCTAGCTGTTTTTGATATAATTTAAAGGCTTTTTCTGGGTCTATCTGCAGGTCAGTGTTTGGTGAATTCCACCATGGACATGGCATGATATGATTGATGGATCTTCTTTGGGCCTGCTCCTTTGCCTCTATGGTATTTATTATTCTAAGATCTCAAATCAAGCGCAATACCGTTATCATCACTTTTATATGGGAAAACTGAAGAAGATGGAATGAAGTGACTCCCCAGCAGTCATGAATCAGGTCATAGTCAGAGTCAGATCTCCAGTAATACATAATTCTTTTAATTTCTTATATGCTTTCCTCTCCTCACTAGCTCTTTGTACATCTACAAGAAATGTCAAAGCATGTACAAAAGAAGTCATAGTCAACAAATCCTTAGGAAGTGTGTAGGTGAACATTGGAGATGGGTAGCTACCCCCTGTTCCTCCCTCTGAATCTGATTTTCAAATGTAAAAAAAATTAGCTCAAGGTCTAGTGCCCAGCTCCTTTCTGTGTATTTTTTAGGCTAAAATGTACTAAGGAACTGATCCTCCTTTACATCGTTATGAACACAATGGAACCTGTGAACATATGCTTCAGAGAATAACATAAAACCAAATTTATAGTCCCCAAAAGACAATTTTTAAGTATTAAGAGTGACAGTGACAGATGATTTTTTTCATCTTAATTAAAAAATAGCTTGAAGTGCAGATGAAAAGGAAGATACATGTCACATTAGCAAACTGCCCTAAAATACTGGTAAAGATGTTCAACAATGTTGTACAAATAAATCACTACAAATCGCCTCAGCAACAATCAATCATTTTAAATTTAACAATGTAGAAACTGTAATTCTTACCTGTTCCTACGTACAGACAATAGACTGTTGAGTCCCTGTGCACATTGTTCTGCACTACTGGAAAACCAGTGAACTGCTTCCATCCATCTTCTACTTGTCACATAATTGTTATTTAGTGATAATACATAGCCTTCTGTTTTACTTTCAGGTAGGGCATTGTCCCATGATTATTATCTCTCCTCCTCAACCTCTCAGCACTAGCAGTCAAAACGACACCTGATGTGTCACATTATACATACATATCACATGGAAAAAGAAGATATTTGTCCAACTATCCCTGGGTTGGTTTTTTTTTGGTTTTTTTTTGGTTTTTTTTTTTTGTTTTTTTTTTTTTTTTTTTCCCCCCTAAAAGAAGTATCTAATTTTTCAAAGCCTTTTTTCTTTTAGGCATAAAGCATGATATTGTAAAGTCACAAGATCTGGACTGCAAATCAGTGCATTTTTAGTCTTTTCCTGACATTTTCTTTGTAGATCATCCTCTGTTATCCTCTGTGAAATTGTTAGTGCTCTTTACTTCCATCTTGCATTTGGCAGAGCTGAAAATAGACTCTTCAGGATTGAAACTACATGGTAGTTTGCTACACTCCTAATGGACTTTGTGGTTCTGCAGGAAAAGCCAAATTGAGACAGACCCTACATCTGTATTATCTATATCTATCTTTCCATTCTCCCTTCTTCCTGAATTTTTATCCTCAAGTCTCCTACAGAAGACTTCCATAATTATTGAAAGAGGAAAATATGAAAACTAATGCTTCAATAAACCAATAAATGAAGTGAAATTTTCCAGTTACAGATTCGCCGTTCTAGGGTAATGGCATCAACACAACAGGAATTGTATTAGCTGGTTAATGAAGTCATCAGCAATGATTTTAACAATATTGGAACATAGCATGAGAACACAGGAGATAGAAGTGGGCAATCAAATTACCAGAATTTAGTGTGGTATTAATTATTACATTGTTAAAAAGATCGCATTGTGGTCAAAAAGAAGCCACTTTTCCACTGTCACTGTTCCAGAAAACATCGTTTGTTGTCAGAAGATAAAGGATGCACATGTACTGCTGCACAGGGATTTGGATTTTGCTGTAATCATTCAGATTTTTGTTTGAACTCTGTGATATTTTGCTTATATTTATTCATTTCTCCTTGAAAAATCCAAATAATTTCCTTTAATGTATTTACTGTTAAGTTGTAACTACCTTCATGTCAGTTACAATTGTACTGGCTAGGAAAAAAGAACATGTATTGTTTAGATATATATTTCTAAACAATTTCTAGTTTCACCTTTGAAAAAGAAAAATGAAGACTAAATATCCCAACTAGAATTGTTATCATACCACTTCCTTTATTTGAAACAATCTTCCTGAAATGATTTAATAAGGCTATATGAAAATCTAGGTCTCATTAAGCATTGTATCACCTCAAATGGTTGTAAGGTCACTTTCATATCATACTTACGAAATAAGGAATAACTGACTTTATTATATAGGGAAACTTGTTAATATATTACAGGATTCAGAACAGTACAGTCCAAAGCTTTCTCCAAAGTCTGACCTCCTAACATTTTCAGTAGTCATCTCTACCAGAGTCACTGCTGAATTGTGTTAATCGTGCCTAGTCTGGGAAGAGTTGCATTTTCTGAAAACTCCAGTTTTCATCCTTTTTTCAGTCCTTTAAGATTTCCCCATCATGGTAATGGAGAGAAAAAGCTAGACTCCAGATCCTTAGAAATGAATCATTTGTCATCTCTTCCTCCTTCTTACGTTTCCTCTTGTTTCAGCTGTCTGATCAGCATTGTATTTCTGGTTCTTCTCCTTAGTTACAATGATTAACATGTGCACTCTCATTCTATTCTTTTCCATTGTATGAAGTGGAGAGGTAATTTGGATTAATTAGGAATTTTCTGTCTTAAACAAAGTGGGCATTCTGACATTTAACTAACTGGCATGTTTGTAAAATGGTATTGTTCCAGCCACCAGCTTAGTAAAACATCAGAACTAAACAACAAATGGATTCTAATAGGGAGGTTATTATGAGAGAGTCAATTGTGTGAGAGTCTTGTACTTCTGTGACTGGAACTGCTCTTTCCTAGTTCAATTTTAAATCTATTAATATTGTGCTTCTGCTGTTTTAGAAGTTATATAGCCTGTGCCACAGAAAAAGTTTTTGCAAAGCTGTTTCCTACATTAATTGATACCTTTACAATACCAGTTGCAGAAATGTGGTTGAGATACCATGAGCACACGTTTCTGTTAAACCTGGCAGGACAATATTGTCTTGTTTAATTACTAGACTGAGGGGTTCCTGATAGTTATGTCTAATTTGTTAGGACATCTCAGTAAGAGGCTAGTAACTTGTCTCTAGGGAAGAGGAGCTTGCCCACTAAAGAAAATTTTCATCATTATTGTCCCATTTGTCAAGCTGTAGACAAATAACCACATGCAGCTGGCACCTGAAAGGCAATAAAGCACAAGCCTGGGGGCCAACATACTCAATGCATTTTAAAAATTAATTAATCCTCCCTCTTTTGATATCTCCTTTCACTTTGATTCTCCTGAACTGGCAGCTGGGGTAATATTTGTTGACAACAGTGTGGCTGTGAAACTACAGCACACATCCCTTAAGCAGAGCCCTGCCGGGGCTGCCTCTTCATCCAATGTTGTGCACTGCCTTCATTTGCCAAGGTCAACCAGCCTTCTCTCACTACATTTTCATAGTCCCTGAGGGGAAGAACAGCTCCAGTGAGTGATCCAGTGGGTCTTGGGAGACTAAACTATTAGTTCCAATGTAGCTTAGCGTATTTTTTGAAATAATTATTAGTCTTTTTAAGGGGGTAAGGATGATTTATCATCAGTGATAACACTAGGAAAAGCTTTTTTTAAGAAAATACCAAATTACAAGTTCCTTGGGAGAATTTGCTACAGTTGGACCAGTAATGCATATCTGTTCATTTATTACTCTTGGAATTATTTTTAAAAAATATTAAAAAGATAAAATTTAGATTTCTATCTTAATAAAGTTTATATTGATACTAATTATTTATCCATATGCCTACTATACAGACATTGCCTAGAATTTGGGGCTCATGTATATCATTAAAATATAATTAAAATCTAATAACAACACATTGCCAACAGACTGGGAGTAACTCCTCATTGGCAAACATAGCTGTTACAATGTTACCCTACAGAAAATTCTATTATTCCTGAACTCTTAAATTTCATATCCTCAGATGCATACCTTCAACAAGATTGAGGAAGGAAACTCTGTAAAGTGCTCCAGGGAAGTCAGCAACAAAATTACTGGTCATATATTGAGTAATGAAAAGACCATAGCAGAAAAAAAAAAAGGGAGAAGTTAATTGTGTTTGTACATTCCATAACTACAGGCTAAGCCATCAGTCAGTTGCACAGATAAAGAATACAGATTCCTATATTGAGCCATGTCAGGGGCCATGGACATTAATGATAACACACATGGGAATTAGTGTTACTAGACAAGAAAGTTTCAAAAGCACTCTAGTAACAGTGATAATGTAGGGAATGCAGGAGAGAAAAATCCTTATAGTTCTTCCAGGGAAAAATGTGGGTGAAGAGATGAGATGATCCTATGGATTTATCCCAGAATTAGGACAGGAGTATAGGATTTGAAGGACTATGAACCTGTCTTCTAACACTTTTATTTTGTCCCATTATTGAATTGCAAAGTTCAAGCTTTGTTGGCATTCAGTACAAGTCAAATAGACACAAAAACATAGTAAAGCCTAAGAGGGAAGTGCGGGGACTCTTCATCTCATCATAGCTAACCAATTCTGTTGATACGCGTAGCTTTCAAAACAGTGTTTTTAAAACATTTATTATGTACATTATGATCATTTATATGTTATGGACATGTGATAGAGAAGTTGCGCCATCTTGTCTTTTATATATGACATATTAAGGACTTAATATAAACTTTTCTGTCCTCAGCCGCATGCTCCCACAATGAATTAAAATGAGTGAAGAACAAACTATGACATGGAATTATGAGAGAAAGAAAACAGAGCTAAGATGGGTACCCTGTACGTCGTAGTATAGATCCCCTTACTACAGGTCAACTGTTTGTTAAGTTTAGGACACATATTTGAGACCCATTTTAATATTAATATAAGTCTTAAGAAAAAAAAAAAAAAAAAACCAACAACCCCCAAACTTCAGTGTTCCTCTAAATGTCACTTTTGCTAGTAGGAGAATCTTCAGGGTATTGGACAGTTCTATCTTCCCAGAAAGCCTAGCAATTCGGAGGACATGACAGTTATGTCCAGTGAATGTGAAATGTTCTACTTGCCAGTTTAATACATATTCACCTCTACAAACAACTGATAGAAGTTACTGACTGATGTTCTGCTTAGCTTAAGGAAGTGTCATGGTTGGAGGTATGACCTGTCCAGATGTTGTTTTGGGAGTACTGTGAGCCTCCTTGTTCTTAAAGTGAGAGGAGAAATGTGATTTTCCCCTACGCACTGGTCTCTCCTGGAGAGACAAGCAAATTATTTAGCTTTCTATGCTAAAGCTGATTTGAAAAGTCAGATTTGAAAAAATGTATAATAGAAAAAAAAAACCTGGATGTTACTTTACTGTTTAATACATACAGAACTATATTGATCAGAACAATCATGATCAGGAAGAAATCTTAGCGACAGTAGCATCCAGTCATGTCTAGAAATGGAAATTTAGAGATTTAAGTTCATGCAGGCTTCCTATGTTTTTGAAGAAACTGGTAATGGCTAGATCCACATAAATATGGAAGCTCTCTAATATTGTGCACTGAAATGCCACTGTTAGGTGTCTGGATCCTGGGGCTGAATCCACAGACTTAAGGTAACCTTGTGACCTTCATATACATAGACATCTGTGAATCACATTCACAGAAGCCAACTTAGCAAATACAAAGCCAGAGGGTGTATGGATGCCTTCAAAACAGAATTTGCTGTGTTCTGCATGCAGATACCTGACCCAATTGCCTGTAAACAGGCTAATGAGCATACTGAGGGCAGACCAGCCCAATATAACAACCTTGTTATCATAACTAATTTGCCTGGAGAAGTCTACTCCTAACAATCCTGTACCTGAATGAGGTCATTTAGAGCCTGTCTCGTTATTTCTGTGTATAATTTGTCAGTATGGGCCTAACCAGGGGAGGTCTAGCTAGAGAATTGCTGCACTTCAGTTGGACTCAGTTTCCTACTTGTAGTGGAGCTGCAGTCCAAAGCTGCAGTTTTAATGGAAACGAAGCTTTCGGATTCCTTTTGCAGATCCTGAGCAGTGAGAAGTGATTGGTTTCTGTTTACTTCCAGAGTAGTTTTCTGTGTATGTCCAAAGTACACCCAAGCAGGAGCTAAAAACCACTTAAAAAACCCCATTATGTGATGTGAATTTCTGCAGTTAATGTGGAGACTAGGACAGCTGTGTAGGAAATGGAAGAACAGGACAAAAATCTCCTGGGCCTTGGTAGAAAGAGTTCTATTTTAGCAGCTTGCCAGTCTAGAAGCATACTATGCAGACACCCAGAAGATGCACAGGAAGGACTGTGGTCCTCATAGTGCTGGCATTAATCATCTTTGGTGAAGCATTTCTCATGAAAAGTACAGTTTTATAACACTAAAGGGGAGGCATGAAAGATGCAGCTTATAACACGGTTTCCAAACTGGATCAGCTTTTTACTTTAGAAAGAGATAAAAAAATATTATAGTTTAACATCTGTACACGGATCTGTACATCTGTGGAAAGAGTATGCAGCAGTGCTCCCTCCAGATAGCAGTGTCCCTCTGAGGCAGGAGGGAACACGCATCCGCCTTCCCCTGCACGCATCAGCGCTGTTCTCATTCTAACAATGGGAATTGTCATTCTCTATTAAGCTCATACTGAAAGCTTTGAATAAAAGCCTTAAAAAGCTCAGCTGAAAGTATTAATTCTGAGGGAAACATGTAAATCTGGTTGAAATCTTTCATTCATTTTTAATCTCGCTATGGTAAACCTTGTAATTAAGATGATTAAATGGCTGAATAAAACCCTATATTTACGTCCTTTAGAATACAACAATGAAAAGCAATAATCCTGTTTATGGAAAAAAGCAGTAGAGGCCTTTTAAAATGGAGACATCAAACAAAGCTTGTTATTTAAGCAGCTGTTAATTAATGAATCTCTCATTTAGCAAGGGTACCTAAGACTTAACTGTCTAGGAAACCCATCTTGGAGAAAAAAATAATAGGGGCTGAGGAAGAATCAAATGTTATGCTTAGGGAAGAAAACAAAATAAAGGATAAAATGTTATGTTTATGGATGATCAAGTTATCCATGATTAATATATTTAACAAGCGATAATTTAAGGATTTGCAACAAAAAAAAGTATTAGTGGAAAACTTCTGGATTAGACACATTAAAATGACAGAGGACTCACAATGAAGACAGAGGCAGCACTTTTTTGGAGTAATGGTCCACGAAAAGCAGGAGATGAGAATCTGCTGGTGGCTGTTTGTTATAAGGAATCTGCACAAAATCCTTTTCGTTGAACTTATTTTTCTTCACCATTCTGAAAGAGATGTTAAGGTCTCTCCCAAAAACTCCCTCATTTTGCTACTCAGCTGTTTCTCAGAAAAGATGACAACAACTTAAGAGACCCATTTATTAAAAGCAAGAAATAATTCTCTCTTCTAAATCTACACTACATATATTCTGAATATATTTCAGATGTGGGTTTTTTTTTTTCCTTATTTGCTCTGTAAAATATTTGGACAACAATGTAATGAAAACCTATATGAATAATCTATATCTGTCCCAAGGTTGTGTTTGTTTATTGCATTACCTCTTGATAATATATCACAACATTAATAAACACAAAGCAAGTCTGTATACATATGGAACTTGTTTTCTGATTAAATTCTTGTCAAAAGAAATTAGTGTAGTATTTTTTCAGTCAGTGGTGCCTTTTAAAGACTTTCAGATTTTTCTAGAATTGTGTTCTGTGAGAATGTAATGTAGGTATTATTCAGTCAGAAGTATTTACTTTGTCTTTTCTTTGAAAACATGTTAATAAACCTGTACCTCTTTTAATAGAGTGTTCTTTCACTAAGTCATCTTTCTTTTCCCACAGTGGTATTGTCGTTTTCTAAAAGGGCTCAAGCCTGAAATTCTTAGGCAAGTGTATAAGTAGTTATTGACTTTAGAGGCTGAGGAATGGGATTCTGTTGAAGGACAAATTGCTTATGAGGTTGTGGAGAATGATTAGGTTTGATGTTGTATCATAGATTTATCTCCTGGGATAAGTAAGTGAAAATTATTCTAAAAGTGCTGATCAATGTGAATAAATCAATACAGCGGAGTGTGAGGTGTTCATCCACAAAAAATTCTTTGTTATCAAAAACATCCCCATAACTCATGATCTTGTTAATGTTAGATGTTCAAATATTTCAAACATGCCTTAAATAGTCTTTAGCTTAGATACATCTGCTATAGTAGTTTAGTATTCAGTAGAAAGTTTTTCTTCCAGATGATTTTAAGGGTCAAAATTTCTTAGGACTATTTAGAAGAAAATATCACCTTTGCAAATCAAACACAGAAACTAAAATGGAGCATCCAGAAACTGAATGTTCTAAAAAAAAAAAAGAAAAAAAAAAAATTGAAAAATTTATTTTAGTTATTCCTGCACACAGATCCTTGAAATTCTCCTGTTCTGCAAAAGAGTTCTGTAGCTGGAAGAGAAATTTCATATTGGCTGCTTAATTTCAGAATTGAATTCACACACTTCCCCCTTCAAGTTCTGCTTTTGTCTGAAATTATTTTTCACAAACTGACTCTAATGTGACGGCCATCTTTCATTAATGTCTTTTACCCTATTTCAAAAGCCTTGTGGAATGACTTATTGTTGAAACATCACCAGGTGTGAAATTTTTTGGAAGGCCCAGGGAGGTAGCTGTCCCCTTTCCCAGGAGACTCCCAACTGCTGTACTAATACCACTTGCAGTCCCTTGCAATACCACAAGGACTTAGAGCCCCTCAGTATTTTGCAAGTAGTGAGCTGGAGGGAAATTGCATGTGATTCTGCATTACATGACAAACAAAAGAAATGGAGGCTAAGTCCCCTTCTCATTCACAAGATCTTGTATTTACATCTTGTCCCAGGTTACAGTGTAAAATGTGCCAAAAGGAAAAAAAAATTATTCTATTACCATCTTCAGGAGCTGTTGAGACCAGGTGGGACGGTGCTCCCTGCCTTCTCCCTTTGGACTATCTCCTGTTAATGGGCACAACAATGCCTTATCGCCTGACCCATGGATAACTCGCTCCTGGACTATCTCCTGTTAATGGCCCATCAAGGAACTGCCTCACGACTCCCCATCCCATTGTGAGATGCTCCGCCCGGGGGGGGGGGGGGAAGGAGCCAAGCAGTCCATGCCAAATATAAACTGAGATCCCGAACACCCTAGCAGCCTTCTTCCACTGGATTCCCAGAGGAGTTTTTTCCCCCACTGGAGTTCCAGAGGACAAGAGCTACCTGCCGACCACTGGACCTTCGGAGGAAGACCAGACTCTTTTATCTGATTGCTGCTTCCACAGAACTACACCCATCACTTCAGGAGGACTGCACCCATCATCTTATCGGACTGCTACTGCCACCCTAACAGGGTGTCAGGTTGTATTTCTGACTCTGTCAGTGTAAACCAGTGGGTTGTTTGTTTTTTCCCTGCCTTGTGTTATATATATATATATAAGTAAAGAACTGCTATTCCTATTCCCCATATCTTTGCCTGAAGGCCCGTTAATTTCAAAGTTATAATAATTTGGAGGGAAAGGGGTTGCACTTTCCATTTCAAGGGAGGTTCCTGCCTTCCTCTGCAGACACCTGTCTTTCAAACCAAGACACATCTGCACATTAATGCAATTTTTCAGCTGTCCATGATTACTCTTCTACACTGCAGAAGGTTTCCTGGCATAGCTATGGTGACAATATTATGCCAACAGGGACTCAAAATATTTTTCTGGAAGTAATTTTCCTGCTGGCATAGTATAACAGAGCTCAAACAACATAAACTAACTCAACTGAATGCTGTCTGTGAGCACAGTAGTTTCCACAGCAGGGATTTTGCTGGCCCACTGATGAAAATGAACGACATTAGTTTTTAACCATCAAAGGCAACGTGTGTGTTACTGTTGCATTGGAATTGTTCTGAATACAAGCTTAAAAGCATAATTTTAGGGAAAAAACTATAAACAGACTGATGACATAGAAGGTGGATTTTGTAGAACGACAGCTGTTAAAAGGTTTATGTCTACTTCACTATTGATGCCCATCTATCCTTATGCTCTCTCTGTTTGGGGAAATGAAATTCAGCTGTCATGTTGAAACTGTCTATCACTTTTTCTGCCTACACCTTTTCTCTAGCAGTTTACTTATCAAGCCTTAACATCATGCACTCAATTCCACCACATAGAGACTGCAGTGTCAAACTCAGAAATAGGTATAAAGGCAACCCTAACAAGAAGGGAGAAAAGCAGAGAGATGTCCAGAAGATAACAAGCATTAATTACCTTGATAACATTAACACTGTAATTATAATCATTCCAGAATAAATAGAAACCGAACACATTAACAAACTCAGAGCAGATTTTATGGTTTGCAGCTCTTCCATCTACTATGTGACTTTTTTCCAGGGCTCAAATTTGGAAGAAGAAAAAATCCCCTCAGTACAGACCTCATTTCCCAAAGAGGAAAAGGATAGCCTGTGCTGCATCTATTGAAAAACAAGATATTCTGTCTAGCATCGTGTCTCCAGGTGTTACACGATATGCAAATATAAAGATGTACTTAGCTATCTGCAGACATTGCAGGAGTGCCAATTTGAAAAGCAAAAATGTAACCTCTCAGGAATATCTATACTTTCATTTGGAAGTCCTCAGGCCTTTCATGGGATTTATATTTCTGACTTCCAGCAATGATGCAGTTGTACTGGAAACTAAGCTACACAGCAAGAGGAAGCAACCAAAATCATGGCTATACTACTGAAAACAAAAGACAATTTGTATTCAACAACAGTATCTTGACACTGACATTTGGAACAATTCCTGAAGGCTTCTAAACTCTATAAGAAATCTTCTGTGACCTCAAGGCAGCATATTCACTACTGGTGGCATAGAGACTATTGTTACATTCAAGTTTTATACTGGGAATAAGACAATCTTGTAACAGAAATTCTGCTGCTATTCGGTGGCATTTGCAGCATATGAGCTTTAATTACTCCTTTGACACTCCAAAAACTGTCAGCAGAACAGTGGATATTTCATTTTGAAGCTCTGCAAATACACGAGCATCCAGTAATGCTTGTACAAGAAGATACTGAGCACTTCATAATAAGCAAACTTTAAAGGCCAGCGTGCATACAAGCTGCAGCCTACTGTACCTGGTGAATGAAGCGGAGGGGAGCACATCAGAACAACTCCTTGACCTTCACGTACAGAGACAGCACTTCTTGTCCGACCGCTAAAATTCCCCAGATCTATCAAAAGAACAGATCATTTTAGTTACACACCAAACATTTTAAATGTTGTGTCTATTGAGACTTACATTTCATTTCCTCTTGTAAAGCTGACAGTTCCTTTTTTCATACTTTAATCTATAATAGGAGGGCCTTTAAAAATAAATCTGTCTCCATTACAAAATATTCCATGTTGCATCAGCACTTTATTACTCTTTTTAGTGCACTTGGACACAGTATCAAAGGAAAAGCAGCAGACAATATATGTACCATTTACAAAAATATTTAGTAGTGCTTTTATTTATTTTTGCCATATCCTGTTTGGGTTTTTTTCACCAGTAGAAGTGATTCATACACAGTGAAAAACAGAAGTAAATGTGGAAAGAACACCCTGGCTAACATCCAGACCGATGATTTTGCTAGCATCATCTGGCCAGTGCACGGAATATTGTGATGAGAAGAAGGGAAAACCAGCCACGCTGGCTCTAAAACCAAATCTGGTCTATAGCACATTTATTCTTTTTAATTTCCTTTCAATTTCTCCAGTGTTATGAACACAATCCAGTTGCGGGTAAATGTATTTTCCCTCCAAAACTTTCCCTCCAGCAGAGGAATAAGGAACATATCACTTTTTGTACAAAAACTTTTGAATGAGTTTGTAGGGAGCTGCCATGAACAATTCATGGTGTTTATTTACAGCTGCTAAACCAGAAGATCCTATTACTCTGTTTACCACAAGGATCACCGGGCCTGGATTCATGTCGGAAGTGAATAGCTATCCTTTAGCATATCTGTAGCAGAAGAGATAGGACATCTCAGTTCTACCATCAGACTGGGTGCCTTCATCCATTCCTCAGTGCCAGCGATGCCATTTAAAGCCTCTATTCATTCAAGGATTTTCTAGAGATAGTTCTCTCTGATGTGGATTAAGGCAAAGAGCATGGCAATAAGGGTACCCAAAGATATCTTTGAAAAGGACACTGAAGCTTCAGCAGGCACTAAATGAGGATCTGAAATATGAATAGATGAACAGATGGAGCCAGTGGGAGCATCTTTCAGTGACATTCAATGACCTATAGTTGTACCTGTTCATTTCTGTGTACAGACCAAGGTGCTGGTATGAGCCAGGCAGCACCAAACAGTTTGAATAGGTTGAGTAGAATTATTACTTTCGTAACTGCGTTCAGCTGACAGTTCTTTGTCAGATGCTGAATCTCCATATCTTGCTCTATGACTAGTAGTGCATAAAACTGAAGTTCAATGATTTTCAAGAGTAATATGGGTTGATCTTTGATGAATTTCATAATGGGTCTAGGTGCACTTTTTAAAGTAGGAAGAGACTTATAATCTTTCCAAATGCTTTTTCACATTTCTAAAGATGTCTTGGGCATAGGCAGAAGCTTGAAATGTAAATGTATCTAAATCAACACTGTTTTTGGCCAAAACAAGTAGGTGTTATCACTTCAACAATAGATATCATGTCTGAATAGAGAAAGGTGGACAGGCTTCAGTAGAATTTTGACAAATAATAGGGCAATATTCCCAAAATACACAAAATGAATGTTATCTGGTAGTATACTCTGTAACAATGTAATTATTTTACATCTAGAAAGTAGCAGGCTAGTATATCCCTGCACAATCCCCTTGTTTTGGGTGGGAGAACAGCTTGCAATGAAAAGTTTTCTTAGTTAAGAATTTCTGGATTTTACTTGCATGCAACTTGGGGTCTACAACTTTGTATGTTTGTGTTAAGTCCTGTATTTTTCGAAAAGGAAGCTGATATATCAACCAATATTTTCTGCAGTCTATTAAGAAACCAATGTTTAGTTTTCATTTTGATTCACATTTTGATGCACAATCATCTTTTTTAGTGCATTATTGCTGAATCCTTGTAAAAACAGTGTGTGTCCTTAGGATTTTTTTCAAGGTCAAATTTTCAGGCAAGTATGACACTGGATTTCTATAAAATTGTTCTTTTAGCCTTCCTTCTCAAGAAAATATGATGAATCATCTCTGCATGGGTATCCTAAAACATGCAGTTTCATTTAGTCTTCAAATCCCTTCAAAGCTCCAGACTGTATGCACGAACAAACCTCAGTGAATTTAAAATGTGGACAGAAATGATGTGCCATGGCTTCAACATGTTTTGAGATGTTCTGAATAGAATAGCTGCTCGGTGAGAAATACATATGCCATTTCTCTGGGTATTGGAATAGATATTATCATAGCGGTACTTCCTAGCCTAGTATTTGGAGCAAAAAAACAACCTATGTTGCAGACATAAGGAAAAGAGATTTAATACTACTGACTACCTGAAACCCACACTGCAAGTCTGCTATATGTACTATAAAAGGAGAGTATTGGGTTTTTTTAGAAAACATTTGGATAGCTGAATAACTGAAAATATTTTGAGTTCAATAGTAAAAATTCATACCAGCATGAGGAGAGATTCTCTGCAATTTATATAGAGAGGGGAACAAGGAAGAAATCTCTTCTACTTCTAAAAAAAGTCTCTGAGACTTGTTTTCACAGACTGTTTCTGCAGTTTCTTGTAAGCCTGGAAATAAATAATCAGGTCTTTTGGAAAGGTTTTTGTTTGTTTTGTTTTGTTTTGTTTTTTTAAATAACAAGTTCAATTTTTGATTTCAATTCCAAACTCAGTTTGAAACATTGAATTATTTAAAAAAAAAATTTACTTTTGGAAAATATTTTTTATTTTCTTGAAAAAAATTGTAATTTACATAACTCTCCAGGAAGATAAAATATTGCTATTTTAATGTAGAATCCTGTGTCTCCTAGGTTATACTTTTTCATCCTTGAGACTAAGTTTTTACTATCTATTATGCACAACCTGGAAGCTGGTCAGCACAAAATTGTGACATCTAAATTTTAACCTTGACAGGCAGAAGTAAAAGTTCTATATTTTTTGCTATTTTTTTCCTCATGTGAATAAATGCTTTTTTCCAATTAGCTATAGCAACCTCAGGACATTTTTTTCCAATTTCCTCTTCTGTATGTGCACTGTGATGGACAATTCTTTTTTTTTTTTTTTTTTTTTTCAAAATGAAACACAAGGATCTTCCTTTTTAGTTAAAAATTAAAGTAGTATGTGTGACTCAAGTTTCTGTTTGTTCAAAACAATTAATTTCAAACTGAAGAAGGAAAGAAAAAAAAAAAGCTTTGAATTTCAGCTCTTTTGGGCTATCTGATAGTTCTGAATTGGATTTCTTGTTAGCATACAGTGAAAAAAAGGATTAACAGGTACCAAAGCAGGGATTTAGCTGTAAAACAAATAAATGTAAGAAAGCTTAAAAGGAAGGAAAGGTGAAGGATTATGTTTGCAGTTCCCCCACATCAAAGTAATAAGTCCAATATGGAAGAATCAAATACAAGGAAAATTTAATTCTTTTCCTGCGAATCTCAGTCATTTCATATCTAGCCATATCGAAAAAAGAAGAAAGATAACTACTAAAAAAGTATTCAAATACTTATCAATTTCCCTAAAAAACTCTAAAAAAACAAATAATAAAAGAAAGGATGGACAGAATAGGGGATTGTAATCTCCCACACAGCAGTGCTGGCCATCGGTTCAGTATTCTTGCTGCAGTGTAACCACGCAACATGTGTGACATATCGGACAGCCCACACACAATGAGACTGTCCTTCATATTATGCTGATGTATATGGCTGGTTGATAAGAAAATTCCTTTTTGTGCTCCGTGGGTGTTCATCTTATCATGAACACCTGAAAGATTATATTTATTTAGCCTTATCTCAGTGCTAGTGGCACTAGCTAGTGTATTATTTTCAAAGCAGTTCCTATATTAGCTACATGACTTCCATACTCTTTAACATCAGACACAATCCTGACCACTTTGAAAGTCATCATTTGTAATGTAAATGTAGTATTAGCAGTATATTTATAAAATAAGCAAAGAACATTTAGGATGGAGTGCGTACGGTGAGAGCCACGTCATTGTCATTATTGCTAAAAAAAATTCAATTCAACAAATGTTATGTGGTGTTACTAGAGAACAATCTGTCATACAGGAGTGGTCTCCACTATGAAAGGGAAAGAGTAGAGAAATTCCAGAGCTAGTGAAGATGCAAGACATGAAATCCAGTGGGTTTGTGTCGACATTTTCTAGATGTCCAACTTATACTTCAAGTTTAATTAGCTCAATGTAGTACTCGATCTTTGACGGAAGTTATAAGCTGGGGAAAAACATTTAGATCCCTGGTCCGAAGCAGCTGCCAGGTAGTATGACTGGCTCTGCAGTGGCTATCTCCATTCTTCTGAAAAGAGCTGAAGTATGGGTTTCTCTCAGCACACATATCGCAGAATCACTGAATCACAGAACGGTAGACGTTGGAAGGGACCTCTGGAGATCATCTAGTCCAACCTCCCTGATAAAGCAGGTTCACCTAGAACAAGTTACACAGGACTGCATCCAGGAGGGTTTTGAATATCTCCAGGGAAGGAGACTCCACTGAGCAGCCTGTTCCAAGGCTCTGACACCCTCAAAGTAAAGAAGTTTTTCCTGATGTTGAGGCAGAACTTCCTGTGCTCCAGTTTGTGCCCATTGCCTCTTGCCCTGTCACTGGGCGCCACTGAAAAGAGCCTGGCCCCATCCTCTTGACACCCGCCCCTTAGATATTTATAAGTGTTTATAAGGTCCCCTCTCAGTCTTCTCTTCTCCAGGCTAAACAGACATAGGTCTCTCAGCCTTGCCTCATAGGAGAGATGCTCCAGTCTACTCATCATCTTCGTAGACTTCCACTGGACTCTTTCCAGTAGTTCCCTGGCCCTCTTGAATTGGGGGGGGGGGAGGGGCAAGGACTGGACACAGGACTCCAGATGTGGCCTCACCAGGGCAGAGCAGAGGGGGAGGAGAACCTCCCAACCTCCCTTGACCCGCTGGCCACACTCTTTTTAATGCATCCCAGGACACCATTGGCCTTCTCGGCTGCAAGGGCACATTGCTGGCTCATGGTCGACTTGTTCACCAGAACTCCCAGGTCCTTCTCCACAGAGCTGCCTTCCAGCAGATCAACCCCCAGCCTGTACTGGTGCTTGGGGTTTTTCCTCCCCAGGTGCAGAACCCTACGCTTGCCCTTATTGAACCTCGTTAGGTTCCTCTCTGCCCAGCTCTCCAGCCTGTCTAGGTCTCACTGAATGGCAGCACAGCTTTCTGGTGTGTCAGCCGCTCCTCTCAGTTTTGTGTCATCAGCAAACTTGCTGAGGGGGCACTCTGTCCCTTCAACCAGGTAATTGATGAAAATATTGGATAGGACCGGACCCACTACTGACCCCTGGGGAACACCACTAGTCACAAGCCTCCAACTAGAATCAGCACCACTGATCACAACGCTCTGAGCTCTGTCCTTCAGCCAGTCCTCAACCCACCTCACCGTCCACTCATCTATCCCACACTTCCTAAGCTCACCTATGAGGAAGTGGTGGGAGACAGTGTCAAAACTTTGCTAAAGTTGAGGTAGAAAACATCCACTGTTTTCCCCTCATCCACTCAGCCAGTTGTGCTATCTCAGAAGGTTATCAGGTTGGTCAGACGTGATTTCCCCTTGGCGAATCCACGCTGACTACTCCTTCTTTTCCTCCACCTGTTTATACATAACAGCGAGAATGAGCTGTTCCACCACCTTTCCAGGGATGGAGGTGAGGCTGACTAGCCTGTAGTTTTCTAGATCTTCCTTCTTGCCCTTTTTTAAAGACTGGAGTGACATTGGCTTTCTTCCAGTCCTCAGGCACCTATCCTGTCCTCTATGACCTGCCAAAGATGATGGAGAGCAGCTTAACAATAACATCTACCAGCTCCCTCAGCACTTTTGGGTGCATCTCATCATGGGCCATGGACTTTTGAGTGTCCAGTCCAGCTGAGAGATCTCTTACCCAATCCTCCTCAACAAAGGGGCAGTCTTCCTTCCTCCAGACTTCTTCTTCTATGTCCAAGGTCTGGGATTCCTGAGGACCAGCCTTAGCAGTAAAGTCTGAGGCAAAGAAGGCATTCAGTAACTGCATTCTCTGTATCCTCTGTTACGAGGGCATCTGCCACGTTCATCAGGGGGCTCAATTTTTCCTTGGTTGTCCTTTTGCTACCGATGTACTTGAAGAATCCCTTCTTATTGTCTTTGATGTTCCTAGCCAGACTTAATTCCAAATGGGCCTTAGCCTTCCTCATTACATCCCTGCATACTCTGACAATATTGCTATATGCACCTGGAATAGCGTGTCCAGTTCTTGGCCCCTCAGTACAAGAAGGACAGGGAACTGCTTGAAAGAGTCCAGCGCAGAGCCACAAAGGTGATGAAGGGGGTGGAACTTCTCCCTTATGGTGAAAGGCTGAGGGAGCTGGGTCTCTTGAGCTTGGAGAAGAGGAGACTGAGGGGTGACCTCATTAATGTTTATAAATACGTAAAGGGCGAGTGTCAGGAGGATGGAGCCGGGCTCTTCTCGGTGATGGCCAATGACAGGACAAGGGGCAACGGGTGCAAGCTGGAGCACAGGAGGTTCCACATTAACATTAGGAAAAACTTTTTCCCTGTGAGGGTGACAGAGCACTGGAACAGGCTGCCCGAAGGGGTTGTGGAGTCTCCTTCTCTGGAGACATTCAAAACCTGCCTGGACGTGTTCCTGTGTGACCTGCTCTAGGTGGTCCTGCTCTGGCAGGGGGATTGGACTAGATGATCTTTTGAGGTCCCTTCCAAACCCTAACATTCTCTGATTCTGTGATTCCTCCCCAGTGGCCATTCCCTTTTTCCACATGTTGTAAACTTCCTTCTTCCCTTTGAGTGTTTCCAGGAGCTCCTTGCTCATCCATGTATCCATGTGCATTGTGGAAGAATGACTCAGTATCATTTTAAATAAAACCCAACAGAAAATAAAACACTTCTGCAGGTGAAAGCAGTAATGTAAAATGGAAAATAAATGAGAAAAATCTCAAGGTATTCAAAGCAACAGAAAATCTTTGCAGGACTAGCAACAAAATAAACAACTAAATAAAGGGGGAAATATTCTGCTGTTGACAGAGGGACTTGTACAGACACTGGAGCATTTTTAGCACTTAGTAGCTTTTCAATTCACCTTCACTGTAGTCTGCTTTTCAGGCATGCATAGGAGGGATCATTCATTCCCTATGTTCATCAGTTGGCTGCAGCTGATGGGAGCAACAGTGAACGGTCATGTTTTTTGTGACCCAGACAGCAGTCCACTGGGGATTGCTATGAAATTAGGATAAAACTAAAAATGAAAAACAGATCTTGTTTTTATTTTAGGCAGTTACTTCTTGGTAACCTAGAGAAGAAGCTGTGGAAGGCTCTGTAGTTCCTTACCAGTGACTTAAACTGGTCAATTAACTTTTAAAGTAGAAATTAGATGGGTGCAGAACAATGGCCTCTGCCAGCCCAATTCTGAGAATTTAAAACTTTTTACGTGCAAATTTATTATGGAGTTTAAAATGGATATCGTATGATAAGTATTAAAGTGTTTAAAGACATATGCTGAAGATATCTGAAGATAAAGCAGGCAATATTATTTCCAATAAGATAAAAATAGCTCTACACAAGGTAAAATTCTTCTGTCAGGCCAAGGACAAATTTATTCATTGCATTGCCACTATAGAGAGTAGCCTTCCTCTCCATGTACTTGAAAGTTAGGACTAAGAAATAGACCTTGAGCTTGTAGCTCTTTAAAAAAGGTAAGATTTACAGGGAAAAGAATTCTATTAAAAACATGTTTTTCAAAATTCCATTATAACCTAAATCAAAATCGTGGTTTGACTGTACACTCTAAACAATGGGAAGTATGAGTGTTGTGTTTAATAGCCCATAAACACAGGCTATAGAAGAATGAAAGGTGGGTATTAAAAAGAAATGACAAGTGTGATTGTATAGGGAACTTTTAAATTGGGTGGGTTAAATACGATACTCACAGCATATCAAGATGTCCAAGGAAATTAACAGATCGTTTTGTATTCACATACACCTGTTTTCTAGGAATACCAGATTAAATAGGTGAGGCTTATTTTTACAGTATTAATAGAGCCATTCATTGGACCTAAGAGTAACTTTTAATACTAAAGATATTAAGTATAAAAGGTGTGAAATGAAGCTCAGACAAAAAGATTTTTGTCATGACAGAAACATCATCTCACCATGGTTAATAGGAAAAGCATACATCTTGAGCTTAAAAATCATATTACCATATGACTTTAAGGTGACAAAATAAGGGCAAGAATCAAGTACTTTAGAATTTATCATGCTTATTATCAGTGCTGCTGTTTTTATTTATTACCAGAAAACTTTTGAATCCTTCATGGATCATCACTCTGACATGACCTGAAAAAGGTCATTTTTTCTCAAACAAGTTAGTAAGCAATAATATAACGAGACACAATAGACAGTACAGAGAAGCAATGATGTATTTTAAGCCTGTAGGCCAGCCACCCTGTATCTCTGTACATCTGCAGAGCCATTTAAGATTTTTAAGGAAAAGGGGTGGTTATACAGAGGTTTTCAGTGAGTGCCAACAGAAGATGATGAGAGGCAAGGAGAAAGCTTAAAGACTTCTGTTGACGAAGAAAAGAAGATGCAAGATGGTGTATTTTCTTATATTTAGATCAACATCTTCCAGAATATTTCTCAGATACTACAACAAAGTGTTTTACTCAGAAAAAAATAGAAGTCATTGAGGAATCTATAAACAATGGTGGTGCTTGAGCGTGTACTTGCAAGAAGAATTTACTTTCTACCAAGCTGTCGGCATGAACTATAATGTATATATTATTGATTCATTATCCCTAAACTAAATTTTCTCTAGGAAATGGAGTGTTTAACTAAAAGAACATTTTTTTTTTCTGTCCTTAATGATGTATTTTTATATATAATAACAATTGAAAAATACCTAATCTACTGCAGTTAGTAGTATTACCCTGTTTATTGTCCACTTTCATCTAGTTGTCTATGTCTAGCTGTTTTGTCTTGTAAGCAGAGAACACCTTCTTATACTTTCTACATATCCTGTCATAGAGAAGTCATGAATCCATAAATGTGGCTAGTACATGCTACCATGATACAGCTGATTATGGTAATAATTAATAATTAACCTGGTGAAAATATAAAATAAATAAAATATTTCCTAAAATGTTTTATTAATTTTTGTATGACATTTAGTATAATACTTCTTCCTTTTTAATTTCCTTTACAAATTAGATTATTATTTATAATTAACTACATTAATTAGAAAATTATAACTTTTATAAAAGGCGAGAAATAGAATTTGCCTTTATTTGCTATGTCATAATTGTTAAATGAAATCTAAACAAAATTTCAATTCACTACCAGTGATCCTACATAGATTTTTCATAAAATATAAATCGATATGTTTCTTCCACAGTTTTCTGTTGACCAGCTACACATTTTTTATATAATTTAATCATTTATGGAAGGGTACCCCAGGAGTCTTATGTATATTGGGAGCTTTGAGGAATTTTTTATTTTGTTACACCTAGCTCAAATAGCAACAATGAATGCTACGTGCACTTGCAGACCAGAAAGCCAACCATATGCTCAACTGCATCCAAAGATGTGTGGCCAGCGGGTAGAGGGAGGAGATTCTGCTCCTCTACTCTGCCCTTGTGAGACCCCACTGGAATAGTGCTTCCAGTTCTCGAGCCCCCAGCACAAGAAGGGCATGGACTTCTTGGACTGAGTCCAGAGGAGGGCTACAGAGATGGTCAGAGGGTTGGAACACCTTTCCTACAAGGACAGGATGAGAAAGTTGGACCTGTTCAGCCTGGAAAAGAGAAGGCTCTGGGAAGACCTAGCAGCCTTCCAGAACATGAAGGGGGCCTACAAGAAGGCTGGGGAGGGACTTTTTACAAGGGCCTGCAGTGATAGGAGGAAGAGTAACGGTTAGAAGCTGGGAGAGGGCAGGTTTAGACTAGATACAAGGAAGAATTCTTCGCCCTGAGGGTGGTGAGACACTGAAACAGGTTGCCTAAGGAAGTTGTGGATGCTCCATCCGTGGAAGTGTTCAAGACCAAGTTGGACGGAGCCTTGAGCAACCTGGTCTAGTGGGAGGTGTCCCTGCCACGGCTGGGGGGTTGGAACTAGATGATCCTTGAGGTTCTTTCCAACCCAAACTATTCTATGATTCTATGATACCATCAGTAGCATTAATAAAGCTTAATTCTTCCCAGAGCCTTCAAGAAGAAAGAGAATTTGTAGATACCAAAATCTCCCTGAACTTCAGTAGGATTTCTGCACTCAGAAATCCTGAAATACTGGATCAAAGTGAATTAGAAGAAGAAATTTTTACATGCAGAATCAAATAACAAGATTATGTTGACAATTATAAAGCTGCTATATGATTCATCTTTCCATGTTAATTACACAATATCTGGGATATTTACAGTTATAGTTGTTGATGGTTATGATTAATTAACTACAATCATTCTCTGTCTGTCAGGTTTCATCTGATGTGGGACAACATATCTATGTCACAAGAATTATTTCAGCATGCTTTTCAGTTGTCTTTCATAGCTGCATACTGCAATATCAAGGCAAAACATAGAAATCTGGTTAAGCCTTTTTCATTCTTTCATTCTATTCATGATCTGTCGTTTAGAAGCAACAGCTAAAACCAACGAAAGAAACAATTAAGCTTAAGTAACAAATGAAAGGGAAGATTTTCAAATACAGTTGCCGACATTTAATCACCAAAATAATGTGTGTCAATAAACAGTACTATTTCAAGAGCTTCTGAGGAAATAGATTTTCACTTGAGTAATATATGCAATGTGGCTTTTTGTGAACACATTTTTTTTACATAATGATATCTGCTGCCTGAGAAACACATATTTTTATTTGCATCCTTTTTAATACAACTTCCTGGCACTGAGTGGTATACTAACCTATATCAAATCTGTATACATGATATTGATAATTCTACATTTTTACTTTTTTCGTTTGTACTTAGGAGTGCTTCTTCTCTATTTCTTTTTTCATCTTTTAGCCACTTTTTTTTCAATTAAATTAATTCCAAATATTCAAGAATATATTGCAAACTTTGTTTGTTGTAACTTTCTTCAACTAGATATGACTTTTCCTTCCTTCAGTTAGTGATTCAAGATAGCAGTGTCAGTTAGGATTTTGCATGATTAAATATGGAACAACTAGCACAGTATAGTTTCTTATCATATGATGTCATATATAATTGACAATGACTAAACTCCTCCCTACAGTTTATTGGAAAATCCCTATATAGGTGTGGTGGGTAACAAGAGGCTGAACAGTAACGGTGCTAGTAACACAGAGAAAAAACCTTTTTTGACCTCTCTGTGTGAACAAGTCATTAAGGATAAGATTTTCTCTATTTCACTGAGCTAATTCATATTAAAGAGTAAAACATTGCTTATATATATTTAATACTTTTAGTTCGTGGGTTCTGGTCCCAAAGATAGTGTAATGGCTTCACTTCCATCTATGCAGGACAACATTGCCAACCTTTAGCCTCAAGGATACTTCTACACCTCTTTAAGTTTCAAATCTTGTTTTGCCAAAGCTGGAATTTTTTAGAAGAAAGGGTATAAAACGGTTAAGAAATGAAATTATTTTTGTCAGGGAAAGGTAGCAAAGGAAATGAACTTTCCCAGGTTCAGAAGAGATGGCACTGATCTCACCTAAATTAAAATCTTTACAACTTCCCCAGCTTCTGCGTTCAAGGCTATCTTGCTTCTTTAATACTACACTGACAGAATACTACCATATTTCCATGACTTTTATTTCATCTGACCTAGTTTAGTTCTCTAATTTAAGAAGAGATCAGTCCTACCCAAGAATTGATTATTTCTCTTTACTGACTAAAAAAGTGACCTAGATTTACAAACTCAGGTAAAGACTTTTTTAACTTCATGGATATTTTTATTTAGTGGCATAACCCCAGCAAATGTGGTACAAAGACTCTGCAGAAAATGAAAGAAAAACCTGCCTACCACTGTCCCTGATCTGAAGGTAACACCTTGAGGTGTTTGGTAACGTTTTGGTTGTTACTCTTTTTTTTTTGTTTCTGACTTAATTATATCTTGCATAAATGGGTGTTTTGTTTCAGAATTTCAATTTATATGTCCATGAACTAGGACAAATACAATATCTGAGAACTGCTGCTCAGATCTAAGAGATGCTTGGAGAATGGCATGACTGTCCAGGTTCTGGTAACAGCTGGAGGCTTGCAGACACCATTTCTGTGAGGTATGACATATCAAATTCTGATTTCACTCTAGACCAGTCATTTCATAACACTGTCTTTTCACTAGACTAATGTGTATAAATGCCTCCATACTTCACTTCTGGTCTGTCATAAAGAAAAGAAGGAGGTCATAATCTCCCAGAAATTATTTATTTGCTCTTCTCTAAGAGTTGTGGTGCCAAATATGACCTATAGTCAATTGTGACAAGATAACTAACTGTTTGGATGCGTCCAAGGAGAAAATCTACAAGACCTTGGTCTTAGCTGAATAGCTCAACTGGAAATGAAGGCCTTACAAACACAGAGCATTTCCTAGGTAGCAGCTGGTTGTTACATATGATGCCAGGTAATGTTTTTAATAAGGCAGTTTGTATTGGAGCATGTTATTCTACTTAATATCAAGGTGATATGAGTCACTGTAAATCACAGTTTAGGATATGAGCATGTAATTGAACAAGTAATAGTCAATGAAGATAGATAAATTGTCACCAGTCAGCTGAGCTGGCTACGAATTACTGTCCATGTAATTTAACCTTTTCACTCTGTAAACTAGAACACATCAATTAAAGCCCTGTGAAGGTGGTTTGACCGTTCATTTAACGACCTAATGTGGCCAATGAACGGCACATTATTTATTTATTTGTCATACAAGTAAAGTTAAACCTTCGTAGAAGGTTTCATAATTTCATGTGATCTTGGCTGTCTAAAGGGCATTTACTTCTCCCACCTCTCTTTGTATTCTGATGTTATTCTTCTATGCCACTTATTTTCTAATTCTGCCACATGCTAGTGTCAGAGAGATTGTTTAACATGTGGTAACCCCTCCCTCTCCTCTCCTCTCCTCTCCTCTCCTCTCCTCTCCTCTCCTCTCCTCTCCTCTCCTCTCCTCTCCTCTCCTCTCCTCTCCTCTCCTCTCCTCTCCTCTCCTCTCCTCTCCTCTCCTCTCCTCTCCTCTCCTCTCCTCTCCTCTCCTCTCCTCTCCTCTCCTCTCCTCTCCTCTCCTCTCCTCTCCTCTCCTCTCCTCTCCTCTCCTCTCCTCTCCTCTCCTCTCCTCTCCTCTCCTCTCCTCTCCTCTCCTCTCCTCTCCTCTCCTCTCCTCTTTCTTGAAACTGTTATGCTTCTTAACAAAATTATATCCTACCAAACATACTTATATAAGAAACTGAATTAAGACACAGTAGCACTATGCAGGCTGTCATGTAGTGACAAGGTTGCACAAAGAAGTAATCACAGTTTTTGTTTTAGGAATGTACATCAGGCAGCAATCCTTCAGTAGTTCATCTGATCATTTAAACTCCTTTATCACTTGTCACAATTATATATTATTGCCTGTTGATCAATAGAAATAAAAGAAAAATATGTTTCCTGAACTAAGTCAGTTAGATGCTCCACGATATGGATTGATCTCTTTATGCAATCTAATAATTGCTTCTCTTTTTAACTGACCTTCCGAGGGCAAAGCAAATTACGGCCAAGTATGTCCCAGCTTTAACACTGGCACAAGCTTCTGGTACTGAAACTATGCACAATCAAAGCTGTGAAAGCTGTTGGTATGGAAGCAATGGGTAATTGGTCAGTATTACTAACGCAGTGAGGAAAAATAGCAGAATAGCTTCTCTTCTCTTGTGGACTACTGACCATACAACATACAAAAGAGAATCAAATGTTAGATCGTGCTATCTAAGCCTGCAGCCATACCTAACCATAGTATTATGCAATCCTTTTTAAAAAAAATCCTGAAAGTTCAGATGACTTCTCACAGGACAGTTCTGGGTGTCTCACCAAAGAACCACACTTCCTCTGGTCTTACTACTAATGAATTACACAGCACTTGTAAGTCTTAATGTTGTGATTGACCATAATCACAAGCCTACATTTAGACAAAAGTTTGCCACAAGAAAACACTAAGTTCTGTGATACACGTATTGAGTAATGTGGGCAAAATCAACCCCTGAGAGGTTAAAACCCAGAAATTTCAGGCTGGAGAAGATTTGAGCACTAAATACATGGATTATCCATATAATAGGAAAACTTCTGTTAGAGGAACTACACCTGTTAGGAACTGCCCTTGGAGTAAGCTACCATAAAGCAATTGCAACATTTATTCAGAGAGAGCCAGACATAAAACAGGACATGAGGAAAAAAGTCTAGCCATTTCAAGCATATGGTGTGCATTTGGCAGAGCAGACTAAATATTTTTTTTTTCTTTATCAGCAAAGAAAGAATTCAAGCTTCTGTAATAAATATGCTGTACGAAAGAATTGAAAATTCTCCCTCAGAAAAACAGAAGTGTCAATGTGTTGAAAATAACGTCTGGATTTTATACAGAGGTGGACCAAATAATCACAGACTGTGAAATGGAAGCTATGAAGATGGCTGATCTGACTTTAATATTATGAAATAATATAAAAATGATTTGGATATTAATGAATATAAAAGGAAAAATCAGGAAAAAAATCCACAGATGAAGTACTTGCAGAGAAACAGTTTCTGCAGCAATATTGCCAGATGATCACTGAATAGTTTAGAACAAGCAGATCAGTAACCCTGGAGGTGCTGAAAGGATTGTTCCTGAATATAAGGTAGTAACTAATAAAGGACCTAACATAGACAAAGAAGCTTACTAACAAAAAATACGGGTGAAATTCTACGTATGTGAGTCTGCAACATTTCAAGAGGAGTATCGTATTCATACCTATCAGGTTCTAGATGGTTATCATCATATATTATAAAACTAGTTTGTTTTCCCCCACTCCAGTGAGAGTTATAGTTGTTTTTGTCAAAAAGGGATGAGGTTTTGCTGTCTGAAAATCAGGTCCTTTGAAAATTTCTCTGTCACATAAGTATGATGTGTTGTTCTGATGCATTACTCGCAAAAAGAGATTGGCAAATCTGAAAGGCTTTAGAGAAAAGTTTATGAGATTAATTTGCATTAGAGAAAACATCTTACAGTAATAAATGCTTAAGTCTAAGAAAAAATATTTTAACGAAGCTAAAGGTGAGAAAAGGAAAAAGTATTCTCCATCATTTCCTTTTCTTAAACAAAAATATCTGAGCTTCTGGGTCAATCTCCTAGCAAGTCTAGCTGATCCTACAAATAAACATCATGTGATCATTTAAGTTCATTTCTAGAAATGGTCCCCTTTAACTCAGTGGGTATACTCAACTGATTTAAACATGTGCACAAATGTCTGTATATACTGGAATATGAATTTTAACATAGATTTCATGCACAAATTGTTCACACAAAAAGTAATAGCAAATGAAAGATAATCTTAGAAATGATAAAGAAGAAAAAATAGTGACAGCTTTTCAGTGGTGTGTGGGAAAGAATAGGAAAACTATATCAGATTATTGCAGTGTTATCACTTTAATAATTATTGCAAAAATCTCATCTGAAGGACTGATGTTTAAGGACATGATACCTAAATACCTGAGGAGAATTGCATCCATGCTATTGATGTAATTTAATATAAACTATTTTGTTAATTCCTTGTAACCCATTTTACATGTTTCGCAGTCTAAGGAGATGAAACGAGTCTTTTATCAGTGTAATTGCAAATTATTGACAAGAACAACTACAGTGGTAGCGTATACTCATTTTATCCAAGTCAATTACTACCAAATATTATGTTTCCAGTTACCAATACAAGCATGAATTGTAGGTTAAAATTAACTGTGATTAAGCTTATTCCAAGTAAAAATGTCATATTAGAATATTTACACTTACTGATTCAGATAAAGTCCCATCTTACATATCTATGGCCTACCAAATATGAATCAAATGTAAGCAAACTAAAATGAATGGCAGTGTGACTAAGTAATGGTGACTAGTCATTGAGGAGATTTATGTGTGATTATACTTTAAGGTAACAGTATAATGTTAATGCTGAGAAAGCCTTTTTTTAAAATTGATTTTTATGCAAATGATTTTCAATGTAATAGAACAACATTTCAAATTGTTATCCCTAGTGTTCAGGAATTTTTTTTTGCTTGGAATGTAGATAAGTTCTTTCCTTCTAACATGTTACCATATAAGCAATATTTCTCTGTTCCAAATTTTATTCTCAGCGTGGGGTTCAGTTGCCTGATAGCTACATCTGAGCCAGTCATCTTAATCTTCCTTTAAAGACAATGCAAAGAAACAGACACTTCAAAGCCCTGATTCATTTGACCTATTTTAGATGTCAGCTTGACGTGAATGAATTGCAGCCTCGTAGTGCGGTAGATTAAGTAGGGAATCTAAACAGTTAGGTTGGTTGCAGCTGCCTATAGTGAAGATACCTGACATTAACAAAGAATGAATAAAGTGCATTTAGAGGCAGTTTACTATTTCCTTGATCTTCAGATTATTTTCTCAAAATCATTATTTTGTCTACAATGCCCTGATAATACTGACTAGAAGATGGCAAAGTTTTCCTCTGATACATGTAAGAAAAGTAATAAAAGGCAGATATAAAAGGCCTTAACTGTGTTTGTCCTTCATTACTAAAAGGTGAAACAACAGGTTTTTACTCTTATCAGTACGGCAGTCAACTGACTAATTTTTTAAAAGGTACACAGGAGATTAGGATCTGAGTATAGTACTTTTCCAATTTCCAAATAAAGACAAGTTCAGCCTGTTATTTCATAGACTTTCTTATTGTGGCACTAATTGTATTGTAACATACTATTCCAGAAGTACAAAGATGAAGCTTTAAATTTGAAACAGTTTGGATAGACACATTTAATTTTACACCTAATGTGTTTCGTATTTTTCTGCATACAGAAAATCTAAAAGTTATGTTCATTAAAGGGTTTTACGCTCACTTTTAAAAGAGCATAACAATGTGATGAACTCCATTTTTTGCTTACCTGTTTGGCGATTGATGTGCATATGCAGGAAAACCTCCAGCTCAGTCCTCTGAGACTGAGTAATACTTAAAGTGTCTAATCTTCTGCATTTTGGGAAGAGGCTAATTGGATAAAAGAGGGTGGCAAAAGTGCCACTACCATTAACGTCCAGCATTAAATGTCCAGCTTCATATGACTAGCAGACAGAATCCGGCATGCATAAAAGCAGCTAGTATTTCATATTTATAGCTTGTAATTTCAGTGGAAGCAAAAGGCTTTCAAAATAACAAGGAAGAAATCGAAGTGTCTTTGTTATACATCTACTTTACTGTGATGATTTTATAAAGAATGTAGGAAACTATTTCCCTCCCTAGAAACACCTGTAATGTCAGAGAAGCAATGCCTTTGGGTAGGTATTGATTTTCAGTAGACAACACAAAAGGTGATTGCTATCACGTAAACCTGCTGCTCAGCCTCACAACTGCAGCTTGAGTATTTTTGCCTGTTAAATTCTTCTTTTTAATTACCACCAGTATTTAAACTCTTCTGAGTTATTTGAGCACTTCTTAGTTCTCCTAAGTCAGAGTTGAAAAGGAACTTAATAGACACATATGAGGGGATATATGTACAAAGGCTGGAAAAGCTTTCTAATTAAAAGTGCAAGGAGAATTGATATTTTTTCTCATAACACTAATTTCTAATAACAAGAGTGATGGAAGAAACAAACAAGTCCTAAACTCTCAAAATAGTTTTTCATAGTCATGCTCTATTGAATTGCAATTCTATTAGTAATTTTTTGAACATACTCTAAAAAAATTAAATACACTCATATATTTTAGTGACTGTAATCAAACTACACAAATAGCAGCTGTTGATATGCATACTTACGGTAAATAAATAATGTGAAATCTATTGCATGTGAAAGGTTCTGATTTGTGTTTTATCATTTCACTTAGGCCAATTATCTTATCATTTAATACATGAGGTTACACTACATTATTGTTCAAGTTCCCCATGTCTTCTTAGGCAGTATTAAATCTCTGCTCCTTTGAACACACGCTTATTGCTGGCCTGTTAGAAAGAAATGGTTTTGCTCCCCTGTCTGCACTTGTCCTCCTTATTAATAATAGGTGAATGGGACTATGATATAATCAATATGATAAAGAAAATATGAACTGTTGAAAAAATACTTGGCGAGTAATGCACTAAAACAGTGATTTGTGACCAACAGTCCTGGAATCCTCAGAGGGTCATGAAGACATGTTACAGAAATCTGTAGCTGGTCAATAGAAGCCTATTGCTTTTACAAGGATTTGAATTGAATGCTCGAGGTTGAAGATACAAGGTGGCATACAACAACCTCTGAGACATGCCACAAATTAACGCTCTAAAGTGTGGACATAAGTGTTATAAAAAAAACCCCAAACACCTGTATTTGCACATTCAAGAGGCCAAAGGCAAAAGAAGTAGATACAATGCAAAATAATGTGACAGTGGAAAATAATGTAATACGCTGACCTCTTACCAGAGAAGAGAAATCAGTTCTGTCAAAAAGTTTAGTTTGAAAATGATTAATCTTAAGTCAACATAAAGTCCATCAGCAGAGCAAACAGAACACATTCATTGAGAATAAAACTACACCCGTTTATGCCAATTTTTTTTGTTGTTGTTCATTAGTTTGATATTACTTTTGTTTATCCCAGCCCTGATTTATCTCCACTGTTTTCTAGCTAACTTAATGGTTGTGCTCTTGGTCACTGGGATCACTGGGAAAATAAATAAAATTCCAGATTTATTTTCTCTCCAGTATTTCTTAAGTGTCATTTTGTCTTATATTATGGCAGTGAAAATCTTCAGGAGACTTGTGAACCTTTCCTGAAACATTTTGTAGGCAAAGACAATGACTTGAGTCTTGTTAGATCTTATAGATACTGCCTTTCAGTAGAGCTGGCATAGATGCTCATGGCACAGTGCCTATAGAGAAGGCATGTCCAATACATCAGCTCTGCGGGGGATGCAAACTCTGTATGCCTCCAGCAGACTGCTCAATAGCTGTTGAACTGCCTTTATCTTATGTAATGTGAAATGTAATCTCCAGAATCATTAACTTTATGTAATCTTTGGGGGAAAATAAAAACAAACAAATAAACAAAAAAAAAAAAAAGAAGAAAGTATTTAAATATTTAAATAGATTTTGGTTAAAGGCAAGTGTCTATTGCTCAGACAGCCTCATCCTAAGCATCCACCTTAATGTATCTCAGGTAGGAAAAGTCTTAGTGAAGGTTCACAGATCTTACTATGTCCTTGGTTTTTATCTTCATCTGTAAATAAGAAAAAGCAAAATAATTATGTGTTCAAGGATGTACATATGTATGTATTTGAGAACATATTCCAAGGTTGTTTTGCACTTGAAGTCTAGCCTAGTCAATTATACCAACGATGAGAAAATGCATACAGTTTTTTTTGTGAGAAGTTTTTTTTTATTGTGAGAAGAGCTCTGGTACACTTGCAGTGTGTAAGTGGTCGGCACACTTCTTTACTATGGAATGATGGCTTGTCATTTAGAAAGCACAGAGCCAAACTGCCTTTCAGGAGCTGTCATTCAGACTGATTCTGAAGCTCAGTTCTTTCTCATTTGCTTACGCAATATGAATATTTCCATGTGGCAGCTGATTCCAGCAAGTTTTCACAAGAATCTTATAAATGCAAGTTTCTATATATGGGCTTAAATTGCTTGGCTAGAGGTGGAGGGTCAAGCATAGTGTGTCTTCAGATCTGAGGGAAAGGTTTCAAGCAGCATTCTTTACAGCAAAAACTGGTGGAACACTGTAGGACTTAGCTCTTCTTTCCAGAAAGAAGAGCAGGACGGTGTTTGTAGGTGCAACTCACAGTTTTATGGTTAACATACAAATTTGAAATGCAGTTTAGTTACAGTGGACTAAAATAATTTCTGTTTTCTCTGTACTCTATCTTACAGCAAAGAAATTTGCCTGTACTTTTTGTACAATGTGTGATTTTTCCACACGGCATGCCTATTCTTACTGGTTGAGTCACAGAAACAGTATCAAAGAGGGGACTACTACAATTCGTTTGCAATTCTTAATGTAAGTAACTTCTGAAAGAAAAAATGCAATAGACGAATACAACTTATTAGGTTTCCCTGTACATTCTCTTATCCCACAAATCTTGCCTATGGCATTAATCTGTTCTTTTATAGATGAAGGATGGCATGTGCAGGAGGAGAGAGATCTGAATCTTATGATCCAGATGATATATAGCAATGATGGTTGGGTGCTAAGCAGAGAATATACTCTTCCCTAGATAACAGACATCAAGGTTTAGAAGGGGAAAACCCAGAGGAATCTGGCTGCTTTTTATTTGGTCCTGAGTGTCCCTTAGTATCGCCACTGCTAAGCACAGTGTTTGTGCCAGATCCACGGACAGAGTGGTGGAGTTTCTTCCAACAACAGTCACCCCACCAGGAACTGTGGCTGATGGAGCCAGAGCTTTCATTGCAATGTGACCTTCAAATACCACAGTGCCACACAACCAAATGACACAAGTCCCAGTTTGTAGCTGTTTCTTTCTTCTTGCTTCATATAAGCTTATAAATCTGTCTTTCATTTTTTCGGGGCACATGTAAAACCACTGTTTTAAAACTAAAACTGATTATTTCTTGAGGATACTTTATGTCTTCTATCCGTTAACTATACATTCAGCCAAATTCTATGAAGCTGAAGAGACAGCTTGTCATTTAGATACTCTGTCATACCAACAAGCTTACAGTACTGGGGGAAAAATCCCTTATTGTTCTCATGCCTTACTCTGACCTTTTCCCCCAAACAAATATCAGTTGCTGACATTCCTAAACTAATAGTAAAATCCCTCAGTAGTGAGTTCAAAATTCTAAAACTAAATGTTCAATATTCTATTTTATGTTCTTCCTAGAGCGAAGGCCTCAAGTCATTCTTAATGAATTTTCTGTATTCAGTTCAATACAAAAAGAGGTGTTTTTTTTTTTTCTTCCAGTTTCTCTGTGAAATCCAAATTGGTGTCAAAGGGCTTTCTGTCAGTCCTGTCTCTCAGAACATGGAAATACATGTCTTTGCTTGCCTTCTGAATAAACTGAAACTACTGTGCTTCGCAGTTCTACCCTGCAGTAAATCACTTAAGCGCAACAACAAACACATATAATGCTTATTATAGTTAAAGTCATTTAACAGACGGAGGGACATATAAAAGCTGGAAGTCAGAGAGACCATAGGATCAGAGGATAATTCAGTTGCTCAGAACTTCATCTAGTTTGGTCTTGAAAACCTCCAAGGGCGGACACTGCACAACTTCTCCGGTGAACTTGTGCTACCACTTAACTGTATTGGGGAAAATTTTTCTCCTTATACCTCTCACTCTAGTTTGTGCCTGTTTTCTCTTTTCCTCCTGGCAATCACCACCTTGAGAAGTCTGTATCCATCTCCACATTAACTAAGGAGATAGTCTCAGGTCCCATGAAGCTGTCTCTGCTCCAGGATGAAAAAACCCAGCTCCCTCAGCCTCTCCTCACAGGACGAGTGCTCCAGTCTGTACCACCTTGGTGGATTCCCCCTAAACTCTCTCTAGTTTATCTATGTTTCTTTCTCTACTTGTGGGCCTGAAACTGGATGCAGTATCAAATTGTTCTCATTATAAAATATAAATGGTTCTCATCAGTAGGGACTGTTTTCTGCTAAGTGTCCAAGCACTGAATTTTCTTCTCTTAAACTTTACCCTATTACCACTGGAATTACTTAAAGAACATTTAAAATAATTTGAAATTATTATTAAAATAATTGAGATAGATTTTCTTCCTTACCTCAATATTTATAAAGAGGCTTCAATTTAGGTATCATGACAGATTCAGACAGAATTTCTTGGTGCTACAAGCATGAGCCTTTATAACTTGAGTAAATGGACAGCCTTTAATGTTGACAAATCTAAGGATTTCAGGGGACAGCTGTGACATTCAACACACGCTGACTTTCTATCAATCACACAAATTATCTAATGCAGTCACTGTGTGGTCCCTCTTAGAGGCAGGAAGACACTGTCTTTGTAAGTTTAAGTTTTTTTCTTTTATATCAGCGAAGATTTTATCAATATTATCTCCTCAGAAACCATGCTTTGAGTAGTCCATTTATTTTGTTGTCATGTTTTTGTCTAAATTCTTTCTGGGTGTTCAATTCTTTCTACTGAATTAGTACCAAGAAATTAAAAACCCCAGGTACCGTAGTACCAGAAAGACATAGGCCTTCCACAGGGACTGTCTCTCTAAAACAGTTCTGACAGTTCAATAGGTAATTACATTAAGTCCTTTACGTACAGGGTCTCTATGAGCTGATTCTCTGGTATACTTTGTGTCACTGAAATAAATGGAGTTATGCAAATATAACCTCACATGCAGATTGATTTCCTTGTGCCTTTGTTATCTAAATAGGCAAAGCCCAGAGGCGTAGAAGGTTAACGTGGGATATAAATATTTCCCAACAGCCTAAAGCTGTGTAAAGCACAGTGTATAAGATAGACAAAAATGTATTTAATGAAAAGTGCTAGTGATAAAGAATATAAGCTATAATTATTAATCTGTTGAAACTGTAGATGAAAGGGGTCAAATTAATCCCTTATATCATTCCATTAACTTCACCGAGTATCAGGAAGGGTAAATGTAACAATTGTATATTCAGAGAAGAACAGAATGACATCTTCTTTATTACTTTGTGACTCTTTTTCTGGGTCAGAATCAGTATTACTGAAGAGCAGCAAGAGAGAATAAACCACCCATTTGTGAATGATGCATATATATGCAATGCTTATAATGGGAAAAATATTTTCAGATAACAGTAATTCACAAAAAAATACCTTCTGAGTTTCAGATCCAAGTGCCAGCCAGACAAGTTATTGTGAAGGGGTTTACCTGATCAGCAGTATCTGAAGTCTGTCCAGAGTCAGCTACTGTTCTTAAACCCACATAACGTGAACTTTGCTTTTTACAGTATGCAATGTACAGAAACAAGTAGGCCTACAGCATACACAGGTTTTGTGCAGGGGTGCTTAAAAGGGTTTCTATGGACACCCTGGCTGGAGACCAGGTCTGCAGCTTCCATTGGTTAGAAGTACATTGAGAAGAAAATTATATTCATTCTGTGGAATAACTTGTTCGTTTATTCTCTCACCAAAAACTGCTTAAAATATGTGACTATATAAAGATATGTAGTCAGCATTAGCACTACAGAGGAAAACAGCTCAGGAGCTGCTGCTCTGCACAATATGCACCTGTGAGACAAAGCAGCTCCAGGTTTTGACCACCCTTGGAACCTGGAAATTCAGAAGAGCTTTACTTTGTACAGAGGCATGGCTCCAGCTTCTCTCTGTGCAGGGCAGAACTTTCCATACCTGCATACTCACCAAAATAACAGACCACCAAACAGTATCTTCCATCCGTCTCAGAAAAGAGGAATTATACCCACATTTTTCTCTGGCTTTGACCACTGTATGTGTTTGTACAATTATCAGAGGGAGCTCAAACCATTTCCATCTTTTGTTGTTTCTTCCTCACAGAAAAGAAAAAAGACAGCTTATGCTGCAGTCAGATCTTTTGCATTAGTTTTCTGTTTGGAGTACAGGTGTGGACTGACAAATTTGAGTCACAGGTATCCAGCCTACTATTCATAGCAAATTAATTTGAATTCAGACTTGGAATTGGAGTCTGATTTTGTCAAGAAACTTTTCCTTTCTCGTCCATAAAACTGTCATAGAATAATTTAGGTTGGAAGGGAGATCTGGAGATAATTTACAACTCTCTGTTAAAGGCAAGACCAGATTTGATCAGGCTGCCCTGTTTGATCAAGTTTTGAATCTCTCCAAGGAACCTCTCTGCCAGAAGAGTAGAGTTAGCAAACTGACTCTTGGGGCCAGACAATTTAGGACTAAAATTCAGGGAAAATAAAAATATATTACTAATAATATTTGTTACATGAATGGCCACTTACTTCCTGTCTAAATGTCTGAAATTATTTTCTATGGTTAGAAATGGTAAGGTTAGTGCAATGGTTGTCACAGAGAATAAATCAGGTATCTCATATGTAGTTAACTGGAGAAGAGAAAATGTGCAAAAGTAAATTTCAAGGATCCCGTGAGTAAAAAGGTGGCATGTCAAAGTCAAGCAGCTAATCAGACTACATACCTTAAGGTGTACCAATAAATCAAGTTGTTATAAGTGCTCCTAATGAAGGACCATTTCTGAATGTTTTACCTTTACTGTCTTCAGCTATCATTCAGCAAGTGAATAACTGCCATGTTGCTCCCAAAAGAAAATGTAGAGTCAAAAATACAGAATAAATTTTTTAAACATCTTCAGGTACATTAGGTGATAAATACAAAAATGACCATTGCAGTCATCTTGCAACTCCCATATAACACGAACTATAGGGTTCATCTAAATTAACTGGTGTTTAAAATAAACATCTTTTCCAGAAAACAAAAAAAAGAAAAGAAAAGAAAAGAAAAGAAAAGAAAAGAAAAGAAAAGAAAAGAAAAGAAAAGAAAAGAAAAGAAAAGAAAAGAAAAGAAAAGAAAAGAAAGGGAAATAAAAGAAAAGAAAAGAAAAGAAAAGAAAAGAAAAGAAAAGAAAAGAAAAGAAAAGAAAAGAAAAGAAAAGAAAAGAAAAGAAAAGAAAGGAAAAGAAAAGAAAAGAAAAGAAAAGAAAAGAAAAGAAAAGAAAAGAAAAGAAAAGAAAAGAAAAGAAAAGAAAAGAAAAGAAAAGAAAAGAAAAGAAAAGAAAAGAAAAGAAAGGATAAGAAAAGAAAAGAAAAGAAAAGAAAAGAAAAGAAAAGAAAAGAAAAGAAAAGAAAAGAAAAGAAAAGAAAAGAAAGGAAAAGAAAAGAAAAGAAAAGAAAAGAAAAGAAAAGAAAAGAAAGGATAAGAAAAGAAAAGAAAAGAAAAGAAAAGAAAAGAAAAGAAAAGAAAAGAAAAGAAAAGAAAAGAAAAGAAAATAAAAGAAAAGAAAAGAAAGGAAAAGAAAAGAAAAGAAAAGAAAAGAAAAGAAAAGAAAAGAAAAGAAAAGAAAAGAAAAGAAAAGAAAGGAAAAGAAAAGAAAAGAAAAGAAAAGAAAAGAAAAGAAAAGAAAAGAAAAGAAAAGAAAAGAAAAGAAAAGAAAAGAAAAGAAAAGAAAAGAAAAGAAAAGAAAAGAAAAGAAAAGAAAAGAAAAGAAAGGGAAAGAAAAGAAAAGAAAAGAAAAGAAAAGAAAAGAAAAGAAAAGAAAAGAAAGGATAAGAAAAGAAAAGAAAAGAAAAGAAAAGAAAAGAAAAGAAAAGAAAAGAAAAGAAAAGAAAAGAGAAAAAAGAAAAATTTGCACTACTTTCTTAGCCAAGTTCTTCCAGTGGTTATTTTTCCTCCCTGTGAATTTGCAGCTTATTCTCAATAAAAAAAAAAAAAACTTTTAAGTTTCAAGGGCTGAACTCTGTTACTGCTTCACCTGCTAGATTGCATTGTTTTTGTATCAATGCATCAATAACTTTCTTTTGTAGAGATAAAAAAAACAAATCTCATTTTTTTTTTAGAAGAAATTCTGTTCTCCTACTCAATCCTCCAAATCATCTCCCATTCAGCATCACCGTTTTTAACTTGTAGGCCCCAGAAGTGACAGGATGGAGAGGAAGATCAGGAATCTTCATGTCAATATGGAAAGAATAACCTAGATTTATGATCAAAAGCTCCAATAAAATGGAAGCTGGAATAACTGAAAATAGTCATTCCCTTAGATGAGAAGTGCCATGGCCAAGGAAAGACAGACTGCCACCAGGGGCTGACCCACAGGGTAATGTGAACCACGAAGGAGCAACAAAGAACATCACCCCAGGAAATCTTGTACCACATCCTAAAGCTCATAAGTGCTGGTGATACAAGACCCTTTTCATCTTATTAGGCAAAGGAGCTCAAAAATCCTGACCCTGTTAAGTCTCAGATGGGAAATCCTACAGCTAGATGGAGAAAAGAAAATAAACGGCTGCTGAAAATTTACAATATTTTCTTGTGAACATTCTTTTTTTTTTTTTTTTTTTTTTTTTTTTAATCTAAAGGAGCTGTATGTGAGCAATTGAACTCCTTGGGAGGGTCTGTGTTCCAGTCATAGGATATCTGTTCATTTCAAGCAAGGTGGCAGAAGCTATGTGTTAGTCCAGTTCCTTCTCCAGCAAACTTAAGAAAAGCAATTGTGATGACAGGCACAGAGTAAGCAGATTGCTGTGTAATAGGAATAGGTGGCTTTTTCTTGATATTCCTCTCATATCCACTAACTCCTGGGACATTTTTAATATTATTCTCATTAAAATCTTCATAAGAACTGCAGCTTTTTAACTCACCTAGATGAACCTGGCAGGAGACAATCTACTAAATTCAACATTTTGCAGCTGTTCTTAAATCTAGATTCTAAAAGAATCAAGGATTCATTTTCTGACAGTAAAGAAGTTTGTGATCAAATTTGTGTAGGAGGAACAAGTCCCTTGAAAGTTCAGAGTAACCTCAAGATACAATTGCAAACAATTTCTTATGTTTCACTTGTGAATTTAAGTTCACAAAAGCAAATTTGAAGGCTAACAGTAGGCAATGACTATTACCAGACTTTGCATATTCTGTGGTTCAAATCTCCCTCATATTACACATTCTTCTACCAAAAGATCTTGATGTGCTTCTCAGCCTTTGAATTTGCCCCTATTATCACTTCCAGTGATGGGACATCCACAACTTCTCTGGGAAACCTGTTTCCATTGTTAAGAATTTCTTTGTATATCTAATCTAAATCTACCCTGGGGTACATCAAACAAAACATAACCAGCTAGTCAAAAGAGGTAATTACCCCACTGTATTCGGTGCTGGTGTAATCTCACCTTGAATACTGTGTGCAGTTCTGGGGCCCACAGTTTAAGAAGGATGTGGAGGTCCTTGAATGCATCCAGAGGAGGGAAACAAAGCTGGTGAAAACACTGGAAGGAATGTACTATGGGGAGCGGCTAAGGACTTTGGATTCGTCTGGTTTGGAAAGAAGGAGGCTGAGGGGCTACAGATACAGCTATACAGCTTCCTGAGTAGGAGAAGTGGAGAGGGAGGTGCTGATCTCTTCTCCCTGGGATCCAGTGAAAGAATGCGTGGGAATGGTTCAAAGCTGCACCAGGAAAGATTCTGACTGGATATTAGGAAGCGTTTCTTTACCAAGAGGGTAGTTAAACCCTGGAACAGGCTTCCTAGGGAGGTAGTCAATGCCCCAAGTCTGTCGGTGTTTAAGAGGCATTTGGTCAATGCACTTAGTAACACGGTTTAACTTGATCAGCCCTGAGATGGTCAGGCGGTTGAAATAGATGATCATTACAGGTCCCTTCCAAGTATTCTATTCTATTCTATTCTATTCTATTCTATTCTATTCTATTCTATTCTATTCTATTCTATTCTATTCTATTCTATTCTATTCTATTCTATTCTCCTGTGATGAGTGGGACTTCATTCTCCGAGACCCTCCTTGAGATTCAGGGACTCAAGAGATATGAGAAAAGTAACTGCCAGTGTAAAACCGAGGCAAAAAAGATGTTGAGTACCTCATGTTTCTCCATGTCAATTGTCACCAGATCCCCTGTCTCATTTATCATATTTATACAGTAGCTCGAACAATTTGCCCTCAGTTTTGTTGTGTTTGGCCTCTTCATTGTTACAGAATAGGTAATAGAGTAAAATAATATTCTCCTGTCTCCCTCAAATCTAGAACATGCTAGAATTTGGGAACACTTATCTAAGTGGTACTTAGTTTTCTGCTTTACTTATAAATGCTACAGACCTTTGGTATCTTTCTCAAAGTTCTCGTGGGTAACAATCACTGGAAATCTAGATGATAGCTAAGAAGCCATCCTAAGTTGTAATTTAGCTGTTTCGTTTAACAGCATATATACAGAAGATAGATAGAAAAATCACCTAGCAAGAAGTTCAGTGTGAACATCCTGGAAGTGCCAGATCAGACCAAACACACTGTTTCAAAGAGGAACTGGGATTTTTTTTGCCAGTCTTACATTCCTCCAGGCAACTCTAGCTTCTGCACTTCATTGTAAAATGTTTCCACTATTTTTCTTTAAATAGAATATATTACACTGTAATCTACTGATTGAGTCTGAGATTACACCTTCAACACCTTTTTTTCTTCATGTGCATTCTTGAGATGAGAATGATGAGGTAACATGCACAAGAGTTTCCACGAAAAAGGAAAAGAAAAATATAATTTATGTAAATAAAAAGTGTACTACTTTTACTGAGTAAACTATGCAAAGAACCTGCATATAAGTAAATAGAAGCTTTATAAATCAAAGCTTAAGTGCCTAAATGCATTCCCACTTCAAGCAGTAATTTAAAGAGTTGAAGCAGAAACGTAGTCTATGCAGCCATTATAATTCAAACACTGAAACTTGTAAAACTTCTATTATAGCCCTTTTTCAAAATGCTTGTGCTTAATGTAAGAAAGGTATTTCTGCTTCTGGTAATTTGTGCTATCAGAAAGGTACAAACAGTGAATGTAATGTTACTCCCTGTAGGTATTTTACTTGTAGGCTATGCCTATAAAATATGGAGAAAATACCATTTTTGTAACTGCTTCAAACTTGATTTCAGGTACCATATCATGTAAATCTTTCCCAGCATGAATGTTTATTCACAAACTGACATGCACCTCAGATAACTTATACGAAGTCAGCGAATAAGATCCTTCTCATGGCAAAACAACCCACGGATACAAATTCCAGATTGCATGTCCCTTATATATGATATTGCAGATCACATTGGGATGTGAGATGCTCACTAATGATTTAGTCGAGGAACCAAGTCTCAAGACATTGCCTGTTGGCTTCCATCTTGAGAATCAATGTCACTGGCTTCAGCTGTCTCCTTCACACAGAGACAATAATTGTTATTATGGAAGAGTGTGAAAAGTTTTTAATATACAAATTACCTGTGTTTAAATCTCTGCCTATTTCTTTATTTTTACCAGAGGATTCATAGCATTTTGTGTCAGCAAGTGACTTGAATGAGAAAAAAAAAAAACAATTTAAGAGAATATGGATGTACAGGCAACCATAGTGAAAAGACATCTGGAAAAGCTTTTTCAAAAAGCCAAGTTACTGATGGAAAACACTTTCTGTGATATGTTTTCTCCTTCTTGATTTCTACAGCAATTTTTATTTTTTTTTTCAGTTCAGGATCAAAGACTGAAACTACTATTTTACTCTCACTGGTTTATGATAATGTGCTTTCCAGCTACTTTGCGACATTCCTATAGCATTGGCCCGTGTGCGCCAATATCGTGGTGCTCACAATGAGCAGTGTATCAAAGCCTGACACGAGTTTGCTGCTCAGAAACTGTTAATTCCCCAAAAGGTGACCCAATTTGTCAAACAAAATGACCACCTGGTTGAACTAAATCCAGCATTAATACTTCATCTCAGTATTAAGGTAGATTTGAGAGAAATCAGAAGCAGAATCCTCTGGAATCTAAAACATTAATAAAATGAAGTCTTATCTTCCTGCATATTGCAGCACTGACCTAGTTAGAACGCATTTTCATAACAACTACAGATAAATCTTTAGTCTTTGCTTAAAGGATATCAATCACAATTATAATCTGGAAACGGTACCTGCTAAAGTGGCTGAAAGCATTTTAAACCCATTAATAGTGAAAGCATTGAGCTATATGACAGATATAATTCATAGATTTTTCAGATGCTAAATCACAAACAGCATTTCTTCTTTTCAGAAAGTGTTAAGTTCGGGTTTTTTACATCAGTGACCAACTCACTTGCCTCGACTGTTTTTTGTTAACTGAGACAAGAATAAACAAGAACATGTATGCAACGTACTAGAAAACCCACCATATTTCAGGATACTCAATAATATTAAAACAAAGAAAAAGGAATAAAACTTGGCAGCCCTGACTAACTGAAGTAGAATGCTGAACATTGCCTTCATTACAATGCACTGTCACAGAACACTACGCTCTAAATTAATAAAGTTTGAAGACAAGAATTCTTTGTAAGTGATATGAAAAGCTTGGCTATTTAAAAATAGAAACTATATATTTTACTGATCTCCAAACATTTTTGTAGGAAGCAAAAGGACTGCAAAGCAAGCTTATTAGGTAGGGTTGTGGTCAATTTATTGGATGTACAAAACAACTGATGTGAGGCTTCCTTATTATTTTCAAATAGAATGTCTCCTAAAAAGATGAGATGAGCCATTTTAGGCACTGGTATGTGTCTAAATGTATTACCTAGAAAAACACATGTGCTCTCCTAAAATAATCTGTCTGGTAAAGATGTCTCCATCTTCTCTATATACCATGTCATTTCTTTGCAAAAACACTATGTTACTTTAGAAGATAATATATGACTGCTTTGAAAATGAATGATAGGAGGCCTAGAGGAAAGATAGAGAAGGACTCTTTACCAGGGAGTGTATGGCTAGGATGAGGGGTAACAGTTTCAAACCGAAAGAGAGTAAATTTAGATTAGACATTAGGAAGAAGTTCTTTACTGTGAGGTTGGTGAGGCACTGGCACAGGTTGCCCAGAGAAGCTGTGGCTGTCCCCTCCCTGGCAGTGTTCCAGGCAAGTGTTTTGAGCAACCTGGTCTAGTGGAAGGTGTCCCTGCCCACGGCAGGGATGTGAAAACTAGATGATCTTTAAGGTGCCTTCTGACTCAAATCATTATATCATTCTATGATATGATTGTATCAAGTCTTCAAATATGCAATTGTCATTGTTCTTATAACCTCAATTCATAGGATTATAGAATATCTTGAGTTAGAAGGGTTATTGAGTCCAACTCTAAGGCTTTATTTTATTAAATTTGGTTCAGTAAACATTTTTTTTTAAATCAGATGAGGCACCTGTGATGCTATGAAAGTAAAAATTTGAATTTCCTTCAAGTTTGAACAAATTTTTTACATGGTTTACATCTATGTCTCTTAAAAATACTCAGTTGAGTTTGCTCCCAAATAATGTTGGAAAAATTTTATACGCTTGTTTACTTTCTTTCTTAAAAGGTCTTTGTAAAACATGTTTCTTTTCACGTTATTGGTCTGAATCAAAGTTCATTTAAAACAGTCATAGATTTCACAGATTTTGGTCTGGATAAGTTTTTCCACTGTCTCTTCTTTTTCTACTTTCTTTTTCTCTACCTTCTTTTATGTAAATATTTTCTCCCGGAAAAAATACATATATGTGCTATGTTCACACCTTTAGGAGTATTTATGACACAAAAGCAAATAAAGGTATGATTCTGGGCTGTGAGTCTCAGTTTAGGTCTGGGTGACTAGGCAGAGTGTGGGTGCCTTTGTCATCACGTAGATATACTGAACAAGGATAATTTGTGAGCCGTGGATCAAGTACTTGAAGGAAAAAGTATATGAATGAGCTTGTGGTGGAAGAAAGGGGGAGATTTTAGACAAAATAGCACTGCAACAGTGACACTTTCTCTACAACTTCGTCTGTGGCCTTACCTTCCTCATCGGATTATTTCTTATAACTCCACTTCAAGAACTGAATAACTGTAACAGAATACTAGTGACATAGCTTTCAAAAAAAAAAAAAAAAAGTAAGATCATTATAATGGCATTTCAGTCTTGGTACTGTAAGTGTTTTGTAATTTTGCAAATTTATCGGTACAGAAATATTTTGTAAGAAGAGTCTTATGTATAAAACCCCTCACTTAGGCTTTTTCTTGGCAATGCTGAGACAAATTTTGCCATATCTAAGTACATATTAGATAGACATATGAATTGCATACATTTTTAGTATAATACAAAGCCAAACTTAGAGTACTCAAAATGTTGTGGTAAAAATTATTTTATTTCACTATAATAGGATTTTCTTAACCAAGATATACAGAACAATTTGACACTAAAAAAAATCATATTTCATTGACTGCAAAACACATTGCTTTGGAACTTTCTTGTGAAAAAATGAAAAAGATCAAATTTGTATTAAAAAATATGAAGTGTTTAAATCTTCTGTGGAACTAATATCCCATTTTTTAAACATCCTTTGTTCACATAGTACGTAACCCTGCACATTTCCGAGAACTTTGACCAAAATATGCATCAAAGATCTTTCTCCTGAATGCAGTCCTGGTGACTTAGAGTTAACTGCTGGTGATTGTGTCTTGCAGGATAAAGGACTTAAAGGGTTAGCTCCTCTGCTGAGGTTGCCACAAGGCAATCTCAAATTGAGAATACTTAGTGTCTTTTGTTCAGCTAGCTATCAACTTTTTACCAATATTCCAGTTCAACTTTTACATTAACTGACAGATTTTATCTATGATACTTCCTCTTGTTTTAACAGATATTATTTTAATGAGGCAACAACAGTTTTAAGACTTAATAAAAATTAAGAGGTGCAACTATCCAGTGGCACATTACCAGAACGCATATAACCAACAATCAAACAAACAAAGAGAAATCTTAAAAAAATTCTTATCCCTATTCATGGTTTGTCATGGCTAGTGGTGACCATAAATTAAGATTTTCTATTTTTCTTCTGCTTCAGTTTGGATGGAACATCAGACTTTCAGTTGTAAAATGTAAAGGAACATAGGCGAGGACAGGAAACAGAGAAGACAGCAGCACAGTAAAATGGCAGCGGAATTCAGAGACTGTGACTGAATAAAGGCTGTCTTAAAATCTCAAAATCTTGCAGTCACCAACCAAAACACAGATCACAGTTTATCGCTGTTATATTAATGAGGAGTGAGGGAGATGGTTGAGACCTCATAGCAAAGAAAATGTTGATAAATGGCAAGTATTTAAATAGAAATGCCTTTTCTGGTAGAAATTTATCCACCCGTTTCATTATAGTGTGTTATGCAGTAACGATTTAATATTTAAAAAAGAAAGTACCAGCTACTGAATTATCAGTAGAACTTCCTACTGAACGTACTGTAACAGTTTGCCATTCAAAGCCTTGACCCACTTTACTTATGAGAGCTAATGGAGTAGCAATCTAATTTGTTTAGCCTGAAGATTTATAGAATTTTTCTAATTAAAAAAGTCTATTCTTCTGATGTGTATTTGCACTGTTAAAAAATCCACCCATTATTATAAACACAACAGGTAGCAACTACCTTGATTAAGATGGCCAACACTACCCATTAGAAGATTCTGTTTCATTTACTCCCAGATTTAGTTAAAAAATAACTAAATAATAATTTACTCTCTTAAAGATGCAGAAGCTTATGGATAGAAAAAAAGAATGCTTTAGAAGGTATCGAATAAGGACTGGGAAGGAAATGTGAGCTTAGGATCCTGGAACTAAGTGGGAAATGTGAAATAGAGGAACTGCAGACAGTGAAATAAAATAAGCACATGAAAACTAAGAGAGCTGGAGTGATGATACTATCCTTTTTAGACAAATAGCTGCTTTCAGTACGAAAGGAAACCACGAATGGGATCAGCAGCCTAATCGATAGCAGGAAAGAGATCAGGAACCAGATGTAGGATTGAGATATGACTGACACAAAGGCTGAGAAAAAGATTGGCCAGAGTGATGAATAGGAAAGTGATCAGTTGTGGCTCTTCTAAGCACTTGGGAAAAGCAGTTCCTCCTGAGCTCACGTACAGCTCCCCAAATTACTGGATATTTCACATTAATCTCTCATGTCTTAGTTTTCCATTTATAAAAAGGAGATAGTAATAACTACTCACTTCACAGGGACATTGTAAAAATAAATGTATTAATGTTCATGAAGCACTTGGATGCTGTAACAATGAGCACAATAAAAAGCTTCTGAGGAAATTAATTTTGCCTTCAGAGCAGGTTTTGAATAGTCTGAATTAATGATGGTGGGGGGCTGTGCACTGAACAATAGAAAATAGAAGACTGTTCAGTAACTGAGCAGAAATTTTTCTGTGATCTGAAAAAGTCTAGGGGGTCTAATCTGAAAAAAAAAAAAAAGATTTTGTGACAAATCTGTATTGTAAGACTTTTGCATGCAAGGGAAAATTCAGATTGCATAAACGAGAAATCCCTCATCCTGCAGCTTGGATGTTTGACCTTGCAACTCTAATAAAATTCAGTGTAATATTTAATGTGTAGTTAGACACATAGTATATAAATTTCTGACTTAATGCATTGTCTTTTAATTAGTGAGGTGTATGGAGTGGGTAAGTGGGTGGCCTCAGCATTTACATATTTATATAATCCTGAGGGCTTTTTTTATGTGTATCTGTGCTTGATGAAATATAGGGGTGAAACCTCATTAAAAGATTTGTTTTGATTTTTTTTTTTTTAAATCTATTTAGCTGTCTATGTGTGTTTGGTTACAATATGTTTTATAGAGAGGATTTGTTCCTTTTAATGTATGTACCATGTTCTATGAAAACAACTTCTCATGTCTGAATTTTGAAAGCAGGACAGAAGAAACTACGAACTCCTGGGTCCTGGTGTGCAAATGTAACATATCTACCCAATCTCACTGAATTTAAGACTATCATGTTTGGGAACTACACATTATCATCACATGGTGATCATCAGAGGATGCTTTTGATGTTATCATTGTCACTGGTGAGAAATTACTCTTGGAGCTTGTTTTGATTTCATCCTCAAAATTAATAAAATAAGTGCTACACAAAATGACATTGATATTACCATGTTGACAACTTTAAGTGCAAAATATTACAAATAAAATGTAGAATTATTAGAGTTGAGAACACAACATCTATGTTGACCATACTTCTTATTTTTGTAGCATTAGATAATTTAATTTTAACATTGTGATCTGGACACTAATGAAAGTATCAAGAAGAACAAAGGACAAATTGGCCCTGGAACTGCACAATGTTCTGAAGTCATGTCACTGAAGTACTAAACTTTATTAGTAGAACTCATGGATGTTGTAGGAGCCTCAGCTTTTATCAACTAGTACATTTTAAGTGTGGATTTACTTTTACCATTCTTATCTTCTCCCATCCTCAAACTGAATGCATATCTTTCTGGTATCTTATGCTTCGTATGGAATTGGATGTATAAGCTATTCTGTCTTTATGGAAAACCAAAGGCAACCATTGGATTTGGGATCATATGTAGATTAAATTTAATTCTGTCCCATCGTATTTTCTTATTAATTTTTTTTTAAGCCTAGCCAAAAATCTTATCTGTATGTCTTTTAATTTCCTTTGTCAGTCTAACTCAGCTTGACTTCTGCTAATTCTCACTTTTATCCATATGTTTCACAACCTTCCAGATGCTGTTTTCTTTGGTGATCAATCGTTTTCATTCATGATAGGCTTTCCTTAAACTTAATACCTCCTCTGCAGTGTCATTAACTCTTCTAGAACTCAACTTCCTAGAATTTTTCCCTGCTGAGTTCCAAAAGTATTATCAAAAGTGACTCCACTGCTTTTACATTCAGTGCTGTTGCTGAGTAGGACAGCTTGAATGCCCTGTCCACTTCTCTCTTCTTTTCTCCCAGCCTTGTGCTGCTGTCTCCCTTGTGCTATCACAAATACCTGTACACCTGCATTTATGAATGGAAGAAGAACCTGTCTGACAGGTTTATTTCTCAAGCAGACCAGAAGCCTGACCTCCTTCTCAGGAAAACCACAATACAGCTGTATCAGTCATAGTGAGGGCAGGAATGCCACAGTAGCGCTACAAATACCATGCAAGAAATTTCAAGTAAAACTGCACCTTTAATTTGAAAGAAGGTAGAGTACTGCTCACCACAATTTGCAACACCTAGAAGGCTGTAAGTAGAGAGATGACATGATAATTGCCAAAAGTCAGTCTGAGTTAGAATTTACAAAGGAAATTTAGAAAATGTTGTCTGGTCTTGGCACAGAATTCTCCTTCAGCCTTTAAAAATTTCTCCTATTTAGTAATGCTACTCCTAATTATTGTCATTTATATTTAAATGCCAAGACTAATGGTTCATTAGCATGATAGATTAGATTGTGAAAGATAGGTAAGTAGGTTATAGGCAGGTTAGACACCAGCTTTCCAGTTCTGCAGAGAAATGCACAATGCTAAAATGAGAAGTCAGTAGATGTACTATGCATCTTGAAATGACTGCTGTAATTACATTTCAAACTGTGTCTCCCTACATGACTGATTTCTATTAACGCTTCCACAGAACAAAAAATATAAAATGTATTGTTTAAAATACATTTTCAGAGTTAAAGACTGAGCAGAACTTAAACCTCAGAATACTTTTTTGGCATCAAAACTTATGTAGCAATAAATGGACTTGACAAGATTAATAAATCTCATTTCCACTTGAATACTTTGAAATCATAACTTCTCTGGTGTTTGATGGATATGAGGATCAATGAGGTTGAAGTTATGCCTATCTGCAATTCAAATGGATTGAGATAATAAATGTTGCTCAGTGGATTACATCCAGAATTGATACCCTTTTCTGAAGCTAGTAACTTATTATAATGAGAATCAAATTTGCACTGTATTGATGTATAATCCCTAATTAGGGATCTGACCTCAACTTTTCAAGCTGAGTTCATTCTAATACTAACGTACAAAAGACTAAATGTTTCCGGGATGATGCTGTAGAGCTTCCTGAGATTTGGTTCTCAGCTCTCTCAAAATGTCACTCTCAGGCTGAGGTAATGTGTAATTTCACCCCAGAAAAGTCAAATGGACAAAGTAAAGGAACGAGTTGTTTGTAAGGACACACACAGAGTAAGCAGCTTCCTTCAGGAGAACAAGGAAAGTCTAATATTTTTGCCTTACAGACTACCTCTGGAACACAGTGCTGGTTAGTATGATCTTCTCATGTTCTTGAGTGTCACCCTACACAAAGGCATCACGTGTAGCTAGGATTCTTCAGATTTAATCTCCTATCTTAAGATGTCTGTCCCAAATATTTTATAACTGAAACATCAAGATGCTGACTGAGTTGAGGAAGGATGGACACAGACTGCACCAAAATTTGAACAGCTTTGTCTAGTGCTTTTTAGCATTAAATTTTTTCATAATTGTCTTCACTTAGTAATAGTCAGGAAATCGCATTATTTGATGCAACTATGGCACATCTGATTTATATATTAAAGATGCAGCATAAGCATTTCCCCTAGTATACTGAAGACTCTCAAAATACTCAGACTTTGTCTATACTGGTATAGTGAAAAGTATCAAGAAATACTCTCCTGCATGGGACTTTCATCACAGACACTATCACAGTGTTAGAAGTGTCCACAGGATTCTTTGGTGGGACCACAGCATTCTCCAAGACAATTCTTGTCACATTTCAGGTGTAACTAGGGGATAGTCCCAAAAGACAGTTTAGAAGTAGTCTGTGTCTTGGAACATAAAAGAGTTTAGAAGTGTGGATGTGGACCTTTCCATATGATTTCTTTTCAGTGCTAGGGAATGTTTAATTTACTAGTGTGGACACAGGACCCCTTTTGGAACTGAAGAGATACTGATTCAAGGCATCAGAGAGAAGATAAAACAGAATTTCTCCACTCTCCTCTTGTCTTCAAGGAAAGAAAGCATTTGCTTTCATAAATAGGGAAGAATGGGGTTTCCTCTGCTGTTTAAATGATCTAATACAGGGACACGTCAGTTGGCCTTTAAATGCTGATGTAGCAATGGAAAAATAGAGACTTACTGCAATTCACAGGCAGCTTCAAAAGCAGAACTGAAGGGACGGAAATACACATAGCAAGTCTACTAGAGCTCTTAGCTGGTCTTATGTTATTACAGAAAAGTCACTGTCAATAGGGTCAAAAGACCATTTCTGAAGACATGCTGCATGCTTTGTGTGGAAAGGGAGTTCCAGGAGATGAGGTTTGCTTGCTTTTTTTTTTTTTTTCCTGAAGCTTTCAGTGGCTACCACTCCTAAATATAGTTGAACTCCCATAAAATTTACTGTCTGGCAATATTCATTAATGGTCTGTTGTGAGATTTGAACAATGGATAAATATTCAATCATTTTGGCATCCTTGTCAGAAAGAGTGGATGCTGTCTTCACAGTTTTAGGTGACCTCTCAAATGCTGACTTTATTTATTTCTCCAGACTCGCTTTCAGACTCGGATGAAAAATTCACCTTTGTAAAGCCGGGTCGAAGGCTGATTTTCATCAAAGATTGACCATAGCCACAATGGTGAAACCAGATCTATCTTTTCCAGCAGGAAAGCTTCTCTGAGAACTGCTGGATAAAAGAAGTTGTAATAAGTTCTGCTCTTTCTAGGCATGAAGTTTATTATTCTAAGCTATTTACTCACTTTAAGAAAGGATCAAGAAATGAATGTCAGAAGGCTTAATTAAACCTATTATGTGTCTGTCATGATGACACTATGATAATAAATCCATATAGACTGTTTCAACTTTTACTTTAGAAATGCTCATGTTTGACAACAACAAAGAGTTCAAGCATGTGCTTAATTTTAACCACGTACATCAACCTATCAACCTAAAAAAAATTATGCAAATATTTTAAGATGGAATACTTTTTAGGCTAGGGCCAAAGTTCTTATCATCTTGCATCACTGAACTTAGTTGCATAAACTGAATGTTTCTATAAATAACAAAGTAAGTATCACCACAGTTAAAATTCAAATATATTGGTTTTCCAAAGTTGAAATTAAACAAAAAGTTCTAATTTGACTCAAAGCTTCGTTTTTTTCCCATTTTTATAGGGAAAAAACACATAATCTTTCAGTTCAAAATTCTTTCTGCTTCTCTTAACAAAAGAAAGGGCTAGATTTTCACAATTGTAAAGTAGGTATGTGCAAGTGACTTGAACATTTATGTGGGAAACTGTGGTCTGGGTGTTTCATCCTATTCCTACAGTCACTGAAGACCTTAGCCTTGAAATTTTTTTTTTGGAAGAACGATCTCACAATCTTTCCTTGTGAAATTGTCCCATCTTGCACAAATAAATAATGGAAGAGATAGGAAGAAGTGTGTCCACATCTGAACTATAAGTCAGACCCCTTTCTTCAGTAATATAACATAACATCCTCAGTCTTCATTTAGCTAAATTGTATTCTTCAATTAATAAACTATTTACAAATATAATGCAACCTGCCCTATATACAGTTAACTTTTCCTGGCGTGCACACCTGGTTTGCAGGTGTCTCTTAAGCATCTGTTTCCTAAAAACAGTAACTTGAAATTATGCAGAAAAAAATCTGAAAATTTTATACTACAAGTCACTATTGTAACTGTTCTCATCTTTCTTTTATAATATTTAACGATGTTTAGCTTTGTATGGTTTAGAAAAAAAATGATGATATTGTAATGTGATCAAACACTTTGTTACACTGCATATTCTGGAATTAATATGAGAAATCAAGGTTTTTCTCATGTCTAGATGGTTGTAATTAAACAAACTCTTTATAAATTAATACTAACAAATTATGGAGTAAACCCAACAATATGTCCAGGGAGCATGACAGCAAGAAAGAAAACATGCATCATTAAACTCATTTCTGAGGTGTATTTGCTAACAGTTTGTCAGAAGTGTGCTGTGATGGAATGGGCAGTGCACAGTCTGTGTCCCCAGAAAACTATTTATGTATATATCTGCATCATGGATGACTCCTTATTCTGTACGTCACTGGACAGTCATAGTAACTCATCAGCTGGGGAAAGACATTTAAGTTTTATCTAATCAATACCCTTCTCTGTAAATTAAATGAGAAAATAGATTTAATTCTTTAAAAAAAGGGAAAATGATACAAAGAAGCCATTGGCAATCAGATTAATAAAATTGCAGGGAGGAGTTCTATAAATGATAAGTGAGAAGTTATTTCCCCCTACCACTTCTCTATTTTATTTAGCCCAGGCTGTAAGTATCAGGCAGATAGTAGGCTTGTGAGAGGTTAAATAATCCACCAACAGAGAAAAGAAATTTTGTTTTGTGACATAATGGATGCAGAAATTGTACATGTGGCAACGGTAAGCACAAAATACATCCACTGTGGTAGCCAAAGTTTTAGCACACTGTTCCAAAGAAAGACTGTGGAACCCAGCAGAAGAATATGCAGCTGTTGTGCAGTAAGGCAGGTAGATGTAGTCAATTTGGAATCTCTGTACTTTTTTTTTGTTTCAGCTTCCCATCAGGTTCAAGTCACTTATTTTATTTTAGATCCTGTACAGATGCCGAAAGTAGCCAATATTGAGAAATTAATAATAAAGTTTAATTTTTAAATCTTCCCTTTAGGTTACACAAATTTCTAAGAACAGAAACGAGAGGAGATAAGACACATTTAACAATGTAAGTGCTTACTGCATAGGTTACTTGATAAAAGTTTTACACCTCGTTATTAAGTTTCATGTCCTCAAAACACTTTTGACATTATGCACTCCTTTAAAATTACTGTGTGTTCAACAAAGTTGTGTTTCTGCTTGCAGCAACTATAAGCTTGCTATGGTTGTTTTGTTTTTTCATAACGCAGTAAAGACTTAATCTAGAATAACCGTCTTTCCCTTTTCTGTTTCCACTGCCTGCAGAATCTTCAAAGATGTGTTTGGGATTTGAGTGAGTCTTCCATAGAGCTAGCCACACCCAGAACTACGAAATTCATTAATGTTAAGATGGGCTAAAGGACTTCAGTAATTATTCCTCTAATGCTCTTACATTTTAATGAGATTATTAGAATCTTGTTAAGAAAACAATATAATTCATATATGAACTGTTCCTTGTGATAGTGAAGTATGAATGACATTTGAAGCTGTAGCAAACTGACACCTTTTTAACAACCTGCTATGAGCAAACTTCTGAAATGTGAGCTTAAACATACGTTTTTTGTGATCAAGAATTCTGATTTGCTTGATGTTTTGTCAGTGTTATCTTTTTTCCCCATTGAAGATGAAAGAAAGTCCCTTATTTGCTTTTATTGAAAAAATATATTTCTCATTACTTTGTGACACAAATGGGGTTTTTTCTTTTTTTTTTTTTTTTTTTTTTTTGCTTACTTGTGTAAAATAGCATAAACCAGCATGACCCTGGGCATGAGAGATCAAAGGAAATGCAAAGAAGAGGAAAAAAAGAGAACTTTTCTATGTTTAAATCTTCGTAAATATTTGCTATGATAGTTTAAAATTTTGAACAGACTTAACTGCACATAACTGGTCTTTCCACTTTGCTCCATAAAATAACCAGTGATACAGGAGGCTATTTCAAATGTTATATCTCTAAACATGTATAAAATAATGTTAATTTTATATCATTTTCTCTTTCAAATCCAAAGACAATCGTATAAGTATTTTGAAGTCCTATTTTAACTACGCACACATATGCAAATATGTACATAAACATTTATACTTGTAAGGCATCACTAATCCCGAACTACATAATAATAACCATAGCAATGAAGCTTTTGGCCATGCAGTTATGAGAAAACTAGGAGCCAATGCAATAAACTTGCTCTCTTTTTTCAAGTTTCATGATATTTTCATAGGCACATTACAGCACATGCTCTTTCCTGAAAGTCAGTGTCAAAGGCTTGTTTAATGGTCATGTTGTTTCCTTTTGAGCTCTATGCCATTTCCCTTTAATTAGAAGAACAGCTCTTCAAGCTTCAAAGACATAACTATTTTCCACAGCAGTACAAACCAATCATTCAAGCAAGTCCATGAACTCACTGTTCAAAATTTTTCTGTGAAAGTAGTACGTTTCTAAGCTTCTGGAATCCATGGCTTTGAGTGAAAAAAGGTAAACTGAATACCGTTACGTGTAGCTCTGTAGCTCACAATCAGAAATGCCTTGGTTTATCCTTGGAATTATAAATAAACCTTAAAAAAAAACCCCTGGTTCCCAGTAAATTACAGGGCACCAATTACTCATTACATTAAGGTTAGGACCTTCCCTTTCAAAATTCTTTTCAATATTTTACTTTCTGTCTTACTGAAAACAACTGGAGACATGTAAGCTTGTTGTTAACAAGCAAAGCTATAAAATGCCCGACTTTATCTATACTGAAATTTTATTTTACAGTATTTCATCACAAGCATGACCTTCTAAAACTTATATCTATTTCAGCGTAATGTAAGCTAATCTTTGTCTGGTCCATCTCTACCTATCTATATAACACTTTAGAGCCCAACGCTAATTGCTGAATGAACATAGTTTAATCTAAAGATATTTAATTATATACTACTTCACCCAAGGTTGTTTTCAGGAAATAATTAATTTAAATGCAACACAAATAGTTATTAATTAATGACAGGTTATACATTACTTAGTTAAAACATCTTCAGATGGAAAATTTCCTATTTTATTTCAGAAAGACTGTGATTACACTACAGAAGTTTTTCTAGATAAGAAGTAAGAGGTCTCCAAAACATTGTGTTTAAAATCATAAAATGATCCTTCATACTGTAAAGTAAAGATCTTTCGTTCAAGCATCTGAAAAGCACATTTCAGCTTCCTAAATGAAATAAAGAGCATTAGCACTTTGGAACCAGTGTAAACCTTGTATCACCCAAGATATCAGGATGAAAGCATTCCATTCTTTGCTTCAAGAAAACTTATCCGAACTTGCTGGTCCAACTCAAGACGGTGTCTTAGATTTCATAAAGCAGAAATCACAATGAAAATCTTTCTTTTTAAATTTACTTTGGATCTGACTTACTAAAATATTTCTGTGGTACAAGCTTCTGATAGGTTTACAGTATGGTGCAACAAGTTGATACTGTGGGTTGCTGTATAATGCAAACATTGTTTCAATAGAAACGAATCTGCCATTAAAGATCAGGGATTTGAAGCAGCATTAAATCAAGAGACAAAGAAAGAATGTCATGCTACAAAGAATTTGAACTACAAATACACATTGAACTCGAAATTGCTCCTGTGAAGGGTTTGCTCATGAACTTCTAAAAGAACTTCAATCAGTTATGACTTTCTATCCTTTTTAAAGATTTCAATGTGTTTATAACAGCCTCTTCTCTTTCGCAAGTTCTGCAGCATTGTTTGCTACACCTCAGCGCTTCCAGCTAGCATTCCTCCATTAACCTTGCCCGAGAAATTTTCATTACAATTCCCAAGTAAATACTTTAATAAACAGAAATCACATTAAAGCCATCGTAGTATAACAACTCTGATACCTGCAAAAGCAGGTATGCAAGCTAGTAATAATTTTAAAATTCAGTAACAATAAACCCACCAACCCAATCTCTTCTTTCTTCTTTTTTTTTTTTTTTTTTAACAACCTTATCTAAATTTGTTTTATTGGAGGAGATAATATTGTAACTAGAAGTACATGGCATCCTGAATGAACTGTGGATGTAGCTACTGAAACTCACAGGTCTTTTGTTGTTTGAGCTCCAGCTCTCACTATCTGTGGCTTTTTTCACCTGGAGATCAAAGCACAGAATCATAGACTCACAAAATCACAGAATGTTAGGGGTTGGAAGGGACCTCAAAAGATCATCTAGTCCAATCCCCCTGCCAGAGCAGGACCACCTAAAGTAGGTCACATAGGAACACGTCCAGGTGGGTTTTGAACGTCTCCAGAGAAGGAGACTCCACAACCTCTCTGGGCAGCCTGTTCCAGTGCTCTGTCACCCTCACAGTGAAAACCTTTTTCCTTATGTTAATGTGGAACCTCCTGTGCTCCAGCTTGCACCCGTTGCCCCTTGTCCTGTCATTGGACATCAACGAGAAGAGCCTGGCTCCAACCTTCTCACACTTGCCTTTTATGTATTTATAAACATTAATGAGATCACCTCTCAGTCTCCTCTTCTCCAAGATAAAGAGACACTGCTCCCTCAGCCTTTCATCAGAGGGGAGATGTTCCACCCCCTTCATCACCTTTGTGACACTGTACTGGACTCTTTCAAGCAGTTCCCTGTCCTTCTTGAACTGAGGGGCCCAGAACTGGACACACTATTCCAGATGTGGTCTCACCAGGGCAGAGGAGAGGGGGAGGAGAACTTCTCTTGACCTACTGAACACACCCTTTCTAATACACCCCAGGATGCCATTGACAGCACATTGCTGGCTCATGGTCATCCTGCTGTCCACCAGGACCCCCAGGTCCCTTTACCCAACGCTACTCACTAACAGCTCAGTCCCCAACCTATACTAGTCCATGGGGCTGTTCTTTCCCAGATGCAAGACTCTACACTTGCCTTTGTTGTATTTCATTACATTTCTCCCCGCCCAGCTCTCCAGCCTGTCCAGATCTCTCTGAATGGCAGCACAGCCTTGTGGTGTGTCAGCCACTCCTCTCAGTTTTGTATCATCAGCAAACTTGCTGACAGTGCACTCTGTTCCCTCATCCGGGCCATCGATGAATATATTGAATAGTTCTGGTCTCAGTACCAACCCCTGAGGGACTCCACTAGATACAGGCCTCCAACTAGACTCTGTCCCATTGACCACAACTCTCTGACTTCTTTCATTCAACCAATTCACAATCCACCTCGCTACTCGATCATCCAGACCACCCCTCGTCAGTTTAGCTGCGAGGATGCTGTGGGAGACAGTGTCAAAAGCTTTACTGAAATCAAGATAAACCACAGCCACTGCACTACCATCATCTACCCACCCGGTTATGACTTCATAAAAGGCTACCAGGTTGGTCAAACATGACTTCCCCTTGGTGAAGCCATGCTGACTGCTCCTAATGACCCTCTTATCCTTGATATGCCTAGAGACAGCACCGAGGATAAGTTGTTTCACCACCTTTCCAGGGATGGAGGTGAGGCTGACTGGTCTGCAGTTACTCAGATCCTCCTTCTTGCCCTTTTTGAAGACTAGAGTGATATTTGCTTTCCTCCAGTCCTCAGGCACTTCTCCTGTTCCCCATGACTTATGAAAGATGATGGAGAGTGGTCTAGCAATGACCTCCGCCAGCTCCCTCAGCACCAGTGGGTGCATCCCGTCAGGGCCCGTGGATTTATGTATGCCCAGCTTGCTTAATTGATCCTTAACCCAGTCCTCATCAACCAAGGCAAACTCCTCCTTTATCCTGACTTCCTCTGGGGCCTCAGGGGTCTGGGGCTCCTGAGGGCAGTCTCCAGAAGTATAGACAGAGGCAAAGAAGGCATTCAGTAACTCCGCCTTCTTTGTATTCTCTGTCACCAGGGCACCCACCTCATTCAACACTGGGCCTACATTGCCTCTAGAGTTAGTTTTGTCTGCAATGTACTTGAAGAAGCCCTTTCTGCTGTCCTTGACCTCCCCTGCAAGGCTTAACTCCAGGGCAGCCTTAGCTTTCCTAGTTGCCTCCCTACATCCTCTAACAGTCTTATATTCCTCCCAAGTGGCCATTCCCTCCTTCCATGATCTATAGACTCTCTTCTTCCGCTTGAGTTTGCAAATGGGAACAGAAATCTGAGGTTCAGAGCCCTGAAACTGTCTATATTTACCAGTTGTCATGTTCTATAACAAAGTGATTCATTTTATGGTACTTTTCTTGTCTAAAAAGAAAATAAAGCAGAATTTTCTCAGAGCTACATTTAAGATGGAGGTCCAATAATACTGTAATAAGGCCATTGTTGTGATATTTAGAGCTTTAAACGTACTGCCCTGGCAAAAGGAAACTGACAAATGTCAGTATTGATCTCTGATCAGAAGTAGGTGGATAATGCCATGATCTTACCAACAAATACCGCGACAGTATCTGCAGCAGATAAGAATAAAGCTACAGATTTGAGATGTCTGACTTCACTTTGGAGGGGTGGACTAAGGGGAGGAGCTTGAACCCACACTAGGTCTGCTGAGTTCTCCATACCACCAGGTGTGTTAGTAGACATGCAGGTAGGCAACTTGTCCTTAACCCCACTGTTTTCCTATTGTGGCTATACGAAGATCTGCCTCATGTTTCACGGTAATGTCCTATTTTCAACAGGATCTTAGAAATTAGGCTGGAACTCTTTTTGCATCCCTGCCTCTTAAAAACCCCTCCTAGCAGGATTTGCCTAGATAAAGCACTAAAATAGTGCTGGTTGCCTTCCTGTAAAGTGCTGAAGGGAAGCCAGGGTCGAAGGTACTATATCTGAAATTCTGGTCCTGTACTTCCTGACAATATGTTTGAAAAAGAGCATGCTATATATAGACCATAGCATTTACCCAGGATCGTGAATTGTTGATAGCTTCTGGAAAGTATATTGTAGTGAATGATTTCAAAAGCCATGATATTCTCCATTTCTGTTAACAACTACCAAAAAAATATCTCAGTCTCATAATGTGTGAATATATGCACGATATGTATGCATGAACATGGATGCAAAACATGGATATTTATATACATATGTACATGCAAAACCATGCTCACACACACATAATTACAAGTGCAGACTATCCTGCAGATATAGATACAGTTTATCCCACTCTACACCTAAGTCTGCAGTTCTTTCTGCCCTGCTAATATAGTGTGGCAGAATGATACATGCTTCAGGAAACTAGCAATGAGTGAAGGTACTGAAGTACATCATTAAAGGATAGTATTTGAGATCATGTACTAGACTTATTTTCCCTGATAATTGGTTCTATTCTAAAAGTAAAAAGTCCACAGAAAACTACTGTTTCCCACTAAGCATTTATTTCTAATTTTGAGACCCTAGCCTGATAAAGTCAGTGGAGAGTGTAACTTGTGTAATGTATTCAAATTACAATTTGATGCCTTTCCAAGCAATGTAAAGATCTGCTTTATCAATGTTAAAAAAAAAATTGTTACTCACATGCAAACTGAAGAACAGCCTCTCTGCTTAATATACTGCCAAACATGTTGGTGATTAAACACTGATACTGTCCAGAATCCTTCATTTCACTGGGGTTGTTGATGATCAAACTTCCTTCTATTAAACTGAAGCGATAATCACTTTCAATGTCAATTTCAGTTCCATTTCGAAGCCATCTTGAGAAAAGAGAAAGAAACATCTTGAGCATTTTATGGCCAAACAGATGCAGCAAGCTTAATATACAGAATCTAACAGCCCTCATTGTTGTAAGGATGACAGCTACTCAGAGATACCCTGTGCAGTAACCCATTAATTTGGCAAAAGTTTGGATGGAGACATTCCGCAACATGTACTTGACAAAAGGTAAGTTTTTCTGAAAAAAAACACAAAAAACCAGATCTTCAGCCTTTGAAGAGGTTGGTGTTTTTTTTTGGTTTTTTTTTGTTTGTTTTTTTTTTGCCTATGCTAAATCATATTAGCAACCTTGGATTTTTCTTTTTTTTTTTTCCTCACAAAAAACTATTATCCACAAAGGCTTCAGACTTGAAATCTGTATAGCAGGTGCATTTTCCACGTCAAAAATTTTACTGTGCTTATAATAACCAAAGTTTCAATTCTTGTTCTATCATTAAAGCCTTGTGTCCAGATGAGCTTAGAGTTAGCAGAGCTGAGTCTGCACTGCATGAGAGCAAGGAACCTTTCTTTTCCATTCTATCAGCGTTTGATCTGGGCCCAAAAAATAGAGAAATCTGACTGAAATGCAGAAAGCAGAAGAGCAAGACCTGTGAAGAGCTGGTAGGTGGATTTATGTACATAAGCTGTTGTGAAACAAAGGATGTTGGTAATGGACAAAAGCAAAATAATATCAGCTGGATCAGTATACACAAAATTTGGAGAAGACCGGTCCAGGGGAGACTGGAATCAGCCGGTGGCTGGTCAAGGGAAATGCTTGGCACCTACCAGGGAAATGGTAGATCAAATGAGGAGATCAAATGAGGAGTCAGCAGAGGGAATGCTATTCTTGGGAGGTGTTTGGAAGTGGAATGGGAAGCCTGAACAATAAAGATGGGAGTGAAGATAAGGTGGAAAAAGTCAGGCTGTAGGAAACATACTAGAAAGTATCACACCTGAACCAAAGCATTGAATAATTCCCAAACAAACACTTCTTTTTTTGAGGTTTCAGAAGTAACCCAAGAGTCTCACAATTTTTCTGCTGTGTGAGTGGGTTTTGGGGTTGGTTTTTTTTTTCCCTTTGTATATTCCCTGTCAAAAAGCCCCACCCCTCTCATTCGTCTCCAAAGACTGAAAGAACAAACCCTGAAATAATCCACTGGCTGCAAGAGAAAAGATTTTGTGTGGTAGATTAATAGACTCCAGCAGTTCAGAATAACCTCGGAGGGGGGTGAGATATCTCAATTAAAGAATAATAATCCACTTAAGAAGATTTTTTTTAGATTTAGATCTTGTGTCAAACTGTATAGAACATTAAAGTGTTAAAAGAATGCAAAGAAGTGATAAGCAGTGTAAATAGGTATGGCACAGCTATTATGACGGACAGATATTTCCCTCATTGCTAGTTTGCAGTCATTCTCAATTTCAAAGTTGCCTCACGAAATTGTAAGGCACTTCCAGGCTTTGCCAGAGTTCAGCAAACACTGGAAGAACTTGGCAACATCCAGACTCCAGAGGCCAATTTAATGAAGCAAAATGATTATCAGTTCACGGTATCTCATTAACATTCATGGTGAACGAAGTACAGACAGCAGAATTCATTTAAAGCAGCTCTGAATTTTTCTTAATCCAAAGGTTAGAATTGCCAACATTAAGAGGAACTGTGAAACTGTTATTTGACCCTTTTTTTCATGATTGGACTTTTGATCCCAGAGGACCCCTGCTTCATTTAATGTAGTAAATGAAATACTGTTGAGAATATCTTTATATTGCAAAGGATATTAGTGAGATATCTGTAGGATTCATTGCATTTTTAGAGAGATTCATACATAGCAGAGAGAAAAAAAAGAGGGACTTTTCCTCTTGAACAATTTATTCATGATTTAAGATTTTAAATGAAATCATAATGAAAGTTAACATTTACATATATACATTTATATATATATATGAAATAAAAATGCAAAATTAGTTGTTCCAGAAATGATAGGAGATTTATATAAGGAAAAAGTCAAAATTACGTATTTTGGCACTTCCAAATGGGAACTGACACAAAATTCAGTTTGTTTTAATTATCTTTGTTCACTTAGTTTTGTTTTCAGTTAAATTCAATGCAAAAATATGTTTTTGCACTGTTACCCCCAAACTTTGGATCTTGATGGCTACCAGCCTGTATATCTTGGGGTCTATCCTGATTGATTGTATTCCCCTCATACAATCCAAGCACATCAGAGAAAAAGTAACACTGAGTTGTTTGACATGTTTTCCTCTAGGTACCCTGACTGATCTGGGAGGACAGAAACCCAAATATAATACTTAAGAGGTAACAAGCTGACAGGGAAAATCAGCTACGTTTTTCCTTGAAGACAAGTGACAGGTAACATTTCAAAATACTCCAATTTGTCTTAAACATACAGAAAGTAATTTTTAAAAAAAATTTTTCAACTGCTTTTTCTATCAGGAAATTATACTGACAAAAAATTTCTAACTAGCTTATATATGTCCTAAGTAAAATCAGAAACTCAGTGTTTGTTTCACAAGCAGTGAAAACAGTGTAGTTAAGAGGTGTCTCAGGAAATCCTGCACCTGCCTTTAACTCAGTAACACTGGTGACCTGTGAGATCCCACAGGATGCCTGTGTACATCTGCATTCCTCATTGAAGGTGTCTCAGTTATGTTCTCCATTGTATGGGTCCTGACTTGTGATACCAAAGCATGATTTGCAGAATTAGTTTACCTCAAGGAGTTATTCCCTAAATCAATGCATCTGGATACCTTAGTGACTGGAATGCAAGAAATTAAAAATTGTTAAATCAGGGTAGAGCTTGAACAAGGGGAAAAATGCTCATTGCAAGGAAGAAGAAAATCTGAAATTACATGAGCATTCTCTGTTAAAATTAAATAATGTCCTAACAAAAGAAATAAATTTGTAAACAGTTTGTGAACACTGTGTCATGAATTATATAGACTAAGGAAATGAACTAAAATGCCAGAGACAACTTAATTTTGGAATGTTTGAGTGTTTTAAACGGTCTTTTAATGTATCTTAAAAAAAAAAAGTTGTACTGTGCTTTGGTTTTGATTGAAAATAAGTCTCAGCAGCATAGGCCTCACAGCCCACCTAAATAAAGATCTGTATTGTCCAGTGCTGTAGATAATAGGACAGGGTCTTTGGTGATATGGAAATGTCCCTTCTCACTATTTCATATGCCAAATTTTGGGCAGTGACATAAACCAAACCTTTTCCTATCTATAGCCTTTTTGGAGGCTAGATTTCCTCTGTACCTGCCCTGGAGAACAGTATACTCCTCACAAAGTAATTTATATCTGTTTTCCCTTCCCCTGAATGGTAGTGTGTATTGCATACGCAGACAAGCAGCAGCAACAGAAGGAGGAGAAGTTAAACCGTGCTTTTAGAATTAAGCCTTTTGGGTCTAAGCTTTCCTTGCACGAACAACAGTCAGGAAAGTCTATTTATGAGGCTGCTGACCCCAGTTAATCTCTGGGGAATAGAAGGAATAGATATCACAAAATCATAAAACAGCCCAGGTTGGAAGGGACCTTGAAAGATCATTTGGTCCAATCTTTCATGTGAAAGAGAGCCTAGATGAGATTATCTAGCACCTTGTTCAACTGCTTCTTGAAAACCCTCAGCGATGAGGACTGTGCCACATCCCTGGGGAGATTTTTCCAGTGAATGATTGTTCTTACAGTAAAAAACCTCTTTCTTATATTGAGAAGAAACCTTTCTTCTATTAAACCTCTCTTGTATCTGTTGCCCCTTGCCTTCTCTGTATGTCTTGTGAAGAGAGAGCCTCTATCCCTTTTGTAGCCAACCTTTAAGTTATGTTGTATTCGTTGATTACATTTACTGGGAAAATGCAAAAAATGGTTGGACCAAGAAAGAAAGGAGATGATGTAAGTTCTCTAAAGAAAAAATCTCAAGAATGAGGTCGTCTGGGAGGGCTGAACATAGGTTTACCCTCTTTTGGTGGGAATTTATGCCTTTTCCCCATGATCACATGCTATGTCTAATGGACTGGTAACAATTTAATAGTGTGTGGAACATTTTTTTTTAATCAAGAAAGCAACAAATTTGTAACAGAAATTACACAAGGAACGTCAATAAGGAAGAATGTGATGTAGTATTCATCCCACATGGTAAGGAGTTCATGTAAGTCCAGTTTGAAGACTTTCTGACCACTCATTCCTAATCCCATGTTATATGTTTTAGTCATGCCTGTGTTATTCGGGGAGGTTGTGCCATGCATCACATCCATTTAAGGACTCACATCTGTTGCAAAGAGACAGATTCCGTGGTGTTGTGATGGGAATATCCAAAGATGGTAATGCCTCTGAATTTCTTCCAGCCATAGAAATGCAAGTTTTGTAATTCAAATAAGTCTAAGGAGAATTCATCCAGAATGCTAATGAAATCACAAGTGAAATAAGTGTAAAAGGTAAAAAATAAAATGCAGAATTTATGATTCCACATATCACAAAACACAACAATAAGAGTCCTTATGTTCCGTTTGTAAGTGAAGAATGACTCTGTGAGAAAAGATAAAGGATATATGGAAAAAATAATCAACCATATGTTCCTCTAGCACTCCTGCATCACTTGTGGTTTGTATAAAATATAAGCAGATTCAGATATAGCAAATGGATTAGGTGACTGCAACACATTCTTCCCACCTGTAAGCGGGCACCATCAGTAAACTGAACTCTCAGACTCACAGGTGTATCATAACAGATCTGTGTAGTAAATATCTGGGCATAATAGTCTGTACAGAAAAATAGGCAACAGGTGACGGTTACGAAAGAATAAAATGGTGGACTTGTGAGTGAAAAGACACCAGATTTTTCTCAGCCATGGTATCCTGTACTCTATAGTAATGTCATTTAATGTCCCTGTTCTTTATTGCTTTCCCTATAAAATGGGATAGTATTTTGTAGCTTTATAGATATTTAGAAAAAAAATCAATTAAAGGTTTGATCTTGCCAGTTGTTACAGATACAAGTAAAAAAACTGGACATAAGGAGTCCCTCCACATGGAGAGATATGATGCACAGAGAGCATAATTTGAAACTTCACATGTCACTTTGCCTATATTAGCTGCCACTTATGCTTCTTGCTTGTCCAGAATCAGAAAAAGCATTCAATCAGGATGTGTCAGGGAGTTGTTTCTCTTGTGTTGTTCTCCAAAGCACACAGAGTCTTAGAGTGGGACTGCAGTAACTAATATTCTGAAAACTAAAAAAAAAGTTTCTAAAACAGGTACCTGTATGTGGGAGTAGGATTTCCACGAGCTTGACAATTCAGAGATACTTTCTTGTCCTCAGAATCAGTTGGAAAAATCACGTCGTCTGGCTCTTGTACGAACACCGGCCCATAATCAACACTGTCTGTGGAAATAGAAGTGTTAGAGTTGAGCAAATCTGAATAAGTTAAGAATTTAATACATAGTGTTATTTAAGTATTCTTCATGCCTTAAAATGGCTTTCTCATCAGACATATTTTGGCCTGCAGTCTAATGAGCAGCTTGAGAGAATCAAGACGACAAGAGGACTTAACTCTGCTTATAGAAAGCAATGCAAAAAAAAAAAAATTCCTGCTGCTTGCAGCAGCTTATCTCACAAGGAACTAAGACACAGTTTTTCCCTTTATGTCAAGGAGTTGCCAGGAAAAATCGCTTGTAAAATTAATGACAGCAACTGTTGGCTACTATTAAATATTATATAGCAAAATCTGACATTTCATTTTCCTTCACTGTCTTCTCGAATTTTGGCATATATCTATATCTTCATATGAGTTTACATTTCTGAACAAGAAAAGCTGGACAGACCCATAGAATACATCTATGATTTCGATTCATTCGTATTGTGAAGAAGGAAGTTTAACCTTCAGAAAAGTAAAAGGTTGCAAGTATAGCATTCCTGATCACATAGGTTTGAATAACTAAAATGGTCACTGTGCACTAGAAGGCGTTGAATTTTAATCAGTTTAGACTTGTTTAGAACTCTTGGATGATTAAGTCCCATAACACTCTTCAAATTTAGAGGACTGACCTAACGATTTGAGTGAGGAGAGATAGTTACATTGTCCTACTACTTGCAATGAAACATATAGGTGCAGGGTTTTCTCTTGTCAGTTTTATGGTTTCATATGTTCATGTCATAACTTCATCTTCATTCCTTCAATGGGAGCTGAGGACAGCATGACACATTAAGCAGTTTATAACGTCCTGTTATATTTGTCCTACCAATATTAGCTTGAAGTAAGAAATGTGCACCTGCAGACTTTGGGGTTTGATCATTGACTTATAAAAACTATTTACTGCATTGGTCTATCAACTCCACACAACTTTAACCAGAGTTATGGTTTCACAGTTTTGGGATCTGTGACCATTTTCATACTGCTAATAATTTCAGAAATTTTGGGTGGACAGGAAAAGGTGCATGGGACTTGAAGTCTTGGAATAGAGAAGAAAGTCTTGGTATCTGAAAAAGGTTGAGAAACATGGGAGTCAGGTCATAGTATGCTAGTCCTAAGATGCAAATTTCCATGTCCTTAAATTCTGTGACATTTTGTGTTTCTCAATTCTATTATTATCATACAGTGAAAAGACCACTTGAAAACCCGTTATGCTGTTCAACCTTCTTTTTTTAGTGACTGTACACTTATTATACTCTTAGGTTTTTGTCTTTTTACACTGCTATTCAAATGAAGATTTTGAAAATACCTTTATTTTAAGTGATGTATGCTTCTGCTGAAGTAGAATCAAATAATTAACCTGTCAATTTGTAAAGACAGCAAATAAAAGCAACATCAATTAGTAATTTCTGTTTTGCATAGTTTTCAAGTTTATTAGCCCTTTTTGTAGGACTACGTAAAGCAGTGTGGATTGCTGTTCTGCATGTTTACATTACTTCTGTGTTTAGATGCGTTACTTCAGTTGGGTGTATTGGCAAAAACATTTTTTCTGGTACAGATACCTGCATTATTTGAAAAAGCCCAACCACAATAAGTGATTTCTGACGTGTGCTTATATTATTGAAGATAAAATACCTCCAGTACTGAGCTTTGCATACTATAGCTGAGGCTGCCACAGAGGCAATGGAATCAGCTGGCAAAACTTATTTTAAGAAAGGAAAATGTGAGTACAAAAACATTGTAAGGATTGTTTCTTGTAATTTGGTTATGAAAGCACTTGCTGAAAAGACTATATGTTCATAAATTATCAGGTTTCATAAAGGGGTGATTAAATAAAATGCATTGGGGTATGATATTTGATAAGAAAGAAAACTTAACAGATTGCCTAATGGCATCATCTTCATTTAAACTCCAGTGACAGACTTTAATCCAAAAATCTTAAACATTCTTTGCCTTCTCTCTTCATTATAAGAGTAATGAAAGGAACATACATACTGCAGATGCAAATATTTCATTTAATATTTTTAAAATATTTTAAAATTATTTTTTCAAATTAAACATAGGCTGGCTTATAATTAAAGAGACAACTTTTAGTTTTCTTATACATAATGCTAACAAAAGCTCAAATAAAACAAAGCCCTGGGAAGGCTGCAGCAGTTGTCTCAATGATGAGCATGAAGTTTAGATAGTACTTAACATCCCATTAAAGGTAATGGAAAGTTCTTTACTCTTCTGCAATTGGCCTGGAACAGCACTGGAAGCTTAATATATTATCTTTTCTATATAGGGAGTTTAAAGCTACATTGAAACTATGAGACTTGAGAACATTTCCCAGAAACCAGAGCACACTCTGCTATGTTGCTATTTCGTGGAGGGATGAGACTCAGGGATGCAGATCTCATTTCCCTTACCTAAAACAGACAACGGAGGTAAAGCCAGTTTGCAAGGCACACAGGGAGTCGTAGTGTGAGGCTGCGGATTTGCAAGACTAGTCAGTCATGGAGCAAGGACTGAGGAGTAAATTGGACTGAACAATGACCCTACAAACTCAAATTTCTGAAATTGAGTGGTATGAATAGTAACTCTGAATTTAAGTAATTAATCCATTTTTCTAAAACAAATTAAAAGAACCCAAATATGTATATGCATGACACCACTGGTAATACAGAGATTTCTAACACTGCAGGATAAAAGCCTGAATTTTAGGAAAAAGTTTAATAGAATTTTGGCTGTCTTTTGACATCTTACCAGCTAATCAGCTGTTATTTTAAGTAACAATTACTTATTAGCAGTTTTCAACAAATCGTGTCAAAGATGACACTTAAGGAACCATAACCTTAATTTATAATTTAAAACATTCAGTTCAGTGGTAAATGAATTTAATTTCATTCAGCATTCAGATAAATTGCTTCAAATTTCTCCTGGAAATTCTGTAATCACCATACTTCTTCACAATTTGTCAATACTATTTAATTTTAATTCTTGAATACCATGTCTTCTTCACGCTTTATATTGCTTGTATTGTTCCTGAGGCAGACATGCTCCCTGAGAGAATAATATGCAGGCTGAAACCTGAAGGCCCTACAGAAAAAATATTTAATGATCAGTAGAGGATTTAATCAGCCTTCTCAGGAACAGGTGATTCTCATCTATCACCGCTTTTATGTTCTGGATATTTTAAGTAAGTGGCAATGAAGTTCAACAGTTGAAAAGGAAAGACGGGTTACAAGCTCACTTTTCAATTACTTTGATGTCATTGCCAGTCTTGATGCATTACTTTTGATTCAGGAATTCCAGTCTGTATCTCCATTAACAGCAAAGAATGCTTAGGAGAGCTTGAAGTCATTCTGCTTGAAGATTCCAAGTCTGAAGTGTGTGACCATATGAATTTCACCTGATTACAACTGGCAATTCCTTAATTTCTCTTTTAAGAGTATTGCATCATTTATTAAACACAAATTTAGTCACCACTAAAAACCTAGATACAATTTCTACAGCATACAGTATAACCGCACATTGAGTAATATTTACAGAGATCGTTCATGTGTCATTTTACAAACTAGACTGGAGGACTGTTTAATTATTCTCAAGAAAGCCAACACTAGGATTAATAAAGTCTGGTTATTAGTCCCAGGTCTAATCAACTTCATCACTCTGTTCTTTCTGATGAGAGTCTTCCTTGAAAAATTAATCTCTGGATCTTACCACAGTTTGATCATGAACAGTTGTGGCAGTATGTTCTTTGACACCTTACACTAGTCTCATGAGTAACCAAGGTGAAAGTTAGATTTTTAGATGACAACAGACATGGATGATTGCCGAGGAAAAAAAGAAAAAAAGTACCTGATTATAAAATCCACTTGAGTAGCTTTATACATATGAACTATTCTTCAGAAGCAAACACACCTATATATGTGTTCAAATTTTTACAGGACTAGAAACAATAACCATTTGAGAGCCATATAGCAGAAGAGTTTATAAATGTCCTGGTTTGGGCTAAATCAGAAGCAATTCTGTTCAGTGATTTTACTTTTCAGTTAAGTCTCTTCTAAGTAACTGCACTTTCTGAGAAACAGAAAAAAACATGTTTTTCCAGATAGTGACTGCTTCTAGCAGCGACAAAGCTTGGTGTTTGTAGTTAATACCGAGGAATGGTATGCAGAAAGGCTCTTGCTTATACTTGTTCCTGTAAGCAACTAAGGTCACTGCTAAATTCTATATCCCGTATTGAGGTACTGGAAGTGCAAAAGTGTTAGGGAGAAGTAAAAGTCACACCTGCAGGGAGGAGCGAATTGGCTAAGTGACTCAAAAATGACCAACTATGTATTCCATCCGATACACGTCATATTTAGTAGAAAGCTGAACAGTCATGAGGGTTAAGTTCTTCTTGTTTGATGGCCGACATCCAAGGAGGACTGCGTCCATTCTTCTGTCTGCAATCCCAATCTGTGCATTCCTGAATCCAGCTCCTACATCCCGTCTGCTGCTGACTCCAGCCTGGGATGGCCCCAGTGCCAGCCCTGCAGTGTTAGTGGTGACGTATTGTCATCAGGGTGTTTGGGTTCCGTATTGGTTCTGTGTATATTTGTATATATTTTATTATTTTCTTATTAATATTATCTTATTATTACTATTGTTTAATTAAAGTTGTTTTATTTTTTCTTTTCCAATCCGTAAGCCTCTCTCCCTTATTCTCTCTCCCTTCCCCTTCTGGGGAGGGAGAGAGTTCAATAGAGAGCATCTGTCATTCGTTAATGACCAGCCCAGTCCTAATCTGTGACAATAAGCTAAAATGACCACCACTTGCCCCTACATCTACAGTACCTACACTCCAAACAGCACTACTGCAGTACATTACCTACTGGGTCAGGTTAACCTTGACCAGCTGCTAGGTGCCCACCAGCTAGGTGCCCACCAGCCACTGACTTGCTCCCCCAGGGGAGAAAATAAGATGAAAAAGCTTCTGGATTGAGACAAAAATAGGGAGAACCTTTACAAGTTACTGTCATGGGCAAAACAGGCTCAACTTGGGAAAACCTATTTCCGGTTAAAATAGATTCGGGTCATGAGAAACAAAGATAAAAATTAAAGCAGCGCCTTCACCACCTTTTTCCAGACTCAACTGCCCTCCACCACTCTGATTCCTCCAAGCCACAGAGCTGCTGTGTGTGACACAAGGTATATGGGAGGTCTCTGAAGTGGCCTCTTGGGATCAGTCCAGACACCTCAGAGTGTCTGAAGTACACTGGATACCCAGCTGCAAGCACAGGAATTATATTGCACAGGGTGTTCAGTTCTAACAGATAAATACCAAGTGCCATTTGGGAGACAATGGTGTGTCTGGGACATCCAGGCAGAGCAGACCAGCGTGGTGCCATGGTCACACCAGCCCTGCCCTGCCCTGGTGTAACAGCTACGGACCAGATGGGGCTTCTCTCCACACTTGAAGTGACAGTATGGAACCTGTTTCCAGATACCTGAACCCTGCTCGGTGCAGCCAGGTGTGAGTTAACTGTCCATGCATGAAGACAGAGGACTTCTAGGCATTACATCTGGGATTACAATAAACATTTAGTGCATTTTCCCAGGTCCCATGTCCTATCTGCCAGTTTCAGGTACATCCATAGGATATTGGGCTGTAAGACAGCCCGAGGGGCACTGAGGCAGTATGTCAAACACCTGAACTTCTCTCCGATGTTTAGACACAACATTTATTTGTCTGCACCCTCATGCTGAGCTCTACCTGGCTCTGCCCCAGCCCTGAGAGCAAGGAGGAGGCCCCTGAGAGATGGGGTGGGACAGAACAGTGAGGGACTGTGCAGTGACCACAGCCCCAGGCCAGAGGCTGTCCCCACACAGACAGGAGTGACAGTGGGCTCTCCATGTTGGCCATTTTCAACATGGTCCTGAGTTGTGGAGCTTGTCCATCCCCATCCGGCATTTGAACAGGGCTGAGGAGCGATGGCCCTTTTTCCCTGGGCAGCTGAGGTCTGGGCCTTCCACCAATTCTGAAACCCCTGGTATCGTGGTGACCGTGTCACAGGGGGTTGCTAACACAGCCTCCAAGGACAAGTATAGGAACGGCTGCAAGATGAGTCAGCGAGATGGAGGTGAGCAGCTGGGTAAGAGATGGCTGAGGAGAGTGGGCAGGGAGGAGGGCAGGGAGACGAGGGCAGGGCTGCTGGGCCTGTGTAGGGAGGCAGGGGTTGCCCGTGGTGCAACAGATGGCAGCTGCTTCTCCTTTGTCTTCCAGAGCTGAAGGCTCACACAAGCACAGGACCAGACCATGGTGCACTCCTGGCCTTGTCCACGCAGCCAGAGAGATTCTCAACCTGGTACAAGGATGCTACAACAAAGTTAAGGAATCCAGACCCTGGCAGAGCCCCGGGCAGGGCTTGCCCATGGTGAACCAAGGTGGCTGCTCCTTTCTTTGTCATCCTGCCTTTTGCAGTCACAGGCCCAGACAAGGACAACACCAGATCATGGCATACTGCTGCCCTCAGCCACATGGTCAGAGAGATTCTCTACCTTCTACTAGGATGATGCAACAAAAATAAGCAATCTAGTCCCTGGCAGAGTCCTGGGCAGGGGTTGCCCATGGTGAGCCAGGCTGGTTGATCTTTTCTTCTTTATCCTGCCTTTTTCAGCCACAGGCCGAGACAGGGACAGCACCAGACCAATGTGCGCTCCCATCCTTGGCCACATAGTCAGAGAGATTTGCTGCCTTCTACAAGGATGCTGCCACAAAGTTAAAGAATCATGAGTCTAGCAGAGCCCTGGGCAGGGCTTACCCATGGTGAGCCAGGGTGGCAGCTCCTTTCTTTTTTATCCTTCCTTTTGCAGCTGCAGCTTGAGAAAGGGAAAGGACCAGACCAGTGATCACTCCTGTCTTCAGCCTCACAGCCAGAGATATTCACGACCTTCTACAAGGTCACTGCCACAAAGTTAAGGAATCTAGATCCTGGCAGAGCTCTGGGCAGGGATTGCCCATGGTGAGCCAGAGTGGCTGCTCCTTTCTTTGTTATTCTGCCTCTTGCAGCCTCCGGCCCAGACAAGAACAGCACCAGACCATGTCACACACCCATCCTCAGCCACACAGTCAGAGAGAATCACTACCTCTACAAGGACAGTACAACAAATTTAAGGAATCTAGACCCTGGCAGAGTCCTGGGTAGGTCTTGCCCATGTTATGCCAGGGTGGCTGCTCTTTTCTGTTTTATCCTGCCTTTTGCAGTCAGAGGACAAGACAGAGACAGCACTAGACCACTGCACACTGCCATCCTCAGCCACACAGTGAGATCCACTATGGTCCACAACGATGCTTCAAGAAAGCTAAGGAATCTAGACCTTGGCAGAGCCATGGGCAGGGTTTGCCCATGGTGAGCCAGAGTGGCTGACCCTTTCTTTGCCATCCTTCCTTTTGCAGCCACAGGCCCAGATAGGGACAGCATCAGACCACGTCCCAGTCCTGTCCCTGCTCTCTGCAACAACCCAGTTAGACTTTTCTGCAACTTTCGACAAAGCTACTGACCCAAGGACAAGGACACACACACAGGCCCAGTCTGCAGTGCGCCATGGTCCCACAGGCACCTGGAGGCTCCCCACTGCCGTGGACAAGGGGAGCTCTGCGCCACCCACCCTCCCTGTCTAAAACTCACCTTGAAATAAAATTTTCCGATTCATGAGCCATTGACTGGTTCTTCTACTTTGTGTGGTCTTTTGTGGGAAACTTCCTGGGTCTATTCATATTTACTTTATGTATTTAATATGTTTGTCTTTGTATATGTTCATATATATGTACTTATATATATGTACACACACATTTTCACGCAATTTATGTTCTCTGATCCCTTCAGGGATCCTAAAGCATCAGTTTTGTTTGCACCCATGTTTTAACTAACAGTGACCCTCATTAAGCAGTCTTTTATTAGGAATTAATATTTAAACTGGTATTACCCAGAAAGGTAAGGATATTGAAACATTCCAAATATTAGATTTTTTTTTTTTTTTTTCAATTCTTGAATGTTCTTGAGAGCAGTATTCAAATATACTTTGAATTCCAAGGCTCTCCTTGAAGTGCATTCAGCTTACAAAATACTGGAGTTCATGAATTCTTAGTAGCAAGTATTTAAGTCCTCATGGGAATGGAAACTGGAATCTGTGTATCCTGCACCTCAGACAGTAGCCAAAATGTGGTTTCTCTTTTTTCTATACAGAGGCATTTTCATTGTTGCCTTCAATTACTGATGAAAAAAAATCAGATCTGCTTTAGTTCTTTTTGCTGAGCAATGCAAATATCGTGAGACCAAACTGCAGATGAGAATAAAGTTTCCTTTACTACCAATGCTGTAGTAACTGAAATAGTGTCATTCCTCAACACTCAGCTTTCTTACAACCATCCTCGATATAATTCTGAGTCGATAAATACATCATGAAAAAGAATGAATTCCTGAAATCCTGGGAAAATAGAAGTGGGCAGGAAGGAAATATGATTCTGTTCAAAGACCTGCATTAAAGCCGCATTGGCAATATTATTTTTAGCATCTGATAATTCTATGTACTGTACTTTTAAAGGATAAAAGAAATAAGGTTATTTTAGATCTTTTCCTAAATAATATTTTTAAAATATAATTGCCTGCAGAAGGAGAAGGTATAGCAAATTCTACACTGCACTGATCACTTGCATCAAATGTCATTAGTTTATTTTGACCACTGTCTGCAATGTTGTAGTACCAGTCAAGCTATATGACTGGCATAAATAGTCTTCTTCATGCTGTCTTCTCAGTGAGGTACTGGTGGGAGGAAACAGGTCTTTTCACTCTGGTATTTTTCACCCAGCAGACAAGGTATCTGAAGGGATATGCTCAGGCAGCATGTGAATAGGGAGGAAGGAGGTATTCCTTCAGGTCTTCTCCATGTCATCTGCCCATGTCCCTTTGGAAGCAATTTTTTACTGCAGGTGACAGTGGTGGCTGGATTTGCTAATATATCTGAAGGTGGAACAGAGAGATTGTCAGACAAACAATTAGTTTCAGCTGTTATTCTGACACACTGACAAAATTTGTCCAAAAGGCAGTTGGAAAAAGGGTGATCGCATTTCTCTTTTGAAGGCAGAGTAACTTAGCAACATTTTAAAACCACAAATTTTTACAGGACCAGGAAAATAATGTTTCATTATCCTTCTATTTTTTTTTTTTTTTTGCCCATTTTTCAAAGGCCTGTTGAACCCATGTGGAGGTGGAAGAATTTACTAAAGTAAGCTAGACGGCACTGTGAAATGATAGAACTTCTAAAGCAGCTTGAAAGGGCAGGTCACCAACAGATCTTCTATCCTAAAGTACACATTGGACTCTACATACAGACCCTACCCAGAAAAGTAACTACTTGACATATCATGAACCAAAAAACTGCCCAATGATCTGTCAGTCCTGTGTGTTAATATCTTCATAATTATATATAATTAATCATGTATCATATAGGTCATAATCAATAGTTGCAGGAGTTGCTGCAAAGGTGTTTCATTTCAAATTGGTCCTAGAAAGTGAAAGAGACTTTTTTGGTAAAAGTGGATCAGGGTTTAGTGTTGCCTATTATCAAACTTGTTTTTTAATTTCTTTCTTTCCTGGTCTGCAGTTTGTGCTTGTTGTATGCGCTTGAGGTGACAACTCTAAAGGATCTTCTGAACAACCTTGTCACCATGGAAACACACAGTTAAACCTCTTCAGTATATTCAGAAAATATGTTAGATGTATAAATAACCACTATGTTTTCAAAGAAAACTTATTTCTTTCTTCAACTAAAAGCTAAACGCCCTCTTTCTTTTCAGTATAAATGCTGAAAAAATGTCTTAACTTTTGAGCTAATATTGATTTTACAAGTAGGTTCTATAATATAAACTTTCACTTAATACCTAAGAAATAAAGAATGACTATGAAATTTAATATCGCTATAATCTTTTAAAATATAAAATTTCATTTAATATAATGAAAAATTCAAAGCCCACTACTTTATCATAGCAAAATATGTTCCAATGATAAAAACTGCATGTAACAGATTTTAACAAAGGTGGCTGCAATTTGCAATAATTATTTTGCATATGCAGAAGAAGACACACATACATATATGTATAACACATATATTTATAAGATACATTTAATCTTAAAACTATGTTTCAGTTAACTTAAAACTCAAGAAACTTTGAGGAGACTTTCCTTTTGACAGGTAAGTTCAGGCAGATTTGCATGCCCCGAGGTATGTTCATTGATTCTAGTATGCTGCATGTGGGAACAGTGTAGAGTACATGCATGCCTGAGTTTACACTGCAAAGGAGATAAAATTATTTTCTCATATCTTCAGATTTATCTTTTCTTAAGCAGATATGCTTATTTGCTTATTAGGCAAGATAAGTCAAGTTTTTCCTGTTACTTTAAAATGCTTTTTCTGTTCTGTGGCCTGAAACAAACACATCTGTTCTAAACTGCGTGCCACATTAATCAATATTTCACAATATTCTTTAGAAATGAAAAATTTTTTAGTAGTTTGTGTCTTTAATTCAGACTGGTAAATGCTAAATCTAGATATAGAATCGGGAGTTCTCTTTCAATAAAAATTAGATTCAGTTCTTGCACATCTTGAGGTTCACTGATTCAAACACTTTCAGTTGTGAAATGAATCCTGTTCTTAATTTTCTTCTAAAATATATCAAACTAAATTTGGAAGGATAAAGAGAGTCTTTATTCAAGGTTAAGTTCAATTATCTTTACTGCAACATTTCCAAAAGTTTTTGGAACAGTAGGAAGGTATAAGAGTTTAGAGTTTTATGATTCTTCAAGAGTATTTCATGAATAATTCACACTTTCTATGCACGTTTTTTGGTCGTGACTTTACACATTGATACACAGCTTGAAGAGGAGGACTGTATTGCTTTAACTGCATGTTTGCGCTAAGTAATTCCATATAGTTTAAATTCAACAGTGAGCTACAGCATAGTTCTTTTAATTTGAGATATTAGGAAACACATGCTGAATTGAGAGTGCAAATTAAATGGCATAAAGTCAGTATAAAAGGACCTTTATTAGAAGTCATGTCAGGCCTCTAAGCGTGTCTGCTGGGAAATCGATTGAGAAGTCACTTGAGACTTGTATACTTAGGCAGCTAATAAAAGTATTTAACTTTTTTTCTTACAGCAAACCTGGCTCCTGAGTGTATGACATATATTAGATGTTTGAATTATGCAGTTTCTCAATTGTAATAATATAAAATATGTTTCTCCCCCCTCTTACTAACGTCGTCTTATTTGTAGCAGTGGTCACTCATGACCACACATGAACACAGGGAGCTGTAGCGTTTCCTCATTTAGGAGGTCCTGGCTAATAAACATGTCCACTTAACTTTATCACTTGTCACATACCAGTTGTAGGAAGATAACTAAAGTATCTTTCCTTCAAGAGCACTAAAAACTGAAAAAAAACCCTTGAGGCCAAAACAAAATCAAGAAATTTACTAATTTAAGTAATCGCAATGCCAGATGATTGAGATGGTGAACTTATTTCTGGTTTCTAAATATCAAATATATTTTCTTAAACATAAAGTTATTATCAGAACTGAGAGAAGTTTAGAAAATATGTTGCATTCATCTGCCAGAGCAGATGTGTTCTTGCCATCTTGGACGATGTAGATTATCCTAACTGGTCTCCTGTTACAGAGTCCTCAATCCTGCTCTGTCAGAAGTATGATGATCTTCTCTACGTCTTGTTTCTTGCAGGTGCTTGTACCATACAGGTGCTTCAGGTATTCAAAGGCTTTTAAAATATTACTCAGGTGCTTCAGATTTATCTGTTTCTACAACTGTCTACACAGTCAGATGTACAAAGACCTGCAAGTGGTGGAGTAACTCTCTTAATACTGTTTTATGCAGTCCTTGGAAGAAAGAGTTGAAGTGTCTCTCTTTTGAGTCAAGTGCTCTGCTCATTGAGTTATGGCCCTTTTAAATTTTTTTTCTCCAGTCAGTGGTTCTTCGCTTCCTGATGCAAAACAAAACAAGCTCAACTGCAGAGTTGGAATGTGGCCCTTATGTTTTGAGAAGACTTGTATTTGCTGACCTATGTCAATGGGCAACAGGCACAAACTGGAGCACAGGAGGTTTCATCTGACCCTGAGGAAAAACTTCTTTACTCTGAGGGTGACAGAACACTGGAACAGGCTGCCCATGGAGGTTGTGGAGTTTCCTTCCCTGGAATTATCCAAAACCCACCTACACGTAATCCTGGGCAACCTGGTCTAGGTGAACATGCTTTAGCAGTGGGGTTGGACTAGATGATCTCCAGAGGTCCCTTCCAACCCTTACTGTTCTGTGATTCTGTAATTCTGTGATTCTGTGATATCAAGTATGTTCTCAGCATACCTCCTGGAAATGCCAAGGATTTAGGTTGTGGACTGCTTACCCTGAAGATCCCCATCCCATATCCTATTTTCTTAGAATGAGATGGGCATAAAATTTTCTCAACCCTCTCAAAGTAAGGATTTAAACATAACAGTCAAATTTAAACACAATAAGCTGCCTTTTTACAAGCTGGTTTTTTTTTTTTTTCCCCAAGAAAACATGATGGAAAAACCAGGGTCAATCAGGAGAATATGCTTTATATTTCCAGCTTGCAATATATTATGCGTAAAGTCTGTATTCTTTTGCCTTGCAGCTACAGTCTCTAGATATTCATGCTGTTGAAGACTAGGGTAGTACATATTGGTTCTAATCCTGAACTTTCATTTTCACTAGCACGTATCAGGTTGGCTGGGAGGAGTCATCAGTGCCTGGTGCATGGGCAATAACTGAGTTTAGTCTAGTCACCACTTACAAAGAATATTGTAGAGGAAAAACAAATATAGAAACCTGCCCCAGTTCCAGAAATGCTATCAAGCAGAATTTATCTGCTTCCATGATTCAAATTGTGTACTAGATCAACCTTAATTCAAGGGAACATATTTATACTTGTGTATAAGCCATTTCCGTTCACAAAAACACATGCATATACCATTAGCTTTCAGTATATACAAGGTACTTAACAGGGGAAAAAAAAAATACTTTACTGAGAGAAACAGTAATCCTGTAATCACAGTCATTATACTGCATGAATGTTGATGAACTGCAAGGTATTGATTATGATTCTTTCCTCTGTTATTTCCTTAGACTATTGTGCTTAAATATCTTCTAACCTCTTCCTCCCTGCCTCTCCTTCCTTCCTCCTTTTCTTTCTCTTTCTCTTTCTACATTTATTTGAATGAAATTCACATAAATATTATCACTAAAGAAATGGTATGAGAAATGTTCTTCTTTAAATGTAACTAAATGTAAGAAAATATGTATTGTTAATACAAATTATTACATTTAAAGGTAAATGACTCCATATCACATTGGATCACATCACATAACCGTGGGTACAGACATGTGTGCATGCATGCTACAGTTGACTACACAGATTAGGCAATTTAGAGAGAAAAAGTAGTTTTCAAAGATTTATTATTTAATTTAATTATTAAGTAAGTTTTTTAAGATTTAATATTAATGTTTAATTTACATTACTATCATTTATGATTAAATTAGAAGAATTCCAAAGAGAAAGAACATATATAAAAGAGGGACTGACATTTTGCTCCTAGATAAAATTGTACTGTAATGGAATTTCAAACCACTAATTTGTTATTTTCAGGTAACAAAAACTATATAAAACTGTTCTGCATAGGAACCTTTGCGAATTAATATCTTAACTGTTGACTTTAAGGCTCAACTGAAAAATCTAAAAGGAAAGAGACCCATTTCTACTTTGTGATGTTTAATAAAATTCAAAATTATATCTGAGGAAGACTGAAGTAAGCTGATAAAAATGTACTTCTTTTGAAAAATGTTTCATAGATTCAGAGAAGGAAACTAGACTTACCATCATGTTTGAAGGCCTCTGAAAAGTGATAGAGGTTTGTTGGGGAGTGATAATGTTGTGCAGCTCCTCTCCAGCCCGGTGAAGATACACTTCCTAATGAAGGACTGCTTAATCGAGGTCTGTTCTTTGAATTAAATGAGGCTAAAGATGAACTACCAGATTTGATTCTTAGGATAGCAGCATATGAAGTGGGGAGACCAGGAACAGCTTCTGAATATTCTGAAAAAAAACCCAAGAAGTGAAGACTGAATAAAGATAAAATAGATCACTTTTCAAAAGAATACTCACTTATGCAGTAGAAAATTAGAAAACTTTCATCTGTACAAGGAGTGAGAGGCACCCCAGATTCCACAATGGACTCAGCTTCTAGAGGGAACTGGGTAGCAGAATATAGCTCTTAGACAGAAAGTTCCCTTGCAGTTTCAACACAACATAAAAATCAACTGGTTATTAAATTTCATACGGTAATATGAGTTTTCACTATTTTTAATTCTATTTCTATGACCCTAAGTCACTAGTTGAAAAGTGTCTGCCAAGACAGCATCTTGCCTCCACAACCTTGCATTACTTTGTACACACAGTGCAGAAACACTGGCTTAAGCTAAATATGCTTTTAATTTCGATACTGCTCTGCAAATCAATTGGCCTAGCTAAAAAGCCCAAGAGCCCGTATATGCACAAATATCTCTCCCATAAACCTTGCCCATGCCTGTCATCTCCTTTTCTGTCTCTGCAACTTTGCTTTTTTTTTTCTTTTCTGCTTGTACTTAAAATTTCAGCGTCTACAAATAATAGTGCCCAAGTTTTTGGTCCCCGTGTAACATCAAATATAAAATAAATAAATGTTATATTATTGTAATAGATCAAAAATATCACTCACGACATGTAGAAACAAAGCAAACAGAACTATGGAAGTCAATAGACCTTAACATGCAACAGTCTTAAGAAAGTGAGAAGAACATTTAAACATACATTCATATAGATGAGGAAAGGGACCGAGACTGCATATCCAGTGCCCATGAAAGAACAGCCTTTTTGGGTAACAGTGGAATTGGCTGGCAGAAAAAATATCATTGTTCTGTCATCTCCACTGATGACAAATATTTATAAACTGGACATTCTTCACATTGGCATAACATGAATGAAAACTGTGAGTGTTCAAAAGCTTTGAATAACGGCACATTCCATTGAAATAAAATCTCTTTAAAACACTAGGTCATGGCGTTGCTGGAGAGCTTTTGGGAAAATATTCAAAGCATAAATACAGTTTTGACTATTTTATATTTCAAATGGTTTAGAGAAATATGCATTTCACTTCATGAAAATTGTGACAGAGGATGCTTAGAGTCTTTCAGGTTTTGGAAAAGATCATTTCAGTACAGTATTTATCATCCTTGATCACATATTAAAAGTTCATCTCTTCTACCTTGTAGGAGGAGCTAGAATTCAGCAAAAGCAAATGACCAGTATTTTAAAATTACCATTTTCATCTGCGCAATCCCTAAATATATAGATTATTTGATGATGCTGTATCTCGTTTAAAATTTGGATTTAAATACAAGTTTTAGCAATCAGATGGGAAAGGGACAAATAAAGAGAACTCTTCTTCAATTTGTTTTTCATCTTGGTTTCAAAAATTATCTACTTTATAATGCACCTCATGATGTTTTGTTTCTCATAAATAAAATATCGTCTTTCCTGGGCGACAAAGAGAGCGGAAATAGAACATCAACATGATAAATTAAAATGTAGTACAAAAATATATTTTATAAGACCTCTTAAAATATTACCACTGGAATATAAATATGATTTTGCAGAAAATATCTTTGATTGTCTTTCAATACATTCCTTCAACATTTCACAATATTAATGTATTTTTGTTCTTTTAAAGTAAAATTTTTCCATAGGAGGAAAGTAAAGTAAAATCTTTCAAATTCCAGTGGAATATTGAAAAAAATAAAAAAAATAAAAATAAAAATCTATCCTCATTAAAATAGGTCATTTTCATCCTGATTTCCCGGAGGTCAGAATCTCGAGGTCATTGAGTTTTCTTGAAGAATTTTTTATATTTTTACTTATTTTGGTCTCCCCTAATACTGATTTATTTTATGAACAAAAAATATTTTTCACCTTACAAATATAAATTATTTCAGATAAATTAGCTGCAGTATAAAGATCTGTGGTTAAACTTATCACATGAAATGCTTAATGCAGAATGAACATCTTCCTTATGAGCAGAGAATGAAGGCACATCCTAGTGAATACAGATACAGGAAAGGGATAAGTTTATAACACAGTCTGTATCAGAGGATGGAAATGCTTGGTGGTGAATGTAGCAGTCCTGATGCCAGGAGAGCTAATTAGTTGGGCACTGCGGAGCTCCTCAGATCCTCACAGCTCAGATCCTCTGATACCCCCAGGGTTGCTGATGCCCGCTGCGGAAATGCAGCAGGAAGTCTGTAAATGGACAGATTGGGATGCTGTCCTGTTTTTCTCACATGAAGCTGGGATGTGGCCAGATTGTAGCTTGTAACAAGGATGCAAGGCACCATGCAAAGGACTCTTGCTTTGAAAAGACATCAAAACTTGCTGTCTTTTAAATACACACTTATCCTTCTGCTTCTAACTCAAGGTGAACAAATGATCTGTAATCAACATGAGATGGACAGGAAGCAGAAAGAGAATACTAAATTAAAAAATGTGTTTTCACAGAAGTATCCCTGTGTATAGTTTTATACGTAAGTAAACGATTATGTAATTCTAACAGTGATATGTATTCTATTTTACAGGATCCATTTCTACAACTTTAAAAAAAAAAAAAAAGTAAATGTAGGAACAGTGATGATTGCTGTTGAGAAGACATTCCTCCACTGTGCACACAGACATAGAAGGAATACACACTGGAAGGAATTTTATTTTATAATAAAAAAAACGTAGCCCTGCCTTTGGTCCAAACTTTAGAGCACAGCATAATAAACCTTAATAAGTTTTCCAAAGGAAACATGATTGTAATCACATATAGAATGAATGTATTGCTCCTTGAGTATTTTCTGCAGATACAGGAACTTTTTTATTTTCAGCACGGTATTTTAGCTCTATGCTATCTGCCTTATGCCAAAGGACACGGATTTGGGAAAACTTTATGACAGTACTTTTTCAGCAAGTGATAAACACTTTGTGCAACTGAAATATGGTACTATTAGGCTGTTAAGGTTAATGTATGTCTGATATATGCCATACATATATCCGTAGACAACTCTAATATCTGAAGACATTCTAAGCTATGTAGTCCGTTTGTTGACAACAGAAGACAGTTCTTTAGATGTTCCTGAGTGTTTCAGCTATTCTAGCTTGAGAAGATTCAAATAATTATTCTTATACCAGTTTGTTGGGAAAATTATGAGACAGTCTTCCTTGATGGGTAGACAGAAAATCTTCCTGTGTAAGCTAGAGAGTCTTAGCTGTATTCTTTTGCAAAGAAATGGAAATTAGTCAACAGAAGTTAAATGCTAATATAAACCTGACTCTTAGATGGACCATTTAATATAGAGTCTATGCTTCTATTGCCCTGTATCTTCAGCTTGGAAAGTGAGTGGGCGAGCGCACAGCTCTGCATGTTTCTACATAAACATACTGTATTATAATTCTTCCTTTTGTTTCCAATATTAAATTTTTCAGTTCAATGACACACTGAGAAAAAAATGTAGCCGGGTCCCTGCTCCTTTAGCAAGTTTGCCACTTAGATCTCCTGCTGCTGTGTCTCTCATTCACTGTCATCTCCATCTGCTCATATAAAAGTCTCTCAGATGATCTTGCTCACAGGAAAGGAACTTCTTTCTACTGGGTTCTGCCAAATTTATCACCTAGCAAACAAGTTAAGACAAATAAGCAGCCTTCCTCCCTGCTGCCCAGCCATACAGGAGAATCCAAAAGTAGTACACATATATAAAGTCATAAAAAAACACATTAAAAATTGTATCCTGTGTTACACTTCATTCATTTACCACCAGGCCAAATTACAGATTATACACACATGGGAAAGCAAAGTAACCATTAATCCTTTCAAAATTGTACTATGAAATATTTTTTTCTTTTTAATTGCGAAGGCATACCAACTTACGAGATGAGGCATAGTACAGCTCCTAGTAATCTTGAGCTAACTAGTACTGCTGATCTAAATAGTTCGGGATCAGACTTTATGTCATTAGGGTGAGTGCCTGGAACAGCTTCCAGGCAGAGGAACACATTTGGAGAGCAAAGAGGTTTTAGGAGGTCCAGGAGTCAGACAAATGTGGAGGGCTAAGCAGGAAATGGGATTGGAAATGGAGAAAGTACGATAGCAAGACTTGTTTCTTTGGTCAACATATCATGTTGCTAGATGAAAGTAAACAGAAGCTGTATTGAAATCTCCAGTGGTATGCAGCCTTCCTTTTTGCAAAGTTAGAATCAAAGTGCAGTTTTTGCTAATTAATATTTTTCATTTTTAGACTATGACTCTCCCGTTTCTTTGCATACATAATACAATAAACTACTTCAGTAAACAGGATTCAACAAACCTGTAATAGTTTTGACAACTTCTTTTTGCTGAAACAGTATGTATAGGCAGCTTGGTGAAATGAACTTATTCTGTAGTGCCTCATCAAGTCAAGAAGACTTTTCACACATAAAAAGAATAAAAAAAGAAATTTAAAATTCTTTGTTATCTAGTTGAATGGGGAACACTTTTTCCACAGTGGTAAATCCAGGGTTTGAAAGAACAAAAAAATGATCTCACATGGCATGAATGTAAAGTACCATGGGAAGAAAGAGAAGGAAAGGATACAAAAGTCATTCTATATGGTGAAAAAGTTCTGCAGTAATGGCAGTGTTAAACAAGCTGGTTTGTGACCTTTCATGGTACAATTGTTTTGATTGGCTGGGATTAGTGATCAACATGAAATTTCACCCTGACTCTGATTGCTCTGTCATACTGATGGGGATGCTGTATCTGTGTAAAGTTTCCCTTGTAAGACATAACTGGAAATGGTTAATAAATCATACATAAGCAAATATTCCTTTTGTTTTGTTTTGTTTACTGAAAGCCTGTAGCCTGTGATCATTACTGACAACTAGAGCAGAAATCATGCTTACCTGAAAACAAAACCTACTTCCTAATCTGAACATTCGCCTCCAGAGATTTAGACTTCTGAAATGCCTAGCTGCAGTGGCTTACATTAGAATATATTTTTATTGGAGTACTATTTACAATAAAATTATTCCTTTAATTTGGTTTGGATTAAACTTCTGAGACTTGGGTGAATAAATTTATTTTCTGTTATTTAAGTACATAGTTAAACTAGTGGAAGTAGATGTTACTTCTTAATGTGTTTTTTATCTTTATCAATCTACCTTTAAAATCCTTGAGAAATTCCATCAAAGACCTATGGGTAGCTCTCAAAACACTGCTGAACTTCAGCTTCACAATGAAATTACATTTTCCCTAACCTCATTCTCAGAAATAACTTAAGTATTTGGTATGAGACATCCGAAGGTTTTTCGGCTGCAGCAAGCACAGATAAGGAGTATATAGGCCCAAATGGTAAAGATATTAAGCAACTAGAAACAAGACACAATAAAATCAGTGGCTTAGATTAACTGTCATAGTTCTTTGCAATAGAACTACCATTTATAACCATTTTAGCAAAAGTATGACAGTTTTAGGTAGACTTATTTTTTTCTTCCAAATGCACATTTACTTAAATGTGATTTCCAACAGCAAACTATGATTTGAACTAGTTTGGTAACTTTTTAATGAATCGTGTCAACTCCCTAAATTATTTTCATGCATTTTTTATCATTTCCAGCCCATTCTGCTCTTCAGCCTGTCTTTGGTCATATTCACCACAATGAGGAATAACAGCACCACCAGTAATAGAGAAACTCTCTTCTGCTAGTTACTGATTTTTTTTTCTTTTAGAAAGCAAAAATATTAATTTCGAGATAATTTGAAAGAAGATTACTCATGTAAATTCTAATACCTATGTCAGGTTAAGTTCAACTTCATTTCATGTGTACTGTGGGAAAACTAAGCTGACACTGAGAGAAGGAGCATCTTTTCCCACAGGGTGGCATATGCTTACACATGTTCCTTAAGTACAGTCCATGGGTACAAAAATAAACCACAAATACTATCCTGTTACATTTTATCTGACAGATTTATTTCAAAAGGCACAACACATGTCAACAGAGCTCCAGCAATGGTAGTATGTAATTTGACCAAAATACATTCTTTCTTCAAATAGAGAAAGGTGACAAAGCAAATTCACTGAATCCATGCCCAAAACTTCTTTGAAAACTATCTTTGTAGTGTTTGAAATCTATGGAGAGTAAAGGTTTCTGACTCTCAGGGTGATGTTTTGCTTTCCTTCCTTCCTTTTTTTTTTTTCAAGTGACTCCTGGTCAGTTACTAACTCATTGACATTTCTCAACTATCTAATTAAAATGTGGTATATCTTATAATACTTGCAAATGTGACCTTCATTTGTATATTTTTGCTAGCTAGCATGTTTAATCAAATGTCACTAAGAATGCTAACACATTTTTTTCATTGTAACTTTTAATTACATTGTTTCAGCAGAAGTGTTCAGTCTTCTAAGCTTATGAAAATATGTGTCTTCATTCTGTAAACAGAAATACATTTTCTGTCTTGTTCTGTACATGCACATCAGTTTCCTTTCAAACTGCTCAATGAAATGTAGTTTGGCAGTAACCTGAGAGAGGGATGCAAGAACAGTAGGAAACTGTGTTGATAAGGTGTCAATCCAAAGCATGTCTTTATGAGAACTAGGATTACTACTAAAACACAGCAACATGTTAACGAATTATATTTTTCCGACAAAATGAGATTAACTGTAACAAAAAGAAAAACAGAACAAACCAAACAAAATCAAAATATGAAACTCAGAAAAAAATAAAGAAAAAAGTGGAAGTCAGCAGATATTCTTGAGAACTGGTTAGTGCATCTGATCCTCTGCACACTACCAACTGTATGAGGTTTAGTCTACATGTCAGAAATTTAATTTTAAAGACGCTATTATATCCCTGTTATTACTCAAAACAAAGGGCAATGTGACAACATATTCAGACAGTAATCAAAACCAAACCAAGCCAAACAAAAAGATTGAAACCTTCACAGGGAACTTCATTTTAAACATCTGAAATCTGGATGTCTACATGTGAGATAGTGAGGCTGGTACTACTTTACAGGTAGCAAAGGGGAAGAAGAACTTGGTATGTGATGTGATTGAAGTGCTCTGTAAATGGCTACTTTTTGCCAGACTTTAAAAAGAGAGAAACACGAATAGCTTGAGATGTCAACATTTCAACTTGTTCACATGTCCATTGTCTTAATCCTTTCATCATAAAACAGTCAAGCTTCATTTGTGTCTTTTCTGCTGAAAATGTCCAGTTGTTCGGCAAAGGAGTGAAGATCAAGTGATTTGAATTGTTTTCGAAAGCAGCAGTAGGGCATGATTTAGAAGCTGGAAGTTCTCAAGGAAAATATACTGGTGGTCTTCATCAATATTTTTCACCACAGATTTGATTTTTTCCAGGACTTTGGCCAAAATAAGTAAACCTTAAATCCAAAAACTGTTCTGTTGAACTTTTCAGTAGTCCAGTGTTCTAGGAAGATACATGGTAGTTTAATTTGAAAATCCAAAATAGCCTCTCACTTTGTAGAATTTGATTTTCTCTTAGAAATCTAGTCATACAAGGCAGAAAATTTGAGAACACAGAATACTATGGACAGATATAGAAAAAAAAAAAAAAATATGGATATATTTTGTTCTCCTTTAAAGTAACAAAGGGAAAGTGCTTTGAAGACTTAAAGCATTGACTGAAAGATAATAAAGAATGTTTCCAGTGGTTATTAGCAAATGAATCAGCATCTTTGGAATATTATACTGTTAGAGATAGTTTAAATGTCACTGATTTTTATGAGGAATTATTTTGATTAATATAAAGATGAGTTTGTAGAGTTACTTGTTTCATTTCCTACTGAAAAAACAATCTCTTTTCCATCTTACTTCCACTTCACACTCATAATGCAGCGAATAGATTACTCCATATATGCCAAATTATTCCCACTTTGCATCCAAAATATAACATCCACCAGATCAAGCAAAATATACTTCAAAATAGAAGACTTTCAGCTACAGAATTCTTACAACAAAAATAATAAAAGTAATAGGATATCCCAATTATGGAAGAATATTAATCCAAAGCAAAGTAATTTTAAACTGAAAACAGTGCTTCGAGATTGTTGTCGTATTATTTTCTGTCAAAACACCTAATATTTTCTCTTTCAAAATATGCTAATATAATATAAAAATTACAACTATTTAGGGTATGTTTCTGCCGTAGCATAGGCTTCAGACACAGTGATTATGTTTAGTAAATGTTAGGCACCTTTTTCAAATTCACTGAAATCATGTAATGAAAAGTGATTTTCAGATGTAAAAAGTATAAAACTCTTCTTTGAAAATTCTTTTTCTGAACTTATTGAAGGAAAATTTAATCCCAAAAATATCAGCAAGACTTTATATTTTAGCATATTCCATCTAGCTCAGTATTTATTATTTCTGTTTTCTGTGCTCTTTAAGACCACAGATGTGTCTGACACTTTATGAATGTGTGGAATTTTTCTGCTGGTCTGTCTAATAAAAAGGAATTTTAGGCCAGCTTTGTCTGGAAAATAACACTTTGAGCAGACTGTGTAGATAGCTGAGGGCATCACTACTGTCATGCCATCGAAAAAGAATGTAGAAATTAGCTGCCTCTACATATCTTGTGATCTTTGTCCTGAAGGAGTAGTGCTACTTACTAAGTGTAATTTCTAGGCATATATGAAGAAGTTTCCTAAGACTCTTAAGTGGGTTTTTTGTCCATTTTTAGATACAATTCATTGTGCTACTTCCTCAGGTACTTTTCATACAGTATTTTTCAGCTCAAAAAATGACGTGTATTCTCTAGAAGGAAAGTATGTAGCGTTACTAATATGAGATCCATAGATTAACCTACACTGCATGCTTTTAATTGAAATTTTGACTTATTTTCCCTGTGGCTGATGATTATCAGAGTGAGCTGTCAATTCTGAATGTGAAGGGAGAACCAAGTACCAAAGGTCAACTATTTCAGCATGAATCAATTAAAGTAATTAGGTGGATAGAAATCCTTATTTATAATTCTTCCTTCATACAATGATATGCATATCAGTGTTAGGCGGACAATAATAGATCAATCCACAGCTAAGGAGACGTTTGTAATTGACATTGTTAATATAAAACACTTGATTAAATTATTAATATTAAATAAAAAGCAGCCCAAATTTTACTAGTGTGCGAAGGAGACTACCTGCTGATTTTCTTGGCAATAGTAATGTGTATACATTTGTAAAACCATGGGGTTTTAAGAGATCAAATATCTTCTTGGCCAGAAAAATACAGTCTAAAAATGGTCACTTTTCAGAAAGGTTTTGAAACATCCTCTGGTACTGTTTTAAAACTACCACTTTTGTTCTTTCTCAAACAACAAATTATCTTCTCATAAACAACATTATTGCTATCTTATCCTATTCCCCCAAAACTACACCTGAAAAATTGCTTTTTTGGTGATGCGAGTACATCCAGGTCGGCTGGACAGCTGGTGCGAGAGTTATTACTTGTGGTGGTGTTTTTTCGTGTGCTCATCAGACTTCTCTGGTTTGTTTTACACAGTAACCTTGCTAACGAGGACTATGTCTCTTTGCTTGCACTTTTATCTGTTAGTAAAACAGGACTCCCTGCAACCATGGATGATACCCCAGCAGAAGTAACATTGACTCCAGACTAGTGTCCTATTGTGTCACTAGGGTAGTGACTGGGCTGAAATGGGGCCCTGGGCCATGGGCAGGGTCGGGGGAAGCCCTGGAGAGACCAAGAAGGGCTGCCCAAGCCTATCAGGACCCTCAGGGGCCTGACAGCAGTCTTTCTTGCCAGCAAGGTGTGCTTTAAGCCCTGTGGATAATTGGGTTCAGCAGGGACCTGCCATGGAGTGTTTTGGTTGCTCTAAGATGGCAAGGCTATTTTAAGGAACACAAAGCCAGGGCAGAGCCAGGGACTGATACAGGGACAAGGTGTGGGAGGCTTGAAGCTGGAGGAGGGCAGAGGAATTCATACTGCCCATGAGGAGGCCTGGGAGGCGGCAGGGAGAGAATGGGAGAACTGGGTTCAAGCCTGACCAGTGACTCCTAAGAACAATTCAGCCTATGATCTTAGATTCACAGAATCGTATTGGAAAAGACTTTTAAGATCATCGAGTGCAACCACAATCCTAACACTGCCAAGTTCACTTCTAAACCATGTTCCTAAGCACCACATCTACATGGCTTTTACATACCTCCAGGGATGATGACTCAACCATTTCCCTGGGCAGCCTGTTCCAATCTTGACAACACTTTTGGTGAAGAAATTTTTCCTATTACCAATCTAAACCTCCCCTGGCGCAACATGAGGCCATTTCCTCTTGTCCTATTGCTTGTTCCTTGGGAGAAGAGATCAACCTTCAACTTGCTACAACCTCCTTTCAGGTAGTTGTAGAGAGTGATCAGGTCTTCTCTCAGCCTCCTTTTCTCCAGACTAAACAACCCCAGTTCCCTCAGCCACTCCTCATCAGACCTGTTCTCCAGACCCTTCACCAGCTTCGTTGCCCTTCTCTGGACATGCTCCAGCACCTCAATGTCTTTCTTGTAGTGAAGGGCCCAAAATTGCACACAGGATTCGAGGTGCGGCCTCATCAGTGCCGAGCACGATCACTTCCCTGGTCCTGTTGGCCACAGTTTCTGATACAGACCAGGATGCTGTTGGCCTTCTTGACCACCTGGGCACACTCTTGGCTCACGTACAGCTGGCTGTCGACCAGTATCCCCAGGTCCTTTTCTGCCGGGCAGCTTTCCAGCCACTCATCCCCAAGCCTGTAGCACTGCGTGGGGTTGTTTTGACAAGACCATTACCATTAAAATGCAGATTTACAAACAAAATACTGAAAACAAAAAAAAGTTACTAGAATATATATATATATATATATATATATATATATATATATGAATGAAAACTGTGTTCATTTGAAAAGAAAGGAAGTTACTGCTTCAGGCTTATATCGCCAGGCAGAGCTTTCATCAAGCCATAAGCATACTTCACTATTCAAACAGCCTCCCAGACTTCAAAACAACATGGACAGAAGAAACTGAAAGTTAAGAGAAATTAGCCAGTTATTTAAGAGAAACTGCTGGGAATAATTTTAAGAACATATTATTAGTTTTTATACATCGTAATAAGTGTATACATATTTTCATCCTTGGATGAAAGAATCTGTGGCATTTTTCATTGAAGTATGGAAGTAGCAAGAAATAAAGTTGTAAGGCTTTCCTGAGGTAATGAAAGATGAATATAGCTTTCTGAAAAGAGATCGTGTATTAATAAAACCAAAAACCCTGGAATTTTTCAGGTTTGTGTAATCTACAAATTAAGATTAGTTTGGAGAGGTAACAGCTGTACAGTGTACAACTTGTTTAAAGAATTTTGTGAAATTTTCTTTTATTATAAGGGAATGTCCTCAGTTTGGAAGCTGTGCAAGTAAACAGAGATCAAATTAACATTCAATGCAATGAGTAAAGAGCAAGATATTCTAACAGCATTTAATTAAAATAATAAAACAATCCACCAAAATTTTGTCAATTAGCATTTAGTTTTTGAGAAAGATCAATTTTACTTTGACATACAAATTTGTGTATAGGCTTTTGATTAACACAGAGACATTTATGATTCACAGCTAAAGTAAAGCTTTGTTTAGATGACAAAATTAATTAAAGGTTACCTAGGACAATGTAAGTTTTTCTGTTTCCTGTGACACATATTTTTACATATTATCCAGTTCTGTGTGTTTATGTGTCCAGTGGAAGCAGACAGTCTTTCATCCCTTTAAAGTATCTATCTGCTCTGCTGATTCAAAGCATTTGTATTGTTTTTGAGGCAGCTAATGAATTCTTCCCTACCCTTGGGTCCTTCTCTAGTTCTCTGTGGTTTGCTTTAGTGTTCGCTAAATATTTTACAGTGCACTCTCCACCTTGGCTTGCATCTTTGAGACCTTTATGTGTCTTAGTCTTCCCTTAGGAAACCTATCAATTAATCACTGGATGTATCGTTGGTGTAAACAGCTACGGCTAGCAATTATACAATCCTTCAATCCTTACATATACAGAGTGAAATTCATTCTCGTGCTCTGGACAAATACACCGGCTAAGCACTTCTTAAGCATTTCTGAGTATTTAAAGTGGCACATAGGTCTACAGAATGCTAAGGGGATTTTATGTTATTTCTGAAGTGCTTTCAAAAATAATAAAGCAAATTTAAAAAATCCCACCTTATTAAGATAGACATTATTCCACTGTTCTCCTGCATGGAAACAATGGTTCCATGAAAAGGTATAGGCCGAAGCTCATCTGTCTTGAGACACCTCTTTGTTTGAGATGTACTAATAGAGATGAGTATACCAACTTTTCAAAACATGAAGAATTCTTCCAGTCTTTGCAATAAAATAAACTAGGGTGCACTGTGCAGTGATTTGTATTTGCATAAGGTAAATCCGTAATGGAAACACTTCTGCACACTCTTTTCCTAAATTGGAAATAACTTTGCTGTACTAAATGCTTAATATTCCTCAGTCTCTTCAAGTAATTCCTAATTCTTCTCCTCTGTGTTCATAGTGGGTGTTTTTAACCACAGGATCTGGTGCCTGCTTGTGTGCACTTCCAGCTATAAGCCTATTCTGGTGCTGAGCCTGGCACCCTCAATAAAGTACTTGTAAATTCAAAGGAAAGCCATCAAAAGGATGAGGACAGCCATCGAGACAGGCTGAGAGAGTTAAGGTTGTTCAGCCTGCAGAAGAGAAGGCTCTGGGGATACCAAATAGCAGCCTTCCAGTACATAAAGGGGGGCTACAGGAAAGGTGGGGAGGGACTCTTTATCATGGAGGGTAGTGACAGGGTGAGGGGTAATGATTTCAAAGTGAAAGAGAATAGATTTAGATTAGATATTAGGAAGAAGTTCTTCACTGTGAGGGTGGTGAGACACTGGCACAGGTTGCCCAGAGAAGCTGTGGCTGCCCCCTCCCTGGCAGTGTTCAGGGCCAGGCTGGATTGGGCTTTGAGCAACCTGGTCTGGTGGAAGGTGTCCCTGCCCATGGCAAGGGGGTTGGAACCAGATGATCTTTAAGGGTCTTTCCAACTGAAAGCATTCTATGACTCTATGATTCTATCTCACTCAGTACTTCAGCAAATTAGTCCTAAATAGTGCTCCCATCGAATGCTTGCAGAAGCTATAGCTGAAAAGACTTAGCTTTGGCAAAATTATGCCATATAAAGGTGAAAAAAAGAACTTTAAGTTATTAGAAGAAGAAATTTTAATGGTTCCGTTCGCATGTAGAGAGATAACTTTCAAAGTTTGACTCAAACTCAAAATAATACTTTCAAATATTTGATAAGATTGACCATTTGTCCCTAGTACAGACGAACACACACATGCAAACTACACAGTCAACATTAGACATCAGCAAAGCAACACAAATAGGGCAGTGCCTTTACAGGCAGCACCTAAACACCAGCAGAACAGATGTTACTCTCTCCTAGAAAAACAGTTTGGAATAGGGTTTAATGGGAAGGCAGAATGAGACAAGCAGGGGCAAGGCATGGCAAGGCGAGTGAACCTTCCAGCAGCTTATCTATACCCAGCTGCACCTTTTATCACACAATCCTAGAATGTATGTGGTTGGAAGGGACATTTGGTTGGAGATTGGAAGTTGAGGTCATTTAGTCTAACTCCTTTTGCTACAGCAGGGCCACCTAGAGCAGGTGTCTCAGGGCTATTTCCAGATGATTTTTCAATGTCTCCAAGGATGGAGACCCTGGGGACACACCCTCACAGTAAAAAAGTGTTTCCTGATGTTCAGAGGGAACTTCCTATGTTTCAGTTAGGGCCCATTGTCCCTGGTCCTGGCACTGGGCACCGCTGAAAAAAGGCTGACCTCTTTGCACCCTCCCTGTGGCTACTTATAGACATCGATGAAATCCCTCCTGAGCCTTTTCTTCTCCAGGCTGAACAGTCCCAGCTCTCTCAGCCTTTCATTCTAGGTGAGATGCTCCAGTCCCTTCATCGTCTCTGCGGCCTTTCAGAGGCCCTTTTCTCCAATATGTCCATGTCTCTGTTGTACTGAGGAGCCCAGCACTGGACACAGTCCTTCAGCTGTGGCCTTATCAGGGCTGAGCAGAGGGGAAGGATCGCCTCCCTCAACCTGGTGGCAATGCTTTGCCTAGTGCAGCCCAGGATACCACTGGCCTTCTTTGTGGTAAGGGCCCATTGTTGGCTCATGTTCAACCTGATGTCCACCAGGACCCTCAGGTCGTTTTCTGCAAGTCTGCTTTCCGGCTGGATGCCCCTCAGCTTATGGGGCAATGGTACCTTAATTGAAAGTCTGCATTTCTCAGGTTTCCTGAGAGTTCAGTAAGAACATTCAGACAGATGTTAAAACTTAATCCTAAAACAAACACATGTATACAGAATACTCTGCTGTCAAAGATAAAAAACATCAGCGTTCTCTGTCGTAGGATTTAACATAGGGCTGAAAGGACTTTTTCACTCCGGTAGTAGTATCAATTACTATTTGAAGCTTAATTAGCTGCTTAATTAATATTAGCTGCTTTCCAGCTGGGTGATTCTCAACATACACTGGTGCCTGGGGTTGTTCTTCCCCAAGTGCAGCACTTTGCACTTCCCCTTGTTGAGGTTCCTGTCAGCCCCTTTCTCCAGCCTGTTGAGGTCCCTCTGGTTGGCAGCATGACCCTCTGGCATTATCAGCCACTCTTCCTAATTCTGTCTCATCTGCAAACTTGTTGAGGGTACTATCTGCCCTATCATCCAGATCATTAAAGAAGATGTAAACCAGGACTGGCACCAGTATTGATACTGGACTAAACCACTAGTTACTGGCCTGCAACTAGACTTTGCGTTGCTGATCACCACCCTCTGGGCCTGGCTATTCAGCTAGTTTTCAACCCATCTTGCTGCCTACTCCCCCAGCCCGTACAGCAACACCTTCTCTAGGAGGATCTTACAGGACACAGTGTCAAAGGCTTCATGAAGTTCAAGGAGATAATAGCCACTGCTCTCTCCTCATCTACCAGTCATGATCCCTGACATTGCCTCCTATCCTTTCTGTTTTGCCAGGTTTGTTCCTTCCTGACCCACCTCCATCCCTTCTTTTCTCTGCATTTGGCTCTTCTCAGAACCATCTTGTAACAGCTATTTCTCCAATCTCCCTCAAACATCCCATAGGTTTGGTCTTTCCTGTGAAACCCATGACGATCTTGTTTTGCTCCTTATCAGTTACAATGTTCTGGCTGACCTCCATGGATATACCTGAGGCGTTCTTCCAGCGGTCTGTCAGACAGTGAATTGAGACCTTGGGCCTTTGACATTACTTCTCTTATCTCTTCTTTGTTAAGGTTTGCATATTTAGGTGTTTAATATTACACTTTTCCTGCCTCTTATCCTAATGTTTTAAGGATAGACCAGATAGCCTTACATTGCACATATCATTACAGCCCATGTAAGTACAGTGTATTTCCCTGGAAAGCATCTGAGAGTGATAGCCTAACCAATGTTTTTCCGATTTTTTTTTTGGATAGCCTTCTCTTCTTCATTGATGATAGTGGGGCCTAGGGAGACTGGACTTCCTAAATGTAGCCTTTGGGAACTTTACCTTTATTCTCAGTGAATGTCAATGGCGCCTATGTGCCTCAGTGAGGTTTAGAAGTTGAACTTAGATCAGCCTTAGGCTATTTATAATCATTTTACTTTTCCAATAACTTTAAGAAAACTGAAGGATCCATTTTATAGGTGTCATAAATGTCAACAGCATATAGTTGCCATATATATGTATGGTAATTTATCTTTATTATTTTTATTAAAATATATATATATTGACAGTATAAAAAGGTTAGCCTCTTTAACCAAACTGGACAAGGTATTGTATAAATTTCTAGTGACTGAGAATAATTAACAGATGAGAAGACAAATATCGAAAAAGTTGCAGAAAGAAGTTGGCAGTTTATAACTGCCTTACGTATTATACATACAACTAAAAGATCTCATAATTACATCTAGACCTCACAATTTTATCCTACAGGGTGTCTGAAGAAGGATGGACATCTGAAGTCTCAAATAAAGACCTACAGTCAAAATGATTTGGAGATTAATATCATCATGCAACCCAACAAAACGCCCTGTAATATCATCCCATCGAGCAGTGGACAGTCACACATCTCTTTGTAGTCTATTCAATGGCTTATTAGAGCCCCAAAGAAATTATCCTGAGTGCTTTGCCTAGTCTTTTCATAAAGTCATCAGGAAGAATTCCTATTAGGAATTAACAAGAAAAAATACATGATATGATAATTATAAAGCTAGAACCGAAGCACGTTTTATTAACAGCAACAAGTCTAAAGAGAAAATCATATCAGCAAGTAATGCTATTATAAATTTGCATGCAGGATTCTAATAAAATGCATAAATGCATTAGGGTCATCTATGTGGGAAACAAATCACCTGCAAATGTTGGCACTGTAACAGATGTAATGGGATTACAGTCGGGAACCACTGAAACACCATGATAGACAAACTTAGTCCCCACATGTACATCAAGTGAATGAGCAATGAAAATGTAAAATAAGCAGAGAAAAACCAGAACAATTGATTTTAGAAGTCACCACAAAGGACTTTTCTAAGGTATTCAGAAACATCTATTACATTTCAAAGTAGCATTAGTTTGCCAGGCACTTAGGGGAGTACACATGGGCAACAGTAAGAAAAGACTTGTCATGTCTTGAATTGTTTTGGCTTTATTGCTGGTTTCCATTTAAAAAAGTAGTTGCCATTTTATAGACATGGAATACAGCAGGAATTTTTAAGTAAGGAAGATTTTGAACTCAACCAAGGCTGTCTAAATCGTAGATACATTTCCAGGAGAATGTATAATAGTTCTTTTTGCTACAACGTAATTCAGCATTGTCATATAAGTAAACTTTTAAGTATGCATAACACAGAACAGAAAGATTTATTCTAAGTCTTCTAGTTGTATATAGTTCGTGTGACTGTTTTGAAGCCGGAGGTTATAGCTTTCATTTCAAAAATATCTCTATAAAGAAAAGATATTGAATCAATAAGCCTTGTCATTTCAAAGGAATTTGCATTCCACGGGTTTTATGTTCCCATCTATGGTTTTGCATCATTAAATGACAATGAATGTCAATCATGATAATAGAGAAAATATATTTGCTTACCTGAAATTTCCCTTACTTTGAAATAATAAAGTCCATATAACTGTTATTCTGGGAGGTTTAAGTGAATGTAGCACAGAGTGAAACAAGACCTACCAGTCAACAGTAGGAAGGATATATTTTGGGATACACTTCCAGGCACATGGATTCCAGAGCCAAAATATTTCTACCTAGTTTTGATGGAAAATAGCTTGAGGGAAAAAGGCTACAACATCTACTAATGAAGCATATGGGAAATTCAACTTCACAATAACATACCAAAATCTTTTTGTCTTAGTGCCTGGCTCTATCTGCCTCCAAAGCAGGCTGGATTTGTGGACCTCATTAGCCAAGTAAGTCAACTTCATGTAATTCTATTTGCCTTCAGACTGGAGTCCACAGATCTGTGACAATGGAATCTCCACCGTACTGCACACACTGGTCACCTAGAGCAGCATTCCAACACTTTGGCCTTCTAATTTTAGCAAGAGCAAAACTATGTTTCTCTTGCATACTTCTTGCATGTGTGTAATTTAGAATTGGTGTTATCTTCTAAACAGAGAGAGATTTCTGGTTTGAGACCTTTGAACATTTACACAGCCCATAGGTAAATTTCAGAATTGTCACCATTTCTCTGTGTATTCAGATTTCAAAGTTTTGCAAACTCTTCTAGAACAAGGCTTTAACTCAAAGGTCAAGCAATGTTTTAAGTCACTAGGTTGGCTTGCATCAGACATACAGACACTTCCTAGGCGTACTTTCAGAATTTTACTCTTGTCTGAATGAATTTTACATTTTTGAGAGTTACTATTTTATTATTTGATTCTTAAACACTATTATTTGAGCTGCTGGCCCTCCTGTCCTACAGGGAAACACCATAAAGGCACATCTGGAAGGATTAGATTATATTTTTGGTCTGGTCTCTTTTGTATTAATTTCACATCCCTTCCCTATAAATGAGCAGATCTAGGTCCTGAGGATTATCTCCCTACAGCCTTCCATGAGGATGAACAACAAAAACATTGAAACTTTATTATTAATTTGTTTGCATCTTTATAATTTCCTCCAGAGGGAGTGAACTTGATCAGAGAAATAGCTCTAAAGTATTTTAGAGCATGTGGCCCTCTTATTGTTCCCAAGGCTGAACATTTTGTCTCCCTTTTTCCAATTTAGCACCAACAGGCTCTCTCAAAGGAGGAAGGGTCTTCCCAAAAGCTCAGATCTTTGTTACTGAATTGGATTTGTGCGGATCAGATATTTCTATGTTTCTGCTTCTAGCTGTCAGTACAGAATACAAATTGAGTTTCTGAAAGGCATAGCAAGTGACAGCGGCGAAGGGCTGTTTCTTTCAAAAGTCTTTTGAGAACGACTGATGCTGGACTTCTCCATTCTCCATTCTTTGTCTTCTGTCAGTGAGCTTCTGGGAAGCAGAAAGTTAGTGAGAATAAAGTTTGTGATCTCACATGGTGGGCAGCAGAATCAGGGACGTTCATCCACTTCACGTGCTGTTTAATGAGATTTACATTCACCCCACTTTTTCAATCTCCATTACTTCTTCAAAGGAAAAAGCAAGAAGGCCCTTGGAAATTGAAAATTGTTCTTGACTCTACCTAAGCTCTGACGTTTGAAAATTCAAGTTTTTATAATGTGAGAGATTCTTACATTTATACTTATTATTAGCCAGTAACCACATTTGAAGACAAACCCTCTGCAGAAAGTGTGGCATTTTAAACTCCAGTATTACTTTCATTTTTTTTATGTGCATACATTCCCCATAGATGACTGACACCAAACAGCATTGGAACCAGGGAAAGAAAGAGAATAAATAGACACAGGAGAGAAACTGTCAAATTTCAGGTTGTGGAAGATACATAGAGTTAAGAAGAAAATGAAAGTGATTCAGTTGTTTCACTTCCCTCTGTTCTTCAGGATCGCTTTATTCCTAGCAATGGGGTAGAGCAGAAGAAAATATTGAAGGTGCACAGAGAATCAGAAAGTCTGATATAATAAAACCAGAGAAGTTAAAAGAATCATAGTATATTGTTGATAGTAGCAATAAGGATTAAAATATGTCTGATTCCATTTGTAATTTTGCTATCACTGTCAAAACAGAAACAGGAGAAAAACATACAGTCACCAGCATAATATTCCTGGAGCTAGTAAAGCATAATATAGACAAGGTTACACCTGGACCAAAAATAGAGGTGAGACGAAGAATTCTAAAAAGGATCAAAACTATACCAGCAGGTACACTGCATGGTACTCAGCCAAAACACCTGTTTTTTTGTAGAATCAGAACTGCACATTATGTTATTGATGAGCACTCACTAACACAGCAAAACCAAATATCAGCTGCTGTTATTACTTTAACCTCTAAAAAGAGTGTTCAGACTGAAAAAATAGCACCAGCTCTCTTGAGCTTAGTGATTTAAAACATTGCTTGACCTTTGAGTGAAAACCTTGCTCTAGAAGAGTTTGCAAAATTTTGAAATCTGAATACACAGTGTGACGGTGACAATTCTGAAATTTACCTATGGGCTGTGTAAATGTTCATAGGTCTCAAAACAGAAATCTCTGCTTAGAAGACCACACCACCAATTCTGCAGTATAGAGATTGCAGAGGAAAAGAAAGGTCTCTTACTTATGTACTCTGCTATGTTTGTAGAAGGGTTTTCCATTGCTTTCTTAAGCAATACTCTTTGCAAAGATTTCTGCACCAGGTTATTTATACAATTACAGTGAGCTGTGATTATGACCACCAAATGGCTACTGAATTGATTGAAAGCAGAAAAGATCAACGATGACCTTTACTATCTCTGGGAACTTACTTCTGTAGAGCCTATAGAATAAAACTTTTTAAACTCATCAATTCTCGCCCAGCTATCTCCTTTCTCCACACTGATCACTATCTGTGAAACCCTGTGGCAGGGGGGTTGGAACTAGATGATCTTTAAAGGTCCCTCCCAATGAAAAACGTTCTATGATTCTACAAGCAGATGGTCAAAGAAGATTCTATGATTTCTGAGCAGATGGGCAGATCCCACAGGACACTGTTGATTGTCTCAGATTTCCAGAAGAACCAATAAACAGTGCTAATTTTGCTGGAGATTTTGGCATATATACTAGTGTCTTCTAGAGACTACACCGATCCCAGACAAAAAGTGAGGGCCAGGATGACACAGGAGGAGTCTATAGAAAGCCATCACATTTTTAACAGAAATTATTTGAAGACATCATTAATTGCTCTGAAATAACAAGCTTTGGAGTTCATTAACAGTGGTTGATAGCTCTTCGAGTTTGCATGGGGTGTGGGAAAAACTTTCTGCTACAAGGATAGCATAACCAAAATGTTTACGCTGCCAGTGTCAGTTTATTCTAGCTTCTTTTGCCATAGATATAGAAAGAGATTTTTTTTTTTTTTTTTTACTGTTCAAATGCAATCAGAGATTGTCTTCTACAATTATGTTGTAGGTCTTCAGCTCAATCCGTAGTAATCCGGATTGCTCATGGTTTAGTAAATTAGGTGTTTGTCAGAGGTACCAATGTTCATGAAGAGTAACGGCTCGATAGATCACAGGACATGGTTTTTCGTTTCCTCTGGGTTGTTCCTGCAAGTCAGGTTTTAGGTGCTGTAAGGAAAATGTTAAGAACTTTCTGTGGCAATAAAGGTTCAAACTTGAAAAGATAAAATAAAAAAAAAATAGTTTGAAGTAAATAAATCTTAAAACTTTCCCTTTCAGGATATGAATTGTAGCAGGCAGGACTGTTATACTATAAGAAGTTGTTCATAAAAAAACGAGGTCTATTTTTCTATAGAAAATGTTCCTAAGAAAGGATATAACAGATTCCATCTAGAAGAAAAAAGTTTCCTTTGTATCATATTACTCAGCTTTCCACTAAAAGTTCACCTGTTTTTACTGGGTTTTTTCTTTCTTTTCTTTTAAAATATTGTTTTATTAGAAAAATCTATTTATCAAAGTAAAAAAAAAAATGCAAGAACATATCAATGTGGTCAGATGGTTTACTGAAATAACTTCTTAAATACTGATATAATCAGAAAGTGAAAAGCATCCTAGAATACCCAGAAGCTTAGCTATATCTGGCATTCACATAAGATGTTGAAGGTACATATTCATGCACGTGTTCTTTTCAATTTTCAGATAAATATTTACCAAACATAAAAGAAAGACTGATTCTAGAAGTCAACAGTGAGAACATTCCCTTGCACTGTAGAAGTTGCTGGTTAAAGGCCCTGCTCCTGTTTGTATTTTGCTATTTACAGTGGTGGAAGAAGTAATGGGAATATCCAGACTACTGAAAGTCCACTTATAAATTACCTTGGTGTTTAGAAAACTCCTCTGCGGTTGGGAAGATCCAGGGTCAGACTGTGGAAAAGCATAAGCTGAATCTAAGCAGCACATTCTCAGTATACTTTGTAAACACTAAGTTATCCATATTACCAGGGTGGACTTCCCGCTTGGTTTTGTTCTTAGATTGCTTTTCATAGACACAGTTGGGCAATGCATGTCCTTACCTTAATATTAAAAAGTCTAAGAAATGCTTAATTATGTTCTTTCTAAAATAAGAACCTCTAAAAACATTTATTCCACTCAAACATCTACTTTAAGATGAAAATAATCATATCTCAAACGACTACTGTACATGTTAACGTAAAAATCCTGTGGTACAGGATTTTGTAGAGAGTGGTAGAGGATATTAAGTCCACACTCAGTGAGTAGCAACCTAATGTTTACCCAGACTGCACCTTCCTTTTGGAAAAGAGACTTCCACTTTGTGGGACTGATGTGTACATGCTCTTAACTTCTGAATCTCTTCAGTGCTTTCTGAATATAGTAGTTTTATTCTGCCTGCAGCTCATGTAATAGGCTGCTGGGTTATGGCACTGCTCCAGAAGGGGTTGATTCACACCAGCATATTTCTGACTCTCATGGGTTGATAAGGTTCTCTGCGGGGCAAAGAGGAATCTCTAGCAGCCACCAAGGAGCAGGAATTTTTCTCAGCTGTAAAGATAAGTTAAAGCATTTGAAACTCGCTATCTTAAAGGAACATTTTGAAAACTCCAGTAAGGTATTAAAGGTATTTTATTTAAGCAGCATCGATAAATGAATTTATAATGTAATTAAGGAAATATTCATCCTCCTTAAAGAATACAACTGACCATATCTTTCTGAAATTTGATTTTATACACATATAAATACCTTAAATATATAGTTTTGTGAGATAATGACAATGTAAGAGAATGTTACAACAAGGATAATAACATCTAACTGCTAAACAAATATAACCACCAAACCATCCTTTTCCAGTCCTGTAGTAACTGCAAAAATCTTTTATGATCCTTTTACACTTTTTCTTGTTCAGCCCACTGTATAAAAGAGAATTTTGTTCAATGTCTCAGATATAATGCATATTTCCCAATTAAACACATATAATTATTCCATATGCCCACATAGCATCATTTTCACATCACAGTTGCACTTCATCTCTAATGACTTTGAGTCAACCTACTTCAAAACAACAAAAAATTAAAATAAATAGTACATTTGTGTATTTTTGAGTACAAGATTTTTACAGTCCTTGGGAAAAAAAAAAAAAAAGAAAGGAAGTAATTTACTTCTCTTGGCTTCCAAAATCAGAACCAGAGGCACATTATGACTCGTTCACTTCTGCAGTATAAAGTTGAACAAATAGTACCGAAGTCATTGCAGGTTATTTTAACTGTCATAAGTGGACAAACTGCACAGAAAGGGCTTTCTGGGAGATTTATTGCGTAGCAGGTCTGTTTCATTAGTACAATTATGAAAGCTCGATGTCACACAGGAATTAATAGAATATACTTTTCTTTTCCTGGATGCAGAACAGTTTTGAGGTTTTAATGTGTCATTTGTTTGATAAAATATTAGATGTCATGATACTATTGAAACAATTAAATAGAGCTGCCTTTTCCACATGGGTTTTGTTTCAGTAGGACACAAATTGACCTTTCACTAGCCATCAGTAATCCCACTGTATAAACTGAAAATAGGCTTTATAAATAGAAGGCCAAGTAATACTGTTTGCTGATGCAAATGCAAATCCTTTTTAAAATGAGTGAAACAAAGCCTGTTTTTTCCTGAATGATCTCTGCTACAGCTCTTTGAGATGAGTCTAACCTTTGTTACGTAAAGGGACAGCAATCTTCACTCAGCTTTTTACCTTATGGTCTTGTAGCTTCTTTGTGTCTGTTGCAGAGATCTTCCAGACTTTTCTGTCCTACTAGGGATGCTCATACACCGAAATGGTTCTTTTAACATCAGCTGAATCAGCATTATAACAAATTGCTCCTCCTAACTCTAATCATATACTAGGCAGTCCAGAGCTGATCCAGAATAAAATTTGGTAATATGCTTATTTTTAAAGAAATACTTGTATTTAAAGTTAAGTTTAGTAGAAAAGAATATCTTATACCAGAGAGCTCATTATTTTATAGATATAAATCATAAGGCACTACATCAAATAATATATGGATGATGTGTTGAATTTTTTAGCAATATAAATAGAGAGTAATCCATTGCACTCAACTGCATTTATTTACACCAAGGGAAAATATATTTCTTCTAGCTTTTGTGACTTTCAATTATCTATTTTTGTAACCTTTTTCTCTGTTTTAGCAGTATTATTATTTGTAATTCACATTAGAAAGACCTATAATCCAAGTTTAGCTACAGCCTAAACCATACATTTCAGTCTGCCTATATAAATACTTAATGAGGAAAATTCACTGAAATATCAGGTAAAAACTCTGTGAATTACTTTTTTTCCCTCTTCACAGAAAATCAGTAAAACAACTTGGAAAGACTGATGTCTATTTATAAGAAGCAGACATAAAGGAATATAAATGAAAGAGTAAACAGAAAATTGAGCTGACTGCAAACTCCAGTGTTTTTCTTGTAAATGCTTCTTTCTGTGGGTATCACTGTAAAAAGTACACTACAAATACCCCAGGACAGAAGAGAGATCACATATGTAGATTAAACAAGAAAGTAGATCTGGGATAATAGGCCTTGCGGAAGTACAGTAGTTCTATGTGTAATAATTTGTTTTTAAAATGTAATTCCTCCTTCTGGGAAGCTTTACATTGCAAATTTTGTGTTTGCAGCTGGGCAGGCTGCTGAAGACTGCACCTGTACTGCCTGCTAGTGAGTGTTTTGAGAAAGATATTTGTGGCTCATTCCATATTCAACATTTTGAAACTAATAACCAGGATTAAAGTTGTCAAAGAGATTTTTAAATGCTTACAGCACATGGCATGCTGCTGCTGGTTATGCATTTGCAGACCTCCCCAACCTATATGTCATCAAAATAACCGTACACATTTTACAAATGTTAAGACCAAGGAAAAACTTGATCACTCTCTGGCTTGACTTCCTATATCATATTCACCAAAGTTCCTAATTGAACAAGTCCTACTTGAGCTCCTGAACATCATACAAAACAAATCCAAAACACGTGAATGTTCTCATTGTTTTTATCTATTGTTCAACTTTTACATATTTCTACAGTTTCATCTCCCAAAAAGTGATCCTTGTTATGGATCTATCTAGGAAGCTGAAGTCACCATCTACTGCTGGAAACCATTCCAATGTACCTGCACACAGATAATAATGCATTTTTAGAACAAACATTTTGCTTTGTTGGGTTTTTTTTAAGTTATTATTCTCAAATAAGAATGTTATGTAGACAAGAGGGGTTTTTTATAAATATTGTTTTATAATACAAACTTCCCTTAAAGATTTTCTTCATATTCACATTTTGGAAGCATTTTTAATTGAAAAACTATTGGAAAAGTACATAGTGTCTAATTTAAAAGTACTATATGGATGTCTATATCTATGAGAATGCAGAACAGATCTGCAGTCTTTTCCAGTTTGGACTTTGGTATGAGTTTGTGACTGTGCCCAATGTAGAAAGGCTCACATATTAATTTATTCACTGTCAAAGAGCCCAAACCAGTCTTTTGTTGCACTGGTGAAACTAAGATTGCTGAAAGTGCATGTTTATTTGAGAATATACACTCCATAAATTTGGGGTCCTGAAGTGAATGCTTCAAGATAACTGAGAGAAGGTGTAGAGGTAGAGCAAGGTGCGAAAAATAAACCAGTGTATCTTCAGAATCAATGTGGCATAGCTGCTGGTTTGCTGAAGTAGCAGGTGATAACAATGGTCTGAATAAGATTTTAAAGTAGAAAGAGTGTTTGGACTGGGTTGGGTTTTTTTTTAAGCAATATATATTCTTTGACTCAATGAGTCTATCAGACTGTATTTACAGTGTTCTTAAAGTAAGTGCAAGTCTTTCCTATGTATGTTTATAGTATAGAAGGCAGTGCAGAATTAAATGAAGACAATACTTGAGGCAAGAATATGAAGGACTCACTAATGCTCTGTCTTTGCTTAAGCACTAAGAAGTATTGTATCTGTTTTGTACAGCAAAAGGATATGCTCTATGCAGAGAGACAACAGTCAACAGCAGGGAATAGTATCCCAGAGACAATGCTGAGAGGCAAAATAGAAGAAGTAAAAGATGCGTTTCCCTTGCCTTCATCTTCCCCTTAGTTTCCTTCTACACCTGTCATGACCAACTGGCCTAACAGTTATTCGTAGTCAGTGGTGCAGGTAATGGGCTGCAAGCTCTCCAAACTCTACAGAAACGCTTGAACTCTGCTGATTTACACAGCCAAAGCTTAGGTTTTTTGTTTTGTTTTTTTTTTTGCATGTCACGTTACTCATTAAGCTATGAAATTCACGAGTCATGGACGTCAAATTTTTACAACAGCAAGGTCAATGAAAAATGAAGCAACAGGAAAAGGTAATCACAGAGTCAGACACTTTTAAAACACAGAAGCCTCATTTTTTGCCATTTTTTTTTTTCCCAGGTGATGGATCTCACACAAACAGAGACAGACACCTCCTTTACACATTTCTCCCACACACAGACAAACAGGTCACCATCAAAACATCCCTTCTTTCTGCAGGCTGGAAAATCTATTATTGGTCTTTCTAATTTTGACTATTTCATAAGTGTCCACGCAGTGTACACACAGAAAGTTTCTGAAAAAAACTAGAATCAGAGAATCGTAGAATCATGGAATAGTTTGGGTTGGAAGGGACATTTAGAGGTCATCTAGTCCAAGCCCCTGCAGTGAGCAGAGACATCTTTAGCTAGGTCAGGTGGCTCTGAATGCTACAAAAAAATAAGTTCTAATACAGTTTAATATACTGGCATGGGTTCTCTTTTACCTGTTCTGTTTCTGTGTCCCAGTAGTTGTGCTTATACAATGATTTGTGGTTTTTTTCTGGACACAAACTTACACACTGCCTTCAGCCTGTGCAACCTAACCTCTTTGAGGAGGGAGTAGGATACTTCCAACAGTAACAGCTCTCATGCTGATGCATTATCATGACATAAAGTAAGGGAAAGTTAAAAGCAGTGAAACAGGTTGCATGCTAGGTCATCTGAACCAACTCTTCTATCCATGCTGAAATGTGAATTTCTGTGCTGTAATTCTTCCTGAAGGAGGGAAGACTCCTGGCTCTGTGTGCCAGCTCATAATACAGAGCAGTTGTCTATTGATGGGTTTATGTCACGCTTGTTTTTCAGGTAACGATTCAGGTAGTGTGTCTTCATGTTAGAAATTATTTCTCTTTTTAAACTGTTTCCTTCATATTAGAAGATCCAATAACATTTCTGACAAATGCAATGAAAAATCTTGTTTCAAAAGTGCTGAATAGAGATTGTCTCTGAAGTAGAATGTGACAACAGGCAAGCAGCATAAACCAGGACTAACGTCAAAATGTTAGGGCAGGAAGAAAACGATTTATTGGTTCTTTGCCTAAGCATAGTTTCTGGTATTGGAAACATTGCACAGAGATGGGCAACCTACCAGGCTTTTCATACCTGAAAGAAAATTCCTTATCTAAATTTGACAAAAGTTTTGCGTTTCAAAGAAACAGATTTCCATTTAAAAAAAAAAAAAAAATCATAACTATTTTCAGAGTACTTGATTATGCTAAAAAGATTACTTTGACTAGACAGACAAATAAAGAGGTACGGAAGTTTAAAATATGATGATTTTAAAATTATTACAGCTGTTTATCACATGATTGCTCATTGACAGCTTAAAATGGATCAGTGGTTATCTAGAAAAAAAATCTGCTAGGAATTTATCAATAAAACATTTTGAGCAACAGTAATTTCCTTGCAAGTCTGCTTTATGTGAAAAAGTTTTCATAAATTTTACAGTGAATAAAGACACAAATCCAGATAAATTTAGATATAGGGACTACTTGAAATCTACTCTCAAATCTAACACTGAACTCTTTTAGTGGCACTGGGTAAGTCCCTCAGCATATTTCTGCCTCAGTCTGCAAAACGAAACAATGATTTAGAATCTTTTCCTATGTGCTTACACTGGAAATATAAAAAGAGGTTTAGTCAGAGAATTAAGTAAATAAATCGTACTAATTTCCAAGGGAAACTGGCAACTACACTTCTTTGGACACCGATAAACACCCTCTATACTATGTCTTTTTAAGAAATTCTTGATAAATTACATGCAAGCAGACTGGATATTCAACAATGCAGAGCTTTGCTTCTCTTACAAGGCAAATTCTGGTATTTTTTGCAGACAAAGGGCCAAAATTACAATTTACTTCAAAGAAAGATGTGTTATTCTTTAATAACTCCTGTAACTTCTTATTGTGTGACTAACTTGTGTTCAAACTCTTACTGTAGTTTTTGACTAAGAATCTGTGAAATAAATGTTCCATAGGTGTGAAATATTGCTTAAATTTGTGGGTTCTTCATGGGTCACTACTGCTGGACTAGATTTTCCAGCAGGTAGAACAGAGAAGGTTGGATTGGTCTTCATGAAGTATGGCTGCACTCGATATCATATTTAACGTCTAATATTATAGGTAGGTATAGAAATTTATCCTAGGTCACTGATAAACTTAACTTAGTGAAATCAGAGAAATTCCAATTGAAGATCAGATAACAGATATAGGACATTATCAGCAGAAGAAACAAAACTTTAGCTGTTCAGGTCAGTCCTGAAATGCATGGGCTAAAGGAAAAAAGGTTTAAGATTTCTTTTGGTCTGAACTCTGATGTGCTCTAAAGGGCATTAACAATCTGCCATAGCATATGCATTAAAAGTAGATGCATAATTAGAATGAGACAATGTTTTCATTCTTCAAGCATCTATATTTTTATTATTTTATCTTCGTTTAGAATATATTGTCTTAAAAACAGATTTTATAAACTTTTAAATCTGTTTCATACAAACCTGCACTGAGGTCGTTATGAGTAATTTCACTGGAAACAGTAGACCTGTCAAACACTCCTGGTTATTAAAGGAGGGAGTGGCATATTGTATATCATCTTGTTAGTTCTCAGCAAGTAGTTTATTTGAACAAGGAACTTCTCTTTTTGGTTTGGGAAACCTCTGCAAGCAATTATTGATTTCCTTTGTTTATTCTTTAGGTTTTGTATTCTATGGATATTATTAAGAGAAGGCTACTGTTTACATTTGATCTTGGGGTTTGGAAAGTTCAGTGAGATGTTTAAGCTGGGCCTGATCAGATGAGTCACATGTACATGTTTTTTTTCCCTGGTTAGATTCTGAAATAGATGAATTCAGATGTTTGACAGTGCAGCATGGAGCTAGAATTCTGCTTTCTGAACTCTGCGGCATGTAACATTTTGAATTTTCCTAGGGCCAAATTTGCAGGCTGGTAACAGTCAGACACTTAACTATTCACGAGATGGGCATAGCAAAAGATAGCAGCTTGTAAATCTCCACCTTCTGGAAATTACACGGCTAGTTTTTCATCACACAACATTCTTTTATTTTTTTAAGGAAGAACTTATTTAAAAATAATCCAATGGACAAACAGATATTGATATGATTCCTTTTCATGTACTGATTATATTATCTGGCAAAAGTTATGATGAGAACACAGAGGAGAAAATAAGCAGCTTTGTGAGAACTAACTAATTGTCATTTCTTATAGATTTTTATCTTATGTTCAAGTCTGACACATAACACTGAGTGCCTGTTTGTGCAGGTGTATTCTCCCTCATAAGTATGACCTCAGATCCCAGCACTTTTTTTCTGTTGGTAGATGTTTGCAGCCCTTCTTAAACTTCTGCCTGGATTTCTGCTGTCACAGAGCTTGGAGGAACTCAGTGGTCTTTGAGACATCTCTTTCTTTCTCCAGCCTGGCAGAAATCAGTTAATTATCAAATGTGCTATTATGGTAAAATAATGACAGAATAAATAATAAAAAAAGAAATCATGACTGGATTATTTCCTTGCTTTGCTCCTTAGGGGGCCATGCCTTAAATCCACACACGATTTTACTTCCAACAAGACCACACTGGATTTTCACAACACCTGACTGTAGAAGAGCTAAATATACTTTTAAAAAACAAGTAAAAAAGACTATGATTATGAAATTTCTAAAGCTGTTTTTTTTTTTAAATCTTTAAATTCTGCTTCAAAATTTGGTTTAAAGGGACTCTTTCCCCTGCTTGTATCACTTAAAGTTTTTGTATTACTTTGTCGTTACATGTATGAGCCAAATGAAAATCTTAGCATTAGATAGTCTGAATAATCTAAGTACAAAACAATTTGACTAAATTGAACATTTTCAAAATTGACAGCAAGCAGATAAAATGAGAAATGATCTATTCTTGTGAAGGTCATATGCTCAGTAATAACACACAAAAATTTAGACATCTTTATTAAATCGTCTGCTACAAATTACAGAAACAAGACAGAATAAAGATCAAAGAGAGGTCTCAAGAGACCTTATCATCCAATCATACGCTTGATATGTTTGTATTACCTACAACCTACGTAACACAGGAGCTACAGTACAATATTGTTTTAACGTAAAATGAACCGTTTGGAATAAAAGCTTTAACCTTAGAGCTATTTAAATAAAACAATACAAATATAACATCTGCCTTGCCTTTTCATATTCTTTATATAGCAAGAGTTCCACTCTGTAAAATTATGCTACAAATACACCAAATTTTCCAGAGCTTATCTCTCTAATAATCCTCCTGAGGAAGACGTGTCCCATGTGTCTAACAAAGTGACATCTATTTCATCACACTGATATGCCAGTTCATTTTTTTTTTCTGGGTAAGCAAATTAAAATTATATTTATTAAAAAGTGTTCCTTATCTTGGAAAGAACTTTTAATACAATGAAAGCTTCATACTTCAGTATGGAATGATCTGTGGAAAGAAGTACAGAGAGGCAGAAAGGATTTCTGTGATGTTATAAAGCTTGGACTTCAGAAAATGAGGATTACTGATACTGCAGCAGGGGTAAAGGTAACTTGTAATACAACCCATGAGCCCCCATGGAAATAAGTAAAAAGGATTATATCTCCCTTTAAAAAGAAGTAAGTGTCCCTTGTGTGGGACATCTCACTGAAGGCATCTTTCAGAAGAAAAAAGAACTTCAGATGGAAGAGAAAGAACATACAAATAGCACAGATGTCTCACCCGTGAAAATAAGAAAATCATCCCAACTAGTATTCACAAGCTCCCTAAGCCTCCCATGTTTGGGAAAAATTTCTAATGGACTTCTATTTCAGGAAGAAAGGTGCAATGAATCTATTTTCCTTCAGTGATGGCAGTGTTAGACTGTGGTGGGCAGAGGAAAGGAGGAGGACATTGTCATCCTCACTCCTCAAATGCAGACCTCAAGACTATGTGAGCGTTTAGACTGCACATTTTATACAGTAGACAAGTAATAATTTCAAGTTGAACCGATATTCTTTCCTGTGTGTAGCACAGGTGAAGAGTGTAAGAAGAATGAGTTTTTCAAGACCACTTAGAGCAGAGTGTTCAAGGAATCCAAAATGATACTTCAGTATTTCATTTAGATAATAAGTTAAGGTTGTGTTAAATTCAAGTATTACTCATTGAATCTTGTCACATTTAAAAAAACCAAAACGGTCTTTTAAAGTAACCACAGAAGTCATTATCATTTATTTGCACTGAAAAGTTTGAATAGTTCTTATATTACTTATTATACAAACTATGCACCCTAGGGCTGCGCAGATGCATATATAAAATAGATATTGTTGCCTATTATTTTATTATGGTTGAAACCTAGAGATCCATGACCATTGTCAGGAATTCAGAGTTTTATAAGAAGCTCACTGCTTACTTTTACTTATGAGTTATGTAATATGTAAGGAAAATCAGTCCCTAAAAGTCTAGAACATCTCATTAAATATCTAACTCTGTAAAATAAGTGTGTTTACTGCTCTGAAGCGTGATTCAGTGGTGAATAACGTAGAATTTTCTGGAGGAATGCAGTTCAGAAAGTTCATACTCCTAACTCTTGTGATCTTCAAAAGACCTCTTTGCAAGCAACCAACTTATCTGGATTTTTTTGTGGAAATAAAAGAAACTGGACAAGAGAAGTGAGAACGTTATTAAAACTGAGCTCAGGCATTATATGAGACCCAACTTTATTAGTTCATACACTTTTTTCAGCTACTGCCAATTGCAAAACAAAACCAGTAATTTTGTAATTTAAAGGAAGTAAGAACAGCAACAGCAGTTTTAAGATATGTAATTTTTTTCAAGGTTTTTTTGTTTGAAATACATTTATTTTTTCAAAAGAAGACTTGTCACAAGGGAACCTTTTTTATTTGGCTAATGTCATCTTAATTATTTAAAATATTACACAGACTACAACTATGATTAAATATTTTTTGAGATGTCTGTTACCAGTACCTCTCTGCTTCGGCTTCATCATTTGTAATATTGGGATAATCTTCGAACTTTTGACAAGAAAATGTGTTAACATCCATTACTCTCCAAGGAAAACCAAATGAAATACACTTAATCCTCGTACCGAACATCACAAACAGACCAATGTAGCTTATTCTGTTTGCGTTATGCTGAGACCAGTTTAAACACTAAGTGAAAGACAATCTTTTGGTTTCAACCATAAATACAGCAGTCCTTAAATATCTGTTTCTCCATTTTCAGCTTCACAGATCTTTACGATAAGCTGATTGCTCTAAATGAGGTGCTAAGGGTGCCATCTATATCACAGGTGGGGTTTTTGGGGTTTTTTTTTTGACCAACTGTGTTTATTCCATAGATATCAGAGTTACAGTGGGGTTTGTTGTGGAAGTATGCTTACTTCCATTGTATCAGTTTTAAAGACCTGATCAGCAAAATTATTATAAGCATTAGAATAACTTATAGACTATGGGAAGAGTCTGGCCTTGTCCCACAGTGGGACCTTTTCTTCTCACAAAGAAACGCTGCTCCTCCCATAAACTATAGTCATGCTCAGCCATCTGTCCCTGTGGTTCTGAGTTTGGGAGTCCTAATAGGAAAATTAAAATCAAAATATTAGAAGTTCAGGGGATAATGATTTACACCCTCAGACCTCCTGAAACAGGTGTGCAGCCTGCTGTTGAAGTTAATTATCAACCTTTATCAGTGAGGCTGGCATACTGCCACTTTTCTAAAAGTAGTTTTTTTCTCCTAGCATAGGCTGAAACTACTCTTAATTTCAGTCTTCCTTCCATTTCTGTAAGTATGTCCCAGATTTCACCTTCAAATTAATCACTTTCAAATAACCACAAAGTCTAGAAAATTACCAGTTCAGAAAGCATTTAGAAACACCAAATTGGGCAAAAAAAACCCCAGTACCCTACAGTTTAATTCATTTACTTTCATTGGTATCTGTGGTAAACTGAACAGGTAGCTAAAAATATTCAATTCAAGTATTGATATTTGTAAAGTCTGTTAACAATTTTGAATACATACATATAAATTGAATGACAGCAATAATATTCAGAAATCAAAATATAGGCTTATTGAGTCTTTCATTGTGGGCTGTTATACTGTGATAGTGTAACTAGCTGGCGCACTACAGTTTGAACAGAAATATGATGTTTCTGGATCAGAAATATGCTGTCATACAATGCACAATGGATGGATTTGTGATTTCCTATGGTATTATGGCAGATCTGTTACTGGTAAATCTTGTCCCACTTATAAAAATACCAGAGAAATATACAAAATTCTCAAATTTCACCTTGAAAATATTTCAGGGAGGAAGAAAAAAACAATCAAACAGATTCACTGTATCATGGTTATGCCATAAGGCTTTCTTACAGACACAGTCAGAAAGCAGATAGCTAAAATTAGCTGATCAACTGAAAAATCTAACAGTTAATTACCTATTTTAATTTTACACCCATTAAAGAACTCCAAAAACGGAAGTGACAAACTGTTCTGTATTACCATTTTCTTTGATCAAAATTCTACCCTTAAATACATCTTCATATCTCTGTTTACTTTTGAGGGAACTATAAATGCTACCTGCAATGTGGGAATTATAGATAAGTGTAAAATTCACAAAACTACATTTCATGATAAACAGTGCATCCCCTGTAATATCAAAACACTTGAACTGGCAACACATCACTCCTATAGTGAAAATGTAGTAGTATGGAATTCACGCAACCAAATGCAAGTGCCTACATTATGTAAGTCATTCAGAGACGTTTTACAGAGAATGAAGAAAAACAAAAATATCTCAGGTGAAGAGCATAATTAATCTCCTACAGAAGTGGATGAATTCTATTCCTGAAGTGCCTTTCTTTCCTAAGATTATGAGCAGAACCAAAGGTGACTAGTCCAGAAGTAGAAACCTAAAAATGGATAAAATAAATTCCACATAGCTCTGAAATCAGAAGCAAAACATGAGTTTTGTCCTTTTCTAAGAAACATGAACTGTGCCTAAAAATGGTATCTAAGCTAAGAATGTGTTTATCATATGATTTTTTAATATTTTTTGAGTTTGTCATTCTTTATAAACTAGCATCAGATTATGTTTAATTTAGTAAAAGTATTCTTGCCAGCTACAAGTTTATGAAGTTCTGATTATATGCTTTTAGCCATGATAATAAAAGGAAACCAATTCTGAAGCTGCCTCTCTATCAGATTCAAAAATGCTTTACTAGTATCCATCAGACCAGACCGTCTCAGAGAAAAATATGTTCTCACTTTTTTGATGTTTCTAGAGAATATAGCATTATGATGGTAATATAAACCAGCAAGAAATGATATAATGTATATAACAATAGAAAAATTTTAAAATAGCATTGGGATAACTTGTTAAAACAATCTTGGTAAACTTTGTGTTCTTTTTATAAACAAAAGGAGAGCTTACTGTGTAATGTGAATTTTATTAAAGTCAATGGAACAGCAAGACTAATACAATACTACATCATTTTGACAGGTCCTGAAAGACCAAGAAAAGTCTAAATAGAAAAATATTTAAAGATGGTCTTTGGGGCGTCAGAAATGTCTATAGTATAACACTTTCAAAATGTAGTTCCCTGAAGCGCACAGCAGATCTTATTTCTTCAGCAGTACCAAATATATAAGCCATGTTACTTCATACTACTCTAATTAAAGTATATGTAATATACATAAAACCAAATAAGGTATTTAATGTTCATAGCAAAATACACAGTGTAAAGGTACAGGGAAGTTGAGAACATCTGCTTCATTAAGGTCGTCCAATCAAGGACCCTTGCAATGCAGAAGGGGATAATATGTAAAGGAGGAAGCAATGAACAAGAGAAGTTGGAGACTCAAACCTGCTAGACACAGGATAACAGAGATGGTGCCAAAGACCAAAGTCTGCAGTCAATAACTGATGGGCCATTAAGATGCTCCAGGCACAGTTTTAAAGAGTGTCATCTAGACTTTACAGCTGATAAGAAGGGATTAACACGAGGAACATGCGGATTTCTTTGCTAGCAAGCCCCAAGCTGGACTAGCAGGTGAGGAGACCCATCCAGGCAGGTAAGAGGGCTCAGCTTCAACACTTCAGGAGGTATTGGACAGATGGCAGGGCCATGCCAGTACTTGAGGATCTGCAAATATGTGTGTGCTTGTAAATCTACAGTGTCATGTGTGTGCTTTCACCAGTGAACTTCAATCCTGACCAGTTGAAGAGGAGGAAGGCTGCTTGACTGGTTGTGCTTACAACTCCTGTGTATCCTGGTAGACTTGCATGAGGGTGCAGTTCAAGGCAGTGCCTTCTGCATCTCAGCCTGTGTAACCATCCGTGTCAACATCCTGTGTGTCCTCTGTGTTTGTGTGTGTGTGTCTCTGTGATATACATTCAACCTTGCTACTGGTTGAACCCAGAAAGGGGGAAGCAGCAGCTATGCCCCTTGGCCTGGGACAGAGACCCCCAGGTCCCTGGCTGCACCAGGCTGGACTCCAGCGGCCAGGCAGGGGGAATCCCCCTGGGCTCCAAAGCTGCCAGAGACCACGATCATGTGTAACACTGCTTAACATGGAGGATCACAGTACTGTATGATCAAAGTTTTTTAGCAATCTGTCTGGAAAAAACAACAACAAAATAAACAACAACAACAACAAAACAACACAAAAAACCAACCCAAAGCCAAAGATATGCCAGAAAAATAAGTAAATCTATTTTTTAAATATATAGCACTGTCAGTGAAGACAACAGCTCTTCTTTAGTTAAGTGAAACTGCAATCCCTCCTAAGTATAGCCTTTGACAGAACAGCCCTTGTACACTTAGACACAGAGAAGGTTTTGGTCCTGAGAGGTTCCACTGAACCACAGGTCACTTGTATCCTATTGATGTACCTTTCTGGAGTGGTTTATTTTTCAAGCGTACAAAATTCAAAGACTAATTTAGAGAAAATATTGTTCTGAGTGGCAATGGTAACACAGAGAGAGAAAAGATGCTGACATTGGCTCACTCAGCAGGAATGATAGAAGCTTGTGAAGCTGGAGTGTAGCAAAGATGACATACAGTGGCACGGAAACGGATGACATCTCTGTACATATACTTCTGTTAAAGCTTGCTGAGTTTAATTCATTATTCCTGCATATCTGTCTAACACATTTAGGTCATATTGGGCTATATGCACACACACTTGTACATGCCTTAACAAGCATGTATCAAATTGAGTCATGTAATTCTGCATATGCAGGCTCTGTTGTCCTGTTAGTGTGCATAACTGCAGTACTAACATTTAAGTTTAATGGTATCAGAAGAATGGTCTGAGGTTAGAGCTGCTTCAGAAACAGCAAGATCATATATTCCTTTTATCACAATTGTTACAGTAATGGATTGCATTTTTTTGCCTTTAATTAGTATTGTCCTATTAGTCCATTATTTGAACTTGTTTGCCTTTACCTCTTCAAAGTGAAGAGAAAGAATAACCAGGTTTGGGGTTTTTTCTTTAATTCTCCACTGATATATTTAAGTTACAAAAGTTGCTGCTGCAGACCTACAGGCTGGGGAGCAGCTCTGCAGTAAAAGCACTTGGGCAAACATGAGCGCCCACTGTGCCCTGGTAGTAAAGGTCAAAAGCACCATGGGCTGTAGGAAGTAGTTTTCCCCCTCTACTCAGTACTCATAATAAATCATCTATATACTGTGTCAAATTTTTGACCTTCTGCTACAAGAAAGACGGTGACCAACAAGAGGAATATCAGGGAGGGCACTGAGATGGAATCATGGAATCATGGAATCATGGAATCATAGAATCATAGAAGCATAGAAGCATAGAAGCATCAAGTTGGAAGAGACCTCTGAGATCATCTAGTGCAACTGTTGACCTAATACCACCATGCCCACTAAACTATGTCCCGAAGTGTCATACATACGTGTTTTTTGAACACCTCCAGGGACGGTGACTGCACCATTTCCATGGACAGCCTGTTCCAATGTTTGATGACCCTTTTGGTATAGAAATTTTTCCTAATGTCCAACCTAAACCTCCCCTGGTGCAACTTGAGGACATTTCCTCTTGCCCTATAACTTTGTACTTGGGAGAAGACACCGACCTCCACCTCACTTTCAGGCAGCTGTAGAGAGCGATAAGGTCTCCCCTCACCCTCCTCTTTTCCAGAATGAATAACCCTAGTTCCCTTAGCTGTTCCTCATAACACCTGTTCTTCAGACCTTTCACCAGCTTTGTTGCCCTTCTCTGGACACACTCCAGCACCTCAGTGTCTTTCTTGTAGTGAGGGGCCCGAAACTGCACACAGTACTCAAGGTGCAGCCTCACCAGAGTCGAGCACAGAGGCACGATCATCTCTACTCCTGCTGGCCACACTATTGCTGATACAGGCCAGAATGCTGTTGGCTTTCTTGGCCACCTGGGCACACTGCCGGCTCATGTTCAGCCGGCTGTCAACCAGCACCCCCAGGTCCTTTTCCGCCAGGCAGCTTTCCAGCCACTCATCCCCAAGCCTGTAGCGCTGCATGGGGTTGTTGTGACCCAAGTGCAGGACCCAGCACTTGGCCTTGTTAAACCTCATAGCATTGGCCTCAGCCCATCGGTCCAGCCTGTCCAGGTCCCTCTGCAGAGCCTTCCTACCCTCGAACAGATCAACACTGCCACCCAATTTAGCGTCATCTGCAAACTCACTGAGGCAGCACTCAATCCCCTCATCCAGATCATCAATAAAGATGTTAAACAAGACCGGTCCCAATAATGAGCCCTTGGGGACACCACTTGTGACCGGCTGCCAGCTGGATTTAACTCCATTCACCACCACTCTCTGTGCTTGGCCATCCAGCCAGTTTTTAACCCGGCTTAGAGTGCACCTGTCTAGGCCATGAGCTGCCAGCTTTCTTAGAGAATGCTGAGGGAGACAGCACCAAAGGCTTTACTAAAGTCCAGGCAGATGACATCCAGAGCCTTCCCCTCATCAACCAGATGGGTGACCTGGCTATAGAAGGAGATCAGGTTGGTCAAGCAGGACCTGCCCTTCATGAACCCATGCTGGCTGGGCCTGAGTCCCTGGTTGTCCTGCACCTGCCATGCGAGTGCCCTCAAGATGAACTGCTCCATAATCTTACCCAGTACCGAGGTCAGGCTAACGGGCCTGTAGTTCCCTGGATCCTCCTTCTGTCCTTTCTTGTAGATGGGTGCCACATTATCAAGCCTCCAGTCGTCTGGGACCTCCCCTGTTGACCAGGACTTTTGATAAATGATGGAGAGTGGTTTGACCAGCTGTAAGAATTAAGACCACTGAACTTTATGTTTGTCTCAAATTTTATACCTTGTGGTTTTGGAAAGGAAGTAGAGACTCAAGTCACCATAGTGACAGACGTGGTAGGACCCTGGGCTAGATGACACGGCTTCCTGAAAATCTTTCTTTGTCGCTACACGATAACAGCTAAAGGCATGAATTTGTTCGGCTTATGCTCTACAGCTTGCAAGCTGTGTAATGGAGGTTGCATAGACTAGCTCATGATTGGTGTGTGGAAGCAACGTGCTGCTGTTGGATTGGATCTCACCACTTGATTGCAACACATCACCATCGGATTGGCCTGGGACTACGGTACAAAAAAAGGGACCCTTGGCAGCCTTTGGAGAAAAGGAAAACAAAGGGAAACAAGAAGAAGCAGAAAGGGGAAAAGAGGAGCGAAGCGGAGCAGAGCTGAGACCTGCCTGCCTGCCTGGACTGGACCACCACTGGATGAGAAAAACCACCAGATGCTACAGATCCCCTGTGGTGACTACTGTGGCATGCTCTTCTTCTTCTCTTCCTCCCTTTCTCCCTTTCTTTCTCCCTTTCTCCCGTTCTCTCTCTCTATCAATAAAGCTTTGTAGTGGTGTTGACAATATATAGCCTCATTTGTGCCTTAATCTCTCGACGGGATTCGAATCAGCAGCCCGGGTAAGAGTCTACCTCTTCCGAACTGTAACACCAGCTCCTCTGCCAGCCCCCTCAGTACCTCGTGGATTACCTTGTGGATTGCTTGTCTATTAAAGACTGTGTCAAAGAAGGCATTAAGTACATCAGCCTTTTCCTCATCCCTGGTGACCACGTTCCCTTCCATATCGAATAGAGGATGGAAATTCTCCTTGGTTTTCTTTTTGTTGTTGATGTATTTGTAAAAACATTTTTTGTTATCTTTCACAACAGTGGCCAGCCTGAGTTCTAGTTGGGATTTTGACTCTCTGATTTTTCCTCTGCGTGACCTAACAAGATCCCTATAACCTTATTGAGTTACCTGCCCCTTCTTCTAGGTGTGGTAAACCCTCCTTTTTTCCCTGAGTTCCAGCAAAAACTCCCTGTTCAACCAGGCCAGTCACCTTGTCTCTCTTCTCCGACAGCCCAAAATCTGCCATCCAGAAGTCCATGGTTGTGGTTTGACTGACTCTCCTCCTAATGAGAACTCTATTATTTCATGATCGCTAAGCCCAAGTTGGCTGCCGACCACCACTTCTCCCACCAGTCCTTCTCTGTTCGTAAACAGGAGGTCAAGTGAGGCACCTCCTCAGTAGGCTCCCTTACAAGCTGTATCAGGAAGTTGTCTTCCACACACTTCAGGAACCTCCTGGATTGTTTCCTCTCTGTTGTGTTGTATTTCCAGCAGACATCTGGTAAGTTGAAGTCCCCCATGAGAAGAAGGGCTAGCAATTGAAAGACTTCTGCCAGTTGCTTATAGAATGCCTCATCTGCCTCTTCCTTCTGGTTTGGTGATCTATAACAGACTCCCAGGAGGATATCTGCCTTGTTGGCCTTCCCCTTTATCCTCACCCATAAGCAGTCAGCCTTGTTCTCACAATCATTAATCTCTATGCAATCAAAACACTCCCTAACATACAAAGCCACCCCACCACCTCTCCTTCCTTGCCTATCCCTTCTGAAAAGCTTATAGCCATCCATTGCAGCACTCCAGTCATGAGAGTCATCCCACCATGTTTCTGTGATGGTGACCAAGTCATAGCTATCCTGCTGTAAAAATGGTGATGGCTGGAGCATTCCCCTGTGAGGAGAGGCTTGGGGGGGCTGGGCTTTTTCTGCCTTTGGAACAGAAAAATGTTTGGGAAGCCCCAGTGCCTATGGGAAGTCCTCGAGCAGATGGAGCTGGGCTTTTCACAGTGCTGCTAGGTGGGGGGGGGCAAGAAACTATGGATGTAAATTGTTAAGACAGAGTTCAGACTGGATATAGTGAGAAACTTTTTCCCAGTGAGGAAAGTCTAGCAGTGACACAGATTGCCCAAAAATGCTGTGCAGTCTCTGTCCTTGGAAGTTGTCAAGACATGATTGGATAAAATGACCTGATTAACATGGTTTGTCCCTGTAGCTGACCCTGCCATGAGCAGGAGGTTGGATGGGAGACCTTCTTAGATGCCTTCCAGCCTGAATGGTTCTGTGATTCTGTATGATATTTAACTTTCTATTGTTTTGAGCATCAGTCGTGCTTTTAACAAGATAAGTACCATACCTGTTTACTGTTCACATTCATTTACAGCCACTGATGAAATTACACACGGACATTCCTTAAGCAGTTATTCCAACCTTCTTTTAAAATCATCAAGTTGATTAAGGGTGTTGGAGAAGATATTTATTCTACTTTATATGGGCATTTTGAAGGGGTTTCGCTTTTGTTTTTTCCAAAATTTTTTTTAAAAATATAGTCTGTTATTTCTGCTGGCATGTCCAAAGTTGGCTCTCACTGAGATCAGTGAGTAATCTTTCATGATCCGAAAGAGGAGGATCAAGCACAAAATTGTTTACGATATAATAATAACTTGTAAAAACATCTGTCTGGATTCACTGCCTTTGATCATTCATTTTTTTCTCCTCAATTAAAGCACAACATTTTAAACAGTATGTTGCAGACGGTGATCTCACTAATGCTGGCCACACAGGTTTTGCTACTGCTGTGAGAGAAGCCAGCGGAGTACCAGGACAAGCAGATGGAGTGAACAAAAATACAGGTGCATGCTTTGTCACCTCAGCTTTTATTAAAATAACATAGCATTGGGTATTTTAATCCCAGAACAGGAGAACAACTGGCACAGATCAAGAGTGGGAATGATGCAGGTGTGTGTTCTGTGGAGTCAGCTTTTTGAACAGTGTGGGTGGGTAGCAGGCTGACACGGAAAGGACAACAGATAACATTACAGAAAATATTGCATTACCTTTTATTATGCAGTGACATAAAGAAAATCACAGAGCTGGTGGCATGCTTTAATAAAAATTTTTAGGCAGGCAGTATTTTGGGGTTGAAGGGAAGCCAAAGCTACATGTGAGTATTATGAATAGTTTCAAATTTCCTGGCTTTCTGGTTCCCATTCAAGTCCAGAAATTGATCCTCCTATTTGGTGAGACAGCCTAAACAGGAGGCCCATATTTTTCTTGGGACTGGTTCCCTCAGGTTTTCTGGTCAAATTTTCTCTAGCTAATTAATTTAGAGTTTTTCAGGCAGAGGAGAGAGTATAGGATAGCTTCAAGATAATGACTTCAAAGTGGAAATGCAGGAGTCTACATTCTTTTCAATACCTAGTTACAAAGATTTTGTCATGTATCTCAGTTTTGCACTTACTCAAGGAATTCTGAAATTGTTTGTTTTCTCACATTCATATAATGATCTTCATAGAAGTCAACAGTTTAAGAGCAGAATTTAGCACTCCTTTATTCTCTCTGTAAGCTCTGTGTTGATGGGCAGTCTACAGGCTATTTTTCTGTACATATCTGAGTGGTTATTTCTGAGCATGCTGTAGGTGGTTTTGGGGTCTAAACCTACAATTCTTTCTGCTTGTTTGTTGCAAACATTCAAGACCCTTTAGTACATAAAATCCTCTTTCCTCTATCTCCAGCTAAAATCTAGATGATCTGTATGTTGAAAGTCCAAAGTAAAACTGTTACCTGAAAGTGGTTTATAAGGCATTCGGAAGATACTGTGGGTAAAAACATTTTGCTGCTGAAGAAATAGCCTTTGAATCAATCCCTTTCTTTCCAAAGGTTTTCCACAGGCAATAATGTCCCCTCTTATGTGTGACTCTGCTTGCTTGACAGTTAAGCAGTATATATTTAGAATTATAATTGTTCTGCAGATTACTTACTTTGGTTAAGCTGCCTTATATGTAATTTGAAGCAAATGAATGCAATAAATTGAAGCAAGTGCTAGAAGTCTTCACATTTTTCATGCAAATTAAGGCAGTCAATATGTGAAAAGACCTTTAATAATTAAAACTCTTAAAATTTAAAACTCAAACCCACTTTTTTTCTCTGCTTCCAACAGTGCTTAACTTTGATTTCATACTAATAACATAATTTATCATACTCTGCAGGTAGAGTGATGTCAAACCAGATGAAGGATTTCCATGGTCAGCTCTCAGTAACCAAACAGTAAAAGATATTAGTGAAGAAAACAAAATCACCTTCATGTGCAATTAAATACTGTCATTGAAGACAGTTAAACTTAAGATTAAGAATGTATTTAGTCACATCAGTCTAGCTCTTTATGCAAATATCACCACATCACCTAACTAGTTTGGGGTGTTCAGCTACCTTGCTGTGAACTATTCATTCCGAAATCTAACACTGATCAGAGACGTGACATCTCTTAACATCACCATGGATTATGTCAGTTTTTAAATGTCCAAAAGTAATCAAATAATAATTTGATGGATATCGTATGGATAAATGGGGAAAGGTGTCTAGCTGGCTGAAGGGGACATAAAATCTATATTTCATAGTAATTTGTATAAAAATTATAAAGTTGTGGTTTCACTTACCTATGACCAGGTCTGAAGACCCCGTGTAGTTAACAGCAGTTTGTCTGCTCTTCTGCTGACTGTGTTTTTTGCAGTGAATCTTTGCAGGAGATATTTGTTCTGAATTGGTAAAATGCCAAGCACAACAGGCTCCTTGGCACTGTTATATTACTGAATTTGTAAAATACCCAGCACAACAGGCTCCTTGGCACTGTTATATTACTGACAAACAAACACAATATTATAGCCTTTTCAGTATTTTACATCAGTGAATGCGTATTTTTTGTTTTCCTTATTCTATTGCCTAAGAGAAATTAAACTCTCAAATCAGCACTTCTCTAGAGGATTAATGTACTTCTTAGGTAAAGCATTTGACTTCAGGACTTACAGCATATTTCTTATTCTTGTATGTGTGTCTCTGGCGGGTGTTCAGCAGTTACCCAGCTCTACAGTGTCTGGTTTGTCTTGATGCATTTTGACTCTTTCTGTGATACACTTTGAAACATCAGCAGCAATTTGTGACCAATAATGGGATATATTTCGTATGGAGGTTTGCAAAATATAAGCAAAAATAAATCCAAATAACTCCCTTGGATTGTGATGGACTTCTAGTGTAAAAATAAAATAGTGTTCAGGAAAATTTAAAAATGGACCACTACGGTTATACAGATTTCAGTGTTCCAGGGAGCACACATTACAGAATGCAACTTGAAAATTTTATCGGTCACATTTGTAATATATAGCATGATCACAGAATCACAGAATGGTAGGCGTTGGAAGGGACCTCTGGAGATCATCTAGTCCAACTCCCCCACCAAATCATGTTAGCCTAGAGTAGGTCACACAGGAACATGTCCTGACCCAGACGGGTTTTGAATATCTCCAGGGAAGGAAACTCCACAACTTCCCTGGGCAGCCTGTTCCAGTGCTCTGTCATCCTCAGAGTAAAGAAGTTTCTCCTCATATTCAGGTGGAACTTCCTATGCTCCAGTTTGTGCCCATTGTCCCTTGTCCTGTCACTGGGCACCACTGAAAAGAGCCTGGCCCCATCCTCTTGACACTCACCCTTTAGATATTTATAAGTGTTGATAAGGTCCCCTCTCAGTCTTCTCCAAGCTAAAGATCCCTAGGTCTTTCAGCCTTTCCCTGTAGGAGAGATGCTCCAGCCCACTAATCATCTTCATATCCCTCTGCTGGGCTCTCTCCAGTAGCTACATGCCCTTGAACTGGGGGGCACAGAACTGGACATAAATCAGCTGGGTTTTTTTGACTAGGGCATATGTAACGGGTAAGTAAGTGTCGTTTCCCAATAGGTTTTTCTTTATGTCCGTCATTTCTGTATATTTAAACCGTATCCTTGAATTTATGTTGTTGAATATATATATAATCATCAACTGGCATTACATTTTTAAACATACATTTATTTTTCTGCTCCCTCGCAATACTCTCATTTCTATAATTTTAAACCCTTAAACTAAATTTAATTTAACATAATTATTGAGTAACTGATACACCTGAAGGACAACTGAAAGCTCTGAAAGCAAAAGTATTTTGACTACATTTACTGTCAGTCTGCATATACATTTGAATTAGAGTAAGATTTTTAAAGGAAAATTGTGCATAAATATGATGGTTTGAAGAGAAGAGTATTTATACAGCCTATGTCTTTTATGTTATATAAAGTTATGAATTCACTACATGGTCCTTAGCAAAATTCCAGATTATGCTTGGAACACCTAGCACCTCTCCTCAGCTGCCTCCCTACCTCCTTTGAGCACTGAAATTCCATGAAGCACACACCAATACTAAAAGGTCAGTGAAGATGCCACTGAAATACAGCTGCTCTGAAACGCTTTTTTTTTTTTTTTTTTTTTTTTTTTTGTATTAGAAAGGATTGAGCAATCAGGCTGTAAATCACCAGGACAGCAGTTTCATCTGTCAAGAATCTGTGAGCACAGAACAGGGGCTTTTCTGGCATTCACCTGACAGAAAGCCTGAAAAGTTGTGAAAGGGCAGGGACTGTGCCCATCAATCTGACCAGTCATACCAGACGGCTATGAGACAAACACTGCTTGTCTGAATGCAGATAGACCTTGACACATTCCCATGGGAATGAGGAGTTAGATTAAGGAGCAGTGCATTAGGAAAATAATAAACATGCTAATCTCTTCTACTTCCTTTAAGTAAAGCATCATCACATTTAGCAATTCTATGCAAAGCCTGTTTGCTTGAAGCTGCACACTTTTAACTCTCCTGATAGCCTGCTAAACCAAAGGCATCTTTTAAGTTAGGTTCCGAGAAAAAAAAGTCTTCTTGGTCTTTAAAAGCTGCAGATCCCAGGCATTAATGCAGCAATTGTATTGAGGACTACAGGGAGTTAAACAGAAATTCTGCCTTTTAAAATATGGGGCATGAAGTGTAGCATCAGATGCCTTTACAGACTTGAGAGACTTGAAACTCAGAGATTCAGTGTCTGGATCTTCTGCTAATAGCCTACTTGATCGGATAGAAAGTGTTTTATCCTAGGATATAATTAGTAAAACGACAATGCTAAGGCAATTTCTAGGCCAACTGAGCTTACTGGAGTTACTACAGATTTAAAAAGTTTCACTGTAAAATGAAATTTAGCCCTTAATGTATGAATAATGGTATGAATCTGAATTAATGCAGGTTTTCTCACTTAAGCTTTTACTTGAAATGATAAAAAATGAATAAAGTTAATATAATCGTATTCTTCTATCAGCCCTTCCAGAATATATCATTCACCAAGTTCTGTCTTCATTACATTCTGTGCTCTATAGATTTTCGGGTATATCAGAACAAAGAAAAAGACCCAAGAAAAAAATCACTTGCCCATAAAAAAGAAATGTAAACTAGTTTTGAATGCACATCATGCTTTTTCATCTTTGACAGCAGCAGTATTTTAGAAGATACCAGATATGAGGTATTTATGGCAGGTGCATTACTACTTAGAAACTAATCTCACACACATGGCTGTTAACGTGAAATATGGATTTTAATAATCCAGCTTGGTGAGATATGTGAGCCTGCCTGGTGGGGATGTGATTAGCCACAGTCTGCAAGATTAATTGAGATACACAGCACAAGATTACATTTAGTGAACTCCAAGCCAGTCTGATTATGCAAGAGACCACTTAGTTAAGGCCATATCTTTATGGATATAAAAACAGATAAATCACAAACTCTACTGTGACAGGAGAGTCGGAATGGAGACTGTTTAAGTCAGTGAGCCCAGTGAACAGATCATCAAAGTAAAATATCTGGATATTTTGTAAGCAGGAAAAATAAACCACCAAGAACAAAAAAGAAAAAAAAAAACAAACATGTAGTTCAAACAGAGCAAAAAACATATAAGCAATGAGATTTAAAATGTCTGTCATCATCATTATTTAAACTGATGGTATGAAATTTACTTTTTGTTTAAACATGGTGATACACTTTCAGGAGAGTACTGTTTTTAAATGGTAATTTTTAGTTTACAGGAGAGTCTGAAATGGCATCAAGATCAGAGCTACATGAGATACCATCTTGAAGTATTAGATAAATTCAGAATGGCACTATCAGGAAAACTTTAAGTAGTTTTAATCCAGATCCATTATTTTTCCATAATAAGTGTATCTTCCAAACCGCTGCATTGCCAAAAACACCAATTTGTTATACAGAAGCAAAGAGAGCAGGACGGTACTTGCAGAAATCAGTGTAGCTTGGGCTCAATGCCTTTCTCCACAGGCTATCAATAATTTGGATAATTTATCTACTCACTCCTTACCTCAGTTTTCCTGTCTCTGAACTCATTAGTAGCTGACAGAGATACTGAAGGGTATTCAGGTATTATTGCTTTACTTTTAAAGCCATATAAGTATCAAATGTGGAGAGTGCTTTCAGAGAAAAGTTGTTACTCGCGGTAATAACTTCAGAGGACCAAAGTTCTGGACAAAACACTTACAATCATTCGTATAAAAGTGCAGATTTTCTTTACATGCCATTAGTTTTTGTAGTTAGTACATGGGATGGTAGCTGCAAAACTAGTAACTTCTGGACTCATCTAACAGATATTTTTGCTCATTCTCTCAAATCACAAGCCTAGCACAGATTAGTCAGTCTTCTGAACTAGAGATGAAATAAACACATACAATAAGAAATGGCAGAATAAGGCATTGCGAATTGTACTTAATTTGTTTACTTTGATGGATATTAAAATTATTATTAAATAATTATTTAAATTATTTATGGGAATACTTTACCCTTACTAGTAAATGTATCTTATATGTAAAAATACTCAGCTTTTAGTAATGTGAACATCAGTCAATAACTTTGCTACTAAAGGGTTTTCTGAATAAGAAAAACCTTGCATGTGCGTATGTACATGTCCCAAGGAAACACTACAGCAGTAACATGCAGAGTCAATGGCCACTGAAGTCTCTTTTACTCCAGTTCACCACCACATCATGCTGACAGTGGATTTAACAGTCTTTTATGATGTGACAGTTAATCCTACAGCATAGGTTCCAGTACCTCTTTATTGGTTTTGCCTTCCTCAAGCTGCATCCCATGAAGATCTACAGGGTACTTTCTCCTCACTTAAATGCTTTAGGTCACAAGATAAGCTAATATAAGCAAAACAGGAAAAGCAATAGCCACAGATAACACTGGGGAAAGGATTAAATTTCAGACCTTGTCATTTGTTTTCCAGTTGATAACTAGCCACCAGGGGGAAAAAGCAGAACCCTGAAACAGCCAGAGACAGTTGCATACCAACACATGGTGAAGAAGGGCATCTCAGTCAAACGGGACCAGACTGTGCTAGTTTTACCGAGGTTTTAATATTTACAATATATAGTCATAGAGTCAGAACATCTCAAGTTGGAAGGGATCCATAAGTATCATCGAGTCTAACTCCAAGTCCTTCAGTGATTCTGTTATTGTCATAGATTTTCCAGCAAAAAATTAATTTTTGTGATGTACAGGAAATTGCAATGTTGAGACAAAAAGAAGCCATTTAGAAATGGTTATTATCTTTAGGTTTTGACATAATTGAGAAAAAAAAGATGTGCGTGCAGTAGAATCAGGCTACAAACTTTACTATTACTACCATACTAAAAATCTCTTTTCTCCCCTATGTTAAATCCCACTACAGAAAACACTGATGCTTTTGATGTTTGTCAGCCAACTATTCTATATACATGTGTTTATTCTAGGATTAAGTTTTAACATCTATCTGAATGTTCTTACTGAACTCTCAGGAAACCTGAGAAATGCAGACTTTCTATTAAGGTACCATTGCCCCATATGCATCCAGCTGGAAAGCAGACTTGTAGAAAAGGACTTGGAGGTCTTGGTGGACACCAGGTTGAACACGAGCCAGCAATGGGCGCTTACCACAAAGAAGGCCAGTGGTATCCTGGGCTGCACTAGGCAAAGCATTGCCACCAGGTTGAGGGAGGCGATCCTTCCCCTCTACTCAGCCCTGGTGAGGCCACAGCTGAAGGACTGTATCCAATGCTGGGCTCCTCAGTACAAGACAGACATGGGCATATTGGAGAGAAGGGCCTATGAAGGGCCACGAAGATGATGAAGGGGCTGGAGCATCTCCTCTTGAAGAAAATAACAGTATGTGCATGAACCTTTGATTAAAGTAATCGCGCTGTACTGATGAGGTAGATGCTAACATTTCATGCCAGTGTTTGCTTTTGGTTTCTATTAAAAAGGTCAGCCACTGTAATTTGGTCATGTACGTCTTGGCTTTACATAAAAGGACAGGATTCTCAGAAATGTCTCAGTAATTTAGGAGTAAAAGTTTAATGAACAAACAATTTCTTTTTCTTTTCATAGATTATGAATGTTCTTTAAAGCTGGATATTTAAAATTAAAACCAGAGTTCTCTCATTAGCAAATCGTATACAGACACTTAAAATGTCTTTTAATTTTAGTGTTTTGCTGACTACTTTGAAAAATCAGTCAAGTTTGAAAATTTCATGTGAGAAATAAGTACAATATAGGCTGTAATATTACTATGCCATAAAACTTCAGTCAATGAAAAAGATCTTACAGCTCATAAATATTCCATTCACATTACTACATTTAAACAAAGAAAAATAGTTTGATTTGCATTTCATGCTTTAAAAGTGCTACTCAAATATCTAACCAACATTAACAAAAGCTTTAGGTTTGTAAGACTAAATGACTTACTCTTCACTTCCATTTATATTTCCCATGTTATTTCTACAAAGTCTATAGAACATCATTATATAATACTCAGAGTTTTATACTTTGTCAAAATGAATTTAAGTTGTGCCTTAAGTTTTGCAGTTGTTTGTTATAGAAGAAAGAGGTTATATCAGAAATTAATTTATGTATGTAGAAATGTGTATAAATTTTATGTTCTAGATAGATAGCCTAGTTTAGTATCTTATTTTTCATTAATGCATTGATCTAAATGCCTCAGCAGTATCTACATAGGTCTGCAGTGCTTAGTATGTCAGAAATGATGCCAGACATCTTCCATAATAAGAGATAAACTTCTTAACAGTAAATAATAAAATACTTTTTCCTTTATTAATATTTTTTGAGATTTCTTCTTTCAATGCAGATAAAACAGATGCAGATATCTGCACAGGTTTTCAAAAGAAAATCAGAAATATTCTGAAGTATGACAACTTTCCCATGAATCTTTGGCTTATCTATAATTTTCCATGCATATCAAATCTAAATCTTGCACTCTTAGTGATGTCTATAACAAAACCACTATCATTGAAACTATTTGAATGTAGAACCCATTCACAAAGTAAAAATAAGCCCATGCAAATAGAAACACTATGTGATTTGAATAGTGAAGGTGATGTGTTGCCAATGAAGTAACACCCTTTGGAGTACGGTTGCAATGCCTTCCCAATTGTGGATTTTGATACTGCTGACATAAGAACTTTGCATAAAATAATGCAAATATAATAATGAAATTGTGGCAAAGTAAAGTAGATTATTTCCCTCTTATGTCTAAATCCAGCCTTTTCTCCACCCATTCCTTTTTAAAGTGATATAAAAGCACAAGTTCCAGTCTTTTTTCTTTAGGATAAAAGTGATATTTAATGACAGGAAAAAAAACCCTTTCAACTATATAATACACAAAAGTGTATATTCACAAGAACATACAAGAAAATACAGAGATTTATTTTAAATTTTAGAGAAGGCATGCTAGAAAATATGAAGACAATTATTTAAAATAAAGAAGATATTTCAGATTTCAATGTACTGTGAAAAAACAGTGCTTCATTTGTTGAATACTTTGAGGTATATATTTTGATATCCTAAGCATTCTTGATAGTAACTAATAATGAGGTACACAGAGTTCATAATGCAATTACACCTAAGTTATGCTTTCTCTTATGTGCAATTACAATTTAATTCATAGAGTCAAATGCTTAATTTCATGACAAAGATGAATTACAACGTGTACTAAATATAATAGGTCTGATTTCAGAACAATAACTTGTGAAATTAGAAAAAGAAGAACTTATTCATTCCATTAATAATGGAAGGGGAAAAATAATTTAGACCTGCTTTTTATTAAACTTGTTTTGTTTTATTGCTAGAATGGGTTTGTTTTGACTTCATCTCATGCAGAGAAGTTTTCTGTTTCTGCTTCACCATTTGATTTTTTATGGTATGCTTAAAAATATTACTAAAGGACAATATAATTACTTTCTCTTTCATTCAGCAAAAGTGAAAAATCACATCCATTTGACCTATCCTTCTAGTTTTGGTGTGAATTTTGGACTTAACTACATTCAGTGTTTCAGAAATTACATAATTCTGTTTTCTTCTTTAGCAATTCATTAGAGGGTAAGGTTTTTTTCCCTCACGAAATTTAGAGCCCTAACTGCATTGTTAGTAACAGAGGAATAATGTTTCTACTAAGGAATTTTAATGGGTATGTATATATTCTAGCAAAACAATAAATCCATATCAAATGAAATTAAAATACACAATATGTGGAGCAGAATTATTCTTCAGAATAGCATTGTGTCTTGCACCTTTTATTAGCAATATGTACACTGAAACTATAAAATAGTTACGACTCTTTAGATGTTATTTAGACAGCTATGTAAAGAATTAGTGAACAACTGGTAACCGGAAACTAGATTTTTCTGAGTGATGGCATGTATAAAAACAGTAATAGATTGTATCATAACTTTATTTGATCTAAGCAGCTTGTTGCTTGTTTTTTTTTTTTTTCTTATCAGAGAATTACATAAAATGAACGGATACTATCTGTATATAATTTCTGTAGTAAGGGCTTCTCAACACATATATGCCATACTTCTTTATACTATATAGGTATAACAATTTTTGTAAAGCCCCCTCTACTTTGTCAGCAACATACAGAGTTACATCAAAGGAAGATGGTTAGAAAAATCAGGAAAAAAAAAAGGCTAGAATAGACCTCTGTGATCCATCTAGACTTGTCTCCCACCCCTGCAGCAAGTTCAACTGCTTCCAATCATTCCTGACAGGGTTCTGCGCCAATATATATTCCACAATGTCCCACAGCAATTTTTCCAATGTTTAAGTATCCGTATAAAATTAAAACTTTTTTCTTCATATCTATTCTAAATCTCTTCTGTTGCAATTTATTCCTGCTATTTCTTACGTTGTTCTCAGTGGACATTTTATTTGATTTTTTCTTTGCAATTACCTTTTATTTACTTACAAAGAAAAACCACTCAAACCCAATTGCTCTATCCTTCCTTCTTAAATTTTTATCTACTTTAGTATAAGCAATGCAAATAAGCAATCTTTCTACCGTTCTTCATATGCTTGTTTCCTCGTTTGTTTTTGCTGTTGTGGTTTTCTGATCCCTTTTCAGCTGAGCATGTCCCAATACTCCAGGCTGAGCCCTTACATTGGAAGCAATGCCTTAGTTCCCACCTAGCGAACTGTGTTAGCGTTCACACATGACAGTGTAAGGTGTACCTGCTTCTGCATGTATGAAAGCAGGTTACTCTGTTTGGCTTTTGACCCATCTATTTCTTTCTGAAGGACTGCACCTACAGGTACTTTGCTAGAGGAATGGTCACACTGGGACAGGACAAAGGTCCATTTAACCCAGTAATTCCAAAATGGCCATAAATGGACGACTAGGGTTGACTAAAATGGAGGTAAGCATACATACTGCGTCCTGCTTCAATTATTCACACTCCCAACATTTGATTATTTTCAGACTGTGGAACTTCTTTAAATGATTTGATTATGGTTTTTTTTTTGACATATTGCAATCTTCTTGTTACATTTCAGGCATTTTCTCACCTGTTTTTTTCCTTATTTCTTTCAATTATTCCCTGTTATTCTTATCTTCTTCTCACTAGTGTTAGTTACTTGCTGTCTCCTAAAACCTCTCTTTTTTCATTGGCATGAAAACAGCTATTAAATATTTAAGATTTTACGGAGCAACTTGTTGCTTTTCCTGTCTGCTGATATGCAGACTGCCATTTTCTTTGCTCCTTCTCTTAATGTTTATATACATATGGAATTAATTCTTGTTACAGTTGCTATTCCTTGCTAGTTGTTTTTTATTTTATACTGTATTCTTACTGATTCTGCCCACGTATACATTTCTATACTTATACTAATGTACTATGCCCATTTCCACATTCAGCACACTTTCTTTTTGTGTTTGAGATAAATGAAGAAAAGTTCATGGACCAGCAAGTTGGTTTTTACTGCATATCCTATTTCTCTGCATAAGAATAATTGTGTTTCTGTGGATTTGCTTCACTACTTTAGTCCTTCAGACTTTCTTCTGATAAGACCTGGACTTTGTATTTATTGAAGGATGCCATAGTGAAGTTCAGTGTCATTACTTTGTTGCTTTTCTCCTTTTCTTCATAATAATCATGAGCCTACCCAATTCTTCACCACTTTACCCAAGATGCCTTCTACCCTCACACTGTCCACAAATTTCCCTCTGTGATTACACAGTCTAAATGCACTTTCCCTCTGATTGTTTTCTTCACAACAAAACTCAGGAAGTTGCTGTAAAGATTTCACAGGTTTAAAAGAATTTAATTTGTATAGCACAGGTTTCTCATCAGATGATGTTCCCAACTGACACTAAGTCTCTTGCTTCTGACAGATCTACTAACAAGTCACAAAATCTCCTCATTAAGCTTCCCGGTAGGTATCTCTAATAAAAGTCCATCATGACTAAATGTTTGATTATATCTGTTTTATTAATGATAGAGTCTTTCAACAGATATATTTTTCTGTGCACTTTATAAACCTGAGAACATTAAGATGTATATTTCACATGCAGGGCAACTCTTCCTCTCCTTTCTCTCTACATGTCTCTATTGAAAAAAAAAAAATCTGTATCAATATTGCTGCTATGAAAATCATCACAAGTTTCTGTCATGCCAATCAAATTACAAGTTAAGCTCTTAGCGTTACTCTATTAAGACTCTCAGCTTCTCTTTGTTCTCCATACTTCAGCAGATGCATACACATGTGCACACAGACAGCTTCTTCCAAAACGTTTGCAGCCTTGTCATGCATGTGTGTCCACTGGCTGAAATTTCCTTGAAACGACAGGAATTTTGGAACTTTCTGGATCAGGTCGAAAGAGAAGAAAGGATCTGAATTAAAAGTAACAAACTAAAGAAAATTATGACACTGCAGGTATTTAATTTGAAATATACCTGTCTCCTGATGATTCAATGAATTTATAATACTTGCTTCAGGTGCCTTTCATAGAACAAAATAAATATGAGAGGAAAGGATGTGTAGTCTTACATACCAGTGAAAACTTAAAAATTAATAAAAACCCTCTACATTTATTCAGTGTAGGTTTGGATGAAAAACAGAAAGAGTAATAGATTAATAAGGATGTTCTGCACACAAATGGAACAGACAAGACTTAGAAATGAAAGAGATTTAACTCGTGCCTATGTCAAGTTTGTGAAACAAACCTACAAAGAACAAAAATCAAAGTTACTGCACACACAATACTTGGTCTCTGACTAATGCAGCTTTAATAAGGAAGCTAAATTAAATTTAAAAGAGAAAGAAAAATATACAGGTTACAGTTTGATTTGCTGTTGCTTACTGATATAGATTATAATTTAAGTAATCAAAACACCTGTCACTGTACTCAGTCAAAACCATCAAAATTTTTTAATGAAAATGCATATATTTATTTATTCACAACAGAACATAGAGGAAAAAAAGGTGGGAGGAATGATGAACTTTGAGATGACAAAGAATAGACACAAGAGAGGAAAGCTGCAAGCGTCCAGTGAGTGGACAGATTTTGAGATTTCTATGGATGTTTCTACTTCCTCAAAGAGAGGAGCTTCATATAGAACTAAAGTGTTAAAGGGATTGATCCATATTGTAATATTAAGTCTACTTTATATGATCTTTAAATAGGTTACATTAACTCCATTTAAAAGAAGACTAATGCACAGTTAAAAGGTACTATACTTATTATAAATGAGATAATTTAGGAGATAATTATTGGCCTGGACTGCTTGATAGAAACCTGTTGACATGATTTCATGATGGTAGTACTTTTCATTAAATATCTCTAGTTTTTTTGGATAACTTTCACATTAAAAAAAAAAAAAAAAGGAAAAGTTTTGTTTATTTTCAGGTTTTTTTTTGTTGTTTTGTCGGGGGTTTTTTTTGTTTTGGTTTTGTTTTCTTTTTTAATAGGGGAAAAGAAGAAAATTGAGTCAAAAAGCCCCTCCTGTCCTTTGTCTCAATCCTCAAGCCCTTTTGGTTGCATTTTCTTCTCTCCATCCCTCAGGGGACAGGGTAGGCTTGAGCGAGCAGCTGTGGGGGCCTTTTGTTGCCAGCTGAGTAGGCTCAAACCACGACATGTAGGTAGTGAGATGAGAAACTGTGCAGGCAAAAGCCACATGAACTGAAGCACATCGCTTCAGTTGCAAAACACAGACACATCTAAATTGAAGGGAAAAAAAAATACCCCAAACCCTCCCAAAAAAGCAAAAAACTGGCCTTCAACTTTGGGGAAAAAAAACTGGTAAAAGTGCCTGAAAGTCTAGGGCAAAAAATCATCAGCAATATGACAAGGTGGCACTTTTAAGCCATATGCCACACTGCTGTGAAGAGATCCTACGCGATCCCTAAAGTACCATGAACTCTGGGGTTTTTGGTCTTTAAATTTATTCAACGTGGAAGTCCCAGGTAGGTCTCCTTTCATTTGATTTTAGCATAGTTGTCACGTACATGGGCTAATTCCACTTGATCTTTTAACTGTAAGTGGAGAAATAGATGCATCTTTTAGAACAGAATTCATCATCACCTGAAGGAGATGTATCATACCCTGAAAATGCCTCCATTTATTGCCATGAAAGGAACCTGAAGTCAACTCAACCATATATGTTTATAGGGTAGAATCTAAAATTATGTGAAAGACCTCCAAACTAATTTTGTTTGCAGGTCTTTGCAGTGGAGACTGTGCTCCAAATATTCAGGGCCTCAAAGACAGTTACTCCATCACAGTTTCCCTTTCCCACAAGCTAGTCCTATATTCAAGGTTTGCCTAAAAACCAAGCCAAACAACTTGAATTCAATTCCTCTTTTTCAAAGAGATAAAGTGCTAGACATTTCAAGTGAGTTTGAATACATGTATTCCAAACCTCGTAGTTTATTTCAATATATTCTCTGAGATTTTTTGGGTGCAATTAAAGTAGTAGGAAGTATGTCCATGCAGCTACTTTCAACCTGACAAAGGCTGATGGTCCAAAATAAGCCATGTCATGCCATTGCTGGTCTTCCACTTTATTTTTTACCGGAGATTTCTGAAGAGCCATTTTAAGTGACAGCTGAATTTTACTCTACTGCATGTGAGCTCTGCTATAATAAAGCAGTTCTCTTGGCTATAAGACAGACTATTGTCTCATTAACTTCATTTCTTTATTTTTCATTCTATGGTCCCAATATTTACAATTTCAACATCATTCTGAGGAAAACTGAAACTAAACAGAAGATCCCATTCAAAATGAAATAGAACCAAAACTGCCTTCAAGATTGAAAACTTCATTCTCAGAGAAATACTCCAAATACACCCATGAGTGAAACCAGATATTTAGAATATCAGTTACATGGCCCTAGTAATTGGGTATCTTATTCGTAGAAACCACTACTAGGCAAGTTTGAAAGCTTGTTCTATTTTTTTGCATTTTAAATCATTTAACAACTATTTGATAACTCAATGTTCCTTTCTAGAAAATAAGACAATTATTTAATTACTTCTTACATTGATGAAAGAGATTTAGAAACATGCATCACAACATTTTGTAAGGTAAATTTTCCATTCATCCAATTTCTTACATAACTTCAGTATGCACACAGATGAAGAGAGACAGTGTGCACCCTGTACATATAGTGTGAACAATCATTTACTTTATGGTCCCTAACCCAAGTGGAGATTATATAAACAGTGTGGTCTGTCCTAACAGAAATTGCTGCAGCATCAAAGGCTAATATGTAACTATTTTTATTATATAAACAAATAAAATTCTTTGCCAGCCTGTATAATATGATTTATGAACTTTTTGGGTACAGAAACTGTAAGTCCATTTTATTTCTTTCTTACTTTGAAAAAAAGCAAAAAGAAAAAGATGTCTCTGAAGAATGACAATGTTGCAGAAATGAAGTACAAACATAATATAAAGAATTCGTTAAGATTATATGATTAATGTATATCACAGTCGTCATACTTTGCAAGGCCTGTGAATTTGCCAGGTTTTGTCTGAACTTGTCTTGGCCTGGCTAAACCTTTGTTTTAGTTGATTGAGCTGCAACAGCTAATGGAAGGAGGAAGTTTTAATTATTTTATTTTACGTCTACTAAGCTTCAATGAAGTACGTGGTATACCTATAATTTTTATATAGATACCAAAAAGGAGTAGTACTGTTTAGAATTAAGTATTTATGACTCTAGGATAAAGGTGTAGTACAGAGGAATACAGACATGCTGTGGTAGACACCTCAAAAGATAGAGGATGCAGTGCAGAGGAATGCAGGCATGGGATAATAAGAGAAGGGACACAGGATGGATGGCAATGATGACCCCAGAGCGTAAATTATTGATCTATACTCAGGAAAAGAAATGCAAACCTGAAACATGGCAAAAACAGTTTTAGGTGTACCAAAGACAACAAAGAATAAGTACTCAGTGTAGTGGGACATTCAATATTTAAAAATGTGGATGTAATGTGCAGATGAAGATTAACAAGAGCAAGGTCTGAAAGCAGCGAAGAAAACATAAAAAAATAGATTAGCCTCAAGTGGACCTTAGAGCTCCAGAGCAAGAGACTGGTGATGCATTTAACACTCTGATCAGAATGGCACCAGGAACTGTAGGACCCAGAGAGGCTGGGGAAGGCTGAGCACAACAGCAGAAAATGGGGTAAATAAGTAGAAACTGTTGTGAAGCCTTTTCTACCAAGTCACTATTGAGACCTTTTCTGCAACAGCATTCTACTGTATTTTTCGCTTCTCTCGTTTTCCACAACCATGAGACTTGGACTAATATTTTTATCTTTTTATATTATTTTGTTCAAATTTCAATTACGTTAATAATAGATTCTTGATTTTACATATAGGGTGTGTTTCTTTTTGCCATCCAGTTTTTAAGTGCCACACTAGATTTTAAGAGATGATACGCTGTAGTGAGATACAAGTAAAGTGCTTAGAGTAGTATAATTAGGACATGAGAGCATGTCCTGGATAAAAAATTCTGTATGCTTTAGTAACAGATGCACTGTTTATGATAATTTGTATTTTAAGAGTTTCTAGTAGCTACTCAACTGGGCAATATTTCACAGCAGTGTAGGCATGAACAACCCACACTTCTTTAAACAGTTTTTTCTTGGTGCTGTTGTACAATATGTTTAAAATAATCTCTGCTTCCATAAGACAATAATAATTTAAAAAGGAACAATGTAATACTACTAAAAAGAAACACATATTTGAAGTCTTCAATGTATGACACTTTATAGAGGCTTTTGCAATGCAATTGTACATCACAGATGTACAAACACAGATCCACTGACTGTGGAGACAGAAAGAATGTCGCAGAGATGTGTGATTCTACTTAGACAAATGCTAGAGTCTGAATATAGCTGGAGAATGTACCTGCATCCATACTATTTATTTTCCATATGTGTACAAATTCAGCCATTTTATCTAGTGTCTCATCTTGTCTAGTGTCCTCAAGTTTTTTGTCTCACTGTTATTTTCAACTTTATTTCCCTTGCATATGGGCCTTCTCCCTCAGGCAGTAGTATTCTTGTCTGTTATATCAGTATATTGGTCCATTGTATTAAACTTTACACACATTACCTGACCTACTTCAACCTTGAAAACTAGAAAACAATGTTTGTCTTAAATCCCAAATTTTGAGTTCTTTTGGAGAACAGGAAGACATACAGTACTGTAAATGGACATCAAGCTTAGGAGTGGAAAAGGTGGGGAAAAGTGTGTTCTTCATTTATCAAACATTTTTTTGTACTGAAAATGCGATGGAAATACTAATAATACTTAGAATAATTCACAGAACCAAACCTGTCTTAATATAGAGGGTTGGATAGGCAAATAAGATATAGGGGCAAACATTAATTAATGGACTATATGTCCTTAGCAAAAATTTTCTGCAAAAAAATTGAAAACTTAGTGCTGTCAATTAATTCTAATTTAGATTAATAAGGAAGTTGTGCTAAATGTTCATTCAATACTACATATTAAAAAGAATCTAAAAAGCATTTAATAGGCCTAACAACACATGATTTAGGAGGGTTTTATTACCATTTTCAGTTAATTACTTACAGCAATTGCAGTCTACCGTTCTGTTACAAAAATATGGACATCCTTAACCAATTCCATTTTAGGTCTAATCATCAAAACATTCTTTTTGACATTAGGCATACTGTCTTTAACTAGATTTTTCAAAAGTAAGAAGAATAAGAGGAATACATACCGTAATTATATATTGTAATTATATTTCCATAAATGGCTTTAAGGAGTAATGGATGCACCCAGAAACGAGATCATTGTCTAATGACACATTTTTTCAGTAGCCTGCCATGAGTACCAATCCATTGCTTTCTCACTCTCCACTTTTTACAGGCTTTACACTGAAATGGATTTCCCAGTGAGATTCATATCTATCTGAGTGCTATTCATAGTTATTCACTGTAAATATCTCCAGCAGCCCTATTAACTTTAATGCATTAGCTCTTCTTCTATTTATTGCAACTTAATGAATGCATAATATTTTTAGTTTAGGACACCATTAGTGGGATAGATTTTCCAAGCTCCTATAGTTCAGCAGATGTACTATCATAAATTACCACAGAGCTATGTGCTTTTTTATGACGGTCATAAGACAAAATTATTAGAAAACCATTTTTCGATTCTCCTACAGACTTGGCATCCAGAAAGGCTACAGGTTTAGTAAAAGCATCATGTCTGTCTGGTATAATCAGCATATGTTCCACAAGTAACTGGGATTTAAGCAGAAATGAGAATATAAAACCAGTCCCCACAGCATTATTTGATTAGGGCAAGAAGACAAGAATCCAGAGAATATACCATCAAATACCAGAAAGCTGCTCGTGTCTGATAATTTGGACTATTAATTTACATCATCTTCATAACAGGAGTTCTTTCCTTTCCCTGTTATTTGGAACAACACTCAATAAAAGTGAATCGTATTTTTGAGGGCTTGTTGAGGGCCTCCATGAGCAAATGAAATTATATTTGTGTCATTCACTTCACGTCTATAAAGATAAAGCAATGAAACATAGATGGTTGAGTGGATTTCAGGAAAGTTTTGATCTATAAAATATTTTCCAAATCCCTCCCACACTTGAAAGCAATGCTTGAACCCCTGGAGAGCAGTTTAAGTGGCTGTAATATGCACTTGGGTAATTCGTGGAAATCGTACATATAAAGAGCTAGTATGACAAACAAATCAGCTTTCTTTGATCTAATTTTAGACTATTAAAAATACTAACCCAGCTGCAAGATCCAGATTATAAATCCTACACACACACATCAAAATAATTTAAAAGAACCCAAGAAAGACTATCACTTCCTAGTGCGAATTGTAGGGTGAGCATTGGATGACTATTAATGGCTTAACAATTTGTGCTATATTTGGAAGTACAAATGTAAATTAAATGGAAAATTACATATTCATGATTGTAAAAATAGCTATCTGGAGCTGAAGCTCAGTTATACCCAAAAAAAGGTGTCTGGAGTTGCATACTGACCCACTGAAGAAGTAAGATATCCTTACAGACCAGAGAGAAAAATGTAACGTTTTCCACAACAAAGTTGAAATCTGTCAGTAAAACGACCAATCTTCTTTAATCTTTCAGAGTGTTTTGGTTCTTTCATTGACTTGTTTGAAATATGTTGCAAGATAGAGCCAAATCTAAGGTCTTCCAAGTTTTCACATTTTTCAGTGCTTCTTTTTTCTCTATATGGTCAGTAAGAAATGTTTCTTGGAAATCCCCATTATAGCTCAACGTAAGGTACCCACACAATATTTGTGATCTGGAATGCTTGCCTTAGGCATGGTTCTTGAACCGTGCTATTTTATGTACGTGTAAAACCCTGTGATACCTGAAATAAGCTCAATTATTTAAAGATTTTTTTAACTATCATTATACCAAAATATCCTGAAAATGTTCATTTGTGCCTGGTTTGTTTGTTTTTTTTTTTTTCTAAACTATTGGTGTAGGACTGAAATATGCAAACTTATCTGAAAATCCTGGAACACATCAGCTTGATGTGCTACAGGTGACAGAGCAGACAGCCTGCCGGCCGTCGAACTGATGTTTCCTTCACATTACTGTTTCTTGCAATAAACTGTGATTGATAGAACAAGCATGTAGCTGTGAGGAGTCTCACATTTACTTAAGCTTATTATATTTTGCCATAGAATAAATGTATAGGTTTGGTATATTCTTACACCCTGCTCCAAAAAATATCTTCCATAAGCAAAGCAAAGTTTATCTTCCTTCTTGTTAGCTGGATGAAGTTTTTTTGGATCAGGAAATCGTCACCTCCATGGCATCATGAACTAGCAGTGCAATACCACATCTATTTCTCTAGAAAACACAGGGAGACACACAAGGACATATCACACCTTCTATTCTCAAATAGAAATCGGAAGTCCTATGGAAATCACTAAATTAATTTCTGACAAAAAATTCACATGTATAAGCAATTTTCAGTATCTTTTACTTGCTTTTCACATTGAACACACATGTTAGCAGCTGGAAAGTCTTGCATGTGACATATAAATGAGACACATATTCCATGTTATGTTCAGTAAGATATGCCAAGCTGCATGGAGTAAATTTCCAAGAACCATCTTTCAGGCAGCTAGTTTTGCACTGCTTGTCATCGTCTTTTCTTGGTAACAACATCATCACAGGTAGAAGGGGACAACTCTGCATGGCCAGCTCTTCATAGTCAACTCTCCACAGACAACTCTGCACAGCCAATTCTTCGTGGCCAGCTCTCTGCTGGACAACTCTACATGGCCAATTACACACAGGGACAATTCTGCACGGGACTCTCATAGGAGGTGGAGGGGGACCACCTACGAGCTCGTTCCTGCTTTGCATGCAGTATACATTACGTTAGGGGAAGGAGGAGGAGGCAGGAGGGCAAATGAAGGGGGGGGGGGGGGGAAGCATCTGGGGGAGAAGCTTGTGTTTTCTGTGATGAGTTGACCTAGAACCCTACAAAAAAGAAAAAATAAACAAGCCAAGGCTGACAGAATGGCAGGCTCTACTGCCAGGCAGTGCTCAGGCAGTTGCCTTCACTCCCATGCCCGGAGCTGTGCCTGGAGCTACTCCTTCCGCTGCTTCATCCCCACCTCCCCAGCTGGAGAGCTGGACACAGTACTCCAGGTGCAGTCTCACCAAAGCAGAGTAGAGGGGTAGAATCACCTCCCTTGACCTGCTGGCCACAAGTCTTTTGAGGCAACCCAGGATGCAATTGGCTTTCTGGGCTGCGAGTGCACATTACTGGCTCATATTCATTTTTCACCTACCAGCACCCCCAAGTCCTTCTCCAGAGGGCTGCTCCAATCCACCATCACCCAGCCTGTATCTGTGCCTGGGATTACCCCATTCCAGGTGCAGGGCCTTGCCCTTGGCCTTGTTGAACTTCAGGAGTTTAGCACAGGCCCACCTCTCCAGTCTGTCAATGTCCCTCTGGATGGTATCCCTTCCCTCCTGCATGTTGCCCACACCTCTCAGCTTGGTGTCATCAGCAAACTTGCTGAGGGTGCATTCAATCCCACCATCTGTGTCGCTGACAAAGATATTTAACAGTGCCAGTCCCAATACCAACCCCCGAGGAATGCCACTCGTCACTGGTCTATACTCAGACATTGAGACATTGACCATGACTCTTTGAGCACAACTATCCAGCCAATTCTTTCTCCACCGAGTGATCCATCTGTCAAATCTATGTCTCTCCTATTTAGAGACAAGGATGTCGTGCGGAACTGTGAAATGTTTTGCACAAGTCCAGGTAAATGATGTCAGTTGATCTTCATTTACCTGCCAACACTGTAAGATTTATTGTTTTTGAATATGTCTACTGCAAGGAATTTCTCTCTTTAAATGAGTTGTAACCTTTCTTTTAAAAAGGAATGTCTAGAATTACATGAGATATTTCTATATTACTGACTTTCCATATTACGCATTATGCAGACATTTTGCTGCGTATGTTAGTATTGTTCTATCTGCCTGAATAATAGCTTTACAGAAACTAAATAATCAGTCCTGAATTCATACTCTCCTAATTAAATTAATGTTAAAAAATTAATTCTAGCTTTAGGATTACTTCATTTTTCCTGGTTTTAGTGTTAATGTATAGGTTCATATGCAACCTTAGGTAGACATACATGTACTCTGGATCTGGAAGGACCACTAGCACAACTATTGCAGAGTCACTGCTGAACCCGTGGGAATGACCTTGAGCATTTGCAGAGAGTCCAGGTCTCAAAAACGTGAGCTAATATCCTGTACTTCCCAGCACCACACGATAACTGAGAAGATCGAAGGAGCAGCAACAAAGGAAAGAGGCACAGGTATTCCTCAGCTAGCACTGAGCAGTTTGAGTGGGATTTTATGTAAACATGTGATGGCCAAGCTCTTGTTCGAAAAAGTAAAACTGAGTGTGGGAAAAAGCTAAGCAAGAAGCATATCTGTAAGTGTAATTCAGATTAATACAATATTTTTACATCACAGAAAACACCATTTCTGAAGCTTATATAATAATAATAATAATAATAATAATAATAATAATAATAATAATAATAGTAGTTAAAAAACAAAACTAAAAGCCAGCAGAAAGAGAGTGAAAGACTTAACTCTTTTCCTGTCAATTCTTCTGTCAGCTTTTTTTTTTTGTTCGACAAAAGCTGAAAGATAAGTTGTTCTACAATCAATCACACTTTTTAAGCAGGAATAAACGGTATGAATGACAAAAGGAAAGTATGCAAAGATTAGAGTTAGTGGATTCATTTTTCTTGATAGGAAATTAAGATATACGCATAAATGTTTTCTTTTCCACAAAGCGTGGTATTGGTATGGCAGAGCTAACAAGGGTGATTTTATGGATCAGCACTTGACTTGGACTCCAAACATTTAGATGTGTTCCCAGATGTTATTCATAATACTATCACAGAAGTAAATCTAGATTTAGCATGTCTGCTTTCATTGGTTTTGGTTTCCTTGTAGACAATAGAGAGAAGCAGTCATCCTTGCTTTGGCATTCTACCTCTACATAATGTTTCTTCTGAAGTCTGCTTTAGGAAAGTAGATGTGTTAAGTACAAAGCGTCATCAGAATCCACTGTCCCAGTGTACTAAATACATATTATCCCACACAAATGAAGCACTAGGCTATGACTGCATGTAAGAGAACATCAAAGTTTGTATATAAATTTAAGACCTCAAGATAAGTCCATTTCCTGAAGAAGCCTCTGTTATTGAATAAATACTCATTTCTCTAAAGGTATTTATGTCTGTTGCCTGACTTGATGGTGACCTAACAAACTGCCCATGACCACTTCCCTCCAGGGAAGGTGTTCTGCTGAAACAGGCGGAATAACTCAGGCAACAGAAGTGCAGAAGCAACTGAAGAACAAGGTGTTTACAATCAATTGCTGCACTGTGGTCCAAAGTAGCCTGACATAAGCCTTGACTAATGATTTAATTCAGCCCTTCAGCATGCAGGTGTATCAGTTCTATCATCTAGAGGACATGCAAATCACTAACATGCAAAGAAGGAGCTGATATTACAAGATAATGGTAACGTGCACCTGTGATTTAGAAGGCAAATCAAGGCCTTAGAACAATAGGCCACATAAATTATTATAAAACCTGTTTAACTCTAGAAATCAAGAGGCTTATTGTGTATAAGACAATAGTTCAACACTTATATTTTGATATTTTACCAAAGATTTAACTCATTAGATTTACAAACAAAAATCCCCACAGTAAGGTTTATAAACAATCCCAAATATTCATAATTTATGACTGATTTATGCACAGTTGTCAAGACAATTTTGCTGGACAAGAAGAACAGGGTAATGTCAACAGACAGTGGCTGACTACTTGCTGTCTCTTTCTTTGAGGTAGCATTTCAGATCTGGGAATGTCTAATCTACTTACAGCAAAGTAAATTACTGATAGTCCTTCATGTTTTCTTCTTTCACTCTATGTAATTACTTTGCAGTCACTTTACAGAATTTTGGTTTGCCTTTCTTTGTATGAGAGTGTATTCACATACAAAGAGGAATGAGGGATGGAGACTAGGAAATTGCTTTCATTTTCCTCCTGACACTAAATAACCTGTCTTCTCAATATCAGGCTAAAAGGTCAATAACTAATTTAGGATCCTGTTTCTATAATCCTTGAGATGAGTAACTCTTGACTCCAGGTGAGATGGCCTTGTGATTTAATGTTTTTTTAATGTGAGAAAAAGCTGAGGGATTTGGCCCATGTTTAAAAGCAGTTCTTGAAAAATGCACAGTGCAGACTTTTTTTTCTTTACACCCCCCCCCCCCCCCCCCCCATTATTTGCTGCAAATTCCTGCAAAACTCTTGGCGCAGTTGCCACAGCTTTGACAAAGCTCTCTGAGCTAGTGCTTTTCAAGTGGGTATGTTTGGGTTTACCAATAGCCCAAAAAAAGCACGTTAAAGAATGAGTTTGATCATTCTGCTTTCTCCATACTGATTAGCTGCCCAAGCTTTGAATGCTCTGGATGCACAATCTTTAACTTCGTACCCTACCTCTGTTTTAGGCAACTCAACTCTCTCTCAACAAATCTGTTGGAGGAGGAGCTAGCCCTAACCATTTTTCCCTTTGACCAAATGACCATTTGTTGACATTTGTCCTTCCAGCCTGGAGTTGGTCTCTGATACACTTTTATTTGACATTTTAGACATAGTTTTTGAGCCCACTTCTCTGGAATAGGATCTGCAGCCTATTAAGTGTCAGATTTTTCTTTGTCTGAGTAGGTTGCATTAGATATCACAGAAAAGCCGTAATCTATCTTTATATCTTTCACAGGTATGAGACCTACCAGGTTCCCAAAGTTTCAGTGTTACGGATACACAAGTTTTAAGTTCACTCATGTAAAATGTACATTTAACTTTATAGATTAGGGAAAATAATTTATTCCTTCCTTAGCAAAAGATGAGCATCCAAGAAAACAGTAAACCCATCTGCATATATCTGTACTTTCTCCTCAATTCTTCGTATAGTCTTGAGAATTTTGGAGGGTGTAGGTCAGACAATTCCTTGGAATTTAGAATCATAGAATGGATTGGATTGGAAGGGACCTTAAAGATCATGTAGTTCCAGCCCCCCTGCCATGGGCAGGGACACCTTCCACCAGACCAGAAGCTCAAAGCCCCGTCCAACCTGGTCTTGAACACTGCCAGGAAGGGGGCATCCACAACATCTCTGGTCAACCTGGTCCAGTGTCTCGCCACCCTCACAGTAAATAATTTCTTCCTGATATCCAATCTAAATCCACCTTCTTTCAGACTGAAACCATATCCCTTTTCCTATCACTACATGCCCTTGTAAAAAGCCCCTCCCCAGCTTTCTTGTGGGGCCCCTTGCAGTACTGGAAGGCCTCTATAAGGTCTCCCCGGAGCCTTCTCTTCTCCGGGCTGAACAACCCCAACCCTCTCAGCCTGTCCTCACAGGGGAGGAGTTCCAGCACCCTGATCATCTTCGTGGCCCTCCTCTGGATCCACTCAAGCAGGTCCATGTCTTTGTTACAGTGGGGGTCTCAGAGCTGAATGCAGTACTGCAGATGGGGTCTCACCAGAGCAGAGTAGAATGGCAGAATCACCTCCCTCGACCTGCTGGCCACAAGTTTTTGATGCAGCCCAGGGTGTGATTGGCTTTGTGGGCTGCGAGCACACATTGATGGCTCATGTTCACATTTTCATTCACCAGCACCCCCAAGTCCTTCTCCACAGGGCTGTTCTCAATCCACTCACCGCCCAGCCTGTGATATATGCTTAGAATTGCCCTGACTCAGATGCAGGACCTTGTGCTTGGACATGTCAAATTTCAAGAGATTCACATGGGCCCACCTCTCAAGGTCCCTCTGGATGGCATCCCTTCCCTCCTGCATGTTGATTGCACCACACAGCTTTATGTCATTGGCAAAGTTGCTGAGGTTGTACTCTATTCCACTGTCCATGTCGCTGACAAAGATGTTAAACAACACTGACCCCAGTGCTGACCCCCAAAGAACGCCACTTACCACTGGTCTCCACTCAGATATTGAACTGTTGACCATAACTCTTTGAGTATGCCCTTCCAGCCAATTCCTTATCCACTGAGTGGTCCATCTGTCAAATCTGTATCACTCCAATTTAGAGACAGGATATCATGCAGGACAGTGTGCAACGCTTTGCACAAGTCCGGGTAGATGATGTCAGTTGATCTTCCCTTATCCACCAACTCTGTAACCCAGCAGTCAGGGTATTCCTTTGCTTGTGCCTTTTGTTTCAAATCAAGGTATAATTATCTCACTCCAGCAATTGAGTTTGTTTGTTTCTTAAGTGGCATTTCTGTTAAGATGAACACCTCTTTAGCAAGCAGAAACCTCCCATCGCTTGGCTTGTATATTTTTTTTCCATCTCAGTGAATGCTGGTGAAATTATATATATATATATGTATATATATAGTTAGTTAGTTAGTTAGTTAGTTAGTTAGTTATTAATATGTAGGTATAACTGAGAACCAGCAACTTGAAAACCATCCTTTTTCTGAGGGATTTTCTACCCTGGTTCTCTCTTTTTTCTCACCCAGAAAGTTTTGCCTAGTTCATGTTGCCTGCTTAGCGTAACTGGTTTTGATCACAGTCCAGTCCATCAGGTTAATGGCTGATACTGTTTGTTCTGCAGCTTTGTTTAGACAAGCAGATTGATTTCTGTTAGAGAATATTTCAGTTTTTGATGGACTTACTTAGCACCCCTTGAGGCATTCAGTAATATAGTTATTTTTGGAGTTAACTAGCATTCTTCATTGATACACAGAGATGCCCTAAATTGTTTCAACACTATATAAAAATATAGATTTCCATGATTGTAAGAATGGGATGTGAAGCATTTACTGCAGTCTCATACATGCTTGTTACATAAGAGTCTGTCTTATTATAGCATATATTTTAAGTTCACAAATTTCCCTTTACAGAGTCTTCCTTTGTTTCCTCCTTATTGTTAATAAGCCACACATTCTCTCATAACACTACAAATATGTACTGAACAAATATTTAAATAATGTCAAACTTATGCTAACTGCCCTAGAAAAGGATAATTTATTATACCTAATATGCAGAAAGTTATTATTTCCATTTTAATATAGAAAGCAGAGCAAAAAAGAAGTATGAAAACTAGAGCAAGAGTCTGCTCAACAACATTTTGACGGATAGAGGCATGTGGTGATCTGAACTGCAGTACAAAGTCTTTGTTTGCTGGACATTTCTATGCCATTGGTCTGTAGGAAAGAAGGACGTCTTTTGATCTCTTTCTAGCTCTGTCTCTGACTTTGTGTGACCTTTGGCAAGTCACGTTAGTTGGGTGTGCAGCATCCATAAAAAATAGTAAACTATTGCATTACTTGTTCTCTTGAGGTTTGTGAGGCTTAATTGGTGAATTTTATAAATCTTTTCTAGACTCACAAATGCAAAGTGCTATAAGGACAATGTTTTATTGTCACTATTCCTTTGGGAAATGAGTTTCTTAGAGCTGTGGGAGATAATTAGTCACATTTTGAGGCTTTGCAGCAGCTAAAACCACCATTAAAGTAATCTCTCACATAATATGAACCATACTTGTTCTCACAAGTTTGCCAAAATCAGATGTGGGTTCTGGGTTTCTGACTTGGCCTTTCCTGCCCTTCCACCATTTAAAAACTGTTAGGATGTTAGGATTTGTTCCACTTTCTTTTGTTTTTAAATGGTGATTTTTTTTTACCTCATTTCTAGAAAACTGCTCATATTGAATGTTTAGGAAATATTTTTTCCCCAGTTCCTTGCAATTGTTCACAATTGTAGCCATAGAAACTATAATAATCCTCAAAATATTTGGAATAGCCACAAACTATTTTTGCTAAGAAATCTAGTAATTTAAATAAAATAATTGGCTGTGAGTTTTCTTCTGCAGTCTGTGACTGATGGCATTAAGCCTACCTGAAGCTGCCTCTCAGCTGGCCATTTGCAAAGGGACTGATTCTTTTCTTGAGCAGCCAATGCCACCTTTCTTCATTATTTGAAGGAGGAGCACACCAACCGCCTGAAAGTCAGCGTTGTTCAGTGGGATTACAGTAGTCTGACTCTCTTTGTGACATTAGTAAAGGCATTAAGACAATTCTGGAAAGTTTAACTTATAGACTAGATTTTTTAACGTAGACACATGAAGGTACACATACACCTCATATTTTTATTCTCCTGATTTCTCCTTTATTAAACTTTGTGAATTTTCTGTCTTAATACTTATCTAAGTTGCATTACAATTTCCTTTTTTCAGACAGATCCACTTAGAGAAAACCAGCAGTTTATAGACATTTATTCTGTCCTTTAACTGTTTTTAAAAATATAAGACCAACATATTCTGAAACTTGCTTGTCAGTCTCAATTCTATTGTGTTTCTTTCTGAATGGTTGGCCAGGTAGTTTGAATCTTTCACTGCGTTAACGATTTGTGCTTTGGGGAACTCCAATAACTGCTCACAAAATCCTTATCCCTGTGAACATTTTCATTTAACCTCAGTCACAGTACCCATGTCCTTTTCCTATTTTATTATCATGCACAGATGTTCAGCAGGTCTGCTTTCTCAGGTAACTCAAAGAAAGTGCTTACATCACTCATAAACTGTGCCATGTCCCCTCTTTTAACTAGCCAATCCTTCCTAGTCAAGGAGTACTATTTATGTTGTTGTTCCAGTCATGTGACTTCACCAAATTTGTTATGTCAACTAAATCATATATGTGATCATAATCATAATATAAGATACTGCTGTTTACATTCCTTGCATTAATAAATATTCATATAAGATGTTCATCTACTTGATTTACTACTTATTTTATTCTCCCTCCTTTTGTTATGAGTAATCCTCTCACCTTTATTTCACAGACCTTCTGCCCAGTTGCTTAAAAAGGTAATAGTAATGCTACAACCTAATTTAAAGTTCTCAGTCAGCAAGTGAGTATGGAAAGGCTGTCTTTATTCTTCTTCATGAGGCAGCTATCACTCAGCAAGCTTGTGGAACTGTGGTGTAGGAAGTTGCTATCCGGTAATACCAGCAACACAGGTAGGCCTTAACCTCCAGGTGGATATTGATGTCCTTTCTGAAGCCTTGACCTTCAGCTAGGAAAACTGACAATAATGTTATCTATGTCTTGAGATTCCAACTCTAGTAGTATCTGTAGTATCTCTGTAAATGAGAGTCATAGAGTAGTGGCCTGTGTGAAAGATAGGCTACAGCATACTTTCAGTATCAGCTTGAACTTGGTCTCCTCATACCTGTTGTGCCTTACAGACCAGCAACCAGATCAACCTGGCATCCCTGGAGTCCACTACTACTGCTCATCAAAAGATCTGGGCATCATGAAGAGTCTGGCCATGAGATAAAGAGTCTGTATCTGGGGCCTTACTGATTTGGGAAAGAATGTCATAGACTTACAAGAGTGCGCCCTGACAAAAGAAACCATAACAGTAAGAAATTCCTCTCACCTTCCTTCAGGAGTCCAAACCATAATCAGGAGATATATCTTGAAGTGTTTATTAAATCTCTAACGCTTCTACGAAAGTTCGTAAAAAAGAAGGGCAAGTGCAAGGTCATCTAAATGATGCTAGTACAGTAAACCCCAAAACAAGTTGAACTTAATGTTGGTGGCATTAAGCATTTCAATAGTTCTGATGTGTTGTAGAGAGTTTGCTTTCCTCCTGACATTTATAGACCATTACACACGAAACCTCCAGAGCCTGTAAGGGGGCAACAGAGCTCAGTCGCTTCCATAGTCCATTCAACATTTGCCTACAGTCACATAGCAATAACTCAGGAGGAGTCCTCTCAAATGAAACAACATATAAAAGGGGATATTTTTACTCATTATACAGAATCACAATACCAGTACCACGACAGATAGGATGTGGAAATTACTTTTGACTTCTAAAGAACATCGACTACAGAGATTCATGTATTACAACATATTTTCTGTCAAAAAAAATACACTTCATACTTTTATAATAATAATAAAAGGCGATTTCTGCAATGGGTGAAAACAGTATTCTAATCAGTCAGTGGAAAAAAAGTATAACATGTGTTGTACTTCATTCCTGCAGTCTTACTAGATCATTCCCAGCAAGAAACCTTACATTGTGTCATAGCTATAGATTTTTTTTTTTTCTTCCAGTAACATGGTTCATTGAATATTAAAGGATTGAAAATCTTTTACCTGATGCTAGCAAAAAAGCTTGCCAAATGTTAACATCAATGATCTTTTCGAAAATAGAACAAAAATTAACTATGCTATCTAATTTATATACATAGTTTATACTTTTAAGAGTAGAATGTTATTTATTGAATCTAGCTGTTTTTCTTATGTAATCACAGGAAGAATGGTCTCAATCCACTGTACAGAACAAAGGGACTATTATAGAGAGCAATACTGTGGACCTATGCAAAAAAGTGTGTTCCTATCATTTTGCTTTCCTCTTCTACTAAGTATTCATTCATGTATCTCATCCTGGTGAGAGAAAACAAGAGGGAAGCAATTTGAAATACGCTTATCCATCTCCTGCATAATCTTTTCCTTGTTCACTGCATGCAAACAGGATTAAATTCCACTTGAACAAGGATCCACACAGAAACAAGTTAAGATATAGATATAACATAGTGCTCACCTGTGTTTGGAAATGCCTCAATCAAAACGTGGCACCACAGTTGTTTGCACATTTTGTGCTGATGGGTGATACGTTACTGGCATCCTGAAGAGTGGCATTTTGATAAGGTTGAACTAGACAGCTCTTTATGTGGATGACCTTCTAAATAGGAAATAACATAGTATGTCCTTTCTCTCCCTATTTGCTTTATAATTGTCATCAGCTCCTGACAATTCCCATTTACCTCTCAGCGTTGTAAGACTAAAGTTAATTTTATACATTTCTAGTTTTTGTTGTTTTGTTTTTTTTCCCCCAAACCTGATTTTTTTCAGCACAAAACATAAGATAGTAAGTCTAAGAGGTGGGCAAATTTTATTGCTTTCTTCTTCTTCATCACGATGTTTCTCAACTTCATAATGTTAAATGTCAGCAGCAGGTGTTGTTTGAATCAGTGCTGGACAGTTTGACTAATGCTTTATAGTATAGGCATAGCTTTCGAAAATACTGTTGAAAAGTGTTTGCCTGTCGAAACTAATGAATGATATGATTATTTTCCATCATTGATACAGTTTTATGTAAGAATTAATGAACACAATTTATAGGTTTCTAATTACTTTTCTTCTGGTGAAAAACTCCAATCAAAACAGTGCTGAAAACACTGGCAAGGCTGCTACACAACAGCTTTTGCAGTGTTGCCCTCACTGTTGTAACTGATGGGCAACATTTAGTCCCAAAAAATTCTGAATATACTCAAAAGCTTGCAGCTGTAAGATGGTCATCGTGACTTTCGTTGGTTAGGCTTTCATTGTAGCAGTTGACTAAAACCATTGAAAAATCAGAATTGAAAAGCTTCACAGCAACTTACCGATTTTTAAGAACATACTGCTAGGATGATCTTTCAAATCCTTTTTTTTTTTTTTTTTACTCTAATGAAACAGAGACAGTCATGGCTATTGCTACATACAGGGTACGTAGACAAGGCAGACCTGCTTTCAGTTCTCTGATCCATTTTATTCAGAGAAAGATTGTGAACAAAAATACCTCATTTTCAGATAAGTATCGCAGCTTCTAGACTCTAGGATAAACATCTTAAGGTTGATATCCCACAGTTTCTCCTTATGAAGGTCTTATATTCTGGCTAAATCTGATTACACTGGGGCATGAGATAGAGATAGTCCAGAATGAATACTACTGAGTAGATTACTTACCAAGTTTTGTGAAACTTGAAATCAAACATATTACATTTGTCTCCCACAGATCACTTCAATGCTTTAACAGTATTTTGCTTAGTATTTTGTTATTCTCTAGCTTGTACATTTTAAATTTAATTTTCATTCTGATCTATATTTTTCATTGAAAAACCCAGTAGATTTTTATGAACTTAAATTGTCTTTTCCTCTCCCAATAAACCTGGTTGCTAAATGGAAGCATTAATGTATTTGAATAAGAGACTTCTGTGCTGTCAAGCACAATAGAATAATAAAATACAGTTGTAATCATTTATTTAAATTAAACGGCACTAAAGATTTCTCAGAAATTTATGTACAAACTGGAAGGAAACTAGCTTTTAAGCTGATGCCCTGAAATTTTTATGAACAGAATAGAGAGATACTGGTCTAAAACAAGGAGCTATAAAAGCCATCTTACAAAGAGCAAAACCTTTTAAGATAAGAAATAAGAAACTCCAGCCAGAGGAATGGGCCCTTATTCTCAGTGTAAGGGATTCACCAGCGCATCTGGATATAGGTATCTGGCTCTGGCTTGAGATGGAGCCATAAACTGCCCTCTGCAGAGCAGTGTCGAATCATCTCACTCTTGTGAAATGAGACAATAGGCAAGAAATAGACTCCTGTCTTATATTCATTAAGAAGGATTCAAACTGCTTTTTGTGCTTTGGGAGCACAAGAACTCCTACCTATCACCTCTGACAGGGCTGCCCTAAACTGTGGCATAAACATTCAGGATAAAGTTTCTCCATCTCTGCTGCTAAAGATGCTCCAGCTGCCATGGGATATTCCATTATTCAGGAAGGACAGGGAAAGACTTCCTTTCTTAGTCACTGGGGATCACTTTAGGGAAGGAGGAGACCAGGGAAAAGTTCAGTTCTAGTCTATCTTATAAAAAATTTAACTATTACAGCTTTAATTTCCTGCTTCATGTCAGGCTGGCATTGTATCTATCTGGGAGGCAAGTCCTGAATTCTTCCAGCTCAGGCTCCACAGGCAAGGGAATACCTTACTGGGGAGTCCTTATGGGGCTGTGATGCAAGCAAGTTATTTTGCTGCTCTGTTTCACAATGTGGATTGTGGAGTGAACATCTACCGGCACAAACTTAAGCACTAGGGGAACATCTAAGAGAAACTATATGAATCTAGAGTCTAAGTATTTGGAAGTTTAGACAAAGACCGACCTGGAATCTTGAGGTTTATTTTTTTATGTTGGGTACCCACAAACTATTAAGAAATGAACCCTGAAGTACTTCACATTCTTTCCTCTTTAAAAAAAGAAACAAAACAAAAAAAACCCACACAAAATATAATTGTATGAAGATATTCACTGTCCATGCTGGAATAAACAAAACAAAGCAAAACAACTGATTTTAGATGCAAAAATCCAGCTCCTTGCAATGTATTGCCCAGATCAAAAATCAATACTGAAAAATAGACTCAGCAAAAACGAATTGTGCAAGTGACTTGCTCTGCAAACTTTACTTCTGCTGGTTTTAACCCTTTAAGGTATGAGATGACTGCTGCATAAGGGAAGGGGTGTAGTTTTATGATTTGTTTGTTTATGGTGTTTTAACACAATTTGTTAGCACAGCTTTCAAGGTGAATCTCAACATAAAGTTTTTCAGGTCCATTCCAATGACTATGATAAAAGATGCTTTCTATTCAAATATAGATTAAAGAATATTTGGTACTTTAGGACTTGTTTCAAATATAAACAAAGGAAAATCACATTTGATACTCAGGCATGATTTTATATTCCTTGTTGGTATATAGATACGAAATTTAAATTTTTGGTGTATTTTATCTACTTTTTCTCCTTTTTTTTTTTTTTTTTTTTTTTTCCCCATGAAGTAGTTTAGATGCTTCTGTTCTGCAGTTTTCTAAATGATGGCTGCGTTCCAAACAGATTTAAGAAAGTGATCAAACCAATATATCATAATACAATTTTCTAAGACTGACTAATTCGAACAGGCTGCTGACTAAGACTGGCAGAAAACAATCAATGTTCAAGATTACTCAGCATGTTACTGTGAATTTTGCCTTCTGTCCCCTTAGCGTTAATTAAAATTAGAGCAGACTCTCATTCTCTTTGTCATTACATCTTAAACAGCTTTTGACTGGCATCTCGGCTGACTTATTTTCCTTCCTAACTTTTACACATATGCCAGCCTGGCCACAAATCTAGATGATGATTTTTCCTCACATTATTTGCAAGTCTAAACAATGTTGATGGATAGAAGGAACTGAGAATTCCCTCTGCTTCCAAGGGTGTTTTTTCCCTTTATTCATTCCTTACGCACTGGAGAAGTTAGACCTTTTTGAAAAGTAAAGAGTAGATGTATTAATGACCTAAATGGCTATAGAAGTAATGGCAACTGAGGATAAAAATAAAAGTACTAGTCTTGATGTTAAAAAAGTATGGTAAATTAATACTATTAACTAGGTAACATTAAGTGTTCTCAAAATATATTTAGAAATAGACAAACATTATATTCTATAATGTATTTCCTTTCCAAAATCTGCTCCTCAAAAGAATCACATCACATACGTTTTATCACTTCTATGATGGAATTCAGCCAATATGTAACATGTTAGAAGGATTCCATAACACAATTTCACTCCAAATTAATGACTAGAAATACAGCTGAGAAGGAGGTTACCCATCAGGCATTTGCCTTTGATTCTGAGGACTTTTCTAGACTGGCCCCAGTACAGATTGCAGCTTCCAGGACTTTTTTAACACACGCTGTTGAACTGTATCCTCTGTAGTAATTCCAGTCATGAATTTTCATAGTACAATACACTATAAAAACATGACGTTTAGTTCCAAACATTGTGTTGGTGTCATCTTTGAGAGAAGAAGCCAAGGGTTTTAAAAATATGTCTTTAGTTCTTACATTCCCTCTCTCTCCTGTCTTCTTTCTCATACCATCTCCCCAAGTGTCAGGACAGCTCTTAAACTGAAAACAGTAAATTGCCTGCTCTTTGATACAGCTTTATAACAAAAACCAAGGCCTTAACACTTTTGGAAACACAGTAAAAAATGGACATAGGACAAGCCATTCATTCCTTTTACAGTGGCCTCTGGAAAATAAAAAGTCTTTCACTGATTAGATGGTCTGGAAACAAAGCAGTGGTCACAACTGCAACTAATAGATGCCAAGGTATATGCCTCCAGAAAAGCTCAATTATATCACAAGAATAACACTGCAAGATCTTCACAGATCTTCCTCTTATTCTTTTGTGTGGGATGATTAATGGAATAAGTATGTTTCTGTGTTTGTGTTCTCCCATGTCTGGGATTCCCAACATAGACAAATACCTCTCTGCTTCAGGAAGACCCAGGCAACTACAGGCCTGTCAGTCTCACCTCTGTGCCTGGCAAGATCATGGAACAGAACCTCCTGAAGGCTCTGCTATGGCACATGAAAAATGCGGAGGTGATTGGTGGCAACCAACATGGCTTCATCAAGGGAAAATCCTGCCTGATGAATCTGGTGGCCTTTTATGATGGAGTTACAGCATCAGTTGACAAGGGAAGAGCAACTGATGTTGTCTATCTGAACTTGTGCAAAGCCTTCAACACTGTCCCACACAACATCTTGGTCTCCAAACTGGAAAAATGTGGATTTGACGGAGGGAACACTTGGTGGATAAGAAATTGGCTGGATGGTCGCACTCAAAGAATTGCAAACAGTGGCTCGATGTCTGAGTGGAGACCAGTGACAAGTGGTGTTCCTCAGGGATCAGTACTGGGACCAGTGCTATTTAATACCTTTGTCGGCTATACGGACAGTGGCATTGAGTGTGTCCTCAGCAAGTTTGCAGATGACACCAAGCTGTGTGGTAAGGTCAACATGCTGGAGGGAAGGGATGCCATCCAGAGGGACCCTGACAGGCTGGAGAGGTGGACCCAGACCAACCTCATGAAGATTAACAGGGCCAAGTGTAGGGTCCTGTACCTGGGTCGAGACAATCCCAAACACAGATACAGGCTGGGCAATGAGTGGATTGAGAGCAGCCCTGGAGAGGACTTGGCCATGCTGGTGAATGATAGGATGAACATAAGCCAACAGTGTGCTCTTGCAGCCCAAAAAGCCAACACTATCCTGGGTTGCATCAAAAGATATGTGGCCATCAGGTTTAGGGAGGTGATTCTGTCCCTTTACTCTGCCCTTGTGAGACCCCACCTGGAGTAATGCATCCAGATCTGGAGCCCCCGACACAAGAGAGACATGGAGCTGTTGGAGTGAGTCCCCAGGAGGGCTACAGAGATGGTCAGAGGGTTGGAACACCTTTCCTACAAGGACAGGCTGAGAGAATTGGACTTGTTCAGTCTGGAAAAGAGAAGGCTCCAGGGATACCCTATAGCAGCCTTCCAGTACCTGAAAGGGGCCCACAAGAAGGCTGGGGAGGGACTTTTTACAAGGGCCTGCAGTGAGAGGACAAAGGGTAATGGTTGAAAGCTGGGAGAGGGCAGGTTTAGACTAGCTACAAGGAAGAAGTTCTTCACCCTGAGGATGGTGAGACAATGGCACAGGTTGCCTAAGGAACTCGTGGATGCTCCATCTCTGGAAATGTTCAAGAGCAGGTTGGATGGAGCCTTGAGCAACCTGGTCTAGTGGGAGGTGTCCCTGCCATGGCAGGGGAGTTGGAACTAGATGATCTTTACGGTCCGTTCCAACCCAAACCATTTTATGTTATGATGACTGTATGACATCTCAACATTTATTCATTTTTTAAAAGTAGAAAAAAATAGAAGGAGGAAAAATTATTTTTCATTTAAATTTTTCATCCTTTCTTAAGGATATTTCTCCCTTTTCACATTCTGTAGTAAAACAAAAGATCTTTCTGTAAAATAAAACAAAACACAAAACCCGAGAAAATTTGTTTTGGATTTTCATTTGAGATATTTTTACATCAGTAGCTTTTTTTACTTCTAAAGCCTCAGTACAAGTGTTCACATGAAGTGAATTCTTCAAGCCCCTAAGTAACAGCTTGAGAGAAACAGCAAAACTGACATTCACAGAAGTTATGTACATACTCCTTCAATTAGCAGTGAGATACTTACCCTTATCGGGGACATTGTCATTTATAGAGCTTCCCTGCCTCCTCATCTGTTTCACAGCTATACTGAATGCATTTGAAACTGAAGAATGATCAAAATGTAAACAGCTGTCAGTTTGCAGAATCTCCAGCCTCTGCATATGTGCTGCCACTCTGCCAAGCCATGCCTAAATGCCAGTTAGAACAAGGAGGACATGCATATTGTGTTATATTAGTTGCTACTAATTTTCCCAATTATTGTGGCTAGCACTATTGATTCTTCCATCAAAATGAGCAAATTGGACAGGACAAAGCACTGGAAAAATCTCTGTCTAATTATAAACACCCTCTAAACAACACCTCCATCAGAGATAATCATGCCCTTATCATCATTGCTACATATTCAAAATCCTAGCTGAGGAAAAAACCTGTCTTTTCCTCACAATTAGTGCCTTATTGTCTGCTTGCTTGCACCAATTTTAAGCTCTGTAAAGTATGAGATTTTTTTTGTCTCTCAGTCTTCAGAACCTCAGTTTAAAATTAGCAGTATCTGTATATACATCTCCTTCCTAGAAATTTTCAAGAATAAGAACAGCTAAGGCCCAAAATCACACCAAAAAAACTTGAAAATACATATTCATGTTATTCATATGACTGAGGTACCCAGTATACCTAAGACTTGTCTTGTCATCTGTTTTTTTTTTTCTTGTAATGTACTGCTCCTAGACTGTAAGGTATTTCTATAATATACACTCCCTCACGTACCTACCTTTCGGATTACAACTCAGGCATGGCAGATGCATCTAATGTTTCCCATTACTCTTTCTTAATCATATTTGCACTTTTTGCCCCATTTTTTTTTCTAGATATTCTGATCATCTGCCAATGTCTTCCAAAGTGATCGCATTGTAATAATAGCTTGCTGTTTGGAAATGAGTGCAACTAGAAATGCGGGTTGTACAGCTAAAGGGAAAGAACAGACCCAGAGTTAGAACAAATACAGAAGCATGTACATCTGTCATATTAAGGTGAAAAAAACCCCCACACTAAGGAATATAAAACAGTTAAAAATTCAGTTGAAAACCATGTAGTCCTATTTGTATTATAAAATGATTCTCAATTTTTGAAGTGAAAAGCTACAGTAACCAAGCTATGGATGAGAATTCAAACACTGATTACATAAATAGATTAAAAGGGAAATTGGGCATCTAGGGTGACAGTTGCAGGGATATATTTTGCTGGCTTGTATGTATCTCACCATGCACTGAAAAGATGAAACTCAGGATAATTTTTAATTCTTAAAGAGACAAAGACAAACACAGACACTTCCTTTCAAGGATTTTATTGCATGTATAAACCTATTTTTAATCTAAAAAAATCTAGTTTTAATTAAATGTAATTCCTCTGTCTACATCACTTTCAGGACTGAGGCAAAGGAGAGAAATGTCACTTTTCATACAAATATAATTTCTTGAAACAAACAAACAAAATGGCCTATGTATATTTACTTTCTGCCTAAATCCCTCCAAAACAGTTTCAAGTAGTGATATTCAACACTGTACTGTTTTAATTTGTCCAGACTGATCTTTACACGTGGACTACAGGATTTTAGCCTACCTTACGGTAGGAGGCTGATATTAATTAAGATCTATGGAAGTCGCCGCGTGGAGAACAACAGAAATCTGAGCAGGCAGGATTTGACTCCATACTCTTCTCTCTTACAATTTTTTGTCAGAAAACAGATTTTTGTCAGTTTAGCCAGTAAGGTTAAACTAGCTTGTTAGATGATTTAAGACTCTTAAAATACAGTTTCATAAATTTTGTGGAGGATGCTGTAATCCAAAGACAAGAGCAGTATAAATACTTAGATAGAACTAGAGGTATATGTGAAGAACAACTACATTTCAGGAGTGAATTAAGTTACCTCTGAGAACTTTTCATACAGGCATGCTGAGACTCTCTAAAGCGTGTTTAGGACCTTCCATCATCAAATGCCCTATATAAATGCAAATTTATACTAATATCTAGACAGTATCAAAGTTTTTTCATAAACTGCAAAATGACATAGAGAAAGAAATGAATCACTGTGTATTACAGACAAAGCTACTTGCATATGAGTAGTTTATGACAAATATTTTACATAATATGCTTCATCCAAGAAAAAGTTGATTTGTATACATAAACACAGACACATATTTGCACATACTGCAAACAGTGACACTGAAACACAGGTATATTGGAAAAAAATGACTGAAGAAGTAAACTATCTACCAGGTCCATTTGATTCGTAGCTGACATGCCTTATTAATTTAAAATGAGATAGGAAGCATAATACCATGGAATAGCCTAGCCGTGTTTTGTAAGTCTATGGTTGATTTTCAAGCAGTTAATTTTGGGGGCAGTAAAGGGAAAAAAACCCAACAGAAACACTATTTTTTTTTATTTGTGAATGCAAAGAGAATTTTTCAAATGGACCTCCTGGAGCCAGCCTCGCTTTGCTTTTATGTCTGATCCTACCATGCAGATTCACACCACCTAACTTCAGCCACTTGACATGCTGAACAAACGTAATAACTACAGTTTCTCTTTCAAGACAGGGGCAAGAAGAAAACACTCTAGAGAGCAACATTACTTACTGAGGCCTAATCCAAGACAACCAATTGAAATCATATAAAAATATTCCTATGGTTACACTCACAGGATTTTTTCTACATTTTTCAGGGGGAGGCAGGAAAGGGAAGTGATGCCCTGTTAATAATCAGTTGTAAAAGTGCAATGACAACTCACACCACCTCATTTCAGAAAGCAATTGGTTTGGGCATGTCAAGACGAGACCCATGACATGGGTCAAGATCTTTCCTATCTGATTTCCTCCCACAACTGTGGATTCAGCCTAGGCAAAAGCCCTCTGTCCTCTGTGGCGCAATACGAGTCCCATGCGGTAGACCAAGCAGAGAACATGAAGTTGTACTGCCCATTAGCCACTTGCAGCCCAACAATCAGTTTTGTCCTGTTGTATTCTGGCTTTCAGAGAGACAAATAAGTCTGTAAATGCTAAACAGTCTAACAAATTGTAATAGCTCACCTCATCTTTTATCTATAGGCTTTAGAAAAAGGGAACTGCAATATTAAAATGTCAAGATGTTTGTTGTTATTAACAAGGCCAAAAATAGGTCTTTTAAGAATGTGAAAAATGAGGGCAGCAGAATTTAATAGGATCTCTGATGACCTAAAAAAAGCCCATTTACAGTTCTTTTGCTGTGTACTAGAACAAGCCAAAATAAAGCTAATTTATCTCTAAAACAGCAAATTGCTTTTTAGTAAATGGCTCACAAAGGGGCAATAAAAACATTAGAAAATCTTTGACATGGTAAATAATGAGAGACTGGTCAAAATCTAGATAGAAAGTCCCCACTGCCTGCAAATTACAAGACCCCAAGGGTACTACTGCAGAAAAGGAAATGTACAGTAACACAGGAAATGACTCAAGTGCCAAGACAAACACAACAATATTAAATATTAAATACTAAATGTTAAGTAACAGCAAGCCCCAAAGGAAGGGAAATTTATATCAATGTTTCAAGTGACAAATTCAAATAAAAAACCCAAACAATGCCATAATCTAAAAAAGGAAGTATATTAATAGGTTATGTATATGTTAATAAGCTCTTAAATTGACCAATTAAGTCATAAAATACAAAATTAAGTATCATAATTAAGTGTTCTGTATGTCATATGCTATTGTCATACTCAACATTTTCTCATCATCTGATGAAATTTTAAAGCCAGTAGACCCACACTGAAATATATTAGTTTGACCAATCTACAATAACTCCTGAGCAAGAGTGATTTAGATTCCTGAACCACTATGTTGATTGTCACCAAAATCACCTTTGCTTTTAATAATCCAAGACCTGTGCTGCTCTAACTCAGTCAAATATCTCCCTCCCAACTGCAACAACAAGGTCAAGTACCCAGTCCTCCATATAAAATGGCAATATTGTTCCTCTGTGCTCTACTTATTCTTATTGGGGATTAGCTAGATTTTAAATTAATCATAAAGACAAAATCAATGAAAATCATATCATAAAAAATGAGATAACTTACATTAGGCAAGAAGAGAAAGATATATTCAGAATGCCAGTTACAATACATTGTAAATGCAAAATAATATTTTGAATTATTCTAAAAATCAAATAAAAATAACAGAGTATAATCAGCTCTACTAGGTTAACCTATACCAAAATGGAAGCTTGAAATGATCATAGAATCATAGAATCATTTAGGTTGAAAAAGACTTTTAAGATCGAGTCCAGGTGTTAACCTAGCACTGTCAAGAATCTTCTTACTGCACCCATTCTAGACAATGATCCTTTTCCTATTTTTCTTCTCTTAACCATAACATTCATGTTACAGTTTTTACATGTACAAACAGCTTAATGTAAATTATTAATAAAGCCATTAATTAACATACATTACACTAACCTTATAATTTGAGACAGCACAACATACTTACACCTACATCACGCAGACAGGGACTGAAAAGTATTCGTATATTTATGTCTGCTGGTGAATTTCAGGCCTCTCATTTAAGGTCTGAGCAGCTGCTAATCTCCACTTTATATCAAAGCGCATGGCGAACTTCTTGAGTGAATAAGTATTGCTCTGTGACTACTCCAAAGCTAGAGACTCTTTGACTACTTGTAACTAAGCCATGCTTGAATGTTGGTCACAAATTGTGAAAAACTATTATTCTCAGCAGGCCTTGGCTTATTAAAGAGATAGAGGTGAGCATACTTCTGTGCTGTTCTAATTATTTTCAGATGGTGATAGTGTGCTTAGCGCTATACGAAACTTAGAGCTGAAAAGTACCCTGTTAAAAGACATATAAAATCCAGATATGGATGGGCATCCCTTACGTGTGCTGGTTTATCTTATCACAAATTCAGGGTGAAGTGTGATGAACAAATATGATTTTGGGGGAATAGCAAGGTGCTGTGTTAGAGAGATAAATAATATAACAATGCTCATTTGGCTAATTGGAATTGATGGACTTGACAGACAGATTTAGCAGGAGCACTTTGAAATAGGATGCAAAGCACCAGAACAGGAAAACAGGTTGAAGCACAGGAATAATGATGATAAGTATAAAAATAGAATAAGGAGAAAGCAGTAATATAGACCGTTATGCACACTGGTTGAAGAAAATAAACCAGCAGCTTAATTTTTCCTAGGTCCAAAAATATCAAAATGACCTGAAAACCTAAATCACATTTTTAAAAACAATTTAGGACAATAACCTCATATGACTTTCACAGTAAAAAAGGATTTATAAACAAATATAAGAATATCCCTCTGGCCCTCTAGATGTCTCCCCGTTCTTGCTGGACTTTCTAATTAAAACATTATACAGTGCTCACAAAACAACATCATCTACAGAGTGCAAAGAAGTTTAAATCTAATTGTGCAAGACGACATCTACCTGTATGTGTCTGCACATCTGTATGTGTCACACAGCAGCTTCCAAATTACCTATGTCATTAGTCTTATATCTGTTACAGAATAATGCCAGGCAACAGGACAGGCTATGGTCAACTGGTTGGAAAGCTACTTAGCAGAAAAGGACCTTGAAGACCTGGTGGTAACAAACTGACCATGAGCTAACAATGTGCCCTCGTGGCAAAGAAGACCAAGAGCCTCCTGGTCTGCATTAGGCAAAACATTACTAGGAGGTCAAGGGAGGTGATCCTTCCCCTCTGCTCAGCACTGGTGAGATACATCTAGAGTTCTGTGTCCAGTGCTGGGCTCCCCGGTACAAGAGAGAGACGAATAAACAGAAATGTGTCCAGAAAAGGGTCATGGAGGTGATTAAGAAAAAAAGGACCTGGGGGTTCTGGTTGATAGGCAGCTGAACAGGAGCCAGCGGAGTCCCCAGGTGGCCAAGAAGGCCAACAGCATCCTGGCCTGTATCAGAAATAATGTGGCCAGCAGGAGTAGGGAGGTGATCGTGCCCCTGTACTCGGCACTGGTGAGGCTGCACCTCCAATACTGTGTGTAGTTTTGGGCCCCTCACTACGAGAAAGACATTGAGGTGCGGGAGCGTGTCCAGAGAAGGGCAACGAAGCTGGTGAAGGATCTGGAGAACAGGTCTGATGAGGAGCGGCTGAGGGAACTGGGGCTGTTTAGGCTGGAGAAGAGGAGGCTGAGGAGAGACCTGATCGCTCTCTGCAACTACCTGAAAGGAGGCTGTAGTGAGGTGGCTGTTGCTCTCTTCTCCCAAGTAACGAATGATCAGACAAGAGGAAATGACCTCAAGTTGTACCAGGGGAGGTTTAGATTGGATATTAGGAAAAATTTCTTTACTGAAAGAGTGATCAAACATTGGAACAGGCTGCCCAGGGAGACAGTGGACACACCATCCCTGGAGGAGTTTAAAAAATGTGTAGATGTGGCACTTTGAGACATGGTTTAGTGTCATGATGGTGTTGGGTTGATGGTTGGACTTGATGATCTTAGAGGTCTTTTCCAATCTCAATGATCTATGACTTTATTCTATGATTCTAAGGGCTTCGAGCACCTCTTTGATGAGAAGTGGTTGAGAGAGCTGAGACTGCTCCATGTGGAGAAAAGAGGTTAGAGAGGAAACTTTATTGCTATCCACAACCACCTGATCAGAAAAGACAGAGCCAGAGTTCTCAAAGGTGCATTGTTGTAGAAGGAGAGGTAGCAGACACAGGTTGAAACATAAGAAATATGTATTGGATAAAAAGAAAAAAAAAAATATGATGAGAGCGGTAAAATACTGTTGGTTTTTTGTTTTTTTTTTTTTTCCCCAGGGAGGCTGTGGGATGTGTATATTTCAAAGTCTTCAAGACTCTAATGGACATAGCCACAGAAAAATCCATACCACATAAGGGTCATACTTTGAAAACAACCCTTCTTTGTGCTGTCATTTTCCAGGTGCTCACAGCTTTATGATATGCATTTAGCAGCCAGCCATGACAATCACCTAATGAGGGAAACTCATTTCTGCAAAATTGTGTTTTAGAGATGATGAAAAACAGAAGAGGAAACCTGTTTAGAACAGATCTGAATTTTGACTCCATAGACCTCTCTCTATACTTTTCTAAGAAATAGTGCAACGTCAAGGAGATAATAGACTTTTTTCAGTTGGTGTCATTTACAACTGACCAGCATTTGGAAACACAAGCTTCTGTGCATTCTCTGGTTATCTTCAGTCAGTTTACACTGAGACTAAAACAATAGTATATTCTCTTCTCACCCTGGGGAAATTCCTTTGGCAACAGATCTAGAAAATGACATGGTCTGTAAGATGAATCTTCACATGGTCTTCTGCTACTGTGTCAAAATATGGGAAAACTTTGAACATTTATTATGAAGCAGTACAGCACTAATATAACAATTATGATAGCAATTTACATAGTTTTTAGTATACTCTAAGAGAAAAGAACACTTAGAGCAAAAGTGGAACTCAAAGCAAAGTTATTGTTTATTAATCTAAGTTCCTGAGAAAAAATTACTTGTACTATCAAGCACATTCATTTGAGCAGTACTTTTATAATCCACTGAGGGCATTACAGTCCATCATCTGAATGCAGTCCAGAATATATTCTTCTTTTTGTATAAACACTGTCAAAGAAAGTTTTTAAACTTACTGTTGTAGAGTTTTTTTAAAGGACAATCAGAAATTTTCAAGTAGAGAGGGGTTGAGTTAAAAATCCAAGGTGTCCTTATGACTAGGAATAATGTACTAATTAAAGGCCAGACCATTTGTATTACTTTGGCAGCAAGAGATTATTATGTCAAGGTGTTATGACACTGTCACAACATTGATATTTTCATCTCATTTTGATGGGTGATCATGTCATTACAAAGGATGTGAAACTCAGGATCACACTACATCAGTGACATAAATCTGTGTAACTCCTGATAACTTTGTGACACAATTTGCGTTGCAAAAGCTGTCTTGCTGAAGGTACAATGGGTCTGTTACAAGGAGGGCAGCTCAGTTCTTACTTTCATGTTTTATTTTAAATTCTTTCCTGTCTGTGAAACACAGAGATAAAATAACTTTTTTGAAATACACCAAAATTAGAAAATATACATGAAATATACCATAAAAACTCCCAAGAAAAATGAACTACACCATATGCACACAAATACACACACATATACACATACTAATTCTAGCTCAAAATGATTAATGAAAGTATACCTGAAAGATACAGAGGAAACGGAAATGCACTTTTTTTTTCTTATAAAATAGACTGCAGAAAAAAAAATGGGTAAATTATAAACATTTATATTCTGTGATTAATATTGTTAATCTATAGATACAGAATTTATTTCCCTTCCTGATTGGATTGCTAAAAATGGTCCAAAGCATCAACATGAGTTTTTACCACCTTTTCAGGAAAAGTCCAAGAACAATGTAGATACCTGTGTAAACTGATTTTTTTTCTTCTTTCTGAACTCTGCTGAACAAGTAAAAAATTAATGTAAACGAGGAAGGAAAACAGCCAGAGTTCCTCTAGGTTCCACTGGGAATGTAAAAAACATGCTGTTGGTGATATTTCTGCTGTTGTATTTAGTGCCAATAAATCTCCAAAGAATTTTAGTTTCACAACAGCAAACTGTTGCAAACCTCAGTTAATGCACTCTGCATAATAGTACTTCTGAACTCATGAAAGGTTCCTTTCTGCTTTCTCAAGCTAAGCACCTAGAGACCACAAAGCAAGAAGGGGAAAACTAACCATGGCATACGTTAGAAAATGCATAACTACAAAGCCTTAGTCTGTAGAATTACTAAGCTTTTTAGTATTCTACTTTATTGTCAGTACAAGGTATTTTACAAGCATTGAAGCCAACAAGTTAACAGAGTAGACTAATGTAATGGCTAATTCAGCATTATTAAGGAAACACATTTCTTCTAATAAATGAGTGTTGTGGTTTGAGCCCACCCAGCTGGAAACAAAAGCCCCCCACAGCCGCTCACTCACCCCTACCCTGCCCCCTGAGGGATGGAGAGGAGAAAATACAACCAAAGAGGCCCGAGGGTTGAGACAAAGGTCAGAGAGGGCTCAGTCACCAATTATGGTCATGGACAAAAGACAGACTCGACTTGGGGATAACAACATACATTTAATACAAAACAACCACCACCATCAAGGATAACGAGGGGTACAACCAGGTCTTAAATACAACACACCTCCCCTCCCATCCCTCTGGTCTCCCCGGCTCAGCTCTGCTCCCTCTTCCCCCCCAGCAGCGCAGGGGCAGGGAATGGGGGTCACAGTCCGTCCGGCACAAGGGGTCTCCGCTGCTCCTTCCCCCTCAGGAGAGGGGCCCTCGCAGCCCTCCCCTGCCCCACCGCGGGGTCCCTCTCCCGGCAGACATTCCTCCTCCCGCTGCCCCAACGCGAGTCCTTCCCGCGGGGCCGCAGCTCCCCAGAACCCCCCAGCGCGGGGCCCTCCCGGGGCTGCCGCCCTCCCGCCGACGGGCGGCTCCAGCGCGGGCTGCCTCGGAGCCACGGCCCGGTCACGGCTGCTCCGGGCCGGTCCCTGCTCTGGCCCGGGGCCCTCTGTGGGCTGCAAGCCAACGGCTGGGCCACTGCTGATCTCCATGAGCTGCAGGGGCTCGTCCCACCGTCCCACCACGGGCCGCAGGGACACCTCTGATCCAGCACACCTCCCCCTCTCCTTCCTCACTGACCTGCCTGTCCGCAGGGTTCTCTATCCCATCCCATCCGCCTTCTCTCACCCACTCACCAACAAAAACAGACAAAACAAAAAGGGAGCAATCAAATATTTGTTTCACTCTTAAATAGGTATTTGCAGAGGCACCATTGGTCTGGCCTTGGCCAGAGGTGGGTCCAAAATTGGAGCCGGGAGAGCTTCTCAAAGCCTCTTACAGGAGCCACTTCTGTAGCCCCTTCCCCTGCTACAGAAACCCTGCCAAAACCCCTCCAGACTCCAAACCACCACAATGAGGTGGTAAGAAAATGTGTGAAAAAAGAAGACAGGAGAGAAGTGAGAAAGAGAGAAGCAAATGGTAAAAAGTTGCTACACCTAATCTATCACATATGTAAAGGTCAACTAACAAGAAGAAAAAAGGTTTTCTCACTTTGCTTGGTAGAAGTAATGCCTCTCTAACCAACAAAGATAATATGCAACATCTGCTGACTTCTCTGAGTGCAGAGAAAGGCCGAGAGAAGGAAACTAATATCCACAGAAGAAGAAGACCTCAGGCATAAGGAAGTTGAAACCATAGGAAAACGTGTCTATCGCTTGCATTGTTCTGTTAAGGAAAATGACTTTAGCATATCATTGCTGCTTCTTGGCAAGATCATTGGGGCCTACATTGAAGCCTTTGTCTGTCTTAACCTGCTGCAGTATTGATTAAGTAATTCACAGAGTGACTAAGATTGGAAGGGACCTCCAGAAGTCATCTAGTTCAACACCCATACAAAGCAGGGCCACCTAGACCTGGTTGCCCAGGACCACATCCAGACAGCTTTTGAATATCTCCAAGGAGGGAGACACAACCTCCCTGGGCAACCTGTGCCACTGCTTGGTCACCACCAAAGTAAGAAGGTGTTTCCTGATGTACATAGGGAACCTCTTGCGTTTTAGTTTGTATCCATTGCCCCTTCTCCTGTCACTGGGCACCACTGAAAAGAGCTTGGCTTTGACCTCTTTGCACCTTCCCTTCAGGTAGTTATAGACATTGATAAGATCCCCCTGAGCCTTCTCTTCTCTTCTCTGTGCTGAACAGTCCCAGCTCTCTCAGCCTTTCCACATAGGAGAGATACTCCACTTCGTGGCCCTTCATAGGAGAGATACTCCACTTCATCCCTTCAGTATGTACATGTCTCTCTTGTACTGTGGAGTCCAGAACTGGGCACAGCACCCCAGGTGTGGACTCACCAGTGCTGGCAATGCTTTACCTAGTGCAGCCCAGGATACCATTGATGTGCTTTGCAGCAAAGGCCCGTTGCTGGCTGATATTCAACTTGGTGTCCACCAGCCACTCCTCCTGGTTTTGTGTCAACAGCAAACTTGCTAAATGTATGTTCTACCCCATCACCCAAACCATTAGTGAATACGTAAAACAAGACTGGATCCAGTATGGATGCCTGGGGTACACTGCTAGTCACGGGTCTCCAGCTAGACGTTGTGTTGCTGATCATCACCCTCTGGGACTGGTTGTTCAGCCAGTTTTCAATTCCTCTCACTATCTGCTCCTCCATCCCATACATTAACAACTTGCCTGTGAGGATCTTGCAGGGATGGTGTAGAAAGTCTCAATGAAGCCAAGGTAAACAATACCCATTGCTTTCCCCTCATCTAACAAGCCGGTAGAAGGTTCCTAAGATTTCATCAATGAAGGTTATCAGGTTGTTCAGGCATGACTTCCCCTTGGCGAATCCATGCTGACTACTCCTGATCACCTTTGTGTCCTTCAGGTGCCTTGAAACGGTTTCCAGCATTACTTGTTCTATCCTCTGCTAAGGCATCAAAGTGAGACTGACTGGCCTGTAGTTCCCTGGGTTCTTCTTGCCCTTTTTAAAGATGGGAGTGATGTTTGCTTTCCTCCAGATCCCAGGCATCTCTCTCAATCACAATGATTTTTCAAACCTAATCAAAAGTGGCCTCACAATGACATCAGCCAGTTCTCTTAGAACCTGTGAGTACATCCTATCAGGTCCTGTGGGCCTATGTATGTCCAGTCTGCTCAATTACTCTCTCATCTAAATTAAGCAGTTTGCTTAAGTGTTCTCTAATCTTATCCCACTTACTCCCATCTTATTCCACTAATGGTACAGCTTACTTGCTCCAGACTTTCCCTCTCAACTCTGGGTCCTTGAGTTTCTGAAGGCCAGTTTCATTAGTAAAAACTGAGACGAAGGCAGCATTCAGTTTCTGGTTTTGAGGAATTCTGTGTTTGAGGAATTAGATTTCTAAGATTATAGTTATAGATAAAAAAAATCTGTCAGTAATAATTTCAATCTGAATTCCTATACTTCTTCACCTGCTTTTAGTCTCTTGTATATTAGAAGTACTGGACCTATAGGCTAATGCCTCTAAAAAGCCTTGTTGCTTTATTTTTCTAATAAACATTTTTTGTTTGCATGATAAAACACTATGCACAACTTTGACAGAGAGCAAAGAGAGACAGATCACCATAGGATAATTTTGGCGTCTTAATTTGGGTTGAAGAACTTTCTTGAGCTACCTTCTCTTCTTTTATTGATAATACAAGGGGATCAAGGAAGACTATGCTCTTGCTTGTAAGATCTTTGGTTAATTCCTAAAATCTGGTTGAAGGGTTCCACTCTTACAAATATAACCCATTTAACAGCTTTTGCTTATTTTGTCATTGTCATTCAGTTGTGCTGATCACTTTGAGAGTTCACACTTACAGACGTGACGTGAAAAGGAATGCAAAAAGTAACTAAATGACAAGAAGAGATAAACCTGGGAAACCAGATGAAACACTCACTGGAAACTGTAACTTTACTAACATCCCGTACTTCTGTTTTCCCTACGTATTTTCAAAAACCCTGAAGTAACAGTGGGAGCAGCAGTGTCAGTTTTAATACACTGGTAGATGATTTGATTTGTTGACTTATCAAAGAATAGTGAATTGCCTGTTTGATCTGGCCAAACAGTCCTGTGAAACTTTGGTATGCAGAAATTTGTGATGTTATCGCTTTATCTCCTGAAACACTGTAGATGCTGACATTATTCTTGAATAAGACAAGGTGGTTACAATACCTGAAAACCAAAAGTACCAAGCGGAGAAATAGAGAAATATTCTTTAGCAAGTGTCTATCCAACATGTTAGTACTAATTATACTTCCATTAATTGTTATCTGAATCCTGTTTGACAGAGATATGCTGAATTAATTCCATCCTGATTTCTTTTTTTTTTTTTTTTTTTTTTTTTTTCCTCCAATTCCAAATGAAACAATTGAAATATTCACATTGTTTTGTCTGGAAAATAAATGACAGCTGAGGAGAACATTATTTCTCTAAGCCTGGACAGTGAAATAAATAGCGGTATAGTGTACTAAGTATGCATTTTTAGGCACCTGCAGGTACAAAAAGTTGTGCTGATATAAATATTATGAGACTCTTTTATTGGAACAGGTGGGAAAACCCAGAAAAGTGCTTTCAGGGTTTCAACAGTTCCCACATGAGAAAGTTCCTATTTCATAACTAAGAATTGTCTGATTTTGAGTAACTGTTTCAGAATATCTCATTTCATGCGGAATAAGAGTGAGAGGCCCATGAAAAGGAGAGGTATGTAAAAAAGTATACACTGTAAGAACTACACTGCACTGTAAGGACACTAGTGAGAAAGATTAATAAGGGTTTGGGCCAGGAAACACACAAATGTGCACACACTAAATGACATTATGGAATCAGGAAATAGATCATCATCTATTAATTTAAACTGAAGTCAAAGTAAGAAATATGTATAGCCAGCTTGGCAGTTGCTAGTTCTAACGACTAGGTACAGATAATAATAATAATAAAAAAAAAAAAAAAAAGAAAAAAAGAGTTTTGGTATGCACATATCCCTTAAACTTATAGAACCCTTTTATTTGGAAAAGCTATTTTCACAATAGGCAAGTGGTTGGAATATAGGAAATTTAGTGACCTATATATGAAATCAAATTATGGTTACCTTGCAGACCAGTGACACAGTTTGGAAACAATAAATTGGTCAAAATAGGCACCAATTAGGCTTTCAGCCTGGATCCTAAAATAATCTCTCTGGAGTGTTATTTTTGTCATTGTGGATCATACACAGAGGACAGATTTCTAATTTAATGTGCCTGAACTGGATGTCTAACATAGGTAGTAAAAATACATCCACTTATTTCCAAAACTCTCAAGTAGAAGGATGATATACAAAGCAAATATATGTATATCAATTTTATGAAGCAACAAATATTTTGGCAGATCTGCACTGTTTTTTAGATAAAATAATTATTTCAAAAATTAGATCTCAAAAACATAATTGTTCTTCACCTTAATTATAAAGCAAACAAAACCAAATCCCATAGACCCCTGGAATAGTGTTTCTGTTTGGAAGATAGACTGATTTTGTTTGGTAGCCTACAGTTAAATGTAGCAGAGGTAGTTTTACAAGTATCTGCAAAACAGCTTTTATAATCTCTCTCTCCTCAGATGAGATAATTAGAATTTTGTAGTTAGATGATTAACTGAGAATATACTGTTCTAAATCTTTCCTTACTGTTTTGAAAAATCTACATTTCCATGTGATCTATTTGGATTTTTACACTTGTATCTATTATGAATTAAGGCAAGTACCAAAGGACTTACTCTCCAGTCATATTTTCTGGCTTTAATTTCATTAAAGAAAATTCATTGCAAGCTAGTTTGCTGTTAAGACAGCAGGGTGTTGTAAATTTTATTTTAGCTGTTTGGAATGTATGATCCAACAAAATTAACAAAAAAAAACCCCTCCTGCTGTTGTGAAGGTACTGCTATTAGGTTTACCTGCTGAATCTCTCTTGCCAATGAGAGAGGAAAAAAAAGAGTAAATTAGTCAGAGTTTTGAAAAGCTCAGGAAAAGACAACAGAAATTAGATTTGAGCAGTGATTGGACACAGATCTATCTTACAGAAACCTGCACTAATGCATTTGTATAAGAGAGGCAGATTTGATTTAATCTTGCAAAAAAACCCCACAGACTTATGAGACTCAACTCACTCTACCACCTGCAAGCCATTTTCACAAGGCTACTCAGCTCATCCAAGGTATGATGCAGACTCCATTTAAGGACCAATATCTATTTGACAGTTGTTTGGTGCTTTTTTTTTTTTTTTTTTTTTCCTTTTCTTTGTTTTTAGGGGGCAAGACAGGTACCTGAAATTTATATTCCTGCAAAATGAAGATCAAAGGATAGCTGGTAGTACAAGCTGGTACAAGGATGCTTTCACTCCTAAATCATCTCAGAGGGAAATATCACTGGCTGGCCCCACTGGTGAATTACAAGGATGCTCTTTGGGCCTGGCTGAGGGAATACAGAGATTAGAACAGTTGATTAGACTAACACTTTTTGCAGTTGCAGGATCTACAGGTCAAAATTCTCTAGCTTGTTTTAAAAGTCCAGATAAAACCAATTGTGTTTATTTGGTCTTACATTTATTAATCTGTGATGTTTGAATGTTTCCTAAGAAGCTCATGGAGATGTCTCGAAATAGGTTATATCAACATTCTAAAGTAGAAAATTTCATTTTCTGATTATTCTTAGTACATAATACTTCAACACAGTCCTTGAAACTTATTTTTTCTAACTTCAGTTTGAAGCAAGATTGAAGGCAACATAGACTTGCTGCCAGGAGAATGGGGCTTAGCATGTGAGGGACATGCAGAAAGAGTTCTACTGGCAGATCTTAAAATACGCACAACGGAGAAATTTTTTAAACAACAAATTATTTCCTAAAATGCTAAGGGGGTCCCTGCATTTTCTTTGTGAACTAAAATATAAAGCAATTGTGTAGGTCAAGCACAAAAATGATTAAATAGCGTATGCACATAAATCAATACATCCCATTAACAGCAATTCCTATTTGCATTTTGGCCTGTTTGACACTATTAAGATGAAGCTGCTAATCTATTAATTCCATCAATATCTAATACTCTGAGTTTAGAAATAAGAGGGACTAATTGTGAACTAATTAACAGAAATCTTTGCCTGCTGGCATAATAATATGTTGTTAAACTAAAATTTGACTTACAATTTTGCTATATTATTACATCAAGAATGTAGGGGCTTGTTTATCTTAGCTAGTGTATGGCCTTGAGTACTAATTATCTCTAAGCATGTGATTGTTGGAATTCATAATAAAAGCTTAAAAGTAAAGTTAGGTATTTAGCCATTTGCAATTCAAATTCAGGATGGAGGAAAACTGCTACTAGTACCACTGCCAGCTGTGGTCATGAGTCACCTGACATAAGAACAAAACAACTTCCACACTGGCAAAATCATCTCTGCAAGGAACAAAACACGTTCTCTGGGTTCAACTGCAAGAACTTTTAAAATTGGGTCCAACCAGTTCCCAGAGTACAGACTCTTAAAGACATAAAAATCCTTTCACAACTTTATAGTAACCTGGGCAGTTATCATAACATGCTATAGATATGATTTCACAACCAGAGCAAATAAAAGTTTCAAGGCTCCCAACCAGAAATGAACTCATCAGTTGCTACTTTTGACACTAATATTTTTTGGTGTGTTGGTTACTCTTAGAAAAATTAAGCAAATATTAGACAAATGTACTACAAAATGAGTTATGAGAATATTGTGATCAGAGCCCTGGAAAGCAGTTTTGATTAATTTCTCAATAGATATATTAAAATTCTTTGTTGATTTAGAAACAGGCCACAGAGATATTTTGAATCCTTTACTTGTATTTTGTGCCACAAAATCTTCATTAATAGCATGCTGTGACTAGAACTACTTTTTTATTTTATATTTTCTCATTTCTTAAACTTCAAGAAAATACCACACACACTGTGATTAATTTTACCTTTAGTAAGACTTATCTCCCTTCAGCCAGTCTGATAAATTACTTACATCTATATAATTTACACAGATGAATAATATATCTATTTGATACATCCAAATATTGTAGGAATTAAGAGCTTTTTAGAATATTCAGCAGCACTGCCTACATGGCTAATGAATGAAATAACATGGGGCTTCCTCTAGCCAGCTGTTGTAGAAGGAAAACTGATGGATGTGTGTAAATAAAAGAGGTAAAGGAGAAATTTATGCAATAAATGTATAAATACAGTACATACGATATTGTATGATACAATAAAAATGTTCCAGAAAGACTCAGGTTGAAAACGAGAACACTTTGTAGAAAGGCATATGCCTTCTTTTTATTCGGAAGATTAATTAGTATTTAAAAATGAACTTTTTCACTGACATAAGTAGTATGAAAATGAAGATAATTACAAAAAGTTCATTACAGAACTCTGTAATTTATGACAATATATACTTTATCAGTGGGAATTCAATTTCCTTTTTAAAGTATTGCTAAGAATTAGAAATACTTTTAATCATTCTTACTTTCTTAAGTCTTATGTCAGAAAATGTTTCATGTAATCATTGTTGTAGTATTTTGCTTATTATAAAAATTCTTATCACAGGTATTTTAAAACCTTAGCAGTAAATATAAGAAAGCTGACCAGATTGCTATAGAAGATCTTTTAAAAATCCAAGCAGTTGTAGTAATCGAGGGGCACAGTACAAGTTACCACAAAAATGCTATTATTAGTTCCAATTGTTATGTCCTGTGTTAAGCTCAGCAGATTTCTTTCACTGTCTGGAGAACTGAAGTTATGACAGGAATAGCAAAATTCCACAAACCTTAAAAATGCTGCTAAGAAAAGGTAATCTGGCATGTCCACTATACTGGCAGATTGCACTACACTACACAGTAACCCGCTGTGCAAGTTGGGAGACAGCAAATTTATAGCCTTAACTACCACAGATTACATTATGAATTATAGCCATTATATAAGACTATGATGAACAGAAGGTGGAAGATGGAGAGAGAGTTTTAGAGGAAATTTCTTTTTTTTTTTTTTTGGTTGTTCACAAAAGTGCTTTTTTTCAGTTCTAAGTCTACTCTAACAGAGGAAATTCTGAAATGCAACGGAGCACACATAGGGCATCTTGCCAAATCAAGTGTTTGTAATTTCTTTTGATATCCTTAAAAGTGTAGTTTAATATTTCTTAAATCTTGAACAATGATATAACCTTTGAACTAAAGAATGAAATTGAAACCTGGAAGCACAAACTGGTCAGCTTTAATATCTTTTCATTTGTCTTGCACTTTCCTTTTAGACAAGCTAAACTAACTGGAGACAAACTATACCAGAAGTTAGACAAGCTAAGTCAGATACTAGGTTAACTAACTCTAACACTAGGCTCTATGTTACCCAATGAGGTAAGCAATGTGCAAATCAATGATGAAAGTAACTTAAGGAAAGATCTGCCGTAGTTTCTTGTTCATTTCACTGTGGACATTCCTGTTTGACTTTCCTGTTTTGTTCATTATTTAAGTCCATTATTACTTGTTGACAAAGTTTACATATTCACAGATTGTATCTTGCACCCTCTTATGAATTGTTGTAACTCATTTTCTTTTTCCCTTTGAAAATATTTATTATGATTCTTCCTGTAATGGTTTTGTGTGGTAAGGTTTTGGTAGTAGGGGTGTTACAGGGGTGGCTTCTGTAAGAATCTGCCAGAAGCTTCCCCTATGTCCAATACAGCCAGTGCCAGCCAGCTCTAAGACGGACCCATTGCTGGCAAAGGCTGAGCCCATCAGTGACGGTGGCGGTGCCTCTGGGATAATGTGTTTAAGAAAGGGAAAAAGTTATTGCACAGCAGTAATTGCAGTGAGAGAGAGGAGTGAGAATATGTGGGAGAGACATTTCTGCAGACACCAAGGTCAGTGAAGAAGGAGGGGGAGGAGGTGCTCCAGGCACTGGAGCAGTGATTCCCCTGAGGCCTGTGGGGAAGACCATGGTGAGGCAGGCTGTCCCCCTGCAGCCCATGGGCGGTGGAGCAGATATCTGCCTACACCCCGTGGAGGACCCCCACGCTGGAGCAGGTGAATGCCTGAAAGAAGCTGTGAATCCGTGGGAAGCCTGCACCGGAGCAGGCTCCTGGCAGGACCTGTGGCCCAAGGAGAGAGAGAAGCTCATGCTGGAGCAAGTTTGCTGCTAGTGACTCCGTGGGGGGTCCTACGCTGGAGCAGTTCGTGAAGAACTGTAGCCTGTGGGAGGGCTCACTCTGGAGAAGTCATAGAGAACTGTCTACCATGAGAAGCGAGCCCACGCTGCAGCAGGGGAAGCATGTGAGGAGGAAGGAGAGGCAGAAAACAGCAGCGTGATGATTTGACCCCAACCCCCATTCCCTGTCTCCCTGCGCCATGCAGGGGGAGGAGGGAGAGAAATCAGGAGTAAAGTTAAGGAGGGGTGGGGTAGGGAAGGTATTTTAAGATTTAGTTTTATTTCTTATTACTCCTCTCAGTTAATTGGTAATAAATTACATTTTTCCCAAGTCAAGTCTGTTTTTTCCGTGACAGTAAATGCTGAGTGATCTCCCTGTCCTTATCTTGACCCCACAAGCCTGTTGTTATATTTTTTCTCTCCCCTGTCTGGTTGAGGAGGGGGAGAGTGATAGACCAGCTTTGGTGGGCACCTGGCATCTAGCCAGGGTCAAACCACCACACTTCCTTATATTTTCCAGTTGGTCCACATACATATTTATGTGTGGTGCCCAGATTAAGTCCGTATTCCAGATGATACTATGTCAGTGCTCAACAGAATGGAAGAATTAATTCATATATATATATTTAAAATGTCCAAAAGGAAATGTTATAACATTTAGAACAACATTCCTATATATCGAAGTATCTGAGCTCACACATAACAGAAGTGATTTTGTCTTTCAGACATCAGTAACTGATATCTTCCCACAATGCTTAAAGGACTTTTAAAAGTGAAGTGTGGAAATACAAAGAACAAAAGGAACTAATCAAAAAAAAATTTACTGGTACCATTAATGGTCAAGACAGTTGATTCTAGGTCACTTATCTCACACAAAGGAAATTGCTAGCAGATAAATAAATGTACCTTTTTAACTTTTGATATTTCTGCACGTTCAGATTGCTTTCTATACTTCTAAGGCTCTAAGATCCCATCAAATCAAATTTTCATGAATGAATCAGATGATCTTCACCATTCTCTTTGGTGAAGCTTTACTGGTTTACCAATTTACAACTGAGTTCACTGGTTGAGTTTTTAAATTCTTGATATGTTAAAATAAAGATGTTATTATACTCCACCACCATGGTTTGTGTGGTGCTTCTGCAAGTCTCAAATCACAGCAAGATAAATATTTTCTAAAATTCTGCAGCATGTCAATATTTTATTGAGTAACAACATTGTTAATTGAAAAGTGTCTTCTGTATTATTTTTAAATACCATAGAACTCTACTACAGAGACAAGAGGAAAAATAATGAGAACCTAACTTTTTATTCTCTATACATTCTCTCCTTTTTAATACCAGTTTTACTGACCTTTTTCAGTTTTCCAAGCTTTCACTTAAGTGAAGGAATTTAACAAGGACTATAAAGAAGTAGTGAGGCTATGCAGAGAGAAAATTAGGAGAGCCAAAGCCCAATTAGAACTTAAAGCAGCTACAACTGTTAAGGACAATAGAAAATATTTCTATAAATACATCAACAACAGAAGGAGGGCTGGGGAGAATCTTCCTCATTTACTAGATAGAGGGGGAAACACAGTGACAAAGGCTGAGGTGTTCAATGCCTTCTTCGTCTCAGTCTTCAGTAGTAGAACTAGTTCCCTAGACACCCAGCCCCTTCAGCTGGAAGACAGGGAGGGGGGGAAGAATGTGGCTTTCACAATTAAAGAGGAAGTGGTCAGTGACCTGCTACACCGCTTAGATGCACACAAGTCTATGGGGCCAGATGGGCTACATCCAAGAGTATTGAAAGAGTTGGCGGATGTACTCACCAAACCTCTTTCTATCATTCACCAGAAGTCCTAGCTAACTAGGGAGGTCGCAGACGACTGAAGAATAGCAAATGTGACACCCATCTACAAGAAAGGCCGAAAGGAGGATCCAGGAAACTACAGACCTGTCAGTCTGACCGCGGTGCCAAGGAAAGTCATGGAGCAGATCATCTTGAGTGCCATCACAAGTCATTTACAAAACAACCAGGTGATCAGGCCCAGTCAGCATGGGTTCATGAAAGGCAGGTCCTGTTTAACGAAACAGATCCCCTTCTATGACAAGACGACCCACCTGATGAATGAGGGAAAGCCTGTGGATATTGTTTACCTCAATCTCTGTAAAGCCTTCAGCACTGTTTCCCATGCAATTCTAGTGAAGTAACTGGCTGCTCATGGCTTAGATGAGCATACACTCTGCTGGGTAAAACACTGCTGGGACAGCCAGGCCCAGAGAGTGGTGATCAATGGAGTTAAATCCAGCTGGTGGCCAGTAACAAGTGGTGTTCCACAGGGGTCAGTACTGGGGCCACTTCTGTTTAACGTATTTATCAATGATCTTGATGAAGGGATACAATGCACTGTTAGTAAGTTTGCAGATGACACCAAGTTAGGTGGGACTGTTGATCTGTTTGAGGGTAAGGAGGCTCTACAGAGAGACTTGTCAGGCTGGACCAATGGGCCAAGGCCAACTGTATGAGCTTCAACAAGACCAAGTGCTGGGTCCTGCACTTGGGTCACAACAACCCCATGCAGCGCTACAGGCTTGGGAAAGAGTGGCTGGAAAGCTGCCAGGCAGAAAAGGACCTGGGGCTGCTGGTTGAGAAGCAGCTGAATATGAGTCAGTGGTGCGCCCAGGTGTCCAAAAAGCCAATGGCATTCTGGCCTGTATTAGGAATACTGTGGCCAGCAGGAGGAGCAGGGAGGTGATTGTGTCCCTGTACTCAGCATTGGTGAGGCCACACCTTGAGTTCTGTGTTCAGTTTTAGGCACCTCGATACAAGAAGGACATTGAGGTACTGGAGAGAAAGCAGAGAAGGGCAACAAAGCTGGTGAAAGGCCTACAGAATGTCTTATGAAGAGCGACTGAGGGAACTGGGGCTATTTAGTCTTAAGAAAAGGAGGCTGAGGGGAGACCTTATTGCTCTCTACAGCTACCTGAGAGGATATTGTAGAGAGGTAGGTGCTGGTCTCTTCTCACAGGTAATTTATGATAGAACAAGAGGTAATGGACTTAAGCTGCACCGGGGTAGGTTTAGGCTAGACATTAGGAAACATTTTTTCAATCAAAAGGTTGTCAGGCATTGGAATAGGCTGCCCAGGGAGGTGGTTGAGTCACCATCCCTTAATGTGTTTAAAAGTCATTTAGATGTGGTGCTTGGAGATATGGTTTAGGGGTGTGCTTGGTAGAGTAGGGTTGATGGCTGGACTCGATGATCTGAAAGGTCTTTTCCAACCCAAATGATTCTATGAAATCATAATTAAAATAATGGTTTCTACTATCTTCAGTTTAGCTTAGTTTTCACAATCATGGACTTAACTTCTCTTGAACCTTTATTACAAATGTTAAATGTATTAAAGTGACAAATCTAAAACAGATAAGAAGTGTTAAGAATTGTCTGGCAAATGGGAAATACAAATTCTATAAATTCTCTACATGCTATCTAAAATGGTCACCAAAAAATAAGAATTCAGTGAAGAAAAAATATAAACAGAAAAAATATGCTACTTTGATCTATAATTTAGAAAAAAAATATTTATTGTGTTATATTATAGAAAGCAAAATGTATGTATGAATGTAAACTCCACAGAAATGTAATGCCAAATTGTCACCAAATCAGACTACAGGTGCACACCATCAGGGTGGGTTTATGTACCTGCAGATGTAATCATTTCACTTCTCGCCTTTTGCCCATCTGTGACAAGTAGTTTTGGAGCAGTAGATCATCATAAGCCTCACTTTATAATATCTTAGCACAAATTAGCTATGAGGCAAAAGCTATTACTTTCTGTACTCTACCATTTCAGCATATTTTCTTTCTACTTTTGTTGTTATATACTTTGCATTCTAAAATCCTTTGTGAGAGGTTCTCCACTTCCAGCTTTTTGAACAGGATAGTGCTTCGAGGGCAAGTGAACAACAGGTGGAGAGAGAAGAATGTTCACACCACTTGCTTTAGTCACCTAGATCAAGCATCTGATTTAAGAGTAGTTTCTACAGGGCTTAGAGAAAAGCAGCATCTCCTGAGAGGGATTCAGAACTGCTAAGTTGCACTAGTGCTAATGTCAGGAAATATTTATGAATATACTCATCTTTTTTCTTCTGAAATCTGCTGACTCTGTGATCCATTGTTCTTTTTTAATCACTTTAAAAATCAATGCTAAATTTCAAAGATGCTGCATCCTCCTGCAGATGATGTGACTATATTCTTTCATTACCTGACTCACTTAAATCACAGGCTCAGTCATAATGCCTGTCTTCACATTTCTTCCTGGACAAGATGAGAATGCTATCATTCACACTGTTATGGGGAGTTTAAATAGTATCACTTGCAATTCTGTGCTGAGCAAAGATGATACTGTTAATGGCTGTGTGGTGAGCCATAGCAAACCACCTACAGATTTGTACTGATCTAAATTGACACTACCTATAGTGCCGTGACTAAAACATTTCTTTTCACAGTTGCACTCCATATTTAGGATGAACACTAGAAGCACAGGCCATGGTGCACTCACCACAGGGCTCACACCCCAGCTGACTTCAATGGCACATGAACTGTTTAACCACTGAACTCATGAGCTGCATTAGTTGTAGTTGTGCTAAGTTAAAAACGTCAAAAAAACTACACAACCCCCTCACTCTCTTAATGCAGAATCACACAAAAATCCAAAAAAAAACCCAACTCTGGTGGAGTATTTAACAAAATACTAGATAAAGCCTTTCTGCTTGAATACTCAACACTAAGGTTAATAAATCCAATGAAGTAAACTAAAACCACTACTGAAAGTGGCCTCAGTACATAGTACAACTAGCCATGCTGAATAAAAGCCAGAATCACAGGATATGTTCTTCAGTATTATCAGCATTTTCACACTACTGCACTTAATAGGGAAAAACCTACCTATCAAAACAGTCCACTGAGCAAAGCAGTTACCAGTCACAGTGCTGTACGGAGCCCAACGGACTCTGCCTCCCACAGTCTTAACACTGAATAATATATGCACATTTTATACTTTTTGACAGGAAAGATATTTATTTTTCACACTTTATTTTTATTCAGTTAGGATAGAGACTTAGTTACACTACAGTTAAGAAATTGATCTCACTATACTGCTAGCAGCAATATAAACAAACACACCTATAGAGCTGAGAAGAGCATTTTTAAATTTGGAACAGCAAGAAGTTCACTCATAGCTACCTATGTTCATGTGCTCACATACATATGAACTGTATTTATTCATTATTTGATAATGTATGTGACCTCTCTATATCAGCCAGCTTGCCTCAGATGTGGAGAAATTGACAGATTTTATTCTTACATAATTTTTAATTTTTGCAAACATAAATCTGGTTCTTAACGCAGGGGTTCATGCCTACTTTTTCAGGGTGGCTCCGAAAAGGAGCAGTGTTTTCAAATGGTAGTAAGACTTTTTACATTATCAGCTGATAAACAAACAGAGAAAGAAGCCATACCAGCTTTTTGCACATGAAGACTTCTTCAGGTATGACACAGACAACAAACATTAACATCTTATTGGGTAAGATTGCTCTGAGTTTAACCTACTGGCACTACTCAGATGGGAAAGTCTGAAAGAAAAAGATAGTTGACACCCAGGGAGCATAAGAGAATATTTTCAAGGACAGAGGTTATCTTATCACTGCCTCTAACACAAGTAATTATCTTATATAGAGAAGCTATGGACTTAAGCTGTGGGAAGAAAATCTTACCATTGCAGAAAGTTTAGAACCTTAATAAGTACATGACTTTTCATTCCAGCACAGCAATGAGTTTAGCTCCCTGGATCATTTCTGAAGTTGTTTTATACACATTCTGACTTTTTTTTTTTTTTTTTTCCCAGAAGTTAAATGAATACTTCCATCTCGTATTATCTAAATTTATTCAGTTCATGGCAGTAATTTTATTTCACCCATATAGTTTTTGTGATGTTATTTGCTATAACAATCTTTTGCATTTGAATGAGCAGGGAGGTTTCATTTACCCCAAATGTGTGGTCAGTTCAATCTCTTGTTTTTGCCACGTGTATTTGACCATAGTAAGTAAAAACTGAAGAAATTCCCATACACTTGACAGTATACCACCTGAAGAGTCCTGACTGGAAAGTTTAACCAAGGAAAAGTAAAGTCTGGAAGTCTCAAGGACACAGGGAACTTTTCCAATAATATGCTTGCTACCTAATGTTGGAATTGAACAGTGAGAAATAAATACATAAAATCCCCTTAAAGTTGTATTTTTTTCTAAGATCTTGACACACAGTGTAGTATTTTTTTCTCAGACATTTAGGGCAAAAATTATCAGCAGTTAGAAGAACGAATTTTTTTCATATTATATTTCTCTAAGTAGGAGGCAACATGTAAACTAGATTTTATGAGGAGGTTTGAGCTTGGCATTTCTTAGGGTTAAAGACACTAGGTGCTATTGCTTGAAATAGGAACTGGACATGAACTAACAATCTGGTTGATCTGTCTTGCTTATCTAGTTTTACAACAGTAAAGTGAGAAAGATCCATGAACACATCTAGACAGATATTTTAATATCACGTTGAGAAACATCTGACCAGACCTGTGGAAAAGAGCAATAGAGAGCTTGATATGCTCTCAATGAACCCCCAAGGGGCTGGGGAAGGACAAAAAAATCATAGAATCGTAGCATGAGTTGGGTTGGAAGGGACCTGAAAAATCATCTAGTTCCAACCCCCCTACTATGGGCAGGGACACCTTCCACCAGACCAGGTTGCTCACAGCTCCATCCAACCTGGCCTTGAACACTGCCAGGGAGGGGGCAGCCACAGCTTCTCTGGGCAACCTGTGCCAGTGCCTCACCACCCTCACAATAAAAAATGCCTTCCATATGTCTAATCTAAATCTACCCTCTTTCAGTTTTAAATTACCCCTCATCCTATCACTACACTCCCTGGTAAAGGGTTCCTCCCCATCTTTCCTCTAGGCTCCCTGGAGCCTTCTCTTCTCTGAGCTGAACAACCCCAACTCTGTCAGCCTGTCCTCACAGAGGATGTGCTCCAGTCCTCTGATCATCTTTATGGCCCTCCTTTGGACCTGCTCCAACAGGTCTATGTCTTTTTTGTGCTGAGGACCCCAGAGCTGGACTCAGCACTGCAGGTGTGGTCTCATCAGAGCAGAGTAGAGAGGGAAAATCACCTCCCTCGACCTGCTGACACACTTCTTTTGATGCAGCCCAGGATGCGACTGGCTCTGGGCTGCGAGCGCATATTGCTAACTCATATTAATTTTTTCATCCACCAGCACCCCCAAGTCCTTCTCCAGAGGGCTGCTCTCAATCCACTTATCAAGCAGCCTATGATCTGTGCTTGGGATTGCCCCAGCCCAGGTGCAGGACCTTGCACTTGGCCTTTTGAACTTCATGAGGTTTGCACAAGCCCACCTCTCAAGCCTGTCAAGGTCCCTCTGGATGGCATCCCTTCCCTCCTGCGTATTGACTGCACCACACAGCTTGATGTCATTGGCAAAGTTGCTGAGGTTGCACTCAATCCCACTGTCAGTGTCACTGACAAAGATGTTAAACAGCATCAGTCCCTGTGCTGCTCCCTGAAGAATGCCACTCATCACTGGTCTCCACTCAGACATTGAACTGTTGACCATAACTCTTTGAGTGCAACCATCCAGTTAATTCCTTATCCACTGAGTGGTACATGCATTAAACCCATATCTCTCCAATTTAGAGATAAGGATGTCATGCAGAATGGTATCAAAGTCCAGGTAGATGATGTCAGTTTCTCTTCCTTTAACCACCAACTCTGTAACCACGTTGCAGAAAGCCACCAGATTTGTCAGGCACGATTTGCCCTTGGCGAAGCCATGTTGGCTGTCACCAATCACCTCCATATTTTCCATGTGCCCTTGCATAGTTTCAAGGGTGATCCACTCCAGGATCTTGCTGGGCACAGAGGCAAGACTGACTGGACTGTAGTTCCCCAGGTCTTTTTTTTCTTTTTTTAATAATGGGACTTATGTTTGCCCTTTTCCAGTCAGTGGGAATGTCACTGGACTGCCATGGCTACTCAAATATGATGCATAGTGACTTAGCCACTTCATACTCCAGTTCTCTCAGGACCTACAGAAGCATCTCATCAGGTCCCATGGACTTGTGCACATTCAGGTTCCTTAGATGGTCTTGAACCTGATCTTCTCTTACAGTGGGCAGTTCTTCATTTTCTCAGTCCCTGCCTTTGCCTATTGCGACTTGGGCGGTGTGGCTGGAGCGCTTACTGGTGAAGACTGAGGCAAAAAAGTTGTTGAATACCTCAGCCTTCTCCATGTCCCAGGTGACCAGTTCTCCCATTTCCTTCCAGAGAGGGCCCACATTTTCCCTAATCTTACTTTTATCAATGATGTGCCTATAGACGTTTGTCTTTTTGCCTTGAAATCCGTGGCCAGGTTTAATTCTATCAGGGTTTTGGCTTTCTTAACCTGATACCTGCCTGCTTGGACAATCTCTCTGTATTCCTCCCAGGTTACCTGTCCTTGCTTCCACCTTCTGTAGGCTTCTTTTTGTGTTTGGGTTTGCCCAGGAACTCCTTGTTCATGTTCAATGCAGGCATCCTAGTTTTTTTACCTGACTTCCTCTTCGTTGGGATGGAACGCTCCTGAGCTTGGAGGAGGTGATCCCTGAACATTAACCAGATTTCTTGGGCCCTTCTTCCTCTCAGGGCTTTATTTCATGGTACTCTACTAAGCAGGTAGAGTACATAGGAATTAACGCAGTCCAGAGTTATTTAGAATGTAATCCATTCTTACTGTTCCAACACAGGCACGTACACAGACATTGACTCACATCCGCCACAGAATTTCTATTAGAAACCTGATAAAACATCTAATTTTTAAAGATATTTAATTTTGCTTTCTGACTTGAAGCATTGTCATATTTGCTAGCTCTCCTAGTAGAGCTGTTCCTGTATTGTTTTAACCTCGTTACCAGAAAACTGTATTTAATTTTGAAGTTGAATTTGTCATAATTTCAAATGTTTCACTGTCTTTTTATTGCATTCCTATTAGAAAAGGCCAGGCCAATGTTTAAGAAACATTGTTCTAACCTCTAATGAGTTTTTGAAATGAAGTTAATGACTTATTTTATTATGTATTTGTTATACTGTTAGTGCTGCACTGAAACTGGAAAATACTCTACATTATGAACTAACTATTCCCTGTAAATGTCTGGCACTAGAAGAAAGGGAAAATGGACTCAGTTGCTTGCTGAGACCCAGTGTTACTGTTTTTATTACTTCTGATCATGACAAGTGGTCATCAAGAGACACACTTTGTGAAAATGGTAGTCACTTCATACAATGAATTAATTTTGCTAGCAAACCTGTTACAAATATCCCTACAAAAAGTAGGAATACAACAAACAGTCATAACACTGTTGCAATGTGTTGCATAGCTGCTGAGTTCCCAATAGCGTGGGTGAATGCAGCAGAGGTTCCTGGACATGAGGACTTTTGGTAAGGACTTCTAACTACCCACTGTGGTAATTCAAAAAAGTAAGACATGGAATACCTGGGGAAAGTACTAAGAACTACTTTGAACGTCTTGCTGGCCAGCAGTAGGAAACAGGCTTTATGAATTAAACCAATGGATCCTTAGCGCTGCCTTTAGTTGGCAGATGACATCTTTCACTGTGCTGCATAGAGCTGAAAGGCTGTCCTCCATGGTCCTGTTCAGCTGAACTTTTGTCTGAAGATAAACATTTCCACACTAGCTGAGAAGCAGGTTTGGTGGTTTGTTCTAGTGATTACGCTAAGTCTCTGCACAGATTCTATGACCTTGTTTACAGTGGCTACAAATTTTAACATTACTTTGAAGTAAAAAAGAGAAACATTTATCAAGTAGAACAAATTGACTGTCCTAGTAACCAAAGTGCTTTGGTAAATATTAACTGTGTGAGCCTCCTCTAGTGACAGGGTAGGAATGTATTGTCTTGCTGCATATGGTACCTAAGTGGCGATGTTGGATGTAAGGATAAAGTTCCTGAATATGCTCAGGAGCAAATAATGCGATTCATCACCTGCTGTTATTGCTAAAGACACTCAAAGTCAGGAAGTTGCTTGGGTGTTTTTCTGGAGCCCCACAGCAGGAACATTTCCCCTAACATGTGCCTGACTACGCTGAGACATCCAACAGTGAGAACGAATGAGGAGATGACCTGATGAAGTAACACTCATAATCTATCCATAGTCTGATCGCTTCTCACTGACCCAGCACTCAAAACTATTCATTAATCCTCAGTCAAAACTTTCATTGCTATTTTGGAATAGTTTTGTAGGTATAGCATATACACTACCTTAAGACAAAAGATTTTTTTTCATATCTGCCATTGTTATGAGTATTTAATATCTGTTCAGAAGTATGTTTTCTCTATATGTTCTTTAATCACCCAAAAAACTTGAAAGAGGTCAAACTTCATATCCTTAATGTTAGAAATTAGTCTGTTTTAGTGAAGAATTACAGAAAGTAATTCAGATTCAGATGAGTTTATTTGCCTTTTACAAGTGGCTGTCTCTGTCCATTGACTATATAGGGAAGGAGAGCAATTATTCCCGAATTCAGACATTTCAGTTTAAAGATTCAAGTTAAATGAGATGAATCTGGGACTGCATGGTCACTGGTTTGTCTGGCTGTTTGTGACAGCTTCTTGACAGCAGACTTCTCCCTACCAGCAGGACTTAAAAAAGATATTTTTATAGCTTTATTATAATTTTTTGTCTACTACCCCATTATCTTTCTATTAGGCCATAAAAGTAAACAGGCAGTCTGAAATCTCTAAGAACAAAATAAAAAAGAGGCAAAACATCAAGCGAAACAGAATGACTCATTCCTTGTTGTACTCTGACATAAATGCTAGGTTATATCAGTGCTGTAGACGCTGAGCATCCTTAGCTTCGAATGATGGAGTTTTGAAGTTGAAAGAGATTTAGTCCTTAATATTCTAACCACAAAGATGGAGAGGGATGAACAAACATTTTAATCTAAACCATTGTAAACTAGTAATACTGACTGACATTTTGACTTCAGGTCAAGACTCCAGGAGTACAACGCCAGGACTGAATCCCAATAACATGTTATCTCCAACATAATTCAAAAAATATGAAGATGATTAGTAGAGTCATTATCTTATTGTGTAATCTTGAAATCAATGTGTATTTCTGTGTAAACTGTTAGACAGTAAGGTAAAATCATTATCTTAACACAAAAACATTGCTTCATTATATTTTTGTATAATTCCATCAGTAAAAACCATGATTTAGTATCATACCTAATGCAATAGAAAATATTTTAAAAGCATCAGATTGCAATAGGCTGACTCTAAACGGTTTATCACATAAGACTTGTCCACCAAGTAAGAGAAAACACAAAAATAAGGATAGATGTGAAGGTTAATATTTCTTCAGATTGATGGTGACAATAGAATGACTCGAATCTTTTTTTTCCATGGATATCAAAATTTTTTTCTGGAAAAAAGTTTGTCATCCAAGTTCCAAACTTGAGTTAATCTAAGTACCAGTTTGCTAGACAATTGTTTGTATGATTGATAAAAGCTTGTTAGGAGGTAGGAACTTTTTAATGAACAAACCTAAGTGTATTAAACTGAGAAATTATAGTTAGGTAGGCAATTAAAATATGGTCTAGTCTGGCAGTGATATTAGCAGACGTGTTACTACTGTTATTCGCGAAATGTCGATCATCAGTTTAATTCTTGTATACATGACCGTGTTTTTGTTCTGATTCTAGTTATTGCTCTCATTTACTACGGCCTTAGCCCTGAAAAGGCCTAGCACATCTGTTACTTCCGTGCTAAAAGGAAGTCGAAGCCCCACATATCAGCTTATGAACATATCATTGCATGGGCCCATCTAGGTATAAAAACCTAAACAATTTATTCCAGAAATTCTTAAATATAGGAAAAAAACCCTCACATGCAAACAAGCAGAAGGGTTTCTCACAAAAATAATTTCTTTTGTGCTTACTGAGAGTGCCTCTTTTCATGACCACAACTTTCCAGTTTTTAACAGTCCTGATGATTGCTTAACATTAAATACAGTTCGGGATTCTGGTAGCAGTAAATTAGTTTTACTTTTCCATTCTTTTGAATTAAGAATTATCCTAAGCGCAACATTCAGCAGATAAGTGCTTTCCTCCCCAATTTAATTAAACACTGAATCCAGGAGTGAAAATGTGGGTAGCAGTCTATGTTGGATTTCAGCACTGCAACAAATTGTTCTTCTCTTGCTTTGCAGTGTCTGCAAACACAGTATTTCAGGTTGGGAAGTAGAAGGGCTAAATGTGTTCTGACTTTTCCGTTTTAATTGGAAGACTGAGAATGTGAAAGTCTCCAGGCACTAGTACTTATCTAGAGCTCTGTCTCCAGGCTTTTATGGTCAGCTATCAAAGGTGACAAGGTTGCATGGTATTTGCTACACTGTCATAAGTGCAGGGCCAGGTGGTGTGAGGGGAAGGTGGGTAATTGTATAGGTTTATCAATGATAAACACTGGTCATTCATGTGTTTCATTTGGCAGAGAAGCAACCCGTCACATACTGTCCGCTGTGATATAGGAAGGACATTGTCTAAAAGGAGAATGAATAAAAACAAGAAATAGTCCTGGCACTCAGAGTGGTATGCATATTTTACATGGTTTGCTTAATGAGGTTATGAACCTTAGGCTATGAATTTTAATCCTGACAGTGGCTGCTGGAATTCTGAAAGTCACATATTGAGCAGGTTTGAGATGCATTTTGGAAGCTGATAATTGCGGTTGATGATGGAGACAATTCCTGAAAGCCTCCAAGTGGCCAGATGGAGAGGGATGGACATAATAAAAGCCAGGAAGCAACTCAGATCACTGCCAGCTGTAGGTCAAAACTAGACAGGGCACTTGCGTTTGTTCCACATATGCTTTCTTACTCAAAAACATTTTTTTAAGTGTCTATTCATATCATATCCTAGCAAGCAAGTATTCAGAAAAAGTCATGCTGTTTTTAATTTTGAGCACCATACTGAGGGATAAAGAAAAAAAAAAATCACTATTTAGGGAGTCTTTGCTTGGCAGACAGGATGTTTTATGTGAAAATAAATGAACAGTATATGGAGATGGGGTTTAAGGACAAATGTTTTCCCACTTGGTCCTATGAACAGTGACCACTGTGTCTCAGAGGTATTGCCTCTATCTTACCAAGACTTGCTACTTTCATTATACCCATAATTTTATTGATGCAGTGAATTATAAAGTCATACAGAGAAAATGAGTCTCACTTTGACCTGATTAACATACAGCAAGTAATAACATAAAAGAAGTAGATAAATGGGCGGGGGAACAAAAAGGCATAAGGGATTACAACAGAATCAGAAGTCTACAAATTCACTCCATTATGTAATATTTAGCGTATGTTTAAATCTCAAAACATCTTGTCACAGGCAGCAATAATTATTAAAACAAATGTCAGGAGCCCTACTCTCAAGCTGACTTTTGTTAAGTGTCTTACATCTGCAAAGAAAAGTCACAGTCTTGCTTTTTCCTATTAACCATGAGCTGATAATCTGATTTGATTTTGTTCTGTTTTAAAAATGTTTCTCCTTTTCCTTAAACACAGAGGCACACCTGCTTGTCTCATTCCAAGGTTAGGGAGTGCTGATGTAAAACAACACCTTTCAGCAATTTTCAATTCCAGCTTCTTTGAGAAATCAGTGCAAGAAAATCTTAGCAACTCTAGACAAAGCAAAGGTTCTCTGCTCAGCTGCTACTAGTGTGAACCAAAAATAAATAGCCTTTACTGTACACATAAACTCAGACTGCAGAGTGGTTATGGGGACGAGGACAATAAAACCCCGGGAACATACTCCCAGTCACATTGTACATAGGACAATGCAGTTCAGATCACAAGGTCATGATTATACATGAGGAACACACAGGTGATGAAATCATTCAGAAGACAAAATAGCTGATGCCATACCCTGTGTCATTCCATGGATTTCCACTGAAAAATCACAATTACACTTGTTAAAATGCCCTGAACGTATCATTTGTAACTGTATTTGTATATGTAAGCTCTCAAGAAAGTTAAAAATTGCTAACAGATTAAATTCTGATGAACTTGTTGTAAATCTAATCTAGCCACCTCTGAACTCTCTTCAGGTATTATTGTAACAAAATCAGGTATGAAAGGCTTCTCTGAACTTCAGATTAACAGTTGCCTCTTGGTAACCTGCTCCTTTACAGTTTGAGGTCTTTCCCTACAGGAAAACCTCACAGGAAGAAGAAAAAAAAAAAAAAAAAGCAAAACCAAAACCAAAAAATAAGTATTTTTTCCAGCTGTCAGTTCAGAAGTGAGGCAGACCCTGGGTCTAAAATGACAGCTTTATTCTTCTTCAACTCCCATTTGGCTTGAAGGGCAACAATATGCCATAAGAAAAGAAGGAAATATTATCAGTCTTGAGACCTTTGAATCCGCTAATTATCAATATTTCACAAATATAACATTTCTGAGAATGCAAGTGTATAACTGTGAGCTGTAGTCCCAGACTACATTTTGCTTACACTAAAATAAACAAACTTGAGTAAGAGACATAATTCAGTCCTTAGTCTTGTATTCAGAAAATAATACACTGCAAAATCAATACAACAGTGTAGCACTCTCTTCCAAACACTGGCTGCTGCTAAGAGTAATCCCATGATCTGATGATTTAACGGATAAGTACTGAATTTTAACACAGCTCAAACCAACAGGAATTGAATGAACTTTATCTTACTGAAGCAGCATCAATATCTATTGCTCTATCATTACGAACAGTGCATTCAGGCATCTAACTTACTAGGCTACCTTGAATTGCATCAGCTGTAGGAACTATTTGACGTTGTAAACATGTTCTAGTGAGTGTTTGTAGTATAAATAATATACAGCAGCTCCAAATGCAAAATGGTGTAATCAGCTGTGAAAGGTGTGGAGACAGTAAATTGCCAGTTACACTGATGATCTAACTAGAATAACTTTGAACTCAATTTTGTTGAATTTCAGCTTTTATAGCATTATAGGTTCTGATGAATTATTTACATTAATGAAATCATTACAAAATGTTCTTTGTGCATGAGAAAAATATATGTGTTATCACATTATATTCAACAAGTGAAAACTAATCATGTGATTAAAAATGATTTCTTACAGGAGTCTAAATGTATTCCAGTAATATGGAATAAAGCTTTAAGAATCCTAACAATCACAAATCAAATTGAAATGTAAGAAGATAAATGCTCTAGAAACCATCAGATGTAAGTAGCAAATTAGCGGATGAGAGGAAAAGTCACTTAATTTTAAACATGGTGCTGAAAGACTGGCAAGAGTTTTCAGAGTATTGTGTCATTTAAATAAAATACTTCTGTAAACATTGACTTTCAGTTTAAATTCCAAAGTAGTTAATTATTTTAATACTATATTAGAATTAGTCATTGCTAATGCTCTAAAGCCTTTGCAAGGTGTTGGTTCAATATATGTACCTAAACAGTGACTGTGATAAACAGCTGAAATTCGTTCCTGTACATGCAATTTTAGTATACAGAATTGTCAACATATGAAATGTGTCTCAGAAATTTTGCAACATGTTACTGTGTTGTACAGAGTTAAATAATTCTATCTAGAGCAAACTCCACTACTTACAGGTATTCTGTTGAGGATAAAGAGAGTTTAGCTATGTGAAACCAACTGCAGGCTCAGGTACATTCATTTCACTGTGTAATATCTTCTGCCAGATGTTGAATTTTAACTCAAATTTTGCAGGGTAGAAGACAGAATTCTTAAGAACTTCTAGATTGGAATTTCTGAAATACTTCTGAATTTTGCATCAAAGTTCTTGAAAATTGTAACAATAAAAATATAATTTTCTACTTTAAAAAGTCAAAATTACATTAATAGATGGCGGTTGTAAGACAATACTACTAGAATCACAAATATACAAATGTTACCTAGACTGATAATCTGCCTGACAATACAGGACAAAAAAAAGAAAAATATTTCGTGTCCAAAAGTAATAAACTTTGATAACATAAGATAATGAAAGTACATGAGGAAAACCAGATTTGATCAGACTGTTTCATGTACACATCCAAAGCATGAACACTGATATCTGCAGGCATGTTCCTTTACTGAATTCCTGTTTCCAATATCACAGTATAACAACAAACTAAAATATTTTATTTAAGTGACTTTTACTAAATTTCACCTTGTGATGGTACAAAACCACTAAGTTTTGGAAGAATTTGAGAACAGACTAGCTTAGTGACTGTTGAGAGGCAGTATAACAGGCAACATTAAGAAAATGGGGCAGCCAAAAAAGATCAATTAGAGACAATATGCTATTTAAATTACAAAAATTCTCATGTGAGAAGCCTAAATGACTATTGATTAACTCATTTTATTACTTGCAAAGGCAAAGACAACTAAGCTAATGCCAAGTGAAAAACCTGCAAAATAAATACACTTACTACATGGATCATAATGATGAATAAAACATACACAAAATTAAGAAAAAAACAAAATAACTTAACACTAGTTTTGAAAACCAGAACACAACCCCGAAGTGAAACATTCTGCAGCGGTTAGCTTTTAGGAAAGCACTGTACTAATTAATAATTTTCCAATATTTTTTCTTTTTTTTTAATTATACAGTTGTCATCTTTTCAAATGAGATATGTAGCTGTCTTCTCTTTTAAATGTTATTCAGATTAATGTACTAATTACAGGCAGATGGACAGCACTTGTAAAGCTCTTAATATAAATTTTTATGGTTTTATCACTTAGGCAAAGAGTTTTAATTATGACGTTGAGCTTCTCTGGCATGCTTTTACATCTTCCTATTTCTGTTTGCAGCTAAAAGCTTTGAAACAACAAGCAGAGTTTTCTCAGTTTTGTTTTGACTTACCTAAAAGACAACCAGTGAGTGACAGAAACAGAAACAGTTTCCATGACAACCACATCATTGGTTGCAAAGGTCTTCAGTCCCTCTTTGTACAGCTGTTAGCAACGTTGACGTTTCTTCATTAAAGCTTAGCCTAGTGAGACAAAGACAAAGCTCTGTTAGGAAAATTAAAAATATCTTGCAATAATATGATAGACAATTCAAAAGACAAAGCTGGTCCTAATGCAATTAAAAGTCTACTTCCAAAGAATTTTGTATGCACAGGGGCAGGTAGCCTGACAGATACTCAGAGGGATCTTGTTCCAGTAGTTACCCATGTTAATAACTGAAATGCCTGTGGCAGTGCTTTGAATATATATATTATATATATATATATATATATATGGGGATATCACCCTAAAGCTGTATGTGTATTGAAGCTTTCAATTTCCAAAAAGCCAGTCTTGGAAGATAGTACATGTATATTTCACAGCAAACATATTCAAAGCATATAGCCTGGCAAGTGTTCTTCTTCTCCTGAAAGCAATATGTTGATATTTGGTATAAAGCATTTTAAAAAGCCCAAAACAATATAATAATTTCCTCTAGGAAAATTCAGGCATTTTTACTACTTGCAAATTGAGTTAAAATAGATTTCAATTTCATCCACTTCACTCATTGTGTAAAGAATCTACCGATATATTTGAAACAACCACCAGTTAAACAGAACAGATTGTTCATACTTACTCCTGCAACCACTTCTCAGATTTTTGTTTCATACCTGTCTCATGAATCATACATACATCTTGGCATACTACATCTTTGATCATTGTGTTTTTAGCTATTGTTTTAATAGTATCAGTAACTTCTACACACCAGAACTTAGAGATTTTGTGTTCAGATCTGAAAACTCAGTCCAAAATATGAGAAGTTTCACCTGGATATGTATGAACATTAATGTACTTCTGGTCGTTTACTTGAAAACCTTCAAGCTGCAAACAAAAAGTTAATTTCCTACACTTAATTAGTCATATCTGTTTAGGAAGTCTTTACAATCCTCTACTTGGAGGCCAAGGAATCTTCAGCCCTTGGAAGCTGTGATCCACAACTACAAGAACAATCCCACAGGACTGAACAATGAGACAAAGGAGAATTTGCTTTGTTCCCCTAACAAAACCCTTTGGGGGATAATATGATTCCAGAATATAACCAGCTTAGTTACACACCGCAGTTGCTGTTTCAGGGATCGTATCCTGTGTGTTAGAACACTCACAGTAAGAGATCAGAAGTGAAGCTCAACATAGTTGCTGAAAAAAAAAAATAAAATCAACTGCTCTCTGAGCATCTCTAGTAGCAACCTATTTTGACAGTCTTTCTCTCATATATAGGGACAAACATGTATGCGTACACATATGGAGAGACACACACACTGTGAGCACAAGATGACAGCGTCTGTTCAGGTTGCTCGTAGTTATTCCTGCAATAATCTAAACGTGTAACTTGTCAGCTTTCATTTATGCAGCACAGCAGGTACGGTTTTCAACACAGATAAAAATTCCCATTTAGGATTGTACTTCCTTCCAGGTAAGTCAGACCAGGCTAACTTAATATCGGGTGTACACATTAATATAAGCATCTCTGAAAGAGAACATAATAATCTGGTAGTCAAGTGACTTTACACACAGTGCCTGTAGCCTCCACAGGAAATCTCCTCAATTAATTATTAATGTCAGCTGCCTTTGTTTTGCACTTCAGTGATAATCTTCTTTTCAGTCACTGTGTTCCTTTGGTTAGTGAATTGTCTTGTTCAGCATTCTTTGCTGGCCAGGCCTTTGGGAAATAAGTATTTTCATTAATATTTAATTTTTCCCTGATGGCCATATCTGTTAAAGAGGGTAAAGCACAGCTTCCACACACCACCTTACCCCTGCCCCCAACTTTATTATACTCTTTCTTCTTTCTCTTTTCCTCACTTCTCTTCAGCTGTTTTTATAATGGTGAAACACAGAAATTGTTAACTTGATTTCTCTGCTGTGTAAACAGGGAAAAATGCACCAAAGTTTCCAGCATTAAAGTGTGAGATTGTTGCAGTTGATATTAGTATTAGGTATTATAGTGCCTGTGGGATCAGACTGCTAAGAATAATTTTGAAGATTGTGATTGGTATAGCAGAAACAGGATGAGGAATAACCAGAGCCAAGCGATGGGAGCATCAAAATAAAAAAAAATGCACTTACACACATTTCTATCCGCATTCCTGAAATTTGATAATTTTAAGCTCTCTGGGAAAAAAAAAGATGTATTTTTAATGAAAGTTTCATTAAAGACAACAGAGTTTTGACAGTTTGTGCCAGATAAGAAGTCTATAGCTAAATAGCTATAACAACTTTTACATGACAGCCCTTAGCTCTGACCTACAGGAATATGAAAATGTAAAAGCAGAGCACAGTGACAAGGAGATGCTCTGAATTAAATCATGGATATTGGACACTGATCTTCCTATTAGGATATTTGTTGTATAAATATGTTGGCTTACATCAGTAGGAGAATTACTAGCAAAACAAGGAAGGGGAAAATACATCATTGTATACTTTTTAAAAATCTACCTAGAAATCTTGATTATTATCAATATGAAAGCATCTTGCACCTTTACTTGTTTCTTCAGGGGTACCTGGCAAACACTCTACTGGCCATACAGACAAATAGAATGCATAGCAACATGGTAGGGTTATTGTACATCTAAGAATTGAGGAGTACAGTTCATACAGTCTGACAAAGACATTGATATTATATATATAGGGCTACCACATATTATGTGGGATAATCACAAAGGTGCTTTCTAGGAAATAATACAGGCAAGAGCATGAAAATGCTTTATTTAAAGTAGCTTAAGGGCATATATATATATATAAGTAATATTAGGTTGCTTTTGGTTTGAAAGTCTTGTTATTTTTCTGGATTTTTTTTCCAAGCCCTGACTATCTCCATCCCAGAATAAGGAATCTTTTAAAACAAGCTTCTACATTTTAATCCTAAGAATATAGAACAGAATATACAGTCACTTATCAATGCAAAAGAATACAGCTGAAGATGCTGCTCAAAAGGACTTTAAAATAATTTCAGCTGAACAGTCTGTATTTTTTTTTCCCAAATATAAATTTGGACCTTACAAATATCAAACTGTCTTGTTTGGAACAGTTTGTTGGCTTCATTGGTAATTCAGTGCAAGAAAGGAAAACTAAGTTTTCCAGAATATATTATGTTCTATAGCCTTCTTTTGCATGATAACATGATTTAACAAAGCTCTGCAGTCTAGTTTTTAAAACTAAGTGTGGAATGCCTACCATAGAATCATAGAATCATTTTGGTTGGAAAAGACCTTTAAGATGATCAAGTCCAACCATTATCTTAACACTACCAAGCCCACCACTAAACCATGTCCCTAAGCACCACATCTATAAGTTTTTTGGACACCTCCAGGGATGGTGACTCCACCACCTCCCTGGGCAGCCTGTTTCAACGTCTGACCGCTCCTTCAGTAGAGAAATTTTTCCTAATATGCAGTCTAAATCTCCCCTGGCGCAGCTTGAGGCCATTTCCCCTTGTCCTGTCATTACCTGGGAGAAGAGACTAACCCCCGCCTCGCTACAACCTCCTTTCAGGCAGTTGTAGAGAGCGATCAAGTCTCCCCTCACCCTCCTCTTCTCCAGGCTAAACAATCCCAGTTCCCTCAGGCGTTCCTCATAAGACCTGTTTTCCAGACCCCTTACAATTTGTAGAGGTTTTTTCCTGTGCTGTTCTTATTCTGGTTTCTTCACAAAATATGCAAATTCAGTGAGCTTTCTTTCATATACTGAGGCTATGAAATTTCCCTGGTGGCAATCTGTAAAATTCAGTGATCTAAAATAAAGCTGATGAATATAATGTGCAGTAAGTAATTCCTCTCACAAATTTAACTTATTTTTCTGCACAAAGAATTGGCAAGTATAGTTTTTAATTTCCACATGGTACTATCCATAGTCCTTTGTTTTCCTCAGAATTTCTGCCAAATAACTTGACATTTTTTTTTAATTCTGCATGCTGATTCTGACAACTTACGAAAACATTCACCATTCAGTATGTTTTAACGAATTGTTTGGCTACTAGTGACGAGGCGGATATTGTCTCGTGGTTCTGACTCCCAAAAGAATTTGTGAACACTTAGAACATAAGTGCTAATGCAATGTTGTCAACACTAATCTGCAAGAGGCTTGAACTAGATTCAGTGAAACCATGGTCTGTATTATAATAATAACAACAACAACAACAACAACAATAACAACAACAACAACAATAATAATAATAATGCTTACTGTCATTAATATTTGTTTTATGGCACTTAAGATAAATTTATATGCAACTGCAAAGATTTGTTCTTTTTAAAATTAAAATAGATAAGAAATGAAGCTTTTAGCATAGATACTGTGATACTGTTATCAAAGTGCTTTCTTCCATTATCGTTACCTCATTTCCCTTTTCCATCATATGCATATTTATCAGTTTATCTGTACCAACATCAAAGGGATGATTACTTAAATCCACATCCTCTCTCAAAACAGTGTAAGACAAAGTGTAAAGACAAGTCTTTGTCTCTACAGTGACTATACTGCTCAGAGGAAAGGATGTGACTTGTCTCAAAAAAAAAAGTTTTTGCTAATGTTTCTTTTCCCTATGTCAATATGTATTAGAGGAAAGATCAAGTCATTGGCACTTCAAATTATTTAATTTTCCCTTTCCTTTAGCAAAAGGAACATGCTCACAGGTGATGAAGAAATAACACCTGAGGTAAGCAATTCTGATATTCTACATGGACTTGGAAGAGCAGGAACAGAAGAGAATAAGAAATTTAGCTATTGCCACCCACGTCTGAACACAAAGAAAAAGACAGCATATCCTGCGAAGAGCAGATACACTTACATGGTTTTAGATAGCATTTTTAGGAAATATTTTCCTTCATATTTAGTAGGTGGAGGATGTTGGTCTAAGGTGCAACAAAACTGCTAATAAGATTCCTCAAGGTGGCAAAGCTATGAAATTAATAAATGCAATGAGCCTAAGTATCACTGATTAGGCTTTTTATAAAAGGTTTGTTATACTCTTGGAAAAAGATAGATATCTAACTGAAGATTCAGTATAAAGCGCTGAAATAAAGCTTTCTAATCGACACTGAAGTCTCTGTCCCTCCCTGCAAAACCCTCACTTCAGTCAGGGCTTGGAAGACTTTAACTGAATTACCGGAGTCAGCAGTTCAGCCCATCTTCTTTGTTCCCATGAGTATCAGGCCCGGTAATGCTCAGTCCATGGAGAATTTGAGGCCTCAGAAAAGCAAAGGCTCAGAAGTTACAAAGTTCATCATACAGGAGATACCTTGGCTGGAAATTTTTAGAAAGAGCTTGTCTGTTGAGAGTTCTCTGATGATATATTTATGTATAAAGTTAACTACTAGACCATGACTATGACAGGCACTGGTTATACAGAATATGAATAACCTTCATTGAGTTCATGTTCCTACTTGCTTTCAAGAAATAATTAATTTGCTCAGGCCTTTTTGACAATACTATTTACAAAATGGTCTAAATATAATAAAAGCATATTAAGTTAATATTTGATAAAAGTCATACCACAGATTTTACAATAAAATGTCAGTGGAATTTGGTATAGGACAAATGAAAGTGAAATTATATTAAGGCAATGTAAACAGCAAGGCATCTTGTAGGATTGGTTATCACCCCAAGGGAAGATAATTTATTTTCAAGGTTCAATAATTCAACCTATTGTAAAGACAATTTAATAAAGTGCAAGTTTTAGCAGTTTCATAAAATAATTTCTGAGTTGTTTTATGAACACTTAATTTGCTGCTAACAATATTAAAAGTTTATTCTGCAGTGGAACCTCTCTTTGTCAGGTTCCTCCTGGCAAGCAACCAGGACTTTCAATATCTAAATTAATATTTTATAAGTTGTGGGGTTTTTTCATTCACAATGTTAATATAGCTTTCAAAAATACCAGTCAAGTTCTAGGAAGAAGCATAGACTGCTACTCTACAAAAGCACATTGGCTGTTTCTGAAATGTGGATCAATCACAATTTCTGTGTTGGTGTATGAACATCTGAACTACCACTCTGAAAAACAAAACAAAATATTTGATTACAAATGCTAAATCAGAATTTCAAAATAACTACGAGTCCAAGAGGTTCTGCATTATTAAGATGTACTAAACCTGTTTTGAAAACTGCACAATATCAATAACATAAGAAATTAATATTGCACTAAACTTTATTTTCTAGTATTTTAATATATTTGCCCGCAGGTATTTTAAAAAACAGTTTTTGAACAGAAGTTGCAGAATGTTCCCCTTTCCAACATACGCATATTAAGCTGGTGATGAAAGCAAGGAAATTATAACATTTCAGCCAATTGACCGCATTTGCACTGTGTTTAATACTGCATTTTTACCAAATCAACCATTAATAAGTATAGTGGAGATCAACAAAATCATTTGACCAAGGAGGCTGAATTCTTTCAGGGATCATTCAATGTTATTTGCTAAAGGAGCTAAATTGTCTTTGGGATTCTTACTGCAAATCAGACATAAAATGTCACCAGTGTGCTCGGGGGAAGGAGAAGATAGCAGAAATAGTTCTCAGTTTCTCTAAACTAGTGATAGTGAGGTGCTGCTATTTGGCTACGTTGACTTGAATACAGCATGAAAAAATTAGAGTACTGCTCAGCCAAGTCAAGTGACTCAGAATATACCTTTAGGTACTAGGTGCTTAGAAGGCATACAACCATGGACTCCTGTTCTACTCCTGTGCCCAGGCACTGAGGCAGCTCATACATGTTGATCCCACTCTAAGGCATGGACGTGTTATCTGGTGAATAAACACCTATGGGATGAGGCCTTCTGAGAAGGAAAGCACTAGAATTAATTCTGGTTGTTTTTTTTTTTTTTCCTGCATCCATTTGTCAAACCGATTGACAGTTTCTAAAATCCAGCTCCCATTTCAGAGCACAAGCAGCTGCTGGGGTTGAAGCAGTTTAAAAAGCCTGCTGCTCTTGCTTAGGTTATGAGAATGAGCACTGCAACACAGACTGACCTCCTCAGCGTGGTTTTCCAGTTTCTCAAAGCCTGGACTGGAAGTTACATAGATTTGCTCACAGCTACCACAGTGAAGTTCTCTGGTGTATTGCATGAACTCTATGAACAGTTGTGTCTTGAAGTCTCACAAGGCCTTATGACACTCTCCTCAAATTTTTTGTAGTTGTGTCAATAATAATCACATGTAAGTAGTAGGAAATAAAAAATAAAGACAGAAATCATGTATAATTTGACCCTTTGGAAATTAGGTTTATAAGCTCTCTTGTTAGTAAATAGAGAAATAAGACAATCTAAAGGAAAATTTATTCAAATCATTTTCCATAGCTATTTTAGAGTGAGTTGAACAACCTTATCCTTTTTGCTAAATGTGATGGAAAGCTGATTACAGCAGAAGCCTAGACAGCTACCCTAAATTGTTCAATTAACTTTCAGATGGCTAAAACTGAGTGATAGCAGTCTTCACCTGTTCAGTCAAGCCTGTATGAAAGTTTCCACAAGACGTGAAAAATTGAACCAATCATTTAGCTCCTATTTCAGTTGGTCTTGCAATAAAATCACCTTTCTCCTTCCTCTGTGATGGACAATCCTAGGTATTTTGCTTTAATTATCCAGTAAATATATTCAAGCACTTTTATTAAGTCCTATAGATGCCCTCAGAGAACTTGAGAAGTTCAGGCAGGAACAGCTATAGAATTGTGGGTCATGTTAGTGACCTGCCCTCAACCTCCATTGTTTGTGTTAGACTTGATTTATCCACAACTAAAAATTGCAGGAAAAAAATTTTATTCTTACGCTACTCTTTTTAGGCCCACTTATTTTTTTCCAAATTCCTCTGGGAGAACATAAGATATGCCAGAGTAATTGCATCTGGAAATTGTCTTTTCTTTGCCAAGAGGGGGGATTAAGGACAATGATAAGGCCAGCAGGCCAGTGCTGGTTTCTTTGTGTCTCAGCTACACTCAGTAGATCTACCTCAAACATATAAGAGGAGCAGTTCATCTTGGCCTCTCTTCTGCAGCAGCCAACTAGTGCCAAGAAGGAAGATGACTGCAGTTAAATAAATATCCTTGGCTGCCACTTCCATCTGGTATTATATCAGCCAGTATAAATAAGCGTGGCTTAAGCCTTCCACTTAATGCAAGGCTAACAATATTATGCATTTTAATAATGCAAAACAGCATCACCACTCAGCTCTCTACAAGGATGTAAACCCCTGCAGATTGTGTGTATATCATGCTCTGGAGTAGTGGCCACAATCTCTCTGTGAACCTGTAAATTCAATTCATTTCTGTGCTTACTTCCAGACAAATCAGCTCTGGCATAACAGAATGCGTTGTGCACCGGGGTGTTAAATGCTACACATGAAAAGGAACGATAAATTTTCTGTGCCTAAGACATGAGATCCTATTCACTTTATAAAGCAGGTGCAGATTAGGCTCCCAAAAGTGTTTTAAGGAAAAGTAGTATCCTTCAACACCCCACTTACCTTCCGCGTATGGGCTTTGCATGATGCTGTCAGCCTGTCAGAAGTATGTTCATCCAAAAAGGATGTAGGCTACATGCAGTGAGTGGAGGAGGCTGTTTCATGTGTAGACAGGATGGGAGATACAAAGAGAGGTTTGTATATAAAAAGATTGTATATGAATGATCCATCAGTGTGGATATGCTACATATTTGCCTCAATGCCAATCCACAGATAAGAGAAATCACAGTACTATATGGAAAACTCGTCTTGATATCTCACTCACAAGGTCTGGGTCAATAACTACGTTAGTCACTGTGGCAGGTTTCACGTTAGTTCAGCCCTGAAGTTTAGGTAATGAGACCAGTTTTAGTAAATAATTTCATTTTAACATAATATATAATTAAATAAATATAACTTTTTAGCTAAAAAGTTCCATCTAATCATAGAATCATAGCATCACTTATATTGGAAAATGCTTTTAAGACCATTGAGATCAACTGTAAACCTAACACTGCCAAGCTCACCACTAAAGCATGTCCCTAAGCACCACGTCTTCATGTCTTTTAAATACCTCCAGGGCTGGTGACTCAACTGCTTGCCTGAGCAGCCTGTTCGGAGCAAAACGCTAGTCTGCTTTTCAAATATGAGGTGCGTTTCTGTAGTTTTTATACTGACATTTGAGAAAGAATTAAGCACGTGTTCTCCAAGTTGAGGTGATGTATGTATACAGACTGCATGACAAGGCTACATCACCATTTTAGAAGGAATTTGCATGAGCACAAAGCTTTTATTGCTTAAGTATTCCTATGAGATGATTTTCCACAGGAATGAAACAGGTTAAAGTGATTACATCTGCAATTCAAGACAGGATGAAAGTTTCCTGAGCTTAAAAGAGACAAATCACTTTAGATACTTTTGGAAACAAGTCATAACACTGAGTGCATTTTAAAAACATACACCAAATTCAATCGCAAACTATTCAGATGAAAAAGAAAAATAATAATTAAAAATTATTTGTTTTATTTAAATGGTTGAACTAGACTATCTCATGACAATTAATAGTCATCGCATCTCAGGATAGCAAAGAATTTATTTCATAAACAGTAAAAAGACATTATCTTTGGAACTTAGCTGTTACGAGTTATAGATAAAGATGTAGAATTTGAAACTGTGTCTGTAAAAACAAAATTAGTTTGAAGAAGATACTTAAAACACTCAGTTGTTCTGAAGCAGTTATGGTGGTTTAAATGTTAATAATTTTGTTCTTAGCTATTTTCCACTTGAAACACTGCAATACATTTTTTAACTGCCATACTGAAGAATATTAATGATGCAACAAATTGACTGGTGCTACAGAGATATATCTGTTTTTTTTATGAGCATATTTAATTGCACATGTTTCTTAAGTTTCCAATTACAACCAGTACTAAAAGTGTCTAGATGCTTAAGGATGCATTTTTATATTTAAACATACCTCATTATTATTACTTATATGGCAAATAGTTCGCTAAGATATAATGGTAGGGTATTAAAGTGGATTAGAAATCTCATTATTAAAACACAAGCTTGTCTGAACAGAAAGGAAAAAAGAAAAAGTACTTTAGGTGGAATAAGCACCTCTTCATTTTCCTTCACAAATCTCATTTTATTATGAGGTAAATGTCAGAGACATAAAGATGTAACTGGTGGCATGATCCCATCAGGGAGGTTTGTATGTGTTATCATAATGATTTAATATTATTTTTCCAAAGATTTTAAATAAAGCCAGTGAACTTTACTAAGGGCTCAAATTTCAGGCAAGTGAGTTTTAGCCTATCTGAGGATGGATTGTTTATTTTTAAAGAGTAAGATATGACTGCAGTCAAATAACATGTCTTCTTGTATTTTAACTCAGTATTAGGGCAGACACCAATTATGAAATTGTGCTGTCAGGTTACCTCTCTAAGGGCAGTCACACACTTCATGTTTTCAGAGGCAAATTGAATTTGACATTTAATTTGAAGCCCAGGGTACCATGATGTAAAACCTTCTCTAGTATTAGTGATAAAGCAAGAGGGCAGACATCCCGGCTGCCTCTTTAAATACTCCTCTCCATATTAGCACGGCCTTCATTATTTTCTGTTGGATTTTTTTAGAGATCTTTAAAGGAAAATTCCAGTAAATGTTTAGAATCACAGTAGGTTACAACTAGGGCATTTCAGGTTCCTTTGTAGATTCAGATAAATGATCTCCTATACATTTTATTCATACTTGCTACCCAGACACTGTCATTTCTGAGTTTAGAAAAAACCTTATATAACATAACTATTAGTAGCTGGTGGTGCTGACACTTTCCCTTTGTTTATTCTTCGGAATATAATTTAATTTTATGTTACACAAGAAAATGTGTTAATAGTGGTTGCAAGCTTTTTATTGATTGAAGATTAATTTCTTGCAGTGACTTCTGTGTAAGTTGGCAGCTTTTTAATGCACTTCAGAGTAAAGTATTAGAATGTAGCGTTTTCAAGAAGCAGTTAGAATTCATCCTTGCTTGGGAGAATAGACAGATGAAGGGTCAGAAATTAAGACTGTCATAACCTGAAAGTGCAGAGGCTGGTTTGGTGCACATGCAAATGTAATTTAGCCAGTATATTGGGTTAACCATCATCTTGGAGGTTACCATTACATGTTAATAAACAAACAAACAAACAAACAAACAAATAACTAAATTAGGGCAGTTCTGTGTCCCTATAAGATGTCATAATACAACAGCCGTGAATTAAGATGTGAGATGTATACTGCCTCAGAATCAGGCCCGAAGGCTCCAGCTGTAGAGTACTACATTAACTAACAACAGATCTCTGTGCTATTCGATATTCAAATGCAAATATAATCCAGACCAAATAGGAGCATATTTCTGTGGAATTATCCAACCCACACAACACATTCATCTCTAATTCAGCATAATGTTAATTTTGCATAATGTGGCACTATCTGATCTGCACAAAATTCTGAATAAAACAAGCTATTTCCCATTTTTTTTTCTAGCATTTCTGCATTCTGTGTCAAGTGGCTGAAGTTTTTTTGGTATCTTTTTTGTATTGCTGGCATCACAAAATAGAGTGTACTGTCATGAAGATCAACAGCTTTAGCACTCCCTCAGAGTACCCACGTTTCCCTGATCATGCCAAGATGTCAAAGTTGTGTTAGGAGAACCAAAATGATACCTCCTGATTTTTTCCTCATTCATTGATTTTTATTTCTGAATAGTTTCTGAAACAATTTCATATAGATTCTGAAATAATGGTTTTTGAAATAATTTCTTAAAAGATTTTCTGGGGAGAGAACACCCTCCTTAACTAAAAATCATAAACTTTTTACTGGTTTCCAGACAGCAACGTCAGTGATTGTGTTGACAGCACTGATTTCCATTGATCTCCCCCAGTTCTTTTCATGTCTATCAGATCTTCTCTTGCAAAAATTTGTCAATTTTTTTTTTAGTTTGTGAGTTCCAACTGGTTATAGGTTGTGTTCAATGACAGAGGACAATTTCTTTTTTATTTCTTTTCTCTATTGCTGTTCATGAAGGCAGACAATTTAAAATTTAGAAGCAAGAACACAAACTACACACATCTTAAAGTTTTCACTATGGCATTTTCTTTGCTGTATAAGATGCTTCACTTTGGCAAATCCATGTTGTCTATAAAATACAAACCAAGAACAACAATTCAGCAAAATGCAATGAAACCTAATGAAGAAACTCTGTACCTTTTGCTGTTACTGTGCTGAAATTCTGCTAGTGCATCTTGCAAAAATCAACTAGTTAAATACAAGCCTGGGGCTACTGGTTGTTCTAGTACAGTGCTGGCAAATCCTATTAATTACCCAGGGAAGGCTCTATCAGCACAGTTTTCAGTCACTTGTTTGACAGGGAGTGAAGTATCAGGCCCATCATTGCACCTACTTAAGATGATTTTTTGTGCTTCTGGAAGATACATGTAATTATGCCTGCTTCTATTAAAAGTTTAGCCATTCCCTTCCAAGAGTCAGAAAACCCTATACACAGTCCTGATTAGTGGTTATAAGGGAACCAAAGTGGAGACTTAGGAATTGAAAGTGCTTCTCCTCCCTCCCTGATAATTAGATTGAATCATAAGTGTTTTACAACTCAGTTTCTAACCCCTGATGCCAAAGAAGGATAGCAGCATGGCTAATAGACAAAGTGACACTTGTATCTGAAAATGAATGCTGTCTCAGGATGTCTTGTCACCTTCCTGCTCTTCACTAGAGGTTTCATGCAAAGCAGCAGAGGGAGAGAAGATGCCAGGAGGGCACAGAGTATGTAAAATCAGCTCTTAAAAATAGTCTGGTAACGTCTTTTGTTAAATGTGATATTATACTTTCTATTATTTTTGTCTTGACTGTTCCCTTAAATTCTAGTTAGATTAGTTTATCCATAAAAATTAACATGATCTATTTGTACAATTTAGTATTGTGACAGGTCTCATAAAAATATCTGGGCAATGGGAAAGAGAAAATACTCCCTGGCATATTCACCTCTTTTCTTTCTAGTTTCCATGTTATGTTGGAATATTTAAAAATTATTAAAAGTAAAATAATGAGAATGTCATTATGTATGACTGCATAGATCACTACTGAAAATGGAGAGGCAGGTATTGCCTGTGCTTTGAACATTGTTTCTAAGTGTGAGCCGTGTATTACTTGAAGAATTTCTATTTGTATTTATGGAACTCCTTGATCCCATAAGGTTACCTACTAAAGGGCCAAACCTTTAAATTAATTAAAGTAAGAAATAAATAAAATAATTAAATAAAATAATTAAATAAATTACTCTGATTTTAAATTAAACTGATTTTATAAATCGAACCAGACTTAAACAAGGACAAAGGGACATTAGTAATATGATAATCCTTGATAGCTAATTATACAGGAAAGCAGTCATGTGTTATCTTGGCCTAATTCCAGCAAATTGAAAGAGAATGTTTCTAATTGTAGATCCTTCATTTCAGCACTGAAACTATATAATAAAATATAATTCCCAGCTAAGGAAAATCCAAAGCTAAAAACACATGAAAAAGTTTGAACCAAATGGGTGGGAAACATCTTATTTATATCACTATTTAGCATTTTCTGTAGAGAAAACTTCATAACGCATCCAGGGAAAAAAAAAGAATGTCTAATTTGAAAATATTACCACTAGTTTTACCACACCTTCATTTACATGTTGTTAGTATTTCACAAAATTTATCTTGTGGAAGTGCAATTAAAAAGAATTTGTTTCAACTTCACACGTAGATGTATAGATGTCTTCTGACAATTTATTCACTAAGGAGGCAGAAATTAACAAACCAAACTAGGCTACATTCATTCAAAGTACTTATAATCGTTATGCAGACATAAAAAAAGAAAATTAGGTAATTCAATTATTACAGCTGAAAATGGGTATTATCATCTGTTTTGAGATTATTTTCATAAACTACTGGCTGGAGAATATTTCTTGAACCACAGAAAACTCATGACCTTCAGAAAAGTTGTAGCACACTGATGTTGTTAGGAATTAAATTATAATATAATTAATCCATTGAGTAAAGTAATTCATTTACTCTATATTCTTTTCTCGCAAACAAATTGGGGTGAGGGGGGAACTGGATAGCAGTTTATATAGTAAAAAGAGGCAGCATCTGGTCAGAAATGTAGAGCTTGATTTCTCAGCTTTGCTGAGAAGGCAGAAGATGGACATTACTTGCACATCCATGTACTCAGTGTAAGTAAAATTTAGGCTGATTGTTCTGTTACACTGGGGAGAGAGGGATACCCTCCTCCTGATGGTTTGTGAACCCACTAAACATAGCAAAGCTGACACAGTTTTAAGAAGGCTCATGCAGTATTTTCAGTGCCTCAGAAGCAGCAGTGAATAAGAAAAACAAAACAAAACTATGATCTGTGTTCAATGAGAGGGAGACATTATGCAGTAAAAGAAATCTGAAGACCATAGAGGAACCAATGTTACCTTTTCTTATTTGTAAATTTAGATTATATTTAGCTGGTTCACTTTCATTCTTTTTATTTCAATTTACCAACTTTCCTCAGTTGCTCTTTTGCAATGTTAATTGTATGTCAATATTGATGACCGAGGTGAATGACTAAAGACAGATCATGGCATTCTGCCCCCAAATAACTTCTGTTTTCATAGCACAAGCAGATTAAATATCACAGGACAGATACAAATCCAAAAATAAATCTGCTGTATCTCCCATTTCTGTATACACCACTGTAGTTGTCTTACCCCCAACCGTCCTTGTTTGTTGGCCTCTACTGGCCAATCTTTGAACCTTGCCTATTTGCATATAATATACTAGAAAGTTAATGCAGACAAGTTGCCTCACTGTTTAGTATCTCTGATTTTTTTCTTTCCACAAAGAAAATGTAAAATTTAGGGAAATCCTTTTCTCCCTTATGAACACACGATTTTTATCATTCCCATCAACTTCAAGAATCTTCAGGAAGAAGTAAAATCTAAAAAGACAGAAGTAAATAACAAAAAAAAAAAAAACCCACCCCAGTCACACCTCCTTTCTGTGGGTATATTTATCAGAGTTTCTCTCTCAGATGACCAAGGACAGGACTGAAAATTCTCTCGAGCACACCATTTCCTGCTGTTGCTTCAGCCAACTTCCCTTGGCTAATGCCCATTAACAATAACTGCAAACAGCCATTGGCAACAACAGCTTCCAATTTGACAAAATCAGTTTTAATTTTTAACAATATTTACAGAAAAAATAATGCCCTCATTTAACCTTTGTCTGTCAAACAGAAGGAGATTATTTCATTGTTCATACAATTATAAGGTATAGTTCTTTTGACAATGCAACAGAAAATCACAGAATGGTAGGAGTTGGAAGTGACCTCTGGAGATCATCTAGTCCAACTCATCCACCAAAGCAGGTTCACCTACAGCAGTTTAGCCTAGAGCAGGTCACATAGGAACACATCCAGACGGGTTTTGAATATCTCTAGAGAAGGAGACTCCACAGCCTCTCTGGGCAGCCTGTTCCAGGGCTCTGCCATCCTCAGAGTAAAGAAGTTCCTCCTCACGTTCAGGTGGAACTTCCTGTGTTCCAGCTTGTGCTTGTTGCCCCTTGTCCTGTTGCTGGGCACCACTGAAAAGAACATGACCCCATCCTCTTGACACCCACCCTTGAGATATTTATAAGTGTTGATAAGATCCCTTCTCAGTCTTCTCTTCTCCAGCCTAAAGAGCCCTAGGTCTCTCAGCCTTTCCTCATAGGAGAGATGGTCCTGTCTCCTAATCATCTTCTTAGCCCTCTGCTGGACTCTTTCCAGTATCTCCTTGTCCTTCTTGAACTGGGGGGCCCAGAACTAGACACAGTATTCTGGGTATGGCCTTACCAGGGTAGAGTAGAATGGGAGGATGACCTCCCTTGACCTGCTGGCCACACTCTTCTTAATGCACTCCAGGATGCCATTTGCCTTCTTGGCCACAAGGGCACATTGCTGGCCCATGGTCATCCCGTTATCCACCAAAACTCCCAGGTCCCTCTCTGCAGAGCTACTTTGAAGAATATTGACCCCCAGCCTGTACTAGTGCATGGGGTTATTCCTCCCCAGGTGCAGGACTCTACACTTGCCCCTGTTAAACTTCATTTTGTTCCTCTCCACCCAGCTCTCCAGCCTGTCCAGATCTCGCTGAATGGCAGCACAGCCTTCCACAGTATCTGCCACTCCTCCCAGCTTTGTATCATCAGCAAATTTGCTGAGGATACACTCTGTCCCTTCATCTCGGTCATTGATGAATATATTGAATAAGACAGGCCCTAGTACTGACCCCTGGGGAACACCACTAGTCACAGCTCTCCAGCTGGATTCAGTACCCCTGATCACAAGGCTCTGAGCTCTGTCCTTCAGCCAGTTCTCAACCCACCTCACTACCCACTCATCTATCCCGCACTTCCTAAGCTTACCTATGAGGATGTGGTGGGAGACAGTGTCAAAAGCTTTGCTAAAGTTGAGGTAGATAACAGTTACTGCCTTCCCCTCATCCACCCAGCCAGTCATGCCATCATAGAAGGCTATCAGGTCAGTCAGGCATGATTTCCCCTTGGCAAATCCATGCTGACTACTCCTGATAATCTTCTTGTCCTCCACATGCTTAGGGATGAGCTGTTCCATCACCTTTCCAGGGATGGAAGTGAGGCTGACTGGTCTGTAGTTTCCTGGGTCCTCCTTCTTGACCTTTTTGAAGACTGGAGTTACGTTGGCTTTCCTCCAGTCCTCAGGCACCTCTCCTGTCCTCCACAACCTTTCAAAGATAATGGAGAGAGGCTTTGCGATGGCATCCACCAGCTCCCTCAACACTCGTGGGTGCATTCCATCAGGGCCTATGGATTTGTGGGTGCCTAGTTTACCTAAAAGACCCCTAACTCGATCCTCCTCAACCAAGGGGCAGTCCTCCTTCCAACTTCTTCCACTACTGCCAGAGGCAGGGATTCCTGAGGTCCAGGTTAAGTAGCAAATACTGAGGCAAAGGTGGCATTTAAAAACTCCGCCTTCTCCATATCCTCCAAATGTAAACACAGTATTTCAGATATACAGTGTAGTGACACAGTAATTACAAGTGCCTGATGTGCCATTTTTTTACAGCTTGGTTTATACAGTATTTTAAAATCAGGTGAGAATAGATTAAGAAAATCCACAGACATTAGAGATTTTTAGCACCATGTTCATTACATTCCCTTGCATGCCCCTTGTCCTTGTGAAAATAAAACACCATTGTTCTTCCATCCTTCACAATCATTCATCCCTTCAGCTTTCCTAATGCAACAGCCATTAGGACACATATCACTGTGTCGGATCACAATACCGCTTGGCTGGGTCTGAGCAAGTTGAAAGACTAAAGATACATACATACAGATGTACATGTTGTACCTAGTTATATACATTCGTTTAAACCTTACCTTATTGCCTTACACACTGAAAAATTTAGCTTGGCAAGACTTATCAAACCTAAACATTTCGGTTTATGTTCAGATGTCCACCTGATATGATCTTTATAAAAATATTTTGTTCCATAGAGTTAAAAAGGCAGTTTATTTTTTTTTTTACTTTAACCATTTTTACCTAAATAGTAAAAATTAAAAGCTGTTGGATCTTTTCAAAATTAGAAGGCTTTAATGGAAAATAAATCTACTGATGGTATGTTTTGTGAGGTATATCCAGAACAGTTTTGAGATCAAACCAAAAGTAGTTTTGAGATTTAAATCTCATTTTTAAAGTTAAATACATAAATTTTAATTTCGCAAAATTCTATGATACAAAGACTTTCTGGAAAATGTTGCATGGTCTTTAAAAAAAAAAAAGAGTTAAGGTACTAAAAAGCAGTATTGGTATTTAAGGCAACATATTTTACTTACTGATTTGAGGAAAAAATCCAGAATTTGAGAAGAAAATCCAGAATCCAACATATTTTACTTACTGATTTGAGGAAAAAATCCAGAACAGTGAAAATAATTTGTTTATTAAAGAACAAATAATATTATGTGCAAGTAAAAATATTTAATTTTCCATGTGTCAAGTTACTCATACACTTTTCTTACAAACTTCTTGCATAGGTAAGTGAACTTAAAATATTGGAAAGATTAAGACAAGCTTAGAGAAAAATGATATATTTGAGTACTTAGCTATACATCAGTGCTTTGGCATTTGGAATTGCAAAGTAAACAGTAGGTAATTCAGGAAGGCTTTAGTATGAAAGCACAACCGTAAGAAGCAAGAAAAAAAGAAATATGTCACTATAAAAGAAGGCACTTAAAACACAATTACTTGACCTTGAATGTTGTGTACCTTTAATAGGGGTTCAACGGGACAGTCATGACCTTCCCTTAGCTGTTTAGCCTTTTTGAAAATGAGTGAGACAGAATGGGTTAATGAATTGTCATTCATCTTTCTCCTTCAGGAGCAATTCTAATTACAAAAGACAGTCCATAGAAAGTCATCAGACATGTTTATCACCCTCTGGGTACACCCCATGAAAGCTGTAAACCTGTTATTATTAACATTCAAACTCTATTGTTATTTTCCACCTTGTTTGCAAGGCAGAGTTATTTCTATGAAATACATCAACATTACTGGTCTTATTTTTCATCTGTTCAAATACAGATTTTCTCTGAGCACACAATTTTTTGTTGTTAGGATCACCGGAAATATGGATAGACTATGAAAAGATCTGTTTAACACTAAATTAAGTGACATGGAGGCAGAGAAATTGACCTTACACAAACACAAAAAAGTATTAGAATAATTTCTTCTTCAACTGGTATAAACTTATGTGTGCAAATATATACTTCTTCCCCTTAAAATAAAATCTTACTTTGGCTTGGTAAATTGTTGAGAGTAATTAATCTAATATAATTGAAGTTAAAGTTGCCCATTTAAGAGTACTCACAAAGCAGTATAAAGTAGTTCAAAGTGACTAGTTTAAAAA